>NC_137737.1:50725690-52013815 GCF_963264785.1 Psittacula echo
AATTTATTTTTCCTAATTTGTGTTGTCATCTCATGTATCTCTAAAAAAAGATTTAATATAATCTATGCTGCATAAATTAACATTTATGTAAAATTAACATTTGTGTTTCTGTCAGGGCTGCTGCACTGCAGTGTTCTGTAGAAGGCAAAGGCAAACTCAGTTTACCTTATGGCTTCAATGGCACACATGGATACTTTGCTTCCCCCTCACAGCAAAATGTAATCAGCATTTCTTGGTGATTCCATCCTATTACTACCATAATTACTCTCTGTTTAAAATAATATTATATAAGCCAATCTGTGTTTGAATGCTTTTCTAATTCTCAAAGAGCAATATAGTATCTTCACATTCAATTTCAGACCTAGTAAATCAGAATAGCCAAGCCTAGAGTTGGCTAACATGAATGGCTTGTATATATGACTCATATCTTGTTTAGGATGAAGTGATAGTCCTTGAAGGCTAGAAATAATTTAAAAATATGTCTCATGCAATCCAAAATTGCATTTTGGAGAGTGATGAGGTAACAACCAAAGTTTTGCAGAGCCCAGGGAAGTGGAGGTCCTACCTTCAGCAGAGGGTAGAGCTGAACATGTCTATAGCTCTTCAGAGCTGCTCTTTATCCATAAGCTTATTTTTGTTGTTGATTTTTGTTGGCATTCTGGTACTATTATGGTGACAGTGAAGAACAAAATGTGCCATTGGTAGTAACACCAGCTAGTTATTCACTTTATGTCTTTCCTATGGTGGGGTCAGAAGAGACAAAAGTATGACTTCCTAAAGAGGAGGACTTTTTGTGAAGGAAAAAGCAATCCTGGAGAGCTCTTTCAGTTCTGATGGAAAGGAACATTGGAGCCACTGCAATTTGGGGTAATTAATAGTTACGTGGTGAAGTATGTTGACTCTAACCTCGTCAAAGGCTTTATTAGGAGCACTGGAAACTTGCTTTATGCTGTTTAATTTTATATATTATCAGAGTTCCTCAATACTAGTGCTCATGAAAGGAAAAATAGAAATAGGATTTTGTGTTTCAGAGTGAAATGTACTTTTGTGCAATAGCATCATACTGCTGACTTACTTTCAAGTTTTTTATGTGTTTGGTGCTACACTGGTGTGCCATGAATCTGGGCTTCTTGCTACAGTGTCACACAGATGCTGAAATTTGAAGGTATATCACAACCAACAATTAGAAAATACCTATTATTGCTCTGTGTGTTCTCTGTGCTGGTGATACTGTACTTAAAAGGGAGAAACACATTTTTGTGCATCCACAAATTTATTTATTTTGCTATAGAAGGCAGTGAGGTTGGTCAGGCATGTTTTAACTTTGATGAATTCCTCCTGACTGTTCTCAGTTACCTGTTTCTCCTTCATCCGCCCAAAACCATGATCCAAGAGGACTATTAAAGCTACAGTGTCATACTTTTCATACTGAAGACTAACTCCTCTTTAATTAATACAAATATTTGGAATATTTTTAACTTCAAAAGACTAAATTAACATTTTACATTGTACTCATCCGTGTGAAATAATGTCATAAATTGTAGAACATCACTCCAACATTGCTGATTCTGAACTGTTCTTTCCTTTCCTCTCCATCTTTCACAACCTCAGTCTGTTAGATCACAAATATATTTTTTTATTGATATGATTGCATAAAATTAGGAAAAAAAAAAAAAAAAAGATTCCCCAGGTAAGGTTTCCATATTTGTTTATTTTCTTCTTCTTTTGTAGTGCTGGCTGTTGCTCCAATGTTTGTTGTTTCTTTTTTTTGTGACATACTTTGCAGAGTGCCTGAGTCCTCTAATGAGCAAATGTTTTTTTACAGAGCCACTTGCAAACAGACAGAATTTCCTGTTCATTGTTTGTTTAACTAAACCAAAGATTTATGGGGAGGAGAGCATCCCTGGGAAGTTTTTGCAAGTTACTGTAGAAATTACGTATCATGTTTAATCTGTGAGGTCAGCTGAGCCTCAATGCCTCACACATTTTCAAATTGATCCTAAGCACCTGTAAGTAGATGTGTAAACCTATTCCTTTGAAGTATATTGCCGTAAGGAAGAGCTATATTACTGTGACTTTGGGAGCGCCTTTACTCCCACTGTGGTGCAAAGGACGTCCACATGAATACTTAAGTGGGAGTTTGAAATTGGAATTGTATGGTTGACAGCATTTCACTTTAGAGGGACTAAAAAGCATCCTTCTCTCTGTGCAGTTTTGGTTTGTTTGGGTTTTTTTTTAATTTTCTTCTGCTGAGTATCACTTGGCCTTTCGTTAACTGAAGGCTTTTCAGGCTGCGGGAATTAAAATATCAAATTAGGTTCAAATAGCTGCCTTTTTATCCTGGCAGCTGCAGCTGGCTTCTTCTCACCTAGAACCTTGTTTAACTTGACACAAGGGGGGAAAAGTGTCTTCCCCCAAATCTCATATAATAACTTTTTCTACATTTGTCTGCTTTTGTGTTCTGTGAGGCATGTCATCCTTAGGATGTGGAGTCAGTGGATGAAGCGTGCAAATGTACATCCCATTGGAGAGCATAAAAAGTGCTGCCCCTCAGCAACACTTAGTGCAAGCCACTGAAAAAGAGGTAGATGGCAGCCAGGCCTTGGTGATAGGGGTGTCCACTCGCAGGGCAAAACCACCACTATTGCTTGTAGTCCCTGGAAGTGATCTCCACACCATCACCGATCACTGCTCTTCTAGGTTGCTGACTTTGCTCGCTGTCCAAGAAATGCTGAAGAACCTTTTTGTTGTCGTCTCCATTTTGAACAAAAATCTTCCTGTTCTTAGAGGAATTTACCCTCTATCTTTTCTTCAGCTTCCCTGAGAGCCAAAAAAGCCTGCAAGCCAGTATCTTCTGTTTTAAAACAGGTTCAGAGAGTTTGTTCTGAATGTCACTATTTTTTGGTTTTGTGCTCCTGTTTTTCTTACATATTAGATTTCTCACCAAAGTCCCAGCTGTTTTCTCTTATTCTTTCTCTATGGCTTTACAATAAAGAAGCTGATGGTGAAGCACAATCCTATCAGGAATGTGGCAATCAACACACAAGAACTGAAGTGCTGGTTCTCCAGTGTGCTTTACTGGCAAAGCCATTTCTTTCACTTTAATCAGTATTTTTATTGGCTTTTTCATCTGCACTGAAGCTTATTGGACTTTGCAGTTCTAACAAATGCAGGTTGTTACAAGGGCGTGCAGAAGTGCATTTTTTTATATGTTCCATAGGAAGAAATACAGGAAGTATTGCTCAGTTGATTGTGGAGATAGGGAAGTGGTGCATGACTATTTGGAGTGGATGTTATGATTTATCTGGTTAATTCTGATGCCAGCTGAGATTGCCAGGATGACTCCCAGCAGGTCAGCCTTCACTTGAGCCGTTCCTGTAATGGACTTACAATATATTTTTGTGTTAAGATGTGCCTTGGTTTGAACTCTGCACTGATTTAATACTTATGAAGACCATCCAACACAATGATTCCTCTTAGGAGTTCGTGTTTGATAGCACCCCAATTTCTAATTTACTCTGTGCATGTTATTATGCAAATCATTCTCACAGGGTTGTACGGTATTTATCCTGACCTATTATTTGAATAAGTACATTATGTTTTTATAATTTTCTATTTTTTATGTAAATAATAACTCTTTTCCTCAGATAAATTGAGACTAGAACTGACCTGATAGACACTGTTTTCTTCTTCAAATTATCTTTTAAAACCTATCTTTGCCATCATGGTAATATTGTTATAGTTCTGATCTTGCTGGTATGAGAGCAGGAAGGACTCTAATGATGCAAATACTTCTTTTGAACCCACTATTATAGCTGGGAAAAGCAAATGAACTGTATAATCCATTGAATAAAAGCTGTGCCTTCTTTTACAAATCTTGTTTTGTAATATACGGCAACATAAATCACTTATCAGTAGGCAGGTTGGGGACATATGAGTATAGATGATGTTTACAATTCCTTTTTTTATAATAATAAAAAAAATAATGATGCATATGTTTGATTGTTCTCTGCTCCATTCTTCTAAGCCAGTTTTTTCTTTCACAGTATGGAGTGCATTTATCTGCTGTAATTTGAACATCAAAAGTTAGACATGGAAGTATGAGTGAGTCACTTTATATTCCCTTACAGTCAGTACAAAGAGTACAATACCTCTGTTTGCCTTATTTTCAAACAGGTAACCATCTATATCTACACATCTTTACATAGATGATAAAGTGTGGGCTTGAACATCTAACTTTTGGACAGTGTTTTATCATGAATCCATGATGCACCTTTTCCAGTTAGGGCAGGGATGTTAGATGTTTAGTTTTTGTTTGTTAGTTTTGTGGGGTTTTTTGTCTCTGCATATTTTAGCACAATAGGATTGTAGTGGTCTGAATTGTATCTGAATGCAATGGAAACTGATTGTGATGGCATTTTCCCTAAGAAAGAAATGAAACAGTAGAAAACATCTGAGTTTAAAATGTCAGCCAGACTCTTACTTGTTAGGGCCAGTCTTGACATGCGATCTCTTAATGTCCTGTTCCTTACAATGAAACTTTGCAATCTGCACGTAAGCGTGGTTGCCTTGATCACTACTAGCTTTCTCCTTCTGCCACTCTACTCATGCTCTGCTCACTGGCAGCATAGTGTCAAACTTGTGCAAAAGCTTGGATCAAAGGTGATCCACAGAGAGCAAAAAGACAGAGCTGTAAGTGCTAATGATTACAAGTTTACTTTGAATCTTCTTCTGAGTTCAGAAAGGATAATACTAATAAGTGTGCATGAATGCTAATACTAATAAGTGAAAGCATACAACCTTGTCATTTAAAGTGTAAAGCTTGGTCTTTGGGAAAGCATTTAAAAATCCATAGCATTTATACTTATAAAGATATTTTTAGAATCAAAGAATTATATGCTGCAACAGATACAGATTAAATACTCTTCCAAATAATATTGCATTTCGAGTTTAAGAAGTAGCAGTAAAATTACGAAAGTATTTAGGAAGTGTTAGATTATCTGTGCAAGGTATGTTTCATCCACATAACTGAAAAAGTTAGCAGGCTAGTGGAATTTCTAAAATAATGAACAGATACCAAAATAAGCAGTAAGAAATAAGGCAAATTTTGTCATGTCACTTTGTTCTGACAAAGTGGTTGTTGTTTTGAGTTGATGATTTTCTGTGACAGAGTAGTTAACATTAATTTAAATCATACAATCTTACAAGCTCCAATACTTTTTAAAGGAATAAATAGTGATTATGGCAAATGCAGAAGGAAAGCAAAGCATTCCTGGCTAATTTAACATGAGATCAGAATAGGTCAACTTCACCATTCACAGCTATCTCCAATACCTCGTATTTCTCTCAGCAGTATCGCACAGGTTGCTTACATTTTAGACGGCAAAGGTTATGTCTTAGAAATACAATTTCCTCTGTATTTTTAGAACTAGAGGCAGTATTTACTTTTTAACTGTATTTTTTAAGTTTGAAGTGGAATTCTTCAGAGCTAGTGATAGCCTTTCTCTTAAGTATGTTCATTATTTACCTCACTGTGACTTCAAAATCATTTACATCCAGTCTATTCTAAAACAATTGAACCATATTGCTAGAGAGTGAATTCGCTAAAAAGATTTGAGATTTTTATGTAATTTCTACAATATTCTTCTCCATTTGTTGGCCAGCTTTCAGTGTAGATTTGAAAAATGCAGCATCACAAGTGAAGTAAAACCAGCAAAGGTTCTAAGGCCAGCATTATGTACCTGAAAATATGTGACTCATGGATATTTTAAAAATAGCTCTAGTGATTTTCTGGGATAAATAATTTACATGACCATTAAATATATTCAAAGAGCTTCTTGCACTACTTTGCCTTCATATAACCCTAAGATCTGAAAATAGTTTTTTCCTGTCAAGAGGTTCATCCTTATTATCTATTCAAAAAGAATGATATTTTTGAGAGAGTAAACACAATAGAAATAATTTTTTTACTTTTTCCTATGCATTCCCATTAGCTTGCTTTCTTTGTTCCCTGGTCTGTGTGCTGATTACTTGGGATACCTTGCTAAGTAATATCCCACAGTTGCAAGACCCTGAACAGATACCTAAGATAGCATGAAGTGAGCCGGCTCAGGTACAAGAAGTTGGTTGGTTACATGATGGTGTTTTGAACTGATTGACCCATCTTCTCTACTGGGCTAATTAGCCCAGGCAAAGTGCCAGGTTAAATGTTTTTTCTACGGAATGTAACCTGTGAAAGGAAACCTCACATATCTCTACTTGCTGCCAAATTTGCCTTAGGAAGTCATCTCGGCTACCAGCTACCAACAAAGTTCTGCTGAGAGCCTTGAGCAGCCATGGAGAGCCAGGCTTGTAGAGCAACCTGAGCCACGCGAAGATGCTTGGCTATGTCACACTTATGGTTCACCAAATCCTCTCAGCTGCCCACAGGTTGCACACTGGCTAATGTTACATTCCCTGTTCAGATATGTGGTTTAAAACATGTGCTGAATTTTTAGCCCAATTTTATATGAAGTATCCTTTCATATATGCATATAGATGTGTTTTTCCCTTAGGAATTCTGCTACTAAAGTGTAGGCATTACTATGCAACAATGATAAATATCTGTGTTTCTGTATGTGTATATTTTTGTTGAATATAAAGTATGTATATGGGATATTCTTGTGGTTAGTAAAGGATATGAAGAGCTAGTGTAGCAAAATGGCCATAACAGGGCAAGACACAGCAGTCAGCTTCCTATGGCAAACGTGTAATACCTGTTGTTAGTAGCAGTTACATATCTGCCATAAGAGGAGAATAGTTCCTTGAGAAATATATTCCCTGCAATGTAATGTTGCATATTCTGCACCAAATTACACCTAAACACTTCAGGTGTTCCTCCATTCAGCAAAAATAAAACATTCAAATTGCTGAAGACAATTTCATTCTGATCTTTACTCTCTGAAGGAAGAAGCCTCCAATCCTCTATTACATTAGAAACACTATGCATTTTCCAATTCTTCTCTTTGCCATCTGTACAAGAAAAAAGCAATAAAACTGTTCCCACTGGTAAGCAAAATACTAACAAGAAACATAGGGTGAGCGATAAAGTGAATATTATCTTTTTTCTTTTCTAAACGTAGACTGCTTGACATGCATGTATAGCACCAATTTTTTTAAATGGAAATGCTTGCTGTTGACAGTCTAAATATAATTCCACATGAAGCATTTGAATGATATAACTAAAACTGTTCTGCTCGCACTGCTTCCAGCAGGTGACTGTTCCACAGTCTAATAGATCTCACCTTCAGGATCCTTTTTTTTCCTTAACTTATCTTAATGTGTTTGTTGGGGTTTTTTATCTGAATACCACCCCAATACTATATAGAATTCTCTTTGGGCTTCCTGAGATAATGCCTCTTCTTAGATATTTATATCCTTCATATCAATAGCAAACGTTCTCCTTTCCCAAGCCTACCTCCTGTTACCTTAATTTGCTGCTTGAGATACGACCTTTTCTTTGTGCCCCTCTGGCTCATCCATCCAGGCACAGATCCAGCAGTCAAGAGGATTGTGGGGTGGAGGCAAGGTCTGAAGTGGACTGGTGTTTACAAAGTAAAAGCAAAGCAAGAGACAGCATGGAACAAATTCCTGCTTGGTCCGTAAAGAGTACTCCATACGGTTTCCTCTAGAACCAGAAATGCTTTGCATTCTCGAGATATACATAATTCCCAGCATGATTCCTAACTGTTAATTAAAAAAAAAATAAAAAATAAAAAATAAAAAAAATCTTGTCTTACAGGTCATTCACCTGTCCTTTTTGAGCAGCTCCTTATACAACAGTTCTCAAAGTGGTTAGTCCTGACTGTCTAAGGGAAGGGGTATGGGAACCACTAGAACATCAAGGGTCACATGCTGATAACTTTAATGGTACATCCATTTCTTAGAAACGCTTTAATGACCTCTTGGCAAACTTCAAGTAAGGAAAGACCAAAGGACTAATACTTTTGCAGTTACTTGATGTCCTCAGAAGAAAAAATTAGTAGTTGTTATAAATAAATAAGCAGATAGTTATTTGAAATTGGAAAAAGTAATCTCAGGTTCTGAGCCTGCATGTTCTAGTAATAAGGTCTATCAACAGAGAAGGAGTTACCGAATATAAGGCCTTTAAGATTAAGGAAAGACTTAAAGAGTTGAGATCAAAAACCTTTGGTTCCTGAAGACCAAAAGATTTTTTAGATGGGATGAATACTTGTTTGAAGGCTTTGAAATGCCATGAGATGAGATAATGCTGTAAGACCACAGGAGCTTTGAGGCCTCAGACATCATTGCCTTTGCCTTTTTTGGGACATTTGTCTGGATTAATTTAGAGTATACTGCACTTAAAAAATTTAAAATCCTCCCAAGAAATATCTTAAAGTTAGGAATAATATAGTCCATGATGCCCAAAATATGATGAACTACAAAAAAATATATAAAGCTCTTTGGAAAAGCAAGATGGAAAAATACTGTGAAGCAGTGAAACTTTATTCTGGGTGCAATTCTGGGTGGACTCAGCCTCACCAGGATGAAGCAGATTTTCTAAACTTTAAACACCACCAGTCATGACAGCAGTGTGTTTAATTGATTTGATTCTCCCTTGCCTCACATTTAATTTATGGTTGTACAGCTGGTATGATTTAGAAGTAAATACCTTGCAGAAACTGCAGGTGACACTATGTGGTGCCAAGGTATGGACTATTGTGATTTATGAGCCAGAACATTGAACCAACAAGGGCTGCAGTCAGAATTAATGGATATGTTCATAAGGAGGGTGTTTTTAAGGCAAAAGGAGACTCTCCCAGGACAGTACCCTTGAACAACGTAGATAAGTTACATAGGGAACCTATGGTTACAGCTTCATCATTCTTCCCAGGCACAGGATTCTCTGAATGCAGCCCAAACACATTTATTTGATATCTAAAAGGAAAAATGGAAACCCAAATAGAATGAGTTAAATCATGTTTCTGTACTTCTGTCAACACACATAATAGTACTAAACATATCCTAATTAGTGACCATGAAATAAGGGAGTCCAAGATTTTGAGACGAGTGAGGAAGACGACTAGGTCCTGGACTTCAGGAGATTAGACTTTGGCTTTCCAGGAAAACTGGTAGACAAAATCCTGTGAGGGGCAACTCTGAAGAAAAAAATAATCAGCTCAGGAGACCTGGCATGTCTCTAGGGACAGAAAGCACAAGAACACTTTCCTGGAGCTCAGGAAAATGAGAGGTACCAGGAAGCTGGCTTGATAAGTCAGGACTGAGTTTTAGTACAAAAAGTCTATATACAGGAAGGACAGGCTACAAAGGAAGAATATAAAAAAATATATAGAACCCAGGATGGTGCTGGGAAAGAGAATCTTCACTAGAGTTCAAACTGGCAAGGGACATCAAGGGCAACCAGAAGAGATTCTACTAATGCATTAGAAGTAAAAGAAAAAAAAATAAAAAAACATCAGCCCACCTCTGAATGCTCTGAATGGAGCAGGTGATTTAGTGACAGAAAATGCAGATAGGCAAAATTGCTCAGTACTGTCTTTGTGACCTGCAGCAAAAAGGTCTCCCAAGCCTATATATGAAGAGATAGTTTTCAAGGACAGAAACTACCATCTGCGATAGAAGACAATTTATTCAAAGATCTCTTAAGAGGACACATTAAAGTCCATGGGTCAAGATTGATGCATACAAGGATGCTCAGAAAGGTAGCTGGTGTCACAGAAAGTCCACTCTATCTTCTTTGAAAGTTGTGAAGACTGGGGGTTAAGGCTGGAGATATGTCAGTGTTGTACTCCTCTTCCGAAAAAGCAGAAGAAATTCTTCGGGAAGCTGATCAGCTTCACTTTGATCCCTTAGAAAATTATGTAGTGTGTTCTCCTGGAAGCTATTACTGGGCACATGAAGGACAAGATGATGGCTGGGACTAGCTAGCATGAATTAATCAAGGGCTAACCGCACCTGAACAACCTTTCTGCCTTCTACAATGAAATGACAATGAAGTAAGTGGAGAACAGTGGTTGTTATTTACTTTGACCTAAACAAACTTTTGACATGGTCTGTGAATTCATGTTCGGACATTTCAGTCTCAGTGAGTGGATTAGTACAAGGGTGAAAAACCGCCTGAACTGTTGAAATCAGAGGGAACTAATTAATGGTTTGTACTCTGCCTGAAGGCTTGTTATGAGTGGAATAACACTGTGCAACTGGCCATATTTGCTACAAAAGCAGAAAATTTGACAGCCAGGAGACAATGTTGGAATTCATGACTGAGATGTACCCCTGTGTCAGCACATTGCCTGACTGCCTAGATGCTTGCTCATATTTGTGGTAACAAATCTGCTTCCTTTAAGAAAGAAGTAGGAAATTAAGGCGAGAGACTTACTACAATGTTAAATTCTTTGCCGCATGCAGAGAGAGAAGTAAAGGTGTCTTAAATATGCAGGTGTACATGGAGATTCTTGGCATAATGACTCTGACAGGAGACTTCAAGCCTGTCGTGTCAGAATTCCTTAGGGAGCATATTAGGGTGAGAATGATGGGGGAGATATGTCAGGGATAGGAGCAAAGTGTGAGGTGATGTGGGGACTCCAGATAGTGCTCCAAGACAGCCATCCCGGAGGACACTCTGAGGCAGAGGAAAACCCTCAGACCACGGCTGAATTCCCTAGTATATCATGGTTCCTAGAGGAGTTTGAAAGGAAAAGACACAAAACCTATGCAGCATCATCCTACTTTTTCCTTTCAGCAATGTACTAAAGCTCACTTTAGAATGGATATCTTAAATATGTATCAATTTCCTCGCAGAAATCTAAAAATTTTCTCTTCCATCCCTCAACTCCATCATAGTGACCAGTGGTATATAGGCTTTTGTTATAGCATTATGATCTTCCCTTTTTCAACAGAGCACAATTTGGAGTTCGTTGTAATAGGTTCTGTTTCAGATGATGAATAGTCCACAGCATTCATCCAGAAACTGTCACTACTTATAGTAAAGATGTTTCTGAATTGTACTGTTCCTACTGTCCAAGGGCCAGGAGTTGGAGGTTGTAGGTCATGTTCTCCGTCCTTAGCATGTCTTCCTCAAATATAAAAGAACCTCAAACCACAGTTAAGTTTTGATCTCAGTGAAGTCCATGGCAAAATCTCTGCTCTACATAATGATGGCAGGATTTTCCTTCAGATCTAGAAATAAAACATCCAGAAGATGTCAAGGTTTCAAAGAGTTTGAACTACTGGGGGTGCTGCTAAAAGTTTAGCTGTGGCACCTTGGACCAGTGCCTCACACTGGCCTTCACACTGCTGTGGTGACACGACAGAGCTACCAAGCTCCCTAGGTTCCCCCTGGCTTAGCTATGTTTGCACCACAGACAGTTTTTTTACACTGTCTCTGAAATAGCCATACCTATAAAGGAATATAAATACTGGATATTTTGCTTTATCAAGAGACTGTTAATAACAATCTGTAAAGAAAATAAATAGAACTGAGAAAATAGACAGAAAAGAGACAGGTGAAGAATGAGTATGAATCTATTTCCCTTGCTACAAGAGTCTTACTCCTGCCCTGTGCTAGGCAGGGCAAGCTGAGAACCTGTAATTGTGCTGGCTGACAGGCTGTCTTGAGAAACAAGCATTTGATTGTGATCATCCTTGACAAAGATATAGGGCACAAGCACCCATGGACGCCTAATTTATGGATTTTTTTCTTGTTTTATAAACTGCTGGTAGGGTTAAATTGCTGAATAGGAAATCCATAGTCAGCTGAGACAAGGTATTTGAAAAGCAGAACTCAAGGAAGACTAATAATAACGATAGACTGAGAAGATCAGAGAGCTGAAAGACTGCTTCAGCTGAATAAACAAGGAAGCCTCTGACCTCTCTGAAATCTAGTAAGCTGGTTATCAGTCTGAGAAATAATGTTGCTTTATCAGCTCATTTTTAAAAGGGCCATTTTAAAAAGTACCATGAATTGTTAGATGTATTTATGATAAAGAACCCTTCAGTTACTCTATGGTTTTATTGTTGTGCACTGATTGCTGCTTTCTCTAAGGTGGCTTCTCTTTCTCCCAGAAGAATTTCCTTTACCTTTCTCCAGAAAAAGGCAGTTAGCCTTAACCTCACAGGATTATTTAGTCCAGCTGATTTCTTTAGCTCTATAATTTTATTTTACTTTTAATTACCTCTTTTTATCCTGAAACCCTCCTCCTCCATGGTAACATCTGATTACAAAGTCCAGGCTGGGGTGAACATGTTGAACTATCAGTATTTATAGAAATACTATATTTTTCACTGCTGAATCATGGGTTGAAATGTAGTGTCACTAAGTTTGGCTTCAGGACAGTAAGGAATTTCCATTTCTGGCAGTAGGCTGCTGGGTGACTCCCAGAAAATCACTTTTATGTCACTGTTTCACAATTTTCCCATCTCATATGGAAGACAGAGACTTCCAGTGATACAAACATTACTGTATAAAGGGGATGGTTCTACATTGTGCAATCTTTTTCTCAATCACAAAGCAGAAGCATCTCAGTGTGACTTTTATGTCTAACTGAAATTGGTGCACAACAGTTATGTTTTGAGTGAATTGAACTGAATGCCTCTGAAAATGTGATCCTATAAAATCAACAAGGTAAGGTTCCCATTTGACAGCGCTCATATGGAGCACAACAGTGAAGGCGGTGAGGCACAAAACAGTTGTGACCTCACACCAAGATTTAGCCTTGAATCAAATTCTGAATTATGAATTCAGAATTATGCACAGGAAAATATTCTTCAAATTAGGTCTAACAAAGCCATAACACCGAGCTGTTTGGAGAGAACTTACAAACACATAAAGGAATTTTGTATAAATTCATATTTGCATTTGCATACTATTATTATAACCACAAATTATTCAGACATCAGCCAGGTAACCAACACTGCACCTGGTTAGCAAGTGCTCAAACAAAACTGCAAAACAAGAAAAAATTAAAGCTCAGTAGGGAAAATATCCTCTTTTTTTTGGATCTGAATTCTTAATAAAGTGAGATTAATTGGGCTGTATTTAGATGCAGGGATGCATGGGGATGGCTTCAGCTATGGGACTCACGCAGTCATGCTCTGATAGCTTTAGCTGCAAGATGTGAAAAATGTAATGTGTGGCTCCTACTCATTTATTCTTCCAAGGGCTATCATCGCCATGGCAGATCAACAGATTGGGGCATGTGTCCAGCCGTCCCCTGTCACTGCCAGTCCCAGGGAGGGCATAGCATGCCAAGATGCAGCATTTCACCTTGGCAGCTCAGACACAAGCACATTTTCTGCTCTACAGTTGTAATTTCTATGAAAGAAGTACCAGCTGCAACTTTTATTAGGTTCCCCGAAGTATGTGCTCTAGACTTTGCCAGGGAGCTTCCCTGTCTGTAGATCAGACACTAATTGTATGAACAGTGGCAAGAGTTGTATTAATTAGAGAAAGGTATTTTAAAATACATTTGAAGCAAAAGCTAATAATGGGGAAAAAAAAGCATAGTTCTCTACTTCTTTTATTCTCACTTTTCATAAAACCACTTCCTCTGGTTCTCAAAAACGAAAGTAAAAGAAATTGTTGAATATACGTGCAATTTTCCCTCCCATACTGGTGCATCTTCAGTTCATGCAAAGAAAGGCAATTTTTTTATAGTGTTTCAATTCCAGATAAAGACTACTTCAAATAGTTTCAGTGAAATCACCAAATCAAATTATATTTCCTTTATTATAATCCTAAACATGCTCTGGATATTTGGAAAGAGTTGTATGGAGAACTTTTCTGGAGAATATTCTGGTTTGGTTTGGTTTTGGGTTTTTAATAACCAAACCAAAGTTTGACCTGGGTAAAACCCTTAAAAACTTTTATTTATTTATTTATCTACATCTAATGGCATTATTTCTATTTAAAGTAAGTTTTTTGTTTCAATTGTGCTTTAAGCACAGTTCTGGCCTTTTCAGCAATTACTTCTAGAAAAATTCAGAAAAAAATTATAACAGAAGTAAAAATATAAAATGTTGCTCACGTCAACCAATGCATTTTTGTTTGAGTTTTTGAGGGATGATTTTTCATTATGTTTAAACAAAATTGTTAGTTGGACTTAATTTGGGAAACGCAATCCGGAATAGGAGGGCTCAGTGATATAACTAATACTGGGCTCATGTAGAAGTCACTACAGGATGGTAGTTTACTAACTGTCCCAGTTGATCAGCTCTTCTTCTTTGGATCAGTTATGAAGAGTGTTCATCATTAAAAAATGATAAATTGTTATTGGAAAATATTTTTTAACTATTTCTGTCTCTGGATGTGTCTAACACCACCCCATTTCATCAGGATTCATGGGTTTAAGTTTGTTGTTTCCTGCTTAGTTTTCTCATAGATAGATATAGCATTTGAAATGAAATATACATTTATATGGAAAGTACTGTCCTAATGGCCACTTGTCCATATGTCATGTGGAAAAAGAAATCTAAATACCCCATACCATGCAAAGAATATTTTTGGTTTTCCTTTTCGACATCTTCACATATGTTATTATCTAGCACCTAGGTTTAAAACTATCATCTCTAATATGGCAAAGAACTCTTGATCTTACTACAAGCAAAATACTGAACAGGGTCCTTTTGAAAGTCAATTAATAATTAAAATGAAGGGTGAATAAAATCTAAATATCCAAGTGTGAAAAAGACCTAGTGCCAAAGTTGAATCCAATAATCAATTCAATTGCTCTGTGGCTTGTCTAAGACTGAAAACATGTTGTACAATATTAACCAGTAGAAAATTAGGTTATTTAAGTATTTTAACTTAAATGATATATGAGGCAACCTCTGCCTACTTTATAAAAGATATTTCAAAGTAGGCTTTCTTCCATAGTCTAATGACTATGTACTTTTAAAAAAACATGTTTTAGTTAAAGCAGGATTTAAACTCACTGGGGTCAGTTCAGATTTTCATTGGATCTGCTAAATATTCAAGGTAAAGAAAGCCTTTCAAAATACTAAATCAATACATGCATTTCGTGGCATCAGATGGTTGGTCCTCCTTTGATGCTGTTCTCCTCTTCTATCCCAAGTACTTCATGTTCTACACCAAAGGCAGCACTTCACTTTGAACAACGGGAGTTCAGACTGTGCAGAGAAAACATATTTAGATACTTACAGTGATTTTCTCTTCAGATGTATTAGGCTTTATAAAAATGCTATTTTCCTTTAACACTACTGCTGTTGAAATAATATAAATATAAATATAAAAAGAAATAATTTTAATATAGGATCATAGAATGGTTAGAGTTGGAAAGGACCTTAAGATAATCTAGTTCGAACTCCCCTGCCACGGGCAGGGATGCCTCACCCTAGACCATTTTGCCCAAGGCTCTGTCCAACCTGGCCTTGAATGCCACCAGGGATGGAGCATTCACTGCTTCTCTGGGCAACTCATTCCAGTGCCTCACCACCCTCACAGTAAAGAACTTCTTCCTTATATCTAACCTAAACTTCCCCTGTTTAAGTTTAAACCCATTACCCCTTGTTCTATCGCTACAGTTCCTGGTGAAGCCTCTCTCTCTGACATCCTTGTAGGCCCCTTTAAGGTACTGGAAGGCTGCTATGAGGTCTCCACACAGACTTCTCCAGGCTGAACAGCCCCAACTTTCTCAGCCTGTCTTCATATGGGAAGTGCTGCAGCCCCCTGATCATCCTCGTGGCCCTCCTCTGGACTTGCTCCAACAGTTCCATGCCCTAATGTTGAGGGCACCAGAACTGTACACAGTACTCTAAGTACTCCAAGTGAGGTCTCACAAGAGCAGAGTAGAGGGGCAGGATCACCTCCTTCAACCTGCTGGTCACACTTCTTTTGATGCAGTTCAGGATATGGTTGGTTTCTGGGCTGTAAGCACACACTGCTAGCTCGTGTTCAGTTTCTCATCAACTGACACCTCCTTCTCTGCAGCGCTGCTCTGAATCTCTTCTCTGCCAATCTGTAGCTGTGCCTGGGATTGCCCGGACCCAGGTGTAGGACCTTGCACTTGGCTTGGTTGAACTTCATGAGGTTGGCATTGGCCCACCTCTCAAATGTGTCAAGATCCCTTTGGATGGCATTCCTTCCCTCCAGCGTATCAACCAAACCACAGAGCTTGGTGTCATCAGCAAACTTGCACTCAATCCCACTGTCGTGTCACCAGCAAAGAGTTGAACAGGATCAGTCACAACCTGACCCCTGAGGGTCACCACTCATTACCCACTGAGCCATTGACCACAACTCTCTGCATATGAGATGGGTGATGCATGATGCAACATGAGTTGGGGCCATCAAGCCAATTCTGTATCCACCGAGTGGCCCATCCGTTAAATTTGTGTCTCTCCAATTTAGAGACAAGGATGTCATGCAGGAGAGTGTCAAGTGCTTTGCACAAGTCCAGGTAGATTACGTCAACTGCTCTGCCCCGTCCATCAGTTTTGTAGCCCCATCATAGAAGGCTACCAAATTGGTCAGACAGGATTTCCCTTTAGTGAAGCCACGCTGGCTGTCACCAACCACCTCCTTGTTTTTCATGTGCCTTAGCATGCCTCCCAGAAGAATATACTCCAAGATTTTGCCAGGCACAGAGGTGAGACTGACTGGTCTGTAATTCCCCGGGTCATCCATTTTCCCCTTCTTGAAAATGGGGGTTATATTTCCCTTTTTCCAGTTGTCAGGACCTTCACCCGACTGCCATGATTTTTCAAATATGATAGCCAGTGGCTTAGCAACTTCATTTGCCAGCTCCTTCAGGACCCGCGGATGGATTTCATCAGGTCCCATATACTTGTGCACATTCAGGTTTCTAAGATGATCTTGAACCTGACCCCCTCCTACAGTGAGCCTTAGGTCTTCATTCTCACATCTGCCTTCCAAGACTTGAGTGGTGTGGTCAGGGCATTTGCCAGTGAAGACTGAGGCAAAGAAGTCATTGGGAACCTCAGCCTTCTCCTAATCAACGATAGCCAATTCACCCTTTTCCTTCCAGAGAGGGCCCACATTATCCCTAGTCTGTTATTTGTTAGTGACATGCCTACTACAGAAGCCTTTTCTGTTGTCCTTGACATCCCTGACCAGACTCCATTCTAACTTGGCCGTAGCTTTCCTGACTTGATCCCTAGCTTCCCAGACAATGTCCCTGTATTCTTCTGAATCTGCCTGTTGTCACTTTCACCTTATATAAGCTTCTTTTTCACTTCTACCTTTTCTCAGCAGCTCCTTATCCATCCACGGAGGCCTCCTGGCCTTCTTGCCCCATTTCCTTCTTGTTGGGATGCAATGCTCCTGAACTTGGAGCAGCTGATCCTTGAGTATCAGCCAGCAGTCTTTGGTCCCCCTCCCCTCTAGGTCTTTATCCCATGAAATCTTACTACTCCACCATCTTGTGATCACGGCAGCCAAGGCTGCCTTGGAGCATCACATTCCCAGCCAGCCCCTCCCTGTTGGTGAGCGCAAGGTCAAGCATGGCACCTCTCCTTGTAGACTTCTGTATCACTTGCAAAAGGAAGTTGTCTTCCACACAGTTGAGGAACCTCCTGGATTGCTTGTGCCGGGCCATACCATCTCTCCAACAGATATCAGGATGATTGAAGTCCCCCATGAGGACAAGGGTCTGCGGGTGTGAGGCTGCTCCTATCTGTCTATAGAGTGCTTCGTCCACAGAGTCCTCCTGATTGGGTGGCCTGTAGCAGACCCCCATGATAATGTAGCAGACCCCCAGTTTTCCCTTTGACCCACAAACTCTCGGTTGGCCCATCACCCATCCACAGGCAGAATTCCAGCTGGTCATTGACGTAAACAGCTACACCCCTTCCCATCTGCCTGGAGGCATAATGTACTTTAAGTACATAGTAAAACTGCACAAGTAATAATATGATAGTTTAAAAGAATGAGGTAGATGCAGTACTATGATCTATATGATAATGGGTCTGTATTTATATGTTGTAATTACCAAATAAGTGTTATATTTTGATTCCTTTTAATGAATTGTCAACAGTGCTGCAGTTTGATTTAGATGGGCTTATGTCCTTAAAGTATTCTAACTACTAATATAATTGCCATACAGTAATACGGTCCTATATTTAAAAGTTAATTTTATATTAATTGTTATTAAAGTATTAATATCTTTGTATTTAATTTAAAGATTGTAATTGAATGCAAGGTTATAGTGAATTATTAATATCTATTATTTAATGTTATTTATAATATCAAACATCTTGTTGATATTTTTAAATAAGAAAATAGATGGGTAGATCATTACACAGTGTGAAATTAGAAATATTAAAGAGATGTGTCTTCACCCTGTTATCTCTGTTTCTATTTCTTCCTTTATTGCATTCTGTTTCACAAGATATTGAAGATCTAATGAATATTCAAATATATGCAAATCCTTCTCCAGCCTCATACATCATACACAGAACACACATACACTTTACATATAATTACATCCTACATATATCTCTTTTTTACAAGACCTGGGTGCTTTTATCTATTATAGATGAGGTTTTGTAGGAACTGCATTACTAACTTGATGCAAAGAATTGACCAGATACAAAATTACAGAACATCTAATGAAGTTGGCTGTCAAAAACAAGAGATGCAGCAACCCATTAATTATCTTGCATTCATCTCCTCACCCATTCTATGCGTGAAAAACAAACCTCCTTTCTCCTTCATAGCTACACTTCCAAGACAGCAGGATGTTCAGATTCTCATTCAGTCTTTGGTGAAACTAATTGCTTGAAATTGCTCATTTTTTATATGTGCACAATGTTACCTGAAGGAACATCAACTCTTCCTGCTATGTGACAAGGTAATATAGAGCACTGTGCTCTTTTTCTGGTGCCTCCATTTATAAGAATTCCCACAACCACTAAATCCTTCCAGGATAACCCTTGAGGCACTTGTTCCTGCTGATAATTTGTCAACTTGTTTGTTCAGCAAACTTTTTTGGGGAGAGGAAGTTTTTTGTAGATATTATCTGAAATCAATAAAAAATTATTCTAATAATACATAAATTTCTGCTTTTTTTATCAAATGAAGATATAAAAATGAGAACATTCCATTATTTTGAAAATAGGCTGCTGAGTACTGAATGAAACAATATATTCAAGTATTTATTATATATTAACTGCATATTTACTACGTAATTGCAGCACAAAAAAAGCAATGTAATGATTTAGGAAAAAAAAATCTGTAGTCTGTACCTAGTAAAAACTGTCCTTGATATTTTAAAGTTAATGAACTAAAATATTATTTTAACTCTTTTGCTCTCTTGGGAGATTAAGGCAGCTTTATCACTCTATCTCGGTATTATTTACTGCTATATTATATCCTAGATTGTATAAGATAATACAAATACTCTAACCATTCTATGATTTTATTAAATATATGGATGGATAAAAAATGTTGAATTTTTTTTTAGGGGAAAACCACAAATTAATTTTGAGTTTGAATCTACAGTTTCATAATTACATGAAAATACCACTGTAGAATTTTAACCTCCCTGTTACAGTATGGGTGACTAAGACTGGGGTTAGCAGAGACATCCCCTTCTTTCCATCTTGATTTTCCACCCATTAATTTGGTATCCCACTTCCTTGTGAGATCACCTACCTATTTCTGTATCACACAAATCAGTTCCTTGAATCTTAGCTGCAGACCCCCAACTGCTTTTGGTATATCATGGCTGCACATAAAATGGATGGCAACCTTTTTTTTACATGTGAACGATTTATTTCTGAGGGAGGATGAAGTGCTCTGTGGAAGTGCCTGTGTCTGTCTATGAGCCATTGGGCAAGAAGCTTTTACTAAATGCCTAATTTTCAGACATCTAAAACTGCATTATGAAACCACCTTTGGAATACAGACTGTAAAATATAGTCAGTAGAAAAACCTAATCTGAACGTTTGGGTAGTTTTTTCCTTTACCCTCATCCCTCTTTCCGTCTGTGGGCCCATCTCTCTTCTTCTTCTATCTTTGTGTTTATCCACCTTGTGCTTTGGCAGCAGTAAACTTTGACAGCAGTTATGTCCTTTAAATACCTGCTATTTGTGCAATGGTATTATGCTGCTTGAGGAAGAGACCTTTCTTCATACTTGAACAGCATTGCATATTATTCGTTTACTTCTGTTTATTTTTTACCTGTTCTAATAATATTGTTTTCTCTAAAAAAAACCTTTCCTTTTATTTTTTCATTAGTCCCATAATGTTCCATTTTTTAGTCTTTTTAATCTCTCCTGTTTTGCTGTCATAACCTAGTTCAGCTTTGTTGTGATGACCATGCAGATTTGTGTGCCACAAAAACTAGCCATAAAGCCCAAATGTTAGTTTGGTTTGAATTTTCCCAAATTTCTGTTTCTCTTCACTCTGCTCCAGTGCTTTTGGGCCATGATTCATAAGCTGAACATGTCTTTCAGTTCTTTGCTGCATAAGAACAAAATGAACGAGAAATAAAAATGCTTTGATAAACACAGGTCTGAGACGTGATGGTACTCTTGAGGATAGCAGCCTTTCATCCTAAAGACACGCAGTACCTAATTCAAGGAAGAGTTTATCATTGTTTCATAACCATCAGGATGAAATGATACAGTTGCTTGTGAAGAATCGCTGTCTTCAGAGATGTTATATGTATATTTATAATAGTAGAAAAATTTAAGCTCTAAGGGACCTCTGGAGGTCATTGGGTCCAAATCTGAAATTTGGCTTCTTGAGGCCCTGCTCCACCTGAATTGCGTAAATCTCAATGAGTAAAAATTCTACAGCCTCTCAGCACAGCCTACCCCGACACTCAACGCTCCCTCACTCACTGAGAAAATATATTTTTTCTCCTTCTGTCCAATCAGAATTTCCTTTGTAGCAATTTGCCTCAAGTCCTTTTGGTATGAGTCTCTGCAAAAGTATAGCTGCATCTTTTTCATAGTCCTGCCCATGTGGCAATCAGCAACAGTTAAATCACCATTTAGACTTTCTGAGGCTGAATAAGCCCATTGGTCTCAACCTCTTCTCGAATGCATGCTCCAGTCCCTTCAGTGCCCCTTCTCTGGTCTTTCTCTGGTTTGCTGCTGTCTTTGTTGTGCTGGAGTCCCAGAATGGGACATAAAGAACCTGAAACGATTACATGAGTCAGCCACCAGGTAAAAAGTCAGTAGCTGGAAAACACTGTATCTGGCTGTATAGAGCAAAATGCTGGTAAAGTTCTGCAAAGACGAAGAACAAGACAGGAATGCCTTCCATCCCCACAGTGTACAGCAAAGCAACAGAAGGGCACCGGGGAAATTCAAATTATGAAAAATTCCTGATGAAATATTAATAAAACCATACTATGGCCTTAATTGCTATAATTTAACACCCTGTATGGTATAAATATTTTAGAAACATGGTAAAATAGAATATTAAGAAGAGGTCAAGGGGTAATAATATACATTTCTCTTGATTGGTGAAGATGTATACCTCATACTTAATTTATGTTTATACTACTGTTCTGTATTCATTTTTGAAGAGTAGTGAGTGGAATACACTATATGTATGTATCTTATATTGAGACATACATGTCATGTGTATATGTGTAGGTTATTGCAGGTATTTATAAAGTAAAGGTCTCTGGTGCTTGAGATGTATATATAAAAATGAATTTTAAAATCCTTTTACAAGAACATACTCTCCTTTAGAAATCAGTCACGGATCCTGCAGTCTACAAAAGCAAAGGGGTCAGAAAATATGCAAACCACTTTCTCACAAAATTCTTTCCTGAGGAAGTCATTATCTGTACTGCCCTTGTAATAGCCTCCTTTCTTTTTTCAGTAGCAAATATTTCTTTTGTGACTGGTTCCATATATTTGCGTGAAGGGGAAGGTCTGGAAACAAGCCTGTGCTGCTGTCATGCTGTTAGGGAGGGGAGAGTGCTGCAAAGATGGCTTCATGCACAGCTTCAGGTGTGGTTTACAGCTTGTCTTGGTAGCAGAAAGCCTTCCTGCCAAATGGAGCACTCAGCGAGAAGTCAGAAAACATTTCATAAAGCTTTTAACTCTCCTATAGATTTTCACCCCATAAGGAAGCTATTGTGCTAATTTTTGCAGAAAATAGCATGCAGAAATTGCTTGAAATTGCTGGCACTCTAATAGTGACCTGTGCCCATATATGCATAAAGCAGATAGGCATTTCATTTACATTTATTGTAAATTGTATGCAGTAATGATTTCTATGTGTTAAATTGCATAATCCATACAACTTTGACAGTCTTATAAAGGCTGTGGACCAGTGTCCTGTTTTGAATGCATCAGTGCCAATGAAAGAGGTTATCATACCCTTGACAGAGGTTACCGCTGTCTTGTATCTGCTGATAGAACTGCTTCTGTGATCGCTCTCTAAACCATGTCAGACAAAATTTACCAGGTAAGCTTGAATAGTTTAAATAGCAGGTTTTTTTGCTAATGATGCACATTTTTTCTGGCGAAAAAAAAAAAAAAAGAAAGGATAAGGGCTACTCACAAGAGTGCGTAGCTGGCATTTTGGTGGACAGTAAACTCTTTACCAGCAGGGCTAGCTCCTGATATACAGTATTACTCCCAGAGCCTCACACTCTCAATTCATCCATCTTCTTTAGTTCTAATATTCCTGCAGCTGCTTATGATTTCTCTAACAAAAAACCCCAGCATGACAGAAATACTTTTATTTCTGAATATAGGGTTCTCCCACAAAGTGCATGGATATCTGAGGTACAGAACAGCATTTTGCTCCATAAGAAGTTTATAATCAGGTTTATAACCCACTCCAATTGAACTGGCACCATAGGGAGCGGGACACTCCAGGTATCCTTTTTTGTACTTTTTGGGGATGTCCTAAAAAATGTTTTCATAGCATTGTTAGAGGAGAGATGGTGCCAGCAGAAATTCTCACCAGGAAGTACTGGGTTAAGCCGACTGCAAAAGGGAGACCTCTCCATCTCACCAGTTATAGAAAAGGAAAGCTTTGTCTTTGCTTCCAGCACTTCAGGCAGAGGTGATCAGAATGCCCTTTCCTGCCATTTCTCCTTATTTTAAACCCTTCCAATAAGTCTCCTCTGCTCTTTTAAGCAGTGAAATGGTGAAAGAGCTGGAGTTTTAAAAGGATTTATAAAGCTTAACTGATCACATCACTTCCTGTGCCAAAAAAAAAAAAAAAAAAAGAGAGTGAATGCTGCATGGATGGATTCTGCTTTGGTATTCTGCTGTCACGTTGCCTGGTATCGATTCCTTGTTATCTGTACTTCCCTCTGTAGATACGTATTCTCGCCAGTCATTTGGTAGATATAAGTTCTTTTGCATAGGAGTCACCTTTTAGTTGTATGTTTGCACAGTGCTTTTCCCACAATGATCCTTGCCATAAGAAAAAATTGCATATGATGTAGTAATAATCATAACATTTTGAGTATCCCCAGGATCTGCAAAGTAGCTCTTCACACACTTAGATCTTTCCTGTTAAATCCTTCTCCTTATTCCCATCAAATGTGCATACCTGCACACATACGTGCACATGCAAATTCGGTAAATGCATTTAGGACCCAGTTATCTCTCTAGATAGGCATTTATCTTCCTAACTTTGCACGTCACCCACCCAAGGATAAACATAATGCTTTCATATTATATGATTAAAGTTTATATTCTTTAAAAAATATTGGGCCTGTATTTCTGAACTGTGAACAGGCTTCACTCATCCTTCCACTTTTTGCTGATTTTAAAGAAATTATTTTAAAGGTATCAAAGTAGCCTTCAAAGTTTTCATAAAGGAAGAATTATGAAAAGTTATTGTGAGAAATGATGGGCAGGTTAACATCATCTCCATTCACTCTCACCTGAAAGCTTTATTGTCAATCCTGTTACTAGTGGTGTCCTTGGTAATAAGTATTTTAATTTTATTCTGAGGCACAGCAAATAAATTTTGTTAGTGAATGACCTTGTGCATTAGCTGTGTTATTCATGATTTAGTGAGCCAGTCAGTCGAAATACTGCTAATGTTTTCCCAACTCAGTCTTGTTACATTTATGCCACAAGACTGACAGTAAGTGTAGTTGCAGATGAATAACAAATAACATGGCTTGAAGTTGTGTTTTGGATCATTGAAGAAATGAACCTACAGGGTGGTGTTTTATTAACTGAGGAAATGACTGGGAAAAAAAAATACAGTTCTTGAACGTGTATTTATTAAAAATAACAACAGTTTGGCATGCTGAGAATTAGTGGTAGTGCCCCTTAATTTTTTCATATACCAGTGTAAACACACTACAGTGTCCATGCAAAGATTTGACAGATTTTAAATATGAGTAAGAATAGTTCATGTATTTCAGGCTGTTTATGTGAGAAGATCCAAAGTAGTGCAATCAGGAGAATGCAAAAAAAGTACAGGTAACAAAGATGAACAATTACAGGCTAATAGGTGTATTTTTAATTATATACTATAATATGAAAGAGTGTACTTTCCAGGAACACTCTCAGGAGTAGTGGATCACTTCTTTAAAAATGCAATGACTGTTCTTGGTTTTCTTTTGCTGAGCCCTTTGGACTGTTTTGTGTTAAAAAATAATAATAGAAGCTGGTAGGCTTCTGGAGAGAAAGTTTAATCCTTTCCCTTCCCTCATTAACATATCACCTATTCTAAAGAAACCACACAAGGTCACTTAAATTCCAGATAACTGCTTTTCCTGAATTTCTACAAAGCTACAACTGTAAGTATCAGCTTCTGGATCAGTTCAATGGTTCTTTGTGCTTATAAACCACCCTAGTTAATATAAAAGCTTATAAAAGCAAGAACAGGGGAGAAAAATTATTTAGGTACTTCTATTCCTGGGCATTATATAGGTAAACATTTTTATTCCTATTAGGTGGAGATGGCATAGAAGCTTACACTTTTTCTACTTTCTCTAAAGCACTAAAAGGACAAAAAAAAGGCTCTTAAAATTTATGGTTTTGAAGAGGACATGGTTCTTTAAAAATAATAAACCACAAAAAGGAGATGCAGTGGATATCCTGAGGGATCAAAAAGAAGTATATCTAAGGAGAGAATATTTAAATATAAACAGAAAAGCAGAATACGAAACTAGAATATGTAGCTAACCTTGAAAAACTGAGTAACTTGCGATTATCTGTTTGATTTTGTGGTAGTATTTTCATAACAAAAAAATTAAAGCAATCTGTTGAAGTCTTGACTATAAATAAAGGAAGGCAGAAAAACTGTTCTTTTACAATGCTATTCCAAAAACCTGTTTATTTAAAATGAAAGGAAAGAAAAGAAGCTGTGACGTTAAGCTTATTTTATGGAGCGTTACTTTACACAGTGTTGTGAAGGCAAGGAGGCAAACACTTCTTTGCACTGGAAAGGCTGAGAGAGGTCCAGGTGGTCCTTCTTAACTGCCCATTACATGGAACCATGAATCTTGCCTTCTAATTTGTAAATATTAAGATTGAACATATGACGGTGAACTTTAATGTTAAGCTAACTGAGACTTTAAGAAGTCTGCAGGGTTTTTTTTATCTGAATTTTCTGTACACAGCTGAAACTTGTCACAAACTTAATTTGTTATGTGAATGAATTCTGATGTGAAAGGTGGAATGACGCTTCTCCATTTTTTCCTAACACTGGCTGAATGGGTACACTTTTAGCTATAAATAATGGATGTTTTATGTATGCAAGCAAATCCTTACACATATATGTAGTGCACCCCAAATAATGTGCAGCATTGAATTATCACTGTTAGAATGGTCAAGAGTATTCAAAATTGCCACTTTTAAAAATTCATTGAAATATATTCTGTATTTGTAAAACATAGATAGCCAATGATAGCCATGGTTTTTTTTCTTCTTAGTACTCAAAACTCTTCTACTGATGGACACCAACTTTGTTATCTTATTTTGGAGAATATTTTTGGTAATGGGTTTCTGAAGCTCTGCAAGAAAGTATTTAGAATAGACAAAGGTTTTTCATTTCTCTAGCTGTAATTCATCTAAATCATTTTTGTTCATACTGCAGATTGACATCACACCTTGAAAATTCCTCTCTATTGCCATAGCGTTATCTATAGGACTGTTTTACTGTTGAATTATTTTGGAGCTTGTATATATGTGTTTCTTACAAGGTAAACGTGTGTTAAAAAAAAAGGATTTGTTTGATTTGTTAACTCAGCAGCCCTTTCCAGCCTTATATTTCTATATAATGAATAAACGGAACAGGCTGCCCAGGGGGGTTGTGGAGTCTCCTTCTCTGGAGACATTCAAAACCCGCCTGGATACATCCTGTGTAACCTTATCTAGGTATTCCTGCTCCGGCAGGGGGATGGGACTAGATGATCTTTTGAGGTCCCTTCCAATCTCTAACGTACTGTGATACTGTGATACCTGTCTCAGGATGGCTTAAGTCAATCTCTGGCAATACATACTTACTTTTTTTGACTAGTGAGGGAACCTTGAATGATTTCTTACTTGAGACAGTTTAGTTACTAGACATGATCCCAGCATTAAAAATGCTCCAGAGAAATACAAAAGTGTTATTACATATATCCCAAACTCCTTTACTGCAATGTAAATATCAATTTTAGAATAGCTCTTAAAGGGACAGCTAAGGGAAAACATACAATTGAGCACCTATTAGATAATTGAAAAGAAAGCAATGCAAGCAGTCAGGCAGAAAGAATGTGTTTAAAATACATACCTTATCTATGTGAACAGACAACTACATGAGGTCCTGATGTATCAGGTCTTTGCTGCTTTATCCTTAAACATTATCTGATCATGGGACGTTAGGTACATGAGACATAGATGGTTTAGAGAAAGCAATGTTGCCTTAGTGAATGAGTTTAGAATGAATGGGTTATGAATGCTTTGTAATATACCGGTTAGTGGTCTAGACAAGTGGTCTGTGTGGTGGACAGGGAACTGGCTGACAGGCAGCACCAAGAAGGTCGTGGCAAATAGTTCATTTTAAAACTGGCAACCTGTCACTAGTAGGGTCCCCAGGTATCAATACTGGGCCCAACACTGTTTAATATATTCATATATTTAATATATTCTTCCATCTGGAAGATGGGAACAAGAGCATCCTGACACAGTTTGCTGATGATACCACACTGAGGGGGAAGTGGACACTGGGAAAGCCCTGTTGCAGGAAAGACCTGAATAGGCTGGAAGAGTGGGCTAACAAGAATGTTATGAAGTTCAACAAGGACAAGTGTAAGTTCTTGGGTAAACATAATCCAAAAGTGTAGCACAGGCTGAGATCTACCGGGCTGGGGATCAGCTGTGTGGAAAGGGACCTGCAGGTACTGGGAGACAAAAATCTCAATGAGTGAATAGGGTGCTGCTGCAGCAAAGCCAACAGGATGTTGGGTTACGTCAACAAGAGTGTCATGAGCTGAAATAAAGAAGTCATTATCCCACTCAGTGCTTGTCAGGCCACACCTGGAATACTGTGTTCAATTTTGGTACCCAATATACAAAAAAGATGTGTCAGCCTAGAGAAGTTCTCAAGAAGGACCACAAAGGTGATCAAAGGACTGGGAAGCCTGTTGCAGGAGGAAAGGGTGAGAGAATTTGGTTTGCTCAGCCTTAAGAAAAGAAGACTCAGGGGAGACCTTATCACCATGTTCTAGTATTTAGAGGGTGGCTACAAAGAAAGTGGAGTCTCCCTTTTTACAGGGAGTTGCATAGGAAAGGTGAGGGGTAATGGGCACAAGATACTCCTAGGATGATTCAAACTGGACACAAGAGTAAAATTTTTCAAATGAGAACAATCAGCCACTGGAATAATCTCTCCAGGGAAGTGGTGGATTCCCCAACAAGAGACACTTTTAATATTCAGCTGAACAGGGTGCTGGGCCATCTTGTCTAGACTGTGCTTTTGCTAAGAAAGGCTGGGCCAGATGATCCTTGAGGTCCCCTTCCAACCTGGTATTCTGTGATTCCATTAAAAAAACATACAGCTCTTGCCAGCTACTCAAGTATGGGGCAATTTTTTTCTTACGCCAACATGCAGTCCTGCTATTTGCCTAACAAATGGATTTTGTGTGTATTTTTTGAACAGAATTAAAAGCAAACAGAGACAGAGAATTCCTTGATTGTGTGCATGAAGATTTGGCTGTGTTGTACCAAAATCTGTCAGGATGCAAAGGTGCACTGGGAGTGGTGAACATGGCCTGAATTTCCATCTGCTGGTTTTATTGGCTAGAGAAGGTTGTGAAGGATGTGTGCCCTCAAAATTACTGGAGATGCAAACAATGTTTTAAATTACTCCAGGCAGCAAGGTACTGCTTCTGAGCATATTGAAAGCTGAAATGTTGATATCAGAAATTGAATTAATGCACATGAGATTGAAACAATATCTAATTAAAACTATTTGAAAAATTACTTGAAAATTGAACATGGCATAATATTTAGCAGGCTGTTGCTAGTACAGCTATGAAGCTTTTGACTTTTCTGCAACCATTTTCATTCCAGGCCTGGCTGCCAGTTAACTAGAAATTATACACAAAGCAACTATCTTGTGCCACCACCCAGTAAAGATGGGAATACAAAATATCTTTTGCCCACAGCCTCTGTACTTGTCCCTCACTAATTGAATTGTAAAATTTAGTAAAAGGACCCTTCTTCTTTGTATCTGGTAACTCGAGTTAATTTTTGTTTCAAGCTGGAGCATTTTGAATGCACTGGTTGTGTTTTTGACTGACTGACTTGAATACTTCTGCCCAAGGAGAGTTGTTACAAATTCACAGGCTGCTGCCCCTAGGAAGAAGTGCCCAGGGCTGGGCACAGGGTCTCCTCGCACCATCCTGTAGACATGCACCAAAGTCAGGGAGCATTTATCTTGTACTCCAAAAAGGAATGGTTGTACCTAAGTATCTAATTCAAAGTTCGTTAAAGTACCTCTGAATTACTTCCATAAAAGGAAAGTGGGTGAGGTGGGATAAACCCATGTAACATCAGGTTGTTGTGAAGGGAAAAGACTTAGCACTGAACTGACAGTGCAGTTTTCCTCTGTCCCATTCTCATTTAGTTGTGTGAATGCCTCAGCAGTTTTAGGAGATGCATTGACTGTACGAAGATAGGTTCACCCTGGGACTGTGTTCTTATCAACAGGGAGAGAGCCCAAATATTATGGGAATTCATTTGCATTGAATTGCAAAGGAAAAAGGTTTTAGTATATCTGTTATGTATATGCGTGGCACAATGCATGGGTTGGCCAAACTTCAAGGCAGTCTTTCTGGTCCACCGTATTTTTTCCACATAATCAGGGGGTTCTTTGTAGGGGAGGAAAAAGCAAAGACTAACTTGCTGTAAATAAATGCAATATCTGTTTGTCTTAGATTTAGAAAACTTGTTAAACACTTCAAAGCTGTAATAAGCACTTACCATCTCTCTGGATTTCCCTTCCTCCTTTTCCCTTTCTTTTCCTCAAAAAGGGGAAATTCTTATGAATGTGGCTATATGGAAGGAGCTTTACAACAAGCTGATGGACAGTTATTGTAGAATTCATCTGACAGCCTACAGTAAATCCAAATTAATTACCCTCCATCACTTTATTGACTGGAGGTTCAGTCAATATAGTTAGTGAGTCTAGGGCATGAATTGTCTCATTCTAAAATGGGCATGTAATAGACGTCAGGGGAATTGTATGTCTGTAAGTACTTTTTTCCCCCCCTACATTTAATTAAATAAAGCACACTCTCAAAGTCAGATGCACAGCAGGAAGATAAGGTTTCCTTGTGAATGACGCCATCTTCCCACAAATACTTTTCATATTTGAGGATGGTTTCTTCTCTGGAGCAGGTAAATCCTGCAGTAGCACAAGAGACAGATTTAGGAAGCCTCCTGCGTATACCCTTCCCTCATCTTGCTTGTGCCAGTCTGTGGTCCCACAGGTAACTCAGAGTTGCAACCTGCTTTATAACAGACCTCTGTGAATCACTCATTTCTCAGGGCTTCCTTCTTCCAGAAGTGCTATAATGACACTGAAGGTCTGCTTGAAGCCCTGTATAACTTGCTTCTCATAATAACTGATGGACTCCAAGGTTCAAACTGCCAACTACAAAACTAGACACTTATATTCCTGACTATGCCACTGACAGATAACTTTGCTAAAGGAAATAATTGTTAGCTCTCAGAAAACGCATCAGACATCCCTCAGGTTAGTGGAGACTATGAACAGTGACAATCCCTATCCTTTAACATTCAGTGACACCCTCATCATGCTCTCTGATAGAGCAAAGCCATTAAATTGTCCCCATTGTAATTTAGATCACAGAAGAGACTTCCACAAATTCTTTCAGGTTAAAATAACTGGTATACAGAGAGTAGGCAAAATTATTCCACTGTAGCTACGTGCTTAATTATATGGAATCCTGCATAAATTGTCAAGTGCAAAGAATTATTCTGATAAATTAAAATACTAATTAAATAGGCTATTGCAGAATTTTGAGAACATTATAGGGCTCCGCTTCTTCAGGTAATTTGCATATCCTTCATCTAGTGAATTTAATTTAAAGGCCTCCTTTTTTGTGTGTTTGGAAGCCCTTTTTGTTTCAGTGGAAGATTAAAAAAGGGATTTATATGTTGCTAACTGGGGTTGTGGGGTTTTTTTTATTTAATAGTTGTTTTTATTATGCCTCTTTACTGATGAGTTTGTCCATTCTCCATTCGTATTTCAGGACTTTAAACTAAAAAATCAACTTTGGAACGTGCAATATACCATGTTACCCAGAATTACCATTTCCAGTTCATAAAATTTGCAAAAGAAATATCTCCTGCTGTATATTTGTACTGGAATAAAAGCTAGCAGATAGTACACTAATTTTCTTAAAAAAAAAAAAAAAATTGTGCCAATTTTCAAAGGATTAGTAGCTTGTTCTTAATATATGAATTTATTTTCCCACCACTTCTTCGTCTGTGTATGGGATAGCAACTATTTTTTATTGTCTTAAATTCTCAATTATAGTTATACCCAGTAAAAGTTAAGAAATTATATTCATTGTTCTGCAGCTTGAAGCAGCTGCTTGATACGTAGTTGCTGCTTCAGCTTCAGCACCATTTTTGACAGAATTTCTTGACCTTGCTGAACTGCTTGTGGAGTTCAAGGTTAGCTAAAATATGCTCCTTTACTTGCCTGGAGTGAACATGCCAGAGACTCTGCTGTGTCTCACTCTGTAATATGACAGTGCCAGAGCTTGACCGTTTTGAGGTTATGATTTAATCAATAGCATGTCGTGCCTTCATGCCTCCTAATTCTGGCAGGGTTTGTGTTAGCGTGGCTGTCAGAGATGTCCTTTGTGTTTTAGCTGATATCAAGGGGGAAAGGGGGGTGTTAAGTAAACTTTTTTTGTTTTTAAAATCAAAGCATCAGTAATTAAAGTCTGCAGGAAACCTAGGTCAAATATGTAATAGTAATTATAAAATTCAGTGATTCAGCAGACCCAGTATTTTCTATTAACTGTTCATGTGGTAGGAAATCACACCCTGGGATTTAAGCTTTGTTGTTTTCTTATACCTGTTTAATTTGCAGCCACTCTGCTGTGCAGTTTTCTTTATTCTAAGCTACACGAGAATCATTTGTTGGACCATTCAGTTTCTTTGGAGGAGCTGTGGCACTTTCTGTTTTTATAACAGAAAAGATTTATCAATCTTTTTTCTAGATTTTTGCATTTGGTAGAAATCTACCTTTAATATGTGTGCTGGGTGTGAGGCATCAGTGTGGTAGCATGGCACACCTTTGCAACGAAAAGTACGTCCGAAAGAGTGAATCTTGTTACATGGCGTTGCAGGCCACCAGCCATCAGTGAAGCAAAATAGTCCAGAGTATAAAGTCCAGTAGAAAGGACAGAGTACACAGTCCAGAGTACAGAGTACTCAAGGCCAAATATTAAGCTTGTTTGCAAAGATTTACTTGCTTTTGGAAATTTGTACTGCACTGCATCTATACAACAGAGTGAAAATGTAGCCTCAAATTGCACGGTCCAGGCAACTCTTCTTTTTCTCATATGATCCTTGTTACTCCAGGTGGAATAAATATACTTGTGAATGTATAAAGCATAGCAGAAGTATTAAGTATGTGAGTAGTGCATGTAGTTTTTAGACTATCATTCAGCAAAATGTGTTTAAGCTTTCTTAACTTGGGACTCCGTGTTGCTATATGCTTAATAGCTAGCATATGAAAAAGAAAAAAGAAAAAAGCTATGTGGGTCTAAAAGGTGGACAGAACGTTCCACTCCATTTAAATCATGGGCAATATTCATCCCTTGCTGAAGGCAGACAGGAAAGTTTCTTGGTATTAGAATTTCTTGAGGTTTTACTTCTTGAATCTTTGCACATAAACAATCTTATCTAAATCTTTTCACGTTTTGGATATTTGAGGTGAGATTGGGCCCTAATGACACAACTTGCCTCTGAAATGAATGTGAGTCATTTATATGGCACTTTGGACAAACTAAATAAAGTATCAATTCACAGTAATATTGCTTCTGAGGATTGTCTGCTGTAATCTCAACTGTTTTGAATATGCTTAGAACTGCAACAAAAAGTATTTTTTTGAAATTAAAAAAAAATAAATTCCTGTCAATATTTTAATGTAAATTTCCAGTGTACAATATTCTGTAGCACACTTCTTGTCATTTCTGGTAGGAATGTTTCCTTTAGGGAGCTTCAGTTGAAAAGCCTAGTCTATCCAAATTATGTCCGTAATCAAAGGAAAGAGCTAGGTGCCTGCAGATGTGTGTAAAATAATATGAGATGACTCATTGTATTAAATGTCCATCCCTTTCCACTGACTGCAGAAAGAATTTTGATGACTCACTTGGATTACATAGTTGATGACTAGACAGCTAAAGGGAGAAGAGTTTAACAAGGCTGCAGGGCTTCATTTCTATTCATAAATAAATCAAGTCAGGTACTTGGGTTTTGGCCATGAGTCCAACTGACACAGTTTGTATTTAGAAGGTTAAAGTCTTCCTATGTAAAACAAGATGATCTTACCCATACCCCAAGGTGAGAATAATCTCATCCTTGTGCTGTCCCCAGAACTGTGGTTGGTAAATTTTTTTGGTGTGAATGTTAGTGGGCAAAGGCCAAAATCATTTGAAGACCATAGTCGTGATTTAAAAGTACAGGCAATAGTAAGACAGTGCTCATGTTCATGCCCTGCACGTATTTGGGTTGCAAGTATACATGTAGTCTTAGTGTTACCACCTCTATTTTGCATTTTGCTGGTTTATGCTGGATTACTTTTTTTTTGTTTTGAATGGTTTAACTGACATCCACAATGATAAAAGGGAAGAACCTTAAATTTCAAAAAAATAAAACATTGTGCATTGTGCCCCTATTTGTGAAATAAACTATCTTACCTGCTATGTGAGAGTTTGTTGTAAAGTGCACTACAGTGACAGTGCTGTTGCAATGGTAAGGTGCTGCCTTGCACCTTCACTACAAGGAGGACAGTGGGAAGTTTTCACTGAAGAGAACTGTCCAAACATATTGTGTATATGTGTTAAATGTGTGTTGTACTGTGTTTACGAGAGAACTAGAATTAATTTCTCTTTTTCTATTTTTCACATAATAATGAACAATTAATGGCCTACCTATGCATTCAGAAAACTCACTAGCAGAGTTGCTATCAGAAAAAGATATCCCATAGATGGCATACCTAGGAACAGTCATGAATTTATTGATGGAGGAAAGAGGGTTGGTTATATTCTAAATGCTGCAAAATCATGCATAGTCCAGATTTCCTGTAACTCAGTCTTAATTTTCCTTACAGCTGTAAACAAAGACAAGCTTGAAAAGACAACTGGACTGAAAATTCTGCAAACTGGTGTGGGGGAGGTAAGTGGCTTGGAGGCATTTTACACTCTCAAAAACATTTTAATTGTTGGATTTTTTTAAGAAGTCCTGGAGCTTCTGAACGTTTGTGAGCAACCAGTCTGATAGTGCTAAGGGCCTTTTTATGATACAGTTGCATCTGTCAAAATACAATCTGCTGCACAAATAGCACTGTATCCCACAGAGGAAAAAAAATACCATCCTTATGAGAAAAGTGCAGCCAGCTTTAAGAAAAGCAGGTTTTTTTCTTTGTTGTATCACAGGAACAAAATCCCCAAAGATGAGCACAGCAACTGAATTCGTCATGTTATTCTCCTTGGTTTTGATGGAGTGCTATCTCATCTAGATCAATGAAAGCTTAAATTTGGGGTAAAGTGTCTTCAGACGTTAGACAGAATCTGACAGTGAATGACTTGCTTATTTTGGATGTAACTTGAAACATAAATAAAACATGTGTCTGTTATTATGGTGATATCACTAAGCAAAAGCTCCACTAAGCAGTTCATCATTTATTAATAAAGGTGATGCGATCTGCTAAGGAACTTGTATGAGCCACTGTGATTGCTAATTCTCGTGCTAATTTTGTGTACACAATTACATCTTTTTTTTTTTTTTCCTTTTTGTTTAAGTAATTTTGCTAGTGGTGAATGCTGACAGAGCTAGGCAAATGCCTTTTTGTTATGATTACATTATTCTCAGTATTAAGAACAATGAATTAATTACTTGTAATATACTGAAGGAATTTAGGTTTTTTTTCTTTTTTTACTGATTTTAAATGTTTGTATTTATCATTTTTATCAGTTCATGCCTGAGAACTTAGCCAGGATTCCTGAGATTCTTTGTGTAACTTTATTCACATTATTAAAAGAATTGATCCTGAAGTGATGCTTAGGTCAAAGCTATAAGAATTAAAACTTGCAAACAAACGTAGGTGAAATCATCAGAAAACGGAAACCAGCATATTCCCTTAACTGGAGCTGATTACACCAGTTGAGGTTCCAAGGGTGCATAAGCTTAAGAGCTGAGAAGTATAACCTGTAGTATGGCTGTACGCCTCAGTTTGTGTCCTGCCTTCAAGCCAAAGTGAAACTTGCATTTGGCTTATCCACAAGCCCTGTCTTCTTCTAAATAACAGGAGAACCAGGACTGTGTCTCAGACTGTGGAAGCTCCATTAAGTAAAATTTTACACAACAGCACTCCTCATGCTAATTAAATACCTCCATATATTTTGTCTTGTTCCAGTCACTGAATGACTTCAGTGTCAGCTGGAAAAAGAATGCCCACTTCAGATGCTTACTCTTAAATGAATTGTTTTCTTGTATGTGGTCAGTGGGGAAAGAAAGTGCTTTTGGTGGATGCTTGAAATACAAGAAGTTGTCACCTGTTCAATGCATCATTAATCCACATTGTATTAATAAGGTTGTTGTAACCATGGTAGTATAAGGATGTACTGGAGATAGAGCCTTGAAGACTTAATAGCGTTTTTTTTTAAGAACAGCTGATAGAACTGTAAGAAATAGACAAGTTCTTGGGCTAGACATCTCCCCAGTCTGTTTCTTGTGCTTGGTTTAGCAAAAGGCATTGAGGAACTCACCTCCATATATTCAGGCTATCATAGCTGTAAAAAAAACCCTGGTGATACTACTTGGATTAATACTTTGACAGAAGGTTGTACCTTACAATCTGCCCAATATGTATTCTTAAAAGGCAAAAAGTGAAAATGAATTAACTAAAGGGAAGCAGACAGTTTGGTCTAAATATATTCCATGTTACATCTGAGATATGGTGATCAGCAGCAAGAGAACCAAGTGACTTGGAACATTAAGGTGATGTTCTTGCATTTATTCAGCTGCTTATATATTTTGTTGGATGTGAATTCTCCCAGCTGTGTACATTCCCCTTTCTAAGTCTTATCAGATATGATAGTGTACATAATGAATACCTTACTGCAGTCTCACCTACATGAAAAATGAAGGAGTGCTGCAGCCGATCTGTTTCTTTGTTGATAGGGTATCAGACTCAGGCTATTTCAGGTTAAATCTATGTTAATCCATGTTTGCACTTTGGTTTTGACTCGCTGTGGTGTTTAACAGTGTTAAAATAATAGAAAGTACATATTTTAACATACTGAAGGAGCTTTTTTGTTAAATGAGGTTTTCTATTTCTTCTTTTCACAGTAGAAATGGAATTATATGTAATGGTAACTAAATCAAAGTCAAGATGTTCAAATCAAAAGTACTTAGAAAAAACTCTTCAGTTTCAGAATGAGAAATGGCTTTTTTGTTTGGACAGTAGGTAAGATTCATGACAAAGTTAATGGATATGTAATCTTCACTTGCAGGACTGTAAAATAAAAAGGATTGATTTGGATGGCAAGTTTCATATCTGAAATAGCTCAAGAGAAATATAGCTGAGATACTGGTGGCAAATGGAGCCGCTGTATAAGCAAATGCAGGAACTGTTCTAAGCTCAGCAATAATTCATGTGCTGCTCTGGACAATGGAATCAGGTTTAGGTGCTGATCTATGATAAACGGATTTCTGCTTTAGTAAGAAATGTGTAATCGTCAATGACTACCCAGGCCTTGGGTGTGGTGTAAAGAAACTGTCTCTCCCTCTGTGAATAAGAAAAATACTTCTCTGAGCTCTTCAATCTCTTGCTTTCTCTCTCTGTCTCAAGAAAAGCATTTCAAAAGCAACAACAGATTATAAAATTCACACCAAGCTTACTGAGCCATTCAGTCAAGTCTGGGGAGGGCTGATAAATTGCTTTTATGTCACTGCATAAAAAAGTGCTATGTTGTCATTAACAACATGAGTCTGGAGTCTACCGCAGCTACACTACAGTTTATCATCCTTAAGTTATGTGAAAGATTTCCACAGCTTCAGTGAGGTTTGGTTTTTTTTTGATGGAGCTGAGGCTAGCTGCATTGTGTCAACATAGGGTAGGCTCTGCTTTAGCAGGATTAAAAATGAGTTCTTAAGATGAAACATCAGAAGCTGCTCATGTATCAGGATGTTGACTTGAAAGTTCTATATGTTTCATGGGAAGATGTGGATGATACAGTGCAAAACATTGTCTGGACAGTAGGTTAAGTAGAGCTTTCTGCCAGGTCATTGTGGAACAGACCCTTATTGGTACTTACACAGTGCATACATCTCAACATTTAACATTTGCCAGCAGAATATTAAACATCGCAGGGATCCAGAGAGCTGGATTGGAGGTTGACGTGCTATGTATCACTCAAAGTGCTGATTATTTTGGCACCTATTTCCTTTGTAAGAAGGCTGTTATATCAGGAAAGCAGGAATAACTCTACTGTAGTGGAAACCAGTACCAACACTGAAGTCCCAAGGATGTGTGCACTGCTGTAGACCTCACTAGCTCTGGATTATATTTCCTAAAATGTTTATTTCCTATTTGGAGTCCTCCAATGCCTATAACAACTCTAGAAGTCCTATACAGTAGGCTCCCAAGATTTGCTTGAGTCATTGGATGCATGGTGTTTGTGCCACGCAAATTCATCATGAGCTTTTCACACCTTCTTGCTTATTCAGGTAAAATGAAGCTGCTGTTGCCTTTGAGGTATTTTCTTTTGATCCTCCATGCATGAAATAGATCTCTGAAGTCCTAAGGTCATCTTCAGAAGTTCAAAAACCTCCTTTAGTTGAGTGTATGTGAGGGTATGAATATAAGTGTTGATTTATCTATGTGTGTATTTGCATAATGAGAGGCATAGTACTGGTCAAAATACTGAAGAGCTTTAAAGCAGGACCCACAACTCCATTCTCCTATTTCCAACTTGATGTGGACCATCGCATTTTGCAGAAAAGAGAGTTGAATTTGTTGCTCTGCACAGCTGAGCACCCCTGCAAGATCTTCGGAGTAGCATTTGGTCTCACATGGAGGGAAATCCTCCTTAGTAGCAATGCAGTTCCACCTGACCACTGCTGAGTTCAGTATTCAGCAGGGTCGGGAGCCCAAGTACCATGCAAATGTTGATCCAGCTGGACTTGCGCTCAAGGTGCTGCTCTCCAGCCCAAGGAAGCTCAGCAGGCACCATGAACCTCAGCCTTGCACCAAGGTCACTAAGTAACCCGGAATTCTTTCCACATCCTTTAAGAACCTAACCACTTCTTTCTCTTCACATAAGCACTTTTGTATTACTATAAAAGCAGAGTATTTTTCAGTTCCATACTGAGCTTGCTGTGACTGGACTCTGTTTGGTTTAGTTTAAGAAAATTTCAAATAATGGTTCAAATCCAGTTACTATGGCATGGAAAAGATAATTGATTATCCAGCTTTTGACTGAAATTAGTTTTCAGCCACAATTTCAGATAACAGGTCAAGCTCTCCATTGGCTCAAGTAAGGGTAATGATTCAAATGAGGTTTTGGAGGCTAAGAATCTGTTATTTGAATAGCAAATTACCTGAATCGAGGCCTGAAACAAACCAAGGGAATGGCACCGTTTATGTCTTGAGCTGGTAAAACAGCACCCACTCCAAAATATGTTATTTTAAATTAACTCTCAATTTCCTAGTAGGGTTGTACATAATACACTGATCACTAGATCTGGAACCGTTTGTAGGATTTGAATCATGATTCTCATATGTTAGATATAAGAACGCAAATAGTTTTTTCTAAACCAAACGGTAACAACCCAAAATATATGTGCAACGAAAACTGTCATACCTCTAGATGTTCTAAAATAGAGTAGTGATATTTTGACATGTTTCAGGATATGGAGATTGGATTTGGAGAAGGCCGAGGTTCTTAATGACTTCTTTGCCTTGGTCTTCACTGGCAAAGACTCTGACAGCACCACCCAAGTCTTGGAAGGCGAATGCAGCGACTGTGAGAAGGAGGACCCTAGGCCCACTGTAGGAGAGAATCTGATTCGAGACCATCTTAAAAACCTAAACGTACACAAGTCCATGGGACCTGACGAAATCCATCCGCGGGTCCTGAAGGAGCTGGCAAATGAAGTTGCTAAGCCACTGGCCATCATATTTCAAAAATCATGACAGTCAGGTGAAGTTCCCAACAACTGGAAAAAGGGAAATATAACCCCCATTTTCAAGAAGGGGAAAATGGATGACCCAGGGAATTACAGACCAGTCAGTCTCACCTCTGTGCCTGGCAAAATCTTGGAGCAGATTCTCCTGGAAGGCATGCTAAGGCACATGAAAAACAAGGAGGTGGTTGGTGACAGCCAGCATGGCTTCACTAAGGGGAAATCCTGCCTGACCAATTTGGGGGCCTTCTATGATGGGGCTACGAAACTGATGGACAGGGGTAGAGCAGTTGACGTAATCTCCCTGGACTTGTGCAAAGCGTTTGACACTGTTCCACACGACATCCTTGTCTCTAAATTGGAGAGACATCAATTTGATGGGTGGACCACTCGGTGGATAAAGAACTGGCTGGATGGCTGCACGCAAAGAGTTGTGGTCAATGGCTCGATGTCCAGCTGGAGACCAGTAACGAGTGGTGTCCCTCAGGGATCGGTGTTGGGACCGGTCTTGTTCAACATCTTTGTCGGTGACATAGACAGTGGGATTGAGTCCACCCTCAGCAAGTTTGACAATGACACCAAGCTGTGTGGTTCAGTTGATACTCTGGAAGGAAGGGATGCCAACCAGAGGGACCTCGACACGCTTGTGAGGTGGGCTGATGCCAACCTTATGAAGTTTAACCATGCCAAGTGCAAGGTCCTACACCTGGGTCGCAGCAATCCCAGGCACGGCTACAGGCTGGGCAGAGAAGAGATTCAGAGCAGCCCTGCAGAGAAGGACTTGGGGGTGTTGGTGGATGAGAAAATGAGCATGAGCCGGCTTCAGTGTGCGCTCGCAGCCCAGAAAGCCAACTGTATCCTGGGCTGCATCAAGAGGAGCGTGACCAGCAGGTCGAAGGAGGTGATCCTGCCCCTCTACTCTGCTCTCGTGAGACCTCACTTGCAGTATTGTGTGCAGTTCTGGTGTCCTCAACATAAAAAGGACATGGAACTGTTGGAACAAGTCCAGAGGAGGGCCACGAGGATGATCAGGGGACTGGAGCACCTCCCGTATGGAGACAGGCTGAGAAAGTTGAGGCCGTTCAGCCTGGAAAAGAGAAGGCTGCGTGGAGACCTCATAGCAGCCTTCCAGTATCTGAAGGGAAGCTATAGGGATACTGGGGATGGACTCTTCATTAGGGACTGTAGTGACAGGACAAGGGGTAATGGATTAAAACTTAAGCAGAGGAAGTTTAGATTGGATATAAGGGGGAAGTTCTTTACTGTGAGGGTGGTGAGGCACTGGAATGGGTTGCCCAGGGAGGTTGTGAATGCTCCATCCTTGGCGGTGTTCAAGGCCAGGTTGGATGAGGCCTTGGGCAACATGGTTTAGTGTGAGGTGTCCCTGCCCATGGCAGGGGGTTTGGAACTAGAGGATCTTAAAGTCCTTTCCAACCCTAACTATTCTATGATTCTATGATACTCTCATTTAGAGATATTTTGATAAGTGTGGAATTATGTTGACATTGCATAAAGAAAACTGCATTTAAAAATTTTTGTGAAGCTAGAGGACATGATAAGGCAGACTTTCCAGTGATGTGCAAGCCTTTTTGAGGCAGGAGTCAGATTTCTAACTTGATATCTTCCTTAATGTTGCCAGATTTTGTCATTAATGGCTGTGTATCCAGATTTTGCCCAGAATTATATGTAAATCCATGAAAAAAAAGGAGCGAGTGCCGAACCTGACAGATCATTTGCAGTTCTTGAAGAATAAGGTTTTGTTTTTCTCTGATCTTTTCCAACTACTAGATAGAATGCTAAGAGTTTTTTTTTTTTTTTGGCTTTCGGTTTGCGAAGGCCAAATGAGCCTGGGATCTACTCCAGCTACTTTTCTTAAAAAGACATCTTGGCAGTCAGCAAATGCTCCTTATCTGAAGCCCAGAGGTACTCTGGGATGGGAGGGGATGCTGTATTCTCATTCAGTTAGATAAGGCAGCTCTGACACTGACCACAGTGTAGGGGGCAGCAGCTGTGCATGCATAAGTACTCAAGTTTTAACCCAAGTCAGAACTAAGTTTTTCAACTTCCATTGAAACCCACCCTCCTCTTACTAGAACTAATTAGGCTGAACTGGAGCACAGGTGAATACAAGGAAATATACCTCTGTATTACAGTGTAAGCATTCTTAGATCAGGGGACACCAGGGAAGGCTTTTTCCATGAGCCTGCTTTCAGCATCTTTTCCTACAAAACCTACAGCTTGGAGATCAGCGCATTCATTTTTTCCTGTTGTGTGAAATCTGGGACTGGAGATCCAGCAGACAGCTCTTGCTGTTGGCTCTTGCTGATCACTGTGGCTGTGTTGATTAGCAGTTGAGCAGAGATTTCCAGGAGGACAGTGTTTTGGAGCAACTTATGTTGCTATGGGCAAGGCATACATCAGGTCACAGATGATCTCTTTGCTGTAAGGCATGTAACTTTAAGGCTATATATACGAATAAGAAAAATGACATTAAATTAAAAAGTTAAGGAATGCAGTCCTAGAAATATGCTTGGTGAAGGTACAATGAGGAATATTTACCTTATCCATTTACCCTCCCTCCCTCAAATTATAAATTCTAAAGCTGTGTAACACTTAAAAATTCATATATTATATTTTAAGTAAAATGCTACTAGTAATATACTACTTTTATGGAGTTTTACTGAATAATATTTCACTATTACACCTTTGTATGCATGTATATATGTATAGTAAAGTGATGCTAATCAGAAGTTAGCCATAGAGTAGTGTTTTGAAGTAATGCTTCAAGAGCTTTAAGGAATACAGCTAAACAGAACATTAAATTTCTCCAAAGAGAATGATGAAGGTCTATGGCTCATTTATTTAAGATCTTGTAAGTTTTTGCAAAATGCATTTTAGCTAATACTTAGATATAATGTTAATGCTATTTATTAACTATTCATTATGGTACATAGCCCACTAGAGGGCTGCTTTTCAAATAAATTTCATCCAGAGTGTTAATAAACAGCAAAATAAAAACAAAAAATATACAGTATGAATATGTATATCGTTTTACTACATTATTTTGTCATATACATTCTGTGACTGCGTATTGCATACAGAACATACTAAAACAATAAAAATCATGGCCCCAACTCTGCAAATATTTAGAATATGCTTAGCTTGAAGAATATAGTCAGACTTTCCTTTTAAGACACTGATAAGTTTAGAGTTAAAGAGATGCCTGGATGATTCTGAGACTGTCTACTGTCACATATCACACCATCTCTGGTTGTGGAGGGGCAAAGTTCCAATGTTTATCCCTTGTATTTGATTTGAATATTGCATAGCAGAGTCATTTTGACATCTGAATGACAGGTCACAGCTTCAGTTTGGAAATCAGGTGTCATCAGTAATTTCTTTTCATGTGCTCTGATTGTGACAACGCCCTCCACCTTCTTTATAAATTTCTAAAGAACACGACAAGGAAATGAGGAGATTATAATGTTAAGAAAAATACAACAAACCTGATTTTCTGAGACAACTATCCATTTATATTGATTTATGTTTTCCTCCTGAAACAGTATAAAAAGCACAAGTATTCAAGCGTCATGTTGGTTCATGAATTCCTTTACAGTAGCACTGTGTGATTTAAAGGAGCAGAAGTGCCAAGTGATGTGGCAGTTGCCATGACAACTGTAGCAATTCAATTTTTATTCAGTATCATGTAAAATGAAACAAGATATGGTTTGCCTTGTGGCTTCAGAAACTTATGCATCCTACCAGTGTTGTTCCTTTTTGTCTTTTTTAACATTGTTCTGTTTAAAAAGTAGCATATGTTTGTTGTAAGGATTTGTCTTGGTTTTAGGCCGTGTCATGTCATTGTTTTTAAAGCACAGTTTCTTTTATAATCCGTTACAGATCTGTAGAGGAAAGAGATTTAGATACCAGCACCAACTACATTAAGCAAACTGCAGGGTAATTCTGCTTAAAAATTAATGTTATAATCTACCCTATGTCTTGACAGCCTGCATTTGATATATTCATAAAGAAGATATGCAGGACCTTTATATAGGAGAACGTGATTGTTTGTACTGATTCATGAAATTCAGCATCCTCTCTCTACCAGCAGCCAGTTCATTATGACTGAAGGAAAACAAAATCTGCAGTGGTGTAATGGTTTGGCTGGGGAAACTGTAGATTAAGATTAGATTCTGTTTAACTGTCTGAAGTTTGAGTGATAGAGCTGGTCAGAAATTGTGAGAAAGGAGATTCTTCCGCCTCCAGAGTCAAGAGCTTGATCTTGGCAGGAAAATGTGGATTTCAAGCAATCTCAAACACAGATTTAACTATTTGAGGAGAGGAAGAGATGGCAGATCTCAGTCTATCAGCCCTCTCTCTCTCAGTTCCTGGACAGCGAATACTTCCTCATTATATAAGCACAGGAGAGTAAGTGTCTTGGGCTAAAATGCAAGCTGTCAGACATCCAAGATTTCTGTATGAATCCCTGGCATCAGGAGCCTTATACTTACATCTGCATTAGTAAAATAAACAAGAACAGGCACAGAGCATGTCATGGTCTCACATTCCTCTGTACTTTTTTGTTGTTGGCATGGTCACTCACATTATGTCCTGTGCCAACTAGTACTCTTCTAGAGCATTTTGCCTCTAAGTCTAAGATCCAGGCCAGGGACTATTGATAGCAGGCAGTTTGAGTGCAGTCTGCTTTGTAGCACAGGTGTTAAAGGTGTGTGTTTTCCTCAGAATTCAAGCTTCAGTTGCAGGTAGTGACTTTTTTTCTTCCATGTAGTTGCGAGAATTGCTGTGCCATTTATTGTAGGTTTCTTAGTTCTAGGCTGTAAAACCTAAGATCTGTTCTCTTTCTGGGAAGGCTGAGGATTTGGTAACACATTCTTATTCATCCTGCCCAGAACAGTTTTACACTTGTACATTGCTAAGTTTCCACCCTCCGAGGCAACATTGCTGTAGTGCTGCTGCATGTCCATCACTTCAGCATCCTTCAGGATGTAAAGCTTTACGTGCTATACATATAAGATCACATTTTAGTATATTTTTAATAAGGTTCTAAATGAAAGCACGAGGATTCCTATTAAATTAGTTTTGTTGAAGCTCAGTTTTGTTCCTTTTTTCTAGGAATCAGCAAGATTTATCCTGATAAGATAGTTTCAGTATTTGGTTAGGCAGATGTTTCGAGTTGCTTTGACTAAGCTTTGTTAGTTTTCACTAACTAGTTTGTTTTATTTGCACTTTGGCTAGTATTAAAGGGAAATGTTGGGGCTTTTTTAACAGAATTGAAAACCTACTTAACTGAATTTATAACCCAAAGCTTCTGTAGAAACAATAATATAATGGCTTCTGAACTGCAGAATGTCACTGATAGGTCTTCATTTTCACTTTGGAATATGTAGATATCACTGATTCACATTGCTGGGCATTAGGCACAAGTATGAAGTAAATAACTGATCCTTTATAGCTATATACTGCAGTTCCAGCAAAACACCCATTTCAGGGAAGAACTATATGCATCTATATGCTGCATGCCAAGACCTGGATAGGGCACGAGCACGGCACTTTGGCATGCATGAAAACAGCTTCTCGGTCAGTATAACTGCTTTTAGTGCTACGAATAGATCCATCACGGAGCTATTTTTCAATGTGATCTAAGCATATCAGGTGTTTGAGTATCAGAACCTGTGACAAGAAAAAGGGACATGATTCTCTGCCACAGAAAAATTACCTAGTCCATTTAATGCCCAGGGACCACTCTTGCTGACAACAGTTTGCTGTGCACTTTGCTCTTGCAAAGAGATGTCATTTTGCGAACTATTTCTCTCTCTGACTCTTTACCTTTAGCAAGTAATGGCTTCATTTTACAAACATCAGTGCTGGTTTTATGATACTGATTTCTCTTGATTGTTAAACTGTTAATTTACGGATCTTTACTAAGTGAATGCAAACAAATTCTGGTCCTCAAAGCTCTGCTAATGTACAATGTTCGAATTTTAATTTCCAGTCCATCTTAGATTATGGTGATGAAAAACAATATTTAATCCCTCGTTAACACATGAATAAGCAGAAACTGTCATTTCCCACCAAACAATAACGGGATTATCTCAAGAACTGTCAGTTTATGTGAAAACATTATGTTGCTCAAATTTTCATAAAAATTAGCAGTAGGTAATATTCAAGATCAGAGCAATGGAAAGAGAGAAATCTGCATTCATGGTAATAAATATTCATATTTGTCTGCTCAGGAGATGAAAATCTAATCAAGGGGCTATTGATGCGCTGGCTTTTCTTTTTCTTTTTTTTTTCTTTTTTTTTTTTTTTTTAAACCAAGATGTTTCATCTAAATTGGGTTTGATATGGAAATTAGTCTCACTCCAAATCCTCCAGGCCATGAGCATGCTGGGATAACACTGGAGGTGTCGGGTACATCAGATGTTGCTGCTGGCATCTGCTTCTACAGACAACAAACACAATAAAATAAAATAAAAAATTGACAACGTCTCAAGGGTCAGGCTCCCAGGGGCTGAGGGTGTTCTGGGTTTTTTTTCCCCCAAAACATTTTAATTTTATCCCACTTAAATCCTCAGTACTGCAGGGTTAAAATTGTCGGCATTTTTTGCTTTTGTTGACAATTACCATAAATCAGAAGACACTGCATGAAGCTTAATGAAATATGTATGATCTAAAAATGGGAAGAAGATAAGTGAAGTATGTTGCTGTAGGGTTTTGTGTGTGTATCTATGTATCTGTGCGTGCATATGCATGACCAGGAGAGCTAACTTCTGTTTTGTGTACTGTGCACTGAACTGAAGAGTCAGGCTGTTACTGGAGAACATATAAAGCGTAAAAAACACACCATATGAATAAAATGTATCATAGCTCATCCAAAAGTGAGAGTATTATGTTTTCTGTATCAGTTAATATGTTCAATTAATATACTTGGCTGTGGAAATATTCAGTTGAAAATATTTCTTGATACTTTTTGTCAACACTAGTAATAAAACCTGGTCCATCCTAAAAAAAAATAAAAATAGTGAAGTGTCTGTCTTGACATTATTTAGTAGTATTATTATTGCTGAACTCAGTAGTTGTACATAATCTCTTGTCCTCCCTAGTACTTCTTGGGGGGGCTTAAGACCTTTTTTAAAAGTAAATATATCATTAAGGGACTGATCTTTCAACTAACTGAATGTATATATATGAATACATCCTTTCATGGAAAGATATTGTGTTTTCTGAGATCTACCTAGCAGAGTTGTGAATACTACTGGACCCTAGACAGTTTCATCTAGCTACTGATGGCTGGGCACACACATGCAATGTGTGACTCAGTCCGTTCAAAACTCAAAATACCATCAGTGGGTTTATTTAATTCCTGGTGAAATTGTCATACAAAAGGTAACTTTTTTAGATTTGGAACTGGACAAAAGTTATATCAGCAGCATTCAGCTATACTGCCTGTAGCACAAGAGAGTAGAAAGGAAAGATAAGCAGACACTGCTCTGAAAGAATGGATATTCTTACTGACCAGAAAGAAGAATGGCTAGAATACAAATATTGCTTGTTGAGGAGGTTGCACCCCTTCATTATCAAATCTATACCAAATAGAAATATGAAGACATGGCATGTACTATGTCAGAATTTCAGTAGTTTGTGCAATAAATCATTGAGCGGCAAATATAAGCAGCCTGCCGAGCATGGTGTGCATGTATTGGCAGACCTGATGTATTTTACTGTACAATCTGTGCTGGCATCTTTGCCTAAAATGTTTTCCAGAGAATTTATCTTCTTAATCAACTAGTTTGCCAAGCTCAAAAAAAAAAAAAAAAAAAAGAAATGTATGTTACATATATAGTATATAGCAGATGGGTGTTCAGCAGTGTACAGGTGTCTGGCACACAGGTGCCAGATAACGTAAGGTAGTTAGATATTTTCAGGGAAATCCCATTATTTGTTCCTAAAATAGTTGCCCATTCTTCTAGTGCTACCTGTGCACTATCAAGATGTACACCTGAGAGTGTTAATGGCCCCTCTTAACTGTTACCCATTTGACCAGAGTGGTGCTTAGGACAAGAGCTACCTTTTTTCTCTTTGCTTTTTCCCAAGACACTAAAGTGACTCTGCAAAGTTCATGTTCTGCAGCATAACAGTAGCAATCTGCACTGAGGTTAGGCAGCACAGCTTGATCCAAGTTCTTCTTTATTCACTTCACATTCTTACACATTTTACTGTTAATTTTAGAGTAAATAGCAACTGCTTCATCATGGAGAGAATTTGGAATTCTTCATATACAAGTAACTGTGGCTACAGTAGATGAATATTTAGGAAAAGAGATCAAATCTTCAGCTTCTACTGAAATGCTGATTTTGAGTTTGTCTTAAGTAGAGAGATTACAATGATGATCTATTGATTAGAGAAGTATTAAGCCATGATACGGCTCAAGGTAGTATCTGGAGATAAGTAATGCAGTGCTACTTGCAGGCAGTTTATCCAATACAGTGTGACTACACTCACACCTAATCTCTGCAACCTCTCTTAGCTGTTTGAGGTACGTTGCGCTAAGTAATGTCTTTGGGTTCTGTGCACTGCAGAGCTTTTTGCTACTGTGGAGCATTGCTGGTTTGCCATTTGTATGAAATAAAGTCTTTTCCTAGTTTTTCATGCTAGAAACACAATGAGGACCCAGAATAGAGTATAGGTGTAGGTCTTTTTGCAGAAAGAGGGAGACCCTGATGTTCTGCACTGCTGTTCTATGTGGGCTAAACCTCATTGGCTACACTGGATAATAGCATCCTGGAATTGTTTCATTTTCTGTAGATATTTTGTCATTCCAGATATTTTATGAGAACTGGGACAGGTACATGTTCAACATAGCTCCTGATTCATACTGAGATCCTTGTTTTGAGTCAAATGGGTGAAGATTTGGTTTCCCATAGGAGTACTGTGACACTAAACTGAAGGTGATGGTAGAACTTTGTTACCTGAACTTTAACCAAAAATCATGTCTTTCATATGAAAAAAAAAAATATAAATAATCCCTATTCAAAGTTTCCTTAAAACTTGTGTGGAGCTATGAAAAAAAAAAAATCATTCTGTAGCAAATTGTTATTTTTTTTGCATAAATCATTTAGTTGAGAAAAGGCTGAGTAGTTTTGATCAACGGGGGCATTGCAGTAATGCTTTCTAGACAGAATTGGGATCTCACTGGGTACCTGCCCACACACAGAGTGATAGAAAAACTGTGCCTTTGAGTGATTACAGATAATCACTCAAAAAGGCAAGATTAGAAAAGAAAGGGAATAAAAATTATCATTTATCTTATCTTAAAAATAAGGATCAGAGTTATAAAAATACTAAATGAGATTGTCCAAATTTGAAAATAGGCATGTAAGAATTTTGGGACTGGACCCAGTGCCCAATCCAGTGCCTGAATCAGGTGATCACCTTTCCTGCACATTAGTATGCAATTCCAGGAGCATCAGGCTGAAAGCTCATCTTTAGACTTGACTTAACAAAATGTTTTAATAATCCTAGCTATGAAATACTAGAAGCTGATCTTGGATTTTACAATAAGAGGCAAAGTGGTTGTGATACAGTATGGTATGTAAATTATATGCTAAGTATATTGGCATGCAAATTTGAATGCTAAGAGGAAAATCATTCTTTTCTAAACCACAGAAGAGAGGTTTTCACCCATAGAAGGCACAATCTGCCAGTAAAAATTTTTAAACAAGTTGACAGTATTTCATTACATTTTAAAACATTTGTCTTTCTGTGCAAAATAATTTTGTCTCTTTTCTAAACAACCTCAATTTCATTACTTTGCTGATACCAAATAGGCAAAAATGCTAAAAGTCCATCAGATAACTAAGATCTTAGGAAGATGCCCTCATATATAGATAGACAGATAGGTATATATGTATAGAGAGAAAGAGATATAAAATATTATTAATGTGTAAAATTTTGAATTGTCATTTTAGGACTTTTTTTTTTTTTGATTTCAAGAGTCAAAGTTTGGAGCAGATAGGTGTTATCTGTCACCTTGTTGGTCAGTAACATCCACAGTTGCTACTACCATGTTGTTATTGCTGTTTTGTATCCAGTAGACAATGAAATGTTTCTCTGTCTATTGCCATGGTGAACTTTGGAACCACTAAGAGGTGGGTATAGAATATTTCAGCTATAGGTAATATTTATAAGTCATGATGAGATGCACCTGGTTGTCTCTCTGGCTCACCAATAACACTATGGTGTTATTAAGCATATTTTGATAGCATGACAAGAGAAAGCAGAGCAATAGTAACAGTGTCTGCTGTCTTTTCTGTGGTTTATCTTTTTCATTTTGTACTTGAGTTTTGTGCCAGACTAATAGCCGATGGCAGTGGACTGGGGAAATGAAACTTTTGCTAAGATTAGGGAATGTGCAGAAAACAGTGTGTGAAATCCTGATTTGACAAGGACGAGCAAACTGGTAAGGGCACAGAGAGATTTTGTGAAGTGAAACCAGATTTCTGCCCACAGTGTCTAGAAAAAAGCTGTAACAACTGAGGTGGCAAAAGATCCCACCCTAGAGACAATAGAATGACATCCTAATTATATCAGTTAGAGAATAAAGGAGGTGTGGAGTTTATTCTGCCCTTTTCAATTACTGGCAGCTTAAATTAATTTATGGTAGTGGAGCAATGTGTGTTGTGCTCTGGGGTGGTTATCCTTGTGAGACTGTAAGTTCAACAGTTGTCATGCAATTTGGAGTTGCAGACTGGCAATTTTCGTAATTGAATCTCAGGAAATAAACAAAATATGGCAACTTGATACATTTTAAGCAATTAAATTTCTGCTTCATCCTCGGGACGCCCAAATTTGCTCAGCCAAATTTGGTGTCTGATTAGGAATGCAAATAACCTCCAAGAAACAGAAGAAAGCAGCCATCTTTATTATATACAGTGACACAACAATATATGGTATTGGCACCTGCCGTTAAGGTAAAATACAGTCTTAGAAACCTGCCATCAGACCACAAGTCAGGAGAAAAATTGTCAGCTATGGCTTTCTTGGCTCAGGAGAGATGGAATCACAGAATTCACAGTAAAATTACTTACATGCAGGGTATGAATTCAGTACTCCTCCCCAGCCCATTCACGCTGTAAACTTTTCACAGAAAGGTCTCCTCCTTTATTACTAATTACTATGATGTACCAAGTACCAGGCTGGATTGCCTCATGTTAAATACCTGACAGATTAGCAAATACTCAGAGGTTTGATGGGTCATTTTCCTGAGAAGATGAATGATATATGCAAGTTATTTCTGTGGTGTGATCCTGTTCATTTACAAAAATTATCCACCAGCTCTGTTTCATGGGGCGCTGGAGGAGCTGGTAATTGCAGGCATGTATTTGCCATGTTCCCAGTTCACAAGACTGGCTCTGGCTTTTTCCAGAGCTTTGAAAGACTGTCTCACAGTTTCCAGGTCTTCCCTGCACCCTTACCTGCTCCAGTGAGATGTTAGCCCACTGATTAGAAAAGTCTATTAGTAGCTAACATTATCCACCCCTAACTTAGTTGTACAGACACTTAACTGAATCATCTGTGATAGGGATGTAGTCAACTGAGCTCTATAATCAGCAGAGTCCAGCTATGATTGGAATTGCTTTTTATTTCCCACTACTGATTAGAGGGAAAGCCAAAGGCTAGGACCACACAGTTAAATGGGATTCCGTTTAAAAGCTAAGATTGAATAAGTTGGATCTCCACTAGATCTGAGGTGTCGAGATGATTCTGTCATATAAATAACTATGTGAATTTGGGATACCACAGTCTGTAGTGTTGACTGAAGATGTGAGTTGTACAAATAATGTTTATTGAATTTGATGTTGGTCTGATAAGCCTGACCTAGGGATTCCCATCTGTGATCTTCAATCATTTTTGTCCATCCTTGACTGAGCACTGAGGCTGTGTTCATGGATTGTGTGCACTATGAGCTTGAGTGGTTGGATAATGAAAGTCCAGCAGGTCTCCCAGCCCTTCCACACTTTTAAAAGGCTATAAGAAGCTATTACTAGACCTCCTACACTCGGTGTCCCCAAGACTAGGTTGGGGTGATTTCCTGAAATAGGGCTGAAAGGGGTCCTGTTATTGTAAGGATTTCCATGGAAAGATACTGAGTGTGAGGGGAAATTAAAGGTCATATCAGGCTGGACTATGTTATCCTGGGCCAGGCTGGATATTGATGCCCTACTGTTTAACTTACCTTCCAAGGCACACCCTTGAGATCTGATGGCCTATGCAGGGAATAATGTGTAGTCTAAAATAGTTTCATAGGTGATCCCACCAGAGAAAGAGTCTCTTCTAGAAGCCTGAAACACTCTCTTTACAGGCCACAAATTCCCTAATATTAACTTCTGAAAAAAGACAAGAAAAATTTCCTATTTTTTCAGATGGTGTTGAAAAGTGGCATGAGGAAAGCCATGCTGACAGGACTCTTGGCAAAGAAAGAGGAAGGTGTCTGCTGTAACTAAAGGATGTTTCCTTCTTTTCTTTTCCTTTTTACCTTGTGTTAAAGATGTATGACTTCCCAGTCAGCTCAGTTTGCAGAGCACCTTTGTTTTCCAAATTAGAAAAACAAACGAAGCTGTTTCTCAATATAGTTATCGGGCAGTTTGTTGCATCAAGCTGTGAGCAATGCATGCCATGGAAAGAGCACTGGCTGATGCCGGCAGAGAAGTGTGACTGGGGTACAAAAATAGTCATGCCACTTGGAGTGTACACAAACAACTGTGTTTCTCTTCTGGCAGTGTAGAAACCCCTAGTGTGGCTCCTAACCTCAAGAAGAAAAATATAATAATGGTTTCATCTCTTACTCTGTTCTTTCTTTCATTGCTTGCTCACCCCTTCCAAGGGGATAATAGGTAGTCTCATGTTAGAGGACAGAGTACTTACCATAAAGAAAACGTCCAGTAGCAAATTTGTACCTGTAGGCAGATGCTGCAGTCTCTGTATAAACTCATGCACATGAGAGAGGCTGACTGGGCTGTGCCCATACCAAACCTGGAGCCTCATGTGTTTGAACACTGGTAGGCCCCTTGGGCTGGTTGGATCAGCCAGAAGAGGGAGACAACTCACACATACTGTAAAAGATCTTCAGTTTAGAAGGTTGAAATAGCTTTGGTTTTGTTGATTCCTTTTAAATAATTTGCATGAGAATGACTCATTTTCCAGGGCAAAGAATAATATTAAGACTCTTGTTTAAGATATAGGAAGTCTTTTTGCAAAATACTTTGCAAAGTATATATACTATACTGAACACTAGCCAGTTGGGTAAAAATAATCAAACCTATTTCTTCTGCTATCAGTTTCCATGTAGCAGTTCATATTGCAGATGTCTTTTTCATCTGTTTGGCTTTTAGTCTTGTTTTTGTTATTATTTTATTTAGAACAAGGGAACCAGTATAATGTTTCCTCAAAAATTGGCTTAGCATTCATTTTTATTTAATGTTAAATTGGTGAACCAAAATAAAGAAAAAATGCTCAAATAGAATTGAATGGCAGGTTTCTATCGAGCACGTAACTGTGATAGTGTGAAACAGAGAGTAAAAAATATTAAAAAATTGCAAAAGAGCAACACTGCTTATATGTGCCAGTAGGTATCTGTTCCTTATTGATTTTCAGGCACAGCTTCCAGTCATCTGGCTATTCACAACTTACAAAATATAGTGCAGTATATAAAAATAAATCAGTTGGAGAACTCAGGATTCCAGCATGCAGTGTTATGATGTCAAGGGTAAATGGACCCATTGAAAAAGCAACAAATGAACTTCAGTGATTGCATTTTTTTAGATTTTATCAACTGGCGCGCAGTTTTCGTCTGTCTAAACACAATGTAGTACCATTTATCTCCTATAAAATCAGTCAAAACAGAAACTCCTATGTAATCAGTTTCACTCAGAGGTGGTTTTGGTGGTGGTGGCAGTGGTGAGGGGAATCACTTTTCTATAGTAATTCTCAGGCAGCCAATGCACACATCTTGTCAGGGGTTACCTAGCAACTGTATGCTGCCATTAGTTGAAGTATAGTGATTAGTTAATAGCCCGTGACTTCACAGGTTACTTTTTTTACAATTATGTAGAAGTATTTAGCATCTGATTTCTTCTGAAAACCCCTTCTCATACAGAAATTCTGATCAGGTCAGCTCATGACTGGCGCTTATCTCTCCAGTACGTAGTTAGCAGTAAGTGCTTTCTTTTCCTCCACCTTCCCCATCATATCTTATGTCTTCCAGGCGATTGCTACAACTTAAGCACGCTACCAAGAGAAAATTATGAAGCGTCAAAAAAAAAAAAACCAAATCAGTCCAAATTTGGAATATTTTTATATTTTAAATTTTACCTGGAAATTGCACGAAGGATTCACTGTTCATATCTGCCATGTCATATGAGGGCCTGGCAAGACGAAAAGCTTTTCAGATGCAGTAGTGTCATAGGGGCACATTCATGACCCGCTATTTCAGGTTCTGCAACATGGTATAAGTGGGGGGTTACTGCCATTATGCTTAGATCAAGTATTCAGCAGCACTTGAGTGTTTTGATTTTGTCTCATCGCATTTTTCCTCAGGTTATTTTTTTTACTTTATAACTTTGTATTAAAAACATGTAATTTTTTATTTTTTTTTGGGGGGGGTAAGTGCTCTTATTTGCAAAGATCAGTTAGCTTTGAGCATAATCTTTTCATCCAATACCTAGCAAATCCTCCCTCCCTTCTGTATGATAGCTTTATGAAATTTGGAAGGGTGCTTTCCCTAGCTTAGCCAGAAATACAGATGTTTATACTGCCCAGAAGTACCAGATATCCATCAGATGTGCAGTATTTGGTTCTGTATGCCCGTAGCCTAAAAGAGGGACAGAAGTGAATTGTCAGCTATGGCTTATTCTTCCTGCAGCCCAAATAGCCATGACTGTAATACCCATCCCTAATGACCTGCAAGGTTGCTTCTGAGAAGTATGTCATGCTGTTGTCATATTTCAAAACTTGTTGGCTCCTGGAAGCATCTGGAGAATCAACCATGAAAATGTTGGCTGAAGGGACCCTCAAGTAATCCCATCTCCTGCTCAAAGCAGGGTTATTGTCAACAGTGGATGTGGCAGATTTCCTTTGTGTAATGGCAATCCCAGATCCAGTGTTAGAAAATAAGGACCAGTTTTTGAAGGCTGAAGGAAAAGGGTGGAAGTGCTACCCTACATGTAAGAAAATGTCCACTTTTATCCAGAGTATCCTACCTTGCTTGTGCAGTCTGGCCTCATGCCTCTTCATAGGACCTGTTTTCTATGCTCTTACTCTTTTGCTGACTGCTGGTGATCTTGACATGTCCCTAGGACAACCATCCTGATCCTGGCATTGCTGCCATCTGGCACATGATAAATAATGAGTACTCTTTGTCTTTCTTTCCCTGCTCAAAGTCCATGCCATACATCAAAGGCTCTGCATGTAATAAACGTATCTGCAACAGATATCTTTAAGGTGATGGTCACCAATGATCACATAGAGCATCCTTTCAATTCCTACCAGGCCATGGTGGTGGTAGCCTCATACTCCTGTGCAGAGTGAGGAATGCCATCGTTTTCATGGTTTTCTCTAGACCTTGTGGACTGGCTGGTGTAGGCTAGCTTGACAAACAAGTTTAAAGTTCCCTGCAGCTATTTTCCCTCTGTGAATCAGCCAGGGCTTTGAATGAGTGTGCTGCAGTCTTGTTTGGATTTAGTGACACTTTTAGAATTTACTGGAACTGTTCTGGACACACTCTGTAACAGAGCTTATTCCCCTGTGCCTACTACCAGCTCTGAAAAAGCTCAGGATTGTGTGCCTGCAACAGTTCTAATTCAAAATGCAGTGAAATCAATGGAAGATTTGCTTTGATTTAGGCCTCTCACAAATGCATTAGGATCATTAGGATGCAAGATAAAGCACAGATAGTAGAAAGTCTACTGCAGCCAACTGTCCCTGCATACAAGGGAAAAGGAAAATGAGGAGCTTTTCCATAGTCCCCCCACTCCCTTGGATTCACTTTCCTGGACTAATTCCATGCCAAAACCAACACTGGGCAAATTTCCCAAAAGGAAAAACAAAGCTTTGCTCACCACCATGCTACTCAGCAGATCAGGCCTTCGGAAGGCAGTGGCGTTGCTGTCCCTTGCATTGCCACGGTCTCTGCAGGGATCATTCTGGGATTTTTCCAGTATGGACTCGGTGAATACAACCATAGTCTGAGTTTTAAATATCCACCACTTAGCCTTTGCAGGTCTTAAAAGCATGGATTATGTTTCATATAACTTGCTTCAGATTCAAGACTTTCTCAAAGCTACAACAAGTTGTAGTTAGCATTCTTACAGGCAAAGGGAATAGAAGGCAGAGCTTTGTTCTGTTTGTGTTTTTGAATGGGACTTACTCTGCTACTGATGGTGATGAGGGCAAAATAAATTCTTAGAGATAAATGTACAAATCCTTCATTTCTACAGTGAACTTAGGAGAAAAATATAGCACAAGTTGTATATAAACTTTATGCTTCTACTGTAATTCCTATTTCATGAAATCTATGCATCGCATAAACCCAATTCATATCGACACATATAAGTTAGTTAAAGAACAATCCATTTATAGTTTAGTAAAATTTGAAGTGCTTTATGTCCGCAAGGGTTGAATTTTGGTAATTGTAACAGAACAGTAATTACCATTGACTAGTATCTAGTCATTTTAAGCTTTCATCTCATTAATAGGGTCAGATTTTGTTACTGTTGGGAAGGACACTTAAAAAGACAGCTGCTGTGATTTCTGAATAGAGATCGTAGAGGTTGGGTTAGAATGACACAATGATCTATGTGACTTCCAACATATTTTATCATATAGTATTCAATATAAACTGTAGGTACAACAGATGGATTTTGCCTTACATCAATTTATGCATCATTCTATAATGTGTGGTTATCACTGCCTGTATACAAGATGTTTTGTCTTATAAAGTAAGTTTTTCTAAAGGATTGCAGCAGGATTTGTGCTGCCATTTATTAAACAGCAACCTCAGACTAGAGAGTGGTGCTACACCATGGCAGCTGCTGTTTTTCACCAAAACTGCATTATTCTTGTGACTGACTTTCTCTCAGTCCACTCCACAGCAATTTTAAATCATTCATCTCTCTTTTTTTGAGGGGAAGATGTAGCTGGAGATTGACGTAAGGACCATTTTAGCATGCTTGGGTTTCTGTTAAAGAAGTACGTCATTCATTTGTAAAGTCGTTGATCAGTCCAGTGAAAGGAGCTGTTGCTACATCCTTGCCTCATTAGCTTTTTAAGTGACTGTATTGGATGTGAACTCTGCTTGAAAGTACAGGGAGGTGGTTTGCTTCTAGTTTCATCAAAAGCAGCTTTCAAGTAGCAGCATGAAGATATGGGGAGTTATTTGTTAAATTAAACTGATCAGAATGAAACAAAAATTGGGACCAAAGACTCCTGTCTCTAATTTCCCATGTTCAGATACCCTTTTTTATTCTTTCCTGATAGATGGTTTTCAAATCCTAGGAGGCAGAATTGGAGTTACGAATGACATTTTGCATGGGACCTCCCTGTCATGCTCAGGAGAGCACACACAACCCTGGGCCATGTGCTGGAGTAGCACTCCCTTGTTATTTAAGTGACAACTTCACAGGCATGACACTTTCGGCACTGGTCATATTATTTTTCAATTTGATATGAGTATATTAACACTGACTGCATTGAGGGTTTTTATCTCCCAGAAGAGTGCTTTACTTCATGTTTGATTCTCTTTTATTGCCACATTTCACAGTCAACAAAAGATTTCATCTGAGCACCTCTGCATCCACTGGCATTGGGTAACAGCAGGTTTCATGCCATTCTTTATAGACACCTGCTTTACCAAGCTGAACAGCTGAGTGGATAATTTTAAGAACAGAGCCTACATATCCAAATCCCTCCAAAACCCAAAACATCCTAGATACAAATGACAGCTAAATAATGAGTAGGTTGTCTGAAGTCTCTATCATGCACTCTGACACAAATGCTTGTCTAGGAGGTGTGAGCCCCATCTGCCCCTGACATCTACATCTCACATTCATTGTTGAGCTCTCTGTGGTCTCACTTTCAAAAACCATATGAACCCAATGAAAGGATTTATCTCAAGTTAAATTATAGGTGAGATCACAAGGTTGGGTGGGGCTTTGAGCAACCTGATCTGGTGGAATGTGTCCCTGCCCATGGTGGGGAAGGACTGGAACTAAATGGTCTTTAAGGTTCCTTCCAACCTAAATTATTCTATGATTCTGTGATTCTATGACAACTAACTCTGTCTCTATCGTAGCGTTAAATTCCTATTTCTGCCAACCCTCAGTATCAGCAATGATATGTCGCAGAATGGACTCAGTTGGAGATCAATGTGATCAGACAAAGCCATTTATTATAGAAAACTAACTCTTTATATGCCATTTTTTAAAGTGGTTTGCACTAACTTGGCCCACTGTGATTGGATATGTATCTTTGAGGCCCTTAACAACTAACATATAATTGGTTAAGCACAGGTGTGAGAACCTGACCTTCAAAGTTTTCCAACAGTCCTCAATTTAGCAACTCAGTAAATTCCAGCTCCTTCTTATCTTGCTGGGATTCTCACTCCCAGTGCCTTGCTCCCATCCTCCTTCACCTTTTGTTGTTCCTTGGTTCATGTCGAACTCCACATAGGCACTTGCTGATCTGAGTACATGGCCATTCTTTGCCAGAAAGTCATCCACAATGATATTTAATAAAAATCTTATTTTAAAGAATTTAAAGTATTAAAAGTACATACATGAGTGATGATGAGTCAGAATACAGCCCTGGACCATACCATTAACTTATCAGATAAAGTATTCCTACTGTAAACATCCCCAATTGTAGAGTTTTTTACTTTTATTTTCTCTTTAAATTCTCCAAAGGTGTAAACTTTGGGATTTGTCTGGACTTTTATTCCTGTTGAAATGAAAGATGAGTGAGTTTGCACTCAGGTTTGGAGTTTATATCTGACATGTCTTAGAGTAAGGCATGGTAAACTAGGCTTACGTAAATAAATAATCTTATTTTGCAGGTCACAGTAAAAAGGTCTTTCCTCATGTCACATTTATTCTCCCTGATAATTTAAATCTGTTGTTGTGAAACTAAATCTGCCATTTACATACTCCCAACATGAAAAAAGAGAGCTAGATATAAACACTGACAGTATTTTAACAGAGGGTTTGTTTGACTAGAGGGAAAATGTATACGCAAAAGTTCAAAATATTCAACAGATAATCAAGAAACTTCTATGAGTAAATGCCCATTGTGATAAATTTAATAATTTATGAAGACATGACAGTGGATTTTATGTACTAACTTTTAGCATCTGCTTTCAGCCTTGCCCTACAGTAAGTATTTAAATACTACGCCTTCACCATCAAAGTGCAAAAACCTGTACAAAATTGGCACATAGCCCAGCAAAAGACAAGGTATCTCTATTCTACATTCTGTGAATGTAACAGAGGGAAAGCTATGAGCTCACCAGCTACTCTGCAGAAACTAAGATTGGTTTCTGGTCTGTGGAGCAGGTAAGAGACAAACTTCTCAGTGTTTCTACCTGGAAGAGATGCTGAGCAGCTGGCAATCTATGAAAAGTGTTTTTATGGTGCAGGTCTGTGAGCACAAAAGACCACAATATAGCCTTTAGATGACCATTGCAAAACAGAGTTAAACAACGCTGCTGTAGTCTCAGCAATGAAGCTTCCTGAACTTCTAATGATGGGGCACTTCAGTATATACTGACTCCAGCTCAGCCTCTGTTTTCACCCAACCTGCTAATGGAAAGAGCATGTTTGATTACTAACTCAGGGAGTAGATATTTGCCCTGCTTCCTGCAGTTTGGTAGTTAATGTTTAAAAACATGCTATCTTAATAATAAAATAATAATAATTATAAAAAGAATATCCACTGGGAATAAACATTATCCCTTAATTTCTAAAAATAATTATAATACACATCTTAAAATTCAGAAGAGTGTGTCTCATGAATAGGAATGTAATTTCATGATTTAAATGCTGATGGTACAGCTAGAAAGCAACTGAAATACATTATACACCAACCTAAGATTCTCATATTTTTCTGTAATATCAATTCAGCATTAGCAATGCTAAGCCACCTGCTCTTTCCTTAATAGAGCGTAAGTTATTAAGACCAATGTTTTAAATTATGTTTATTTATGCTTTAATAGAAAGGATCTGGTTTCTTAATTTAGGAGGTGATTTAGTTTACCTGCTTTACTTGGCATATTAAGTCACTGTCTGAGTGTCATTTAAGATTAAATCATGCTGAATTGCTTTGAAAAATACAAACAATCAGGAAAGATAGATTTAAGGAGCAACTCAGATGAAAAAAATTACCTCACTAAAGGAGACCATGTCTTATGGGTAAGAATAGCCTTGTGGTCATGGTTAAGCATTTGTAGTTAGGAGACTCAGACATTCTTTTGCACTGTGCTAAAAACTTTATTTTCATCGCTTATCAAGGTTATTACAACTAGTTTCAAAAGTTTGAAAATTTGAAATTTTGAATTGGTTAGATTTGGGGCCCAGTATATATCATATATCCCTGTGAATTGATTTCCAAAGTTTGTGAATACTCAAAGCTACAATTTGAATCAGGTAAAACCTGGAATGTCAAGCATTTTTGAAGATGAGGGTTCAGTTTTGGAACTTTATGGCATAAATTGCTTATACAGTGAACTGTGGGTTTAGGGTAGAGATTTCAGCAATCTATTTTTCCATTTCATATATTACCTAGCCATATTAATCAAAACATTTATTTCCAGGTTTACCCTTTAAGAATCAATTCAGTTAAATTAATTTGAATTTTGTTTGAAAAACTACATCAAGATGAAATGATCACTTCTCTGATAGTAAAATATCAAATTTGAAATTTTGAGAATTTAATACATTTTCTTAAAAGAAAAATTAATTTGACTATTCCTGAGTCTTGCAAATGCCTCTGATGCCTAGAAAAGACTTGTGCTGAAAAAATTCCTTTTAGTTCTAGAAGGAGAATTTTCTTGGTATTGCATGTTTGACAAGGCAAATTCATCAAGATGAGGGAGTTAATTTTTTGTTGAATTTGTGAATGGTCAGACTAAAGTATAGTTCTATCAAATTAGTTGGATATCTTTGTGTCATGTTGCAGGATGTGGATAAGGAGACACACAACCACTGCAAACTGCAGGACCAATTTCTTTGTTGGTTCAGCCTTTCCTTACACTACTTTCTCATCTGAAGGGAACACACAATTGTTATGCTTGGGAGTTAAATATGGAATTCAAGCTCCCCTTGATAAAGCATAGCAACCAATTCTCCACCCATATCATCATTAAAAAATTCAGATCTTCCTGGCCCTTTTACTAGGCAAGATCAAGGCCAATGCATTACAACTTGCTTTAAATCTTCTCAACATCTTTAGCTTGGAAGCAGTTAAGGTAGTTCTGACTACACTAGAGATTTCGAAGCTTCTGTATATGGAGGCAATTTAAATGGGGTGCCTCGACAATGTGAGGTGCAGTAATACACATCCCCCTCTGCTTAGAGGCATGAATAGAGGCACTCATATCATGGATGCGAGAGAATGTTTCAGATAATGTGATGTCCACAGAAGAGCTCAAGATCCCTCAGCCTCTAACTTAAATCCTGCCATGTTACAGAATGGAGTCTAAGAGAGAATCATCACGCGGCCAATATGAGTCTAACTCAGCATGGTTGCTCCTTCGTTTCTAAAGACCGAGAAATCCACATCTCAAGTTTTCTTTGATAATTAAGAAAATAATAATTTCCATTGCTAATCAGATTTCATTATTGTAGATAGATGTTTATATCATCTGTGCAAATGTAGGAAATACTTTGCAGAATACTAAGTAGAAAACTGCTGGAGATTTAAATGATTTAAACTATGTCTTTCTTGTCTCTAAGTATCATCTCTGTTTGTGTCCAGCAGAAAGAGCAACAATAAATCTTATTTACATGACTCAAACTGTAATTTCAAAGGACAGCAGAAGTCCAACTTTACACAAAGTCAGACAAGGCATATGTTTGCTCTCATTGGTGAAGTTCAGTGAAGTCATTACTATGCCAAATCAAAATATGATCCAGTCCAGCCCTCCCAGCAGCCTTGTGCCATTGACTTCACTGGAATGACAGGGCAGTTGCTGTGGGATGACAGCTTCAGCAAAATAGAAAATGAGTGATCTAGAATTATCCAAATTACTGTAAGACTCTAGTTTCACAAACTCAAAGAAGGAAGAAAATGCACTGCAAAAAAACCCAGAGTTTTTCCTCTTCTGAAAAAATTTTGGATTCTCTCTGGGGCAAGCGGGAGCCTTGGGGCCTTGACCTGTGGATCATAGAATCACAGAATCACGGAATTGTTTGGGTTGTAAGGGACCTTGAAAATCATCCAGTCACAACCCTCCTGCCATGGGCAGGAACACCTTCCACTAGACCAGGTTGCTCAATGGATGTGATGTGGATTGGATGTGATGGTCCTATTCACTCTGGTGCTGTTCTGTCGATATGTCGATAGGTGAGAATGAGGCTGCAACAACCAGTGGCTGAATCAGGCTGGATTTAGGGACTTCAGAATTTATCAGATGGAATTGGCTATTTGATATGAAGTGGCTATTGTTACCCAGGCTCTCGTCGAGTTCTTAACACACAGCTATCTACAAACACCATTTTCATGTGTGATACTAATTCTGCCCATCTTATAGCCACCATCACTGCCAGGGTGTGAGTGCTCCCAGCCATTAATGAAGGCGTGCTAGGAACCCCTCTGAGCCACAGGCAAGTATTATAATCACTCTTGCAGCTGAGAGCTGGAGCATAGAAATGAACTGTAAGAGTCTATAAGCCCATGTGGAAAGTCAGCAACAGACTTGAGAATTGGCTTCATTTCTTCTTGTTCTCATTTCTGTACCTACTTTTCTTTGTTCTGGCCTGTTCTTTTTTCTTGTTTTGTTCCTTTCCCCAGCTGAGAGTATTATCTGGGGGTTAACGGAGGAACCGTGCTGACAGCTAAACCACCCATGAGCAGCTCAAGTTCCAGAGCACTGTGGCTCATAGACCTTGTGGGAACCCAGCTTCTGCCAAACTTCTCACAGAAAGGGCTTATATTTCTAACACTGCACATTTTACAAGGACTCACTCTTTTTTAGTTCAAGAATCTCTAATCTGCTAGCCTTACAATTTCTAAAGCTTCTACCTGTGCTACTCACCTGTCTGCACTTCCTATAGCATCCAGCTCTCTGACAGTCTTGAAGGCATTTGCTTTTCTGAATGTCCATCAAAGTAAGGAAGTAATGTGTATCCTTCAACTACAAATGGAAACTTGAGTCACGGAGGAGCTGTATTAGCCCTGAGGATGTGTTTGGTAGTGCAGGTTTCCCCAGTCCTAAGCCAGCTCTCTCACCACTACTCCATCCTCTTAGCCCTTCCTTGAAGGTTGTTGAATTATGGGACTCTGCTGTCTTAAAAAAAACACAATCCTTTCATCCATCCTTCCATCCATCATGCACTGCTATTGCATCTAGCAGCAGGTGCACACATTTGAATCATACAAAAAAAAACCAAAGGAACAAAGACAAATGTTTACCATAGGATGGTTTGAAATCTTTGTAGTTGGCAACTAAATCAAAGGAATGCTTATGTTTTGATGTACAGCAGTCTTAAATCATTTGTGATTTTCTATCACCTCCTTTTATCAACAAATTAACATCTTGATATATAAGATCATCAGTAAATTAGGAATCAGAACCAGAACACAAATTTATTTTTTAATGTGTGTACAAAACAAAGGACAATTAGTAATATGTGGTGTAGCACTTTACATTTTAAAGAAAAATAAAAATATTTATATATGTTAACATGTTTATTCCGGCACCTGCAATTGGTGAATTTCTCTAAGCTTTGTGTCATTTTGATGTATGTGCTGTCCAAACTCTTTCTCTTGCAAAGAGTCTTCTGTTTTCATGAACAAGAGGGGAGGATGGAAAGCTGTATGAAATAAAAGGAAATACATCTGCGTCTCTCAAGGAAAAGGGTTTTAAACTTAATATTAAAGACCCACTAATTTTAAAAGATAAATTCTGTGTATAAGGTGAGAGCATTTCCTGTAAACAAAGCAAAGTAATAGTTTAGCATGGATTTAAAGCTAACATATAAAATTGCAGATCAAGTCCTCCTCCCCCCAACAATCATTAATTCATTAATCCTTGAAACCATCACTGCATTGTTTTCTGGTAATTATACACACCTCATATGCTGGCTTTTTAAGACATTAATTGCATGATTAGTTTTATGATTTCTTCTGATTACCAATTAAGTTACCTTTTTCTCTCTTTTTTGTATTTCATACATACCATTAGACTTTATAGTGCTTCTTTTTTAATTTCTCACCTAGCAGGGGTTCTCACACATTCGAAGACTGCATTATCCACTCAATAAACAGAGAGAGAGTTTAATTTTCTGTGTAAAGTATTGCTGTGGACTTGGAAGGATGATGTTTCAGATATTATGCTATCAAGAGTGACATTTAATTTTACAGGGAAAAAAATCTTGTTTTTCCCTGTCATAACAATGTTCACAGAGCATGATTTTAAAGATGTGCAAAGACCAAATCAAGTGATTCTGTCTGTTGGCTTAGCTGAAGTTGTCACATCTTCCTTTTTTGCCCAACATGTATTGCCAGCTGGTCTTCAATTCTATTAGTGTAATTTCTTGCAGGGTTCTCTGGGTCTATGCATATATGAAAAGTAGCATCCCATATATCATAAATCAGATATAAACTGCAACAGCAACATGCTAATGTCTATACACATTAGGTAAAGCTTGCGTAGGTGATTTTAAAGACTTACAGATGAAATTATAGCACAAAACATAGAAATGCAAAACTAGATGCAGAAATTGTTTTTTACTTTCCATATTCCACATGCATGGACAATGGCTGCGTATCTCTGTACTTGTTTCTTTTTTGTGAATATATCTGTATGCTTGGTATATTTGTAGTGTAAAAGCAATTACATTTAATAATCAACACCAGACAAGATGCCTAAATGGAAATTTATTGAGAAAGGCCTCTATGTAAATGAAGCATGCAACTGACTCATAGACCTTCTTGAAGAGAATAATAGTAGTCTATAGCATATTGTGTATGTGGTTGTAAGACAATCTGGTATCGATTTAAGTGAGTACACATTTCCAATTTCTTGACAGCTATGTCAGGTCAGAGAATAGAAAGACTCAGAGTTGCAGGATAACTCTAATTGGACAGCCACAAAAAATAAACTCCCAAGTTTTCTGTTGATCCTCAAAATGCTTGCTTGCCAAAGCTGTACTGTGGTTCTCTGGTAAGCAAAAACGTCTACAGTGTACCATATGCTGTTCTACAAGCACCCTGCAGACAGCAAGTCAGCATGCAGAAATGTGCAAAATTGAAGGTGTTCCTGTAATAACAAGTAAGGACATCTCCAGTTCTATGAAAGCTGCATTTTTTTTTTTTTATAAATTATAGGAAAAAATATCAAGTTCTTTGGTTAACCTTTATTTTTCTGTTGAGGTTTTATTTTTTCAGACATCTTATAAATCTATTTCATTCTGTTCTGCTTTGTATTGAGTAATACATAGGGCAGCAACAAAGTCTGTTAGTCCAGAAAAAAGAAAATTCCAGGAGCACGGGCACTGGTTGTCACTGGTCTGACAAGGTCAGGAATTAATTGGAGTACCCAGAATTTGCCATTGCATTTAGTTACAATTGATAGTAACATAAATATTTTACTAACCAGGTTCATTTATCTTTAAAAGATGAGAAGATTTAAAAGATGCCTTTATTTTAGGCATAATCTGCGTATTTCATTGATCTATTATATTGGATAATCAATATGAATTGTTTGAAATATTTTCCAGCCTCCCAAAAGGTGAATGTGTATTTATGTGACTTCTATCTGCTTTCTAGCCTGTGTCAAAGTCAATACTCTAATCAAGTCAGAAATATTTCCTTCTAATAGCTGCATTTTTTTAGTAATTGCACTCTTCTGCTTTCAGCCATTCATAAAAAGTTATACAGAAGGTAATGAGGTAAGACCAAATGCTATAGCTAACTTGAAAAAAAAAAAGAAGAAAAGAAGTAGCATAGATTTTCCTGTTGTTTCTCTTTGGCAAAAATTACTTGGCTGCCATTTCTGAGGAAAGAAGAGTTGTGAGAGATTTGGAGGAAAGGCAGAGGGGGGAAAAAAGAGCTATAATTATGGCTTGCTCTTGTATAAGGCTTTCATTGGCAACAAGGCAAAACGAATTCTCTTGAAGAAACTTTCAACATTTTTACCAAAAGCTATTCAGAACTTTTTTTTTTTTTTAATTCTCTTTCTTTTTTCCAAAAGTGTCCAAATCATCATTCATCTTTCCAAAGAGTATGGCCATGACAAATACGTGCTTTTACTGTGTGGAGAAATTAACGATAGGCTGTCCCTCCTTCTTTTCTGGCACTCTGAGAAAACTTATGCCTTCATTTTTAAATTAAGTTGTTTAGAAGTCAGTCTGTTTATAGCATCTCATGGTTTGAATCAAATATTATAAGATCAAACCCTCTTACAACTTTACAGCATTGTCGGTAGATATAGTCCTAGGCATCAAGGACTATCTCAAAAATAACCCCACAGAAAACCACAAACAAACAAATGAAAATACCAGAACCCTCTTCCCCTCAAAAAAAAAAAAAAAAAAAAACAAAAAAAAAAAAACCACCAAAACCTAAAAAAGCCCCACAGTTAATAAAATAAATCAATTGCCAGTTTGGTTAACGGAGAAAAAAGATATATCCTTTCCTGTGAGAGGGGTTATCCCCAGTGGTTTTAAAATCAGAGCAACAGTGTACTTCAGAAAGAATAAATAAATAATAAAAAAGGAAGTTATTGTGCATGGTACTGATGTCAGCTGGGTGATGATGGGCATGAAGGACTGCCCAAAGGCCTGGAACCTGTGAAGCATCTCTGTCTGCATCCACATATTTCCTGCTATTGTAATGTGAGAATCAAAGTTGTTTGCAGCTCAGATTTAACACAGAAGTGCTGCCCCATGGCGTGGCTGGGATGTTGTGGCAACATAGGATTCTGCATTGCACTGTCACTACTCAGAGCCACTACAAACCCTGTCAGCCTCCACTTTCCCCCTCGCTCACTCCATTGCCTGGTTTATGTGTGCCTACGAGCCTCATGCACAAATTCCTGTCTTTACCACTGACCCAATGGGGTGCGCTTAGATAGGTTGCCTAGTACTTCTTCTTCAGTAAACCACTGTATATGTGGACAGTATCAGGATGATATAGTCTAAGCAATAATAATAATACTATGCTGAAAGTATTTAGTGCTGAGAAAATGAGTTACTGCCTTCAGAGAATGCTATGAGTTTTAGAAGTTTCATTGATATATCGTAAAAAGTGCTTTCAGAGCTGTGTAGCACATCCTTAAAACTAGAAAGTACATACAAGCAGCATGGAAATACTGTCAACACACTCTCTGGTAGCCTGCATCCTTATTTTAATAGAAATATGAATAAATGACCTAGTACCAATTCCAGATATTCCTTCATCTTGCAGACTGATGTAAGCCAAAACCCTAACAAAAGTTTAATATTATTCAAATAGCCATTTAAGCAATGTGTCTCCAGCCTCTCGCACTTCCTGCATGTGGGTTTAGTTTTCACTGGATATGTGAAAATGAAAATGTTATGAGAGGCTTTTCCCTTGCTAAGATCATTTGTAGTTGTATGTTGTGCAACCCCGGAGGTTTGGATGAGTGAATGTGTGGGTTCTTTTCAAACCAAACTGCACCTCCAGAATTTCAGTTTGCCCATCACTAATGATTGTTCAAAACCGTGTTCAAATTGGGTACAAAACTATCTCCAGTTTACTGAAGTATAGCCATCCGTAACAGCACAAATGGATTAGGATTGCTTTAACAGAGAAGTCCATTAGTGTAGTGTAATGTACAGCTTTTCTCAGTGGCAAACAATGATAGGACAAGGGGTAATGGGTACAAACTGAACATAAGAGGTTCCACTTAAACTTGAGAAGAAACTTCTTCTCAGTGAGGGTGACGGAACACTGGAACAGGCTGCCCAGGGAGGTTGTGGAGTCTCCTTCTCTGGAGACATTCAAAACCCACCTGGACACATTCCTGTGTAACCTCATCTAGGTGTTCCTGCTCTGGCAGGGGGATTGGACTAGATGATCTTTTGAGGTCCTTTCCAATCTCTGGCATACTGTGATACAGTATAAGCCATTTCAAAGAGTAGAGCTGCCTCTGATCAACCTAAAACAAATCCTCTTACTTCTGAAAACACAACATAAAAATGCACAGCAGGCTACAGGCCAGGTATGTCAAGTACGTCTTTCTTAAAAGTGATTTTTAACCATGAGAGTCATCATACAGGCTCTATAGAAAAGACAGGCCTGGCAGGCGGGGAGGGGGAGTTGCTATTTATGTTAGGGATAGCCTGGAGAGTATGGAACTCTGTCTGGGGACGGGTGAGCAGTTGACAGAGAGTTTGTGGGTTGAGGTTAAAGGGAGAGCAGCGATGGGGGACATTATTGTGGGGATCTGTTACAGACCGCCTGATCAAGAGGAATCTGTGGATGAAGTGCTCTATAGGCAGATAGGAACAGCCTCAAGCTCACAGGCCCTTGTTCTCATGGGGAACTTCAACCACCCTGACATCTGTTGGAGTGAAGGTACGGCCCGGCACAAGCAATCCAGGAGGTTCCTCGATTGTGTGGAAGACAACTTCCTTCTGCAAGTAATAGAGGAGCCGACAAGGAGAGGTGCCATGCTTGACCTCGTGCTCACCAACAGGGAAGGGCTGGTTGGAAATGTGATGCTCCAGGGCAGCCTTGGATGCAGTGACCACGAGATGATCGAATTCGAGATCCTCAGGACAGTGAGAGAGCGTGCAGCAAGCTCACTGCCCTGGACTTCAAGAGCAGACTTTGGCCCGTTCAGGAGCCTGCTTAGTAAGGTTCCATGGGACACAGCCCTAGAGGGCAGGGGGACCCAAGACTCTTGGTTGTTACTCAAGGATCACCTGCTTCAAGCTCAGGAGTGTTGCATCCCAACTAGAAGGAAGTGCAGCAGGAGGGCCAGGAGACCTCCTTGGATGGATAAGGAGCTGCTCAGGAGAATTCAAAGGCAAAAAGAGGCTTATAGAAGGTGGAAGCAGGGACAGGTGGCCTGGGAAGAATACAGGGATGCTGTCCGGGAAGCTAGGGACCAGGTGAGGAAGGCTAAGGCCCAGTTAGAATTGAACTTGGCTAGGGATGTTAAGGATAATAGGAAGGGATTCTATAGGTACGTAGCGAGTAAAAGACAGACTAGGAACAACGTAGGCCCCCTTCAGAAGCTATCGGGAGAACTGGCTACCTAGGATCTGGAGAAGGCTGAGGTTCTTAATGATTTCTTTGCCTCAGTCTTCACTGGCAAAGGCTCTGACCGCACCACCCAAGTCTTGGAAGGTGAACGCAGGGACTGTGAGAATGAGGACCCTAGGCCCACTGTAAGAGAGGATCTGGTTAGAGACCATCTTAAAAACCTAAACGTACACAAGTCCATGGGACCTGACGAAATCCATCCGCGGGTCCTGAAGGAGCTGGCGAATGAAGTTGCTAAGCCACTGGCCATCATATTTGAAAAGTCATGGCAGTCAGGTGAAGTTCCCAACAACTGGAAAAAGGGAAATATAACCCCCATTTTCAAGAAGGGGAAAATGGATGACCCGGGGAATTACAGACCAGTCAGTCTCACCTCTGTGCCTGGCAAAATCTTGGAGCAGATTCTCCTGGAAGGCATGCTAAGGCACATGAAAAACAAGGAGGTGGTTGGTGACAGCCAGCATGGCTTCACTAAGGGGAAATCCTGCCTGACCAGTTTGGTGGCCTTCTATGATGGGGCTACGAAACTGATGGACAGGGGCAGAGCAGTTGACGTCATCTATCTGGACTTGTGCAAAGCGTTTGACACTGTTCCACACGACATCCTTGTCTCTAAATTGGAGAGACATCAATTTGATGGGTGGACCACTCAGTGGATAAAGAACTGGCTGGATGGCTGCATGCAAAGAGTTGTGGTCAATGGCTCAATGTCCAGCTGGAGACCGGTAACGAGTGGTGTCCCTCAGGGATCGGTGTTGGGACCGGTCTTGTTCAACATCTTTGTCAGTGACATGGACAGTGGAATTGAGTGCGCCCTCAACGAGTTTGCCGATGACATCAAGCTGTGTGGTTCGGTTGATACGCCAGAGGGAAGGGATGCCATCGACACGCTTGTGAGGTGGGCTGATGCCAACCTTATGAAGTTTAACCATGCCAAGTGCAAGGTCCTACACCTGGGTCAGAGCAATCCCAGGCACAGCTACAGGCTGGGCAGAGAAGAGATTCAGAGCAGCCCTGCAGAGAAGGACTTGGGGGTTTTGGTTGAAGAGAAAATGAACATGAGCCAGCTTCAGTGTGCGCTCGCAGCCCAGAAAGCCAACCGTATCCTGGGCTGCATCAAGAGGAGCGTGACCAGCAGGTCGAAGGAGGTGATCCTGCCCCTCTACTCTGCTCTCGGGAGACCTCACTTGGAGTATTGTGTGCAGTTCTGGTGTCCTCAACATAAAAAGGACATGGAACTGTTGGAACAAGTCCAGAGGAGGGCCACAAGGATGATCAGGGGACTGGAGCACCTCCCGTATGGAGACAGGCTGAGAAAGTTTGGTCTGTTCAGCCTGGAGAAGAGAAGGCTGCGTGGAGACCTCATAGCAGCCTTCCAGTATCTGAAGGGGGCCTACAAGGATGCTGGGGAGGGACTCTTCATCAGGGACTGTAGCGACAGGACAAGGGGTAATGGGTTCAAACTTAAACAGGGGAAGTTTAGATTGGATATAAGGAAGAAATTCTTTACTGAGAGGGTGGTGAGGCACTGGAATGGCTTGCCCAGGGAGGTTGTGAATGCTCCATCCTTGGCGGTGTTCAAGGCCAGGTTGGATGAGGCCTTGGGTGGTATGGTTTAGTATGGGGTGTCCCTGCCCATGGCAGGGGGGTTGGAACTAGATGATCTCAAGGTCCTTTTCAACCCTAACTATTCTATGATTCTATGATTCACTATTAAATTTCTGTTATTCTGCTATTCTTGATACCAACCTAACTCTGAAGGCCACAGTGGATGTCTCATCCACTTCTCTCCCTTGAAGCATCCAAGGAACTTGAGGCATTTTTGCTGGCCTCATGTATTATGTATTGACCTCCCATCAATGAATTTCATAAAAGCATGGCATGCAGCAGACCAACTACAGGCTTTAAATGACAGGAACCAAAGAGTAGGCAATCCTGGAGTATATTACACCATTGTTACAATGGGGGATGTCTCTTCTCATCTCTTTGATCACGAGAAGGGACAAACTAGGCCACCTGCTTACCTTGCAACATGTTTCTTCCTCTCTTTGCTGCCATTTTCTTTTGTTTCAAGGAATGGACCACTGAGGAAGTCACCCAGCCTGAGTCCCATGTCTTTTCCAAAAGGGTCTGGTTTTCCTCAGTGGTTTTCCTCCATTTTTGACACTCATCATAGGATAAGATTCTAACTAGCATGAGGAGCAGTGGGGGGAGGACCTAAGGCAGATATGCAATAACACCTGATTCCTATCTGCAGTAACATACAACCCTAAACCCTTTGATCTGTGCTTGATTATTCAAGCATAAATAGGTAGGGTTTGTTGCTAGTATCAGTCAAAATGGAAGAATATAATTGCATGGCGTAAATCACTGCATCCTAAAGCCTCCATGGAAGTTGTTAACCTGAGATGCACAGTTTCCATTATGTACTCTGGACTGGAGAGCAAAGTGGTTCAGTTTTGGAAAATACAGGGCAGCTTTCAAGATGGCAGGACTGAAATGCCGCACTAAGCTGTTCTATTTGGGCATCTCATTTAAGATCCTTTGCCTCCTACCTCCATTTTCAAGAAAGCAATTTTGAAAACTTGTTTCTGAAGACAGGATCACTATTTATAGGAAAGTTGTTGCTTTTTTACATTTTGCAGGAGCAATCTTTCATATCAAAATTTGTTTGATATGGAAATATTGTATACTTGCTGCTTTTAAGCCCACCTACAAGCACACCAAGTTTCTGAATTGCCAGTGAAAATCTATAGCCTTTTGTGCAGAAACAAACTCAGCTTTTTAGTATGCACCTGCTTAAGCAATTTCTTTGAAAACAGCATACTTGCTTTTTGTTTTTTGGCTATAAATAGCCATGCTTTGTAGAATACAGTTATTACAGGCTCTTTTAAATACGTTTCTAAGGGGAAACATGTAGTTGTCCATATTAAAAATGAATTATATACATCAAAATTAAAGTTGTTTGCAATAACACAGCATTCTTCTGTATCTTGTGCTAACATCAGCACAATCAGTCAAAAACATGAAAGAAGATATCCCATATGCATTTGAAATTACAATTACAATGTTGGGGGAGGGAATCTTTAAGTCAGAGGGTTTTTCCTGTGAACAGGGCTGATTTTCTTAAGATCTTGTATTTCCCACAGACGCCTGGCTCCAGAATATACCTCTGAATTGGCTTTGGAGCAAAAAGCTGCAGGAGTAGGAAGTTCTGCCTCACATATCGGGAGATACCAGGGAGCTGCCTAAAATTACAAGATGAACTAGAAATTAAAAAAAAAAAAAAAAAAAAAAAAAAAAAAAACAAAACAAAAAAAAAAACAAACAAACAAGCCACAAGTTAGGTAATAATACCATTATCTTTGTATCACTTTCAAGACACTGAACACTTTTGCCTACTGGCATTAGCTTTATTAGCTTGCTTTTTTTTTTTTTTTTTTGCAGATAAAACAGACGTCTGGTACTATTAAAATAACTCTTTGTGGTTATAGTTCATATTTTGTTACAGCCAATTGGGAATGCATGTTCTAGGAGACTTTGATAGATCCATGCTACTTGTTTGAATTTCTCACAAAAATGATTTAAAGTTATAGATTGTTGCTTGGATGAGATCTGAAAAATTAGTGTTGTAATAATTGGGTTGTATCTTCATAATTGAGTAATTCTCTAGTATTCTAGTAATCTTGTAGCAATGATCCAGAATTTTGGACTATTAGTCATTCAGTTCACATCGTTTTCATAATGCAAATGACAGTCAATAGCGACAGACTACTTAGCAACACTGATGGTTAAGGTTCATCTCTGTCTTTGAATGGATATTTTAGGTGTATGCAGGCATCTCAGATGAAGGCTTTTATGTAATGTTTTCTTATTGGGACGGGACCTTAGTATTTTTTTCCTTTAATGTTTTTCTCATTCCTAGACTGTCATTAAAATATTTCAGCTTCCCAGCAGTGTTGGGTAAGTAAGCCTATGATCTAGTGTTGATAGACACATCAAAGTTAATCACAGCCTTAATTTAAAAGAAATAACCCAGAAAGCATAACCAATGTATAGAAAACTAGGTTTGCACCCATTTCAAACCAAAAATCATAAATCCATTATCACAGTTATACTAAAGACCAGACTGATATCAGGGCCCCACAAATCTCATAAAGTTTCCTTTTTTATTTAGAGAGTGACATAAGTATAGGTTGATGTTTAGACATACTGTTCCTTTAGGCATAACCTTAGACATAATATTCCTTTAAACTAGCTGTCTCTGCCAGTTCTGAGAGCTTAAGAGAAAATTATGACAATTGTGCTTCCTAAATGAATTCACTTGAATATGAAACAATGCGGCACATGAGCTCAAAAATGAAGCCTGTGCATTTATGATGAGTATTTTCTCCTTTTTTTAAGTTTGTGTTTTGTTTTTTTTTTAAGTTTTCTGCTTTTGGAAGCAGAACAGAGGATACATTTGTATGCTGTGTGTTTTCTTTTTGGAAGATAAAAGTCACTTCTGATGAAGATTCAGACTGTGTTCATCAGTGGTAACATTCAAGGTATGGTGAAAAGTTATCCCATGTAAGCATACTGAAATTTCTTTCTTAGATATTTTGTTTATAGCTTCTACCTGGAGGCAGGTTGGACAGCATTACCAACAGTTAAAGTTTCTTGGCACTTCCTGTTAGAAGAAATTTCAACTGCAAACTTTAATCATTTGAAAATTTGTAGCATCTACTCTCTGCCTCTGGCTGAATTTTCTTAGGAAATATACAACACAAACAACTTGGTCATTTCTGAAACTGTGTCGTGATTTAAACCTTGTCGTCAAGTTAGCCACTCAGTCTCTCTCTCACTCCCCCCCCTTCTTTCCCTCCCTCTACTCCCAGAGGGACGGGGAGGAGAATTGAAAAGGAATGTAACTCCCACTGGTTGAGATAAGAACAGTTTAGTAACTAAAGTATAACACAAATCACTACTGCTGCCACCAATAATAATAATGATAAAGGAAATAACAAGGGAAGATAATACAACACCTCACCACCCACCAACCGATAACTCACCACCACCCAGCAGTGAACTAGCCCTTTCAGGTAACTCCCAGTTGCATCCTGGGCATGACGTGCTGTGGTATGGAATACCTCTTTGGCTAGTTTGGGTCAGGTGTCCTGTCCCTGCTTCCTCCCGGCTTCCTCTCCTCTCTGGCAGAGCATGAGGCTCAGAAAAGTCCTTGGTCAGGGTAAACATCGGTGTTATCAGCTCTGTTCCCAGGCCGAAAGTCGAAAGCAAAGCTCTGCACCAGCTACTAAGAAGGAGAAAAAATGACTGCTACTGCTGAACCCAGGACAAACTGAACTGTAGAAAATTAACCTTAAACCAGTGCCAAAAAGTTATGGCGCTTTTTTCTTTCAACTGTCCCAGTGACCTATCCCTGTTACTTTCGCTCAGCGCTAATGTGTAGTGGGATTCAGATCATAAGGATTTATTGTTTGCTCTTTTTTATGGAAATCCAGGAAATCTTTTCCAAAGTGGTTATAAATCTGTATATATGTATGGTTTGCACATGCCCTGAAGAAACTTGCTTCATTTTAGCATCTGAATTCACACATGGAATCCATCCTCATGGATGGACAGATGGGGACATATAGGATGGCCAAAAGCTTGTTGAGAGTTGTGCACCATGACCTGGAGAGTTTGTTGCAAACTGCATGATAAGGAAAGTTGATCTTTTCTAAACAAATAAATGTCTGTAACACAGACTTGGTTATCAGAGGGGACTTTAGGCTCCCTGACATTTGCTGCATCAGCAATGCTATAGGACGCAGCAGTCAAGAAGATTTTGGGAGAGTGTCAAGGATGACTTTGTGTTACCGGTACTGTCTCCAGTGTCAACCAGGGATGATACACACCTGGGTCTGCAGAAGAAGTGGCTGGAGAGCCTATGACCAAAACAGCTATGGAGAGAAGCTTCTATACTGGTACTGGGTAGGTGAAAAACAGGGGGCCAGGAAAAAGATGGGTTCAGATTTGGAAGACAGTAGTCACGAAAGCTGTGCATAGAGTACCTTCCTTCACCATGTGGTCTGAAGTTACTGTTTGTTGTTTGGGAGTCCCCCTGCATCAGCAGCAGGATGCAGAACCAATGGTGGTATTTCCACTGTCTTTCACTACTCATACATTATTCTAGTAACCCAAATGGTAGAGGTTTGAATGGTGGGTGTTAAGTTATGTGATAAACTATATTGCTGTCAATATGAAGATGCATTTTCAAATTACAGAAGGAAGGGTATTTTTTTTAATCGAAATCTTGTAGATGTCATTTTTTATTTTGAAAAAAAAATATTTTCTTTTCAAAAAAGTTTGAAGTTATACCCTCAAGATTCAACATTTATATCATTTATGCACCCTTAATTTGTCCTACTTTTCTGTGTATATGAAGGTGGAATGTTTATTTAGAGAATCCTGCTTCACTTGTATGTAGAAAGAGTCAGGTCTGAGAATAAACTATGACTTTGCGGTGAAGCAAAAGATTGAGAGGGCTGTACCTCATTTGTTAAGTAAGTCAGAAAGTGGAAGAGACAAGATAGTCTCTTGGTTAAAGCAACAAAATTTCTTTTGTTTTTACCAGAAAGCCTTTATATGTAGTTAGGTAATTTTCTTACACCAGTTTTGTCAGAGATTTACATTTTTCTCTTGTTTTCTGCATACATAAGACATTATGTGTTAGGCTTGACCCATAGGTTTGGTGAGCACTTAAGCAACAGGTGTATGAACTGGAGAGTATGCGTAAATATAGGAACGACAAAATACAGAACATCTTAAACTGAGTACCCAAAATTAATGAGTGTTTTTTGACAGAGATCCTTCTGTGCCTCGAATCTGCTTTTCACAGAGGGAACAATACCCACTTATGTCTGTCTTAAGCAGGATATGAAATTCATTAAACTTTTGCAGTGTTTATTTACTGGAATAATGAGTACCAAAGAAGGAAATGAATATATTGAAAATTATTAATCTGTTCTTACAGCTGACGTCTGTCATCACAGAAGGCTTTGTGTAATATGAGTTAATTAAAGCCAGTGGCCAGATGTGAATATAGATACAGAAACCACTGGCCACTCTGTGCCCTGAGTGAGGAGGCGTCTTCTAGAAAAACACAAATTCAAAATACATGTACAGGGAAAGACTGATTTGAGCAGGCAACCTTAATCCTGGCTGTTCCGGACATCTAGAGCACTTGATTTTCTAGCCTCAGTCCAGTAATTGTTAAAGGCTTCCCAGGAACACTTAGCTCCAGCTGAGAGCAGAAGGTAACTCCACAGCACTCTTAAAAAACTCTTCCCTTAGGGCATACAAGTTGAGTTAACCTGCATCCCAGACACAGAATGCAAAGTCCCTCCTCCCCATTGCAGCACTCGGCCCATGTGCTTGGCCCCTCCAGGCTCTGCACTAGCTGGATGTTGTTGCATCTTTGTTCCAGTAAATACTTCATAGCAAAATACTTCAACATCAGAGCAGAGGTGGGAATCTTTCCCTGACTGCCACAACTACTAGGCTACAGTGTGATGATGCTCACTACTCTCTGGCCCAATGGATATTTAATTGGGCTGTACAAAGAGGAAGAGTTTCAACAGAATGGGCTGAGAGGGGCCTCAGTGGGAGATCCCAGCTCTGGTGGCTTCAGCTATCTGGCTGGAGGGATAAGTCCTGATCCCTTAGGTGGAGGAGCTGTCTGATCAAGGTAGGGGCCCAAATCATACAGAGAGCTGCTCTAATTACTAAGCTATAGATGAAAAGGGGCACTATCATCTTGACCTTGTCCTTTGAAAAGACCAGACCTCCTTTGCTTATCTAAAGAAAGGGTTCAGCTAGGTGAACCCTAAATGCAAATAAGTGCCTCTGTGCTGTGCAAGCGAGTCCCTGAATGAGGCAGGGCTGAAGCCATATCCAAGTATTTGACATCTTCTACTGGCTAGGCTGGGCAGATCCAGTGACGTGGTTGCAGTGAGCCCTTCAGTCTGGCATTTTTCTTACCCCAGAATGCCTAGTTCAGAGTTGGAAAAAGCCCTCAGCAGGACAGTGCCTGATAGGTAGTTATTGCAGTAACACTACCAAACTCCCTTGGGTTACTCTAACCCAAGGGAAAAAACAAGGGATATTTAGGATTTGCAAGATATGGTCCACATGTTGTTAAGTAGCATCTGCAGGAAATCTGCATAATCTCAGAGGAAAGCTTTTCATTAATGTAAAATACAAGGTTGCTCCTGAGAAACCTTTTCTGAGGTGTGTTTAAACTATGCACTTCAAAGCATGCTGGTGCTTCTCTCAGACCCTACTTCACAAGAAATTTTCCCATAGATACAAAGGAGGAGGAAATCTCCAAAGTAATATATAGAAACGAGGAAAGAAAGGCTGTTTGCTCCTTTTATATGAATGCACCTGACTTCACACAAGAAAAGAAACAGTAGACAGAAGCATCTCAAAGCTCCCAGTTGCAGCCCTTTTATAGTAATAATAAAATAGCAAAAGCTAAGGTTTCCCCATCATTTCAGACTGCTGTTTTCTTGCTCATGCTCTGTGAGCTTGTATCCCAGAGCATCATATGTGTCGGTGCTTTAAAATACCCTTCTCAAGATAACTGAGTGCTAACAGTAGGTGGAGATACAATACAATTGTTCTGTAGTGTTTCCAAACAATCTGAAGCCAACCTGACTTGCTATTAATTTTAACTAAACTTTGCAATAAAAGACAACGGAACGGTGAAAAGCATGAGCAAAAGTAAATGTACAGGTCATGCCTTTAGGTCCCTTTATGCATTAATTTGATAGCTTGTTTTGGCATAGTAGGTGGAATACACTGACCTAAGTTGTTTGTTTTTCTCTCAGAAATAGTGCCTTCTGCTTTTCATTTGCCTCAGCAAAAGAAAATCCTAATAAAAGGAAGATTGTTCTGAGACCAGTTCAAGCATCAGAATATGAGCTGATTTAAAAACTCTATCAGCTTATTCAAGGTTCCTAGTTTGTACATCTTATTTTTTAAATGAAAGGCAATAGGAAATGCTGACATTCTTTTAATGAAACCTTTACCATAGCTGGATTTGGAAGGAAGTCTCTGATACACGCTTCCTCAAAGTTGAGACAGAAGGGTGACTGTCTTTCCTTGTTGGACTGAATTTTGGAGAATGAAGGGCAAAACCAGTTTTTTGCCATATCCACTTTGCTCCTCAGGCAGTAGGCAGTGAATGTTGATGGGCACTCACAAGAACTTTTACTCATGTTTCAAGTGCTCCCGGACATGTAAGTCTGTAGAAATGCCACCCCTGGGAACAGTACCCCTGAAGACTCTATGTCTGTCCGTTCGGATCTTATCTGCTGCCTAGATTTTCAGATCTTTGCAAGCTTAATGTTTTAAAATTCACCTTCAATTTATGTCCTTTTCGCTCACAATCGATCTAATCCAGCTGGATATCAGGGAACAATAGTTTTCTTATTTTAAAATCAGAATTAAATCTTATTCGTGCTATGGCACTGCCTCTCTTTCTGGAAGCCTCCAGAAATATAAGACCAGGAAATCCAGCCAGCACTAAACTGGGGGGGTGGAAGAAAGATTTATGTGGGTTAAGGTGCAGGGATGCATTTTTCTAGGAAGAATTCTGTTTTCTGAAGGTAGCTTCAATTTTGTTTTGCACTTTTATGCAATTTGTTGTATGCAGCATTAATGCTATCTTCTTTTTCATGCTTATGAAATATCTGATGATAAATTCAGCTCAGTTTATGCTTAGATCTACAGCAGTGTTACAAAAAAAGCTCTAACTAGAGGTAAAGATATAATGGAAATAAAGAGATGAAGTTTCTGGGCAAACAAAGGACTAGAGAATATCTTATGGAGGTACCTGTAGGTCTTGGAAATTATGTTCTTCTCTCAGTAGCCTCTCCCAGTTCATGATTCCTTATTACCATGGCAAAATGGGCAGATATGTCACAAAAGATCATACTAAGATGATAAAAACTGATAGTTAATGGAAAGATATTTTTAAAAGGCTCTGTCTTTTATATCTTAACTTTGATTAACTTGATTTTGAAAACAAAACACCAGAGCACCATAAATTTACAGTGAACTTTAGGGAAGATGCAATTACCTCTCATGTGAAAAGTAAGTCACATAGGTGTTTCACCAGTGTTTTTTAAATCTCTCAACAGATAATTGCTACCATTGGAAAATATCTGTCTTTCAGTGCTGCATATCATATTCATCCTACTTAAAGGATTTCTTTCATCAATAATTGCAATGAAATATCACCCCACTCATGTGCTAAGGCAGCACTCGAAACTTGGCAATTTCTGAATTTTTAATTACATGACTTTGTTTTTTCTTCACTATCTTTAAGTTCTTTGCGTATGCTTGTGAAAACTGGGAGGAAAAGAAAATTAACATCGAATGAAAGAGTACATGGAGCTTGTGTGTAGATATTTCTATGTCTCTGCCCTTCATATAGCAAATTGAATTGTAAATGAACAAAAAGAAAATGTGAAGAGACAGCCACATCTAGCCAACACCAGGCTTCCAGAAATTTTTTGTAGGGTCTGCCGTAACCCAAAATCCTGATAATGAGATGCATTATTTTCACTAACTATGTATTGCGCATTGCACCATAGAATTATAGAACCACCGAATGGTTTGGGTTGGGAGGGACCTTCAATATCATCTAGTTCCAGCTCCCCTGCCATGGACAGGAATACCTTCTACTGGACCCGGTTGCTCAAAGTCCCATCCAACCTGGGCTTGAACACTTCCAGGAATGGGGCAGCCACAGCTTCTCTGAGCAACCTGTTCCAGTGTCTCACCACCCTCATAGTGAAGAATTTCTTCATTAGATCTAATCTAAATCTACCTTCTTTCAGTTTAAAGCTATTAACCTTTCTCCTATCACTACCTGCCCTCGTAAAAGGGCCCTCTCCACCTTTCTTGTAGGCCACCTTTAGGTACTGGAAGGCCCAGGTCTCCCCAAAGCCTTCCCTTCTCCAGGCTGAGCAAGGCCAACTCTCTCAGCATGTCTTCATAGGAACGGTGCTCCAGGTTTCTGATCATTGAAGTGAGTCCCTTCTCTGGACTCACTTCAACAGGTCCACATCCTTCTTATGCTGGGAGCCCCAGAGCTGGATGCTGAACTCCAGGTGAGTTCTCACAAGAGCAGAGTAGAGAGAGACAATCACTTCTCTTCAACTGCTGGTCACAATTCTTTTGATGCAGCCCAGGATATGGTTGGCTTTCTGGGCTGCAAATGCACATTGACAGGTCATATTGAACTTTTCATCAACCAGCATCCCCAAGTCCTTCTCCGCATGGCTGCTCTCAATCCATTCTTACAGCCTGTAGCTGTGTTTGGGATTGCCCTGACCCAGGTGCATGACCCTGCATTTGGCCTTGTGGAACCTCGTGATGTTCACACTGGCCCACCGCTCAAGCGATGTCTGGATGGCATCCCTTCCGTCCAGTGTGGCAACTGCAGCACACAGTTTGGTGTTGTCAGCAAACTTGCTGAGTGTGCACTCAATCCCACTGTCCAGGCCACCAACAAAGACGTTGAACAGCACTGGCCCCAGTCCCAGTCCCTGAGGAACACCACTTGTCACTGATCTCCACTTGGACATCAAGCTGTTGACTACAACATTTTGAGTGCAGTCAGCCACCCAATTCCTTATCCATTGAGTGGTCCATCTGTCAAAGCCACGTCTCTTCAGTTTAGGGACAGGTATATTGTGCAAGACAGCGTCAAATTTGCACAAGTCCAGGTAGATGACATCAGTCACTCTTCCCAACACGATAACCCCATCATAGAAGGCCACCAAATTTGCCAGGCACAGTTTATCTTTGGTGAAGCTGTTTGGTTGTTACCAATCACCTCCTTACTTTCTATGTGCTTTAGCATAGTTTCCAGGAGGATCTGCTGCATGATCATGCCAGGCACCAAGGTGAGACAGGCTGGCCTCTAGTTCCCTCGATCTTCCTTTTTGCCCTCTTTAAAAATGGGGATTATATTTCTCCTTTTTCAGTCAGCGGGAACTTAGCCAGACTGCCATGACTTCCCAAATAGGATGCAGATTTCATTAGCTTGATTCCCTCAATCAAGATCCATGCAATAGGCCACAGAAGTTCAATTTTTCCTTCTAGGTGATGTCTTATAAAAGATGGGATCCTGCAGTCCAATAAGATACAGTGAACACAACTGTGAGCACCAAACATGTTTGTCACTTTGATGAGGTTTTTTTTCCTTTCATTTATTTTGCTGATAACCATCAATAATAGTTTCACCGTGTATCTACTTGCGTCCTGGTCTGTGGATGTGTTTATAAATTGAAAGATTTCTGATATGATAGTCTGTATTTAATAGTAATTAGAGCATACGGTGACGTTGAATCTTGATAGAAACAACTCTATTGCAAAGATTTCAGGCTGCCAGTAATGGAAATCTGACATTTATGCAGGCTTTGTGTTGTTTGAAGCTACTGGCCATTATAGCTGAATTGCTATGCGACTCTGCTCAGCCATTGTGTTTTCCCAGAGGTGTTTCAAAAGCATGAAGCTGTTTCTTTTCCTCTTTTTGTTTGTTTGTTTGTAAAGGGCCTAGTGAGTTATGTAGCTTTCCCTGGGAAATAAAAAGACTTGCAAACGTAACACTTATTCCTCGCTGACATTTCAAATCTATGTGTTGGTGGTTAAATGTTCAGTTACATGGCTATTTTTCTAATGAACTACCTTACTTAAAAATGACCTCTAAAATGTCAGTCTGCCTTAGCAGCTCTATTATGGTCAAATTCCCTGGTGAAGTATATGTGACTTGCTGACTTCAGTGGGAGCAACATAGATCTGAGGGCAAAATTTGTCTCATGGATTGATTGATTGTCAGATGTTTGGTACTATGTGCCAGATGTTCAAAAGAACTTAGCTCCCAGCAACTCTTGCAATGAGACCTCTGGCTGAATTTTCACGGTCTTTCTGTGAATCTCACATACAATGTGTAAATAAAAATGGGCCTGAGTCCTTAAGTTCTATGGGAAGTAATTTATTCTCAGGAGTAGTTTCAATGTATATCAAGATCCTGTTGCAATGATTGAGTACTTATTAACGTGAATAAGAGTTACAGATTTCAGCATTCTGTTGACTATTTAAAAAATCACGAGGTAAGATTTATATTAAAGCCAATGGTCAGAGATAGGAAGATCAGGAAGCATTCATTAGAGATGTGGACTGCATTGGGGTCCCCAGGAGCCTGTGTCTGTCGAACTTGAGGTGTGATTTTTAAATTGCATCTTTGGTTTTATGGGTATCACTACACTTGCAACTAATTGCGCCTGCTGTTTCGAACTGACAAGGTATCCCACTATCAGCTTTTCCTTGTGGGTCGTAAATCTGATTCGCAGAATTAGAATGCAATTTGAGAGTAAATTTAAGAGACAATATTGTTTACTAAGCACATTCTCTTATCAAAACTTGTTTTCTGTCTGGACTACCCCACAATCAGCAAGATACCTACATTTTTCTTCCTCAGGTTGACAGTTTGGGAAAGCACACAAGGGTATTTGGTACTGTTTCCAGCTGCCTTTCAGGGTCACAGTTTCTGCCCCATTTCATGAGGCATTTGAGGAGTGAGAGAACCCATGACTGGAAAGCAAGGTGCTGGTGATGTTCTACAAGACTGGGCCCCAAGCCTGAGCTGTCTGTTTCACATTTAGCTTAAGAACAGTATTTAGGCTTTGAGGTGAGCTGCATTTTGCAAATGTTTCCACATACACTGAACATGTTTAAGAGTTGTTTCAAGTAGCCCTTTTGAATTTATAGACATCCATCTATCAGACCTACCATCCAAATTGAATAGTGGGGAGTTTTTGACATTTTGAACTTTACTTGCTTTACTTGCTTGATGGTAACATTTATTATTTTTTGTTGATAGAAAACCAGCACACATATTGATGGTTAGTTTCATTTTGAATCCAGTCACCATCCATTTATCAAATGAGAGGTCACCTGTATGTTGATTGATAAAGTCATGCAGATTTGTGAGCCAGATTTAACTCTGGAAGAGAGAGAGTAGAAGTCACACACACTCTTATGGACAGCAGAAGTCATTCACACTCTCTTATGGACAGTCTCATTGATAATCCAAGAAAAAACGTATGGTTCCTTATCCTGAACTAACGATAATGTAATCAAAACTGTTGAACATGAGATCTTAGAGGTCAAAAAGTTGGATTTACCTGAAGAATGTGTGTCTTTATTCACACATAATTATACAAGGGTGCATTATATCCCATTATTTCAAGTTAAATACCTTGAATTGAGAAGGCATCTGATATTTGTGTATCTTTTTATTATGTCACACATATATATATGTTGTAAAAAAATTCAGAGACCTACAAATTTCATGTCACACAACCACAGACCATACTACATCAGTTCCTTGTGAATATAGTTCAGTTTATACTGGATATAAAGGTTAGGGATTTTGAAAATCAAAAAGTATCGTGTGGTTGTTAGAAGACTTAAATTAGCCTATTCCACACATAGCCAGTGAGAAAGATGCATAGATCTGGGCAACAGCTGAGCATATTATTTCAGAGTTTAAGCATAACAAAAGAAGACATCATGAAACCTTAGAGACCTAACTTCAAAACAAAATTATTAATAGCCGAGAGGGTAGAAGCTTCAGTGAAATTCGGAATCCAGTTCTAAATAGGATTTCCACTTCAAGAATGAATAATAGATGGAGTCCAACTGTTCTATGGTTGAGCACAAATTAGTGATTCATTGATTGTAATCAAAAGCAGCTGCTTGTAATCAAAGCATAGGTTTTTGATAGGTCATTATCAAATGATATGCTAATTTTCTATGTATATAAAGAGCAGAGATGGAGCTTGTCAAGAAAGGTCTTGATGATGCAAAATACAGATTTTGTGAGAAGTTTACCTTGGTGCTTTCTTTCTTAACTGTCCTTTATCCCAGTCAGTGGTTTTTGTCTCCATAATTAGTTTCAGTTTTGTAGCAGCTTATTGGAAATGTCACCAACATCTGGGTTGCTGCAGCACGAACAATAATGCAGTTAATAGAAAGAAAGCAGGCCTTAGCCCTTCCTCTTATCATTATTAACTCATAATGAATACTCTTTCTGTGGACATAAGTTTGTGAGTCTCAATTTTGCTGACTGCTTAGGCAAGCATTTTTAAATTCACCTTTGTTAAGATAAAATACCTAAGTAAATGGAAATAGTTAGCCTGCAATAGTGAGTGAATGAGAATTACAGCTATCCAGAAACTAAAGATCAGATCACTATTTAAAAGCTTAAATTCATACACATATTTGGCAGTAACCTTGATCTCATAGTCCCAGAAACCTCCATGCAAAATTAGTTCCTCTAGTGGTATCAAACATCCCATATTTAATCACAAAATATCTTTAAAGTCCAAAATTTGCGTGACATGCTTCCACCCTCTGGGAAAAAGGTATTATTTTGCCTGTCTATTGCTAGGAAGGGATTGTTAGTGTCAGGTAGGTATCTGGCTATCTCCTTGCTTGCTCTGAAGCACCTTATGAGCCAGAAGGCCGTTCTCTGAATTTCAGCTTAGGCTGTGGAATTGAAACAGAGGAGGTGGGAAGGCCTAAAAGGGCAGTTGCAATCCCCTAGTCTGACTTCACAGAATAGTAGCCAGTTCAGTGGAAATCAGGCCAAGCTCAGGTATTTCAAAAAGAGGTGTAACTGTCCCTTTGTACCATATTATTCATTTGCCATTGATCCTGGCGTTTGCAATCTGTAGTTATTGTTCACTCCCTAGCTGCCTTTAAGTATTCAATATGAGTTTTCCATATCAATACAAAACGGATTTTTCCATTTCAATATAAGCAGGAAAGTTACTTTTTTTAGCCTCAAATCTTGCTTCTATAAACCATTCCCTATGTCACTGCTAGACAGTCTTGCTGTGGCTGCTATTTAAATTGAATTGGAGACTTAAAGTGCTATACCTCTGTAACAAAACTGAGCACTGGATAAGTATTAGAATAACATGAATATGGTGGCAAACAGCTCTCAGATAGCCTGTTGCCTCTCAGTCTGGCTCATAAAGTGTGTTGCTTGTAGAAGCATGGGCAACTTGGCACATTAAGTTGGTCTTCTATTTCTGTACCATAATTTTTTGTAGCTGGTGTGATTTTTACTTTCAGGATGCTTTCATTTAAGTGTTTCTGGTATCAAGACATGGCTGCTATAAAGAGGAAATCCCAGCAACCTTGCACTGACACATAGCTACATGGTGCATGTCTGACCTCTGAGGATAGATTTGCAGAATAAATGGTTCAAAGGCTTAAGAGGGAAGTTCTGTCCTCCCAGTTGTAGGATTTTGCATCCAGAGTGTTGAAAGACTTGTCCTGTAGTCACAAAGGGAACTAGTGACGCAGGCATTGGTATTGTCACACAAGAAGTATACCAACATCCCCCATTACCTACAGTGACCCATATTAGCCTCTCTGTGGAAGAATATGATCACAGCTGGTCTGCAATATCTTCCTAGTGGGTAAACACCTCTCTAGTTTTGTAACTGGTCCCAGTAGTGTAATGAACATTTCTAGCTTATCCTCAGCTTTTTGCCTGAAAAAGTACCAAGTCTTAGAACCATTCTCACTGATCAATATGTACTTATTAACCAAACACAGTTCAGATTATGCCATGGTTTCTGAATAAAAAACGTGAGTATTGTAAGTAACATAGAAAATGCAGACAAAACCAATGAAAAATGTTGCCATAGGCTAGGTGGGTTGTTTTTTGTTTTGATTTGGTCTTTTTTTCATGTCCCATTTTAAAGAATGGTTTATACTTTTCTTCAGTGAGGCAATTTAAGGTGAGAAAGTTGGGGCTGTTCAGCCTGGAGAAGAGAAGGCTGCATGGAGACCTCATAGCAGCCTTCCAGTATCTGAAGGAGGACTATAAGGATGCTGGGGAGGACCTCTTCATTAGGGACTGTAGTGACAGGACAAGGGGTAACGGGTTCAAACTTAAACAGGGGAAGTTTAGATTGGATATGAGGAGGAAGGTTTTTACTGTAAGAGTGGTGAAGCACTGGAATGGGTTGCCCAGGGAAGTTGTGAATGCTCCATCCCTGGCGGTGTTCAAGGCCAGGTTGGACAGAGCCTTGGGTGACATGGTTTAGTGTGAGGTGTCCCTGCCCATGGCAGGGGGTTTGGAACTAGATGATCTTAAGGTTCTTTCCAACCCTAACTATTCTATGTTGCTAAATTGTGAATGGATTAAAACAATCCCCTCACATCATGTTTGAATTTGGCCAACAACATTTATGAATGTGGATGGACAGACAACAGCAATGTCACAAAAATAAATGCAATGTCAAAAATCTGATTTTCTTTTTTGCTGAGCATACTCTGTCTTCATCAGAAATATGGCATGATCTACAAGACAGTTAATGGTTGACATTATTTCTAATAGCTTAGAGATATTAGTATACAATTAATAAGAATGGCTGTTGTGTTTTTGAATTTTGGACAATATGACTGCTGATGGTCTTGGGTTAATTCAATATCCTATTTCCAAAATGAACACACAAAAAGTATTTTTTCATTATATATTTTTGAAGGAGAAAAAAGCCTTCATGTAGTTATTCTCTCTTCTTACACTCATCTCTCTACTATTTTTCACTTTTTTCTTTCATATAGCAATTTAAGGGGCTGATGGTCTAACTCTGTGAAAATTAGACTATCTAGTTCTTTCCATCCTCTACTTCAGAGGTTAATATGGAGAAAACAGAGCCATCATTTAGTCAAAAATCTAAATCATTTCAGTAAAAAATTAAATTTTGCTATTCCAGAGTCCAGGGAGCAAGCAAGGCATAGCAGAGAAAGGGAGAGAGGGGATAAAGCCCTCGCTGCTGAGATGTGAGGAAAAGATAAAGGCACAGTGGCAATGGTGTACTCCAGTGTTCACCCCAGCAGAAGTCACATCCTAATTTTTTCTCTTCGCAGTAACCCTGGTGGCAGCCAGCCTGGATGGTCAGTGCTTTGCCATGGCCAAAGTGGGCGTAAGAACCAAAGGACTTTTATTACCTCTAGCAGTGGTTGAATTTGCTGGCTTTGCCTATTTGTAAGACAAAAATTTGTATTCACATAAAGGATAAATAAGAAACAAACATAAATTCTATTTATAAATAATACTAGCTTGCTTTCTTTCTTACAGAGGTTTTCTTTGAAAAAAGAGAAGATAAATGATACCATCTCTCGTATTTTTCCAATCTCAGCCTCAAGCCATTATAATTGCTTGAACAAAGGTGAACAGCAAGCCAAACCAAGCCATGCATTTTGGCTTCCTGTTCTGCTGACTGATGTATTGTTATTTGAAGTGTTGTATACCTCATTATGTGTAGTTAATAAAGTAGTATTGTGGGCATAGATGCAGTGCCCTCAGATCTATGGAGCAGGTTAAAAAGCAGACCACCACTTAAAGGTTGTGAAGCAGAGAAAATGATCTGCAAAATTTGCCATAAATAACTGTGTGCCTTCCATCATTCTGTGTTGCTCCATTATTTTCTGCTCTTAATCACAGCCAAAACAGACCATTCTCATTTTTTTCTCCACACGTACTCACCTTGGTGCATTTCTTCATCTATTTGTGGGGTTGAATTCAAATATTCACACTGAGACCAGAAGGCTACAATGTCATTTTTATTTCCTAGTGAAAAATGTCTTTGTACTAAACAGGGGAAGTTAAAATTTACACCTAACTTCAAAGAAGGAGTAAAATATATTTTATTGACCTGGAATTTGAACACGGAATTTCTTTAGTTGTTAGGGTCTCAGTGGAAAAAGAAGTAAAAAATTTAACAATTTCCACACAAGACTTCAAATAAAGAGATTTCATGTAGAGATTGTAACACAAAATTCAGAGCTTTCCACATCTTAAAAATAAAGGTTTTAAGAAAGTAGAACAAGCAAATAAACCCAAGAGAATTTTATTTGCTAGAATCCCATGTCTACTGTTGTGGACAAACCAATTAACAGAAAACTAGTAGCATGGTTGGGTGTGCTGGAAGATGTTGATCTTGCGTCCTTGGCCCCTTTAGCTATAAATTTTCTTCTCCCTGTGTAATATGCTTTTATATCTCTGCATGCATTGAAGGTGAAGAAAGAGACAGGGACACTCCTGCAGCTGATCTCAGAAGCACTCATACTCTCAGCCTCTCTGTCCCCATGCACCACAGTGGCCCTTGTTGTAGGCTTTGACATCCTCTGCTAGTGGAAAGCATACACTCTCCCCAGTGCTAATTAGTATGGCAGATGATTCTGAGCTTTGCCTTCATTTTTACTGCAGTCTCTTTGCCCCTGCTACACATACTGATGCACTCACCACGAAGCTCCACCAAGTCCAGATGTTTTCAAACTTTGGACCACCAAAACATGTCTAAAAGGAGCAAGTGCATACATGCTATGAGCAATCCGAGTCTTTGAAACTTCAAAGGGTTTGGCCTTCACCAAAAATGGTTTAGGAATCCAGGTTGACAGGTTTGAAGCCATCAGTTGTATCCAGAAACTTAAAATGGGCCAAAGGGATACTGGAAGAAAAGAGGAGGTTTTGTGAAACAAATATGTAAAAAAAATTCTCATCCATTCCTTTATTTACAGAAATATGAGCCTTAGCTTGTGATTGTATTTCTTGTTCGTCCTACAGACCTCCTTTACGTAGCAAAAAAAATGGGTAAGGCACAAGCAATGAGTTAAACAGAACTAAATTAAACTTGTTGACAAAAAAATCATAATGTGCATTTGGTTATTCAGCTTTGGTGAAACAAATACTTTGGGCAGCATTCAAGCTTTCATTGTTTTTATGACCAGTATATTTGCTGCCATGAACTCAATCACAGCACAATAGGAGGTGAGACTAAATGGTTCTACACATAACAAGTAATCATGATAAAAGAATTGACACGATATAGTGCAGAGGCTGTTACAGTTTTAAATGTAAAGTTAATTTCCAGATTGATTGAAGCAATTCTTCTAGCAATGGAATTAGTGTATTATTGTGACACTTCTGCAGTTCTTTCTCTAGTGTATGGCATCTGCAGTGAGTTCAGCAGTATTTAAATATGCCTTTAGATCTGAGTTTTAGAATAACCTTTGCAACTACTTTTCCCCCTTGAAACTTTACAATGAATTGGATATAGGAGATGGAGGAGGAAAAGTAGGAGGAGCTGGCATTAGAGCTGCAGAGGATACCAAAGGATTCTGTTTATCCAGAGCTCAGGTAAATTGCTGGAGATTTAGCAAACAGCTCATGCCATTTGTTTGAACATGACCTTGAGAGAACATCTTCTTTCTGGTTTAAGGGGGGTAATTTTGTTTCATGCACTTGTCAATCTTGTGGTTGCTTCTCCAAATGCAGGCAAGCGTGCTGAGGGAAATGTGTGATAGTGCTGAGAATTGGCCCACAAAAGTGTAAGGGTTGGTTATTAATTAAGCTGAGACTGCATCCAAAGCTGCAATGCTACAGTGCAAAATTACTTCTGTTGTTTTTATGGGAGGCTTTTGTTGGCTGGGCTGCACAGTTCAGATCTTACACTGGGTTATTTGCAAACAGTACAAAATTATCTGTATACGGCAGTCCACACTTTTTTTGCAAGTCTTCTTGCTAAAGGCACTGATGAATCCAAGCTTGCTGGAGGGCTGTGTAGGAGCATATCTGAGTTAATCAAGATGATTTCTTGGCTCTTGGGTATTCCTATGGTTTTAAGTAAATCATACTTGTGGGGCACTCCTAATTGCTTCACTAGCTTCAATATGCAACCACAAATTATAATGATCTGCCCTAATTCCTATGCTGAATATGAACAAGTTGCGAAGTGTTTGTGTGTGTGAGAGAGAGAGAGGGAGATGGCATTATCTGGATGGTCAGTGCAGGCAGGAGATTAGCTTAAGGCTGCAGCAAAAGTTTCCCTATCATTGTCTTTGGTATGCTAATGGTCTTGTTCATTACATTAACTGTAGCATTGCAATTAAGAGGAAGAAGAAAGAGAGCAGCAATAAATAGTGCGATGTCTAAAATACTGAGTTATAATACATCCTAAATCTGCTAACCCTTATCAGTGAAAACTCAGACTAGCCAAAATCCACTAATGTTAACTCATGCTGGGAGAACAATGTCTCTGGATTTCAATAATTTTCCCAAATTGGATATGTTTCTATGTACTTCATTTGGACTATAACAGTGCCACACAGAGAATGAATATACTACCTCTTCAATGATATAGCCAACAGAAATTATTCTTTAAGGTCTGTTTGGCTTAATTTCACTATAAGTCCTGAGAAATGAGCACTGTGAAGCTGAGAACTGAGCATGGGAAAGGTATGCTCTTAGGAAATCACCAGGTCCCCATTACCTCCTCTGTCACAGGGTATAACCCACACAGTGGCACTGGCAGGAGGAGATGTGCACCCACATCTCTCCAGCGCAAAGCCAGAGTGTTAATATGAACCACAGTTCTTGGGCATTAAAACTTTGGAATCCAAGCTGCACTGAAGCAGTTGAGGTGCAGACACACTTCTGTCTGCCACTTCTGTCACAGACAGGTGATCTCAGCAGGAGGACAGAAAAGAATCCTGTCAAGAGTTACATCTTCACCCCTTCAACCAAATTTCCCTCACTTTTCCAATCACCCAGTTTAGCAATGAAAAAATGTCTGTCAGGAGCTATACCCTTATTGCATGGAGTTCTCCTGGTAATTAAGATTCTTGTAGGGGTGATGCACACTCAGGTCCGACTTCTTCGGATAACTTCCTGTTGCCAGGGGGCATGACATGGATGCAGAGATACTGACTGAAGAAAACGTGTATGGCAGCCAGGCATGTTGGGAAGCAAGCTGAGATCCCAGCCAGGCAGTTCCGGATATTTTACTTAAAATGAAAGATAATTAAAATAAATGCAGTTATAAAAGTCAGAAATCTACTTTCCAAGCTCAGTAGAAACCTAGAATTAATACTTTGGTGTAAGTATCACATGTGGTACATTTTATGGGGCTAGTAAAAAATTTTCCTACTAAATTGTCTTAAAAGATGTCTTTAAAAGATTTATAATGGAAGATATTCAGTTTCAAAGAATTATTTGAATCCAAGTTTTGGGGTTATTTTAGATCAGCTATAAAATGTTGAGCTGCGTACTTGGGCATGTTTTCAGAACTGTACTATCTTTTTTAAAAAATTTTGAAATTTTTAAAAGAAGTCTATTTTAGACTTAAAAATCACCAAAATGGCAATGAATCATTGTAAATCATTTAAATAAAATGTTTACAATTATTCAAATAACTTATTAAAATTTGCTATAGGACAAAATTCAGATTGTTGTATTTGATCCAATGAATCAATTCAATTTTTGAAATCCCTTATTATTTCACAAGGTGAGAAAGACTTTCCAGCACAGCTCTGCTATTTTGTGTGCGATATAGCAGAGAATCAAGCAGTGAAAAGAGTTAAAGCAATTTAGGGCTCTATCTTCTTTCTTACTAATGGCATCTTCACTGCAAATCAAGCCTACCCCTAAATTTTCTTTAGAAATTCAGTAAGGCTAAAATACAGTCTGTGTTTTTCTGACCACTTTAATAGAAGTAGTATTTTACCCTAACTAACCAGGCCAGTGAGGCATTGGCACAATCAGTAGCTTATGCTTAGTACAGCAATAATAATTTCAATTATATACGGATAATTGTTTTGTATTCATAAAGACAGCTCTAAGCCTTCAAAATCAGGCAATCTGTATTTACTAGTTTGAAGCTATTTCAACTTTATCTTTCACTTTTGAATTATTTTTATACAATTATCTCTCCCCATGAGAATTCTTTTCTGTGTTCATTGAGCATTGGAGAGCAATATGTTTCCGTTTGAAAAGTTTTAGCATTCCAGATTAAAATAGATCCATTAATTATCGTTTTTTTCCCCGAATAAATTTCATGTAACTGCTTCTGTATAGGTCTCTCCCTGTATTGTACCACTTGGATTTAATTGTAAGGAATAAATAAAAACAAAAGATTCATGATGTTTCATGCATAGGAAGAAATGACAGCACCATCTACCATTATGGTTGCCTAAAACTCCCAGAATAAGATCATCTTTGCATTTTTCATAAATAAACAATCCCTGACATCTTCAACCTGAATTTCTTCCCTACAAAGAATTTTTCTGAATTTCATCAAAAATTAGTGAATCTATTTGGGTGATCATAGAATCATAGAACAGCCCAGGGTGGAAAGGACCTCAAAAGATCATCTGTTCTGACCTTTCATGGATAAGGAAGCCTAGACGAGATTATCTGGCACCCTGTCCAATTGCATATGGAAAACCTTTGGCAATGGGGACTCTGCAATATCCCTGGGGAGTTCTTCCAGTGGATGATTGTTCTTACCGTAAAAAAAATCTTTCTTATGAAACCCTTTACCCTGCAACTTGTATCCGTTGCAACTTGTCTTCGCCATGTGGCCCCTTAGGAAAAGAGAGACTCTGTCCTCTTCGTAGCCACCCTTTAAGTACTGGAACACAGTGTGATGAGGTGCACCCTGAGCCTTCCTTTCTTGAGGGAGAAATGACCTATCTCCTTCAGTCTTTCTTCCATTGCACAGGTCCTCTAGCCCTTTGGTCATCTTTGTGGCCCTCCTTTGTACCATCTCCAGTCTACCTGTGTCTTTCTTAAATTGTGAGAAGCAGAACTGGACATAGTATCATAGAATCATAGAATCCTACAATAGTTCCAAGTGCAGCCTGTCAAGCACTGACTAGAGGGGGATGATCACATCTCTATCTCTGTTAGTAATGCCCCTGCAGATGCAGTCCAGGATCTGATTCACCTTTCTTGCTACAGCAAGTAAGCAGCATTGATCACCCAGGACCCAGCTTTGTCCCCCAGGGCCTCCATGTCCCCTTCAGAAAGGCTGCTCCCCAGACACACAGATCCTAGCTTGTGATGGGCTCTTTGGTTATTTTGCCCCAAGCGCAGGACTTTGCCCTTGTCTTTGTTAGGCAGAAAAGATCTTGACTCTGTGTTAGCGCTTCTCAGCAGTAATGAAAACATCCCTGTGCTATCAACACTGTTTTCAGCACAAATCCAGACCATAGCCCCCTACTAGCTACTGTGAAGAAAATTAACTCTACCCCAGCCAAAACCAGCACAACAGTGCAGGTTACCTTCTCTCACTTCATTCTCAAGGCTTAGGGCAAAAACTACATAGTGAATTAAAAATAGTCAGCAGTTGCTCATTATTCAGGGAGAACCGGTTGAGGACTTTGTGAAAAAGTGGTTTGTGATCATGTAATTAATAGCAGTAGCAAAATACATATTCATGAGCTAGAAGGAGTCTGGTATTTCCTAGTTTTTCAGTGCTTGTCACTATAATGTTTATATTTAAAACATTTTTTCTGAATGTGTAGCATTTCAGTCAGTGTAGGCAACAGAAAGCACAACTGACTCCCAAACCTGGCACTTCTGAGAAGCTGCCCTGGTTTCTGGGCATCAAGTATCATCACCCAATAGTGTCTTTTTGTCCCTCCAACAGAGCAGTCAGTCCATGGGGACTGTCCTTCTTTATGAAAGGCAAAGGAAAGAGGTTTTGTGGGGTTTTTTTACCTTGTGATACTTTTCACAGAAAGGGTTGGGATTCTTTCACTTGCATGCAAGTCAGCTTACAGGTTTAGATGACATTAAGAATTCAGAAATTAGAATTGAAAAGGACTATCTAAAGCATTTCAAAAATAAATGTGGGATGGCTCTCACCAGATTTATTTTAATCAATAAGGTGAATGGCTTTAAATATCTAATAATGGTCTTCTCAGATCTCAGTCGCTCCAGCTCTCTTTATTCAGGCTTGTTCTTTCTCTCCACAATAGTTATTTCAGTTGTAGCAAAGGCAAAGTACTAGAAACTGAAAACATGCAAATAAAATTCCTGCACGTCCTTCAGAAACTGACTGTGCAGCCTGTAATTTCTAGGGCAAAGGTTTGATGTCTGATGCTTCAAGTGAAGTCTGAAAATGAAACAAACACTTTCTCCTGTGGAGAAGAAAATGTGTTGAGGAAGTTTGTCCTTTTTAATCAGAGTACCTGAAAAAAAGTGTTTGTTACATCTAAAATATATAGTTTTTGTTAGAACAGGCTTCTACAAAAATCAAAGCCAGAGAAATGTATCTGTTAATTTTAATAAGATTTACATCAGAAAATAAGTTTTTAGAGGACTCTTTCTACATGCTACCAACTAGTCAGAGCAGTAAAGTAACCAGGAAGTTAAGACAACAAGATAGAAAATATGATAGATTACCTTTTTTAGCTGAAGAAACCCAATAGTTCATTTAGAAACAGGGCTGTGATTGTTTCTTACAGCACTTTCAATATCTCCATCCCTCTGTAAGACTACAGAAATGAGGTTCAGGAAAACTTTTCAGTAATTCCTAGAGGCAGTTCTCCAAACAGTGCGCCCACCATCAAGTTCCTGTTATATCATTGGTTTCTTATGTTGAAACAAGCATTGCAAGGGCTTTTTCAGTGAATTAATTTTTTTTAAGCAAGGACTATTTCAAGGTAATACCTTGTAATGTGTACTAGGGCTTTCCCATACACGTGTGCTCGCAAGTACGCATGCACGTGTGTAAATACATACATAAAAAGTCTTCTGGGAAGACAGCATCTCATTAATGCTCTTAAATCCTAGAGAGATGAGCACATACCAGTGTTACAAATTTATCTAAAAGAAAGAATTTATAGCTTTCTGCCAACCTTTACAAAACAAAGGATTAAGAATGGGGTGGTAGCTATGGAAGTAAAGGTGAACCTTTCCATCAGATTCACTAAATGTCAGCCATGGCTGTCCTTAAGACAATGTTATGTGTTGATTGCATCATGTTTAGAAGTTTGCAACTCATATGACATCATATAGAAACACGGGGGAGGAAAGGAGGGAGGGAGCAGAAGTCTTCTTACCTGTGTATGATGATTTGGTCTAAGTCTTTGAGTTTCCTCAAACTCATGGCTGCTGAGAGAGAATAATTTTGTCAGCAGTTTCATTATTTGATGCCTAAAGGTAGGCAATTACATTTTGTGTTTGAATTTCAAATACCCTCTGAAAACCAAGTGGGTGATTTAAGTGCTTACCCTAATTTCTATTACTTATGCTGGAATATATTGGCGAGCATTCTTCAAAAGTTTGTCTCAGAATTAAAAGGCATATGCAAACATATTTTGATCTGCCCAGGTTTTTTTGTTCCTGCTTCTTTTAATAGGTACTCAAACATCCCATACAACCTTTTGTCCATCTCCTTCTCCACGGGGCTATCTTTATAAATGGTTTCACCTTTAATATGGCCCTGCTTTCCTATTTTTGAGAACAGAAATGACTTATCAGCCTGGTAGCAGATCCTTATTTTGTCTGCCTCCCACAATCCATCAGGAGAGGGTTAAGAAAAGGACCAGTTATCTCATAGCAGTCAAATTCTTTGTACATCATTGAGTTTTACATTGAACATCTCTGTGTGCTGTCAGCTGCAGAGAAAGAAGATTACACTGTGTGTCTGCTCTATGAATACCCTGTAAATACTGCTTCAGTGCAAAAGGCAGATTTCTAATCGGCTATGGAATAAACAGAAACTGCTAGTTATTTTAGCATTAAAATAGTCAAATTTTGTTACTTTAACGCACAACAGTAATTTACTTAATGTATTAACAGACATCTAATAGCACCACAGCCAAAATATCCAAAGGAGTAAAACAAACCCCACAAGCTAGAGAGGTTATGAAAATATTTAACAAGAGCAGTCCCACATACTGGGCTGCTCACCAGCATTTACAACGCAAACAATTCTTTTTGACTCTATAAATTATTTTTAATCACTGATCCCCAAGTTGGTGGGGAATAAGGATAATAGGGAGAAGGCTATGAAAGAGTGTTTGGGAGGTTGTGCTTGTTTTTTTCCAAGACAGTCTTAAAGACCATCTTTCCAGACACCACTGAATAGCATCAAAAAAAAAGCTTTTACCTGATTTGATAGGAAACAACTGCATAATTGTGATGTTTTAGTTTAGCTTTTATATTTTTAAAGCATCAGGCTGTGCCTTTGTAAGCATACACCTGTTGCAGGTCAGCTGTTTATGGAAATGACAATGGGAGTGGGAGTGCAGTCGGTAACCAGACTTGAATGTATCTTGTCACCTAAAGCATGTCTGTATATAGCAATACATAAGGCTTTAGTACATTCCAGAGGAGAAAAAAAATCTGAATTAGAGCAGTGAAGGTTTCCTGTAGGATGCGCTTGTATCTTTTGAGAAATGACAGGGATCTTTATGAAGTGATGCAACACTTGCAAAATCACAGCAAATGTGCGGATTGCTCATTCTACTGCTGGTGGGGATCGTAATAGTATAGCCTGCATGGGGCTTTGTTTTCACAGTCAGACACAGAAACAAATCCAAACTTCATAATTAGGGCATAACCCAAATCCCAGGCTTTTAAAAACCTCTATGTAACTCTGCTGTTCATTATGTTTCCCTAAGGACTCAATACTGACTGATAGCTGAAATATGAATGCTGGTCATAGGAGGCTTTCACAAATAATAGCCCTTGTAAAGTCAATAGATCAATAAACAACCTTGCTACTACAGATTTGCTGCTTCAGAGATTCCTACATTTAGAAGTCCTTTTCTTGTCACATTTGTAAATATTAGTGTTTAAAAATTAGTGTAGACCCTTAATAAGGTGCCATAAAGACACTGCTTTAAACTTCACAGAGAAAATACCAGCTTCTGTAAAGAAAGATGAGGGTTTGCAAGTGATGCAGTATAGCAGAGAGACAGCTATCATGATGGTTTTGTCATCTCAGCTTAATGCAAAGAAAATTCTGCAAGTCGGTAGCTATTCTTTGACAGTTTTTTGTTATTTCTTCAATTTTCATTTCAATATAGGGGGGAGTCTTCAAACTTTTCAGATATTTTGGTTGCTTTCGTTTCTCATGCAACACTTGAAGCAATAAATGGGCTGCTTACAAACAGGAATGCTGTCCTGCATAATGAATTCAATGCTCTTCTCGTGACCACAGGTTAGCTGCATGTGCTGCATCCTTGGTGGAAAGAATAGGTCTAGGTCAGTGTCTTTAAAGTTTGGAAAATCCAGCTTAGTTATTGCAGTTTGTTTTCCAATCCACATTTTTATTAAAATGCAAACATGTAAATGCCAGGGAAAAAAATTATATTTTTCTTAGGTAACCAATTTTTCTTACTGTTACCAATTTGAATTCTACATGCACTTTAAAAATTGTACTACTTCAAACTTGGGCATGGCATTTTATTCCAGCCTAGCCTATAAGGAAAGAAAGGGCTTTGAACTCTTAACCAGGACATTTTAAGAAGGCAGGAGGGAAAAAATACTTTCATTCTTGAAATCTGGCATCCTTTTTTTTTTTTTGTCTAAGCTTTGAATTACTGTTGTTGTTGAGGTTTTTTTATTTCTCTTTTAATGAAAGTGTTGTGGGGAAAAAAAAGAGAATCCTTTTTAGGATGTGACATGAAAGAAATAATAAGTAAAACGGAAAATAGCTGGAAGAAATAAAAACTCTTTTGGTCTTAGCTTTCTCTTGCTTCAGTTTTCCATCAGTGTAACTCTCTAGCCTAGCCTGAGCAATGGCAGTCACAGTAGAATTAGCTTTTCCTAAACGCATTTGTGAAAACACTTGTTTCTTCAACTATTACAGAATTAAATTACACTATTTTCTTCCACACCTATTCATTTGTTTTCTTCTAGACCTATTTGTTAGAGACTGAGGTCCTAGGTTTGCTAATCAAACCTTCTCTCAGGCACAGATACACACTGATTGAATCCAATAAAGGTCAGGGTTTTCATGTGAAAATAATTTACGAGTTAGACACATTTACAATTATTTTTTCTCAAGGTAATAAAACCCATACATATTAAATAATACGTAACCTCTCATCATGCGATTGACTTTGCAATGTATGCTGGCTCCAGGCTTGGAGTCAGTTGCTGATCTGGAGCTTTGTTTTGTATTTTCAAAACACTAAGCATCCAATTTCCCACAGTAGCATTTAGGAACACTGGCTCTTCAGCTTTGCCCTGTCCAACCACAGATAAGGAAGTCATTACAACTGTAAACTCATAAGAACTTCTATTGTTGCCAAAAGATGTGTTAGAAGTACAAACACAGGTCTAAAAATCAAAATATACCATTCATTCGGTCTGGAATGGATTCCTGATGCTTAAAAGCTTCTTTTCAATCCCAAAGTAAATATGGGTAACTTTGAATAACTGTGTACCATCTTTTGAAATTATTTTTATTTAAAAAAAAGCCAAACAACAAACCCCAACTTGTTTTACTATATTGTATCCTCAAATCTTATTAATCAATAAAGCCTTAAAGTAGCAAGTCAGTCACATCCTCCCACTAGGGTAAATGATGGTTTAAACCCTTTCTAAATATTGCTTCCTTTTTAGCTCTTTACCATCATAACATTTATTTTGTTACAGGCTGCAAGTGTGCTTTTCTGACTGCACTTTGTCACCCACAGATTCCACTGCACAGTGGGTGGAGAGCTGGGGATTTGTGTTCTGTTTTCATGCAGAGCTGTGCATTTAAAAATGTGCTGCTGCTGTTGTATTGTGAGTAGAACATCTTACCAAAACAGATTAATGATAGTCTTTCTGATCTAAATAAAATTAAATAAACCAACTTGATTGCTTTCTATTCAGAAAATAAGAATACAATGAGAAAAAAAAAAAAAAAAGGCAAAAACCTTTAATCTATGATGATTCCTATGCATGTGTATTGGGTTCTGGTTCCATTTATAATAAACGAAAGTCTAGCCCTTTAATGAGGGGGCAAAAGGCATCAATGGTGCCTCTTGTTATTAGTTCGACTTTTCATTATAAATAATTCTGACCTGTATAATGAAATCAGATTATGTGTGAAAAATGAAACGATGCTATACTGAAATGCAGTGTGAAGGTCAAACGTGGATTTTGTAGCTGTAGAAGAGTAAGAGACAACTAATTTTTTAATAGACCAAGCAAAATATTTCTGAGTCTGAAATACAATTCAAGAGCAAAATAATAGAAACGAGAAAAGAAACATGTGGCTTAAACGCCCAAAAAGAACAAGAAACTGGAAAATATTGTTTCCTAAGACAACCTCTGGCACAGCTTGATTCCAGTCACTAACTCTTCTTCTTCTGTTTTGTTTTGTGTACATAGGGAATTACGATACTCATCAAGGGTCTGGGTCAGGCCCCTAGTGTTGTGAATGAAAACACATCCACTGCCTGTAGTAGTAGCTCACCATTCAGTGCTTCCAGAGATTCATGCTTATTTATAAGCAGATTGCTCCTGGGTTAATTTTTGTTACTTAGAGGTGAAAAATGTCATAGTGATGTTCAGGAAGTGAAATGAAAAGACAATATTGGCTCTGCATTTAAATGTTAAAATTCTCTGTTGTGCACTTTAAGTGAAATGTAGACATTCTAAGAATGATTATGGCATTAACCAAAAATGTGATTGGAATGAATTCAATACATTTAAAACACAGTTTTCTTAGTTTCCTTTTTCTTGCTTTTCAAAAATTTGAAACTTTGAAAACCCTCTGATTTTATTATTGTTGAATGCAGTTGAAAGTAACAAAACTAATAAAAAACATACTCCAAAAAGCTAACAAAACATACTTCTAAATAACTATTTCATTTCAATCCCAAAGTAAACATGAACAACTTTGAATAGCTGTATACCATCTTTTGAAGTTATTTTTATGAAAACAGAAAAGGTAACTTTTATTAATATACTGTATCTTCAAATCTTATTAATCAATAAAGCCTTAAAGCAGAATCCTCCCACTAGGGTAAAATTTAAAATATGCAAGTGTTACCACAAATTATCTAGCTTTCCATAGAAAAATACCCTATGTGAAACTGATGCCTCTACCTGAAAATCCCCAATCTAAATGCAGTCACAATAAACACTGCAGACCTGTTTAAATCTAAAGAAAATAATTATATAGGTCAGAAATAATTCCAAAAAGATTGAACAAGCAAGATATGAACTTGAATCTCTGAGCATGGGAGCCTGCAGACTGTGAGGAACAAGGTTTTAGATATAAACCTGTATCCTAGGCTTTCCTTTGTTCCTAACCTCAGGAAAGGTCAATCCCATTTTGATCTTTGAAAGAGAAAAATACAGACCTATCCCTCTGCCAGTTCAGGCTTTGCTTCAGTTCACCCTCTCTGACCACAGCTGTCTTCACTTTGGAAAGGCCTAAAAGGCTGCCACTCTCCTTCCAAGTGCTACTTGCTATAGGAATGTGGTGAGGTATCTCAGTCTCAGGGGAAGAATGCAGTCTCCATGTAGATCTCACAAAGGTTGATGGTTCGTCTATTTTCCGTCTGGTGTAAATTCTGGTAAGGCATCAATAAGTGGATTATTTTATTTTTGCTGGTATTGATGTCTCAATTTATTTCCTATTTTTCAACGAACTATCTTCAATGCTTGCCTTGTGCCCTAACAAACTCATCTTTTTTTCTCTTATCATTAGTGGTTTATTACCTTTTGCAGAAGTAACTTTGAATGAACCAGATGATTTCATATTTAGTGTTGCCTGTTGTTAAACCAGCACTGACTTTCAGTAAGGAATTAGTTTTTGTCTCTCTAGTTTGCATATTAACTTAAGTTTGTGAGGGACTTTGAGATCTTTTAGGTGACAGGAAATATAGAAAAGTGAGGGGGTTTTATGCTGGTAAACAGAATACATCCTAAAAAAGCTTTCACACAATCCTACATGATTTTATGTGTTAATATGAAGAACTTGTAAATTGTCAGCACTAACAAAATAATTTGCTGAGCTGCTTCTTTAGAACAGTTATGTATTACTGAGATATTCAGTTTTGCTCTATAAATACAGGTCTGTGTAAAGAAACATCTACATCACTAGATATCACTGCAGGAGTGACATTTCTCTATTGAAATTTTCAATTTAAAAAGGTGTTCCAATTTCTAATCTTAAATAAGATCAAAATAAAAAAATGCAATGGAGAAATGATTACTACTCATGATTGTGTTTCAGTCCCCAAAGTAAATCAAGAGACACTTTACTAGAGAAAGATGAATATCATGGATTTGAGGGTATTGGGAGCCTTGCCAATTTTTTAATTAAAGTATGGGGAGTTGCACATAAAGCTTCAGGAAACAGTGGGAGAAGAGGAACATAGGCTGCTCCGTTTCTTGCAGCTTATACTTCTCCATAGGGGAAAGCTGGTTTACAGCTAAGACTTTGTTTATACAAAGGCTTGCCTTTCCTTGACCTGGTTTGTCAGTTCGGTCTGAAATTAAAGACTCTTTATTAGAATGTCTGATTAATTGTATGTCATAATGTCTGATTCAGATGTTGACTTCAGTTAGCTGTTATTTATCCAAATTTATCCAAAACTGAATAGCAACTTCTTGGGCAACTAATCGTTTATTATGTTAGCTCATCATGAAACAGTGCTAAAGAAAGGATCTGAACTTTTTCTCTCTCAGGAAAAGGTACAATTAGCCTGTTTGTTTGTTCGCAGGCTATCCATGTTGTTGTACATTTTACTAAAAAGAGCTGAATTGCAAGCCAGAGGGCTTCCTCTCAGTTCTAATCTCCTCAAGGAAGAAGGTTATTTTCTTTTCCCCTGGCAAAACGGAGGACACCAAAGCTCAGGAAGCCTTTGGGTGAAGCATGCAGGGGTCAGGGACTGTAAATAGGAACCTACACTGCAAAGGTAGAGAAGAAGAGATACTTGAGGAAGAGCAAGAGACCTTCTGTAGTGTAAGAACAGCAGATACAGAAAGTTAGAGGTTTATGCCTTGTCTTTGAAACAAGTGGTCCACACTGGAGCTGACTTTGAACATTACACTAGGATTTTTCAAGTGTGATGGAATGTATACATATTTAGTAATTGGATTATTTCTTTTTCAAGAACAGACAGTGAACCCAGGGAAGACAGGTCCCATTTGTCCAGAAAATAGCCCAGGTTTCTCCATTTTATTGATTCATCCTCAGCAGTGCAAGGACTACAGTTATCAAGTTTTGGCAGTGCTTGAAAAGGCTGACCTGTATTGTCATTTCCATAGCATTGGCTATCCTAATTGGCAAGGTTTATATGATCCACCTAATCCTGCATTTTTGACATTACTTAACTTCAGGACCATAGCTCTGTGAAAGCTTCTGGAACTGAAAATCACTAACTTTGTGTGACATGCTGGAGCATAATAGTTCTTTGTGAAGTCCTAATCCAGTGCTCCTTGTACAATGATTATAATACAGCAGTGTTGGAGGAGGAAGGGGGCTCTAGAGTAAAGGCTCTGTTTTACTGAAGGCAGAATCCCTGTCTCTCAGAATTCATCGATTTCCCAAAGTCAGAAACCAGCAAAATGTTTCTCTGAGATTTTTATCAGGCATCAGTTGGTGTTAAAATGATTATACGCATGTTATGAAAATTGATCTTTGCTCGACTTAAGCAAAGGTGCTTTATAGTTGGAACTAAATCATTATTGATTTTATTTTTTTGCATTAAATTATATATCACAGGTTTAAAGTGTCAATGCATGAATAAATTGAACCCATTTTTAAAGTGAGTTGTTATACATATTCTCCCAGAAAGTGGCAGCTGGGGAGCTCATGCTACTACACAGTAGACTCAGACTACTACAGTGTGAACATTCTGTGTAGGGGAAATAAGATTAAAACAGAACAGAAAGGGGGAACTACACCTCCGCTCAACACCATTCAAATCGTTAGGCTTGAAGTGGGAGTTTGATCTGAATGTTGTCCTGAGTACTTTTAATAGTATGAGCCTCTTTTCCACAGTAATATGAAATAATCAGAATTTTTAAGATAACTATATATTTAAAATTTAAATTATAAATGTATATGAAGGAAGCAAAAAGTCTCTGCAGAGAGGAGAGATGGGAAGCCAAGGCAAAGTAGAGTGGGATACGTCTAGGTGGCCAAAGACCAAAGAGGACATTGCTGTGGTTTTTAGGTCTGGCTTGAGAGCCTCCAGTGTAAGATCATAGAATTTGTGTCATATGGCAGAAAGATGCTGGATGATCCAGAATGATCAGAACAAACTGAGAAATAAACATGGGGAGAGCAGGAGTCTGTGATGGTGGTGGATGCAAATTCCTGGAGAATTTTTAGAATGGAGGGTTTTTTGGACTGACTCTAGAAACTAAAGGAAAGTTTGTTTGAAGTGATGGCACAGTATGTGTAAGAAGGTGGGTGGCTGCTCCCAGAAGCTGTAAAGCTGGGGCTCACTGAGGTCAGAAAGCAGAATTTTGCAGCTGCTGTAACTGCAGAAAACTTAGTGATTATATAGCAGGGTAGTCTGGCTTTTCCTTCTTCTGTGCATCGTTTGAGCCGGCAGTGAAACCCTTGCAGCTTTACAGGGATGGCCGCTCTTTCCTAGAGTAACACCTGATCACATATTCTTAAGGATGCCTTTTAAAAAATTGAAAATTAATTATTTTATTGTTTTCGGGAAAAAAATCTTAGAATAAGGTGGAGGTAATTAAAAATAAAACCAAAAAAGATTGTTATTTCTAAAAGAGTGAGCTTTATAGCAATTTAGGTTAAACTTTCAGATCAGTTTCATGAACACTTAAAACTGTGAACAATCAAAAGCTTACCTGTTTCAGAAATAATTATGAAAGGGTCCAGCAGAACAGTATGTACATCAAAGTGAGAAAAACACTTCAATGGCAATTTCCAGCCCCTTAATGCATGAGTTAGCTGGAGATATGAAATAGCAAGTTTTGACAGAAATTTTGTAGCTAAATAAATATGTCATGTATTTCTGTGCACTGAAAATCAAAAAAAATAACCTTGCTTGTGATGAACAAGTTTTGGTATTGCTGGAATATTAGAGTGAGTTTTGAGATCAGTTTTTATAGACAAAGCTGTATTAAAAGACCTGCTAAATCAGCAGCAATAGTTGCAAATTCTGGTTTCATTTGTGCTCCCTCTTTATTAAGAGCAATTATAATTAACAGTTTCTGTGGGAGACTCTCAGTTTTAGGTTTAAACCTTCACAGGAATCTTCAGAAGAGCACAACTGTTCTCTGTTCTATGAAATTTAATTGGCTTTAACATGGTGCCTGCTAATAAAATAGAAAAGTAATATATCAGTAGGTGTCCTCCCTTGTTGCTTTCTCCTATTACAGCAATCCCACATTGGACTGTGAGTGCAATTTGATTCACAAATAAATCAGAAACTGTTTCTTAAGGGGCGATTTGTGAGGCACACCACTGCTGCAGAAAGTAGCTTTGATTAGCGAGTAGTTGACATCCTTCCCTGGAAAACCTCATGTTACAGGAGCATTTTGCAGTACTTCAGGTGAAGAAATTAAAAGGCTATTGATCTCTTGTTCGTTAACAATCTTATTGCACTTTTACTAGACTTCCTGCCTAATGCCCTGTCAAAATTCACACTTGGCTGACTGTCATGCTTCTGCACACTTTCTAGCATCAGCTCTGTAGGATAATATGACATTTTTTACTTTGTCTCCAACTGTTGTGCAATCTTGTCCTGTGATATTTACACTTATCTAGAAGCAGTTGCATTTCAGTGCTTAGTGAGAGACTCCCTAGGCACACTTGAGTTGTACAAATGTTAAGGCCCCACACTTACAATAAATATTCTAATGCTCATACAGTATTAATAATACAAATTCATAATATTTATAATACATCCCAGGGGAGAGGAAGGGAGGTTTGCTTGAGTGTATAACAAAAAGGTTTGGAAACAGCTGCTTTCTTTCCTAGCTCATGGCAGCTGATGGATGCTGCTGCTGCTGCTGCTGGAGACAGTGCTGTCTGACATCAGGTAATATATGTGCTGCCGAGGAGCTACGGCATCCCTTGGGATACAGGGAGTCTGGTAGCACGGTCGTTCAGTGTGATCAGATACAAGAGTAAGTCATTAGCACTGTAAGAATAGCAGTTGTAGGAAAGTCAGTACACCCATTGCCAAATCTGATCATAATTTCAATTTTAAAAGTTGCTCAGAAGAAAAGGGTTTGAGTTGGAAACTGTCATTCTTATTGCCCCAAGGAAGATAAATTGTACTTCGATCAATGACAAATCAGAAACATCAGTCATTTTTGAGAGCGAAATCTTTTTGGCCTGATGCCATTTTTTTTTTCTATTAGATGAACCCAAACCTCAGCTCTGCTGCCTTTATATTTTAAAAATAGTAAAGGTATAGCAACCAATGAAATATCCCATCAAGCAATTAGAATTAGGGTTAATGGAAAAGATCCTAAATGGAGTTAGGGCTTTAGTCCTTTGAAAATCCTACATCAGTTTTCAGCTTCCAAAGGACGATATGATTATAAGCATTCAGACCATCTGCTAGGTGATCCGGCAGAAGCCAGTGGTGTGTATAAGCACAAGTTGTATTAGGACAACAAATTCATGTGTTTGACCATTTCAGAATACCTGCTCCTTTCAGTTTACAGGAATGGTTTGTGTTCATTCTGCCTTACTCTGACTTTTGACTAAACAATCTAATTAAAATTATTTTGTTAGGTTCAACAAGTGTTTTAAAATATAAGATGTTCTGCTAACTACACTCAAATTAGCTGCATACTAGTTCTTGTTCTTGGGCAGGCCGTGGCTCAAGGTTGTCATATTAAGTCCACATGCAGGTAGTTTTAGACCTTTTAAGTTTATGTTGAGCACCTCATGCTCATCTTAATCCCCCATTATGCATTACTGTATGCATTTCAAACTAAGAGGGTCCAGGTTAGGATGTTATTTGATAATGGTTAGGATGCAGCAGCTGAGTGACTTTAACAAAGAGGTATCTTAAAACCCACCAAAATTCACTCTCTGATCTTTAACTACTTGAAAAAAAAATACCTAAAATACAGGAAACCCAGCAAAAGTAGCTGTAGCTCCTGGGATATCAATGAATTTGTAACCTAATTAATATAATATTGCATATAAGCATTACAGGTAAGAATTAAACCAGTGCCTTCATAATACCTTATGACTATGCTTATATGAGGTGCAACACAGAGTTGCAATGTCTCAGTCTTCTGTATTGAAATTGTAGTTGCATATTTGGTAGAGGTTTAATGTGTTTTAAATTATACTTCTATATAACTTCATTATGTGTAGCTACTTGTCAATATCCAGCAGCTAACTCTGAAGCAGAGTAGATCAATTTAGCTGTTTCTATTGTGGGGAGCTATATCTCTTTGGGAGCTACAATGTGCAGCTATTTTCCAGCTCCCAACTGAATTGATCAAAATTGAGCAGAGGAGTTAAGTTTGCTTAAGTTTGGTGCAGAGGTTCTGCAAAGTTCTATTTGCCCTCCCTCCTAAAAAAGTATAAATATGTATAAATGTTTATAAAGTGTATATGAATCATTTTAAAGGAGGATAAAACATATAAATGTGGTCTTATTCCATTTTGTAAAGGAGCAAAGGCTGATTCACTTATCCAGTTCATTTTTTAGAGAGACTTTGGATGGGGGGGAGGAAAGGAGGAAAATAGTTCCCAGTGGGTGAAAGAGGAGGGTGTCAATGCTACTTTTGTTATTTTTACTATATGGCAGAGTGGGAATTACTTACATAGCTGGAAATAATCAAGACACCAAGATAACATTCCTCCTGCAAAATGCATTTAAAAGTCCCATTTTATGGTGTGTTTGAAGGACAGGTTTCAGAGAAAAAGTCTGAGCATTCTTTTTACCCAGAACATCATGACACGGTTGGTCCATGGCTGTAGAGACTGGGAACTTCCTATGCGAATCTGGTGCCCAAATCACACTCCTGCAAGCAGCAACTTGGCTGTTCTCTTTTACTGTGCTGATGGGAAGTGAGAAGATAAAGGTGATGAGATCATTAAAAAAAAATAAAATTCCCAAACTGAACAAGTGTAGAGAGGTGATACTATTTGTAACACCTACGGTATGCATATGTGTATACATGTGCCATCACAGGTCACCAAAAAGATTACTTAATCAAGCAGTTGAAAAGGGAAAACCTCTACCTAGCTTTCATCATAGCGATGGTCCTGGAAATGCCTTTATATATCCTCAGATTTATGACTGGGAAAGTCCCCTTGCTCTCATTTTTTGCTAGTTTCAGGGCTCAGTTCTTAATGCAGCCCTATGAAAACACAAACCTGTAATACATGGCTGATTTCAGCTGTAAAAGGTTTTTGTTCCTACAGTGGCCTCCCTTTGCTGAAAATCTGCTCTGCATGAGCTTTCTCAGTGTGTAATTGCTTGAGGATCTATAGGTAAGACTTTTCAGTACTTAAATAACTAGTATATGAAAACTCCATGGTGAGGCCTTTCATAAATCAGAGGAGGCTTTGGTGCAATTGATTTGATGATGCAGTTCACTCTAGGAGCTGTGGATGGTGGAGTCTAATGAAGAATATTGAAAGGGTTACAGAACTTTCTCTTCCTTTATGTGCTTTTTGTCTTGAGGCTGATGCCTGAATGGTAGAAAGAGTCAAAGTATTAAACCCCACAACTTTCAATTCTATTTAAAACACAAATCTCTAATTTTGTTTCAAGACACACATTTGTCCATGTTTTTTGTTTTGGCAGAGCAGATATTTTTTCTGGCTAACCATTACCAGGTTCTGTTTCTCAGACTAACTAATGTTTTTTCTTGTGCACTTACTTCAGAAATATGCAATAATCTAATTTAGACCTGTGCTGTACTAAAGGTGTTCATGAAAGAACATACTCCTTGGAAATACTTTGGCTGCTGTTATTTATTCATAGTGTTTTCGTTCCATCTTCCCTCCCTTGCAAGGAGTTATCATGACTTGCCTGAGGTCTGCATTGCATTGTAAGGGCAAAATTTAATCCCTGTGAAGGATGCGTTGCAGTAAAATGGACAACAGTAAACAATTCTCAGTATGCCATTTTAGCATGAAATTCTATGAAGGCCTTTGTTAGCTCTTTGTTAAGAGAGAGCAAGCACAGTGTTATTCAAGATCAGGCCAGTGTTTGCATAAAATATAAGGGAAACCCTTTCTTTGGAGGACAGGGCATATAACCCAGCAAGCCTGCAAGCAGGAAAGCTTTCTTCTAGAGCATTTGTGTCTGGATTTTTCTGTATGACAGTCTTTCTGGAATCATATGCTTAGAATTAAGTAAAATATATAGTAATGTTCACTTGGATTTCTTAATTTAGTCAAAAAGACTCATATTTCTTTTAGCCCTTCCTTTGTTGTTTTGTAAGGGTTTTTTCAAGATAGCAGAAAAGACTGATTTGGTGGAAGAAATCTTTAGATAGCAGTGTTAAGCTTATGGCACAAAGGCAAATGCCATTGCACTCATACTGCTTTTATATAGCAATCACGTTGTACCAGAAATAATAATCTCTTGGTAAGCTAATTTCAAAATTATGATAATGACATTGATCTCCTTTCTAAAGTATAAATTAGATAAATTTCTAAAGTATAAATTATCATCAAAAGCATTCATGTGCAGAAATTCCAAAGAAAATTATCAGAAAATTTTGGTTCCAAAGTTTAGTACTGCAGTGGAAATTCTTTGTTCTGCCATTATCATAAGAGTGAAAATGAACATGAAAACATGCAAAGCCAACAAAGTAACCCTATGTGTGAGCCCCCCCTGCTGCCTGAGACTGCCATTACCTAGCAAACCTGTTCCAAGATCACTTCAGAGCTTATTTATGAGATTCAAGAAGAAAGAAGTTGTGGGAGACGCAGTGGTTGGGATGAGGATCAAACTCACTCAAGAGAGATGTCACATTGCAAAGGGATACTTCTCCACACACATACATTCCCCAAAAACTCTATGTTTTGAAGAAAACAAACATCTGACAGACTTTATTAGAGCTAATAATATTGTTTGCTTTCAAAGGTGTAGCTATTATTTCCAGAATTTCACCAAATGTAAAATAACATTCAAAATATATAAGGGTCCTTTGCATTTATGCAACTTTCACAAAAAAAAATTAATTTCACTGTCTTTAATAATAATGTCTTCTCTGCTAAGATTTTAGATTCTATGTTTCCAATAGGAAAGGTTTGGTAATGAAAGTGCAGCTGCAAGGACTTATATTCTGCAGCCTTGCAGCTTCTTTGCTCATTTTCACCTGCTCGGCAGGAGAGACAAGTGGGAGTGAGTGCTACAACAAGAGCTATATAGCACATTATGCCTTTTGTGCGAAAGTATCGATATCTAGGCAAGGCAGTGAAGGATTAGGTCCCCTAGGAGGTATTCAGGAAAACAGACTGCACCAAAAGTTGCGCTCCTTCAGTTGAAGTGGGAGGTGGGTTGCTCATGAAAATTACCTTCAGACTAGATTTAAAATCTAGCATCTATGCTAGAAATGAGACCATGACATATTTTGCAGTTCTTGGATGTGCTGTTTTATAATTGATGCCAGTGTGAGCCACAGTACAAGTGTAAATTCTCTGGTTTGGTGATTCTGCAGAATTACTATTTGTTTATATTTTTACTTTCCTGGTTTAATTTTACCCCATATATGCTGAAGAAATTTCTCATTTTGATCAAGACATGAAGGAGTTAGATTGGAAGGAATCCCCTGTATAAGTACATGTGCTGTCTGTTTATCTGCTCTGTTATCTAACATCAGCTCTCTGATTTGGTATAATCTACTGTAGAAGTGCTACAAATGAATAGACATAGTTAGGCAAAGAAATCATAAACCACTTACTTTATCTGAATAGATAGATCTGAATTTATCTGAATAGAAAGCCAGTGGACAGAGGAAAATACAGGGTGAGGTTGCCCAGTACTGCAGCTAGTGAGCTGCAGTGTTAGTGTAGAGGTAATGATGGAAGATCTGGGATAGGAAGATGAAACGGGGGGGACCATAGGAACTGAAGCAAACAATGTTGTTGCATGCCAGCAGAATTAAGGTGCTGTCTTTCCTGGGAAGCTTGTCCTGAACTGCTGTGTCATTCCCTGAAGGCTGGAGACCTTACCTGCACTTTGGAGACTTTGGGATTCGCTGAGAGCACTGTGGGAGAAAAGGTAAAGCTTGTTCAGGGATTAACTTTAAAATAATTTCAAAAATAGGTCACATAACGTTACATTCTCAGAGGGACTATACAGAGATTTAAGGCAAAATGTATGCCATCAAAAAGTGAAAGAGCTTACGTTGTACCTTCCCAAGATAAGCCTGGGAATGCTGTTTTAAAGTAGACATTTTTTCCAGAGAGTCCTGTAGATTTGTTCAAAATTGTTCAATAGTTGCTCTATATCAGTTTGAAAGCTGCTGAACTTCAACAGTGTATGAATGTGTGCAATGCTTGCATAGCCTTCAAGATGAAAAGGACGTTGCATGTTTTATCTAAAAGTCAATGGCAATATTTGTCAAAACTTTTGTGGACTTTGGCTTAGACTAAGCCATTGTTTATAAGTAGTCAAAATAAGGAAATGAGTGCCACTGCTTGGCAAAATTCAGGACTTCTGACTTGGGACCCCCTTCATGGCTTAGCTAGCTTAGGTACCAAAAATGAGGTCAAGGTTCTATAATCTCCTTCAGATGTATCTGCTGTTAGCTGAAAGCCTTGAAAATTTTATGCTGTGAAACTTGTGGCAATAAAGTGTCAAGCTGTCTTACGTAAAACTTCCAGCAAATTGGGAATCCATCACAACTGCTTAAGAAAACTCTTTGAAGGCTACTGTTGACCTTGGATTTATAACTGTCATGTTTTTGACATTCCCTTTCTTATTTCAGGTGTATATTCACTTTGCACTGTCTTCATCACAAATACAAGCTGAGATTGATGAGACCCATCCATTAATTCCAGCTTTTTTTCGTGACACATCTTACACATCTGCTGTCTCATCTCCAGCCTGAGCTTTTCATACTAAGTAGTAGCCTGAACTTGCATAAAAGCAGTTGACTTGCAGAGATACGAGGGGAACTTGGTATTTCTAAATAATATAGTATAACCTCTTGATATTTAAATGTGATTCCTTCTGGGGATTAAAAGTGATGATATTTCTATTTACACACTGAAAGCCTTTGAACTGATGCTAAATTTTAGGCAGTGCCTAACCCCTTTGAAGGGCTGAGCTCAGGGACTTCATTGTCTTGCCAGATTCAGTTTCCAGTTATCTCTGACTTGATTCCCCTCCTGTTTTGCACCTAAATAGTAGTGTTGAGTTCAGAGTAGTTATTCCTCTTCTAATTTTGTCTTGGGCATCTAGCCTGAAGTCTCAGATATTAAATAACTGGGCTGCAACAAGAGCCCTTATTTTGTTGTACCTGCTGCATAAGTAGAGACTTCTTGTGCCCATAAGGAAGGTCTGGTTACTCCTGAATCTGGAAACACAAACAAGGAAAGCAGTTCAAAGATCATAAAGAAAATAATATAGAACTCAAAAAGGGCAAGGTAACTTCCTTATTTTAGCCAAATCCTGAAATAACAATCATCATTTACTGTCATCCTCATCTTAATCACACTGCAGAAACTGAAGGACACTTCTGGAATGGATTTAGTAAGAGGATTTAGTAAAAGATTACGGTTACAGTTGTTCCAGTACATGCAATCTGCCATTTTTGCTTTCTGACCTGTCAATAAGTACTTTTTTGTAAAAGCTGATGGGAAGCAACCACCGTGCTGCTAGTGAGCTAGATGTGCTAATAGGGGCACAGTCTACTAGGCTGCTGGGTAAATAAAATGATGGGTTTAGGAGCACGTTCTTTGCCTTTCTCTTTGGTGAGATAAGGAAATCCTACCTGACCAGAGCATAAAGAAGGTGAGTGCAAGTAAATTGCTTTTACATCACCTCAGTTCACCTATTCAATATTTTTCTGCAAAGAGTTAAACAATGCCTTTAGAGGAGGGAAAGGGGAAATAGAACAAGGGAAATCACACACAGCCTGGACGGGCTCACTGGTGATAACAACAGGGTTGTTATTAATTGGGGAAGCCCTCTAGCCTGGCACTACCTAGCCTCGCAAATTGTAATCTTTCCAATCTGAAACTGGAAGTACATAAAACACTAAACCATGTAAATATCTGGGTAGTGGCATGAAACTGAGGGAGCTGCCGAAAGTGGCCAGTCCTTAGTCAAAGAGACCCTAAGATCATGTTGCAGTTTTGCATGCTGCAGATAGAAAATCATATGGAAAGTTAGTTAAGGAGAAACATGCACATGCACCTTATTGTATGTACCCCTTTGACATGCTATGGGCCATTGGTAAGTTCTGTACTGTTCTCATAAATATTTGGGGTTTTTACTCATCAAAGACGTTCAAAAATGCTAGCTAAAGTGGTAATCTGTACTAACATGATGTGGAGAGCTGGTAGCTGCTGCCACTGGTTGTGGAAACCAGACTGGTTCCTATGGACATTTTAGTTTAATCTTAGGGAATCTCACAAGAGTTCATTTTCATTTTCTTTCTTTTTTTTTTTTTAAGAGTTAAAATAGATAAAATGGATATTGTCCTCCCTCTGACTCAGTTGCTACCTAAAAAAAAAACCAAAAAAGTTTTACTCTGCATAGTAATTTTGTAATTTTGTAAATGTCATTAATGTTGTTTCCTAAAGTACACTTTCCAGAGCTTTTGGACATCCTTAGGTAGTTTAAAAGGATTGAAGGGATGTGGCTGGCAGAAAAGGAAGGATTAAGAGGAAAATATATCTCCATTAAGGATAAAATACCATAGCCCTCTCCTGCCATTGGCTATTTGTGCAGGACCCTGGGTCTATGTCTGTTCAGAATGACATGATAATGGTCAAAAAGTGTTGTATTCTGTTGTGCTTGTAGACTGCACCTGAGAGGGTTTGGGGGGGGGGGGGAGTGGTGTTTGGTTTTTTTTGTTTTCTACCCCTGACTTGGACTCTATCTCAGAGCTGTTGGCTTTGGTGAGCCATCCAAGCTCTGCCTGAGCTGAATGCTTGGTGTTGCATGTGTGCATAAGCATGCAGCAAAAGCTTAGTTATTGTCTATATTATCTCTGTGCACTGGGCTGTGATTTTTCATTTTGTAGCTCTGTCACAAATTGGTGTGCTCAAACTGGTAACACAAAAGAAAGGATTTGGACACATATTGGCATGAGTTTCATTAGCCACTGCACTGCCCTGGTCTGAGCTGCTTTTACAGATAAATCCTGTATTCTTACCCCAGAAGTAAGCAACAGAATAATTCTTTAGGGGTGTATTTTGTGTAATCCCCATATGGGAACAGTCACATCTTATTTAATTTTACAACAGACGCTTTGTTCTGCTAAATGCTTTCCTTTCCAGGGAGGTGGGAAGGGGGAAAATAGCTTTTCTTTGGTTTTTAACCTGTGCTACATGTCTATGTCAAGTTACAGAATCACTAAATAGATTTGCAGCCCACAAAACCAGCTTTGGTTTAGCTCAACTTCACTGGCTGTTGTTTCAATGCCCTTCAATTTCCATAATTTCAGTGAAAGGAAAGGGCTCTTCATACCTTGTAGGATTTTTGGGAGTGGGCCAAGTGAATGTTCATATGCAACAAAAAAGGTTTTCCAGCATGGGACAGGTCAGGGAAGCTGAACATTCTGATAGTAGAACATAGAAAGGCATCACAAAATTATTGAGCTGCCTGCCCAGAATCTGAAGTGCTTTGGATGTTTTTCACATCTCATCCCTCAGCTATTTTTATTCTTTCTGGCCATTTTTTTATTATTATTTTTTTAGCACAAAGGCCATATTTACTGTGTTTGTGCGGATATTAACACACTTCCAGAGACAGCAGAAACTGGGAGCTCTGAGACTGCGTTTCTGTGGACGTTGCTCTTGGCATCAAAGGCAGCGTGAGCTGTTCCCGCTCTTCTTCTCTTCAACTCCATCTGTTTATTCCATTTATCTCCAACTGTTCACTCCAGGGGTGGCTCCTCCGTTATGCCATTGCCACTTTTTGCAGAGCTACAGATGAACAGATTGACCTCAGCTGAATTAAAAATGTGCTCAGTCCTTTTTTTTTAATTCTTTAACAGGATCAGTTGTGAGTTGAGTTTCTGAACCTAGTTCGCCACACAAACACATCAGCATGACTGAGGGACAAAAGCAGGCAGAAAGAACCACGTTGTCCGGTGATCTGAGGCACAGTCAAGTGTCAGAACCAAGACAGTCATTACAGCCCTTGTGCCTGAGACCTTCACTTCCCTTTCATTAGAGATAAATAAGGAACCAAACTGTACTTCCAGTGCATTCTGAACACCTTCTTAGAACTGTGGAGAAGGTGAATGGGTGTTTAAGGACGGAGCTTGTCTTATTGTTAGGTTTGGATTTTAAACTGTCTTCTACCCTTCTGTTCAATATATCCCAATTCCTCTATATTTATATCCAGTACTTTGTAAGGTTGCCTTTATCATCTGATTGTTATCCCTTTCTCAGCCATGCAGGAACAAATTTTGGCTTTCTTTGCTGGCTCACCTTTTAACTTCTCTTGTTCCTGTGCTGTTTGTCTTTTTCACACTGAATGCTAATGAGGTACTATTTGGTCTGTCTTCAGCAGTCATTTTCTGGGTAATTTCTTTAAGCAGCAAACACTAATTCCTCCCACTCTTTAAAGTGCCATATGGGATCAGATTACCAGATTAAACATGATCCATTTTTGGATGGCATTTCTGTCCCATGCTAATTCTATTAAAATTATTGACTATCTGGCTGAAAATACTGCCTTCTAAAGACTGACACACAGCTATTTTCAGGCCAGAACAAGAAGGGCAAAGGGCCATTTTCAAATGTTGTTTCTAACAACATTATCTCAAAGTTTGCACTTACGTGAACATATTGCCAACTGGATTCCATTTGTTCATGTTAACAGGCACTGCTACAAATGCAAAAATATGTTTTTAGCAGTTATCCTTCTAAGAAGTATTTCCAATCCTAGATGACGCATGCAATAATTTTGAAAGATCTTGGGAGGAGGGAGGCTTAGTAAGAGAATTTGACCTTAGAGATTATCATCATTCAGACAGTAAAGTTGAATGCATTTTAGGAGTAGATGATAGTTTGCAGGCTGATATCTAATAGCCTTAACAGAGCTGGATGGATGTTGAAAGAACTGGTATGAGTAACATGTTTAGAGGAATAACACTGTTCTCCTGGGTGAATATTTCTGATGCATTAATGCATAGTGGGTGGACTGGGTTTGAGAGTCAGAGAGGAGCAGCCTAGTGGTAACTGGGTACTTGGTGTTATTTTCTCTTGCCAGTTTTATTTTTATTTGGTGAGGTTGAGTTCCTGGCTCTGGAAAGGGGAAAGGATGTATTATATTTAGTCTGTCGCTGAAAGGTAGCTAACTGATTTCCTTACCCAACCCATTGGCTCTCCCATTTCCAATAGGTATTATTGTACGGTATATGGGAATTCCTTCACACTGGAGGCTTCTGGGGAACAAGGGACTACTCCATCAGCCAAAAATGGTATCAAATGAGATTTTAAATCATTAGCATGGCTTCTGCCATTACAGTCTCAGCAGATACTGTAAACTTACAGGATTTGATTCATCATTTGCATTGATGCAAAATTGGCCGTGACTGCCAAAAAACAATTGACTATTCCTCCACAGCTGTTTTTTAATTACATTAGAATGCTGCAGCGTCTGATGCAGCCACTCAGCCATGGTCTGGACCTGCCTTCTCCCAGAGGGACTGTTCCAGAACAGCTACACTTGCTTTGAGATGAAATCTATAGCAGGAGTGACTTGTACACAGGTAGCAGTGACTCTTCAGTTACGGCCAATTTATTTCTTTCCTGTGAAGCCATTCTGCAGGACAGCAGACTGCAGAGAAGTTGCTGTTTAGAAAAATAACAGCGAAAACATCAAGTCATCTCTCATCATGCTGGCAGGCAGCCCAGAATCTTGTAAAAATGCAGCTTCATCAAACAAAAAAGAGTTACCAAAAAAGGAACAGAACAGAAAAGCAAATACCTTCCCAGCTCTAACTTGTGATGTTCCTGTGCTTCATACTCTATGTACATTCTATGATTCTTCAGCTCTTGTTACCCTGTCTCAAGTGGGATGATGGAACTGGAAGAACTGCAGAGATGACAGCCTGAGCAGGGGAACTGAAGTTTCTGTACAAGCAGAAACTGAATGCACCAATTCTCTTCACCCTGGGGAAAAAGGAGTCTCATGGTGTGCATAATACTGTGAACAACAAAGATGTAAAAAGGTGCACAAAATTATAAATGATCCAGAGGATGCAGAGAGGAGATGATCATCTCCTATTACCTCAGAACAAGAAGTAGGGGCACCCTAAAATTTCTAGGCAGGAGGAAAGCGCTTTTTCTTCATAATGCAAAATAATTTGGGGAATTTGTTACTACAAGATGTTTTGCATACTGTGTTTAAATAGGTTTAAGAAATTATTGGGCTAATTCAAGACAGAAAGATGCATCATAGATTATTAAATGCAATGGTCCGGATACAACTTTCAGTTCAGGAAAACGCAAAGTCTCTGACTGCAGAAACTAGAAGATTACATTTAGGGAAATATGATGTTACAGCTTTGAGCTAAACAAGGACAATTAGTGAAAGGATCATTTTTCAGCTTTCTTCACTTCTCTGGATATTTTACATGCTTTCTTTCCTGAGAATGGACCCCTGAGAACCAAATTGGGATCAAAACACTTTATTGAGCTATCAAAACATGAAATTAGGCAGCAGTCAGTGAAATGTTTCATTAAAGTAGCAATACAAGAGGTAAACTCCCAAACTAGACATATGAATGTTAATAAACACGAGCAAATATCTAAACATCCTGTGTAACAAATGCAGAAGAGATTTCTGAAATTCTTCTTCTTTCCAAGAAGAATTTTCAGTGTAGTAGCAAATGCCACTTGGTGTATTGATAACGAAATCCAGTATGCTCTGTATTGATAAGGAAATCCTGTAGGCTCTGTACGTTTCTGCAAAGTTCATGCAAAGGGAACAAAAACCCCTTTCTTTCACCTCTGGGATCGCCACTCAAATGGTTGATACAGTCTGAACATACAGATTAGTTTACAGGGACACCCAGCAGCGGTGCCCAGTGTGTGGCCACCATCCTGGGCTTCCTGCGCACAGGCATTGCCTCAGGGCCAGCACCCCAAAGGCCTTCCTCCAAGAGATGCTGGGTGTAGGGGCAGCAGCGGCAGGGCTGCAGGGGCTCCATCACTCCCGTGTCATAGTGCCACCACCTGCCACCGCAAAGTCACAATGCTCTGGGTCAGTGTAAAGCCCAATGCCCTCTGCCAGTGCTTTGGAGCTCCACTGCCAGGCACTGGAAGGGTTCTTGCTCCCAGGGCAGATCAGGCCCGTGGCATTTTGCTCTTGTTGGAAGCCCCTGAGATGGCTCCAGATGGAGGCAGAAAAGGCAGTGCCAGTGTCCCCTTAGAGCCCTAACCAGCTCATGGACCAGGAGCAGCTCTTGCTCAGGTGCTCAGGGAGTAGCCGATCCGCCAGCACTGGGGTCAGGAAGGAATTTGCCCCCGGGGCAGATTGGCACTGGTCCCCTGGGGTTTTTTGCCTTCCTCTGAGCTGAGCATGACCACTTGTCAGGGCTCCTCTGGTCCTGGTGCTCTGTGTTACCGCCTGGTGCTCATGTTCCACGAAGGTGGCCTCTTGTGGCCTGCAGCTGAGGGGAAAGGCTTTTTTGCCCCCAGGTGGACTAGAAAGTGTCCCTGGGGTTTTTTGCCTTCCTCTGCAGGTGAGCACAGCCCCTTCATGGGGCTCCTTTGGGTTATTGTAGCCCAAAGGCAGCTGCTGGTGCTCCACATAGGTGGCCCTTGTGCCCTGTATCTGCGGGGAGGCAGCCTTCTGCCCTCCCAGTGTGGCCCCGGGACTCCCAGGGTGGCCACAGCATGGCCCCAGGACTTGCTCCTGTCCTCTGAAGCATTGAGCACCACCCCTTGTCAGGTTATCACTGGCCTATTCTGGATGGGTTCTTCCTTGCACTGCTCTCACATCACCACGGCACCGCTCCTGCCCTGACTTTCCTTTGTCAGGCTGCAAGGGAGGTTTTTTTCCAGCTAAACTGAAGGATGCGTCAGCCTGCTGTGGGCTATGCATGCGCATCGGGTTAATGCTTGTGAGCATCAGCTCTGAGGGGTTTAGAAAACGAAAATCTAATCTAAACTAAAATTAAGTAAACTAAACTAAAATAAGATCAAATAACTTTATTTATAAATAAATAAAATACTCTTTCCAACTGTAACCTTTCTGATTTGTGTCTTTGAAAGTGTTTTTGGTGCTGAAACCCCTGGCATTTCAGGTAAATAATGATCTCATCATTATACAACTCATTGTGAGCGCAGGGAATGGAATAGAACAGGAGAGAATGGAAAGGAATGGGAAGGAACAGAACAGATCCAGCTATGATATGTTATGCATATAGTCCTGCATGACTGAGGGGTTTTCTGCAGTGCAGATCCCAGGAGAGGCCAGTCGCAGGCACTGAGGACTATGAACACTCTCTGGACCTTGACAGAAGTAGACCTGCACTCGTCATATACTCTCCTTTAGACGTGTATGGGGTGCCTCTGGAGAGAGAGTATTGGGCCGGATGGACTCCTGATGGGGTGCTGTTGTTCTCAGGCTCTTGTGTTTGGTTCTGTTTCTCCAAAAGCAACAACTCAGGCATTTTTGAAAACTAGTATCTGGGGGAGGAGTGGGCTTGCGAGTGGGGGGAAATCACAAGGAAATGAGCAGGTATTAGCCACAGAAAAAAGATTTGCAGCCGTTTAGTTCAGGAGCACATCCTGCTTCAGGCTGAGGGCTTGATCTTAGAGCCTCACTGATGTCAGTCAGGTATGCAGTCTTTTGCTGTCCTGTGGAAACCCAAATAAACTGGATGAACACCGAAGAGTTCACATGTGTGTTTTGCAAATCTGTTCAGATGCTCAAATGGTGAAGATGACCCTGTTTCTGTCTAGCAATGGAAGGTCCTTTGATGTTTCTCCTTCTCACTGATGAAAAGCAGAGTAAGGTCCTGACTCTGGAATCTCCTGAGTGAGGTAGACCTGGTGAGGTAGAAGGTAGAACTGGGTAACAAGCACACCAGCTTTGACAGGATCCCACAATCCAGTGTGGTTATCATGCCTAAACACAGCTAAAAATGGTGTCACTTAGGCATATGGGCTAAAATGAGCTAGCCCTTTGAAGAAATAAAATAATTTCCACAGACAGAAAATGGGACAGGTAGACAATTTACCATTTTTATGCCCCTTTTAAATTTTTTGTATGTTTTTCTGACCAATGCTTTTTCGTATGAATTGCATCCAAATTTTCAACCCAAACATTTTACCTGCTTGAAATAAGACCTGCATCTGACTGGTAAATTCACACTGCAATTCGTGTTATTTTTTTCTGTGCAAGAGAACTGAAAATAATGAATGGGGTCACCCTAACTTCTAGAGAAATTACTCAGTGGAAACTGCAAGTGTACACCTAATGTTTGTCTAAAATTCTGTAAATATTGACCAAGGGAAAACCATAATTCAGGTATGTTGGTGGTGTTAGTTTAAAGCTCATTAGTAGATTTGTTTCACTTGTAATTTCACTAGGATAAGGGAAAAGTTACAAGCAGCTTTTGTTCTTTAATCATTATTATTAAAGTATATTGTTATTTTTAGGGTTTTAGAGATAGTTAAGTCCTTTGTAAGACAGGAAAAAAGATGATCTCTTGTCCAGGTAAATGCATTTAGTGTAATGCAGCAACTGGGACTCACAGACAACACTGAGGAGGAGATACATGAGAAGGATTTATCCAGATGACCATGACATTTTAAAACATCTTTGCTTTTTGTGGTTTCTTGCAGATGAGATAGACAGTGTCATCTTTTGCAGAAAATTACTATAATAAGGAAAGTGTCAGGGAGTAAAAGTAGAATGTTGTGCAGATATTGTGGAAGGAACCTATGAGAAAACACAGCAAGGGCAAAGAGACTGCTGGCAGCAGCAGATTAGGGCGGATGGGAGTAGTCACAAAGCGATCAAAGGCCCAAGATAGGAGCAAGCACTCATGAAATTTGTTTTGCTGTATTGTGATTCAGAATCATCTCTTTCAGCAGTAAAATTCTGGAAGGTAGGAGTAGGGAGGTGGTTCTCTGAATCTGGAACATTATTCACTGAATATCTCCTGTGAGAATTCTCCCCATTATCCTGCATGCACTCCCATAATTTTACAGACAGCATAAGACATAGTAACAGCATGATCCCTGAGGCCTACTGAATAGCAACAAATAAAAATTGAGGTATTAAACCTCATACAGTACTGTTGGAAAAGCAAAGAGATTAGAAAATCATCATTTTTTAGTAGAGGTGATATTACCCTAAAAATGGAACTATATTACCAAAAAAAAAAAAAGGGGGGGGGGGGGGCATGTCTTTCCAAATTTTAAATCCTAGATTCAAAATGTAGGTGGTAAGTCTGAGAAGCAGTTATTTACAGAATTCATGGTTTGATGAGGTTTAAGTGAATGATGAATGTTTTGTCCCGATACATATTCTTGTGCATTTAAGAATTCCCACTGATGCTCAGACCTTTTTCAGAGATACCTTTCAGGCCTCTTTGCTGCATTTGGGTGGTATTACCAGTTAAACTGTTTTTCAGTAGCAGTTAATATGCTTATCTTCCAGGGCTTTTTCAATAGATATTTAGATTTAGATTTCCCTAATAAGGATATTTGAAAATGCACTGCACATCGTCATTTAAAGAGGCTCCTGGTTTGGGGTACATCTGGCTTTGCACCCTCAAATGGCATGCCATCAAGAGGGTACTGAAAATTGGTACCTTTTGTACTATATTTTCTTTTTTATTCTTTTTGAGCACACAGAAGTAATTATGTAGAAGAACAATTTTGAAAACAGGCTGAAAGATTATACTTTGAATATTAAATCAATTAAAACCAAATAATATGATTGCTTTTGTTTACTATAGTAAGTTTTCAGCTTACCAGTGGAACTGTATGAATACAGAATACTTCCATTTATGCCCATGACTACTAAAGTATATAGTAAAGTATGGCTCTACAGAACAGTGTTTGTTATCAATATTGTATGCCTTTTCACTTTCTGTTACAGAATGGCTAATTTAGGTCTAACTTGAAAGAGCACTTGGCTCCAATGATTCTGATAATTGAGATGTATGAGAATTCTGTTTAAATACAAATCTAATCAGGATATCGCTGGTTACCCAAGTGTAATTCAGAGCTCTGTAATACTTTGATCAATGAAGGTCTCTTCTAACAGGAGGGGAATTAGTCTTGGTTACTAAACAAATCAAGTTTCCTTTCTTTTATTTTCCTTTGCCTCTGATGTTTGTTTCTTTTTGAAGATCTCTCCAATTTTATTAATTTTGGTTTTCTCTGTTTGTGTTTACTTCAAATGCCCTCTCTTCTAATTCTTCCCTGTGATTCCTCAGACCCCTTCTTTCCACAGTAGTGACCTGCTACTGCTGTCTCACTCCTGCCTTGCCGAAAACTCAGCAGCAATATTATTTTAGAATAATAGAAGGCAGTTGCTTTATTATAACTTAAAAATTGAGGCTGTTCAAACTGTGTAAGAAGTACAGTCTCAGCCGCACTGCCTCTGGACACTTGGTAGATTATTATCTAGGAAATCCCTTTTCTGAGGGGCAATACCACGATGCCAGATCCACAGCTAACCAAAACTGATGACCTCCAAATTCACAACATTACATTCTGAAGGAAATAAATTTGGATTTCTTGACACTCTGTTCTTTAATTTGCATCGCCTCCATGTGAATTTTGTCCATGTATTACACTTTCTTTGTTCATCATTTTGCTGCTTCTGTCACAGGGTCCATCACACCACACTTCACTAAAATACCTTGTATTTGTTCATGACATCTCTTACTTGATGCCTGTATTGCTTTAGTGACAAAAAGGCTTTATACTTGTGCTAGCAATTCTCGTTTATGGGAAGAGAAAGATAATTCAATGGCTGTGATACTTTCCATTATTCAGAATGACATAAAATTAGTTCCCTGCTCTATTGCACCGTTTCAGTGCAACTTGCTGTCTTTGACCCAAATTTACAAGACCTCAATTTTGCCAGTCCTTGTGTTTGCTATTTACTCTTGACTGACAACTTCTTATCAACATAGACCTTCTGATGGATATTCAATAAAAGGGGAGAACCAAGTCTAAGCAACTGTTGAGATTGGATATTTCTTGCCTTCTATGTTGGGATGCATCTATATGGACAACCCACTGCTATGTTAGAAATTATCAGTTTAGGTCAAAATGAGATAATATAGGGCTTAAGTGGAATTCAGGTCATTAAATTCTCATCGTTGTATAAACTATTATTATATAAATAAGTACTGTGCCACCTTCCTTCCTTGTCTTCCACCTGCTGTACTGCTAGAGTCTGTGGAGTTTTCCACTGAACCAAGTCCTAGAATTTATTTATGGGGCTTCAGATCTTCCAGGTAGCTATAGCACATCAGTTTGGTGGCACCAGACTCCATTCTTGCCATACGTGTACATCCTAAGTTAGAAAATTAGGGGATCTTAACTCTTTCATACACAGTTTGAATTTTGCTGTTCCCTACTCTGCGTATTTTTTTTTTTCACTTTACACCCAGATTTCCCAATTCCTCAGCCAGCTAAGGCAGATGAATATAAGAAGATGTACTAATGGAGACACACAAGATTTTAAACCTAGGTTTTTATTATTCTTTTCCTTGCAATCACTGGTCCCTCATAGTTGCACCATATTACTGTCATTATCGGCAGACTTCTAATTCAGTTTACCTGAGCTGTTGCAGACACATTTTTTTTTGTGTGTAAGGTTTATGTCATAGTTTGACTAGCACTGTTTTAATGTCTGTGTCAATAGGGTCTTAATCGCACTGAAATCTCTGGATCTCTTAGATTTACCAGGAGTTCTCCAAGGAAATCAGAATTGCAAAGGCTGGAGAAAGCCGCAGAGGCTTTCCAACTTAATTAGGAATGAACTCCTTCTCTGTAAATGAAGTGGTTCTTTAAAATGACTTGGAGTCTCCATTGACGTCTTCTGACAGTGCTATGATGAAGTACAAGGTATTATTAGAATTATGTTCCCCTCTTGTGATTCTCTCTTTCTCTCATATATCTTATGGAAATAGCCATATTTTGTGAGTACCCATAGTGTTATTTTTCTTGTACTGAGACAGAGTTAAAAACCAAAACTTAAAATAGGTTTAAAACCGCTGCAAAATAACTGATCTCTAGAATTGCAGTCTGGACTTTTCTAATTTTAAATATAATGTTGTAAATGTGAAACAATCATTGATACAACAGCTTTTTAATGAATGGATGAGGTAGAATGATTTATAGTAGTCTTAATCCCATAAAGTGTCACTGTCTTGCTATATTAAACATTTAAGTGACACTGCTATAAAAAGCAAGTGGTGCATTCTAATATTTACTGTTTCATTAGACATCTTTTATCTGCAAAGATGACATGATTTTCCACACTGGTCAGGTATTCCTAGGTGTCCACAAAATTCTTAAGCTATTTTCCTTCTGATTAACTGAGCAACACCAAATTCAAAGTAATGACAGATAAACTTGAGACAAGCACAAGGCAAGCAGTCCACAGTCTTCAAAATTTGCTCTAAAACCTCTTATTTATGGCTGATTTCTCTATCATTCTTCCTCCCTTGTCATTTAACAAGCAAAATATTGCCTAACCTTCTATTTGTATATCATAGATCTCACAAAGTAGTACTGAAACACAGTTTTTCTGCTTAATTTAAAATGGGTCAGTGTCTGCTTATGGCTCACCACAGTAAACATGAAATGGCAGTTATGAAGGTTGCTGAAATATCTAGGTTTTACCGTGATATTTGGGCTCTTGCTTCTAATTACTGTCTGTTTGGAGAATCATTACAGTGTAAAAGGTTTTGTATGTTAACCAAGTCATCACAGTAAAGTTTGGTAAATATTTTAAATAAAGGTTCTGCTCTGAGGAAATTAAAGGCCAATGAAAATTTATCTGAAGGAGCTTGTAATGCAGCTGGTGGATGCATGGAAAGGCACATACAGGGCCCAATTATTTTTATTTTCCTGGAGTTATCCTGGTGTTTGGGCTGGTGTGATTGAAAGAAATCACAGATATTTTCTATGCTTTTCTTGATCTATTTCAACAGTAGGAAGGAAGCTCATGAAAAAGGGAGTATGTGCAAGTCACTGCTCTTGCATGGTGTTAACTAATGGCACTGGTAACTTTGCAGCATAGATTGTTCCAGTTTTATAATTAATGCCTTTTACAATAATGCCTTTTCTGAATGTTCTAGGTTCTCTTTCACAATGCCATCATAGATATTTTCATTTGCTGAGTAGTTTGGTGACGCTCAGAGGCAGAAAACAAGGAGGCCTCCATCCAAAATTTGGCCTGGATGTGCCACCGTGGATGTTCTGCAGTTGAGCCAGTGATCTGCTAATGAGTCTTTTCCAATTATTGATTCTTTTCTTGCATCAGAGCTGTTTGGAAACTAGCATTAAACGGATTTAAGTACAAAACATAAAGGAATCTTACGGTCTGCTTCTGAAATAACACCAAATTGTACACGAGGCTCGTCTGTTCTCTCAATGTAGTTGTGCAGAGAAAGAGAAATTACTTGCTTATTTCAGGGCAGGGGTGTTTTAATAAAAAGAGAAGAATGAAACAGGGCGAGTTTAGCCATTATTGCTTTGATTGCTGCTGGCTCATTAGCATTGGCCACGCTCCTTCAGATTAGCAGTAATTAAACTGTGAAATCAGACCGATTGCCTTAAGCTGAGACACCATACCAGGCTGTCAAGAGAAATCACAGGGGATAAATCAAGGGCCCTGTGCATCTCGGATCACCCTTGGCATGGGTGAGAGTGTGAGAAGCGGAATAATGAGGACATTCAGTTTTTTGTATCTGGTGAACTCTCGGCAGACAAGCTTTGGAAGCGTTGTCATGACAATGACAACAGCAAGGATAAACTCTTACTCCCACTAGCTGTGGTTAATGAAGATGATAATGAAAAATTATGCCAACATTACTGCAATTTTTTTATTCTGACTGGCACTTGTAACCTTACGCCTAATGACACAACACAATAGTGACAGTAATTGTGCATTGATAAATGGGGTAAAGATGCTGAAAAAATGTCTGACTCAAAGATATACAAGTTTAGTTAGCTGAGTAATTTCTTCCAATAAGCATTTGCTTTGTTCTTTGAACTCTCACTAGGTGGTTTTGGACTGTGCATGCCAAAAAACATCTCTAATCACTTTTTATTGTTTGCTAAAGAATAGGCCCAGCAATTAAAGCAAAGAGCGCCTGTGTTTTATTTCTTCTGAGCAGAACAAACGCGATCAAGATAAATAACAGTAATAAAACAACAATACATTTCACAAATTCTGAATGGGTTTACAAATTCAATGTTTGTTTAACTGCTGGTTTCTTGGACATCCAGTTTGTCCCACTCAAAATGTAAAGCTTTGGTGGATAAATCTCCCACTACATTATGCAATGGCTGTCTCACACAGCCCCCTCTCCCCCCCGCCCCCCGCCCCTGCCTAAATGCCACCGTTTATTCAGATTGCATTAGCACTTACGTAAGTGTCTCTTTCAACCACGGCTCCTAAAGCATTGCACATGGGGAAGGATTTACAGATACGTAGATATATAAACAAACCGAAGGTGTGGTTTAACAATATAAAATAAAAGTAAAAACTTTCTCCTGTCCTACCCCAGCCATCTGCTTCCATTTTCTTTCTTGTATTAAGCCTCTGATCAATCATAGTGAACAATTTCAAGGTGCTAAATGGGTAAAAATTTGTTCACTTTGTATTTTTTATAGTCTTTTACCACCTCAGCAATCTGATCCAGATGAGGGCCAGTGCTGGGGCAAGAGAAGTAGCAGGAGCATGTGAGCAGAAATGACAGTGAAAGCCAGTCTAACCAAAAACTCAAGTCCCACCTGGAAGCACGAAGGGCATGAGTGACTCTGGGAAGGGATCTGCACTTGAACCACTTGCTGCCTTCCAGTTAAGTGCTATGGGACCATAATCCTGAAGAGGCTTATGGAAGCTGTTCAAAAAGTGCTCACAGCTAGAACAGCAGCAGCCACCAGTGCTTTTGCAAACACTTCTCACAGTAATTCCCAAAGGGCCACGCGGCATGTCAGGAATCCCTCCTGCTTCCCCAGGCCGCCTGCTTCCCACTGCTGAAGGGTTGATGTTGTTTCAACAAGCAAGAGTGATACAATAAAGAATAGCAAACTCTTTCAACTTATGTAGTGGCTTCCAACTCTGCTGAAATCCTGTATCCATGCTCCCACTTTAGAAGCCACAGCACTTGGCTTTAAAGAATAGCCCAATTGAATATGTGAGTATGCTGCAGCACAATAACCTCTCTGGGATCAGACAAATAAATGCAAATGAATCATTTAATGCAAACAAATCACTTAAAGGAGTAAGTGTTGTTTTATTTACTCCAAAACTACCTAAAAGAATAGCTCTTTTGATAGCTTTAGTGAAGTGCTTGGGGATTTCTTCTATGTAAAATTCTTCTGTTGCTCACCAATGGCCTCATTCCATCAGAGCTTTAGAAATCTAGATTGTTGGATGTGGGATTTTTTTGTTCAACCAGTGTTTGTTTTGGTTTGTTTGTTTTTAAGAAGAAAGATCAATCACAGAGCATTTGGAGGTGTATCAGATATATGAGGGTTTCTCCTTGACTAAGTGGTATTTGTCTCTTCAGTTCTTGAAAGACAATATTAAGACAGAACGGTAGTGTTTGTGATTCATGGTTGCAATTCTCTTTTTATTGCTGAACACCAGCAGTGAATAGAAGCTGCAGAAGGACACATTTCCAATTACTCTATCTCAGAGTTCTCCATTGCTTTTTAACAGAGACTTCTCTGTCTCTGAAAGTGATGTGTGATGCAAAAGTTTGTTAAAAAAAACCCCCACAACGTACATACATGAGTACATCAGAGAACAATTTCTTTGCTCTTTCAGCTACTTTCTGTCTTAAAGTTGGCTCAGTCTCTGCCCACTTGTTGCTATTCTTCTCACTAGGTAAATGAAGATAATTTAACCATTAGAGAAAGGTATTACATGAAGCAGTGTCCGAAGCATGTTGAATACTGTTTGGGAAGAGGTGACACTACTCCTGAATCCAAAGCAGTGGTCTCCTTGCACAGCATGGCAGAAATGGCGTATCAAAGCCGGATCATTCCCTCAGCATGCAATATGAGGGATGGGATGGTGGGGTCCAAGTAGGAGATTGAGAGATTGATTTCTGCTTCCTGAAGACGAAATTTTTCCTGGACTATAGTCTTTAGTCCTTGGTGAGTTTGGGCCCTTATTGTATAGTAGGATGAACGGAAGTCTGTTATGTGTGCAGGTATGAGCTTGATATAACTCATATGGAATTTCTGGCCCAATGGTTACTTGCCTATTTCTTCACATGGTAGTGGGGGGTGGAGAAGAAGAACAAAAGCCTCAATTACTTCATCCTTCGGTGTCTTTAACCTTTACCAGCACCAATTTTAAGAGAGATTTTTAAAAAGCAAGACAGGAAAAAACATCAAAATACACCATCTAAACATTAACACAGGCCACAGCTCCCAGACTGACAGAGAAATCAGTGCTGGGGAGAAGTCTGGAATAAAGGATCAAAAGCAGACACACTCTCTGAAGAAAGGAGGATAACAGCACAAAGCACTGTGCACTGAGCGATTTTGATTTAAAGCATTTTAAAAGAAAACTCCGTTTACTTTAGAGACAGACGAAAGTTTATACATTAATGAATGAGTTCTTTATGTATTTAAGAGGGATGACAACAGACAAAGGGAATATTTGATGAATGTTCAGGCAAGATTCTGAAAGTCAGAGATCATTGAGAGAGGATAGAAGGTTTTGGCTTTTTCTTACAAACAACTGCATCTGTTTGGTGCTTTGTATTTCCATTCTGTGTGCTAGATTTGTGATAGAACCAGAAAAGGTATTTGGGAGCTGACTGAGAAACTTAAAACATATGAAAGGTTTAGGAAAGCTATGGCTCACATCCTTTCATAACTTCCTTTTCATCTTGCCCTGTAATGGAAAACTCTGGCTAAAATTAGCAGCTAACAGAGACAGGACAGTTGTAGAGAAACAAGGCTGTGACTTGAATTCATTGAGAGAACAAGTAGGAGAGAAAACCAAGATAGTTTTGATGCATTTTTGTTTTCTCATCTTTTGTTTTTAAGGTTTTTGATGGGGATACTTCTTTCAACTCTGCCTTGTATCAGAGTCAACAAAAAAAGACTGGACATCTGTACTTCAAGGGTGTCACTTTGCAGACTGATATCTCAGCAGTTTGAAGGGGCTGTGTGAGATATGGGCCCACATTTTAATTTGCCCTTCTGTCCAGGAGCAGAAACTTTGGCAGAAGGACGGGAAAAAATAACTGAGAGCAGTAACATCTAAACCACCTCAGCAAAATTTGCTGACGTTCATCTGTTACAACCCATCTTTTCTGTTAAATCAGCAAATCTTGAGGTTTCAGAAGAACTTCCTAAATATTTGTGATGGACTTTAACTTGCAGAAGAATAGGAGGGGGACCATACCACAAGTATTGCAGGTAAATTTTTAACGTGATGATCATTATTATAAGGTCTCTTGCAATAATCCTTTCTCATCCTCTCTTGGTGGATGGAGTGTTTACTTCTTATTTTAAAACATTCCTTATAACTTTAAATATTTAGAAGGCAGAATTGCTGGTGAATGGAGTATGTTAATGAAGCATCATGACACTGATGGGAGCAGGGTACCAGACTTAAGGTAGCAAGTGTTGAGACCTCTAGGTCTTAGAGTAGCCTAAGAACCAAAGGCTTTAGCTGGACAGTAGCAAGAGGGCTCTTCGTGCTTTGCTGAAAAAGGAACAGCCAGGTGATATAAATCAGTGATTGCTGTACACCACACTGCACCAGTTCCAAATTTCTAGCAAGTAAATGGGTAATATTCCTGGCTGAACTGATGTCAGCAGACCTTATGCCAGATTAAGTAACATCAGCCCATGCCAGAGTTTTACTGCATGTGCCACTGTTTCCACACAGGCCTTTTCTTCTGAACCATTTTGTGTTCTCAGAATGTAATCACTTGAGTCACTGCACAAGGATATTCTTGCCCCTCTTTCAATGCAAGTTCAACGCAAGTCACTCCACATAGTTCTACATCATCTTCTGGATGTCACACTATCTTTTTCAGTAGTCTGAATGGGTGTTTTTTCTACCCAGTGCAGCAAAGCACCAGTCATTCTTTGGCTTTTTCTGTCTTGGGCTGGCAAGAGAACATATGGGATACCTGTGAAATGGGGAAGATATGATTATCATGGCCTTCTGCTTCTCCTTCTACTTTTTGTGGTGTGGAGCCATGCCTATTATCAGGGCAGATAGTCATAGAACCATAGAATCGTAGAATAGTTAGGGTTGGAAAGGACCTTAAGATCATCTTAAGTCCTTGCATCTCTTTGTGCGTGAGGACAGCAGAAAGTAGGCAGAAGTCAGAGTGAACGAGAGATACTGAGGTTGTAAAAGGCTTCACACAGCTATATGTGGAGGAGGAGCTACATCAGCAAGCTTCTACCAGTATCCAAACTGGAAATCAGGAATACACCAACATCTTGTACCTTATGCCTCAGTTGAGAGTATGAAATAACCTGAAGCCTTTCTGTGCTTGTCCATAGTATGTCGAGGGGAGGGATGGCAGCAGGAGGAGTGTGTCCAATGCACACTGTGCTAGGTGATCATCAGAGTTCACAGGGGTGAAAGACCTTCCCCGTGGCCCCTGTAACCTTTCCAGCAACAAAGAGTGATTGTTGCTTTGGCAAATAAAGACCTGTCCTCCCACTGCTGCAGATGAGGTAGTTCAGGGCTGCTCCGATGGTGCTGAGGTGCTGCTGCCAACATGGCAGCACCTCACCTCATCTCACACATGGCAGGCAAGAGGAGCTGGGAGCCGTGCAAAACAGCTCAGGGCTGGCACCCAGCAATCCGCAGGGAGGGCAAGTGGTGGCCAAGCTGGCAGGCAGTGTAGGATGTCAGCACCATGCCCGAGGTTCATGCCACTGTGCAAAAGTCTCCTGCAGATTTGCACATTTGGCAGTGGCCATGCAGAGTGATGGTGTTACAAGAGCCGCAAGCTACCTCTGGCCTCATCCTGTATCAGGCTCCTTGCCCACTGTCAGTGCTTACGTTGGACATAGGAGAACAAACAAAACAGTAACTTTCAATGAGACTTAAGCCTTGCTTACGTTTCAGAGTTTTTCATTTTAAAGTAACAGGGCAGCTCTGTAGGGCTTAGATGCATCTGTTTTGGTAGAAAGGTTTGGGCAGGAATTGCTTACTCTTGTGATTCCAGGCTGCTTACCCTCTGTTTCTTTCATCCACATCACCTCATATTATACCTAGCATTTAGAAGTCTAACTCAGTGCTTTTCTAATTATATAGAAATTCTTACTATGTAATTTTTAGTTAAGGTATATTTAATGTGCAAATTATTAATTTAACTGTACACTTTCCATCATGTGATTTACATGACCCCTGTGAACTTTTATATCAAAACTTCTGTATCAGTGGATATTCCCCAAAGAACATGGCAAGGTCTGGTCACCTCACAGAAATCGAATACTTCTGAAATGTAACTTGGAAGACAAACAAGAAATATTATGAAAATTATAGTTTATTGGTTTTATATTCATTACAAAACTGATTTCTTCTTTTCTCAAGTCTCAAATGTCTTCCTCCTTCTTCTGGCAGAAATAGTTGTATAGAGATATTAGAATGGCATATTGTTATTTCATATTCTGGAAACCACCTCAGATTTTAGTTGTTGGATTGAAGCTGTGAATCAGTTTAAGTCAGTGATAGCTTTGCTGTTAACATCACACATATCAGGATTTTGTCTAGCTGTGCCTAAGGCATTTGAGCTAGGTTTTCTGTTTTATTTATGCTGTTACATCTTTAGGAGTACCACCAAAAAAAAAAAAAAAGAAAAGAAAAAGAAAAGAAAAAGGAAAATTAAATCATAACTTAACCTAGAGAAGGAAGTATTCCAATATAAAAAGGATGTGTTGTCCTCTCTCTTTTGTTTTCTGCTATTGAAACTGCCCCTTTCTTCAGGTAGAACTCGGCTGTTCTGGCGGATGTTTCCAGCCAGTCCATTGTACTACAGCACACAGACCTTTGCCTACTGGTAGCCAACTACTCGTATAAAAAGTCATCTAGATCTGCTCTGTGGGATTATTTGTATTACTAGAATTAAGAAGGTGTACAAATGCACCAAAGATGAGGTCTGTTGGCACAGTTTAGCTTAGTTTAGCTGTTTTGATTGTTGTACTGTCTTTCCAGAGTTCAGTCCCAGAGCTAAACTTTCAGACTTGGAGTCTCTTTTGGCAAGGATTTCACCACTTCCTAAAGCGGGCAGTATGTTGCATGAAATAGCTTATTTCTAACATTAATAGTAGTTATCTATCAGGCATCAATGAAAAAAAAAAATATGATTGCAGCATTGGTCCTTTGATCCTGTTGGCAGAAAATTATCAAAACTAAACATTGCCTTGTACCTTTCTTCTTCTGAATTAATCACTCCTGGTTTCCCTTATGGTCAGTTGCGAGAAATAGGCATTTTGCAGATGTGATTCTCCTGGCCTATTTTAGATGTCTAGTTTAGGACAAGATGAACTGCAGCCTAGAAATGTCTATTCCTCATTGCTGATTATAAAAGGAGTCTAGACATCTCCCAGAGAAGTAGGCAGCCAGATTGCAGATGTTTTTATTTGGCATTGTGTGTCTTCATGTGGCATGGATGACTAAAAAGGCTTCTAAGCTCTATTTTGTTAGAATTATTCCACTACAGTAAATTTAAGCCTCAGTACTGAAAATGAGAGATCTTTTTATAGGTTATTATTTTGTAGATAGCAATTAACCACTCAGAAGAGTTGCTAGTTTTGACATGCACACACTCAGCCACTTCATGCTTTAATGTTAAATTATATTTCACATTTAATTTAAGCTCATATTGCCTTCATTCAAAAATAAACCCTAATGTGTTAGTAGTGAGGAGGTGGAGGGACAATTTTTCTCTCCAAATTCATACTCAGTGAAATCTAAACTGATTCTTCATGCTTAGTTTTTCGAGTATATTATGTTCATTCTTCTGAATATATCTGTGCAATTGCTTCTCAGATATGAGGGAAAGAAATCAATGCATCTATCTTTGTAAGCAATTACAACATAGAAATGTATTTTTAATAGGTGCTTTGAAGGTTGCACGTACTGTGAGGTTTGTTGCCCCTTGAACCAGTTTTAATAAGAAGCAAGATATACCATTTATTTGTTGGGCAGAGCAGCACTGATTTTGCAGTTGTACCTGTGTGTAATGCAATCTCTTTAGCTCTTATAAATTAAGCGGGATGAAGACTTAGCTGACTGGCACATATGTTAAAGCAGAGTACAGGAGGAGGTTCTACGTAGTGTCCTGCCAGTGATGTTTATCCTAGCTGAGCAGGAACAGAGATCTGTCCCATGGGGTCTCTGCTATAAGTCTGGTCCTGAAAGGAGGCTGAAGGGAGATGACTGCTTCTTCCTCAGTATGGTCTGGCTACTGTGGGCATAACTTAGTGCTTTACTTTGCAGGCTCTTATTCAGTCCCTCTTACTCTTAAAAGAGCCAAGCCACACTTTACATCTGTCTACCTTTTACTTCATAGCTACGCCCTCCACAAAAAAAAGTTGCCATTCCAGGCAATGAAGCAGAATTTCTCCCTTCTGGAGCACTGCAGCACTGCTGAATGAAGTTTGAAGTTGGTATCCTGAATGCTGGTTTCTGTAAAAGACCACATGGAACACTTAGGAGCACAGTTTATTGAGCCAAATTAAAACTAGGCCATCTACATTTTCTTCATTGTTTAGCCCTTCTGCCCGTCTTGGTTGCTCCAGGCTTTCCATGCACACCGTGACCACAACCTGCTGGGAAAACTGAAGTCTTTGGCAATGGTGGAACTGTTAACCAGCAAGGTTTGCAGTTATGGGAATTAGATGGTGATTATTTGAGGGAGTTGGTCATCCCTATGTATGGCATCACTCAAACATTTTCATTGACCATGAGTGTCTGAGTCTTCTAGATAGAAACAAAGCAAAAAAAAACTCCATCAAAATTAGAACCTCCCAACATCAAATAAACCACTGCAACTACAGCTCCTTTGCACATTCTTTGCTGTTAAATTGAGCGATTTATCCACCTTGCAAAAGACATTAGCATTAAGGGACATAGTCTTTCTCAGATGTAATTCATTATTAATCTTAATGGGATTATGCTTCAAAGACCACTAAATGCACATCTTCAAAGTACTTAAATTACTCCCTATTATTACTTCTGACAATAAAATAAATAAAGCTTAGTTAAATTCTACATGCTAAACCCAAATTACTTTTTTCTTTTCACTGTGCCAACCAAAGCAAAACAGATCATTCAAAAAAAAACCCCTAAAACTAAACAAAAAAAAAACCTAAGGAAAAAGAAAATGACCAAACCCTCCACTGAAAACCTTAAGGTATTAGTGGATTGTGATTAGCAAATAATCATAAAACCAGTCTGAAGAGATCTAAAAATGCATTTTTCAGTGTAAATGTATGCAGCATCAAAAGTATGATTGCAGTGAGAGAGGAATAAATATTTAACATCAAACAAATTTCTTTATTAATATAATTACATGCTGCAAAATGCGTTTCCTAATATTGCTTTAAAATTTTAAAATTCATATTGCAAAGCTAGCATTATCAACAACAGAATCTAGATAATAGGTAAATAGCTCTTTGGGTGACATTTGCTTTAAAAACAGCAGCGAAAGCCAAAATTTCCATTTGTCTCTGTTTTCTAATGCAAATTCTTCATAAGCTTTTCACAGAATAAACATGTTCAAGCTGTGCCCTGGCTATATGGAGTTGTGTGACAGGGAGACATTTTCTAATGTTCGCACTAATTGCATTGGAGCTGGACTCCTTCCTAGGGGTCCACTAGGTCACTGCATGGAGTCATGTAGAGGAAGAAAAGATAATATCTTGGACAAATGGTGTAGAACATTGCTGCAGATAGACTTGCCAGATGCTCAGGTTATCCCCATGCAGCCACAGGCTGGAGTACATGTCAGTAGGCCATGCCACGGTGCCTCCTCGCCTGCAGCCAGCACCTCCTGCCCATGTGTCTGGGTGCCTTGGTATGCTTCCTTGCTCAGTATTTGGGGCCTGAATTGAGGAATGAGCACTTTCAGGGCATAAAAGAAACACATCTGCTTTCAGAACAACAGGATTAGGGCTCAGGGTTTGTGCTACCCTAGCTTGAATCCTGTCTAATCTTCTTGTTCTTTGCTACAAGCTAGAACTGGCTGCACCACTCTGTCACTGCACAGTCCACAGGCTGCTCAGAAACAGGGTGACCTTCTTTAGCCTTTTAGGAAGTCTCCACAACATGTTATTTAATTCTGCATACATCCCCCACTACGGGGGCTTCAAGAAGTGACGTCTCCTGACACTGCGGAGATATGCCATGTATCAGGAGGTTCATCTCTGTTGGGGCATGTGTCATCCAAGCTCATGGCCCAGCTCAGGAACTGTTCTTTCAGGCTTCCTCTGCTTATGGAGGCCTTAAAACTTTCAGCTTTCCCTCCCTGTCTGGGGCTCTGCTTGCTCTGTGGTGTCTCTAACCCATACAAAAGACATGTATGCTGTTGGCTGAGGGGAGTGATAGTATTTCACTCTGCGCAACCCCTTTTCTCACCTCTTCAGTAACGCCAGTGGCTCTGCAGGTCCCCTGTTGCCTTCCCCTCTCACAGAATGCTTGGGCTTCCTCCCTTTTGCCATGAAGAAGATTGCCATCATCTTCCGTCTGACTAGGAGGCAGGTCATTTGGAAAGGCACCACTTTAAACTTTATGGGGAGATGCTCATACAGGGATATTGCTGTTCTGGAAGATATCCTTTGATGCCATCAGTCAGTTCTTTGGCATTCAAGCATTTGCAGACGTACTTTAAGCAGTGGCTCTACTAAGCAAATGGTAGGAGTCCCACCTTCAGTTTTCCAGATTTCCCCCCAGTGTATGCAGTTGATTATAAATGTTGATGAGGGTTTTCCTCTGGCTACCTGAGAACATGAAACCATCTTCCTTGGGCTGCGTAAGTCTGTGTCCAACTGCAGGCAATAGCAGGATGGAGTAGGGCCAGTGCGTAGTGACACTTTGCTGATGTATTTTCCTGGCTTTCAGTGATTTGCAGTCCAGAGACTTCCTGAACCACAGATGGTATCTTAGTGTTTAATAGTCTCTGATATGTTTTCTCCTTTCAACTTGCCTCCAACATTCCCCTTGAAATTGTGGCAGACGGCAGATGTGCCATTCCCAAAATTCATCGTTACATTCAGTAAAAAAAATGACACGAAGCAGAGTGTAGAGCCTCCCAGTCTTGACAAGTCTGTTTATTACACATTTACAGTGGTCAGAGCTCTCACACTTGGTGAAAGCAGATGCAGCAAGCTGTAGTCCTATTCAGTTTGTCATGACTAGGACATGAGTGGTCCTGCCTGTTGCTTAAACTCAGTTGAAATCAGAGTGAAGGAAGTCAAGACAAATCTTGACAAAAAAAGCCAAGAACTGGAGAAGTCTCATGACAAGGGGCACAGCAGGTGCTTAGTATGAGGCTAGGATTTCAGATATCAGCAGGATAGTATGAGGCCTGGAAACAAACGCAGGCAATACAGTCAAAACAAAAAAGTGCAGGAACATACATGAGGATGATGGAACAGAAGACAGAACCAGATGTAAAAATGAAGTACACATGAACAGGGCTACCTGCAACGAGTCTGAAGCTAGCAGTAGAGGCCTCATCAGGTTTGAAAGCAGGACACAAATTCCTAGGTGATCTTCACACAAATACTTGTTTTGTGTTTGTCTGCTAGCTTAAAATTGTGTTTGAGAGACATCCACTCTACCTGACTTGGTAGAGAGTGACTGGTCATCTGGATAGATTTATCAGCCGCAGCTGGGCAATAGGTTTTTGCTTACTATCCTTACGCACATCCTTTGTGCTTAAAAAAATTCCTATTGATCTGGAGTGCAGTTTTGTCTTTAGAGCTGTGGCTTTACCAGGCCTGGTCAATGCGATTCACAGCTACAAGTCCACATTTGTAACTATTGCAATCCAATTAGGCAGCAAGGCTTGTATTTAAGTGTTAAAATAGGTATAATTCTCCAAATGGTTATTACGCCATGCCTCAAGTTAGAGTGAGCTGCATGTGCCCACCAGCTCTTGAAATCAGGATAGTTGGGCATGTTTGTGTGAGTTTTGGTGCCGAGATCCATCTGCTTAGGTTGAACAGTTTAAGTATGGCACATGAGGCTTGCCTGTGTTTACAGAGATTTTATCTGAACCAAGTGACTTAAAATGTTTTAGTAAACGTATTAAGCCATCCAAGTGCATTTATTAGGAGCTTCTGTGCCAAGGCTGAAGTATTTAAAATTTTCATGGATGCCTGTGCAGACTTTGGAAGATAGTAGCAGGGGCTGGTCAATGTAAAACAGAATATGTCGAAGTATGCCCAGTAGACAGAATATATGGGGTTTAAAAAAAAACACCTTACATTTCTACTTTGTAAAATTTAAGAAAAGGTATTCTTCTTGTACATTTATTTTTCTTATTTTGCAATGCGTTAGCTGCAGTATGAAAAAAAAGTACAAAAGAATTTTGGTCTGCTGCACCAGCTTTGGCTTTATACTGTAAGTGATTCCTGGGAGGAAAGCAGGTCCCATTACTATCATCAAAACCGGGTTATTTTATGTCAGGTCATCTAAGAATTTTCATTTTACAACATAGAGAGAATATAACTGAGGTGTCAAAATCACAAAGGGAAAAATTGTTGTTAAAGAGCTTCAGTGAAAATTTTGCATTTATTTTAAGCAAATAGAAATGTGCACAAAGACTGCGTAGAGCGGAACAGCTCTTGGACACAGGGTTGTTAACAAGTTTCAAAAAACCTGCATCATTACAAAGACAAGAAGTAGGAAAGCTGGATTTAGCTTTCTTCTTTCTAGATATTTATGGCTTGTATAAATGTCAGAGGCCACATAACTGACTTTTATTGGTAATAGCCTGAACTGTATTACAATGTGTACACGTAGTTGTTATGACAATATATCAGCAAGCTGCCATACCAGGTCAGATCTGGTTATATGAATTATAATGGGGCAATATGCAGGCTCAGGAGTTCTCTTCAGATAGGAACCTTTGTGTCCTTTTTTCATAAAATATTTATATATGTATATATATATGTAGTCAACTGCTATAATGAGGAACCATAAAACATCTAATCCAGTAAGACATTTAGCATCTTCAGTGCCAGTGCAATGACTATTCAACAAATCGAAATTGAAAAAATATACTTTTCTCCTACAAAAAAAAATCTTACTCTGATACATGCCTCATCTAGAGCATGAAATGGTGAGCAAACAGTGCAAGAATTTCATGCAGCTTAGTTAAAATCATGTCATATTGTGGTTTATGCAGTAGTTTTATGTCAAGGGTCAGGGCAACTAAGGTTGCTTGCCTCTGTTTAAAGTTTGCTCCTCTCTGCCATTAAAGACAGCCTATTCCAGTAAAACCATCCATACACTGAGGTTTTTCTATACTAAACTTTCCACATTGGTATTTTTGATATGCACTTAAATATTTCTGATGAGAAATGCACATACATTTCTTAGTGCTTCAGAATCTATGGTTCTGGTGCATTTGTTAGTATTTTAGCACTGCATAACTTCTTTGATTTGTTACTTTTAAGATCTTGCACTGAGTAATGCCAGGGAGCCTTTCCTGCTGGAACTTGTGGTCTTTTCTTAGAAATGCTTTAAAAAACACAAACTCTCTCTGTGTCCCTCAGTGTTTCATACTTTTGGGGTATAGGAGCTGAATACTTTCATTTTAAAAATGCCTAGGTCTGAATGATCATGCTTTCAGATAAAACAGTATAGAAAGTTACATGATCAGAAACAGTTTCTACAGTATCTAGTGGAGTGAAACAAATTCTGCAGATGTATGGGAAGAGCAGGACTGTCAGTGCATTGGACTTATGGGTATGGTCATGAGTAGCTGAGTGGGCTTAGAGTTCAATATCACACCCTATACAAGAAGGAAGGCTGAGAGAAAAGACAGGAAGCTATTAAAGGAGAATTCCTCCATTTCTGTTTGTCTTGGTATCTATAGAATTGAAGTTAGATCTTGCAGACCCAGTTGATAGATGATTGTACCGGAAAAAAATTTGAAAAGCAAGCAATTTAATTATAAAGAAACATTTTGTCTCTAATGGTAAACCACACTCAAAGCAACTGTCAGTCTTAAGGAAAATTTTACAGATCCTGATCTACAGTAATCTAGACTTCTCATTTCTAATTATATATGTTCTAAGTACACTGTATCTATACAGTTTAAAATTAAGATAGAATTTAAATCTAAAAATAAAGATGAGGTTTTGAATAGTCTCCGAAGAGAACAAGTTATTTCCAGAGCTCATTCAACTTTTATGATCACTTCCATGTAATAAATGAAAGTTCTCCTAAAAATACTGATGTACCATTACCTAATTAAGCTATTCCACGCAGTACAACCTCAGAAGCCTGGATGCTTCTAGATTTAATTTCTAGTAAATGTATCTTCCCACAGAGAGAGCAGGGAGTTAGGAAAATACCTGATTTTAAAAAAAGCCACAACAAAAATTGTAGCGTTTCTCATGCTAATACAGATCAGTCACTATGAATGAAAATGGAAAAGGTCAACTTAAAAATGAGGGAATTTTTCTTCTTGCCACAGGCCTTCATTTGCATTCGAGTTGAACCTACTTTGAAAATATTTTTGTGGATCTAATAAATTTTTGCATGGACCTGTGTAGAGGTGTGAATTTCAGAAATGCCTGGAGGGGTCAGGGGAAGTAAAGCATCTTTCCTGGGGACAGGATTCAGCTTTTCTCAATGACCAGAGAGAGTAGCCTCGATATCTGGTTATGTGGCACAAACCCCTATGTTTAACTTGCACTTTGAATTGGGTTCCCTGTGATCCTATGGGCTGTTCACAGAAAGGATATGTATGGAGCAAAATTTCTCCCAGAAAAAAAAGTCAGCTGCACCGTGATGCAAGGGTTACCTGGCTGATTTCTGCTAAACTTTGCTCTCTCTCAGGCACAGATTCATGAAAGGAGATGTGAAAGCATCTGGGAAAGGGATTACTGTTACCACCAAGATGGCAGGGTGCTCACCACCTCAGGCAAGCTACCACTCCAGCCATGCTATGTGGTCCCTCCGGCCTCTTATGCACTGACTGGGAGAGAACAGGTCTGACTCTGCACATCTGCACACCTGAAAGGGAGGGTGTGTCTTCTAATCACAAGCTGCAAGGATAGTACTATGGGGTTTTTTTAATTTATATTGTGTTTATAAGTAGTCAATGGCAGGCAAGGATTAATGGTCAAAAAAGCATATGCTGGTTGAATGTTAGAAGTAATACTATTAAAAAGTGATAGTGCTCAAGATATAAATGGATGCAATTTAATAGAAAGTATTAGTAGCAGAGCTGTTCAGCTGAAGCCATGGCTAAAGGGACTCTGGTTTAATAACTTTCTAATTACAGCTGTATACTCTGGGTCACTTAGCAGTAAACTGTCAGGTTTACATTTCCTTATGTACTAGGTATTGCTCTGTGTATTAGCCCTGCACTAGAATTGCAAATAGGAAATAATTGGGTTGCTTTTTAGCCTCCCCAAACAGTTAAAATTAAAGGCAGTGCAGATCAACACAATGCCTTCGTATGTGATATTTTAACCTTTATTGATTTTCTCAGTTTCAGGGCAGCATGACGTTGGCTAGAGAACCATGCTGATGTGATGGCTGTAAAGCTGAGTGCTGAAAGGAGGTTTACACAATATTAGATTAGTTCCTGATATTCAAGAGCACACATTAGAGAAAACTGAAGGCTCATTTTTCCAAATTATAAGTGTTTGCTATTATTCCTTAGGGCAGAGAAATTTAGGATCATTCTGTGTATGAACGGCTGGCAGTGGCTTTGCCAGTCAAAGGTGCAAACAAAGGTTTGAAATCTCTGAAGAAAATCTGATGCCTGGCTGAGAGCCATCAGGTGAGTTTTCAGATAGGATAAGAGGAAAGGCAAGAGCGGCTTTAAACAAACAGGCTCACAGAGGTTTCTACCTAACATCTTCCACATATAACACACTTCCTTGAATTTTATTAATTGCAGTTGTGCCTGTTACCATGACAGCTAGGTGCTGTAATTACCTCACACCTCGGGGAATTTCATGCTTAATACAGCATTCGGAGTCTACTTCTTTATATTTTGTTTTTATTTTGTAACTTTTTAGTACTTTGGGGTAGTACTGTGGGAAGCAGAGATATGCCATGAAAGAAAAATGCATCTTTATAGTCCCAAGGCACCACAAGCCCTACATAGCTATGGCCTGAGGAACAGCAAAATGTAATGATCTCTTTGGGGATCAAATGCAGTAACTGCAGTTGTTTTATTCCTTTACAACTGCCCAGGATGGCTAGGATTCACGGAGAAGAGCTCCTCAGCGAGAGGAACATGCTACACTGTGAAATGACTTTGACAACAAGCTTTACAGGGTGAAAGCCACAACACCCTCATCCAGAGGGATTAGCCTGAGGTCTAGCCCTGAGCTTCTGCATAGTCTAGGCATTTCTTCCTTGGGGAAAGGCCACAGCAAAAAACTGTATTTATGAAGAATGTCCTTTTCCATTGGGATGCATTTGAATTGAGAGCTGGCTGCCATAACCAGCTGTGCTGGGCACTAGGGGTATCAGAGCAGGGCAGGGACCACAGTACTGCGAATCCTGAGACACAAATGAAGAAGAAGGAAGGAAGCTCACACACGGTACTTGAGAAAATACATCTGTTAATCCCTTCTTTAAGGTGTTAAGCAGGCTCAGCTGTCATGCAAGCCTTGTGCTGGTGATCCGCTACAGCATACTTTTTCTAGAAGAAGCTGATTTGAAGCTCACTTAAGGTATGATATTACTTTGAAAGAGTATTGCGAATGAAGAGATAGAGGCTAGGCAACATCCCCTGGGCATAATTGAACCCTATAGACTGAAGCTGTGGATTCAGGCATTTACACCCAACTGGTAATAGTTCATGAATCAAGTTTCCCACCTGAAGTACCACCAGTGCCATTTTATTTGAGTCTGTCGGCATTTTCACATCATAAACCTCAGTGTTGCAGTATATCTCGGCTGTTTCTAATCCCTGACAGCTGATACTTGGCATATAAATTGCTAAGCCATGTCTTAATTTAAATGAAGAAGATAAAGCTATGTCTAAGTTATGCAACAAATTCCATTGATTTTTATTGCCGTTACAAATGCACTCTCAGTCAAACTCTTGTAAAATATATTTTCCTCTACAAGAGAAAAATTGTATGCTCATTATGTTTTACATTAATTGGTATTTTTATATCATTTTTAAATGCTTTTGAAATAGCTATTATGTTTATACCAGATAAACTTTAGCTAGTATTATTTTTTGTACATCATTACTCCCTAATATTAGAATGGCATCTGTGAACCAAATGCAGGTCTTTTGGCTTTGGTCTTGTTCTTAATTTATGTAAAGGTTTGCTAGAAATTTATTTTGAATCTTAAAACCATGTATTACAGTATTTGCTGACAAAAATGCACATCTTGGTGAGAGGCAGAAAGATTATTATTGTTCAAATGTCACAGCATTCAAATGCTGGAGAGATTTCTAACAGCATTAATAAAAATACATTTATTTTAATCTTGGGTATTTACAGAAGAACACTGGTTATGTTTTTGACCTTAATCCCATTGCTGGTAAAAATTTATTTACCTGTGTGCTAGGAGGGGACTCTATTGATTCTTTCTTAAAAGAAAGTGGGGCGAAAAAAATCCCTAGCAGATAGAAAATAACCTCCAGCAAACAGAAAGGATGTACCTAGGATATGCAAAGCGTAAGTGCACTTCAATCTCTGTGTCATACTGCACTCACATGATAGCTTGGCAAAATCAAATTTACTTCACCTGCCTTCTAATGAATTTTGAGCATTCTGAAGAGAAAATGGTATTGTAGTTAGAGTGAATAACTTTTGGCATATTAGTATCTACCAGTCCAAAAGTCAATGAGTTTTCTTTTGGCTAGGGAGATTTTACTGAGATGCTAACTCAAACTTCAAAATTGTGAGGCAAGTCAGAATCTCTGCTGCTTTAAATCAACTCAGTGCTTTTTCTTCCCCCCTGAACCCATACTGCCCATATAGACTATCAAGAAATAGTGATGTTCAGCCAATAAAACACAAGTCAAAGTCTTTGGAGATGAGCTGTTGAGTAATTAGTGATCCTGAGCTCTGGTACTGTTACTTAGCAACTTCTGAGAATGGATTAACCTTTTGTGGGCATTCCTTTCACTGCATGTATAACAAAACTGTTTCTTAGGCTCATTCGTATAGTCAGGTGTAAGTCTTCTACAGATCAATCAGAGATTTCCCTGACAGAAATATATGCATTGCATTGCATGTGCAGTGAGCTGGGTGCATTTGAGATAAACCAAGCAGCAGTATCAGCACAGCATAGCTGATCTGCCCATGTGTAATAACACAGATGTACATCAAACACGTTTTTCATTGATAGATCAACTATCCAGTGCATAAGCCAGGATTCCACTATTATAATAATTCATAGTTCAATGTGGTTTAATATATGTGGTAATATATTTGTTGTGGCACATAACACAGAACAGGCTGGCATATGTGCAGTGACATTTTCTCTAAGATTTCCAGGCAATGCTTTCGTCAATCTCACAGCTGTGTAAAAGTTCTCAACAATAAGACTGTTGTGGTTTAAGCCCAGGCCGTAAATCAGAACCAAGCAGTTTCTACTTCCCCCCCCACCTTTCTTCCCTCCGCTCCTGGAGGGATGGGGAGGAGAATCAAAAGAATGCAACTGCCATGGGTTGAGATAAGAACAGTTTAATAACTAAGGTATAACACAAATCACTACTGCTACCACCAATAATAATAATGATAAAGGAAATAACAAGGAAGAGAATACAACCGCTCACCGACCGGTACCTCGCCCCCACCCTCCAGTGATCCAGCCCTTCTGGCCACTCTCAGTTCTACATCCTGGGCATGATGTGCTATGGTATGGAATACCTCTTTGGCTAGTTTGGGTCAGGTGTCCTGTCTCCGCTTCCTCCCGGCTTCTCCTCCTCCCTGGCAGAGCATGAGACTCTCAAAGTCCTTGGGCAGTCTAAACATTGGTGTTATCAGCTCCGTTCCCAGGCCGAAAGCCAAAAACACAGTGCTGCAGCAGCTACTAAGAAGAAGAAAAAATGACTGCTACTGCTGAACCCAGGACAAAGACAAATTCCCCTCTCCTGCACAAAAGAGAGTGAACTTTGGAAAGTCTAAATACTTGGGAAACTTTGTTAGACAACAGAGTGCAGTGTGGAGACTCCTTTTGAAGTAAGGCTCACCTGAAGGTGAGCGCTGTCTGTTATTTTGTGATCTCTTCCTCTGATGTAAATACAAAATCCCCATGAATATTAATGGCAGTTTCCTGTGAATTATCTAAACAGGAGATAACAGACACTATAAAAAACAATTCATTCGACATGACTAGTAAAAGACCTTATGCTGTAGTAAATTGTCAGAACCATTCTTTATTCCTCTAAACAAACTTGCTGCTTTCACAATTGCTAAACTTTTTATTTTCTTTGGTGAAAATAGTTGCACTCACCATGTTACCTTTCATACTTAACATTATATAGGATCACAGAAATGGTAAATGGAAGGAACATAAGCAAGGCTAGGCCAACCTCCAGCTCAATCTGCAGCTATCACCAGCACACTCTCAGTCAGTCTTGGTATGGTCCTCCTAAGTCTTGAGAACCACCAATGGTTGAGATTCCACAGCCTCTTTGGCCTAGCTTCATCTCCCAGGCCACATCTGGTGACCATTGTCCTTGGTATGTGATCTAACACTGATGCAAAGACGTTTGTAACTAACCCTTAAGTAGCAGACAGCTATGGACTGCACTTTCAACTCCTCTTTATCAGATGTACAATTACCTTAGAGTATCAGTATTTGTCTAATACACTTTTTGTTCATGTTATTTCTGACTATCCAACCTCTGTGTATGTTCTGCTCACACCACTAAGGGGTGATTTTCTTTTAGTGCATACAGCTTGTTCCCACAGTTTCCTGCACTACATCTTTTCTGGTACATGTGGGGAGCAGCAGGCCAAAAGCATCTGTACTATGAAAAGGTTCCTCCACCCTCTGATGACTGATTTCAGTAGGTGGAGATAAACATTTCAGTGATAGCAAAGGGCAAGAGTGGGCCCTGATTGTAAATGATCTGCAAGTTAGGAAGACAGCCACAGTAATATTTTGCTCATCTGTTTTGGCACAGAAACAGTCAAGAAAGATTAGGCTCAAAGGCTTTGTGCATTTATTTTTTTTCCCCACTTTCATTAACCTGGGGTGGCCAGCAGGTGATAGCAATTTATGCAAATCCTCTCTCTATAAGACATTTTACCTTTTGACAACAGGCAACCAAGCAGATGACACAGCTACAGACAAGAGGGTTTAGAGGACCCAATTTAAAATCTGAGCTACCATATTTTTTTCAGAAGCTTTTCTAAGGATAAGATAAGAGTGTAATCCCTTAGTTTGGTGCAAATGTTTTAAGATTTCATGTTTCTAAAATCCAATTTGAATTAGCCTTGAACTTTAAAGCTGTTTATGTCAACCAAACCAAAAGACATCATGTGATGCAAATAATAGAAAGCAGTGTACAGTCTCTCTTTTTCTCCTCCCCTTTTGACATTGGTCTATTATATTTGCCAAGAAAATCATCCAAAGGCAAAATGTCATAACTTTAGAGAAATGAAAATGCTAGTCCCTTTGCAGCAAAGGACTTACAAAGCCTTCATTTCCTTAGGCTTCTCTAGCTTTATAATTTATTAGAAACTCTTGGCACCAAATATGCTTAGGATGAACTTAACATTGTGTGTGAAATTATTTCCAATAGCATGTTGTAGAAAATTCTTCTTGATACTCACAATGGCTTGGACAAGTCTGCTGCATCTTTGGGAATCAGCACTTTGGGAATCTGCATGCTGAGACTTGTGAGAGGAGGGTCCATCAGATGAGATGTTGACTTGCTCTCATTTCAAGTCATGCATTATTTAAGAAATGAGAGGAAGAGGTTGATCAAACTGTCATTAATTCCCTCACTCCCAACATCAGCCTGCCAATGCTTTTGCCCAGAATAGATGTCTTAATTTTGCATACTTTCAGTATTTATCTTGATTTTATCAGAATTTATCTTATTTATTCTTTTCAAAAGTCCTGATGCTTTGGGCCTTGGAATAGGTTACCTATTGTGAATTAGGTTATTCCTTTAGGTACAACATGGATTTAATGAGGTGTATCCTGTTATAGCCGTAACTCACCAATGTGGTTAGGATGTTGGAGGCATGATTCATAAGCACTATTTCTGACAGAAACTTTCTTCTAGTCATTATTAGTTAAAAAACTCACTGTTATACCAAGTAGTTTATTAACCAAGCCTATATGTGTTGGTAGTGAGTTTCCAAAGGACAAGGAGGAATAGTCTTTTAGTTACTATAATAGCACAGTAGTCACAAGGCTGGGATTCAAATGTTGCTCTGACTCAGGGAAGTCAGTTAAGGGTGGCCCTGTAAAATGACATATGCCTCCCATTCTGACAGGTTTAGTACCTGTGCTTCTGGGTGTATTGTTTGGGCATCCACTGTCTCAGAGAAATTCATCATTAAGGTTATCTATTCAGTGGGTAGGAAGGTTTGCATATATAATAGGTCCTCCATAAAACTAACATGCTGAGCAGGCAACTGCCTACGGGGGGGGGGAGGGTGGGCAAAGAGGATCAAGCCACATATCTATCAGGAAAAACAGCAAATCAGGAGATCTAGATGGGAATTAAAACCCTGAACCTTCTTCTACTAGTAGCTTTTTATCCACCAGCCAGTTTTCAAGAAAAAAAAAACAACAGTACTAATTGGAGACATTGACAATGGCCCATGCCTTATCTTTTGTCCTGTAGATCACCAAGGACATGAGACAACCAGGTTCAATTTCTATGCTTTGAGAATTATATTTACATGTCTGGTCTCCTGGTAGAGGTCATAATTCACCAGCACATTCTCAGACGTATTCTTTCAAGTTGTCCTATTGATGTTGTTCCATTGTCCATGCAATAATTAAATATTTGTTGGACTAGAAGGCAGTAACATGATAAAATCATAGATCCATGTAAAAGTTTGGGTTGGAAGGCACCTTTAAAGCTCATCCAGTTTCAACCCCCCTGTCATGGGCAGAGACACCTTCCACTAGACTGGGTTGCTCAAAGGCCCGTCCACCTGGCCTTAAACACTGCCAGGAACGGAGCATCCAGAACTTCTCTGGACAACTTGTTCCAGTGTCTCACCACCCTTATTTTAAAGAATTTCTTCCTTATATCTAATCTAAATCTGCCCTCCTTCAGTTTAGAGCCATTACCCCTTGTCTTATTACTACAGTCGCTGGTGAAAAGTCTTTCTTATTTCTTAAATGCCCCTTTTAAGTATTGAATGACCACAATAAAGTCTTCTCAAAGCTTTCTTTTCTCCAGGCTAAACAAACCCAACTCTCATAGCCTTTCTTCATAGGAGAGATGTTCCAGCCTCCTGATCTGTATGTGTCCATTGCTAAACGAGTATATAAATTACTAGTATAAAGTATAAGGAAACTGGCAATGTGACTTTGGCAGGCTCTCTAGTGAGATCTCCCTGAGTGTGTCGGATGTTTCAAAGCAAATTTATTTTAACATTAATTACAATGTAGGCCCTATGCACCAAATCCCTTTTAAAAGGTGCAAAGATCCTCATGGCAGAGTACAATGAGCACACCTGCCATCTGCTTCCTACATCCGTAGGTGATGCTTATGTTCAAGGGCTAGTAGCTGTTACAGCTATTTTAGATTAAACTGACAAGATGACCTAAAAAATTATGTCCTAACAAAAGAGACACTTAAAGCAAATGGATAATCGACAAAGCTTTATTTACAGGATATCAGGCCATTATATTAGTGTTTTAAATATCTGGCTTTTGTCTCATTCATCTGTGCCTGAGTGGGAAAAAAAATCCATAACAAGAGTAGCTTCCTAATGAAAATAATATGAACAAGAAAAATCTTCTTAGCTTTAAAAGTAAATGTCATGATCTATGTAAAAGTCTTTTGATACTGTTTGTGTGACCAACATCTTATTGAATTACCTTTGTGCTACTTTTCCACTCTCTAAACCCCACTCTTCAAAGCTTTTTGGCTGCACATTGCTGTGTGAATAGGCTTATGGATGCTGTGAACTGTTAACAAAAAAATCCATTATAATGATACTTTGCTGTTTCAGGGATATTCACTGTATAACAATCCTAATGGTTCTGGCAAAGTAATAGGTATGAAAATGCTGGGTACAAGATAGCTTCTCCCTACTTGAGTTGATATATGAAAGGTTCTGGTTCAAGTTATTGATGATCTAAACACCTGCAGCACTTAAACTCGCCTTTTATTTTTGTTCTCAGCAATACTTCCATTGCATTTAGTAGGACTGATACATGATTAATCTGATCGAGGTCTAATTAGTGAAAGAAGTGCAGCCATCAGGGCTGTAAACAGAAGGCTATGCCGTGAACCTGTCTTCTGGTCCGATTTTTAACCCCTGGTACTCTTATCCATGCACCCACGCAGGCGTAAGCTTGGATGTGTCTGCATGCAGAATGTTATTCTGAACAAGCATTTAAATCCAGATGTAAATTAGTTTCACAGTTTGAGTCTTCTGGAGAAGAGATTAAAGCTATCCAGTTTGATTCCAGACTAGTTTAGAGGCTGGGTAAGGAACATTTGTTGAATGCAGAGATCCCTTTCAAGAGGAAAGTAGAGACTGAATATTGATTTGATCTGCTTTTAAAACAACAGTTTAAAAGCTTTTGAAAGCTTTTAAAAGCTCAGTTTCTCCATGAAGTGATAAAAGAGCGAAGCTGCTCTGGCCCTGTGTGTAGTCACCAGAGAAAGAGTGAGATGTGTCTCCTCAAAACATTTCAGTTCACGGCCAGAATTGCCCTGTAGAGCAGACTTGTTACTTTCTGTTGCCCAATAGCCTACAGAAACTAGTTACCCAATTTAACCAGCCAAGAAAGGTGCCTCAAGTTGAATAACCTCAGTCTTTCAGGTCTTTTGCTGCTAAGCTCCATTACAAACGTACACTGGCAGTAATGATTATTTTCAATATTTGCAAAATAAATGTTTTGCAGAATAAAAAGCAGTGATTGAGCTTTGGGGGTTTCTTTTGTTTGTTTTTATTTTCTTTTTTGTTAAGGCGGCCACAGTCTGATATGTCAAAGATGTCTTTGTCACATTTTCTAGTGTGTCAGGAATATAAAAGGCATTTAAGTTCTTGGGTAATTATTGAATGAATACTTTGAAGGTATATTTTTCTGTAAATACTGGAACAGTTTAAAAAAATATTCCCTCCCAAATTTTGATCATCAAACTCCAAATCATCATGCAGGTATTAATTAGTTGAAGTAGGCAAGCAGTAGGAGTAAACTGGAGAACTGGCTAATGGAACAACTGGGAAGTAGGCAAGTGGACAGATGAAGTAAAATAGTATGAGTATGTAATGTGAATAAACACATTGAAATTTACCCTACAAATCATGTTGTTCATGAAAATGCTGGTGAGTCCTCAAAGCACTGTGAAATTCTCTGGGCACTGAAAATTCATACTAAGTCAATATTCATTATTCAGTGTTGACAGTGACTTTCCAACAATGAGTGAATTTTTTCATTCATTCAGCCAGGATAAAGAAGATAATACTGTGTTAATTAAATGCCAAACTAAATGGCACAAATAGTGAGTATGTAAAAATTAAAAGGAAAAGTTCACTTAATAGTTCAGATAATTTTTTTTCAGATTCTGAATATTTGGCAAATATTTATGAATTATAAATGAACAGCTAGAAAATTAATTATTGACTTGTGAATTATTTACTAACCAGAACAGATGTTAAAGTTCTGTATTATTTATTATGATGCATTTATTTCAGTGCTGAATATAATCCATGAAGATAGTGATATTATAACTATTATTTAAACAGGTTGATCAGTTGTAATTATTATCCTTATTTAACAGGGAAGTCAAGTAAGAAACACAGGAAGGGATATTTTCAAAGGACCCGAGGGGTGGGATTGCACAAGTCTAGTGAAAATTAATGAGACTTGCTTTTCTGAATCCCTCTGGTGATTATGAAGAATCTTTCACAGGGAGGTTAAATTGCATGCCCAAGAGAAGTCAAGAGCTAGCAATAGAGCCCAGGAGTTCTGGTCCCTACTAAAATTTGCTAGTGATTGTATGCAAGGTCTCCTCTGTTTTGGGGCTGGGATTTTTTTCATGAATGTTAACTGGAATGTTAAGTCTCATTAGATACCAGGCTTTCCTTGCTAGAGCAAGCAGTTCATCTCTCTGACCAGCCTGCAGATAACAAATTCATTATCCAGATATTCCTATATTGGGGGTTTGCCAACCAATTAATTTCTCTGGTTTTTAACTTTTTCTCCCTAAGACTACATTGAAATAAGAGGTTGCTCTTGTTGTTGTTGTTTAATGAAACTAACTATTCCTTAGTAGCCACCTCATTAAACTCTAGATTTTTCATGTCTTATGGGTGGAGCTCATTAGGTAGATTGACTTCTTGTATCCATGGCATATTATGAAATTGCAGTCTTGGCACTACAGTGATATGAGCGAACTCTGAGCCATTCTGAAGACCAGTTAGAATTCCTCACCCCTCCAAAACAAAACAAAACAAACAAACAAAAGAACAACCAAACAAAAAAGACAAAATAAAACCCAAACCAAACAGATTGGGGTTTGTCCCTTATCGTTCTGGTTTTGGCATTTTTCACAAAGCCACCTTTGTTTATTCCTGCTTTATGGCACTTGTTACACGAGTCTGTCTGAACATCTGTCTGTCAGCTGTGATATTTAAATTATTTGCGTTGTGCCCCTCTGGCTTATTTTTAAGCCAGGGTAAAATACTTGGACGTCTTGTTTAATTTAATTTTATTTTTTCAGTGCCTGGCTTGATTTTTGAATTCTTGTTAGCAGTATTGTATCAAAGCCTTGCAATGAGCTTGGAGATGTGAACCCATAGTCATTGAATTCATGTTCCTTCTGTTAACTAGAGATCAATGCAATCTGAAAGCAGGTCTCTTTTGGTGGTCCCAAAGAGGAGCCACATCTTATTCAAAATGGATGTGCCACCTGTGAATACCTACCTGTAACTTTTCAACTTGGGCAATAAAAGAAAAGATAGAAAATGGCTATAGTAGGACAAGGAAACCAGTATACATGGGGTTTTTTTTCTCCTGGTTTGTATTCAGCAATGTAGGGAAACAGATGCCACAAGCTTTGCAATTTATGCAGCAACTTTTGGCTAAAGACTTGAATGTCTCTTATAAATTTTAATAAATTCCACAACAGCCTTGAGAGACACTGAAGTTCTGCTGTGTCCACTTCACAAATAAGAAAACTCAGAAACACACAAATGCACAAATGTAATGACTTGCAGAAGATTATACCAAGTGTCAGGGGCAGACAGAGGAAAAAAACCTAGAAACTCTATGCCCACTTATCCCTTCACCTTCCCAAGGTTCAAAAATGCATGGAAATCTGCAGAGTAAAATCCTTTGCTGTGATTGTTAGCTCTGGAAGGCTTTGTATGTTCCTCTAATGAGATCTGGCATGAGTCTGAAGATGGAAATCATCCTGTACTCTTCCCACTCATCCTTCATCTCTGTCCACCCCATTGTATGCCAAAAAAAAAATAATTTGGAAAGTATTACGCTTTGAAAATAAAGTGTTTAATTTGGGATGAGCACCTTGGAGGATTCAGAGAAGTCTGATAAGCCTTGTAGTTAAGGAAGGTTCTGGGAGTCCCCCTCACCTGGAGTAGGTGTGCTCATACCAACTCGAATTGTGGGTGTTTTGGTCCAGCTTTATGAGATGGTTTTATACTGATGCGCTTTTCTTTGTGTGGCCATGACAGGATGAACAGAGCTTTCCATGAAGGTGTCATGACCTGCCCTCAGACAGACATCTTGATTTCTCCTCCTAATGACCCAATCAGCCCATAAAATGTGCAATTCCTCTCCCATCTGCCCAAATCCTGCCAGCTAGCAGCTCTAGCCTATACCTACCGTTAGAAGCCTGTGATACTGTGTTAAAAATCCTCTAGATTTTAAACTAAACCTTTTGTTGTTGAGCTGACAATCTTATTAGGCAAATGTAAGGAAATAAATAAAATGTTTGCATCTTTTATTTTTCCAGAGGTCTCTGTAAGCCTCTTTTACTTCAGTTGTTAGAAAAATAAATAAATCCTGTCTTCCTTTTAAAATCAAATTGAGGCCTATTCTTACGGAAATTAGATGCATAAATCATTCTGCCAGGACAAGTTGTTCAGACCTGATCATCACAAAAAATCATCATAATAATCTGGTATATAGAAATTAGTGTGAGCACACATTTTCTACTGTGAGGGGCAAAAAGTGATCTATAACAAGAAACAATACTCTGCTGTGATCCTTTTTAATAAAGAAAAGCAGCAAGCCACTGGAGAGGTGTTAAAGTCAATGTACATCTTAGTCACAGAGTTTATAGCTGAATTCCCACAAAAGAGATGTTGAGGTATGGTTTGGTGTTCCTGCAAGTAAAATCTGCTGCACTGCACATATTTCATAACCATTTAGAGTTTTGCTGACAAATAGATTCGTATTAATATTTTAAATTAATGTATAAGTAAGAGTGCTTGATTTTCTTCAGTGATAAATAATCTAGCAGTTCTGTAGATGATGAATGTCCCTGCTCTTAGAAGCTTGAGAGCTGACAGTCTGAGGAAAAATGCATCATGCAGCTGCTGCCCCTGAAATAGGGGGCTAAATTCAGTGCAGGGTTTAGGAGCCTGCAGTGAGAAGTGCCTGCATTCAAAACTGCAATCCGACTGCCCTCACTTCTCTCTCCTTCAGTTATTGCCTGTTGTTACAGACATCTCTGTGTGATTTTGAAGGTCTTGTAACACTTAGGTTTGGTTTTGCCAGTGGTGACATGCAGATCTAACCTGGTGAGGGCAGCCAGTTGCCCAGCCCCAGCCAGCACTGAGGGATGTGGGCTTTGCCCAGGAAGACACTGCTTGTCTGCAGCAAGTTAGAGCACAGCTCCCACTCTGCATCTGTGCATTTACAAGAAAATACCAACTTTCATAACTCCACTTGCAATTATTTGTGTTATCCACATCAACTCTCTGCAAGTAAGCCTACTGGCCTGCTTGCCTTTTGATGGTCATGCGATGTTTCTGCAAGAAGGTGGTGATGGGCTCTGGTGCTCAAGCATGGCCACTTCTGTGTGTGAGAGCTTGCAGATGTGCTAAGGCACAGGCTGGCTACCAGCTGGGCCCAAGCTCTCCCCACACTGCTCTTACACAGTTTTGCAATGCATGAACCTTAGTCAATTCTAGCATGGGCTGAGAGCATCTTTTAGAAGCACAGAGCCCTCCCTAGTCCTAACACCAAAAGAGAGCAGGAAGGAAGGAGTGCTCCCCAGCTCTGAGCATGCAAGAGGGGAGGCACAGCATCACTTTTCAGACCTGCAACTAGCAGTAACCTGCTGATGCAGGGTAGAGACAGCAGCTGATGTACTGGTGCAGTCAACCGGGACACGTTTCCTTAGCATGCAGCTGAGGGACACAGTCACTCAGCCCATTTTCTCCATTCAGGGAGTTCACCCTCAGAAATGATGGTTTGTAAATGTAGCCCTAAACCACACACTGTAACAATGAAGTAATACAGTCGCCTGATTTCTTCTCCCATAAAAATTACTTTGGATTTATTCCCTTTCTCGGCCACTGAGAAGCAATTTATAGCTTTCTTGTTCTCTAGCTCTTGATTAAAATGAGGTCCAGTTCTCTAGCCAAATGTAGAGTTTATTTTGTTTAACATCCATTTTGTTAAATATGTTAACAAACTGCAATCAAAACTGTATTTTGTTAATGCACTCTTAAGAAATTCTCTTCCCCTCCTTACCACATCATCAGTGACACTCATGCAGTCAGGACTAAAGCCACATTTTTGGATCTCTTCATTCAGTGTTGTAATAGGGACTAAAACAACAGAGCCTTCTTAGTCTCAGACCCATGATCTTCTCCTTAACCTCTGTTTTACAGAGCAGCAGAGAGCAAAAGTCAGGCCTCTGTGGGAAACCCACAGAAAGGAAGCAGCTTAAGAAATAAAATATCCTGATGATATGTTTGTTTGGTTTTCTGCTCATTGTCCTTCAAGCAGATGAATTGCCTTTTAAAATCCAAAGTGGTATGGAGAGGTTGTTACATACATGGCAGTGGTCATACAGAATGGGGAATGCAAAGAGAAATTAGAAACTGGTCTGATATTAGGGCAAAGAGACAGGGCTTGTTCCTAAGCATCTCTTCTCTACTGCTCTATTGGCTGAAGGAGCCTGGCTATGGAGTAAACACTTTGGCAGAACCAAAGTGCTACCAAGGAAACTGGATAATATGCTGCATTTTAGCCCAACTGTGCAGTTATTGCAAGCAACAAAGTACAGTGGGGAAATTTCTTCTAAAATAGTCCAGTTTTAATAGAGTCCTACTAAAGAAAGTGCCAGATCAAATGGCTGGCATGAGAAGTAATTTTCAGCCTTGTTCCATCTCATTTCCGTGCATATGAATGCTCAAACTTGTGAAGAGTGTGGAGCATTCATAGATTGTCCTACATGGATAAGACAAGAGAGCTTTTGTCATCTTTCTGAGACATTTCCCCTTTTGAGGGACCACTCACCGAACATCACCCTGATTAAAAGTGAGCAGGGGCTCTCTAAAAAGAAGCTTGATGTTCTTGGTTTAAGGCACTCATGTTGTATTCCTATCCAGAAGGAGTGGCCTTTCTATAGAGACTGGGAGGAATCAATTTACAGCCACTCTTCTGCCTCTCTGACGCAGGAAGAGTGCTCAGAGACTTGTCTGCCCCAGCCGTGCAGTTGCTTGAAAACTGCAAAGTGTCACGAAGCAACTGGAGTGGGCCAAGATCCAACCCTCATCCATAGATGAGATAAGCTGATGTAGAAAGATATCATTTTTCTTTGTCATACATATGATAGTCATGTTTCCAAACCCTGCAATTTCAAAATTGTTTAATTTTCATGTAATGGTAATCACAGTTATTGCACTACTCTGTTATGTCTAGGGGGAAAAATGAGTGGGAAATTCGTTCTGCATGAAGCTACCAGACTGAGGTATACAGCAGACACATGATCTTGTGGCTACATTAATTTACCTACTGGCTGCATCTTAAGTTTCATATCTGTTCTATCATACTCTTAATTAAGCCCTGAGTAATTTAAAGCTTTGAGGTGGACTACTGTTTTATTTCTAGCTGTGGTGCATAGAAGTGTGATTCATACGTGTGAATAAAAATAGATAAGGACAGACCTTCCCCAGTGTAAACTGTTACAGCTTCAGTGACTTGTCCTTTGGAGAGAATACCAGAGAAGCAGCATAGAGATTTTTGTCATGATTTTAAGACGAGCTGTGTTACTGATATGTGGCAAAGCTACAGGACAGTGCAGAAGGGGCTTCAGTGCTGAACTTCAGGCTTTTGTGTTGGTCCCATTTCATATCTAAAGACAGATGAATGCTGAGATGAACATGGAGAAATTCTCACAATAGAGAAAGTAAATAAGTCCTGCTGAAGAAACAAGGTGAGGAGGTCTACTGAAGAAGCTAGCACCTTCCTTTAGCAAATTTCTCACTTCACATGAAACTGGCCCACACTCAGATGTGTGGTCAGCAGGGAGCTCTCTGCCAGGGCAGCTTCAGCACATTAATCACCTACCTTTTGTATCCAAATACAAAGTCCTACTTCATGGGCACTGACATGTTATGGCACTGAGTCCGTAAAACAACAAATGTGTTTCTAATCCAGACAGCATTGGACATCTTGGGTTTGAATCAAACAGGTATGTTTCTATGTGAAACTCCTTCTGTGGCACTGAACATAAACATGATTACCAAAAATTTTAAGTCAGTTTCTAGCTGAAAACGTGATATGTCTCTGTTTCATAGCTGAACATTTCCCTGTAGTCCTTGCTGGCAATGGTATGCTTCTGCCTCTTGCTAGATCATAGAATAGAATCATAGAATAATTAGGGTTGGAAAGGACCTTAAGATCATCTAGTTCCAACCCCCCTGCCATGGGCAGGGGCACCTCACACTAAACCATGCCACCCAAGGCCTCATCCAACCTGGCCTTGAACACCGCCAGGGATGGAGCATTCACAACCTCCCTGGGAAACCCATTCCAGTGCCTCACCACCCTCTCAGTAAAGAATTTCTTCCTTATATCCAATCTAAACTTCCCCTGTTTAAGTTTGAACCCATTACCCCTTGTCCTGTCACTACAGTCCCTGGTGAAGAGTCCATCCCCAGCATCCTTGTAGGCCCCCTTCAGATACTGGAAGGCTGCTATGAGGTCTCCACGCAGCCTTCTCTTCTCCGGGCTGAACAGTCCCAACTTTCTCAGCCTATTTTCATACAGGAGGTGCTCCAGTCCCCTGATCATCCTTGTGGCCCTCCTCTGGACTTGTTCCAACAGTTCCATGTCCTTTTTATGTTGAGGATGCCAGAACTGCACACAATACTCCAAGTGAGGTCTCACGAGAGCAGAGTAGAGAGGCAGGATCACCTCCTTCGACCTGCTGGTCACACTCTTGATGCAGCCCAGGATACAGTTGGCTTTCTGGGCTGCGAGCGCACACTGAAGCTGGCTCATGTTCATTTTCTCATCGACCAACACCCCCAAGTCCTTCTCTGCAGGGCTGCTCTGAATCTCTTCTCTGCCCAGCCTGTAGCTGTGCCTGGGATTGCTCTGACCCAGGTGTAGGACCTTGCACTTGGCATGGTTAAACTCCATAAGGTTGGCATCAGCCCACCTCACAAGCGTGTCAAGGTCCCTCTGGATGGCATCCCTTCCCTCCGGCGTATCAACCGAACCACACAGCTTGGTGTCATCAGCAAACTTGCTGAGGGCGCACTCAATCCCACTGTCCATGTCACTGACAAAGATGTTGAACAAGACTGATCCCAACACCAATCCCTGAGGGACACCATCCCTGAGGGATGCCTATTATTGGTGTAGCTGCAGCACAATTTGGGATGAATGTGGGAATATGACTCTTCATGAGATCATTGATGGTGAAAAATTATACTTAAATATTTCCAAACCCTGCTCTTTCTTTCTAGAAATAATAAAAAAATAAACCCAAAGCAAGATATCAAAGGTACCTCAGTTACAGCTGTGCCATGCACTGCCCTTTTTGCTTTTAGAAGGAAAAATACTACAAGTGTTTATCTTTCAAATTGGCAGGAAATTTATAATCAAAATCTAATTTAAAAGGTGGTGTCACTTCCTGAATACATTTTTCTGATGGCATCTTCTACATATATCTGTTCTGATACTCCACCTTTCCTCCCCTTCATGTAATCTCAATTTCATTCCTAGGGTTTATTTATCTATTTCCAAGTCACTCAGTTGAAGTGGAAACAGAAAAGACTATTTTAAGTATCAGAGTATGATAATGATATAAAGTAATGAGTTCCAAAAAGATAATAAATTGTCTTTGAAATTTCTCTCTAATATGGGAAATGTTTGCAGCATTTTGACAATTTTAAATACTCAGCAAAAACATGATTATAGCAAAGAAAGAAATATGTTTGGATTTTTTTTTAACTGGACTTATTTTATGTTTATTTCTCTCTCTGAGTAAGTGACAAAAATGAAGGGGAAAATGGAGGAAGAAGGATGAAAAAGGAGGAAATAGGACTAAGCAGGAATGGAATGATTTCTACCACTGAAATTTCGGAACTGAATTTCTAAGACCCCTTGCATTAAGAAAATGAAAGAAAGAAAGGGTTTCTATAAGAGCCTGCAGTACAAAAATTAGCTCAATTTTGTTGGTTTTCCTCATTTTCAGGTTGGCTCTACTACAAAGAAAATGAGAAAACTGTCTTTATTATCATTGATCTAGTTCCATTCAGCCATGCTATTTATCTACAGCAGAGCCAGTAATGCAAAGGGAAGGCACAATGACTTTATATTATTATCTCCTCTAAATATGCAAGAGTTTATGAGTAAACTATTTATTGACTTTTTTCTGACCAGTTTTGAATTTTCTTTGAATTTACATTAGTATTCGTTGCCAAGCACCTTCCGCTTTGACTCCAGCTTATTTTCTTCTGCTTCTATATGATGAAAGTGTCTTATGCAGATGGACATTCTTCTGCTCTGCCAAAATCTGTCAGAGTTTGCTAGCTATCCCATGGAAGAAGGACATAGTAGAGAAGTATGTGAGATTAATGTTATACACACAAAGAAATGGAAACTAACTGATATAGCACAGTACTATAGCATCAATTAATTTAAATTAGGAAAATTCTCAACTTAAAATTTTCTTACTTTAAGATACAACATAAAAATTCTCACTGTGTAGAGAATATCTGCACTGTGTCTCATTTCAGACATTTTTCTTTCCATTCATCTTGTCTACTACCATGTAAGTATGTATTCAAAGTTATTCTTCCTCTCTGACTGGCTTTTTCTGGTATATCTCACATTCTGTATGTTTTGTGACTCCTGATTTTTATTCTCTCCTTCCTCAATCAGGTGTTTGAGCAAGATACGACAATGTTCAAGTTTTCTCTGGGGATGCAGAACAGAACAAGATAAAATCAAAAGCTGGGTCATGTCTTGATACATATTTACTGAGACAAAAACCATCTCTAACTTTGAAAGAGTGTATGTTTATGGATATATTTTTAAACTAATGACTCACTGGATTTGTTGCAGTTTTAAACGGTACATGAGTAATGCCGAGGAGTCTGTATTTAAATGTGAGGGAAATCTTGACATTTTTAAAGGGAATTCTCTGGTATTGTTTCTATGATAACTTTTCTAAAGAGATTATATTTGTTTCAGTTGATCTTTAATTGTGATCAACAGTAGAGTAATGCATATAATGAACATAAAAGAAAATAAATTCTACTTGCTATGAGCAGTTTCAGACCAGCAGGAGACTTAAGGGACCAGTTGCACCTCACTTAAGTCCTATGAACTTGACTTGGGGTTTTGGAAGCAGGGTGAAAGGCACAAGCATGTATTAGGGAACACAGATAATAGGATTACCACGAAGCAGTCCCCAATAATGCCGGATCAAATGTTTGGTTTAGTGAAACAGAAAACAGTATAATCAAGCCCAAGGCTTAATTTAGCTAAAGAAAAGAAAATATTTAAAGTAGTGTATTAATGACATAAGGACCTTAATGCCTTAGCATGTTCTTTTATCAAAAGCATCTACTTCATTTGCTTGAAGAGCTGAATAGCAGAATGTTTCTGTTAATCATCATAACTCTTGAAACTTTCGGTACATTCATGCTTTAAACAATGCAATACTTTAAGACATAGTTTCCTTTTTCCTGGGAAGTCAGGCCCTTGTGTGCTTTTGTACTACAAGAAAAGCTAGGTAGTAGGAAAAGGTGTAAGCTTTGATGGTGGCATTCTTTTCCTGGAGTCTGAAGGGGAGAGTTGCACTTTCATGCGCAAAGCAATTGATTCCAGCACCAAACCTGCAGCTCTTCCCCTTAGTATGCTGAAAGTTCATCCTGAGATCTCCATGGGACCTTCAGGAGCTCCAGAAACAGGATCGGAGGGAGGCTGGAAGGACTTCTAGAGGAATTTTTTCCATAAGTACTGTTTCTCCTTAATTTCCTTGAATTCACAAGGAAATATAACTCATAAAACTTAAAAGCAGCTGTGTTGGAGAGTATCTAATTCATTGTGGAAAACTAAATTCTATACATAGTTTGGGACAGTGAACTCCTGTATGTTCCTGAGCTCTGCATTTGAAGGGGCTTTATCATTATTGTTACTGTCAATTTAAAATTTGAGATTGAATTAAGAAAAATCTTTGAGATTTTCTTTCAGATAACTTAACAAAGTTATCATACACAGAGTGATCAAAAGGAAGAGGCAAGAAGGTCTATGTTTTCAAAAGCCTGAGGAAATCACAAAGTAGTGATAACAGAAGATCTTTTCAGAAGCTCTGACTTTCTCTCTGCAATTAGCTTTGCATGAGGGACTTGTCAGTGTGTGTCTTACCAAGCTGTCGTTCTCTGCCAAAGTTATGGGCATCCAGTGGTAGGCATGTGGACATAGCTCTCGGTGCCACTTGTAAGGCCACTGTTTAAGGATGAAAGCTTCTGTTCCTACAAATCAGCACCATTGCTGCTCTTCCGCTTAAAAAAAATGTGACTTCAGTGATAATCACTTCAAATGCCAAGCGTCTGAGTACAGGTAAAAGCACAGAGACCATGCCTACGGTTAGTGCAGATTGACATGACTTTGTCAGTAAAGCAGCAACTCTGAAGTTTTACTGGTTTGAATGGAATTTTAAATCTATAGATCTTTGTTTTGAAATTAATTGAAAAAATCTAACGAGTGTGTGTGTGAGTGCTTCATTACATGCAAAACAGGATAAGTACAATCTTTCTGATTTCATATGTAATCTGAAGGCATAAATTGAAAGCAGGTATTTTTACAATGACTGTGCGATGCACTCATTTTAGCATGCTATACATGTGAGTAGTTATCCAGGTTTTACAGCTTGTGGTTGCATAAACTGAAGTAGTCACCTTCCTGTTTCTATAGCCAGAAAAGGCAAATTTTCCCATGTTCTTGAATGCCGTATGACTCAGACAAGAAAAGAGACTCTCTGAAAGTTTTTTAGTGTCTATTCTCCTTCCTAAAAGTGTCAGAGTCTTCTTTCCCTTTTTGGTGTCAGGGTCATCTTTATCTTTTTGGTAAGTGTTCATATTTCCAGGAGTCTAAGTTGTGTTAAAAATGCCACGCATATAGTGCCTGCTTGCTTCACTGACCAAGAGCCTGCTTCCGGTCCAGAGGCATTTTATCATTTCTTAAGTAGGACTTAAAAAATAAGAGGAAATCCCTGGCCAATCATTTTCTAAAATAAGGAATTGTGGTGGAATTGTGGGTTGTGTCCTATTACATACAGTGAAAGTATAAGAAGGATTTTACTGGGTGTCTGCCATCTTTGTCTAATTATCCATTAAAGCCCAGCTACAGGACCAGTATTACTGGTGATATTGATAATGCTGTCCAGATTCCACCCTTTCTGTGAAATGTTTTTATGTTTCACAACATAAAAGCAAGACCCTTGTCGGAGACCCTAAATCTGCGGTAGCATCAACTAGAAATCCTAAAGGAAGTGGAGTGCTATTGGTGCATGAACTTTGGTTGGTCAGACAGTACTCTGTAATTCTGACATTTATTGAAACTTTGTATACCAACTTAAATGATGTCTGAATATGTTTTCATTGGAGGCATTGCTGAGTTTTCCACAAAGATGGTCTTTCTCTGCAGTCAGAAATCAGAGGTTGGTGCAAAAAGAAACTCAGCGGGACTGTACAAAGCACAATAGAACTTTGTAAACCATTTGATTTAAAACTTTATTTATAAAAGCATTTATTATTTTAAGTTTATAATGAAAACAATTTAAAACTAATAAAAATGATCTAACATCAGATTCAGGTAGGTTGGAAGTGAATTTCGATCAATATAATGAAGGACAATTTTCTAATGTAATCTGGGTTTGTCCTGAGGCTACCAGTATTAGAAGATAAGATAGAAAGAGCAATATTTGTGTCAAGGGCAGAAAAAAACATGTCTTAATTTCAGATCTTATACAGATTTGCAGCACTAGCTACTATTCTGAAAATACTTTGTCATATGTAAACTGTATGAGTTTGTTTTCATCTCAGGAAAGAAAAAATAAATACCCTTTCCCCAACAGTATTAGAATAGCACTTTAACAGAACTAATCTACTGATGTTAGAGTAGGGAAAACTGATACCTAACAGCTCTCTGAATTCCGTGCACGTACAGTACTGATGCATAAAATAAGTTCAGCATTTCAATGATAATCACATTTTGTTATAACAAGATCACAGTGTAAAATCCTGCATTTCTCATAATGTTTTACCATTAAACAGGTGTTGAGTTGGCATTTTTATAGGATCTTCTTGATCAGGCTCTCATAATAATGGTATCTAGCTTCATGTTAAATTAATATTTTTATCGATATTCTGTGAATATAAACCTAATCACAAGGCAATTATGTTTTCAATATTGCAAGTATTTTATTGTGAAATTTTGATTTACATAGAGCCTGACCTGAAAACATTTACTGTTGCGTTCCGGTTGCTATTCTCATTAGTGCTGTTGATTTATAACAAATTTCTCAGATTGAGGTGGGCAGGATTTGGCCCCAAATTAAAAAGAGACTCAAAATATTCTGTAATATACATAGCACGTGTTTCAAAACACTTGCTGTGACTCCTGAGGTATTTTAAAACTTTTCCTTCAATGTTTAGTTTTCCTTCAGCTGCTGCTGCTACTCAAATGTTTGAACAGTAGAATTATTACTGAATCAGGTAGAATGACACTTTTTTTTTTTTTGACGTAAATACTAACAAGATTGCTTCTGTCTTGGTCTGTGGTTTATCTCCAGAAAGAGGTTCACCTGCAAATCTAAAACACATCAGCTTTAATTAAATTGAATATTAAAAACACAGTTCATCCAGTCGTCCTGTAATATTTTGTCTATGTGTCAGTAAGCATCACAGGCAAGTGAGATCAGAGAGATCTAATGGGTTTTCTGAATTTACCTGAGAAAAATGTAACAAAAGAAGATTTTCATTCGTTTAAAAATGTCTATAAAGGCATCCAGGTTTATATCACTGATTACCTTTTTAAGCAATATGCTATCAGAATGCCACTTTTAGGGGGCTGTACCAGACTCCTAGAAGGCTGAGCTGACCTTTTCAGGCACTTGGACCCTATTTCACTAATAGGAACCCCCAAATATTTCCGCATCTCTTTACTACTTAAATAAACAGCCAAAAAGGCCAATGTGAACTGAGAACTAATCAGCAGAAAAATTTGTATTCAAGTTTGTTTGATTTGATGAAGCATAGAACTATTTTATTTATTGAAGCTGTATTAATGTAATTAAAATAAATGGAAAATGCACTCTTAACTTAATTAGTATTTTAAGCTGTCTCTGAAGAATAGTATGCAGCTTGAATTTAGTTATAATTTTTAAACTGTAAGACAGATTAATTAGATTCAAATCTTAGCCAGAATGAAATCATTTTCTTAATAAAGCTAAGAGCTCTAGAATTTACTTGGAAGTAGAAAGAGTCTGGTGTTGATCTTCACAGATGAGCATGAGAATATAAGACATAAAACTCACTGAAATCTAGTGGTTAAAATACTGATAAGTCTGTTTTCAAGTTATGGTCATAGGGGTTGGGTTTATTTATAGGAAAGGGGGTGTTTTCAAGACAAGGGGTTCTGTCTCTTTCTTAATATGTGTATTCTTAAGGTAATTTGAAAAAATGTATATAGGAATTTATGTTTTCATGTATATAGGAACAACAAATGAGATTAAATGGTGGTGTAGCTTTATCATACATCCTTTAAAAGAATTAAAATCTATTTCATGCTATACTTTGTGTATGCATTTGCAGAACAAAGTTACTAAACTTAAAATTGCAGACAGATCTGTAGTCAGAATTGAAGGCAAAAAGGTCAGTGTAGTTTTCAGCTCCCAGTTATGAACAGATTTTTAAAGAGCCCTGATGAACATTTCTGGTTCCCAGAGAAGAGTTTTGTTCTGTGCAAACTGGAAATATGTTTCAGCATCATTCTCACTGAAATTGCAAGATTCAGAATATTCTGAGTTTAGGTTTAGTTCAGATAGATACAGCTCTTGAATTTGGGTGAATGTTAACATAAATCTTCAAAATGCTGGTATTTTAGGTGCGCTAAACCCAGAGAAACTGTCTCAAAAGTAATTTTTATTTTTGATTTCAAATGTTTTCCAAGAAAAAGACATGAAACTTCCTAGAAATTCTATAATAAAATGCTGCTGATGTGAGGAGAGTTTTGTTTTCCATGTACAAATGCATTAAATCATATAAGAAAATGTAGTTAGATCACAGTAAATGTAAGTTATTCAATTGAAAATGAGGTTTAATCAAGTACAAGTAAGTTCATTCATGAATATGGGCAGTGAGTAACAATACTATGAAAACTTTAAGAACAGCTTCTAAGTTTGGAATTAGTAAACTATTGATAATTATTTATTTGATCTGGCATCACGTCCTACATTTTTAATGAATAGCGCATTAAGTATTCTCTGTTTAAAAATTTGTTCCCTGTGACATAACCATCACAGATATTTGCCATCCCTTCAAAGGTTTTATTTAGCATGTGATAAAAGTAATGAAAATTGCATTAAAAAAATGGATATTATTTTAAATTTCAGTACGAATTCCCCAACACTTCGCTGTTTAAAAATTACTTATTTTAAATAGTAGTTTGCTGTTGCTTGCTATTTAGCCAGTCATGTTCAGGCTGTTCAGCACCTGACAGTTCTGAAAAGATGCAATGTTTGCCAGGAAGTTATAATTAATATATTTGTAAATAAGAAACACAAGCTACAAAGCTAATGGAAGTATTTGTCAGTTTCAGTTCATTAGAAGGATCAATATGCAAACACACGTGTCCCTTTAATGAAATCTCGTGGTGGGTTCATTTATCTTTCAAGTAATACAGGTTAGCTAGCAAATTACGTACGCTGGGGCTCGTACCGGGGCAGGGTAATGTTAGTCGAAGAAGGGTGCTATCAGGCTGACAATGTAATAAGTTGATATTGTGCACTAAATGTGTAGCTGATTAAATGTTTGGAGAAGCCAGGTTTGCGTTAATGTATGGGAATGTGAAGGATTTCCCACGAGCAGAAGCCAGGTAGGAGCGTGCGGGCTATTTCTTCTTCCAGTTTTATTCTCAGAAACGGGGTTGGTATAGACAGCATCTTCCTCCCCCTGGAAGGTGAAGAGGGGGTGCGGGTGTGTGTTTGTGACCCTGTGGCACAACTACTCTGCACTTTCTAAGCGTGGCAGAACGGCCCGGTGCGGTGGGTGGTGATGACACTTTTGGTGCTGTCCTATAGGTTTAAGTGAGGTGTCGCTCCGGGGCAGGGAGGAGATGCTCTGAAGACACAGGCTGCCCTTGCCCTTCCTTGGCTTCCCGGACAGGCTTACCGAGGCGCCGGAAGGATGACTACGGTCGGGGGCGAGGGAAAGAAGGGGAAGAAAAGGGGAATAAAAGGAACATTTACACGGCGCTGCTGCGGGGTCTCCGGGACAGCCGCGGAGGGCGAGGGGGCGAACCGCCTGCTCCCTCTGGAGCCGGGCGGGCTGCAGCGGGCCGTGCCCCCGACGGCTGCCTGGCCATCCCATCCCAACCCCACATGCCGTCCCCTCCGCATCGTCCCGCCGGGGCCGCCCCGCGGTTGGGAAATGGTCTGGGAGGCGGGGAGATACCATCGCGAGGGGTGCGAGGGGCAGCGCCCCCTCCCCAGTTTTCAGCTCTCTCGAGAGTTTTGTTCGGGGGACCGCGCAGGGGCTGCCGCCGCCCGAACACGTGGGGCGGGAAGGGAAAGGGAAAGAAAGGGGTTACCTCACCCCTGTACAGAACAGGACCGGCTCGCTCCTGGCCGCCATCCCCAGCCGTAGTGGCAACGGAAAACAATGGGAAGAGGGAACCTGGAGAGAGCTTCATTGGGGGCTGCGGGTTGGGGGGGGGGGCCCCCCAAGGACCTGTCACCCGCACTCGGCAACCGCCACACCCCCCTCCCGGTTCTCGTCCCACTCTACCGCCTGGGCACGCCTCGGGCAGATGCCCCCGGGGTGCTCCCGCAGCGTGTTTGCCTACGGCATGCTGTAATTTGGGGGAGGCGGCGAAGGCTGCGGAGTCCGTTTCGTTATAGGGCTCTGTGCTGCCCCAGGCACCTGCGCGGGAAAGCGGCTTTAACCGGGACTTGGGGCTGTGCAGGGCCAGGCAGAGCGCGGCCCCGCTCGCCCGCACTGGCCCCGCTCTCAGCGTTGCCTGCCGTGGTTTATCTAGCCGAGCTCCGGCACTGTCCCGTGGCTGGCTGCGGCACGCGGCTTCTTCCCAATTTCGTGTGTTACTGGGAGAAGGAGGACGGGAGGGTGAAAAGTTTGGTCCTCCTTTGCTTGGCCATATGTGGGTTGTTCGGTTTTGGTTTTTTTACGGAGGAAAGTCTTTTCAGGAAGAAACGTTGTGGGCTTCTTTGCTGTATTGTCATGCGAATGATCTTTAGGTTTTCCTTGCTGTCCTTATTTGATTTTATTTTTGGCTTTCCGTCGTTGTTGTATCCTCCGCTTCCATCTTGCAAGAGTGGCAACAAAAAGAAAGAAAGGGGGGGGAAAAATTAAAAGGAAAAGAAAAAGAAAAAAAAAAGGGCGGGGGGGGGGGGGAGTCAAAATTGACAACAACAATGAAAAAAAAGAAAAACGCAACCCCAAATACCTCACACACATCCGCAACAGAAACCCCAAACAGCTTTTCCAAATGAGTGACACAGCCCGTGTCCATTCATCGCCTCACTCCGGCGAAGGGTTTCTCAGCAGCCCAGACCTCCTTAGCCAATTGCTGCCAGCAACATGTGGAGGGGAGGCATCGCTATAGCAACCGGTGGATGGGCCATGTGCGGCAGCCGGCAGGGGCTGCGAGCGGCCCGATATAAGGAGGGCAGCGCCGGGGCGCGCCGGCATCCGCCGCCCGCGCCCCGCGGGGGCCACCGGGCCGCCGGCTCCCCCCACCCCGCCGGGAGACGGCTGCGGGCTGCGAGGAGCGCTTGTGCCTGCCGCCGTCTTTGTCTCCGCTGAGGAGGGGATGGGGTGAGAGGGGGAAGTTTTGGCACCAGAGGAGGATTTCTAGAGCCCACCGAGGTGCGCTGAGCCCTCCCGGGGAGGAGCCCGTCCCGCTTGCCTACTGCGGCGCCATGGCAGCAGGTAAATGCGGCGGAGGACGGGGTGGGGGAGCGCCGTCCTTCGGGCGGCCAGGCTGTGGCCGTGTGCGCGGCGCTGGAGAGAGGAGCGGGATGGGGTAGGCGGGAAGGGGAGCCGCCGCTGCTGCCGCATTCCCCCCAGCCTTCCCCATCGGTCCAGGCCGATCCGGGTCTCTGCGAAGCAGCGCGGGCGGCGGGAGGGGCTCAGGGAGAGAGGTACGGAGGGCCACTTCACCTCCTCCCCGCCCCGCGGCCGCGCCTCCGAAATCACCGGGAGCCAAGGGATGCCCCGGGTTTCCCTGATCGGTGCCGAGCCGGACTCGGGTCCGTCTGACAGGAGAGGGGTGGACGGGAGCGGGCCCTTCTCTCTCCCCTCGTCCCGCTGCCAGATCAGGGCCCCGGGGGCGGGCCCCCTGCCAAGGCGGGGACGCGGTGGCTGCCGCCGGAGCTACATCCCCGGGCTGGGGCGGGTTCGGAGCCGCGGACCCGGACCGAACCCGCGAGCAGGGGCGGCAGCTCCGCGAGCGCGGTACAGAGAGGCGGCCGGCTTGTTGGCACTCGACTCTAAGGGCGCTTTATCTAATCCCTAAATTATGTGCCTTCAGCATCAGCATTAGATCAGCGCTGGCACTACGGCTTGTGCTTCTCTTGCTTGCTGAAGATACTCGATTAAGCTTGGCTGTCGCTGACCGTCCTCTTGGCTCGGGCTCTGACACTTTGTGACTTGGACAAGCTGAGTCCCTCTATTTATCTGTGTCACTCTGGCTCATAAAGTCTGGGCGGAGGAGGAAACCTGCTTCCTGATGCTCCCATTCTGCTTTCCTCTGGTTGCTTTTGAGTCCTGAGAGATGGGAATGGAAGTTTCTTCACTGTGGTGGTGTCTCCGTGCCCTCCTCTTCTTGCTGCCACCCCAGAGGCTTGCTGTGCAGCTTTGGGCAGGACAGGCTATGCTCCTCCATCTCCAACTCACCTACCTCCTCCACAGGCATGGATACAGCTGTCCAGTTTCCTGAGTTGTGTGTTATCCCTATAGCATCTCAGTGATGCTGTACGCTTTTGTGCTGTAGGCTTTAAATAAAAAGTGACTTAGAAGAATACCCAGATGCTAAGGAGAATCTTGAAGCTCTTTAAATTTCCTCTTTGCAACCTTATTCTTTCTGCACCACAAACTTCACTGAGGTTCTTGGACATCTTGGCCTTTCAGCATCACCTTGTAGTGGGATTCAGGATAATAGCTACAATTTCTTGTAACTCTAACCAGAAACTTCAATTCTGTTTGCCTTTAGGAAGCCAGAAAAAAATATCTACCATTGATCAAGGGATCTTTGAACTCACTGAATTCTTGATTGTATTCAGTCATTGTTCACAGTATTAATCCTACTAAAAGGTACAGAGAGGCTCCAGAGTGCTTTGTGGTGTTGAAGGTTGTGGAAAGATCATTGTACCCCTACAGATGAATAGATCTGTGGCTCTTGCAGTGACCTTTCTCAGTGATTTGAATAAGCTGCAGTTCCCAGAAATCCATCTGCCTTTTGTGTTTGTCAATTTGTCTAATCTTTCCGACCCCTAAAAGAAGCAAGAAGTATCTTCCCATCCGATTTCATCCTTCCGAGTAAAAGCGTTCAGTTGACCTCATTTCAGGTGATGAACTGATGTCTGCTGAAAGTGATCCTGGCATCAAGTGAGTTTTCAGAGAAGGGGGTGAAGAGGGAGGCAGGGGATAGCAGCCCCAGAAATCTCTTACAACACTAAAGATAGTACCTTAAACCGCCAACAAGTAGCCCAGACTGCACAGTTCAGGAGTGCTGTGCTGAATGCAAGGAACATTCTATGCACAGAAGGTGAACATCCCCAGGCCCTGCTGCCCCAGCCTAACTTGACCCGGAGCGCAAAGCAGGGAAGGAGAAGCAGGAACCAAAACCAAGGGAGATGCTGCTTTCCCTTCTGTTTGCTTTCTTATTTTACTAAAGGGAAAAAGTCATATCTGTATGTTTCCTGGGGGCAGGTTAGAGTAGCCAGGCTCCTCCTGATGTAAAGTGTTTGGTTTTCTAGTAACCTATCAAAACTTAACCAGCCTGATGTATCTCAACCTATCTCTCAGGTAACCTTATAGAGGGAAATTACTAGAAGTGATTTTAAGTTTAGATTTATTTAAGCAAGCAGACACACACTGATGTGTGTGTATATATATATATAAATACTTATATATATATATCCATACACACCCACACACATCCCTTTCTCCATGCTTTCTGTATTAAGGAAATAATGCGTATATCCTTTCTGGCTTGTTTTAATGTCAGTGGCTGTGACTGTTAGCAAAGGATCCTCTTAAAACAACAACAACAACAGCAACAACAAAAAAACAATAATGAACTAAAACTTATTTTAGTGAAGTTTATTTTTAAGAATAATGGTTTTCTTGTAGAATTCTTTTCTCCTGCCTAGGTACTTTTTTCCTTCCTTGAATGGCAGATTTGCAAGTACAATTTCATCTGCACAGAGGAACAATAGCTTTCAGTTGCACAAAGGATTTCTCCCACCCTGAATCCAAACCACAATGCCTCTTGCTCTGATAATAGCTTCTGAAAAGATTTTGTAATGCACAGAATTAATACATGATTATTTCCGCCTCACTTCTCTCATTTATTAGATTCTATAGTGAATTTCAAATTAAAAATAGCACCTCTTGAGTTTTTTAACGTTCTAATATTTTGAAACAAATCGTATTCAGAAGTTCCTCTTTTTGCCCGTGTTTACTAAGAAATTTGCATTTTTTTGTTATCGCTCAGAAACAAAACTGTGTAATATGAATGTAAAAATCAAGGTGTACAAAAAATTGCAAAAAATTAGAATGTCAAGTTGTTTAAAAATGAATTGCAGTGATTTTTGCTTTGCAAGCTGAAAGCGAGGTCAGGTGAAGTAACAGGCAAAGTGGGCTGTAAATCGGGAATATCTTTTTAAATTTATGAAGCAAAACAAAACCTCAACTTCAGTTAGAGTTTTGCTTCAGCAAGGACCAGAATCAGGCCCCATGTCCTAAAGGAAATAATGAAGTGTAATTCTGCTGAGGCATCTGGAAGGTGAGCTTTCGCATCACTGCATGGGAAGCTCCTCTCTGCTCTTACAAAGACTTTCTCCCACACTTGCCACATAGGTGTGAGAACTTATTTACATGAAAGCGTACATTAAATATTTACTGACATTTGCCTGGGATTTGTTTGAAATGTCGGCTGTTCTGCTGCATCATGGGATGACACCGCGGAACAGGACGCTGCTCTTTGATTAGAACAGTGATTTGTGACTCCAGTGTTACGGCTGCTCTAGTTACTGACTCGCTTTTGGGTGTATATAGAATGTGTTCTGTCGGGGGACTGGGAAAGCCTACATGAGATCAGATCTTAAGAATTTTTTTCTTCCTTTTTAAAAAAATCCACAAACAACAAAACAAAACCCGGAACAACCCCCAACCACAAACCTCCATAGAAGTGGTGTACTTCAGACAAACACTGTTGAGTGTAAGTAGTAGGTGTAATGTTCTGAGACAGGGTAAATCTTTGCCTCCTAGCATTTAAGCTCAGACCAGGCTATTTCAAATCAAGTAAAGACTGGCTGAACATCTCCAAATCCTCTGTTAGTCACTTCCTAAGCCATCATTTAGGAATTAGTTGTTTTCCTTCACTGGGACTCTGATACTACACAATTTTCCAATGAGACAATCATTCAGAGGAATGTCAATATATTCTATTACGTAAAGTTTTAAAAATGCATAGTTACATGTAGCTGAGTTTAATATTTAATTATGTGTAATTTATGTGGTCTATTTATTTGTTAAGCCTTAGGCTTGAGGAGGGGGAAGGTGATTTGTTTTTCTTGTTATGCAATAGCTATTGTTCCCCTCCCACCCCAGGAACAGGCACCGTGGCAGCCCCAGCCAGCACAAGGAGAGGTGTTCTGCTTTAAAAGACATCCGACTGTAAATGTCAAATTCATAAATATTTAAACATTTTTCTTTCAATTTGAAGTCAAGTCTGACAGGACGCCTCTAATTAACCCTGGGATCCGTTTCAGGCTGGGGCCTTATTGCAGAGAAGAATCAGAGGTTTAGTTGAGGTGGGGAAATCTGTGCTCCTGGCTGGGGAGGGAAGGGGGCAAGAAGCAGGGGGCTGGTAACTAACTCGTCGCATTAATTTTTTACACGTTTCCTAATTCGGTGTTTGGTCAGATAAAAGGTCAGTGGGTTTCTCCAGCTGAGTTGGGGGCAATGGAGGCTGTTTCCTGATGGGACGCGCCTGGAGGGGGGGCGTGCCCCGCTGCCCTCCGCGGCGCCGGGGATCTCCAGCCCGGAGCTCGGGAGCTCCGCCGGTGCGAGCCCGGAGCCGGGCGGCGGGGTTTCGCCGTCGGCTTTGGTCAGAGGCTTACCCGCAGACACCAGTGCCAGAGTATTTCCCGGGAGCCGGGGGGGCGGGGGGCGGTGTGGAGTGTATGGGCGAGGGGGCAAGCCGGCGTTCCCCTAAGTATTAATTCCGCCCGGAGGCAGGGAGGGGAGAGCGGATCTCTCCGGGCTCCGACGACTGCGGCTCCGGAGGTGCTTTCCCGAGAAGCGGGAAGTGGAAGGAGCGGGAAGAAAGGCCGGCGGCCCCGCGGCAGAGCCCCTCACCCTTCCCTATCAGCCGCTCCGAGGGGGCGGGTAGCGCGGGAGGCCGCACAGGCTGCGGCAGTGGCCCTTCAGCCCTTCCCTCCCTCTGCGGGGTCGCCATCCCCTCCCAGGGCGCGGAGGGTCGGGCAGGCGTTGATGCTGGTCCTTCCAGATGTGCGGGGGTTTTGCGAACCTTCGACGGCCCGGAGCCCATCACTGGGGACAAAGCTACACCGGCTCCCCACGGAAGACGCTTACAGAGGTGTAAGCAATGCCAAACACCCCACGGAAGGTTTCTAACTCTTTCCCGCGTTTTTTCCCTGCGTTACCGGGTGCAGCGCTGGGGGACGGGCGGGGTATCTCGGCAAAAGCATCTTTTGTTAAGGGCAGCCAGCTCCGCGGCCGGTACCCCGGCAGTGTGGAGAAAACTGTGGGGCAAAGTTGGAAGCAACATCTAAAATCTCTGTAACTACGGGTGGAGAGAGGCCAGCGCGCTCTTTCTCTCCCCCGTGTTTACTCGGGGCATTTGACAGCACTTCGTTCCCATCATTTTCATTGTTTCCCTCGCATAGCCCGTTCCCCGGGTGCTTGCGCGACTCTTTCATACGGCAACCGGAGAAGGAAAATCGTTTAAAACCGTGCTTGCGAAAACAGAGAATCAAGAGATTCAGGAGCAGCGCCCGAAACTGCCCCCGCCAGACTCTTCCTTCCTGGCAGCGGTGCCTCTGCGCGACCCCGGGGCCGAGGCGGGAGAAGGAGGCAGTGGGGGGCGGCTCGGGCCGCCCGGAGAGCGGGGCCGGCCCGCGGGGGGTCCGGGGGTCCCGGGGAGGGGGAACGGGGACTTGTCCCTGCCTCTCTGATGGGAGGCCAAACACTGCGGCGAAGCGGATTAACGTCCCCGGCCGCAGCGCTCGGGAAGGGGGCGCCGGCACTTTGGCTGGAGCTGCCTTTTTAGATGCAGATTGCGACCTCTGGCCCCGCGGGGCCAGCGGCCTTTCACGAAGATGCTAATGGCAGGGCGCAGCAGCCCTTTACCCCCGGGGCCCCCAGGGCCTAGGCGGCGGGAGCTGCGAGCGGGCGGCGGCGGCCGTCGGTGCTGCCACCTCCCCAGTCCCTTTCCCCCCGCCCGGTGCTGGCCGGGACCGCGCTCCCCCTGGTGTGGCTGGGGCAGGTACTTGGCTGGGGCCGCGAAGAGCAATGGGGAGGATGCGGGTAGGCGGCCCCGGAGCCCCCCGGGGCTGGGCGGAGGAGCTGGGGTGGGGGCAGCCCCGTTCTCCTGGTGGCTGTTGGGATTTGGAGGAGGGGCCGGCCGCGGTTTAGGGGAGGGAGGAAGGAGAGAGGCGGCGGGTCCAGCGGTGGCTGCGCGGGCGCGGAGGCGGTGGCGGGCGGCCCATGCCCGGCCTAGGCGGGTTTCGCACCCGCCCCCCGCCGCCCGGGGTTTACAAACCCGGCAATCCTCCTCCTCTGCCGGGCGCATCCAGGCAAGCAAATCCGAGAGCCTTCCTGAACCTGCATTTCCATTAACTCAGCCTCAGCCCCGGCTAATCCGCAGCACTGAAGGCAAGGAGGCTAATTAATGACAAGCTTTTACAGTCAAGACCAGCGATAATTGCTTTGGTGGCCTTTATGATTACAAGATAAAAATGGACCGGGCCTGACATAAGAGCCACTGTGTACACTGCAAGACAGGAGGAAATTAAGAGCTGGCTAGCTGAATACGGAGCAGAAAATTACTAATAGAGGAGAGATAATGAATAGGCCGGCTAGGCATTCATGGGGAAAAATCCATTTTGTTACCACGCGAAATTAGGTGGTGGAAAGGAGTTTGCTAATTGTTCTCATCTTGTAGCAACCAGGACTGAGGCAGGGGCGTGCTTTTCAATTCATTTCCCTGGTAATTGTGAAAGGGGGAATGCAGGCCAAATGAGTCTTGCTGCAATTTGCGCGCCTGGTCTTTTCATTTTCATGTTGCGTTTTTAATTGTTGCTAATATAGCTTATAATGAAGCTAATGAGGGGAAATTATTGTACAACTTTTTAGCACATGGAGACGAGTGAAATGCACAAGAAGGATTCTCTCCTATTGCTGAAAAAAAAAAAAAAAAATAGTAATCTGGAGGAGTTTGGAACTATCGGGCTTTTTTTTTAATCCTTTCCCTTCTGCAACAGACAAAAGGAAGGATCGCCACCTACTTTCTTTTTCTCTTTCTTCGTTCCGTGTTTTATTTTTCACTCAAAGAAAAAAATAAAAGGGATTTTTCCTCGCTGCCCCCTGGCAGCTCCTGGCCCTGGATGCGGAGCTGCGGGGCGCTCCGCGGTGCTTGCGCGCAGCCAGCGCGCCCGCCTCCGCCTTTCGGTAGTTAAATACAAGCCGCGGGGCGGGGAGGGGATGGGATGGAGGGGGGGCATGTTCGCACTGCTGTCCCTGCCCCTCCGTTTGCTTCCATCCTTGGCTCAAAGTTAGCGCTGCCCGGTGCTTCCCCCCCGACGGGGGCTCCGCGCTTCTCCGCGACCGCGCAACTCAGGCGCTGCCTCTCTCTCCTCCCCTGCAGAAAAGCAACGTCCCGCCGCTCCCGCAGCGCAGGGAAGAGGCAGAGTCCGCCAAATTCCTTCTTCTCACCCTCCTCTCCCTCGCTTGCATCGCTGGGGTCCTGGCGGTCTCGGGGGTCGCCTACTGCCTTCGGCACCGCGCCCACCGCCGGCTGAAGGAGAAGCTCTCGGCTCTTGGGGGCGACGCCGGCTCCGACGCTACCGCTGCTTACCAGGTAAGGACCGAGCTCTTCTCTTCCTCCTTCTCCTTCTCTTCCTCTCCCTCGTCCGGCCCTGCGGCCCCGGGGCGCCCGGCAGAGCCCGAGGGGTCCCTTTTCCACCGGGAGCCGAAGGAGTGGGTTTATTCCCTCTGTTGCTTCCCCCGCCCCGCTCCAGTCGTATTCCCGCGGATTCACTGTAGCAGCTTTTAACTGCTGGATATTAATCTTGGCTATTTTGGGAGTTGCTGTAAATTCGTGCCTAATTAGAAGCATTTAAAAAGAAAAAAAAAAAAAAAAAAAAAAAAAGCCCTCGCTATTGAAATTTTCTGAAAAAATAACATTAATATCCATAATCTGTCACCCCTGCCACTATTAATAACAAAAAATCTTTAACAGTTATGAGGAATGGATTGCACGGTTATCTGAAGATGTCTCTCTTTTTGAGTAATCGACTTCTTCAGGGTCTGATATGAAAAGAGCCTTTGACCCGATCTGTTGCCACCTTCTGCCATTATTCAGATAAATGAAATCTAATGCTGATAGATGGAGAGGTAAACCAGGACTGGTTCTGGGAGAACAATGGTAGCAGATGTGTACCCAGTAATATGGGAGCACTGCTCTCAGATTTCCTGAAATAAATCAGAAACCTCAGGCTTTCTCTTTCAGTTTCAAAAGTATTGGGTGGAGAGACACTGCATCTTCCCAAAGTTTGTTTCAGATCATGGCACTTATTTCTTGGTGTATTACTGGTGTGGTAATGCATGTGTTATGGTCATAAACCACAGAACCGTGGTCTGCTATCCCAAAATACTTGGAGTGTGATCAGGAAAAAGAATTCAAGAATGTGTAAACATTGTTGCTGTAGTATCCGTGTGTGCTGTGCACTGGTAGGGTCCCGCTAATGGCACTCTACTGTCAAGCTTTTTTTTACCCTCTTGTTCTGCTTAGGATCAGACATTGTGGCCTTACTGTATTCTGGAGCTGAGGTAGATTCAAATTGGCAGCTATGAGTCATGCGGGAATAAACTCATATTTCCTTGCAAAGTTTGGGTCTGCCTGTACCTCTTACCCATTAAAGAGGTGATGTATTAAGTACATCTCCACAGGCTGAGTCGAGGGAGATTTTAGTACAGAATGATAAATATGAATGTTTCTGTCACAATTAGTATCTTCATGAATAGCTTTGGTTTTCAGTTTAAATAGAATGTTTACTTTTTTAAAAAAAACCCAAATCTTTAAATTACTTCACATCTTTAAATTTACTGATTTACAAAGCAAGAGAGAGAGAGCATTTCCAGTGGAAAAAAAAAAAAAAAAAAAAGGAGTGTCCTGCAGGATAAAGTGTGAACAAACCAGCAGTTTGTCAGATGAGTTCTGTTGGCCAAAGAGGCTTTGGCCATAAATATTTTAGTTTGATTTCAATATGGAACTTGCTGTTGGCTTATTTAAACCGCAGAATGGATAGGTAGTCTTTTTCTTCTGTTAAATCTGAATACAAGAATTCTTAATTTAAAAAAAAAAAGCCCTCCAGGTTCCAAAATCACACTTGAAACTGAATTTGTGATAATTAACAGGACAATCTTCCTACTGACAGCTCTAATTAATAGTATCTGTAATTAAAATCGTGCCCTTCCAGCAGGAAAATTGTTTGAATTTCTTGGAGTGACCTTTTTTGCCATTTCTCCTGGGAGTATAGTGGTTGATATTGATTTTATAATGAGCTCTGGTTTGTTTAATAGGAATCCGTAATCCAGACACTAAATGCAATGTGTGCTTCATATCTTCTTCCCAGATTTATATATATTTTAAAATCTTCTTGGTTAGATCAGAGAGTGGCATTTTCTGTTTAAAACAACAACAATGCTTTGAGGATGCTGCTCAGTATTTCAATAGCAAGACTGTATTAATATTCTTTGTTCCTGACCTTTGTGCCCAGTCCTGACCACCTGACTTTTTTACCATTTCCATTGGTTTTTCAAGGTAACTGTAGTCATGAGTGGAAGGAAAAATGTTTTTCCTTAACTACAAAGGTTTCTAAGGGCTTGGCTCTCCTCCCGTGGAAATAAATGGGAATTTTGCCATTTGTTTCAATGGCAGCAGTAGGAGGCCCCAGTATAGGCAGACAAAATACTCAGGCAGTTTTGATGCTGCTAAGTAGCATTTTATCAAAATGAATCACTGAGGCTTATTCTGTGTATAATAAACTATTCATGTGGATTTGAAGAGAAGTAGGATTGAGCCCTATTCGCATCGTCAAAATCGCCTTATGTTGAGCTGTGTTAAATGTAATGGATATCTGGTATGATGCATGTTTTGGATAACATCAATTAGGTCTCAGAAAAGCATCAATTATCTTTTTCCTCATCTTCTCTGGTACTCATAGGGGAATAATGTAACCCGTATTAATATGAGAGAAGAAAAAAGCAGATAGCTTTCAAAATTGTACCTACTTTGTTCCCTTCTGCTAAATGTTTCCCAAGTATGTACTCGGTTAACTCAGTGTATTTTAAAAATATGAAATATTTCAGCAGCTGCTGCCACTAGACTTTAAAGAGCAAATACTCAAATATGTTGCTGCTTACAGCTTAAGTGACAATTCAGACTTTTTTTTCTTATCTGAAGCGGGAGAAATTGTTGGGTATGAAAGGGCCTGGTGGCCCAATGTGATTCAGAGGGAACACTGAAATATTACGTTGATTCACATGCTTCTCAAAATGTCAGTGGTTTGTATCTTCACATAAACAAGACTGACCTAAATTTTCAACATTTAGCAGAAGCATTTTTCATCCTAACCCAGTTCAGCCAAGAGAGTTCATTCGGGGTTTCCCTCCTTCCTTAGTCACCCTGTGAACTTTGAAGAGGTTTTTATCCACAGCTGCTTTTCTTTTTTCTTTTTTTCCTCTTTTCCTCCCCATCTTCCCCTTCCCCCCTTCTCGTCTGTGCAGTGAAATACCAGCTTGAGAAGGGGAAAACAGACACACCGTATAGTCAGGGAAATAGCAGGTTGGCTGCTAAGTCTCCCCCTGCACCCAAGGTGTAGTGCCTGTCATGCAACGTCACTCTCCTTTGGGCACTCACCTGCTGGTATGAGCAGTTCTTGTGTGAGCATGCCTGCCTACTAACATGAGTATTTCTTGTGTAAGTGCATGTAGAAGTGACCAGTCTTAGGCAGGACAGCCAAAACCATTTAAAACTTGCAAGCAGGCAAATAAAATCTCTGGAGCGCCCTTGATGAGCTGTCAAATGTCCCAATACTGCTTGAAGAGGTACCTGGTTCTTCAGGTGCTTGGTAAGGCAATCAGCTGGCCTTCAGCATGTTAAAGTGAGCTCTGGGAGACTAAACTCTGTGGAAAGACTCAGTACCACTAAGAAGGGCAGATGCACAATTGCAACTTCATTGATCTTTGAATCACTAAACAACAAAATTATAAGATGGTTTAATCAGTAGCTAAGGAGCTTTTCAAAATCCATGGAAACAGTGTATCTCATAAAAAACATTGTATGTGCATAAAACATTTTATACATCAAGGCGGACAGTTTTTGTGTACCTTACAAACACGTCTCTCGTCCTTTCAAATCACACGTGTAATGATTAGATAAGTCAGTGTTAGGCATGCAGGGATGACTAAAAAGAGCTTCTTGCTGCCTTCTCATTGCTCCTGCGCATGCGTGCACCTGCACCCATGTTTTCAATTGTTGCTCATATTGCTTTGATCTTCTTTGAAAAGCAAGTTTAGCATTCTGCAAGCCCACTCTCTGGTCCAGGAGATTAGGGCAGAAGCGTTCTAGGAATTTTCAGCAGCCACTCTTTGATTTATTTCACAACACTGAGCAGATTTTCTTCATGCACTTTGAAGCCTTTAGAACATAACCCAGAGAGAAGCGGGCATGCAAACATCAGGGGGCGATCTGCAAACAGGGCCGCTAAGTGCACATCTTGTCACTGCTCCCATTAGCGAGCAATTTATTAATGTAATGAGTGTATGTTAGTGACTGCTACTATTTAGGAATGCTCTGTTTGATTCAGGGTGATGTATTTGTGAGTCCAACTGAACCCTGGCATTTGACCTCCATGTGGGGAACGCTAGGTTGTGCAAGATGTTAAATCATCAGCATATTTTATACTTTGAGCTGCAGAACTTTCTTATGAGCATGGTCTTCTGCATCACTGATAATGCTCAGCAAAATGTTGCCCATAATGAAATTTAAAGGCAAAAGTTAAAATGCACTGAAACTGGCTTCAGAAAAGCTGCCTTTTAATATTTTATGCCAATAATGTTCTTTTTAATTTTCCTTCATCTCTGCCAAAAGAGCTTCCTTTAAAAAGTGAGGGGGCCACAACCAAACAGTCTACAGTGAAGTTTGTTCTTAAACTGCCTGAAGTATTCCAGGTTACATGAACCATGTGCTGTCAGTGCAGCTGGATTGCATCATCAGCTGTTTTAAAAATTTGTTCAAATAACCTGGTTTGGCAGGCATATAATTGTAAAGTATATGTTAAATTCTGTATTATTACATGTATTACATTATATATAAATTATATATTCCTTTGTCAGATACGGTCTTATTAATTGCATTATCCTTCTGGATTCAAAGCCACCAAGAACTTCTCTGTGCTTTTATAGATTTGATCCTGCTGGTATTTTTTATTAGAGATGTTAAGAGCACAGTATTTACCACAATTACAATAAGTATTTTGCTACAAATATTTTAAAAGGCTCCAACTGAAAGAATCCACTGGAAACATACTCTCTACTTAATCATCATGCCTGTTTTGTGTGTTTAAATACAGATAATTCACTACCTCTAATACGGCTTTTACACTGTAGACTGACTTTCACAAGCAAACTTGTTATTATAGTATTAGACCTTAATGTTATAGTAATACTGTATATCAACTCCTTAGAAAATTGTTTTTTGGGAAGTGAAATGGAAAAATGAAAAAAGGAAGATTTTGCTTTTCTTATTTGTCAAGGTTTCAGTAATTTTCCAAATTTTCCAATCAAAATTTGGACCAAAAAAAAAGCTGGTAAACTGGAGATAATCAGTACCATAAAGTATTACCTCTTATGTATGTAAAACTTCATTTTCAAGGACCTTCCTATGCTTCAGCAAAAAAGATATCACTGAGGACAAGGTGTATTTAGTACATGAGTATTTAGTAAACATTTCATAAGGAATACAATTAGTAAGCATTTTGGATAGATGAAAATTTTGCCTTAAGGCTGAATGCTAGGAAGGTCTTGCTTGTGTTTTCTTCTGGGAAAACAAAGGACAACACATTTTTAATCTTTTCTTTTCCTGCATCCTTATTAAAAGAGAAAAAAAAATATAATCTTGGGTGACTATGTAAAGCAATAGGGCAAGCTGTAATTGTTTCTAATAAAGCATACATGGGGAGGTCTGTGTTTTAGAAGTGTTGTTCTCATCCATTTAAGTCTGCTTATTGTGTATTATATGAACAATTTTCTCTATCTTTAATTAGAATTTCGTCTTAAAATAAATTCTCAGGAACCTGCAAATACATTGTATGTAATGTTGTTACATGAATCACTGTACTTCAAGGTGAGACAGTTTTGACAATGTACAAAATATACTGTGCAACAGTCATTCATGGCAATGCTGGGAAAGGAAAAAGAAGTGGGGAGTGTTTTAAGGTGATGAGAATTTACCATATGCTTAAAACACTTCTGTGAAGTCAGTGGATGGCCAAAGCAGAATGAGGCAAACCAGAATGTTTACAAATACAAATTTAACTTTTATTTTTGGTTTGGGTTTATTTAGGTTTTTGTTTGTTTGTTGGGTTGGGTTTTTTGTTTGTTGGTTTGATTTTTTTTAAATCTGATTAGTGTTCAGAACAATCCAGAATTCCTGTGATGCATTGGACTATGTAATTCCCTAACCTTGCTTCCTGTGGTAGCCCTAAAATTGAATTAAATGGTAGTAATGTTCAAAATAGGATTTCAAAATACTGTACGAATTTGTAAATCTGCAGAAATCTATAAAACATGCCTGTTTGATGATTGTGGTGTAAATAAATAAATAGTTAGACAGAGGTATATTTGCTATGATACCCCTAACATTTAAGGTCAACTTCAAAATACTGCTTAATGAGGAATGCCCACCTGAAGAGCTGAAGCTCAATGGCACAGGTTTCAATGGAGCACGTCAGGAAATCTGTATTTGAGATTGTCATGTCTGTCTGTGAGGAGCAGTGTTCTCCCATTGCGTCCTCCCCTGCTCTGCTCATTGCTGCAGCACCCATGGCCCCAGCAGTGAGGCAGCCCTGGGTAACTGTACTGGCTGTGTGAGAGAGGTTTATTGGGCTTGTTATGAATGGCTCTCCTCTAAGCAGGTCCTGTTTTAAGTTCAAGAAAATAACTTTTGTAAATTAATCAGTGTTGGAGAAAGGGTCTGGCCTTGACCAGAGAAGGTTTTACCTTCACAACCCAGGTCCTGGGCAGCTGCAGCAGTGGCAGTGCAGCAACACTTTTGAGTAAAACACTCTTTATACTAGGGTGGATAGGTGGAGAGAGAAGTTTTTTTGCAGATATGGAAGGAAAATGAACATACATGCAACTCCTGGAATGCTTGGATGAGAAGGTGCTGTGTGGGTTTACGCGTCAGAAATATAAACTATCATTTCCAAGTATTTGGCTGTTTATCTGTGTAGGATTAGTGCAAAGTGGCAGAGAGAAGATGATGTTGGCCCTCTCCTCTTAACTGACTTCATTTATTTTTCCCTGTCTAAAGAGTACAGTATCTGAGCTTAGTGTTTTGTGGAACAAAGACAACCAATGCTCCGAGCATCTTGCAGTATAATTTCTGTGTGTTTAGGGTGTAAGAAAATCTAAGAAAAAAAGTAGTAGGAGGGGAAAGTTAGTGACTCATTTTTAATTACTGGGAAATTCACAGTCCTTACCCAAACAGTGATTTCTAAGAAAGTGTGCTGGAGGTGCTCTGGACTTGCAGGTTGCAGGCTGCATCTCGCCTGGTAAACTAAACCAGTAAATTGTTTGAATGGCCCTGGCACCATTTCAGGCCAACTTCTCCCGAAAGGTTGCTCAGCACAGTTAGCACAGGCCAAGAAAAAGACATATATTCATTAACTGGTCAGTGTGCTTAATAATTTGGCTGTGGCCACCCAGTTTTAGAGGGTGAGGATTACTGTTGCTTTATCTGCCCTTACTCCCCATCATGGACCTTTGAGGTGTGGGCTCCCTCTCCCAAGCATCCCGCTCCTGAATGTCTCGCTTCTGCTTCAGAGCCACTTCAACCCATCTCTGCTGTGCCATGGGCTGTTTGCCAGCTGAATGTGGGCTGGTTCTCAATAAGTATAATAGATTGTCTCCCTCTGGTAAATTGATTATATCCCAGTGCCTGTATGTTATAAAGAAGCCAAAGATAACCACAGCCTTGCCTAATGGGCTGGAGAGTATTTGATTTGCAGTCCCAGGCCGTACATCATCTCAAGTGTCCCGATTTCTTTCTGGAATAACTATACTGTCTTCAGTGGCATTTTTTTTCTGATGTAATGTAGAGGATAATCAGGCCTGTCTTTCCTACACACTTCTGCCCTTTTTTGCATTTTAGGATTTTCCTTTTTCTTTAGGAGCAGCTCTGTTATCATGTTTCAGATTCTTCTATTGTATATTCTCTGAACACTCAGCAGCTAGCACTGTGGTCTGGCTTGCTGAGCCTTTCATATTCCTTCAGAGTGCTGTAGTAGAAGAATAAACTACATTTTTTAAAGTTTTTAACTGGGAAGTCTTTTTTATTTGCAGAACAAATCTTTTACCAGGGTCATGTTCCCTGGAAGAAAGTAGGAGTTAATTTTGTGTACATAAAGAGCTGTTGTAGGTGATGTTTGTCAGTTCTTGTGGGACCATGTTGCCTGCGAGCAGAAACAGGTTGCAGTTTATTCTCTGAAGTGTGTAAGGTACATAAAAAGCGTTCTTTCTACTGCTTTCTTCTGGGTACATCTGTTCATCCTGCACATCGGTCTCACACGGCAGGCAGTGAAAGGGGAAAGGAATGTAGATGCAGTGTCGCTTCCTTTCTTTTTCCCCTTGCAGGCTGGAAGACATGCTGTGCTTTGCAGCATGCTGGCAGAGCAGGTCCACGTCCTGCCCAAAGCCTGCGAGATCTCAGCTTCAGGGATCTTTGCCCTTCCTGCACTTTGTGTTGTATTCAGCCTTAGGGAAGGAGTTGAGACTTACTGCAGCCACCTAAGGTTTTACCCTGGTAAATCCATACAGACTTGTCTGGTTTGTGGGATAGATGAAAAAAAGTTGGTTTCAAACCTGCCTGTAGCCCAGTTGTGCAGCTCTTACAAGGATATCACGAAGTGGAATATTCTGAATGGACTGTGATATTTTTGTGCATTTTATTGTGGTATAAACTATAAGAGAAGAAGTTTGGCCAGAGCAGACTGGCAATCTCCTGGGGTCAGGCTGCTCAACTGCTCCAATATTCCTAAAGGCACAGGCGAGACGTGCATCTCAAGCATCCTTGGCGGTGTGTGTGCCATGTGAGGGCAGGAGGACCCATGGATGGTCTGTGTGCAGAGTACAGAATTGGATGCTGAGGATGTGATTTGTGTTGACTGGACAAGAGTCCTCATTTCATTCCTTTCAAGAGGGACAAGGCTACAGTTCCAGGGATGAGGACTGCCTATCCCAAATATTTTTCTTTTCATATGTTCACATGCACAACAGAGATCTAAATGCCTTCTAGCAGTTTAAAGACCTGTAAAAGAAAATTTGAGTGATTAAATGCACACCAGCAAGGTATGGTGAAGGACTGAGACAACGCACGTGACTTGTTTGTACTGTGATTTTTGCTATTATAGGTTCTAAGCTCTTATAGCACCAGTGTATGTCACTGCATTGTAAGCCAGCTGGGGTATTCCTGAAGCTCTTTGTATTCTAGTTCAAGTTCCTAGCTTTCAGTGTGCAGATCCAGTTTTTGTCACTTGTATTCTTACCAAACAATCAAACCATGACTGTAAAAGGGGCTCCTAGAAGTTAAATCCTTCAAAGAACCAAAATTAATTGGGAGGGGGTGGGAGAGAATAGCTTTTGGATTGGAGAAAATAAAGTTTCATGTAGGTGTCTTATCCAGAGGAGAAAATGCATGAGGCTTTCTCTAAGCTTTGCTGACCAGTTTTTTAGACTTTTTGCTGAAGGCGAATGATAGTTTATTGATGTTTTCTTGGGATAGCTGCATTCTGAACAAGCACATATTTTGATCAGGGAAATAGTTTGTTGAACTTTTAGTATTTCAGACTGCTACAGTCCTATTAATTTTTTTGTGCAGTTTTTATTTTTCAGGTTTCCTATCATAGGTGCAGGCTTCTTGATGATTCCTGCTTTATCCTTCTGCATAGGACTGCTGCTGCTTTGCAGAACCATGTTAATTTCCTTTCCCTTCATCAAATGTGACCTAACTTGGAGATGTATGCATTTTGTTCAGGTGGGAAGGCTTTTCCTTGGTCGCGCTGTCTCACAACAGCAGGGATACATGGTTTGCAGTGGTCTGCAGTAGAACCAGCCCTACCAATTTGCTAGTACTGCTGGTCTGAACATCTCCCTAATCTTCAAAAATGTATCAGGAAGAGTATTCACATGTCAGAGAAGTATCAGTCTTTCACACTATTAATAGAAGAACGAGGGAAAGATGAAAAGGAAAGATTCAGTATACTGCTACTTTTCTGACAGTGCGGGGAAAAGAAACTTGGATTTTCCAAAGAGAGGAACTTCCAGGTTCTCTCCTGGAGTTCATCCTGATTCCTGGAAAAAAAAAATGCCTCCTGTGGAGTGAAATGTTGTGATTTGCTGGAAGAGGTTTTGTTGCAGCAAAGGATGCCAGTGGCTGGCTATCCACGTAGAATAAGAGGAGAAATGTGGGGGAGCTGAGTGTAGTTTTGAGAGCAAGAACAATCTACAAATGTAAATTCATGTTATAAAGTGAAATTATGTCATACAGCATCTCCTTCTATACTATGGGGAAATAATAGTACAGTAAATTGGGGACATGAGCATGTAAACTCCGTATGCTGTCACCCCCAAGAGTGAAATAAAGAGCTGCAATTCCTAATTAACCTCACTGGAAACCTCTTGGGTGTGAAGTTAAGAAACACAGAAGGCTTGCCTAGCAAGCTGTTCCAAATTTCAGCTCCTTTTTGAAGGTCTTGGTCAACCCAGTGACTCTTCAGGCATTGTTTACTAATAATTGTGTTTGCTTGTTTGAGGGCTTTAGAAGTTAATTAAGTATAAATCAATGTTTGAGGCTTCTGTGAGTGCTGGTCACTCTGTTGCTGAAGGAGCACTGCAGAAATGAAGGGACTGAGGAAAACGTGACAAGAATGATTAAGGGCATGGAGAACTCATATGAAGAGAGACTGAAAAGACAAATTATTTCTTCTAAAATAGTAACAAGTGGCAGTGTAGAAGATAAAATAAATATCTATAAAATAAGGAACTGGAGGAAGAATGAAACTCTTATTCTGTCTTCTGCCTGGCACAAAGGCGAAGATGTTCAATTATATTAAATACATTAAAGACTAACAGAGGACAAGCTATCTGCATAATAAAACTGCAACGTGCAACACTATTTCTGCAGAATGTTGTTGATGCACAAGTTGTTAACAGGCACATGAGGAAAAAATATTCTAGGTTATAAAAAAGCTGATGATATTTTAGAAGATGTCTATAATTTTGTGCCCCAAGTCTTAAAATAATCCAGAATTAGGATGTGAGAGTTTTAGAAATGTGCCTACCTTGTGTGTGTTCTCCTGCGCTGTTCCCATGGTGCTTCTTCCAGGCAACCTGGTGCCTGGTGGAGAGGTCCAAGGTGGAGTAACTACTCCTGTGCTTGCATAAGTCGGCAAAGGGAGACCCAGGAGCTTCAGTAATGGCCAAGGAAGTTCTTTTCTTTAAAAGCAAACACACATTAACTTCTTGCTGCAGGGTATTTATGGGGAACAGTGCCATGGGGCAGTCAGGAGTGGTGGGGAGGTCTGCAGCTCTCCTCTGTGTGGGGAGTGCCAGGGTACAACTGTGATCCACTTTAGAGCATGGTTGTACGCAGGAGCAGTGCATTTTTGTAATGTTCATCTTTTGCTGGTGCTGTTTTCTTCAAAATAGGAATTCTCTGACCATCAGTACTGATTGAGTATAAAAGCCCTCTTAGTTTTTTCTGGTGTCTCTTGTAACATTAATAAAGTGAATGTGTAGAAATATTGACCAACATTTTTAATCTTTGAAGGCTTTTGTGCTTTATGATAGAAACAATGTCTGTTCTCAGAGACAGGATGGAACTCATACATGCAATTTTTTCCTGTAGTTCGGTAGAGTTTCTCTGTATTAGTAGAGATTTGGCTCATAATAAAGTGCTCTGACCTACTAGCAACTTTGTGCTTTATAGATCCTTTCTTTTTTAACATTGTTTCGTTATTCACAAAATTTGCATTTGCTCTTCCTAGCAGAGTTAAAGGGTGATCTCATTTTTATTTTCTGTGGGGAATGGGTGGAAAGTGATGACTTTAGTTTTCAAATTAGGAGAGGGTAATGACTGGCATTTTCAACAGTCATGATAGATGATGTTACGAAGAAAGATTTGTTGCCAATGGCCATCCTTGATAAATATTTCACTACCCCAGCATCACCTTTTGTGTGGATAACTACCTGTTATAAAAGAAAAAAATATGAAGTATTTGAGGTCTTTAGAAGTTTTTAGGATTACTTTTTGTATTTCTCTGACTGGTTCTAGTACATCTGTTACCATGAGTGCAGTTACACAGGCTTAAGGAGAAGCAATAATAGTCTTTGAAATGGAGTAAAACATTTTTAGACATAAACTTGTGGCTATATGTTGTTTTCTTTCCAGGCTGGAAGTGCATGCTAAGTCCTACTGGCAGCTGGGAATTCTTATTTCTAGCAGAAATGATCTCCCATTTTTAGTCTTTCACGGCAATAAAAGAGTGGACTACACAGCCTTAATGTATCATAATGTATAATGTAATGTAGCTGAGAAACTACAGCTGGCTTGGGACTGTGTTTTTTGCCTGCTTTGGGCCCCAGGCAACTATAAACGCTGGGAATGAAAAAGGAAACATTTGTGGCAGTTATCTTTTAGAGCACTGGCATCTGCTGGGAGCTGGTTGGGCTTTGGGTGGGTTAGACAAAGTCAAAATACATGATGAATTTGCCCATGGTTCTGTGTGGCCTTTCAGGTTAATTCAATCGTTACTATGGTTTATTTGTTACCCATACTGTGCTGTATGGCTCTCGCTGTGCTAGAAGTGAATTTACTGTGCAAATTCATATTAAGAAGCAGCTGTGCCCTCATGAGCATGTATTTGAGTTAGTTAAGATAAAGAAAACACAGAAAAGATCAAGTTTGTTCTACACATTATTTTTCTCTGTCTAGTTTCTCCTTAAGAAATCTTGCCTTTCCTCGCTTTATACTTAGCATGTACTTGTAAAACGCTACATGCAGCCACAGCTGAAATGTGGGAAATGCAATTTAGAGGCCAGCATTGGTTGAAACCACACAAAAAAAATATTCCTTTTTTATTTCTGGGGGGAGGGGGAAAGAGATCAATGTCATATCCTGCTGCTTCCAGAATAACAGTTGTCTGAACTGCAAGACCATGAATGCTCAGACACTGCCAGGGACACCCTGAGAAAAACTTGGGTGCTTTTACACCAGCAGATCTCAGGTGACTTTAGGCCTAAGGTTTGCAGATGTTTCCTATTAGAAACAGTCCTTGGTTTCCTTGGAGGCATCCAGGTACTGTCTTTAAATTCTGAGAGAAACCACCATGATGTCATTATGACCATGATGTTATTATGCAGGGAAAATACCAGTTCAAATCGGTTTGTTAAAAACATGAACTTCCTTCGTATATCTTCTATCGTGAAGTCGAGTGTACTGCGTTCATGCGAAGTTAGGCATCTGTTTCATAAAACTCTTCCAGCTTCTAGAAATGAAAGATATACACTGTTGCACTCTCACAATCCCGGCTGGAGTGGTCTACTGTATTTTTGTATAGAAAAAAAATCCCAGTAGAGTAACCTAAACATGGTCTTCAGATTTCACTGACTCTTTGGAAAGCAGTATTATCCCCAAAGAGGCCTGTGCTTTCCTGGCAGGGATAGCAGAGAAAACACACTACTGTTTTTTCAGGGAAGTATCATTAGACCTATGCAGTCACATCTTTCTTGTGACTTTCATCTTATGCGGTGACAGAAGCCACATAAAAGACCTTTCCCTCCTTCAGGAGCTTCTGGACTACTTACACGTCTGGCTCGCTCAGGAGAGGTTACTGAAAGAATTAAAGTAAAAATATTTCCTTAAGCTGTATTGCCCAGACAGCATCTTTGGTTCCGTACAAGCCAGAAATTTCCACATCTGCTAGACTTCTGGAGATATATACAAGACCATGATGGCTTTTTGTTTGATGTGGTAGGATAAGACTGTGCAAATGTTTGAATTTAAAAAGAGGGACTAAAGCAAATAAATACAAATAAAGGAAAAGTAATTTTCCATGTAAAGATAGCAATGTTTTCTGTGCCTTTCCCCTCCTTCGTGGCCTCTACTCCCTTTGTGTACATGAAGAAAGGGGAATCATAATTGCATGACTCACCACCAGGAAACTCTCACAATGCTAAAATAATTGAAAATTTTGTTCCACAGACCATAATTAAAATTGGGGTTTTGTTAGGAAAATGAGTCTCAAGCCTGTGTTTGACTGCAATGCTCTCAAAGAGAAACAGCAGCCCTGCCCTTTTTGACATTTAAAAACCTAACAAAGCAAAATCCTTACACCAAGACTCGAGTTATATCCAGATATGCAGAGTGTGGTGCAGCATGAGAGGGCAGGTAGTAAACTGAACTAGACGGACTAAGGCTGTGTTAGCAATCAAATAAATAACATTTTACTTTCTTCCTTTTTTTTTTTTCTATCAAGATCTATTACATCAAAGTCCAGATAAATAAGAACTATACAGAGTATGGTTATGTAATGATAGTTTTGATGCGTTGTCTCTCAATATATTACTCTCAAACATTTTTCCAATATCACCCTTTGTTCGTTTCCTGAAGGCACACTGATCTCCGTAGTTGCCTTTTCTGGCAAGGATAGAAAATATATGTACAAATATTCCACGTATATGGAATATAAAAGTGAGCTCTTTTACTCCTGGACAAAAAGTATGTTAAAATGAAGCTAAAGCTTGAAAGTATGTTTCAATAACTCAAAAATAAATGGTAATAAAGCTGTAATTATCCCCAAAGCTACAAACACAGTAAATAAGTTAAAGTTAAATTTATAACACCTGCAAGCATATTAAGTATGCAAAAGCAAAACAAAGGCAGCCAAATGACTTTAGCTTCACCCTGTAGTAACACTAAGTAAATTTAGAGAATAATGATGTTTGTAGTCCTAGATTCATTTGTTTAAAAAAATGAGCTTACCTTATTTTTCATTTTTTGAATCTCACTGTGTTATGACTGCATCCACAGCAGAACAGTTGAATCCCTGCTGTACGTGCAGACCTCAGCTCATCCTATCAATAATGCCTCCTTAATTTAAAGGAAAGTGAGGCTACTATTTAATTCAACATATTAAAGCTGAGAAGAAAAACATTTTTAAAAATCTTCTTCTTCCATACCCAGCATATAAAAGTTTACATATATTCTTAGGTTTCATTATATATTTTGTTATAAAGTATAGCACTGAGTCCTTTAGAATTAATAGTCAGCATTTTTTAATTTAAAATTTCTACAAAGCAATTTTGTTTCACATGGAAAACAAACACATTGCTATTGTGATCATGCCTGCTTAAGCAGATTTGTTTCTGATAGAACATTAGGCAGGTCAGGTGGAAAGGGGTTGATGTACACTCAGCTATCACTTTTAATAAACAGTAATCTCTTTGTCTAATGTCTCTGCATTTTATTAATAATTGTACCGTGGAAGGCCTTATTCTCTCTTATATTTTGTTAATTCTGAAAATAATGGTGTCACACTTGTTTCTGGCCTAGCTCAGGATATTTCCATTTGAATTTGTTAAGCAAAAGATTTTTAAAACATGGAAGTGTTAGGCCTATTTCCTGAACTGCATTTTTGGAATTATGTAAATTTGTTGATCGGTTACAAAAAATTAGATTTTTTTTCATTAATGTATACAAATTAAGTTATGTATATTTTTCTAAATAATCTATAAGGTTGTAATTCCCCTCAGATCCTGGGACTGCTGTTAAGCAGGTCTGAGGTCAGTGTGGCTGGAGAAGAAGAGCAGTATTTTAGGTTAAAGCTACTTTGGATTGAACAACTTCATTTACAGTGCACCTTGTACCAGCTAGATGAGAACGATCCATGTTCTGTGATCAGTGGCTGGACTTGGGCTACCTGGAGATATTGCATAGTGTATTTGTATTCAGTAGGTGCATTTTAATAAACAGCAACATTCTCACTGGAGGCAGCTTGTGGTGGAGTGGCTTGCCTATATAAGAGTAGTGAGCGGAAAGCCTAGGTGCAAGCTGGCCATCTCTTAAACATGATCCTCAGGTCAGGTCTCCTGCCTGTAGCGTGCTACCCTGAGGTTTTTGAGTACAAGTTTTGCAAATACGGAAAAGTTTCGGTATTGGCCATTCAGACCTAGTTCCAGCTGATTTTAGTTATATGTTTGCCTATACTCTTAGTCCTTACCAGGGTGTATACATAGATGCCTCTCAAAACCCAAATATTTTAGTAAACTACGTGGTCTTAAGAGATTTTTCCAGATACCTACTATATTAGTTGAACTTAATGGCAGATAAAAGATCATTTGCCCTCTTGCCCTTCTGTGATGCAGATCACAGAATGACAACAGTAAATGCTGCTGTTGTCAGTGGCTGGAGACATCCCTAAGAGGTGGCGTTAACGCTTTGGTGGTGGCAGGCAGGTTGCATCTCTAGGCCAGACCTGGACAGGTTATCTGTGGGCCTCGTTTTTGAACTGACTTGATGCCTCCTTGTTTTTCTTACTCATCTCTTCAAATTAAGAGACCCACCTAACAAAACATAGTGGCAAGACTGGCTCTCCATCCATATTGCTTGTTGTCCATGTCTCTTAATGCCTTTCTTTAAATGTGGATAAATTACATTTGTACCACAGTATGGTTCATTCAGAAGTAGACTGCATGGATTTGAAAATCTATTTGTCGTACCTGAGGAAATAATTGTTGCCTTGCGCTTCTACCTGTTTCTGTGAGGACAACCAAGTATTAGGAATGCTTTAAAACCTCATTGGAAGATGTCCAGAGGTTTTCTGAGAACACTGTTTATGGTTTGTTTAAGGTTATCAGTTATGTTTCAAATAAAGAGCTGTCAACAGATGATCATTGCTCTGTACTTTGAACTCATTTAACTGGACATTATTTACAGAATATTTATCTTGGTTATGGCGGGTTTTTGTCACACAGTGATATTACTTTTCCATTATATACTGCATGTGACCACCACATACATTTGATAATAATGCTGGGAAATAAAAAACAGAGTAAGTGCCTCAGTGTGATAGCAATTCCCATGTGATGGGAAATAATGTCATAAACTTCAAATTACCTTTTAAATAAATGTTTATGTCCAACCCATCCATTAGATCATAGCCTGAAGGGTCAGGAGGATCATTTCTTCATATTTCACTATATGCATTATGATTGCTTTTTTAGGTGTAAATGATGTTTTTAAATGAAAAATGGCACTCAAACTATACACAAACAACGGCTAGACATTTCTGAGTCGCAGTACGGCAGAAATAGCCTCAGCCACTCAGCTAAATATAGAAATACAGCAGTAAATTGAACTCATTCTTAGAAAATACTTTTAATGGTGTGCATGCTGAGACGATACAGAAATACAGCTCGTGTCAATCTCACAGTCTGTAGCTTTGACATTTTAGTCAAGTTTAAATTCTAATTGTGGTTTGGTAGATGGCTGATTTGCTAAATGCTGATGAGAGTAAACATTTTGGAGAGTGGGGAAGAACTTCCCTATTTTTCTGAGTGTGCAGAGAAGTGTGCACGTAGCAGATACCACGTTAGTGAGGGTTTTAATCATAGAATCATAGAATAGTTAGGGTTGGAAAGGACCTTAGTTCCAACCCCCCTGCCATGGCTTTGTGTGCTTGTGGAGTGATGACACCTCTTTAAGTGCCCAGGCATGATGTTTCCCTGAGAGCACCTGGTGTGGAACACGCCACATCTTGAGGTGCCGCTATTCCCAATACCTTCCATGGGAAAAGGATATTGATGACTATCTCAAGAATGAAGCAAACCCAAATCCCATATTTAGACATTTCCTAGCTCTGAGCTGGACCTCCCCATTCCATATGTCCTGGAGGAGCCTTTTTGGCTCCCCAAAACACCCCACACATGAAAGCTTTTATACATGGTGGTGTTAACTGTGTTATCCCTGCAGTGCTAGGCTAAAAACCCAACCAGGAGTTGAAATGGTGGAGCTAACAAAGAGGTGACTTTGAAAAAGGAGAAGCTGTAGGTGTCCTGAGGTTGCTGATGTACACACGGAGATGGGGCAGGTTCCTTAGCCTGTGCTGGGCTGGCTGGCGGTGGGGGAAGGAAGAGCTGTCAAGGGCTGTTCAAACAAATACCCTCTGTTTACAAGCAAGGGAAACCCCATTGTCTTGGAGATTTAAAACACCAATCAAGAAATTCAGTGGTGTTTTTGCTACAACTATGATTTGACCTTCCTGTTTACATTAAACATTTTTTATGGCTGTGTGCAGTGACGTTGTTGCTTTGTTTAAGGTATTTGACAGTTACAGCAGTTCTGGGAATAATTGTTTTGGTTCTATATATGTCAGGAAAGAAATATGTTAATATTTGAGATCAGGTTACTTTTTTTTTTAACTTATATTTGTTGTGTTTCTCAACTTTACCTTCTTTCATAAGGACCATTAACAATGTTAAATTTAGTTTTAAAACAATGTTTATTGGTAACATTAAATACTTTGTCCAAAACATTCTTTTTAATTGGAGGTTAATCTGCTCTAGAACCAGTTGGCTGTAATTTTGCTTCTTTTGTAACTATCATTTATGTAAAAATGGTATATTAATTTCTTAGAGTGCTCTTGATCCCAATTTCTTCTTTGTTAGCTGAGGTCTATAATCCTTTCCACAGCAACCACCTGTAAAAGCAGAGGATTATGACTTGAGGCAGGATATGAGCAGCAGGAACAGATCAACTTAAAAACAAAGATCCTGATGAATACAAATGCTATTGTTAGCACGGAGTTGGGGTGAGTCAAGAAGCAGGATGTGAATTAGAATATAATAAATTCATGTCTGAGCCACATAGCATGCTAGCCAGAAGATAAATCCTTTCAGCAGTTATGTGGTAGACTACTTATCTTTATACCTTTCCTTATTATACTTTTGCCTAGTCAAATAAACTGTTTCCTCTGAGAATGGCTGATATCTAAGTATCTGAACAGCTTTTTGGTTTTCTGTAGATTTATTTTTCTGTCTAAAAAGTTTCTGCACTGTTACACTTTCTCCCAAAAAGCAGAGATTTGAAATTACACTACCACAAGCTCATTCCCAGGTTAGCAATAGACATTTAGGCTATTGTTATCTTTTCTTATGATGTGTGTAATCCTTCAGAGGAAAGGAGAAGGTGAGTTTTTTTTCTTTGTCCCTATATTTAAAAATAAAAGAAATGCAATGAAATTTTTCCTCTATTAAAAGGTCTTGGTTTTAATACTGATAGTTTAGCTGACCTATCTAGCACTAAGATATGTGTCTGAATTTCAAAGTATTTTTGAGGGGTTGGTTTTTTTTTTCCCTAATATTTTTTCCTCTTAAGGTCTGTAGGAAATAAAGAGATTACCAAACGACAGAAAACATTCAAGTCAAGTGTGGAAAAAACCCCTCTACTTTTTGTAAAAGTTTGAAAAATTCTTACATGGCATGGATGAAATTAATAAATATACAAAATACAATGTTGGAGTCAGGTAGCAGTTTCACCTGGGACAGCTTGTGCAGTTATTCTGACCACTGTCAAAACATACCAGGAAAAATCTGTGCCTCCCAAACTTCTGTTGACTGTGTTTTTGTAATAAACAACAAAATATATCCTGGTTATTATGATACAAATTTTGTCTTGATGTATCTTAGTTTGCAGATATATGTATATATACACGCACACATACATACATACATATATATACATATATATATAAATGTATTACACACCAAATAATAGTAAAATTCCACATAAGCATCTCTAATGGCAAGTCAAACGGAAGCTTTAGTAGATGAAAATGTTTGGAGGGGTCTTTAATCATTGTCATATGGTGGCAAGAAGAGACTCAATATAGTGGTTTCAGTGGATTTGTTTGAACACTTGCTACTGCATGGATTAGGGTCCCTCTTTAGTGTCCTAAAGTTTGCAAGGTTAAAAAAACCCCACACATAGTCTTAAAGTTATTTCTAACTCCTGTCTGAAAAGATTTTATTGCTCTTGATATATGGACATTTTCAGATCATCCTACTGATGGCGCTTTGGCTGCAACTATATTATCAATGAATAAGAAAAGAGAAGCTATGGCATTTCAACTGTATGAATTCTTCAGACTGTATTATTTTGTTAGCCTGAGGCAAGAAATGGTGCTCTTAGTACTCGTCTGTGCAGATTGAGTAATCTGAGGCAAATGTGTAACCACACCATGTGTGCAATATGTCCACATACTACGGACTAGCCGGTCATGCTGTGCACCACAGGCGGCCAAATATCTCTCATGGACAATAGACATATGTTAAAAAAATGATAATTTTATTATGCTGTTTGGGATTTCACTGCACATAACTGATTCTAAAGCATTATAACAATGATGGTTTAACTGTGGATCTGTTTATCCCAGGAGAGTCAGAATTTTATACTGTAAGGAGCTGGTTTTGCCAGGAGGATTTTATGTTACCTAACCAGAATTCTGAATTTTTACATGAATTCTGTGCATGGGAGCAACAGAAAATATGTAAATACGTATTCCCAGTGCAATCGATTTCAGTGTTTTCACATGGCTTGCATTAGTGTGTGTGATAGCTTGGATTTTCTTTCTTCGCCAAAGTTGCTTAAACAATACAGTGACAGATTTCTGCTTTTATTCTTCGTTAATGTCATTCTTCATCCTCTCTGCCCCACATCAGGGAGGAAGTGTTGTGAGTCTGCTATTTTAATGAAGAGAAATGAGGTATCTATCAACTAGGATTTATACTGGGGAGCACATCAATTCAGTTGCCTTGAGCTTGCTGAGTTTGCATATCCAGAGCCAAGCAGCGCTCTCAATTACTCCTGTGCAACCTCATTAACTTCAGGAGGTTGAGCAGTTCAGAAGTGGCTTTGCAGAATGCAGGGTGATATTAGGGGGGAAAAAAGGCTGTCTGTTAGAGAAGTCAAGCTCCAAAGTATTATTTTTGGTTGTCTAGAAGGAGATGTGCGTGCAGTCATAATTACACTTTTGAAAGGTTAGGGTAGTCATCATATAGTAGTTTCATTGAGTATTTCTTTGTAGATGTGCCTAACAGAACAGACAACCTCCAAAAAATCACTGCAGTGAGGGGGAAAACACTTCCAGCCCTGGAAACATATTGTAAGTCATATGTCTTTAGTAGGCTGCATCCTGTAATTACTCTTTACTGTAGGTTGTTTCTTCCTCTTTCTCTCTCTAGGAGCTATGTCGTCAGCGCATGGCAGTGAAAGCATCTGATCGCCCAGAGCCCCTGCATTCTTCTCGAATAAACAGCGTTTCTTCACAATTTAGTGATGGGCCCATTCCCAGCCCCTCAGCCCGGAGCAGCACGTCATCCTGGTGCGAGGAGCCGGTCCAGTCCAACATGGACATTTCCACCGGTCACATGATCTTGGTAAGGCATTTTTTTGTCTTCACGGCATGAGAAATTTCATCAGAATTTGAAGCACCTGCTGAGCTTTTGGAAAGAGATAACTTTTAAAGAAAGGGAAGCGGTCTTTTCACAGGTAAAAAGTATTCCTGCGCTTTGTCAGTAATCTTCGCTTTTTATAATTAAAACTAAAGGGCTTTTTATTTCCATTTCTTTTTCATTATATCTGGGGTTTTTTTCTTCTCTGGGGAGCATTCTTTTATCTTGCACACACGAATTGTTTGTGTGCTTGCTTTAAAAAAAGATAAGCCTTCTGTTGTCTGTCCTATTAATTTATGTTTACCTCAGCTTGGAGAATTAAGGAAAAACTGCTAGCTTTCTGATCAGCTTTCTGCTTTTTCTCATGTATCTTCAGTATGCAGTTATCTAGCTGAGAAAGCAACAGAATATCAGTGGTATGGAGCAATTTGTTTTCCATTACCCTTAGAAAAGGGATCTGAATTTTGAGCCTTGTCTGAATTTTGTTGTCCTTGTCTTAATTTTTTCCAAGCTAGATCTATTCTATGTTTGAAATGATCCAAATGTATTCTATTGATGAAGTCTGCATTGGAAAATCTGCATTACTTCCAAACACGACTTGCAACCAGTATTAGTGTAGAAGATGGACGTGTAAAAATCTGTGTATATGTAGGAGTCAGAGTCCAGTGGTTGGGACTGGCTGCTGCTTGTTTCTGTCTCTGTTAGCATCCTGCTGGAAGAGCCATAGAGTAATCCCCTGTTCCCACGCCTTATTTTTCTCCTCCTTTAAATATTTGCTGTCTTTGTAGCGTGCGTCAAAATCAGCTGAGAAGTTAGGTGATGGTGAAGATGATGAGTCAGGTGTTATTTTGCTTTCTATATTTGATTTCTGGTTTTTATTAGCATGGCCGATCTAAAGTAAGCATCCTTTCCAGTTGGTAGTGTTGCCATGCTTTTGGAAACTTCCCTGTTGATTTTGCACTGCTGAAAAGACTCACCAGTGGGGTGTCTCAGAAGAAAACTTCTCCCCACCATGCCACATTTGAGTCACAATTTTCCAACTTCTTTCTCTCTTTTTCTGGACTTACATTTGAAACTACTAAATTAGATATTTTTCAACCTCTTATAAGACACCTCAAATAATGGAGAAAGGAATGAAGGCAGGCAAAAAACAATGAGTTACTGTGACCTTAGCCAGGTTACTGACCGCCTTCAGCTTTGGTTGTGTCAGCTATAAAACTGAGCAAAAGCAGGGCAGGTTTGTAAACCAGCTGCTTCATCAGAGTGTGTCATCCTCAGTAAATACTTCTTCCCCTGCCCATGCTTGTTCACTCCTTCCTTCCCCCCAGAAGGAGTTAATTAAGTATTATGTTAAAATCTGGTAAACAAGTGCAGTTTTGAAGAGTTGCTCCCATGACAGAAAATAATTTGTTATAGTTTTTACTGTCACATTTTTGCCTAACCAGAATTAAAATTCGTTTCATTTCCTTTCATAGTTAACTAAAATGCTTGAGGATAAAAAAAACATCTCTAATTGCCCAACCTCAAAATAAGTACAAATTCCTGTCAGAAGTTTATAAGGCAATACAGTTGTATGGAAATAAGAATGAAATTTCCGGTGTAGGCAGAATTATGATTTAACATTTGCAAACAGTTTAAACTACTTTCAACTGAGCAAAGTTGTTTTCAGTTATATTAGTGGGAAAAATGAAAAATCATACAATCAAGCTTAAAGGAGAAAAAATTTCATATGGGAACCGCTTATTCTGGCTCTGGGAATTTCTGCAAAGTTGCAAGAAAGAATTGTCTTCATATGGTGATATATAAACTTTAAAAAGTACTCAGATTGGTCAAGATCACGGTTCTGCTGTTCAGTGTCCATAATTCGGTCAATCCTGTTTAACCCTGGATGAACTCATACATATGTTAGCTATCTAACAGCATATGTTTTATCTTAGACAGTGAAGGTTCAAAGAAGCGTAAAAGAAATGCTGTAGTGTCTTGAGAGTACAAACCACACAGAGAGTAAAAATAGTTAACTTGTTTAGTCTAAAGTGAGCAAACAAAAATCAGTGATTCAGAAGAGTCTGCCTCTGTGCTTTGAAATACAGGATGGGCAAAAATTGTGCTTAATGGACAAAGATGATACAATTAGGAAGAAAATATGGGTTAGAATCAAAAGGATGCATTTAGCCTGGATATCAGGGCAAGCGTAATAGGAGGGTCAGGCAAGCAGTGGGATGTTTACTTGAGGGAAGTAGTTAAACAGTAAATTTAAGATTTGCTGAAGGCAAAGCTAGGTTAGGTTTACATGGGAAGATCAGCATCATTCAGCTACAGCACTGAAGCAGATGATTGGACTTGATCAGAAATGCTTGTGTTTTGCTTCACTGTGTGTCACACTGAACCCGGATAGCTGACCTAATTTATGTTTTGCTCAAAAATAGATGTACATATCTGTAATACCTTGTTTGTCTGAATTTCTCTCCCTGTGGAGATGATGTGGATTGCTGGACTTCAGCAGAAGCAACTTGCCACAGGGTTAGCTTTTCCTCCCTTGTCCTGAAGCTACAAGTGAAGGAGAGTGAGGGGCTACTTCACAACTTTCTTACCATTCGATACAGGAAGTTTTCCAGTTCTTCCCATTTCCTTCTGCCACAATCCTCTCATCTTTTAGATTTTTGTAAATATTTTCTGTCAAAAATACCTCAGTGCCTAAAAAAGCGAGGAGAAATATTATCAAGGAGCCTAGTAAGAGTGGCAAATACCATCTGCTTGGCACATAAATGCACTTACAGGTCTGTAAATGTGTTTTTCAGCTCCACAGTGTGCAGCAAAGTAGCAGTTAGCTCAGTGAGGGCTTCTCAGTCCTTATTGTTCATAGGTGCCAGGATGTCTCCAGAGAAAATAAGCCAGTGGATTACTGTATAAAGTGGCAGTGGAAATAGTTTATTTTGATTTATTTGCAGGATGAATATTTAATGGAAGTAGCTTGGAAGAAATGTGTCTGTGACTGCTGATGACTCTGTCTAATCTTGCTCAGAGGTAGCGTTGGTCAGAAACATTTCTGTGAAGGTGTTTAATTTGCTGGAAAATGCTAGCAGGTCATACCTGAAGTGATATCCAAGCCATGTCAGCTTTGGATTTGTTGGAGCTTGTGGCTGGCCGCAGGTACTGTTTTCTTGGAGGACTGACCAACAAGGTATTACTTGTGGTTAGCCTGTTTATAGTGCGTGGGGTCTGGAGAAACCAGGAATCTTCCAAACCCATGTGGCTGTGGGGCATTCTCCTCACTTAGACTGAAACCAGTCTTTTGGAGAGAAAAATCCTGCATTTCTGCCACGTTCCTGTACTGCAGAGGCAATGTCTGTGCACTGCTGACAGCAGCACGAGGTAGTGTGTACTGTTGGCAGGAGGAAGCAGGGAGGACTCAGGAGGCCCAGAAGGACAGCGATAACAACATTCAGAGCTTTTTTTTTTTCTCCTTTTCACGTTCTTTTTCCTCACATTCATAGCAGGAGGATGGCGCATATGGCACTTTTTGATTCTGTCTTTCTAAAAGATCCAGACTCTTTGGAAAGTGTAATTAGAAGAGCATGTTTTATGCAGTCATGTTTGTGGCACTGACTGGCTGGTTTCAGCATGAGCAACAACAAAGGAGTGCCCTCATTTCAGTCACCACTGATTTTACAAGAAAACAATTGATTTTCAGAAGGTCACATTAGGGGAAAGAGTAGGAATTTAGGATTAGATTCCCATTCGCCTTATTCACGTGTGTACATCTATATTTCAAGTGGCAAGAGAAGTCCTAATAATGTGCAATGCTTCCCTTTGCAGTCCAGCAAGAAAACCAGGACAGGTTGAAGGTGTCCTGGTGAGATTTAGTCTCCCTGACTGGGGCTCCTAACTTACACATACGTTTTAGGCACTTGATGAAGCGATGCTGTTGAGTCCATAAATTCCCTTTAGTCAGTGGAGTGGGGGGCTGTGATGATCTCCAGAGAATTAGGCAGAGAGTGGATTTCTGTTGGGGGGCCTGCTGTTATGCCTGCACCATCCTGTTGACATCTGCAGCTTAGATGAAGAAGTATCTTTTGCTCATGCTGAAGTGCAGGTTCAGCACGTAAGTTAGGTAGATTGGATCCCACATCTGCTTTATATATTACCACGCTTGTTTGGTTAAAATAATTATAATCTTTTATGAGTTTTTAAATGAAGAACAGTACTGCAAGAAGGGAACGTATGCTTTTAGTGATAACATTTTGAGGTTGTTATCTGAATACCATATATCAGAGGGAATTTGCAGAAGCAGAAGTGATTTTCTGTGTTTTGAGGTTTTTTCCTTGTAAAGAGAGACGTGCAAAATTTGGAACATTATACATAAATTACAGTTTCAGAAAGTGTGAATTTACAAAAGCTCCTCTTCAGTACTTGTTTAAGCCGGAAGTCTGAGGAGTCTTCTCCCTGAGGGTATGAAACTGCTATATGTATTGGAAAAAATAATAGTCTGTGATAGTTTGTGCGTACTGTACTTGTCAGAAGGAGAAGAAAGTTTCATATCTGGGTTGAACAAGGAAGTGGGAGCACTGAACTAGAGTGTGAAACCTAGGGCCTCACATCTAGGTGGTGTATATGGTCCCCTTGTGTTTGGCAATATGCCTGCAAAACAAAAGGACTTTCCCCATAGAAAAGTGGGGAATGGCCTCATGTGGGAACTTTGTGTCAAAAGAAAGTTCTGGGACAGGTTGTATCCTGTAAGGTAACACAACCTGAACTGGGGGACATGGGAGGGAGGCCTGCTGGGAAACCAGTGAAACCCAAGATACTGAATTTTGCATCCACTTTAGTTCTGATGCTGAATTAATGGCATGATTGCTGTGTAACTGACAAGGGTAACAAGGACGGAATATTTTCCAAGGTTGAACCTGGGATTTTTGATAACACTGGTATCCTGCAGTCACTGCATAGTAACTTTTTGATGGTTTATAACCAATTTTCCCTCACTCTCATTTTTAAAAATAAAATCTGTTTGAAATGGACTCTCTGGGGTAGCTGCTATAGATTTTCTTTTAATTGAATATGGAAAAGTGTATAACTGAGTGACAGAAACATTCCAACAAGAGAAAATATCTGTTAAATCCTGCACCACATTTTGCTGCAATTTCTTGATTTTATTGAAGCTGCAATAAAAGCAGGAGCAAAAGGCATCTAAACACTCTTTTTTAAAAAAAAAGAATTGTTTTCTAAATAAAAAGAGACTCCAGCATGTGAGGACCGATAGCACTGTGCTAGGTGCAGGCGTACTTTCCACTTCAAGCTTAATCCATATACACATAAAGCGTTTCCTGAGCAAAGGAGTGTGATGCCTGGTATGAGTACAGTGCACTGCCCAGGGACATGTGCCACTGAGGTGATTAATGCTAGCAGGGAGAAAGGTGAGAAGTGCAGGTGTGGAAAGGCAAGGTCTTTGTCACAGTTATGGTGTGTCTTGATTATTTAGTGGGGTTTATATTTTTTCTTTTTCTGCCCTTCTACCATGATTAATTTGCTTTAGTTCTTTATGAATTTCAAGAATATAAATACTCTGTTTTAAAAAAGCTTACAACTGAGAAAATGAAGAAAAAAAATCCTTCCTCACATGGGAAGAGGAACAAATCAGTGGCAAAGTTTAGCTAAAAGAATAAACTCTTTACACAAGTGCTAAGTGGATGTAAATCCTAACTTATCTTTCAGCTGTGCCAGTATAAATAATTGTAGGAGTCTTATGAAATGTAGGTCCCAAGAAGGCTTTGGCCCTAAAGGCCATGAACAGTCTGACGAGAGGCATCAGGGGTTGTTGTGGATCGTATTACTCATTGACAAGATAGCTGATATCCCAAGAACACATAAATACTGTGGGTGGGAAATCTTTACCCTTCTCTCCCTGAGTTGTCGTGCTTTCAGGGACTAGTGGAGCTGGTTGCTTCCTGAAAGCTGTGCTGGTGAAATGGTGTTTATCCCTTCATATTAGTTATCATTGGTTTTCCTCCCTAAATATTTAAGTTATTTTGAAACATTTGTCTCTGTTTAAAGCCAGGAGTTGAGATATAGGAACAAAGAAAAACTGCACAGAAAAGTGCAAAAAATCTCATTGCATATGAAAACAGCTCTACTAATAGAGCCATAAATCTAATAAATGGATGTATGTACTACATAAATTTCATCAATAAAACTCAGAAAAAATATTCATGAAAAGGTTACCCTTTGATTCTTCCATTTTTATTTGTTTCATGTTCAGTTGCCTCCCTTTTTCTGTATTAATCTTGTTGAATGGGCCTTAGGAAATAAGGCCAATTGCAGAGTCAGTATTAAATCAAGAAAAACATTCCTCTTGAACATGGTATGAAATTAATTTCAACTTTTTTTTTTTTTTTTTCCTAAATTTCTCCCTGTCGGTTTTTTTCCCCAAATGTATTCATGATTAGAAATAACTCACGACATTTCTGTGACTACCTCTTGGTCTGTCATTTGACTGTGAGGTATTTATTCCAGCTTTATTTAAACTGCTTTGGTTGAACACTTTTAGCTACGTTATATCGTTCCCTGAGGCTTTTAGTAGAAAGATGAAGAAAACATATCTATTAATATGCTAGAGTGCTAATTTTAAAAGCATTAAGTTGGGAGAACTATATGACAAAAAACCAGCTTATGCAGCTCTGTGCACAGTGTAAAAAGAAAGGATCATTGCCATGGCTGAAACAAAGCGTGGTGGCTATTGAACTTTTTTCTCCTAGGTTTTTTGTTTCTAGAGAACATCCAGGTAATGTCCATGTGAGATAAGTACCAGCTGTAGCAAGTAGCAAGAGATGTTAGGGGGGGCATTTAATAAAAAAGATCTGGGTTCTGATGCTTCAGATTGAAGAAAAGGGATGTTACTGAGTCCTCATCGGCTTCCGAGAGTCTTCTGAGATTCTCATTAGTGGCAGAAACCAGAGATAAACACTTATTCAGGAGGCTGCTGGTCTTGTCTTTTGTTTCCAAATGCATCCTCAGTAATAAAATGCTCCTTGCTGTATTTGTCCTACTGTGCGTGCACACATCGTGCATAAAGTCAATGATAACTCATTGTAGTTAATCGTATTTTGGATCTAACAGTTGGAAATGCCTATTTGGAAGGAGGATACTAGAAAGAAAATGCTTAAGGAAGACTTCTCAGACAGGAGGACCATGATAATCTGTGTTGTAGAGTATTTCTGAGCTGTTGGCAGTTTGGATGTGAGAAGAAGGTGAGTTTTGACTCACTATGGTATAAAAAAATGGTTCACACACACTGCAAGACATGATGCGCTGCTAAAATCAAATGAGGTGTGGTAAATGGGGCTACAACTTCAGAGCTTCTGAAAACGTAACAGTTAAGGATGAAACTGGGACTGGCTTCATGATACAAAGAAAGGGCATCATATGTGCACCATGGGTTTGCACTGTTACACCAGTTGCAGTTTAAGATACCTAGAAGAACTCCAGTGGCATTTTGGAGAGCTCCTTCTCTTCATGTGTGCTGCACAAGCAGATATTATTGGAAGTGGCCTGGTCATGCTATTGGTCATGAAGATAGCTTAATCCCTCCACTGATTCAACAAATTCTGTTTATGCTCATCTTCAGAGCAAGATAAAATTATACTTTGCTTTCTGCAACTGTTTCTGGGATTAGGCCTTAATTTGGCAGTGTTTTGTAGGGTATCAGAATTTGGGTGGTATTTGGAAAATTTAATGTGTAGGACAGACAGAATGCTCCTGTGACGATCGAATTTTGCATATGCACCCACGACGCAGCTGTGGAAATGTTTTTAAATAGGGAGATAAACATTAAAATGATCTGTGAAGTTTGCTTGTGGATAACATAGTATTTGCTGTTCCATAAAGGAGGACTATGTTGCTTTATGGTCCAAACCAGATAATGTTGAAGTCTACTACCCTCAAATGTAACATCCCTCTCTCAGTATGTTTTTATGAAATACATGATTTTGCTATGAATTTGTCTCCTTTATATAATACTTCTTTTGTTTCTGACTACAGTAATATCCAGCTGGCCAAGAAAACCCTGTTCATAGCAGGGGAGAATTACAAGTTGCCTCTTATTTCTGGCTGTTGGATGTACCTTTGCATTGAACTAAGAATAGAAGCGAGGGGTGACAAACTGCTCAAAAACATTACATCCTCCAAGCATGACCTGTTACTATTCTGGAATGATTCTCTGCCCTTTTCTTTTTGGAATGACTGTGAAGGCTGGTGTCCAGGTCCTAAAATGTTTCTGGTTAGTCCATTAATGTCTGTTGAAGATGGTTGGTTTCTGGATTTGATGTATCTTTAAAAACTCTTTCTCTGACTATGTATCCCATCTGCATTATTTTTATGACTTATGTGAAGGTTTGCCTGCTTCTGGCCAGGCTTTTTTTACTATCTAAAATACTCCCGTGAACAACCAATAACCCTACTGCATGCAGCAACTAAGCTGTAGTAGCTGTTAAGAATGTAGTGAATTGAAGCACATTTCTGTATGTCTTTCATTAAATATATGCACATGCAATGCATTTCTTTATAGAAAAGAAGCAAAAAATTACAATGTCTCCTTATTGGATACATTATATTTATACTTCTAGGACTGAGGAGAGTCTGGTAATTACAAAGTTGTTTAAACATTTTTGTTTTAAAATTAAAAAAGTACTAAACTTGAGAAAACAAATACAGTCATTTAGTACTGACTAGTTCTTACATTCTTTTTAGATTTAATTTAAGTGGACTTTAGCTGCTTGCAAATAAGAATACTAACAAACTAGCAATGCACCCCATGATTTGTGTTCTTGCTGTCATGCAAATTCACAGAAAGAAGGAAACATATTAAAGAAATTTGATAAGACCAGGTGGTCTGAGTGAATAATTTCCCTTTCATTAACATATTCCCCTTATTAACTCTGTAATTAATTGTACATAGCTAAGAAAAGCTATGGAAATTGCATTTTGAGATGTATCAAAGCTGACTTTATGCTTCAGACTTCCATGCAATTTACTATTAATGAAGCAAGAGATGGAGGCCCCAAATCTATAATTATTACTTACTATTTGAATGACAAGCAAAGAATTTTATCAGCACAGTTTCAAATGAAAGGGGATTAGCAGCTAATGTTGAAATTGTTAATCTTTCTTATTAAAATAATTTTGACGAGAGTGTTTAGCCTGAAAGAGGTTTCTGGAACATCATTTACCATTAAAACAGCTATTTTCTGAAGCTCAGTATGAATTTGTCTAAGTTTGACAGCAGGGTGCAAATATTTTTTTAATGAATGAATATTTGATGGGAGCTAAGGCTGTTCATATGTGAGCTGATGCCGAGCTACTTGCTGTGTGCATATTCCTGGAATGTGTAGCAGGATGGTAGTTCAATATCCATCTTACCAAAGTGAAGATGTCTACTGAGATAACAGAAAAAAGCTACAGCAGAAAAATCTGAGAATTGAAATTGCACCCAAGGCTGTATCTGCATGCATCTGATTAGCAGGTGGGAGCCCAGTCAGAATCGGGTGCTAGATCTTGGTGATATTTTTATGACACATAAAAAGTCTATAATTATGTTTGGTAAAAATGTTACCTCATGTTTAGCTAGGCATTCTTACTCCTTTAAATGGTAGTATATTTTCAGTTTTCATATATATTTTTAGTAGTGTCATGTGTCTTGAGATGAGTATTCAGAAGTGAGTGCTTTATATCCACACGTATGCTTGTGTACAAATACTGTGTACAGCAACAGTATTCTCATATAAGTATAAATAAATATTTGTGAGCAGAGGTATAATATGTACGTCTTTTAAATGTCAATGAAAAACTACTTGGCATTTTAAATTTTAAAACTTTTCCTTGCAATATTGCAATTTTCATCTCTTACAACAGTGTACAAATGAAGCTGACGAAGCTGTTTTCACTCCTCAGGATGAGAAAATTGCAAATATGTAGTGACATAAATGGTGAAAAGCAAAACAGTGATAATTTACAAAATTTAATTAGCAGTGGTCTCAGCCACATAAGTACTGGAGATGTATGTTAAAGAACACTGTTAATTTGCCTGCGTCCCATTACAGAAAATAAAGCTAATGTAAGACATGTCACGTCTTTGCCAGTGACAAATCTTACCACCAGAATAGATAGAGATAATTTAAATACTTTGATTATGACACTATTTGCATCACTAAATGGACTCAGCAAACCCCACGTATGTGCTCTACCATGAGATTACTCCAGGCTTTACCTCTGTGTGGACCATGTTGAACCTTCATTGGGTTCACTCATAAAATTGCAGGTTACAGAACTGACCTTTTATCTGTAGTCCTTCAAATGTTCCTTTGCAACAGTCTTGCAGATAGAGTGGTATTGTAGCAGAAAGTGCTGTAGGCTTTGTCCTACAGTCTACATTCATCAGATAGAATCAAAGGGGTATAGCTTAAAGGGTATAGCTTAAGCATAGCAATTGTTAAATAACATGCAGTAACAATACCTGAAGGAGCACTTTCATTATAAAATCATGTTTTGAATGTATTAGAATTATGTGTTAGGTCAAAGACGTCAAGGGTTCTTGTTAATCTGTAAGAATCATAACAAACCATGTAGACCACACCAGTAAGAGGCAGTTGCCATGCTGATGCAGTAGGCTGGTGTAGCTAAGAGGTGGAATTTGTCAAGGATGAATTTAATGCAAAATCCAAAACCAAAGCTCTTCTAAATGCAGGAGTTTTTCTGATACCAATATTTATCTACTGCTTTAGTAGAAAGGCATTCAGAAAAGTTGGTTTGATTAACTACAGCAACCACACAGAAGCAGCAACATAAAATCCCCAGGGCAATGCTGGCTGACAGCAGGAGGGATATGGGGCTGCTGCTCAAGTGGGCATCTGTGATACCTGCCTGTGAAAAGTGCTTTCTTTTTTCCTCATTGCCTTCTTTCACCTATTGGTGTCTTTGTTTGCACTAGACCAGTATGACTGAAAGCATTATAATAGTCTCTAACTACTATTAATGTAGAAAATATACTGATGGTGCCTAATAACTTTATTTCTTCTGGAAGTCCAGGAATTACTTTTGTATCATTTAAAGTTCTGCAGGAGTCAAGAAAACTCTGCAGTATGTGAGTGTATGCGCCAAGCTTTGACTTACTATATGTGTATCCTCACAACTGAGTTGTGAGAAACCTTGTCCTTCAGGTAGGATTCTTGGGCCTGATATAAGGAATTTTGATTAAAGTCATTGGGAGGCTTTCAACTCACTTCAGTAACCAAAATAATAATAGGCCAACTCTTACATAGCACTTTTGATCAGTAGGTTCAAAGCCCTTTTTAAAGGTCAATATTACTATCCTGTCTTTTTAGTCCAAGAAGCTCAGGCACAGACAGGGAACTGTCTTGACCAAGGCTAACCTTAAGGTCAGAAGCAGAGCCAGCCAGTATTAGACTTTCATTCCCTGATGTCTCTGTACTTTCCTCTCACCACTGATCATATTGGCTTAAATAGAAAAAGTATATCGAAGGGTAATATTTTTGCCCTTTTTTGTCCACCATTAGTCTTTTTTAATACATAAAAGCATAAAGGAGTTCTACGCTTGAGTTCATCAGATTTGATTTTGCGAGTTTAGTTTTGGTCTCATTATCTAAGAGCAAACGATTCCATATTTGGAGAGCTGGCTGAAAGATATTAAATACACATTGGAAAAGCTTGTAAAAACCAAACTGAGGACGTGCAGTTACCTTAAGATGGAAAACGATGTCATTGACTAATTTTTCTTTAGCCTCTTCTGGATTAGAAACAGTTTCTTTCCAGAATATATTCTTGATGTGCTAAATCTTTAGCTATCTCAGACATGTACAGATACATTGAATTTTAGGTTCTTTATTTTGCTTTTTACTTCTGTACAGCAGTAAGCTGTACTTGCACTGTCTCCTCAAAACTCCTTACTGTCATTCTCTCAATGTTTTCTCCTTTGTTCAGCGTGTGAAGGGAAATGTTGCAAGGAAAAGAAACCACACATGAAGAAATGTTGACAGTCATCGGTTATGACCAAAATTTGCTTCTTCCCATAGCATTTTCTTAATTTGCTATGTTCTGTTTTTTGTTTTTCTGACTTACTTTCTTTGCAATACAGTGTCATCTTTCATCATTTTGCTTCTTTGTTGACCTCTACAGTCTGTTCATGGCTTTTCTGTTCCCTTTCACACTGTCTTTCCCTTGTTCTTATTTTGCCCTCTGACACTTCAAATATTCTCGTCTATGGATTAGACCAGTGTTCCTCAAACTTCTTTAAAGTGTTACCCCTTACTGGCTCCCATGGAAACCCAAGAGTCCCAGGAGCAGGTAGAATGTCTTCAGCTTATGCATTTCTAAAGCTTTTGTACCACCACTTCACAATCCCTTTTGAATGCTTTCATGAGAAAAATATTTGAGAATTTGAGTACCACTAAGCTAGGCCAACATCAGCTGAAAATCCTATGGAGCAGAGATAAAAGGTTGCCTAAAAATGGGAGCCTTCTTCTAGACATAGAAGCTGGATGGATGCCGCCTGCACCTTTCTCACAGCCAGCATTGCTGGGTCTCCTGTTGCATGTTGGTTTGATGTGGCTGTGAGTGTGACTTGGAAGGGATAGGGCAGAAGTCAGTAATGTCTTCTCCCACAGTCGTCTCCATTAAGTCCTGAAAGTGCTTTTGTGGAAAGAGAGTTTCTTCCCTGCTTTGTGCCCTCACTGTCAGTTGGGTTGCTTCTCTGCAATTTGCAGTGTGGAAACATGGAACTTCCCAGGTCAGGGGTGTGTTCCCAAAATGGCCTTGAATGTGAGGATTTGACCATTGAAGATGTTGGTGTTGCTTGAAGTTTCCAGTCTCTGACTGTTAAGAGAGTTTTCTAAGGAAAAGGCTAATTATCCATCTGTTCTTTTATTGCTTTTTTTCCCAGGTGACCATTCGTGCACTTATGCATGTATCTGCTGCTAGGCTGTGGGTATAGCGTGGATTGCAAGACTCCTTGGATTTCATATTGCATATTCTGAATTTTCACGCAAACTTCTGTGTGTTTGTGTACAAACTCTCACTAGCAATTTTGGTATTCCCCCTCCGACCACTGAAAAGCAGAGGGATTTTCCTTTATGAGTTATAATTTACTCCTGGAGAAGCACCTGTTCACTTTTATTTGCATATTTAAGAAGAGTAGTAAGAGTATTACTGCCTATCCCTTTGCTCTAAGGATGTTATGTCTTTAGAAATAATACTTTTCTTTCTACTCTCAAGATGGCCACTATCTAGCAGAGGCATAAATTGCCAGGCTATCTATAAATCAAATCATGTGCACTATCACTTTGATGTACTTGGTCATGGTTGCCTGGCTTTTCCTAGTCTTATTGTCTCTGAAGTACTTGACCATGCTTGAAGAGAAGATTATTTTTAAACATGATGTTTTCAGAATTCTATATTTATCTCCTAGCAATCTTTATATATAGTAAATGAAGATGACTGTACAAGTGCTCTGAAAAGAAACACAGACTTTAATTCATTAAAATCTAAATTTGCAAATACAGTACGCAACTGGAAACCCAAATTCAGATGCTTAATTGAGTTAGCAGGGATTGGAGAGGAAGAAGGCAGGGAATTTGGTTTTGTGTTTTCAGCCAGGTAATTACTGTGTAGTAATATACTTCTAAAGTTTTAGTTTCAGACATAGGACATAATTAGCATGCATATAAATGAATCACAGAAATATCTTGGATTGTGATATGATGCTGAAACCATTAGTAAAAAAATAATGTGAGAAGACAGGATCATCTCAAAAATCGGTTTAAAGTGTAAAAAGAAAATGGCAGTTTCCTCTAGGAATGGAATTGGGTGTCAATGTTTATCACAGAGGACTTGATTTGTCTATTTTATGCAGTTTTTCTGCTACTTTTTATTCAGTAGCTTGAGCTTTTACTTTTTAACAAAGCTACCAGAAGCACTTCCCAAAATGTCTCAGTTGATGAATCAAACTGACAATATCCTTGGCATCAGTTCCTATACTGCAGAGTTTTCTTTAATGGGGAGGTTTGGGGGTTTTTTGTTTGGATTTATTTTAGTTTTTAAGAAATGTCATAACACATCCCATGCTGTGAAATAGCAGTATTTGACTAAGAGGTTTAGCCCTACCTTTTTTGAAGTATCATTCTTCCTTTATTTAAAGGCTATTTATTATTTTAAATTTTTGACTGTGAAATCTACCATAAGACCTACAGAAAGCCTGGAAACTGATTTTGGCTAATTCATCTTTTAAATCTTTATTATTTAGTTTGGCATGTCTTTGTATAAGCAGACTCTAACGTGCATAAATTAAATTCCTTTACTCATCAGCCACTTAAACCCTGTGCTTCTAAACAAAACCCCCAAAATGAAACCTGTTCTGATGTCATTAAAGTCAGAACATTTGGTATGCTGTGATTACAAAAATGTTACCAGATACGGATTCATGAAGGTTACGTGACCTTTGGTCTTGTTTATAAACATGATCATGGGAAAAGGAAAAAACAACAGTCAAGAAGACTGAGTTCTGAATTTCTATGCAAAATCAGTGATTTAGGGGCATATTCTGTGACCCTGTGAAATTCACTTCAATGTTTCTGCCCTTTTATTTTGCATCTGTGGAATGGCAACGATGCTTTCCTCCCCTGCAGAAGTAATGTGAGTACTTTCAGACAGCTGGACAGAAGAAGCTGTAGAAAGATTGTAAGGGAGCAAATGATATTCATTTTATGGTAATCATATTCTCCTTTTTGTTGAGGTTTATTTCAGGCAAAGTAATTGCAGGGGTGAAACTGCATAGGCATAATTTAGATTTCAAGAGAGGGGGTAAGAAGGAGGAGATGAGGGTGGTTGTATTTTAAGACCTAGAAGACACCATTAAGTAGCTGATAATCCTTGAGAAGGGATTCTTTGTGGAGTGGGATTCGTTATCTTCTGCTATATTTAGAGAGCAAGATAGAGTAAATATTTCATAATTAAGCATTCTCTTTTTTTTATGTTTAATTTCTCAACTATGTTTCCTTTTAAAAACATACCTGCCTATATCATTCTGATTCAAGCAATATTTAGCGTAACATGTATGTTCCAAGATTTCCTCCAGAGCTGAAAAGCTTCATTAGTCCACACCAGGTTGTATCCAGCCATTTCATTGAGATTTCATTGAGCACCTTTGGCAGCTGGGAGCTGCAAGAAAAGGGATTAGCAAGTATTTGTCTGACACACACTGATCCCAGCACCTGCTGATTGGATTGAAGTAATCCTTTTACAAGTTACAAAACTCTATTATCAGAGCATTAAAAGAGGGGGAAGCAGTGATATACGCTACATCAAGGGTATATTAATTTAGGTAAACAGAATGTAGGTTGCCATTTAATGTACTTGTGAATTACAGTCATTCTTGCAAAAGTTGCATGATAGCCCATTCTGGTAGGTAATGCCATGCACTGCTCATGCAAAGACGATACTTCTCTAGAAACCCAAGGGCAATCATTTAAAATTATTTTAGATGGCATGCTTAAAGCACAATTGATCTCTATGTACATGCTTAGTTGTTTAGAGTAATCTTTACATCTACCCTTTGCATCTAAAAATATAAAATTGAAACTATGGAATGACATTTTTTTATTGTTGGCTGACATCACCACGGAACTTAATTTATTTCCAAATAATACAACCTATTAGAAACAATCTAGGGATATTATTCTTAACCAGACTGAATGGTTGCTATGACAGAGAATTGTCTCCCTCTGTTTTGTTTTCAGTTTTCCTTCATCACCTACCATATTGTGTATGATAGTAGTAGGGGTTTATGCCAAATTACTAGCAAAGCTTCATAGTAGTTTTCTTATTTGCTCAAGTAAATAAATGCTTAAATGAAAAGGGTTCAAAACTATTCTTTTCAGTGGTGTATTCAGGTACTGAGAAATATGAGAAATATTAGATAAAAACACATTATGGTAGTAATATGGCTGCAAAAACTGAGGAGCAAAAAGAATTTCTCAGTGTATTTTTTATCAAGGCCAAATGCAAATTTGCAGGTTTTGCTTTCCTAGATTTTTTCATCTGTGGTTACTTAGTTCTCACCGGTAATACCAGGACATCCAGGATGGCACAGGACAAGTTAGAAAAGAGAAAGGAGCCTTCAGCCTGAATTGGCTACAGTAAAGTCAGGAGTGTTGCCATTGAGAGCACCGGATGCAGAACACTCCCCAGGATTGGAAGTATGTGAGACTTTATAGCCAGATGTTAATTACTGAGATTTCTTCCAGATACAAGCTCTGTGAGATACTGACAATGAGTTGCCACAACAGGATTTTTATTTTTATATGTGTGTATATATACATTCAATGTAACTGGCCCAATAAAGTTACATTTCTCTACCGTTAATTTTGAAAACTTGATTTGCCATGTTACAACTAAAGCTAATGCTTTTCATGACAGGTATGCAGTGACATTTCAGAGATGGAGCTGGTCTTGATAACTGCATTATTGCAGGTTGGTTGGATCAGAGCATCAGAAACATCTATGGTGCTTCAATAGAACTGTAACTATTGGAAAAAACTGATTTTCTTAACATGTTAGTTGATCACAGACTTAAATTGGTTGTGATAGCACATCCCGCTTTTATTTAAGATCTGCTTTGTTAAGGAAGAAAGGTAGAAAAGATATGGGCATAGTTTGGCTCTGCTCCCATGTTTTCTTCTATGTGAGGCACCACTGAGAGTATACTTCATGGAAGCAAGTGTGCTCGGCTGCCAGCCTTTGGTCTCTGCAAGAACACCATGGCAGCTCAGAGAGAAGACTGACCTTGTCTATCAACAAGAGCCTAAAGTAACTTTAATATTACTATGACAAGGTTTTAAGAGATATGAGAAATTATTAGAAAATGTGGAAAAACATTATGGTGCTCTGCATGGTCTGAATATGGTCAGGATCATAATAGTGACATACCTCAGGGAGCTTTATTTGAGCAGATCTGGACAAGTGTTGGTGCACCAAAATAGAAGAATAAAGTAATCATAATTTTATAAAAGAGGAGTGCAGAGAAGGAAGGAGAAGAAGACAAATGAACCTTTCTATTGCTATTCCCCGAGTCCGGACTCCAGCCCTGGAAAATAATGAAGCACATATTAAGAAAGAAATTGCTGATTATCTAGCAAGAGATTTTTCAAGGGCATAAAAGGGAGATAAGTGTGAGGGTCTCATTTAAGAGGATGGAGAAGGCTGGAGTCTTTCCTTTGTGCATTTGCTAATCTCCTCCATCCTTTCCATTGGATATTGCACAATGAGTAAGAATGTGCATAATTATACAAAGAATAAGTCTTGCCTCGACAAACTTGATTGCTTTTTATTTAAGCAAAACTTCAAAACCAGTAGATGAAGTGAAAACAACAGATGCCATTTATCTAGATTTTAATAAAGCCTTGAAACTGTCTTGTGAATAGTTAATTGAAAAATTAATATCATTTTTTTAGAAGACAGTTGCATGGATTGAAATGTGGCTAAAGGATGATACACAAAAAGTAACGATCAAAAAGTACGTATGGGAGTGTCAGAGTACAGGAATTGCTGTTAGATCTAGTTATATTGAACTTTTTTAATAATTAGCTGGAAGTGGGTGGAAGTGATAACAACTTTTACAAATGGTATCACAGTGTAAAGTTCTGCACAGAATTGATGACAGAAGAGTAATTCGAAAGTTTGAAAACTTTAGACCTGAAAACCCATACAACAAATAAAGTTAAATTATATTTGAAGAGTCACAAGAAGAGATTTCTACAGTTTGCATAGATCCATTATTTCATGATTTGTGAAGATCATGAATTATATACATGAAGATCTTAAATATATGCAAGTGGAAATTATACAGAACAGCAGTATTCAGTGTAAGCAGACTTAGGTTGAAATAAATGGATTGGTGATAATTGGTAGCAAGTTAAGTTTGCAATAGAAAAGCAGTACTGTAGACGTTCCTATGTAAAAGCCATCTCAAATGAGGATTACTGTTCATTTTTGAAAATAGTGGAGTATTTCCAGAAATACAGTGTATAGTCAGAACAGTTTGTATACCAAGATACAGTAATGAACTTTGTTTTAGGCTTCTACTTTAGATACAGGACACCTAAATGTTAGAAAGTTTCTTAGTGAGGTCCAAGAAACAAGGCATGATTTGAGGGCCTGGAAATGGATAACCAGATAGGCTTCTTTTGTCTCTGAATTGTACAACACTGCGAGTAATATGAGTGGGAACAGAGATATTTAACATGAAGCCACTAATGAGGTATTAAGCCAGAAAAATGAAGGAGAAAATCATGTGCTGTGTTGAAAGTAAATTGTCTTTTTCCAGAAAAGTATTCCTTTTACATATAGTTAATGCAATATGCGCAGAAGAACATAAAGAAATTTAAGCAGAATAGCAAAAACGCTGGTGTGGCCTGTGCCAGAAAAATACAGTCTACAAGTTAGGAAGAAACAAAGGCAAAAACACCCTTTTACTTAAGTCAGTTGAAGAGAATAACAAATTCTTTCAAGTATGGTCATATAGTGCACAATTTACTCTATAATAGCTAAGGCAAATTCTCTCCTCTTCAAATTCCTTCTGAGGAATCCACTGAAGCATCACAGCACTGTCTGGCCCTCTGTGTGACATAACTCGCAGTAGTTTGAAAGCAGTGGCTGTCACAGGTGAAAGGTGTGGATTTGAGAGGTCTCTGTTCACAAGGATTAAGATAATGTCCCCTTCAACTGACATTTGAGATTCGATTAGACCTGTTGAGATCTGTCAATTTTAGAGTTGGTGATCTTTTCAGTAGAAGAGACATGCTCAGTGGTAAAAAGAGTGTCTAATGAAGTACCATATAGGAAGTATGTTGTCAAAAATAATTGCTTTTTGTAAAAGCTGAACATCAGCTAACAAAATAGGTGTTTTTAAAACAAGTATCTTGGCAGATACAAGTGATACTATCTTTGAAAAAGGTATTTGGTCTCTTCTCCCAAGTAACAAGTGATAGGACAAGAGGAAATGGCCTCAAATTGTGCCAGGGGACATTTAGACTGGATATGAGGAAAAATTTCTTCATTGAAAGGGTAGTCAAGCAATGGAACAGGCTGCCCAGGGCAGTGGTGAAGTCATCATCCCTGGAGGTATTTAGAAGATGTAATGTGTAAATGTGAGTTTTAAAGAGTAAATGTGGTGTTTAGGAGCTGTGGACTTGGCAGTGCTAGGTTAATCGTTGGACTTGCTGATCTTGAGAGTCTTTTCCAACCGAAACAATTCTACAAGTCTATGATTTGGTGATTGACCAGATAATAAGAGGAGTATAATTGTTATATTTATTAAAAAAAAAAAAATAAAGAAAACCAAACTGGTTTGACGCCGTATTATAACATCAACTAAGTACTCACGAAGTTTTACCAAAGCTGAGCTGGGCTGCTGTGCTCTGTCCTTGTACTTGTGTCAGGCACACTGAATTTGTCTTGATATTTGCCACTGGCATTGGTTCTCTTGGCCAGAGATTCATTGTCTCTGGGACAGCTTTTCATCCTCTGGCTGAAAGCCCATCTTTTCCCTTACAACAGGCATGTCTCACACAATAATAATAGATTTTGTAACACATCCCGCCTCTCCATGTAATGTTGATGCATCCTTCTTATCTTCATAACATGTTTGTTAGCAAGATTATCTTATCTGCGTATGCAAGGGAAAGTATGAACTGGGTTACCAATTGTCCTTGCAGGTAGACCCTATAGAAGGAAAAACATGACAATGAAATTTAAGGTACATCAAGAGATCTCTGCAAGCAGACAGCGTTTGTTTGAATAATAGCATGTTAAGGGACTTGTCTTGATGTGGACATATTGGTGAGACCAGACCTCTACTTTTTTCAGCAGGTTTTGAGAAACATCACGATAACAGTGGTGACAACTTCTATTTATTTTACCTGCTGCTCTGGGACAAGAAAAATCATGTGCTTGTTTGACATGTTGGTAATGAATTTCTTTTGTACCAGGCAAATGCTGCAGAATGTCTTATGAAAACATCCTAATTAAGGAGTGGATTTGAGTAGACATACAAAATCTCTAAAATATCAGAAGTTCCACTCAATTTAATGTACATCCAGCAGCTCCCAAGAGAGTGTTTCAAAATCACTAAGCTTCTGTTTAGCAAAATGGGGATGAGTATAGGGGCTCTGAAGGTCTGTAAATGAAACATTACTTAACTCTGAGGGAATTGTTTGACTCCTGAATGTTTTAAAGCAAGCTTCTTTCTTGGTAGCTTTTTTAAGCAAGTGTAAAGCAGATGTTCATATTGTGCAGAGCCATCCATGGATCTGTTCAAATAGTCAAACACCTTTTCAAGATCTGTCAGGAAGTGCTCCGTGAATCTGATCCATGCGATACAGGTGTTGAAACTACCCAGAAGTTGTTGTCTGGTTGAAGTAAAGATTTCAGTGTGTTTTCATTTGAACATTCATTTCTCTTTACACTCAGGATTCCCTGAAAAAGTAAGGTAAAACTAAAGAGTATCTCCTTAGAGAGAGAAGTTATTTACAATTTCATGTGCTCTAAAAGCAATCAAATTACCTTAACCATGTCACATTTAACAATTTAAAAAGAAAATAAAATTTCTTTTTAAAATACAATCCTTGAAATCATCAAATAGACAAGTTGGAGCCAACAGGAAGCTTCTTACTGCATACAACCGTTCCTTAGGAATCAGATGTTTATGGCCATTTGCCTACAGCTTCATGGATCTCGGTATTTTAGAGACATTCAGTGTTGGCAGTGTATCTGCGTAAAATGTCCCTGAAGTCTATGGGCCATTGTGATGGGCATGTCAAAATGAATCAGATTTTAAAACTGTGATTTAAAATGGGAAGATGCTACAGGCTGGTCCTTGACTGCCTGATCTCTGCCTGCTGCATGCTAAAGAGCTTCTCTGAAGCCAGGAGTCTTGGCTCAGTCGTATTGTAAGATGTTGCACTTTTTTTCCTGTTGCCTCATAAAAATTCTGACATTCCAACTAGTCTGCACAGGAGGGATTATCTTTTTTTTCTTTTTATGATGTTCAGGGTACATATCCAGGCACAGATTTAACAGGATAAAAGAATGGGATCTTTAGCCTCCCTCCTTTCCCCAGTAGCAACAGCCTTTTGGCAAAGACAAGTAAACTACCAGAGGGTGGTTTCATCCTGTTAACTTGTGGGTTAAGGCTTGGAACACGCTAGCTCCCCTGATGCACGATGGGGCTATGTAACTCTCACAGTTCCCTATCTATCAGGTCACAGCTCTGTCCACGGTGATGCTTTTTCCTTCATTATAGAAAAGAAGCAATCGCACAGTACGTGTTTTGATTGTATCTGGGCCAGCACTATGTTTTACCTCCTTTAGAAACCTTTCTTTTAAAACAATATATTTCTATGTCCTTAAAGATATCCTTTCTGGAAGCGTCACTTCTTGAATTGCTTTTCAGTAACAAGATTGATTTACAAATCTCTTGTAAAGACACACACCCAACAAACCCTGCACAAAACAAAGCTGTGTGTCAGGGGCTCTTTTGTAGCATTCAAGCTGCAAGAGAGAGCAGTATCCTGCTTCGCTGGTCGGGTGAGAAGCATGGTGGAGTGACAGCTTTAGCAGAACTCCCATTTGGCGGAAGACAAGCTGCAAGCTTTTTGCACCTTCTGTTAAACCTGCTGAGAGGGCATGAGAGCCTTTCTTCTTTAAAGCAAGCTTGGGAAGAATTCAGCGTAACAGAGATTGTCTGAGGAAAAGGTTTTCTAAGCAATTAAACTGCTTTTTGTACTTTTCAGTGAACCCTTTCCATGAGCTTTTTCTACACAAGCTTTTTTGCTGCAGATTGGGCTGTATTAGTGAGTCCTCCATCAGGAGCTGCTGTGACTGATGTTTGGGCCAGAGCCACTCACAGCCTTGCTCCCGACCCCCACCCAGACTCTGAGCCTGGCCCCTAAACTGTCCCTTTTTTAATCAGTTTAAGGGTGTTAACTTCCATCTACCTTGCTCAGCCAGCCTGTAGCAGACCCCTGCTGTAATGTCACCTATCCCTACCCTCCTGTCAATCCTGACCCATAAATAAGCTCTCATTCTGCTCATCATCCATCCTCAGGCAGAACTCGTGCACTCCAGCTGGTCATTGACATAATGGGCAATACCCCCTCCTTGTCTCCCTTGCCTAAACATCCTAAAGAGTATGTACCCTTCCATTCCAGCGCTCCAGTCATAGGAGCCATCCCGCCATGTCTCAGGTGGTCCCAGTAAGATCATAGCCCTGCAGGCATGCATATGTCTCTAACTCTTATTGCTTATTCCCCATGCTCTGCATCGTGTTTGCATAGAGGCATTTGATTTGGGCCCACAATGAAGCTGACTTACTGGCTGGAGGAGCTGGAATTCCATTGTGCTGCTCTTTAGGTGCTCCCCTACTGTCCTGCTCTTTAGGTGCTCTCCTACTGTCCTGCAATCCCCCTCCAGGCTCTGGGCATCTCTTGCTGGCACTGGCATCAGACTGATAGGAGTGGGATGGATTGAGGTTCCCCTACCCTGGAAAGATGACAGGCTGTATAAGGTAATTTGGCTGTATAAGTAAGCTTACAGTAACATTTTGATGTTAAAGCAAAGGGAAGATTTCTGGGTTTGCCCACCATTCCTCCTTTCTGCTGTCTTCCAGTCTTCTACTTGGGTGATTTTCAGGGCTAAAGGAACAGGTTTTCATCTCACTTTTGGCAAACTTTGGAACCCAGTTCCTGATCCACTGCTGTAGTGCATCCCTAGGTTTGGGAGATCTGCAAAAACTTAAAACCTGAACCAATATATTCCGACAGGCCATCATTCTTGCCACAGCCAATTCATTTTTCTTTGGTGATGCTTCTGTTGACTTTACTGAATGCCAGGTACAGTCTTTAGCAACATATATTAATATTAATTAACACCATCTTCTCAGTTCAAGGCCATCTCTGTGCCAGCCCATGTGCAGGATGAGTGCCCAATGACCCGGTGCTTGAGCCGTGAAACGTCAGCCTGGCAATTTTTTAATTCTGCATCCATTGTGACCGGCATATACGTTTGAGGTTTTGTTTTAAAGTCCTTTGGTTCGACGTGAGCTGCTGTTGTAGTAATTTTTATCAATGGGCTTTTATTTCTTTTTCATTGCCTGATGAAAGAGACATTTAGGCTTACTTTTTCTAAGTACTAAAAAAGAAATAGTTTTCTCCTCAAGCTCAGTAGCTGGGGGTTTCATGCATTTGTTCTCTGTTAGCATTGGTACATGTCAGCATTCTCATTTTGGATAGCACAAATAAGCTTCAAGTTAACTCTCTGGAGTGAGTTAGCCATATAAGACTGTTTTGCCCCCAAAGCTCAAGATTCCTGTGCTTTCCATCCTGAGATACATACTTTTAGTTCATCTTTGAGCTTAGCTAAGTCAATACTTAATACAGTGTTCTTTTAATTCCAGTCCTACATGGAAGATCATCTGAAAAACAAGAATCGTCTGGAGAAAGAGTGGGAAGCTCTGTGTGCTTATCAGGCTGAACCAAATGCCACCACTGTTGCAGAGCAGGAGGAAAATATCCAGAAGAATCGCTCACAGGCTGTAGTACCATGTATGTACACTTTAATTCAGATGATTGCATTTGAAGTTCTTGAAACTTTTCTCAGTATCCTTTGCACAGTGGTTTGAAAGCTACAGATGACAGGTGAACATAATACACAATATATGTGTACTAGAAAGTTGTAGCTACACCTATGGGCTGATTTCATAACCTGTTGTCATGTCAGATGCTGTTTATCTCCCTGTAAGTTGCATGTATGTTACAAAAATACACAACTATGTCACATAGCACTGCTGCTGCAGCTTTGCCATCCCATAAAATTCAACATCCAGAGTGCTTTTCAGTGCTGGAATGTACTTTCTGTACAAGGGTGGCATCTGTAGCCATTCAAAAGAATGAAGTTTGGCTTGTGCTTAGACAAGTTGGTATCATGTCCATCCAACACTAATACCAGCAGTCTATAATCATGGCTAGATGATCTGTTTATCAGATACTCAGCTGTACTGAATGAGCCCCTTTAGGCTTCAGTGGATAAGCTTGCAAACTGGTTTCTCAATCTCTGCTAGGCTTAGGGTAAAAAGAGAAAGAGAAAAACAAACAAACAAAAAGAGCAGCCAGTGTTTATATGCCTAGAATCTGCTCTTTCCTGTAAGCAGACACCTTTCTCATCTTGAAATCAAGCAATGCTTTCACACACTTTATTAAGCAACCAATGAAACAAAACTGAAACTGAGATTATATTCACAGTCCACAGCAACAAAAATACCCTTAATCAGTGTGCCCACAATCCAGCTGGGTAGCTTAGCAAACATAGAAAGCTATTTTAATTTTTAAAGTGCCCTGAAAACATTTATTTTCCCTATGAGAGCACTGAGTAAGTACTGTTTCTCCTTTAGAAATGGGAAAATGACAGGTAACACATTAAGTAAATGTCAGAGCTGGATTTAGAGTGAAGATTCTTTGGAAGTACATGGTAATTTAACTGAGCCCATCAGTTCTTGCATTATACTTCAGCAGGATTTTCTCTCTTTTTGGCTCTTTTTGCAATACTTTGCTGTTTAAGAGAGAATTACAGTAGTTTGGCGATATGTATTCGTTCTCCTGAATAAATACAGTGCTTTGGGGGTTTTTTTGGCTTTTTTTTTTTACAGTGTTTTGGGGCAACAGCAACAGTTTGCTGACTTCCATATGTTTTCTGTGGAAAAGTTCCAAAGAAGTCATGAAAGTTGAAGGAGTGCAAGACTTTCTGTGCTCTTTTCCATCCAGAAAAAATGGCATTTAACTGACATGATAGGATGTGAAAATGGCTCCATGATAATGTGTATTGATCCAAGTTAATCTTCCTGCTTAAAGTGTTCTTTTCAGTGTGGATTTACAGTCCGACCATCTTAAGCTATTCCAAATCTCTGCTCATAAAAAAGTTTCTGATTGCAGCCTTGGAGAAAACATGAAAGCTGCAGGTGTTGCCAGAAATTGATGGTGGTTATTCAGCTGAGGCAGGAGACATGTCTGCATGATTCAACCAGCAATAAGATAGGGACCCTCAGACCATTCTAGCTCTGAATCCAGATGGATCATAGCTCCAGCAGTGCTAAAGAGCAGAGATTTTTATCTTGGGTGTCATGCCACACTAGAGACCTGAACTATTCTCAGAGATAAGATAGGCAGTCTCTTTTCATCAGATTGTACCATGTGGATGAATCAGCCTGCGTCGATCAGTCTTCAGTTGACAAGTCTCTGCCATTGCTTCTTCCATGGCATATTGTTATGCCTGTTCTTCCCATCGTTGAGTCTAGACTGAATCAGTACTACCTGGGAAAGTATTTGGACATGGGCAGGGTGGCTGTAATTTATCTAAAGATTTAATTAGAAGTATTTTAGCACATTTAAAATCCCTTAGTGCTTTCACAACCGTAAAATGCTGGGGTTTGGCTTTGTTACACTGTAGAAGCTTCTATTATAGCTATTAGTGCGCTGTGAATTTTTCTTTTTGACTGAATTGCACAAAATTACCTGCCGTCACTTTCTGAAGTTGCTGCATACTGGTAAAGAGCTGTCAGGTTATATCTTTAAAACTACTTTGATGATGGCTAGAGTGTGTGGCACAGAGTTTAAAAGATACTAAATTTTGATAAAGTGATGGTTATTGTAGATTCTAAGATTAGATAGAGATGAGAAAGAGCCCAGTTTGACCACTTTTTTTTTACCATGCTTGACATTAAAACTATAGCAAAAAGCCACAGATTTGCTTCATAATAAATTAAAAAGCAAAGCTGATATGTTTTTGATATGCTACAAAGTTGTTATGCTATATTCAAAATACTCCTGCTGGCATTTCCTTACCCCTTTCATATTGATAATCACCTTGACAAGATAGAACAAGATTGCCAATTCACTTGAAAGATTTCATCTTAGGAAGGCTTTAAAGAAACTTTAATATCATGTTGTATTTACTTTGCATTTTTCTTTCTTAAAGAGTCTTAAAATAATATGATATTATTTTTTACTGATTACATAACTGATGTAATTTCTAGATTAACATTATCTTTAATCTCACAATTTTATCACAGTTTGCTCTTGTTCATATCTTCTCTATTTGCAAGCAGCTTTTAAAATACTTGAAGTTGCACTGAATTAATTACTAGTTAAAAAAATTCTAACAATTGAAGTAAACCTTCTAGATTAACAAAACTGCATCCTTTTATCCAATCAACAAGCAGATTGCCATAATTTAGGCCAATGGGATACCTTTTTTTCAGTATGAACACACAAGCAGCTCTGTATGCTCATGTCCAAAAAAACATCTTTCCAGGTTTTATCTTCTCTTCTTGTACCTCTGCAAAATGAAACTATCTCGGTAGGGTCAGTACTGTATGTTCTAATTTATGTATGCCATAAACATATGCAGGTATTTTAAACATTTGACAAACAACTTTTTTCAGTAAACATCTGTCAAAAGCTGTCTTCTGTAGTAGCGCCCATGGGTCATAGTATATATTAGAGCAGCCTGCTTACTGCTGAGCTTTGGTTTTCCTCCAATGGAAAGCAAAGCATCTAGGGGGAGAGTGTGTGCTCAGGTCTGAGGGTTGTGTGCAGTTAGAGCACAGCCAGGGAATGTGCACAAGGAACGGGAACACCTGAGCAGAGGGTACTTGCTCTGGGTGTGTGCATTGTTCGTTTCAGTAATGCATCTAAAAATAATGCTTTGGAATCAACAAACCTGATTTCAATTCAGATCTAAGAAGAGTTCCGTTTTGCAAATAACCCATGGGAGAAATAATGATAATTAACAAGTTATGATTCTTTACAGTCTTCAGCCTGCTCCAGTTTTTTCTCCTCAGTAGTTCTTGAATTTCCTACTCCAGTGTAGTTCTGCACAGTGCTTTGTATGAAAAAGAAAAAAAGAAAAAGGTATCAAAAAATTATCAGTCTAAATCTACCCCTTTGGCTAGTTCAGGTCAGGTGTCCTGTCCCTGCTTCCTCCCGGCTTCCTGTGCCGCTCCTCTCTGGCAGAACATGGGAGGCTGAAAAGTCCTTGATTGGGATAAGTGCTACTTAGCAACAGCTAAAAACATCGGTGTGTTATAAGCGTTGTTCTCAGACTAAACCCAAAACAGAGCACTTCACTAGCTACTAGAAAGAAAATTAACTCTCTCCCACCTGAAACCAGGACATTGGTTTACGTTGAAATTAATAGCTCTAGGATGCCTTCATCTATCCTGTGTGAGCTTCAGATGCTGATCCAATAGGGTACAAGTCTTTAGGTCTTGTGTCATACTTGTTATCCTTGTGCAATGTCCCATCTACTCTACAGTTTTTCAAACAGTATGACATGTTTATGTTTAGCCAACCAATCAAACTCCATTAACTTTAACCTAGTCCACGTGAAGATATCTGTACATGGGCAGCAAAACTTAGCTTTCTCAGTCTATAAAATGTGTATTTATATACTGCAAAGTCATGTGTGTTTGCTTTATATTTTGTCCTTTATCGTCTATCCTTTATACTTCATAATTTATATTTTATATCAATATCCACCTATATGTTTTGCTTTTCTTTTAGCTGTGACTTGACTGGAGCAATAGCAAATGCAAAGTAGTTCAGCATTTAGCAGTAGCTGTTGTGGATATTTGAAATGATGACTAGTTGTAGCTTGGCCAGATTGCAGTAGCTAGTAACAGCATTTGTCTTTTCTCTCACTTCCTTATTATTGTCCCGCTCCCTTCCTATTTCTTCATTCATCTTTCTTTCTTGCTTTTTAGACCACTCATATATCTTCCTTTTCTGTCATCCCCTTCCTTTTATTTCCTGCTTTTCCTGCTTCACTTTTTTTGCTTCTGACATAATCAATATGCAGTATACAAAAAAAATCTTGTACATTCAGCATTTTCACCACAGTTGCTTATTGTTAACATAACAAACTGATGTCCGTGGTATCTTTTTTTATTTTTTCTTCTTTTTCTGCCTGTTTCTGAAGAGTTATTATGCTAGTTCCTAGAAGCTTTGAGGTGATAACAGGCATAGACAAGCACAATCTGTTCGTTGTCAATATGAACGCTTGATGATGCAACTAAAGCACACATGCGTGCAAACTTGATACAGGCAGAAAACACATGTACAACCCTTTTTACACACTTTGTATTTTTTCTTGAGCACAAAGTCTCACCACCTTTTCACTGCTGAAGACTTAAGATGTCTCACCTTCTGATTAACCCTCCATTGGATAATGATACAGCACACTGAATCAGTGGGTCTGGACAAAACACTGTTTAAAAAAAAAAGATCCTGAAGTTACTGATCTGACTCTTGACTTTTATTGGAGAGTCACACTGACATCTGTATGTTAAATCCTGATGAATCACTCTCTCTCTCATCCCTTTGAGAGCATTTCATACATTTTCTTTGGTGATTAGTTCAAACACTTTTGCTGTCCAGTGAATGGGGCTTATCCTGAGCACTTACTTAGCTTAAGATGTATGAGAGACCACATTTAGTGCATGTAACCTGCATATCTTCTGCATAGCCAAAAGGTTTCAGAGCTGTAGTTCTTCAAGCACTTTGTGACAATGCTCATGATAACCTTCCTATAAAATATCTTGGCTAGCTCCAAGATCTCAGATGACACAATTCTATGTTTTGGATTCTTTGTGCAGTGTTGCCAAAGTAAGGTGGAAATTAATAATGTGCATAAAAGTGTCCCCTTTCTCATCTTCTTCTTCCTCCTGTTGTGTTGAAACCTAACCAGAGGAAATATTTTATGTGAATAGTAAAGAATGGCTCTTCATTCATTTGACATGACTTGTTGATCTCTAATCATATTCCAGGAGGAAGTTGCTCATGTTGGTGGGCTACATATTGTTAATGAGGTTGAGTGACTATAATCAACATTCGTACAAGCACGCCTTTGTCTTGCTCACATGTTGAACTGACATGACATTACTGGTAAATAAATATAAGCAGAGCCCAAACTTTCTGCCTCTACTTTCCTGTGTGGTACTTATAACACTTGATAACTCATTTATTATTCCTCATTATTAAAATAATGATTGGTACTTAACAGTTTAAAAAGCCAACTTGTAATTCTGCTGTTAAGAATGGTGTCACAGGCCACAAGACAAGATACAAAGGGGGGCAGGGTGTATTCCTGTACTCTTATTTTTTCTATTTGAATAATTGGTGGAAAGATCCTTTCAAAACATCAATATCCATGTTCAGCTTCAGAGGGTTACTGAAAGGGCAGCTCCACAACTTCTCACCACAATATATGCTGCAGGGTAGGTTTGCTGAGAAGTATAAATCATGTTGGTTATGTATCATGTATAAGTTGTTTGAGATTCATATCTAAAGACTTAGACATCTCTCACGTAAATTATCTGCATGTGGTCTGGTCTTTCTTTCTTTAGTCAGTGGAAAGAAACGGGCACTTCTCAAGTGCAATTTGGTCTGTTTGAGGCAGCTAAATTGGGATGAGATGATTCATGACATAGAAATATTTCTTTTCTCTTAGCAGAAAGTGAGTCTAGATGACTGGAAGAGATGCAGACATCTGCGTTGTCACTGTCTAAATACGGACAAATAGAAATCATCCATTACATATGTCCTGAAGTTAAAAAAAGGACTGGAGCTGGGGTGTACCAGCTCTAAACATAGTTGAGCTAGCACAAGTAAAAATACAAGTTAAAAAGTACTAAAAGAATCATGACAATGGGCAAACATGAGTAAGTGTCCTATGTCCAGAGCTTCTGTTTGCTTTACTGGTGGTATCTGAACTAGCTACATTTCCAGCACTGCAAGATACCTCTACATGCTCCAGCCATACTTTTAGGTGCAGTTATCAGCATTTTCTCTCTTCCATGATCATCTCCAAGTCATATTGTATCCCCACGTCACGAGCATAGTACCACACAGCACTGGTCTTTGGTCAGGACAGATTAATGTGGATGATTTTCTGGCGAAGAACAGCCATGTACCCAGATCAGCAAGTGCCTACGTGGAGTTCAGCATGAACCAAGGGACAACTAAAGGTGGAGGAGGATGGGAGTGAGGCACTGGGAGTAACAGTCCCAGCAAGATAAGAAGGAGCTGGAATTTACTGAGTTGCTAAATTGTGGACTGTGGGCAAGCTTTGAAGGTCAGGTTCTCACCCCTGTGCTTAACCAATTATATGTTAGTTGTTAAGGGCCTTGAAGATATGTATCCAATCACAATGTGCCAAGTTATTGTAAGCAACTTTAAGCAATAGTATATAAAGAGTTAGTTTTCTATAATAAATGGCTTTTGTCTGATCACACTGATCTCTGACTGAGTCCATTCCGCGACAGATTAACTTACTGTCCAGCTCTCAACTGTACATCAATGTTCCTGCTGTTCATTTTACAGAGAAGCCAGGCAAATAAAGCCCATCAGCTTACTACTTCCATAACCCTGAAAATGCAAGTATTTTCTATAATACTAGTTTTTTCTGGATATCTCTTTAGTTTAAAGCTTAAACTTCTTGAGCAATAGAGGTTCCCCTTTTTCCTATGAGAGGTTGTAGGGCATAATATTGCATCTCATGAAGACATCTTTTCTGATACTCAGTCTCTAAAATATCTTAGTGCTTCATTCCTGAGTCAGGCTGTGATGCTGTGGCTGTATCAAGGCTATGTGAGATTGGGAGCCAGAATATCCTTTCTGATATTTACCGTTTGTCTGTCTTGAAATGCACATTAATCTGACTTTGAATTGTTTAACTTCAAATGGGTATAATACTTGTATAAAAACTTTCTTCTCTTATTTTTTCCTTTGCAGATGATCATTCCAGGATATGTCTGAAAGGTGAAAGTAGCCACGACAGTTCAGACTACATCAATGCTAGCCCAATTGTAAGTATGGTAACCTATAAGAAATAATCCAAACAGCCAGTTGCTATCTTTCTTTTTTAAAATATGCTAACTTGAGGCACCTAACTGCTCAGGTTGTGCAACCTCAGGTTGTGAGCACCTCACAATTCTAATGTCTTGGGCTATCCTTTCAAACTGAAGAGAAATAAATCTTCTACATATGCATGCAGTAGCCTCAAAGTTTATATACAAAGAAAACAGTCACTAGATAATCATAGTCCTACCTTCTAATACTGTCAGGTTTTCTGTACTTGACGTTATTAATTTATGGATTATAAAATTCAACAAATATACCCTTAGTGGAGCTTTTCCTTTTCTGAGGACATAAAACTTTCTTGTTCTTTCTTGCTAGCTCCAGTTATAGAAAGAGTGGTTTCTGTAGGCATGGAGAGCCGTGCTCCACAGGCTTCTGAACTTTTTCTGCATCAAGAAATGACATTTCCTCTTACCTTTCTTCCTTTGTTGCCCTTCAGATGCATAAGTTGGTGTTTCTGTAGCTCTCCCAGTTCTTCTCCGAGCTTGCTGTTTTGAAAGAGAGAATGAAATCTTTTACCACTTGTGTATTTATTCAAACTGCAAAATATGTCAATCCAATTTTTGCATCTGGATACTCCAGTATGGACCAGCTGCCTTTTCTCACCCTATGTAAGCTGAAGATGAATCCTTTTTTGTCTGTGAAAAATGACAGGGGGAAAAGATCTCTATTTTTAGACACAAAACGTGCATGATGGATAGAGCCAGTAGCATTGGCCTGTTGTAGAATCTCAATGGAAGTGTCATGATATCCATTTGAAGGGAGAACAAAAGCACTGTCTTTGACCTCTGTAAGACTGCTTGTACTGGAGTCACTTTTGCTCATGGTTCGTGTTCACATTAATTAGGCACCAAAAGGTTATTACAGGGAAACTAAGAGAAAGAACTTAGGATGGAGACTTAGATCTCTCTGCAGTGGGCTGTGTGTGCCATTACTGGCTCATTTTCCTGGGGAATATCATTCCCCCAGTTAAATCACTTGTGTGGGCAAGGCAGCTGGCAGTTTGCAACAGCATGAAATTGCAGCCTGTTTCCTTCCAATGTTGTTGACAATACTTATTAAAAAAACCAAAAACAACAAAAACCCCACAAAAAAAAAAAAAAAAAAAAAAAAAAAAAACAACTCAAAACACAACTCTCTAGAAACTGTTCTCTGAGCTTTGTCTGTTACTTTCAGCAGTGTTCAAAAGCTTAATTTTCTTGAACATGTGAAAATGTTTTATTCAAAGGAGTTAAAAAATACACAGAATCCAAAAAACATCTTTGGGATGCTTTTGTCTTTGGCTTAGGGTAGAGGGGAAACCAAAGCACCAGCATGCTTCAGGGATTGCCAGGTGCCATTTTGGAGCACAGGGGTAGATCTGCACAGATTAGAGCAGGTTTTGGACTACTTTCAAGTATGTCTCTTACTAGACCAAGCTCTAGTTGGCTCTCCGAGGATATATATCCTGCTTATAAAGTCACGCACAGAAGTCCAGCTCCAGCACTTCAGTACTCTTTGTCTGCCTATCTTCAAGGCATATTTGGTGAGTTATGTTTGGTCAGTAGATGCTGTGAGGTTTTGTGGCAAGCACAGGGAGGTGTTAAACGGAAGTGAGATACTGTTTTCTTGTAAGAGCTTGGTTGTAATTTGCATGACTACAATATGGCGCAGAAATGGAATTGCGGCATTTGAAGATGGTGCTAAGCCAGGTTCGGTGTTGGCAGCAGTACATATACCGTGTTTTTGCCAAATAGCCAACATAGGCTTCTGCAACCTGCCCCAAAGTCTGTGGAGACTTCACTGTTTCTAGTACACAAATTTAGCTGAGGAAGGGGTAAATACTTGCATGTCTGTATATGGCTGTTGCAATTATAATTCTGGATTATAGTGTATCTATCGGCACTTAATTACACTGAAAAGTACTAGATTAAGTAGTGTTGGGGGTGGAGAGGCAGGACCAAGATATCCCATTAACATAACTGTGAAGAGATTTGCTTTGTCAGGATGTCTGGAGCTAATTCAGTCAGAGGAACTCTGCTTCCACAGCTTTAACTCTCATGGTTTTACAGGGGGTTGTAATCTTGCCTTTCCATCCAGCATTTAATAAGGTATTTCCTTCTGCAAAGTTAAAAAGTATTTAATTTTTGTAGCTTTCCCAGCTTCAGGAGTTTCATTCAATAAACTGAGTCACACTGATAAAGCAAAATTTCTGATGGTTGTCTTTGTATCTCTTACAGAATTATTTCTATGCCCAAAGATAAGTGCGTGCACAAATGTTTCACTGAAATGGGACAAGCATCCAGTGTCTTGCATAGCCATGAAAACCTGCTAAGATAAACTCTTGAGTTCCTCTTCTTCATGGTAGGATAGGGACCTTACTCTGTGGGAAGGAGTGCCACAGCCCACATTTCTGTAGATGACCTGTTATTCCAAGGCTAGAGAGCTCCAGATGGTTTTGTGAGTCCATTTTATGAAGTCAATATTCATTATGCTTTCTTGAAAACATTAGATAAAATGTCTGTTTCCTGAAGGTGATGCAGTGGGAAGCTGGTAGGAGGAAATCACCACTTTGAAAGCCCATAGTTTGGAATTCCCTGCAAACTGTTTCATTTTGAAATAAATTAAGTATCTTCAGGTTAGTATGAACATAATTGTTAATTTGGTATAGTTTTTGTATAATGAGTTAGAGTATACAAGTGGCAGAGACAATCAGACTGTGTTCTCTCCACCTCAGAAGCCTATTTCTATTATACTGGGTACTTGGTCCTGCACTATTTGCTGCGGCTGTACAGCTATTGCAGCCTGAGCTAGACATACGGCTGCTGTTTATTTGAGATCTTTTCTATTAGCAGATACACATTTAATCAACGTCTTTGTATATGTACAGTGGACATGGAGTCCAGGAAGTCTGCCTTTAATCACTCTTGCAAAAATCCTACCACTTCTTTCCTTCAGACAGCTGCCTTTTAACTTAAATAACCTCAGTAATTATCATGTCAATACAATGATGTTCCTGGTTCATTTTTTTGCCTTGCAGTGCTGGGGTTAGGAGTGAGCATTGTAGTGACCTGCAAGATGGGCATTAATAGCACAGGATCAGTATGGTCTGATCTGACTGGAAGAGACTTTTTCCTCCCTGCGTGTGTCAGCTATTTGGGAGGGAAAGAGTGTAAAATAAAGGAATTATATTTGAGCTTCAGAAAGGGAGGCTTCCAGTCATGTACATGTCGCTGGGTATCTCCAGCTTCTGGGTCAGTGGTCCAGTCTCCAGCTGGGGCTCACTCAACCTTAACTTAAGTCTAAATGAGTGCAGCAGTACACCGTAAAAAAATCCCTGTGCTAGACAATGAGCTGGCCACCTGCCCACATGTTTCTTCCTTTTAAAAAATGCTACCCCCCTCAAGACTTCCTTTCTCTCCAATATGTTGTGAAAACTGGGGTTAGATTGATGGCCTCACCATGGCTGGGAGCAGGTGAGGATAATCAGCAAAGATTTAGTCCAAGTTCTTCCCGTAGGTCTTTAATTTCACTGTAGTGTGAGGCCAGGCAAAATGAGTCCTCAGGATGAATTTGCAGGGTAGAAGTGAGGTAGAAATCTGTTTCTCTCCTCTCTGAAATAACATAAAGTACTATGATAATAACTCTGCTATCGGCAGCTGAATGAAAGGCTTGCAATTACAGCACAAGAAGACCCTGACTGTGCAGAATAAAACTGTGATAATTACTTCTGTCATATTTGTACTTAGTCCTCATTAAATTTCAGGAAAATCATCCAGTAGTAAATAATGTGCAATCTTTGCTTTTAAATCAGAGGTCATGAAAGTAAATGGGAATTCTGTTTTTCCTCATAGGGTGTCTGAGAGAGAAAAAATCCCATCAACTACATTTAAAAACTCAGTTTGCTTATTATTGAAGACACCAGACTGAGGAATGTCATTAGCATGACAGTTTGTTCAAACACAGCATACAAATTTCATCACCAAGAAGAGACTCTGAAATTCATAATGGCATTCACAACCAGATTTACTTCTTTCATTCCATTAGGGGTTTTAAAGGAAGGATTTAAAAATTGGTTTAAATTTTAATTCAAACTGGAAGATGAGGACTAGTCTACCTTTTTAATTTTAATGCTGGAATGAATTTGATTACAAAGTTCGTCTGCATTTGCTGGATATGCTTTCTTTTACAAAAACAAATATACTTTTTTTACTTTTAGAGGCCGTCTATACTCTGTTTAGTAAACACATGCATCAAAGGTTTGGGGTTTTTTTTATTAGAAACACATTAAATCTGGAAACTACACAGTACTTTGAATCCATATGTATTTTTAAGGTGGTGATTACAGTTACACTTTATTTCTGTCATATTTGGTCTACACTGGATCGCATTCTGATCACATGTGATTTAGGAATATTTCATCTGGAGTCAGAGGGTTTAGATCAGTGTAAATATGGTGTGACTGAGATCACACCTCTCTCAACATCTTTCTGTGTGAAAACTAAGAATCTGACAAACTGGGAGGGAAGATAAAGGGGCAGGAATGAATTGGTGTATCATTTACATGAGATTTCACAATGGTCATTGATGCCTATTGACACTTTTACTTCAGTTTACAGTTTAGAAGACTACTTAACAAGAATCTACATGTACCACTCTTTAGTCCAAATACAATAAATTTGAGGATTTACACCCAGAATGTATTTATTTTTCTGTATTTCATCAGCATTACAGTGAAATCATGCAGCAGCATGATGTCTATCTAGAAACTCAACAAAATTCAGAGTTCTTCAGGGAATCCTTTGCAAAATCCTAGGATAAAACAACTGGATCATAGAACTCTTGAAGCAGAAATCAAAGGATATTCTCTAGTAAAGCAAAGGTTGAATTTTTGTCTGATATTAATTTAACAAATTGTGATATTATGTTCTTTATGTATTTTCCTACTTTAAGATATTGTAAGTCAGCTTAAATTACAAAGCCCTGTAGAAAACACAACTGGTGCCAGTAAAGTTTTCTGCAGTTTTTCTTTTACAACAAAAAAATCTGAATGCTCCTCCTTTTTGTTTCCATTTGCTTTTGATATTGGTAGTGACTGAATCACTACAGTCAATTGCATGGTCAGTTACAGTAAACCTTGATCTCTTTCTTTCCGTAATACAAAATCATGGAAAAAGAGATTGAAACGTTATCACCAGACTTGCCTTTGTTGTACTGCAGCAGAAAATGAGAATTCCACCATAGCAGAATAGTTGTAATAATTGCAGGTTTTTCTTTCCAAAAATGGCTGTTCGATCCAGTTCTGATGTAATCCTTGTGAACTTTGTGCTTTGATAGAGACAGAGGGGAAAAATCTTGTTCTTTTTGAGCAATTACTATTAGGGTGATTTTTGAAGGTTGTTCTGATGTAAAATGTTAGCAAACAGTCAATTTTTTTTTTAATACTTGATAATATGGAGCCTGCTGTTATCTGTTCTTCTCTGGAGAATAAATTTTCTGTTTTATTTTCGTGAAGTGAGAAATCTGAGGGATCCTTAAAAGAAGATAATGATTACTGACATAGAAAAAAGCCTTTTACTTGATCCTTGATTAGTTAGTTTAAAACCCATTACTGACTTTATTTCTTTATTCAAACTTTTCTTAACTTTGATAGATTAAGATGCCCTTGGTGTTCTTGGTGACTTTGAGAGAATAAAAAAGAACATAACAAAAACATTCAATAATCATTCCTTGCAGTCAGCTACTCACATTCAATTGAATGCGACCAGAATAGTGATTTTTCACACTTTTCTTGAAACACGGCCTTTAAAACAGTACATGTAATAGAAAATTGATGAAACCAGGAATTTCATTTAATTAGTTTAATCTTTGCTCTCAATTTTGTTCAACTAAAGATCATTTAGTAGTGTGATAGGGCTTTCTGCCATCTTTTATTTGCTTCAAGCAAGAAGAGTTTCTGCTCATAATTGTTTTCTGTGCAACACAATGTGCTTGGAATGTAATAATTGTAATTGTCTTTTGAATTATTGTAAAACTGGTGATACACTTCACTACTCTGTGCTTATTGTAATGTTTGCCACGTTCCAGCAGCACCTTTGTGACAGAGGTTGATTAATGCTGAAATGCCAAGATTGGCCTATTCCTGATTTATCAGCTGAATGTTGAGAAGTATTTCTTCCCATGACAGCACTATTTGCATCATCCTTAATTTCTTCTGCCTTTGTTTTCTGGCATGTACACACAAAAGAATTTAGTTGAAGACGAGATTCAAAATAAGTTATTAATTTTTATAAAGTTTGGTGTCATCACTATTGGTTACATTTCTAAGTCAGGCTCTCGCCTGTTAGTCAAGTGACATCATTTTCAAGTGGATACAGCCTGCAACAGTTTCCAGTGGGAGTAGCAAGTCCTCCACAGTGGAGGTCGATTTTTCTAAGGTAAGATTTTTAGTTCTAGCATAGGAAAACATTTAAGCACATGATTAAATCCTATAGATCTCTCTGGGTTACAAAACAGAACAATAGCAGAAACGATTTCATCTGTAATTGAGCAAAAATATAGTTGAAACTTGACATTGTTTAATCACATTTGCTGTTGTTTTCTGATGTGTTTAGTTCAACGTCTCAATTCTTACAAAAAAAGAAAAAAAAAAACCCAAAAACAAAAAACACCAAAACAGTTGCCCATTTTGAAATTGTTCCTAAGGTTTTTTTCACTAATACTGCTTCTGAAGAAAGCTAATATTTCCCTCATCTCAAAATACCCACAGTAGTAAATGTCCTGGTATCAGAATTGCTTTTGTCAAAAGGCAAAGAAAGCAAGCTTGAAATTTGTTGTGAACAATTGCTTGTTGTGAAGAGTTATTTGCTGATAAGAGAAGCATCTCAATGAAGCTCAGAATAAAATGATGGTATTATAGACATCCTGGTCAAGGTTTTTTATAACTATGGGTGGTGAATCACAAGTAAGCTTTTATTATAAATGGATTCAGTAACTTCATTTTACCTGTGTTGTGTTGTCATGGAGAATTTTAATATTAAGTCCAGCTTAATTATACATCAGAAAATTAGAAACATAGAAGTGTTCTCTTCCTTTTTGCAACATTCATCATATTGTTGTTCTGTTAGAATAACTTACATCTGTTCTTTTATGGTTCTTCCCTCTTTTATGTTGCACATAATTATGAGGTGCCTTCTTTTATGCTGACATGTACCATCACTGAAAATTTTGATAGGCTATGAATAAATTCAGTAGATGCCTGTTAATGCAAATGTGACTCACATTCATTCTTATTCAGATCTTTACTTATAGAACAGAATCATGTATTAAGACAAATTCTTCCTTCAGCTACATGGGTATAAATTAACTCTCACCAACTTCAGTGTCACCAAGTCACACCCACACATCTGAGAGCTGAACTGGGTCTCTTTATGTTCAAAGTTTTGTCTTGCCCAGTTCAGGGTTAGAATGAGTTTGTTTGGGTTTTAATCCTATCAGCAGATCTTCTTTTTCAGCAAAATGGGCCCTAAGGTTTAGAACCAAGAAAACCACCCATCAGTTCGAAAACATTCATTGTAACACACTAATCCTATTTACTCTTGATGGCTTTGTTTCTTAGATTCTTCATTTTTTCTGCTCAGTGAATTTTCTGCTCCTTGAATTAAATGTAATAATTAAGGTCTTTAAGCAGGACTTCCTCTATTGAGGCCAAATCCATGCATTTAGATAAATCAGCTAACCAGAAAAAGCCAGAAACTGAATGTGTTCTCCATTTTTGCTGGTTTCCAGTTACATGTGCCCTTGACTGGCATGGTGGAAGTGGAGAACATATTTAGATGTGTGGAGCATTCTTAACACTCAGTGTAGAAAAATTTTTCGAATGGCTCTTAGGTTGCTATGAAACCATGAGTACTGATCTCAAATAAATGCCTTTGTCAACCACCATAAATGATGTTATGCTCCATATTGAGGACATAGGATATTGCTCATCATGTGTGCTGATAGTCATCTGGTAGCATCAGTCTTTTGTGGAAAAAGTTCTCCTCTGAGATTATAAATAGAACTTGTCTTGCCACTAAAGGACGCAGGGACATGTCAGTCCTTCAGGAAGTCCCATGTTTCAGCACTCACATGCTTTCAGTCTGTAGCACAGCAAGGGATTTTCTTTTAAATAAACCCAGTCTGTGTTCTCCTTCCTTATTCCAGATGGACCATGACCCCCGAAACCCTGCGTATATTTCCACCCAGGGCCCTCTTCCTGCTACTGTCGCTGACTTTTGGCAGGTAAGCTAAACAGCTCTTTGAAAACTGAATTTAAGTTACAAGTCAAATGTTTTCCTGTGCTTCTAGAAATGTGAGGTATATAGAAATACGCTGTGTGTGAGTCACAATAGGTGGAAAAACCTTTGTTCAAATGTCTGTTTAAAATCTAGGGCGGTCAGGATGAGAAGCTGTGATGATGCTGTAGATCTAGTACCCCACACTACATCAAAGCTGTTTGGCTCAGTGCATTATTTTTCTGAAGGGAAACTGAGTGCCACAGATTTCAACATGTTTTTTTGTCAGAGAACTTAAAAGTAAATCAAAATGAATACTGTCCTGGGTTCAGTAGCAGTAGTCAGTTTTTCTCCTTCTTAGTAGCTTTTGCAGCACTGTGTTTTTGACTTTCGGCTTGGGAATGGAGCTGATAACAGCGATGTTTAGACTGACCAAGGACTTTGTGAGTCTCATGCTCTGCCAGGGAGGAGGAGAAGCTGGGAGGAAGCAGGGACAGGACACCTGACCCAAACTAGCCAAAGAGGTATTCCATACCACAGCACGTCATGCCCAGGAGGTAGAACTGAGAGTTCCCGGAAGGGCTGGATCATGGCAGGGTGGGGGTGAGGTACCGGTTGGTGAACGGTTGTATTCTCTTGCTTGTTATTTCCTTTATCATTATTACTATTAGTGGTAGCAGTAGTGATTTGTGTTATACCTTAGTTATTAAACTGTTCTTACCTCAACCCATGGGAGTTGCATTCTTTTGATTCTCCTCCCCGTCCCTCCAGGAGCGGAGGGAAGAAAGGTGGGGGGGGGAAGTAGACTGCGTGGTTCTGATTTACGGCCTGGGCTTAAACCACGACAAACACCAAAATTATCTCCCCTGTGAGGAGTTTTAAGATCTAAGAAAAGCAAGAAAAGGTATTTGTCCCTTGGGCCATGTCCACCATCCCTGGAGGTATTTAAAAGATGTGTAGATGTAGTGCTTGAGGACATATTTTAGTGGTGGACTTTGCAGGGCTGGGTTAACTGTTGGACTTGGTGATCTTAAAGGTCTTTTCCAACCTAAACGATTCAATGATTCTGTGATATTCAAGCCATTTATGCATATGGCAAACCCTGTAAAGAATGCTTGTTCTTGAATTTATATTGAAAGCCTCAGGCCAAAATATTCATATTTTAGTGCCAGGTCTCCATAATTAAATTACAGCCAAGGACTGGATGATTTTCAGAGGGCCTGACCTTCTTAAGAGTGTAGCCAGAAGTCATTGTCATTCTCCAGATCAAAAAGGACCTAACACTATCTGCCAGGAATTTTTCCACTGAAACCTATTTCTCACATGTCCCAGGTCCCCAAAATGCTTAAATTCTTGTATATTTTCCCTACTACAGGTAGCCGATTTAAAGGCTGAGTTAAGATCCTGCCACATAAATTGAAGTAGGTGCATAATTATTTGCAGGATTGGGGCTAAAGGCAGTAGTTAGTGATGCACAAATATGAGCTTACTTTGCATGCAGTTTTTTTATGTTCTTGTGCAGCTCTAAGATTTAGACATATGCACTCCACCAGGCTAGGTGTGTGCAACTGTGTGACAGATATGCTGCGTTAGATATTCCTTTGTAAGTGTACATGTGTGCCTGAAAGCTTATAGAGGCTGTTTGGGGAGGAGGCCAACTGAGGCTTATTATGAACACGAACATATGTTTTTATCTTTTGTTTTGCATTATGAATTCTGAAACATTTGTTCTGAAGATAAAGAGTGTCTATGTACAAATTTCAAAAATGCTATTGTGTTCTAGGAGGTTGCATCAATTGAATCACAGAATCACAGAATCCCGAGGGTTGGAAGGGACCTCATCATAGGATCTATAGATAGATATCATCATAGATCATCTAGTCCAACCCCCCTGCAAGAGCAGGGTAACCTAGAGTACACCATCAGCTCTCTCCGTCTGCGTTGCTTGGTCTATGATTAGAAAGTGTTAACTGATCCTTATTGAAGATGTTTTTCATGTCACCATTTCCTACTATTTCTGATGAGGAATCAGGACATTTTCAAAATGTTTGTTTGATTGTGGGTTCCTGGATATTTAAATGCTCAGTCTGAGATATTTTGGGACTGCTTCTTAAAAGTGCAGAGCAAATGGTTTCTTCTTGAAGTGAGTTGAGTTGTTGGTCTGACTTAAATTTTCAAGTAACTTGAGTGGGTTTTTTCTTCACTATTTGGTAATTAGACATACCTGAGAACACTGATTTTTTTTTTTTTTTTTTTTTTTTTTTTTTGCTTGGCAGGTGAATTCGTTATAACAGGCATGATGCATGAAAATGTGTTTCTTAAGTTAAACATGCAAAATCCAATGCCATGTTAGCTGTTCTGTAACAATATGTTATAGTTCCTAAGGCCCAGGGTTTTAAGTGTATATTTTTGCATATTTGTATATTTATATTGTATTTTTATCTGCAACTGCACCTCTACATGTCAAAAAAAACATATCTTCTCATTTTTAGAGTCATTTAAAAAACACACTTTGTATAAGCTTTTTTGCTAACTCAGAAATCAGAATTAATCATGCAAACAGAGTATGAAGGATATATTTTGTTCTTCTCCCATTCCAATCTGAACAGCTAAGCAAACAGTTTGCAAAGACACAGAGAGTAGAACTGAAATGTTATTTCTGTGATCCAATCATATTCCTTCCAAGTATCCTTTGGTACTCAAAAGGTCTCTTTCTTGACTTTCTGTCTTCATGCTGTTTGTGAGTATGGAGTCTTCACTCTCCTTCACTTTCCTTCTGCTCTTTTTAGTGATTTCTCCTCCCAGTTATCCAGCAGTGAAAGTTCATTCCATCTCCCCACCAGATCTGATGTAAACACCTCCTCTGTAGCCATTTATTTGGCAGCCATGGTTCAGCATCTGCTCAAATGAGGCTATGTGTCCATTTTTGATGTTATATTCTTTTATTGTTTCTTCTGTTAGGTTCCATAGAAAAGTTTGTTTCTTACATTTATTTTTGTGATGGCTGTCACTTCAATCTACCTATATCAGATTGGTCTATCACCCACTTTTCTTAAACTTCCTGAAGATCATACATCAATGTGCTAGTTACTGTCCCAAGCTTTTTACATGCCCTTATGGTATCAACCGGGTGTAACAAACAGGCCAAGAGAGATTAACTCCTTACAGAAGACTGCATCCATAACCCCTGACATGTAGTAGGTCCATTGTACAAGTTGAAAGCCATGGCTTGAAATTGTTGTGGTTTATGCCCACATGCAGGAGCAAAGTTTCATCGGACTGTACCTATTTTAAGGTAAAGCATGGGCAACCTGCACTTGCTGTGGAAAATAGAGTATTAACTCCTGTCAGGGCAGAATCCTTTGATGTTTACTTGAATACATTTTTTTTGTGTCGTTTATACAGAACATGGTGCTGCCACCAGGGATTGTTTAAAGATTCAGTTATTCATTCCTGATACATCTTCTCAGTGGTTCTCCTCCCTCTCCCTCCTCCACTTAATACCAGCTGTTGCTTTTTTCCCCTTTTGTGTGCTCAGTGAAGCAGTTTTCTGACTGATAGTGAGAAGAGTGACAGACTCCAGAGAGACCTAGGACTGTTCGGCTGTTCCTTGCCTAAATGCACAATGTCATGCTTTAGCAAGTCTAACAGAAACTCTTGGAGCTTGGCATCACCTTCTATGGCAATATTTAGTAGATATATTGCTTTATATTTTTGCAGAGTCTTAGCTGCTAAGATTCCCAAAAGCCTAGTTGCATGGTGGGTAACAGACACTCCATTTTATCTTGGAGTTGCTGAAGCCCCAGGCTACCCCAGTAAGAAACTGTTATAATTGTTTCCACTCCTGTAGACATTTCAAGCTGATTTCTAGAAAACACTTGTCTAAAAAGCATGAGTGTTACTTGAAGGTATAAGACAGCTTTCTTGCCATTTACACAACTGATACGCATAATGAAATCCAGACTGCACCTGATTTGTCCTGACTGTCTGGATTTCATGTTCAAATTCCAGAGATACAAATTTTAAACCTATTTTCCCTTAAACTTGCATTAGATTCTTCCACCTATCAGTGGCTGTGTCTACATTAGCAAGCAGTGTAGCCCGCTAGGAGTAGAGTTGTAGAGAGTCACAGTGTTTACTTTGTAGGTTTTACTTTAGGCCAACTGTTCAGTGGTCTAGTGGACCAAATGCCTGTTGTCAGGGGAGAAGGCTACAGATATATTTGGAGGAAGCTTCTTCCAGAAGGAACTTAGAGCTCTAAAATTGCTCTGCAGTGCCTGCTTCTCTTCATCTCTGTCATCTATGTGATCATGTGGTCACATCCATTATCTCTATTTAAGACCAAACAGATGATGTAGTTTTGAATAATCTTTTTTTCTAGTTTTATTGGCAAACCTCTCTAAAACCTGTTATGTTAATCCAGTGTCCAGTATTTTTGTGCAAGTGACACTTAGTAGACACTTAGCAATCAAATTCCCGTTTACCATATTCAAGTTGCTCAGATCTGAACAAAGATCATGGTTAGGTCAGGGTTAGGTCTCTTTCCCAAAATGGGCAAAACTTTTTCTTAAAAGATGGATGATACTTTGTCCAGGCTCCTTTTGTTTAGCATTCATACTAGTGATGAGCAGACTCATGCCTAGTACCACTATGGAACTAGAAGGGGACCAGTTTCAATCATCTCACAAGTGACCACTTCTTGAAAGATTGTCTTTTTTTGATAAGGTGAGGAAGAAGAATAGGTTTTGTTCTTGAGTACCATCTAATTTGAGCCACTAGAGCTGGCCATTAGACTCAGCATTTTCCATACACCTTTCTATTCATCTGGGTTTTCATGTTGACCTGAGAGAGATCAGCTTGATGGAAGTTTTTCTTTCAAAGGTGCAGTCTTTGAGTTGGAGATAGTCCAAACTCCTGTATATTAATCATTTTCAAATCTTGCTCAATTTTGTATATTTTGGAAATATTATGGTGATAAAAAAGGTACTCTGGCTTTTCTAATGGTGTAAGACCACTTCTAGGCATCAGACTTCCACAGCTGTCTGTGTCCCTCCAATTTACTTCTCCAGTTCCTTCTATTCTTGGCACAGCTCCTCTAAGTCAGCAAGTGCCAAGTTAGTTCCAACTTTCCTGTCTTACCTCTTTCTTTGAAAACTTTCTAGCCTGCAGGAGTTGTGTTGTCAGTCATCTCATTGATCTGTTTTGCCATAGGGCTTCCTAATCTGTCTGGATACTCTGTGTTTGCGGCTCAAGCAGAGATTTCATCTCTGCCTGCATGTCATCTCTTAGACCGCTCTGGAAATTTTCCAGCTACTACTTTAATTAATTTTTAAAAGCTTCCAGCTGATTTAAGTCTTCCTTTAATTTCATCTAGTCTTGTTTTCATCTCTTTTTACCAATTACTATTTCCGAGAGATACCTCCTTCATTCATTCTATTTTGGTTCAGTGGGAATTCCACCTCAGGATTCGCTTTCTTGAAAACTGGATGCCTCTCCTCACATGGTATTAATCCATTTTTACCTGAGTAGTTAAACAATTTGCCAGGTCTGTGGGTTGTTTTCTTCTCAGCTGGAAAGAAGATTCATCCTCAGGATAGGGTTTTGCTTTGATATAGTTCCATTTTATTTACAAAGAAAGCAGAGAGTTTTATTTCCTTGAACAAAGACAGAATCAAATAACAGGCAATAAATTCTTTTTTCCAAGCGTCGTTCACCCAGTGTTTTACCCCCAACCTCTTTTTCAGCTTTTCTTCTACCAGATCACAATGGTAGTTGTTGAGCTGTGCTAGGGGTTTCTTTATTCCTTTTACACATTTTTGTTGCTTATCTGGATTAAACATCTTGCCTTGATTAATGCCTCTCTCTGTGCATTAAGCATATCAGTTTCTAGAGAAACTTATGGGTCCATATGCTTCCCGTTTCTCTTGTTTTTGATGATAACTTCTGTAATTTCAGTTATCAGGCTCCATAAAAGAGTTTGCTTGTTTCTTACATTTATCTTGAATGAAAGGTGATGATTTTGTCCAGCAGCTTCAGTGAGATTTCACTCAGCTCTTTCACATAATGCTATTAAAATTCAACATCTCTTTGAACATAATTCAAAAGAAAGAGGATGTAGAACATTTCTGATCTATAACAAGTTTTCACAGCAGGAGTTCCATGTTGTGAATAATTCTGGAGGCATAAAATTTTATTATTTCCTGCATGTGCTGGGTTATAATTCCATGAAGTATTTGACATCAAGTACATGTCTTAACTTGCAATGTATTCTAAGAAGCAGGGATGATAATATGCAAGAAACTATTCCTAGGAGTTAAGAAATTTAAAACCAACTGTCCTTGCACTGAAAAATTGTTCTTAATTATGCCAGTTTTATAAATTGCATGTCTGCTAAGGTTCATCATCTCCAAATGGAGATTTCTGTAGGAGGCCATAATTTTTCTCTCTGGAAAATACCCCACGTAATGCCTTGCTTTCATAAATCTACCCACACTTGCTCCTCTATCCACTCTCCCTTTTTGGAGGGAAATGCATTTTCATAGTTTTTTTATTTTACAATATTAAATGAAATAGAGGGAGGGATCAGGCAGTTCCCGCCAAGTGACTTAAGAAGATATGCTTTAATTGCCTTAGAAAATGAAGCCACATATGATATATTTTTGTAAATATTTGTTGTGGTTTTGTGCTGTCCTCCCTCTATAACTAACATAATTAATAAGTATATGAACATTATGTAACTTCTGTAGAAGGAGTGGAGAAATATGATTTTCCTTATTTTGCAGATGTCCAATGAGGTTCAAAGCACCTACAACAAATACAGTCAACGCTTATAGTCTGGACCAGGAAATTCTGTCTTTTTCCTGAATAGATCTGTGTCTCAGGCTAGGCAGTTCCCCAGATACCTTAGTCCCTGAAGAGCTCCAGTCTGGCAAGGATGACAGAGCAGACACCACTCATGAACAGCACTGACCAGGAAGGCAGATGGCAGGTGCTGCCCCTTTATGATTAGGATGCTCCTCTAGGAAGTGTGAATGAGCTTTATCCTATATATTCTGAATCAAACCCATGCTTTTCATTACTTCATCTTTCCTCCACTATTCTGCAATACATGAAATAGCCTTGAAATTGGAAATGTTCTTCAACCTTCTTGTTAAAGCTGGGGCCGGGCAGCTGTTGCTGACTAACAAAAACAAAGCTTACTGGAGTACAGGTTTGCCCTAGTGCGATTACAGGGAGTAGGAACACCTCATCTCTGCTCCTCTGTGTTTTTTCCACTTTTACTGCAAGATTATTAAATGTAAAGTGCAGAAGGAGTCCCAAGAGTAACACCGGAGCCCTAATGTGAGCCAGGGAGTTGGGTTGCCATTTGCTTTTTGTTGCCCCCAGTCCTGCATTTCTTAATCTAATGCTATTTTAGAATATTTTTTCTCTACCCATATTCAGGAGTGTATTATCACTGTCAGTTCAAAAACTGACCATTGTTTTCCTCCCAGGTCATGCCAGCATATTAAGAACCCTATTCCCGAGTTGCAGTCTTGAAGACATGAATCTTTGCATGTCTGATAGCACTTGCTTCTCTCTTCCAGTTTTGGAATTCAACAGAACAAATACAGAATACTGTCAGTTGATTGTTTGCTGTGTATAAAGGATTAGTCATCAGTGATCTCCAAGGGCAAATCCTGGTGGGCTGAAAAAGTCTCCCTGCAAAATCGGTGTTCCAAGCCCATGGGCTGAGTAGGAACAACTGTACCAAACCCTTCCCTGCTCTAATTGCTGGTTTCTGTGCTCCCAGTTCAGCATGTTTTATGAGTACTGAAATTAATTTACAGACTAAATTATTCTTTTGCATACTGTTCTGTGCAGAACACAGTGATTTCAAGCAGTCTTGATTCCCAGGTTTTATTTTCCTTGCCTGGAATGGGACTTCCTGCATGTCTGATCAGTTCTTACCTTCAGAAAGAAAAGCAGATGAAAAGCGACATAAAGCAATTCAATGTTCAAAATATGCATATTTTAATTTAATAAAAGAAAAACAGCAAGGGAGAGAGAGGCACCGAACAATAGCCCCTAGAGCTCTAGTAACTTGTCAAGCCATGTGAAATAAATATAGCATTAGGAATTCCACAGACGTTCAGTAAAGGAGTACACATTTACCATGCTCACTTCTAATTATGCCTCTGGTTGGAGAAGGTACTTACAAGTGGTACTTTGAAAATTTCTATCCCTTTATTGTGTAAGTTCCACCTTTCCAATACCAATGTGAAAAGCTAATTACAGGCATTTTTGGTGGACTTTTCCTCCTTAATGTAATTTTGTCAGCACTGCAATACTAAATAGCATTCATATTTAAATTATTTAATAATGAGGCTTGAGTTAGGAGTCTACTGAGAAGAATAAGAACAGTTTATGTCCCTCTGAGAAAGCAGAAGTTATTGCTACACATACAGTCATCTTGAATTAGCAATTCCCACTGACTTCCAAACAATTGTTGCTGCAGCAGTAGGGTATAACATATGGAGCCAGTTTAACGACCATGTATTTATATAAGGTGCTCTCTGAAGGCATCTTTTCAACTGCTAGAGTCAGGGTTTTAGAGTCAGGGTTTTTTTAATTAAATAGAGATTGTTGATCACTAATTTTTCAACCTATAGCTTTGTTTAACTGTCTGGCACAGCTATGATATTGCAAATGGCAATTCTGACCTTGACAAATTTGACCCATTACATGTCAAAATGATAAGTCATTTTCAACCAAGTGTTTCACAGAAAAGGTTGCTTTTTGACTGGCATACATTGTGAAGTTCTAGTTGAGAACTAAAATCTAATTCCCCTCTCCTTTTTTTTTTTTTTTCAGTTAAAAGATAACTCTTTTTTTTTTTATTACCCATTAAAACATTGCATTTGGTTTTAAAATATTGCAGAAAACACCATTTCCTGATTGTATCCATTCAATACAATGTTTCCAATTTCCAGTGGAGAATTTGAAAGAAGTCACATTTGAGTTACTTATTTTCAAGACATGTAACGGGATAATTATCTGATCCAGCAAGGGTTAGTACCTTGCTTTTTTTTGTTGTTTTAGAAGTTGTGTTTATTCATGCTGAGTTTTGATTATCATTAGAAATTATTTGGGGTTCATTTGCTTGTTTGTCTGCTTTTCCAAATAGTTGCATTTGCCTAAAAGACTGAAAAGGTGAATTCTTTAGTTTTCTAGAGATCTCTCCTAGAAAGCAGCTGGTATGATTCACCTGTTATTTTTAGGTTGGATTTAACTCATTATCTATTTTCTGCTTTTATCATCACTTTGTAGAAAGTTCTTCACCAGTCCCCATCAAAAGAAGAGTGTCTGGTCAGAGCTCATACTTTGTCATTTCCCTGTCACAAAAATAAGGGAGAAAATGAGTGAAAAGGGGGTTTGGGTGGGATCATTTGTTATAAAAAGAAGCTTCAAAATGACGAAGTGTCTGAAAAAAACCAAAGGGATTCATATTAACCATTTTTTCACAAGCTAGTAAACAAGGACATTTTAAAATATAAGCTTTCAAAAACTGGTGTTTTATCAGATTTATGGCAGTGTTGTAATGCTGATTCTCCTATTTGTGACAATTTTTCTCCTTACTTGAAAAAGGGAGCAGTTCTGTGCTCCTTTGCAGGTAATTTGTACTAAATATATTTCCTCCCAATGTGGAAGTCCTTTGTAAGAGACTGGCATGCTGGGTAACCACAGCATGAGGTCTCTACACATGGTGGATTTCATCAACAGGGAATCCTGTGGATGTCAAACACACTGCTCATCTTTGGGTTGCAGGATTCAGCCTTTAATTTGCAATAAATGAGGTGGGATGGCGTTATTCTTGTCTAAGAAATGTTTTGAGAATGGTAAAGGCTGCAGGTAGACATGTCACACAAAATTATACACTGTCTTTTCCAGCAAAGCATGCATTTCGAGCTCTCTAGTGAGCTCCTATATGTAACTCGGAGTTTCTCACTTCCATTCAGAAGACTCTATTGAACACTTCTTCTTCTCTTGAAAGTATTACCATAAATTGCAAACAGGAAACTGCCCCTGCTAAGTAATCTAAATAAGTTTAGTTTTATATATTATAAATATTTGTATATATTACATATATATATAACATATTTACTTTTCATAGACATTTAGGCAAATAAGGCAGAATTTTGCTGGGCTCTATCTAAAAAGAAAAATCTCTGCCCTAAGGACCTGATATTCTCTTTATTCTTGTATCACATGCATTGACTTTCTTTCTATTGTGCATGCATACGAAGTTCAGAATTACGTGAATTACTGTGAATTTGAAACCAAGCCTCCTCCTTTACTCTCCAAGCCCAGCTGAAATGTCTCTTTGGTATCCAGATGCTCTTCTCCGAAGGCTGTACTGGGATTGTGCAGAGCAGGTCTGTGGTACCTGTTCCTTTGTTACAAAGACACACCCCTCGGGGCCACTTTCTAATACATGGCCAGGTCTGGACAGTGCACATAGTAAAGTGTTAAGTGTTGGAAGAGCTTTTGAAAAACCCGTCACCAAGTTAAAAATGGGGTGGTGAACAGGTGACAGTATAAAACTCCATGAACTGCCTTTGATTCCTCCCGCTTCTACGTTACTTGGAAAGAAATCCGAGTAGCAGTCTGATGGTCTAATGTTTAAGTTGTCAAGGAAACAAAGAAAATGCTGTAGTCCTCCAGTCACAGACTGTGAGTCTTAGTGAAAATCCCATCTCAATGGTAAGCACAGGAGATACAGTGACAATTGCTTGTAACAGGGATGATGGCACTAGTTTGTATTGCCTTCTTGATTTAGTAGGTTTGACTTCTACATTTTCACACAATGACCTAAAAGAAATATTATACCCCAGAGTAACTTTGAAATTGTTTGTTTAAATTAACTTTCATTTGGATTTATGCTTAATGAAATCTTCAGAGACGCAGACAGCCCCTCTGTAATGAAATGCTATATCTTTGAACCAATGAACAGGGCTGCCAAACTGTAAGGATTCCTCTCTAAATGAGTGGGCTTTTATAATGTTACACTTGGGTGGCACAAGCAGAGTGGTAGATGATTAGTTTATGGTCTAGATCATTGTATTTTTATTGCACTCATAAAAACTGTGTTTCTCCTCATTTTCGTAATGGCTTCAATGAGCTTCTATACCTTCTAGAGGCACATTAAATCGTTATGTGATGAAAGTACTGATTTAGTGGGGCTAGTTTTAAAGTAAGATGCATGTTTTGAATTCTTATCTTAGTCTGATTGCTGACTAGAAAAGGTGAAACTACGTTAGAATGAATGAGATCTGTATCATCTTCCTTACATACAAAGAAGGTTCCCAGCTGCGGCCTAAAACAAATGCAGTGCAAAAAAGATACAAATGATAAATCTACATCTGTCTTTAAAATAAATTAGCTGTCAATTTAAAGTATTTGAGCTGGCTTTGTGGCATTATGAGTTTCTAATGGGAGGGTGAGTGGATTACAGACTTTTTTATTTAAAAATCTTTTTAAGGGAAAAAAAAAAAGAAGGTAAAGAAGATTATTTTTATGCCTTACATTCAACTGTAAGTTTTTCCCCACTTCTGTTTAAATTGATAAATAACCCCATTCTCTGCAAACCCTAGATTCATTTCTCTAAATTAATTTCTAAGCTGGTTTTAAAAGTTGGTTTAATTATGTTGCAAAATGAAAAAAAGAAAAAAAAGGAAGAAAAATGTAATTTGTTTCCTACATGCAAGCTATTCTTAAAAGGGAAGACAACATCATTATCCATGAATGGGAAACCTTTTTATTTGATATGTAATTAAAAAAAAAATAATCCTTGAATTGAATGTATCATCTCATCTTTGCACAGTTTAGACAAAGGCCTTTTTTGTTTACAAAATTTACATGTCAATACAGTTGCTTATAAATATTTCTGTGAAATAAACATAACCCTTCACAAAAAAAGCAGTTTTCTCTTCATTCAGTAATTTTATATGCTAGCAGAAAGACAATGGAAGTTGTATGCAAATATAACATCAATGTACAGCATAATAATAACAGTTTTTAGTGATTATGCTGCTTGGTATTAATTCATAGGAGCCTTTTTGTTCAGCCGTGGGCTGTGTTTGGAAGAGAGATACGCCAGAGCATCTTTGCTTGTTTGCTGTTTGTGGGAGATATCCACAAATCCATTAGTTGAGGATGTGCTGGATTCCTGTATCCTACTCTGTGCCTGGTCTAAATTATTAAGCGATCACGCCGGTAGTGAAGAAACTGTTTTCCTCTGTTCCTGCTGTACCTGTGCACTGAGCGCACCGTCTGCAGCAGGATTTGGACTTTCCTTCTACCTCCAGAAAAAAAGAGGAAAAAAAAAAAAGGAAAATAAAAGGGGAAAAGAGGGGAGAGAACAAAAAGAATAAGGAAAGAGAAAGAGGAGAAAGAGAACGAAAGAAAAGACAAAAAGGAAAATAGGAAAAGAAGAAGGAATAGGTGAAAGACAAAGGAAAAGAAAAAAAGGAAGATTTTTTTTAAAAAAGGAAAAACAGAAAAGAAAGAAAAAAGAAAGAAAAAGTAATGGCCATTTGCAACAAATCTTTTATAAGATCTTTTATGTGTTTGGAGGAATATTTCTTCATCTGAAATGTTTCTGGAAGAACAGATTTGATTTAGGTTTTTCCTGCCTTTTCCTCATTACTGCTGTACAGATCCAACTTTTATGATTGTTTCAGTAATGCCGTACTGCAATAGCTTTTGCTACATGGCAAACTGTAAAATGACACAGGGTGGAGGACACAAACAGGTTTCAGCACATGTGACTTTAGCAGGTCTGTACTGCTTTAGCATTAAATATCAAATCCCAAATAACTATGTGTCCTGCAAGCGCCATTCAGCGTTCCCTTTGTGGATCTTAAAGTTTGACAGAAAAACAGCTGAACACAGTACCAGGAACAAGGAGAGGTTTTGTGGAAGACCCTAGCTGAAATCGCGGGAAATTCTTTAATATTGCATGGACTTCTGCAAAATATGGTGCCAGTTTATTCAGGGATTTGAAAGCAGCTGCAGAGTAAAAGTGTCTAATGAAAATGAAATAAATTTCCTGTGAATGGAATAAATTTTGATTGTGTGTCTGAGTGCAGTAATTATACATGTCACGCAGTAATTAGGCAGTCACAATGTGGCCACGGTATCTTTCTTTGTCTGCAGATGGTCTGGGAGAACGGCTGTGTCGTTATTGTCATGCTGACACCCCTCGTGGAAAACGGAGTCAAACAGTGCTACCACTATTGGCCAGACGAAGGGTCAAACCTGTACCACATCTATGAGGTACCTAAACAGAATATCTGGTTGTAAACGTGACAGTAAGTGTATGGGTTGGTTTCATTGATTTTGTGTGGGACAAAATGGTGTTCAAGCCGATCTAACCTGGAGATCAAGCTGAGGGCTCTTAAATACACTTTCTGTGCCTTCAAGTAGTTTTGGATTTGTAGAAAATGCAAGTGCAGTTTTAATAGCTGAATAAAATCTAGTAAATTATGAGCCAAGGATTACAATGCAAGCATGGACAATAATTTGGTCTTTCAAATGGTTTTTCAAGTAGTTGAAATTTGAAAGTGTGTATTTATTTTTTACAGTAAAAATAGTATTTTTAGAACTAATGAATTTTGCCTTAGGAAAGCCATGTGTATATCTTTGTAGAAAAGCCTCTGTATAGCTTTAGTAATTAACGCTATCTATTTTTACCTCTTGCTTCAGTCACGACAGCAAATATGTATTTTTATTTTCTGCTTTACGCTTCTAGCCCAAAATACCATATCACTAATTTTGTTGCAGTGTAACATTGACAATGGCTGTCAGATTTTTCCAGTTGTCCAGCTGAGCAGAGGAGGAAAATAATACCACGATGCCAAATAAGAAGAATAGGAAAATGTGAAGGAATACTGTTGTTTATACTAAAAAGTTCACAAACTCGTTTTCAGAAAAGATGAGCGCTGCAAATAACCTGCATTTTTTAATGCTTATTTTTCTACATAACAGAAGAAACTGACTTTTCACTTCTCATATGAATTCAACGCAGATTTTTAAGACCTCTGAGAGCGGCCTGAGCAGTGCATCGTGGACATTTCTGAGTAGAAAGCAGCTGGAGTCTGACATATTTTCAGGCAGTGTCTTTTGTATCCACATAAATATATAAAGTTTCAATGTAGTGATTTTTCCTTTTTTGTGAAGACTGTCATGAATTTTTCTTGTGTTTTCAATAAAATAGCAATGGCAGCTAACCCCTTCCTGACAACTACATTGACTGCTAAATCAAAAATATTTTCCCAGCACTGGCCAATTTACTAATGAAAGTAAAACTTTCATGCAATTCCTTCATTTGAGACATCTTATACCTGCAATCCTGAATGTATGGCTTGCAACTGAAATTGCTGATCTCTGTTTGTTCCTTCCTGTGGGGTGCAGGTAAACCTTGTCTCTGAGCACATCTGGTGCGAGGATTTCCTAGTGAGGAGCTTCTACCTGAAGAACCTGCAGACAAACGAGACGCGCACAGTGACACAGTTCCACTTCCTCAGCTGGAATGATCAGAGGGTTCCTGCTTCCACAAGATCACTTCTGGATTTCCGCAGGTAAAGCACAAAATATTACAGTTTGTTTAAGACCATACAGATCTGAGGAACTAAACTAGTCGTTTTACTTGTCCTTTAAATATTTCTGGTTTGAAAAGGGAGTCCTCAGCCTGTGATGCCACAATGCTAAACTAACACAAAAATCTGCAGTAGGTTGATGTATAATGTTGTTTCACCCATAGCTGTTGCCTGGTTTTAGGACATACTCATTTCCCATTTAGAGGTAGATAGCTTTTCTCCGTTTGTTCAGCTCTTCAGTGCTTCCGCATTTCTTTGTTTTCCAAGTATTTATCCATTCTCCAACTTCCAGGCTTTTTGTGTGGCTCCCCTAAGATCCTTATTGCAGGAATCTCACAAATTATGTAGTATAAGCATGCTTGGGAGAAGAAAAAAAAAATCACAATGGAGTCACATGGCAATAACAGCATTGCCATGACAGCGTTTGCTCATAAGGATCAAACAGTAAGGTCTGTAGACCTTCTTTGGCTGCAAGAAGGTGGAAATTCGAGAAAGCAGATGAAAGTGTTGACAAAGTGTACCCTCTGGACTTTTCACGAAAGTCAACGTGGCTTTAAAATACAACTATACAAAGGCAAAACCTGTGAAGGTCCTTGCCACCTTCTCTAATGTTTGCTGTGCCTATCTAAATTCTAATTTGAAAATTAAAGCCACACATGATACATACTGGTCTGAAATAATCTTCATTTGATTGCAAACTGTGCCCAGTGCCTCATGTGTAGGTGTTAGTGTGTATCAGCTAATCCACACCGATGTGCTTATGACTGATGAATCTCTGGGAGGTATGAGGAGTTGGTTCTCAATCCACAAGCAGCCTGTGGGATCGCATGTTTTCATCTCTGTACTACAATATCACCTACAACCCCCCAAAGTGATTAGAAGGGGCTCAGTGCTCGAAAGGTCCAAACTTCTTTCAATATGTGCTGGGAGCTCTGGCTGATGCCAGTCGGATTTACGCATCTGCACCTAAGGGGAAGAAGCTGGCGTATATCCAAAGAGAGCTGTTTGTCCAGTTCTCTGTTGGCAGAATTTTACCCTTAAAAATTTAGGACTAAATGCCACCCTTCATCCATCAGTATTCTCATAGATATTGCAAGGCTCTTCAAAGCAGAGAGTCATCTCACGTGGTGCAGGTCAAGTAACAATACAGCTGTACTGCATCACTAGGAGCAATGGCTAGGTAAAAATATAAAGCTATGCTACACAGTAGCAACACAAAAGAAATTGGAAAGGAATGAAGCACAGCCATAGGATGGAGTTGAAATTGTAATTGAATTTTCAAGGTTTTCTTCTCTGGGTTCAAACTTTACTGTGATTTTTATAGGTTGATTTCCCTTTTGCTTTGGTACCGAGGAAGTTGCCTGTTTGAATTTCTGTAGAAGAAAATCTGAACTGGTTCCATTAAGCTGTGTGAGGCTGCAGCACAGAGCCAACACAGCATCTGATTTTACTCTTTCTGAAGTTAGTGGGAAAGCTGCTAGGAATTCTAACTAGACTATAAATGGCCTGTACAGCCAGGACATCTGAAGTTCGAAACACCTCAACTCTGAGTTGCTTCTGTAAGAACTGAGGTCCCTGCATGAACTGCAGGATTAGATCTCCAGAAAGTCAGAGTTCACATCTCCAAGAAAGTACTTCTTAGAGTGACATTATCTAAGGGTTAAATAACCATGTTGAAGAAGTGTTGTGCGATACTTTGAAAAAGAAAAATGATAACTAGGTGAGAAAAGTAGTGGAGCTGCCATTCTTTGTATTTGAAGCCAGTACGAGAATGAACCTGTTAAGATTTAATTGAATTCTGAGTGTTCATTTCATATGTATTCACAGTCCAGGGTAGGGTACTGTAATCATTTGCTACGTGCAGATTTTGTACAATGAACTCATAATACTGAATGCATAGTAAAATTCCTCCTGAAAAGGAATTTTGGCATGCACAATAGCTGGTTTATGAATCTCAGTTTTCTTGGTCATCTGACTTTGCTGATTTTTATTTTTTTTTTAATGACAAAAAACCTAATGCACTATTGCTAAAATAATGTATTTGGAATTCATATTTACAACCCATGTTTTGCACCTGAAGCTTCCTATTCAAAGTACAAACTCCATTGAATTACAACAGCTGAGTCACAAAGGCCCCACAATAACCGTCTGATAGCGCTACCACACTCATAGTAAGGTAGTGCAAGGAAGGGGCTGCTCTCATTTCTCTTAATCTTATCTATGTTTTTATGTGCATTCAGTGTGTTTGTATATATATGGATATGTGTGTATATTTATATATTCACATACATATATGAAATTAAGCATATACATAACCAACCCTCTATTTTTTTATACTTCATCGCCAAGAAAAATTGGATTCCCAAAATTACCTTGCCCAGAGTCTGTGGAAATATGGACCTTAAAATTTTTATTTGAGTAAATTTTAAAAGTCTCTTTGAAAACTGAAAGCTTACATTTCTCTTACTATGTATCAGACAGTGTTTTAGATGATTTTGCATCTAGCAGATACATTAAACTTTGCAGAATTATCTACCATATTTTCGTAACATAGGTACAAATTGCAAAAAAAGAGATTATTCTATATATTTTTAAAATCTGTGCCAAAGACAGTCCCTGAGAGGTGAGGCTACTACAGAAACCACTGGTCAGTTTTAAATGCTTCTGGAGTCCTAATTTCATTTTGAACAATAGACCAATCATTATTGCTCTGGACTAGCTTGTTAGTCATGCACTGATATGTGTCATTAAATATTTCTCGAGCCCAGAGGGAGCACATTTACACTTTAAAGAGGGACTGCTAAGCTAAAAGATAATTAGCATCACATGTGAGGGCTTTGCTTAAAATATATATCTACTATGCTATCACTTCTTGCTGTGTGCAATGGCATTTACTAACACTGCTCACTTTAAAAATGGACAAATTCTTATTTTGCCAGCTAATTAGCGGTTGCCAGTGTCATTTTTGTGATGTTGCAGCTAGTAATATGAGCCCAGTTGCATAGTCACAAAAGTGATCATTGGAAACTGTGACTCTGCTGCAGGGACAATGTGGGAAACCCCTTTTCTGAGCCTCTAACGACCTCTGACCTTTGCTTGCTGATGGTTTGCATGATGATTTCTTTTTCACTCAATGAGCCAAGGGTTGGTTTGTATTACTAATCATTCTTTCTGAGTTAATTCTTCCTGTATATGTATATATATATAATATATATTCAACATTTAAGAACTTTGCTTACTGATGAATTTTCAGCTCACTCTCATTAGCCAGAACTAAGAATGAAATGAGATGTTGCTGCACTTCTAAATATTTTCATAAACTATATATAGACAAATCTATGAACCAGCTGGATTGAAACCCTTTGTTATAATGTGTTTTCTGAAATGTGTGATAATGAAAATGTTTGAAACGCCTTCAATAAAACTGACAAACATAAGGTGTCTTTCCCTAACATGTGTCTCTGGCTGTCTGATTTACTGAGAGGTCTGATTTACTGATAGGTTGAGATCGAGTTTCTCATTGAAATTATATTAGGACTTCAGTAGATGGCTAGTCACAACATGAAAATATCTTATTACTGATGCCATACAAGGAACAAAGGAACCACACAGGCAGAAAAAGAAATGGGAAATACCCCTCTGTAGTTATTAGCTTTTATTTAATACCTTAAATGCAGAAACAACTCTTTACTAATGCACATGATGGGAGGTGGAGGGGATGGGATGATGACCAGCTGCACATAGGAGAATGCAGACTGATTTTGACAGACACCGTTGCAGATGTTTCAAATATAATTTACAGTACAATACAAAAAAAGAATATCAGGCTTTATATTGTATAGAAGGAGTAGATCCTCAGATATGATCACCAAGAACTGAATGGTTCATTCATGTGAAAACTCTCCTGCAGCTTAAGTCACTGAAGTTTTGCTTGGTAGTGCCTCCATGTATATGCATTTGTGGACATTATAAATGGTCCATTTAACTTCTAAAGTCAGGTGTGTCTGAGTGCCTTGTCACTTATTTCATAGAATATTGTTCTACTGCATTAATTACTTACATCCAAGGAATATAAATAGAGGCAGAATGTCTCTGCAAGTATGATTTACATCAGTAAGCGAAAGAGTAAGAATTGTGAAAAAAATCCTGAATTCTAATGTTTAAATGGAATCATTGCATGAACTTAATATTGTTAACAAGTTTGATTTGAAACTTAATAAAAAGCAGAATGTGAAAACACAGTTTCTTGGGACAACACCAACATGTTCGTGACCTGTTTGGGTTGAGTTCCAGGTATCTTGACTTCTTGTCAGATTTAGAAGTTTAGGCATCTTTAGTCTATACTGTAGGCAATGTTTAAAGATATATGCATGTTTTCACAGCACAGATGTTAGTGAATAGATGAACAGCCAAGAACTAAATGATTCAGTAGGTTAGTTATGCTTTAAAATTCATAATATCATTGTACCACAGTTGCCAAACTCCAGCAGCTCACTTCAGTTTAGCAGTTAATATCCTATATAACACTTCTGCTGAGCTAGGAACTGTTGGAGGGTCTGGGCACCCCTTGGAAGCTACCCTATGAAAAGGTTTTATAGGAAACCTTCTAGCCCCAGTAAACTCAAACATCTCATCAAGTAAATTGAATGAAAGGTTTTGATTTCCTGGAGCAATGCTTTCCTGGTTTAGCCTGTATTCAGCTTGCCTTGTTAACATATGTGTGCATATTTTATGTTTTTTGGGGCTTGTAACATACTTGACATGCAAAATATATCCTAGAGGAGAAGAGAGAGTTTGGGATTTTGTTTTTTGTAAGGCAATTTAAATAGATCTAAACCAATTTTGTGGACTCTATTCCTAGACTGAATATCTTGGTTTGCTTCAGCACCAGTTAATTCCTTCATTGAATTTACATACCAGCAGACCTGTTCTGTAGCTGTACTTTTATTGATTGATTTCACATAGATTCTCTTGCCACTGAGAATGTATAACCACGAAGGTGTGAAAGACAATAGTGTGTAACTATTACAAATATAAGACTTCAGCACTGGAACCAAAGCAGTAAAGCTTACTGATGGGTTTAGTTATTTTGACCACAGTAGATTACATTTTAGAATTTTGTGAGAAACTTTTCAGGAGAGTTGGTATTTCTCTTTCTGGGGAGAACTGGTTTAACAAATCAGCACGTATTATACAAAGTATACTGGCATAGCTTTTTTAGTTTTGGATTCAGTTTGATGCTCCTCGATATTTCTTTGAAAAAGCTCATAAACTCAGAGTTGGCTTGAAAATTAAAGCATCTCAAGATAATCTTAGTTTTGGAGCTAAGACATGAGACAATTGAGAAAACAACTCATTTATTTTGCCTAGCCATCAGTGATAATGGGATGTTTTCTGGGATTTCTGCAGCAGCAAAGCAGAATTAAACTTGAAACAAGATTATGTATGTAACAACTGCTTATTATATAAGGAAATTATCAACCTCACTCTTTAAAGTCTGCAATATTTGGTTTTTCTTTTTGCTTATTTTTGACAGTTGGCTAAACAAGCAGTATGTAATATGCTCAATTAATTATTTGTGTCTGTTTTATTTCAGAAAAGTAAACAAGTGCTACAGGGGTCGCTCTTGTCCAGTAGTTGTTCATTGCAGGCAAGTACAATTTCGAAAATAGCTTTAGAGAGATTTTTATGTGTAAGAATTTAATATAGACATAAACAATATGCACAAATTAAAACTTTAGATGAATCACTAAATGGATAGTGAGATAGGCTGAAGGTATTACATGTAATTCAATGGGGTTTTAATACTAATTTATAGTTGGGATCTGTTTTCATAATAAAATAATCCTTTCCTATGATTTCATAGGTGTTGTGCCAAGACTTGTTAATGTATAGCCACTCTTTCCGATATAAGTAACATTTCAATTTCATAAATCTCCTTCAAAATGATAGTGGTTGCTTGCATTCACTCCCAGTTTAGTCTATTTTATTAACATTCAATTGTGTTTTATTTCTTCTTTGCTTGCTTTTAGTGATCATGGTAAGAGGAGAGCAATGTCAGGGAGTAAAAACCTTCTCAGAGATTAAGTAATCCTTTAAGCGCAATTTATCTTTAGGACTGACAGTCTGATAGATGCACACAAAAGCTATTGGGCAGGCCAATGGAACACTTTGTAATAATAATGTTAATGTTTGGTTTTGCCATTGGAGATTCTAAGGAGAATGTTGCACTCATTTATTGATTATATTCTTGTAGATAAGGAAGATAGAAAACCAGCCCTGCTAAGAGGCAGGTTGTTTGACATGTGACACTCCACTTTGGGTAGGAGTGAGGAGGGAGAGGATATGTTTCTCACTTGTGGCTCAGCAGGGTTCCACTGGTTGGAAGGAGGCCCTCTGCAGAGGTGAATGCTCTGGAGGAGGCTTGTCTGCATTGCGCTCAGGAAACCTGAGAAAAGAGACATGTGATGCAGAATGCAGAGCCTTCAGTTTCTTCCTCTTTCCTTACTGTAATGGATGGAAATGTCTACTATCAGCTCAGTAGTTTTTGTTTTTATTGGGCCTGATCACTGCCTTGTTTCTCATTATTCAGCTTAACTAATAAGATTGTGTCTTTGTTCCCTTCATAGACATAAAAAAAAAATTATTACCATTACCTCTTTTTCTCTAAGCAGTGATCTAGTAACTGAAAAAACCTGAGTCTACAGAGACTTAACAAAAATTAAGTTTCAGAGCCTGCCTGTATACAGAATGTGATAACGCACTTCACGCTGTTCTATTATTTTTCTTTTCATTAATTCTTGTACACAAATTGAGCTATCAATAAAAATAATGTCTTAATTAATAAAACTACATACCAGTCTAATTGGTCACACATGCACCTTTGTAAAAATTTTGGGGAGGGAAAGAATAAAAGCTTTTACTTAAAGTCTTAATTATGTTTGCTAACAGCAGCTCTAAAAGGGCACCACGCCGGCAGTTACACGTTGCTCTCTGAAAGGCACACAAGCTGCATTCAGATGAGGAAGCATCCCCTCTCCCAAGGCTTGGTCTCACATCTCTGAGGAAGGGCTGATGGTACAAACAAAAGTTAAAGCTGTTTCTTAGGAATTGCACAATATTTTTTCTGGTTTTTGCAACTAAGTAGGAATTAAAGGGAAAGGTAAAAAGAAAGACCAAACCTCTTGTGATGTATAGTGAAGAAAGATTACCCTCAGTAATCAAAAGTCCCTCAGTAATCAAATATTTTGGTTCTTGAACAGGTCCTTATATGCATTCTCTCTGACTACTGTGTTAAAAATGCAATCAGCGACATTGTGGGATGTTCTGGATAGTGTTCTGATCTAACTTATTCTGTGGTTCTTAATCACGTATACAAGTGACTATAAGGTCATTATATGTACACTTTTTGAACAGAAATGGTGTCCTGTTTTAGGGTTCGTGACTTTTCCACTGTTTAAAATGCTTTTCTTGCATAAGCACAACTTGGCTTAAAAAAGTCAGAACAGAGCCCTGTTACCTGTGCAGGCTAATAGTTAATGTTCCACAAACAGCTTGTGTTAATTCAGTGCAAGCTTTCTCTCCTCTCTCAGTATCCTACTTTAGCCTCTTGATGTGTAACAGTATAACACTGAGGGCAGGTACCTTAATGTTAAGTCTAGATGCACATTGATAGGCTTTCTGTTTTTCTTTTTCCTTTTCTGTTGGCAGTGATGGTGCGGGAAGAAGTGGAACCTACATTCTAATTGACATGGTTCTCAATAAAATGGCCAAAGGTGAGAATCAAAAGGCTTGTTACTTCCTTGGTACTGAAAGATGTGCTTGTGTTGCCATGACAACACAGGGAGCAATACTCACGGAAAATCTGAGAATAAATTAGAGGCAAATTGTACTCTTTCATGAGCATTCTTAAGTTTTATTTTCATAGCAATTTCAAACAAGAAACCCAAATGCAAATGCTGTGTGAATGAGCAGGTGGTTTTGTGCTGTTGAGAAGTACTTGAATTTTTAAACTTCTATAAAACAGTTATTACAGGTTTTAGAAGAAGATACCTTGGGGCTGTATAATCCTTATTTACTAGGTAAGTGAGTTAGGTCCTGGGCTGCTTCACGAGTGTTGCCCAGTCCTCTGTCACCTATCCATCCGTGATGGTTGAACACCATTACTTTTCTTTTGCCTAGAAGAGACGGTACCAGACAGGGCCTCATGTGCTGCACAAATTTTTCTCTTAGGTGGAAAAGGACTGTAGTGAACAGGATAGAGGACTGAAAATAAATCATCTAATACTCTGTTCCCAGTGCTGCCACTGTCCAATATTAAACAATTTTTTAAACTTTTCTGTTCCTGAGTTTCCTTATCTGTAAAATGTAATTTTGTGAAGTGGAAAATTATATGTCAACATAAATGCATACTGTTGTTTCTTGAAAATGAAGTCTATAATTCTCCAGAGATTGGGGCCATTTCTTTACTTTTTACTGATAGGTAAATGGTTCATGGTGGGAAGTACTTGAGATATCCTGAAATAATCTTTGTATGTTAGAACTAAACCAAATTTTTAATACTGATACTGTCTTCAAAAGAAGGAGGCTAAAAAGTGGGAGTGTTCAAAGACTATTATGTCTTTTAACCTGACTGTAGCTTAAAACACATAATAGTCAACTTCATTCATGTTTTGTACCCCTTCTTCATTCCTTTGACCATGTTTGTATCACAGTTTCATAGAACTGCATTTTAAGAGGAAGAGAAATTTTAGGATGTTGAAGATAAACAAAAAATAGTAATTTTCCTTTTTTACTTCTTAACCTGAGTTCTTAAGACACCTTGATCTGGCATTACACAGATATGTGTATTTAAAGAAAAAATATTGATTGTAAAAATGTATATTAATTTATAGAGAGAAATGGTATTTAATTCTTTGAGTTCTAGTCACTTTACAGTTGTTTAAAATCTTCTAGCACAGACATACTTTTACATGTAGTTTAAAAACATACTCCATGCTTCGCGGTCATCAGCTATTGCATCCTGCGTGTCCCAGCCCTGTGGGACATAGTGGCATCCTGTCCCTTTAGAAAGAAGAGTTTAGTGTTTTCTTTCTCTCCAGATTCTGTTAACATGTCTCATTGAACATGGACTGAATTTTCTGCCTGTGAGCATCATGTGGAACTGGCAGCTCATCTTAAAAAGTCGTGTGTTTTCCTTCTCCTTAGCACTATACTGAAAATAAATTTTTCAGTGGGATGTGATTAGTTTTTGCTGCTCGTTGGAAAATAGGGTTTCATCCTGTGGAGGAATATGGAGATATTTCCGATGCTTGTTACGTGCCATGTGACAACCCAGTCTTGAAAAATGGAAGCAATGGTATGTAGTAAAATTAATGTAGACCTTTGTTAGGTGTTTGTTCTGCTCATTTCAGTCATCAGCTGTAATGAAAACTAGATTTAAAATATATGCAACTTACTTGCATAAAGAAGTAAATAGAAGTGTTTTCTAGCTTGGGGCTTTCAGCCACTTAAGGGAGGGTTGACTTTGTTGTAAAAGCACTGAAGAATGCCATTTATTGACTCCATTGTACCATGTAATGTCAAATTCCATTTTAAGTGTGGGCTTAGCTTTTCACAATGCCAGACAAGTCATGTGAAACTGGCCAGAGAAAGGCGTCACAGGGCTTTTTGGAGATCGGTCACCTCCATTTTGTTCTTGACCTGCTCCCCTCTGCCCATGGGGGTGTGCGATGCAAAATCCCCTGACCTGGTGCTTTGGCTGGGGTTTAAATGAAAGATCAAAGGGCAGAGCGGGCATCTCAGCCCTGCTGAGGTGGGCCTTTCCCAGGCTGTCACACTGTGCGGCCGCCAAAGGTTTTGTTCGGGCGGGAACCGAGGCCCAGCCTGTGCGGCCGGGGCCCTCTTTGTCTGGCCTGAGAAGCTGGAGGCCCAGGTTGAGGATCCAATGTTCATCAAATGATCAAAGGCCTGAAGCCCTGGACATGAAATCTTTCTTTCCATTTCCTTTTCTTAGAGAATGAATTGCACAAGTGGCAAAGAATGCCCTTTCCAAAGCTTTTATGTGGAGTGCGAGGGCTAACTTCAGAGTCCTTCAGCGCTAAACATAAAAATGTAAGTGCACTTTCAATCTGGGCCCAGCTGCAAGGCCAGCATCTAGTAACATTTCTTTCAAAAAGGCTTTTAAGGATTAAGGCCTTCAGTCTTTCAGGAAAAAAAAAAAAAAAAAAAGAAACAACAAAAAAAAAAACCACGCCACCCAAAAACCCGGACTTTTAAGAATAAACTTAGAATAATTTGAGTTTCTTGTTCCACTGTCTGGTTTATTAGAAAGTAGACAATAATGCATTTTTAAATTAAAGTAAATAGAGGAGTACTTAGTTTCGGCAGTGGGAAAGTAGAAAGCAATCAATAAATGCCTTGGCTCTTTAGTGAGGTTTTTAATAGGGTAGGAAGAGAAAAGGAGCTCTTTTTTCATGTGATGATTTACTTCCCTGCATTCTCTTAGACAGTTAACTGTAAATGCCTTTGTCATTTACAATTTCTTCTTCTACTGCTCATTGAATTAGTGCTAACAGTCTATTAAACATGTTATAAATTCATATCTTCAACTGTCTTGCCTGTTGCCATCCCTCCTATTATTTTAAATGCTGAAAACCACCAGCAAGGGACCTCTTCCTAAAGCGTAAAGCAGAGGAAAAGAAATCAAGTTGGGGAGGGTTTTGTGCTTGACACTCACCACGTCAGTGTGATGGTCTCAACCCCTTTGAGAAAGCAGTAAAGAGTGTTTTAAAAAGCAAAGCACGTTATTTCAGTGCACTTGCAGGGCAGTAAAATGGGTACCGAGGGTAGAAATGCCCCCTTGGTGTACCTGGGGGGGTTGAGCTGACAGGAGGACACACAAGAGCTCACATGGAGCTCGCAGGAGCTCTTGCTCAGCAAACACCCTTCTGCCTTTGAGAGCCACACAGCTGGCCTGTGGGACTCCCTCTGGCTCTGCCGAGCATCAGGAAGGATTTCCTGTTGGGTCACATTTTCAATGAATTTCACTGTCCTTACTGTCCTTACAATCATTCCTGTCTGTAATGATTGCATCTGTGCATTCAGTCCAAACAGCCACATTAAATAATCTCATTAGATACTGGAACACTCAACAAAAAGCAGTGTTCATTCAGTGCTATCTTTCCTATGTGGTGTCAGCAGATAGTTTTAAATGGAAGCGTATCCTTTTGTCTAGTTGTTCCAGTAACTTTGTGCTGCTATTTATCATGTAGTTTGTTACTATGATTATTTTTATTGCTAGATTCATTTGCACAGTAGTTAAAAGACACTGATCCTATACCTATCACAGAAATAACAAAAACTAAGTGGTATTGAATCTGGCCTTACAGTAACATGCTTAAGTACTATTTGATGTGTTTTAACTATGACAGCTATCTAACTACAATACTATTTTTACATGGGTGTTACAATTTTAATACAGTCACCAGATCACCTCTCATTTCCCTGATAGACAGCTTAAGACAAGTTCAGTTTTGAGTGAGAAGTTAAGAAGTGATTTATTTCAACTTCATGTGCACTTCCATGATTTAAATAAATAGAGAAAATTATAATGGATTGTTTTTGTAGATAACAATGCTTGCTGAATTTTTGACAGAGGCTGTTTTTCTGAGGCTGATTTCTACTGAGAATTTCAATGTTCTCAATATATTTAAAAGTTTGATTCTTTGTAACTAAGGAAGATAAGCTGATTTAGGTTTAGTTCTACTTTATATTCCTTCCTCACCCCAAACTCAGAGTAACTCTGAGCTGATGAGGTTTTTTCTTTTTGTGTGATCTGGAGGAAAGTTGAGAATTTTCTTATTTCTTGTCTTTCCTGCAGGCTTATTGTAGTGACTAGAAGTCTGATCTATTGCAAGACATTTTTATTGAATGTTTCTGGCATGAAAAAGAAAAAAAAATGAGATTACGAGTCTTCCCACTTTCATTTTTCTGAACTGAGAAGCTTGGATAGTGTAGATAATGGTTTGATTTTTAGATATTAATCCAGCCAGCAGCTGCTTAGGGTTTGCTGACCATCTATTTTCTTGTGTTTGAGCTAGCTGGAACGAGATGAGTCAAAGGAAAGGCGAATATGAATTTTAAAGTCCTTTTAAAGTATTGCTTTCCGAATTCTAAAACCCAGCAAAAAGATTTGATTTACCAAAGCCAAACCAGCGGTTTATTCTCTCACATTCAAAAGCTTGGATTATAGTTGATGAGCGCGCACACTCTGGCCTGGGCTGGCTACGGAGGTTATCTCCCCAAGTCCTTCCCTTGCCCCCGCTACCCTATTGTCTGAGGGTCTTGTGAGTCAGCTCCTGAGCAGATGCAGTTTATACCATGACATTTTAAGGCAAAACAAAAGATTCCTTAATTCGTCCTCTGACTCATCGTGATCAAATGATTTTGGCTAATCTGAACCCTTGCTGAGGGTTTGCTTATCTGCTGTGTGGATTTAACAATCATAATGAAGTTGTGGGGTTAGCTCATCTCTGAAAGGATTTTATAAAAGAAAATGCTTGCCCATATTCATGTTAAAATGGATTCAATCTGCTTATTTTTGAGTCCTTATGCAAAGTCTGAGAAAATTCTATTGTTCAGTTGTGCCGATACAAGTCCAGAGCAGACTATTTCTGACATGCTCCTGGGGAATAAGGGGATATTTTTCAGCCCAGGATCCATCTTCTCCCATGGAAATAAAGCATACTACGTGTCATACAGTGGTTGGCAGAATATACAGTGTAAAAGAGAGATTAGGGGTTTTTGGGGGGTGGATGGGGAGAGTGCGGTAAAAGGACAAAAAGTGGAATTAGAAATAGGTGTTATTCTGCAGAAAAAAATCAGGATTTAAAAAATTAATTGTTTACATGTTCTCAGTTTGAATTGATAGTGTTGCTGGTCTTCAAGGTTTGGGTGAGACAGATTATTATCTCTAGGAAAAAGAAAAAAAATGCCGGTTGGTAAATCCAAAAAAATTAAGGTCTGCTTTGTGCACTATTGTGCTATCCACAAGACTGTCTCAGTTCTCAGCAGCAATAATGCTAAGCGTATAAATCTGAAACGTTGCTATTTCAATTTCTGAAGGAAGTTGTTAGTGTCCATGTAAACGTATCATATGTTATAAGGCTATTTTTTCAAATGAGCTTCATTTATGTATTGTAACTTTTATGTAATGAGTTACCCTGGAAACACAATCAGGCAAATAATGCTCATTCTTGCAGCCTTTCCCAGCAGATAATTAATCACAATGAGAGCTGGGCCCCCAGCTACATGCAAAAATGTATAGCAAATGTATAGGGCAGTGTTTTACGGTCCAGCCTGTGATGCTCAGGGAACTCTCACTATTTAGAACAGTGTTTATTTCCTTCGTAAAACACATTTTGGCATATAAATCTTTAAAGCTTTTGATTCATTGACACTAGAGAGTCATTGATTATTAGTTCATAAAATGATAAAAATGTAGCATGTTCTGTAGGCTTCTGTTGTGAAATGAAATAGTGACCATGGGGAAGATGGTGTTGGTTAATGTTTCCTAATGTTTTATGGACTGCATTTTTAGCAGGTTTCCTTTATGGCTTTTTTCAAACAAAAAGCAAACAAGTTATTAACATAACTTCTTTGGCTTTCTTCTTCTTTGTACAGTCAGGGATTACCCTAAAAGAGCCATATTTCTTGAGTTATTTGCTGTTCTGGGGATTTTATTGGGAAAAAAAATGGGACTAGGAAAGTGTGGTAGAAAGCAATCCTAATTATCCAGGGTTTGGGGCAAATGAATTGTGAAGAAAGACTGATCAGACATGGGCTATTCCTTGGGAAAGGGAGCACGAAGGGGGGTCCCCATAGAGCAGTAGAAGATCCTGAAAGGAATGTATTGATGTCAGTAAGCAGCTTGAGATAGTGACTAATTTGAAAACAAGAGGTCATTGACTGAAACTAAGGAGGAGACAAGCAGATAAGGAATTTGGGCGGCATTTTTTCACACAATGGGTAGGTTAGAATACGGAAAAGTGGAAAAGCTGGTCATAGAAGTACTGTGCTATCAGTTTGAGAAGCAGCTGGGCAAATGTTTGGAAAAGGAGGTTTATATGCAGAGTGAAGAACTACTTTTTTTCTGTAGCTAATCTCATGTGGCAGTCCATAGAAGGATTTGAAGAGAAGTGTTTAATTGACCAGATGGTAGTCTTCTGGCTGTAAAGGGTACAATGTATATTACCTAACTAAAGTGTAATTATTCCACAGGTTCTATAGCTGCACCAGCCTAGTCACTTTTAAGTATAAACTTCATTAAAGAATGAATCTGTAGGAGTGGCATCTTTTATTCAGGTCACTCCATGTACTGTTTTATGAAAGCATTGCTACCATTGTGCAACGTAAAATGAAAGTAATGTAAAATGTAGTTCTTACAAGTTATGAGGTTCATGAGGGTGAGCTACTTCTGTGTTCCTTGTAAAGAAGATTCAAATTTTGCAGAGGACTCAGATTTTTGGGGGCCCACTGGGGCACTTTTTAGAAGTGTCATTCTTAACTTTGTTCACATTAAGCACGTGGAGATAAAATGCCTTTCAGGTAATTCACCAGTAGTTTCTGGAAGAGGTACTAAAAGAAGAAAATCATGTAGAACTCTATGGGGGCTGGTACTGAGGAACACCTATAAGTAGGCAGTAGCTGCACATCTGTAGTTCTTGCTATGTATACTCTTTGTATGTGTGCATGTGTATGTACGTGCACATGTAAGCTGAGTTTAGATGTGTGCACTGGGATTTTCTGGAGTGACCATAGTTGATTCTGGGATATCTTGCCCCATATGGAATATAACTCATTAACTTCTATTTCATGCATGTAGCAATTTAGGCATATTCCTTTTATTTTTAACTTCTGGGGACGTGGAGGGAGTGTAAATATAAAAGAGAAACAATTCCTATATGGTATAGAATGTGATGTTGCATATTCTCATGCACAGTGGAAGTGAGGAGGGGTTGGTCCTCAAATTAGCATCCATTTGCATTCAGTTACAGTGAGTGGTTTCTGCATGTTTTTTCTGCAATGACAAAGGATATTAGCTTAAAGGCTGACATGTCAGTAGTGAATCTCTCTCCCTGCAAGGCTGTTAAAATCAGTGTAAGCTTAGAAGCATTATTTTCCTGAAGCAGTTTTTAAAATGTTAGGCTGTTCCTAGGTGTTTCATCTTCCGTATCACCTTTCTTAGGATTGTGTACTGACAAAGCCATATCACTTACATTTATAACATGCATTTTTCAAGTATTAATATAAAATGTGTAAACAGTAATATTATGTAATATATACTCTCTGTGTGTATGATTGTCACAATAATTTTCATTACTTCACTTTTATTCCTTCTCCATTTATATGCTTGCTTTTCCCATTGTGTTCTTTTCATTGTGGTTCTTTTGGTTTCTGATAAAGGCAGCAAGATTTTAATTTGGGTCTTTGTTAGGTGTATACAGACATGTATTTTGTCTGAAATTACAGGCAGTTCACTAATTCAGGTATATGTTGGCTCGATCACTAAATATATGGACGCACACAGATTTCGTTCATCTCAGAGACAGAATAAGCTTTTAAGGAAAATGCCAGCCTGAATACATTTATCTTTTTTGTTACCTTTAAAAGTGTGTCCCTCACTAGGTTTTTGCTGATGCTTTTTTTCCTCTTTCCGTGAAAAGCATCAAATGATCCTCCTGGCCAATAGCAGAACTCCAGCAGCTACTGCAGCAGACATCTGGATAACTACAAATGAAAATTGCTTTTATTCTTGTAGTTTCTAGCTGTTGTTCAGATCCCTTTTTAACTCTTAATATTTACAAGTGTTTGTATTTAGTGGGCACTCAGACAATGCAAGTTGAAGGAAGAAAATACTCGTTTCTTCACAGCAGAGCACTATACAAACAGCAGTTACTCTTACAATGTGTTTTTCAGTTCTGTGGCCTTCCCTACACTATACTGTAACTGATTTATCTTTTCGTTATGGTTCCATTTCGCTTTTTCTTTTGTCGTGTCCATCAGAATTGCCAAACTGGGGAGGTGAGGGAAGAGGGGAAAGGAACAGACACAAAACACAGATCTCAAACACCATATATTTGGCAGATTCTAGCATTTGTGAGCCCTAAATGCAGAGTAGAAACTCAGTTCTTTTCAAGCCAGGTTCATTCCATCTAACTTTAGCCATATAAAACATCTAACATTAAGCATCTCACCTAACCTAGTTGTCTAGGTCTCCTCAGTCATCAGTGGAGAATGATACGCACCTCTGGAGAATAATTCTCAGGCAAATGAATTGCCCATCAGAGCTTCCCCTCTCTCTCTTAGCTGTTGAGAGAGGAGATGACTAACTTCGATTTGAACTTCAAGGATGGCTGGAGTAGATGAGATGAGGCTGGGCCTTTGAGACTAAGCTGGTTAGTAAATATTACCGGTATGCCATTAAAACTAATGGTCAGTGAAGAAGTGGTGTTACACCCCCCCTAGTTATGACCCTTTCTTCTTTAATCAGATTGAGTTTGCCCCTCATATGGTGTGATTAAATATTTCGCTGCAACATTAAGTACTCAATGGGGCAGACACTTGCTGGAGCAGCTACAAAAGCCATCCTTTAGAAGCTGTCAGTGGGAAGCTGGAGGCATCTAGGGCTTTAGGGGCGTTGCAAATCTGTAGCATACCTGTGCTACATCCAGCTAGCTTGGGCACTGGAAACAGCATAGCAATGGCAGTGTAATAGTCCATGAGTACTTATTTACCTCCAAATGCCCCAGAGGTAAATCAGGGCCGCTTCTCTTTCTATACGCTGTCACAGCCACCAGTATAGATTGGGCCTGTTTCTTGTGTTGGGCTCCTGGCAGGCCTGGATCTAGTCACTGTCTGTCCTTTAGGATGTTCCTTTCCTTTGGTTTCCACAGTTCACAACCTTCTTGCTAAGGCAAAGCTGAATGCAGAAAAGGGGCAGAAAATGCTGCACTGTAAACCCAAGAAAGCCTGTTTGTCAGAGTCCTCACACTGGGAGGGGAGAAAGGCAGCATAAAGCTGTTGTGCATGAGTTTGCTTTGACCATGAAGCATCATTTTAGGCATGAGTCATGCAGTCATCACCCAAACATGAAAAACACTTGTATTCTTCCTAAACACAGACACACTGTGATGAGACAGCTCATCGTCCTTGCTGACGCTTTATTTTTGCACTAATTTTCTTTCTTATGTGTATTTTTGCTGTTTCATAGTATTACAAGTGATTCTTCCATGGCGGTCCCAATTGCCTGTGAATACTGTGCCACATGTGACTCTGAGGCTAAAAGGCTGCCAATCATGCAGCGTCTTCCAAGTGTTAATTGGATCTTTTTCAGCTTCTAGCAACATCAGCAGAAAGAACTGTATTAGGGACTCTTCCATTGAGATTATAACAAGATGGGTTTTAATCTGACCTAACAAGTCCCTTTACCCTTCAAGGCCTAATTCAAAATCTATACAATATACTAAATATAAAAAAAATGCATTAAGCAGGTAATATCTGACTAGAATGGTTTTGAATACTTCCTGTTGCAAAAAGAAAGGCACTTCACAGCTCATTTCTGTATTCCCCTTAGTGCTCCATTTTTTTTCTGTTGGGACAAATGCTTATTGCCACACAGATCATCATTATCTCAAGGAGAAATGGTAACAGTGCTAATAATCCCCCATTTACAACAGCTCATCAAGACTCCTACATCATATATTCAGCTTTGTGATCACTTTATGATCAAGGGGAACAGAAAGAGGGCTGAGAAAGGTGCAAAGGGTATTGGAAAAAAAAAAATAGAATATCTATCTAGGTCCTCACCTCTCTAGTGTCCAAGTACCTTGTACCCATTAATGGATTTGCCTTCATAACAACTTCCTAGGTGGGAAAAAATAGTTCATTGTATAAATGATGGTGTGAAACATAGGGTGAATTTAATGATTTAACCAGCATGTTGCAGGAAGTCAGAGTCTCAGCCTGGAAGAAAATTCAAATGTATCTAAACATAGCCATCCTTTAGGACTCACATTAACAAAATTATAGCCGTTATGCAGAGTTGTAATCATATCTTTTTGAGAATATATACTGGTAGATCTGAAAGTTGTTCACAGCTAGAAAAATCCTTTTTAATTTAATATTCATGAGTGATGTGTATGAAACATTCACAAAGAAAACTCTTCGGTTTGGGTTATTTAAAAAGAAACCCCCCACAAATAACGGCTTTGATGAAGTATTTAAGGATCATTTTATTTTTATAAATACACAGAAAATTCAGAGCCTCTAGAATCTAAAATATTCCTTTTAATACAGTGCTTTAATATAAAATTCTATCAGTCTCACAGAATCTACTGCTGCAGTTTCATTAGTAATGAATAAAATAGGACTTTTGACTTTGCTTTCAATGCAAGTATGTTCAAGCCTATTAGGTAAAACTAAAATCTCAAACTTTACCTTAATTAAGCCAAAATTTTCATACATTTATGTAACAAATGCTGATTGTTCTTATAACTGAAAAAGATAATAAACCCAGCATGTTTTCAGGTGCACAAGCTCCATAGTTTGATAAACCTGAAAAAAACTTTTAATGCCTTCATTTTTCTTTCACAGCTGATATATTAAAAGATATTACCCCTCTTGACAAACTTTGTCTGTCCTATTCGTGTGCCATCACAGTGACATCAGTGCTGCTATAGTGTGGAAGGGATTATCCTCCATGGGGTGTTTCTCATGTGTTTCATGCTTAGCAAGATAGGTCCCCTGCCATGTTTAAGGGAATGAGAAGAGAAGGAAGATTTCACTATAAAGTTATAAAACTAACATTACGTAATTTATGATGATTTTAAATATTGCACTCTGCTGGTCACCTCATGGAGCCTATTGCAGCAGCATTTGTCTAGTTTTTTTATTTATTGCTGGAGGAAAAGGCAATTCAACTTTTACCCATGGTTTTATGACGTGCTGGATACTCAGCTTATGCACCTATCTAACGACAAACACTTTAACCCCTTGAGATCTGCTAATCAGGAGCACCAGCTGTTAAGTGCCAGTGTGCATCTTGCATTGATGCCTGAGGGGAGAGAAAGGGTTGCAGAGGATATGACCCTAAACTTCAGAAGCTGCTTCTCTCCTTGGGGGCAAAATATCATTCAGCCTGCATCTTCTATTGTTTTCTTTTAGTTTATCCAGTTAATGTTCTTCATGTGGGTAGTTGTGTACTCACTGTGAATGCTTGAAGCCTTTAGGAAGATGATAGTTAGTTACTGAAGTTAAAGTTTGCCTTACACTGGTGTGGAAGTGCTTTTGGAGGTATTTACTCAGCTAGCTCGCTGAGCTGTTAAGGGGAGGAGGACGGCTAGCAGTATCTGGCTTATAGTGAGTTACTGCAAATGCATGTTCTGTTTAAAAGAAAAAACCAACACTGCACATTACACAGCCATTTTTCACAATACTGCTGGTACATCATTAGCTCAGTGTCACACTAAGTTACATTTATACAATCATTTAAAACAAGCAATGAAATCCATTGTGAAAAAGGAACCTGTCACAAGCACAAACCAAATTTATTCCCTGCAGAGTAAAATACAGTCATAAGGTGAAAAGGCAGTTTTGTATTCTTTAAATGCTTCCTCTTTTACTGCTCCCTTTATTTTCTGAAACAACAGTAGCACTGTTAAGCAGACAGATACATAATGGTGGGGAGAAAAGGTAAAAAATATTGCCTTTTGACATAATTTGTGTTCTCTTTTCCAGTTTTCAGTGCTCTCTAGCCTAGTATTTTTAACTCCTCCTCTAGATTATTTGTTTTACGACAATAAATTAACATCTCCATCTGTTGCTGGACTTCATAGTTAAGTAGCCTGAGCAAAGCACTTCCAATAGTGGAATATCCTTGGAATCAGTGGATCGAGTTCTTCCATATTTTAAACCACTGCATCAAACTTAGCTTGTATGTAGGATTACCAGATAAGCAGTTTTTAAAATACCTTAACAGTGTATGGATATTTTTCAGCCATCTCAGTAAAAGTGGGATTTGACCCTAATATCCTTAGGTGCAATATAGAATCATAGAATAGTTAGGGTTGGAAAGGACCTTAAGATTATCTAGTTCCAACCACCCTGCCACGAGCAGGGATTCATCACATTAGACCATGTCACCCAGGGCTCTGTCCAACCTGGTCTTGAACACCGCTAGGGATGGAACATTCACAACTTCCTTGGGCAACATATTCCAGTGCCTCAGCACCCTTACAATAATGAACTTTTTCCTTATATCTAACCTGAACTTCCCGTGTTTAAGTTTTAACCCATTACCCCTTGTCCTGTCACTACAGTCCCTGATGAAGAGTCCCTCCCCAGCATCCTTGTAGGCCCCCTTCCGATACTGGAAGGCTGCTATGAGGTCTCCACACAACCTTCTCGTCTCCAGGCTGAACAGACCCAACTTTCTCAGCCTGTCTTCATACAGGAGGTGCTCCAGTCTCCTGATTATCCTTGTGGCCCTCCTCTGGACTTGTTCCACCAGCTCCAGGTCCTTCTTATGTTGAGGACACCAGAACTGCACACAATACTCCAAGTGAGGTCTCATGAGAGCAGAGTAGAGGGGCAGGATCACCTCCTGTGACCTGCTGGTCACGCTCCTTTTAATGCAGCCCAGGATACAGTTGGCTTTCTGGGCTGCGAGCGCACACTGAAGCTGGCTCATGTTCATTTTCTCATCAACCAACACCCCCAAGTCCTTCTCTGCAGGGCTGCTCTGAATCTCTTCTCTGCCCAACCTGTAGCTGTGCCTGGGATTGCTCTGACCCAGGTGTAGGACCTTGCACTTGGCATGGTTAAACTTCATAAGGTTGGCATCAGCCCACCTCACAAGCGTGTCAAGGTGCCTCTGGATGGCATCCCTTCCCTCCAGGGTATCAACCGAACCACACAGCTTGGTGTCATCAGCAAACTTGCTGAGGGTGCATTCAGTACCACTGTCCATGTTGCCAACAAAGATGTTGAACATGATCGGTCTCGACACCGATCCCTGAGAGTCACCACTTGTTACTAGTGTCCAGTTGGACATTGAGCTGTTGACCACAACTCTTTGCATGTGGCCATCCAGCCAGTTCTTTATCCACCGAGTGGTCCATCTGTCAAGTTTATATCTCTCCAATTTAGAGACAAGGATGTCGTGCAGGACAGTGTCAAAGGCTTTGCACAAGTCCAGGTAGATGACATCAACTGCTCTACCCCTGTCCATCAGTTCCATAGCCCCATCATAGAAGGCCACCCGATTGGTCGGACATTATTTGCCGTTGGTGAAGCCATGTTGACTGTCACCAAGCACCTTGTTGTTTTTCATGTGCCTTAGCATGATTTCCAGGAGAATCTGCTCCATGATCCTGCCAGGCAGAGGTGAGACTGACTGGTCTGTAATTCCCCGGGTCATCCATTTTCCCCTTCTTATAAATGGGGGTTATATTTCCCTTTTTCCAGTCATCAGGAACTTCACCTGACTGCCATGATTTTTCAAATATGATGGACAGTGGCTTACCAACTTTGTCCGCCAGCTCCTTCAGGACCCATGGATGAATTTCATCAGGTCCTATGGACTTGTGCACATTCATGTTCCTAAGATGATCTCAGACCTGGTATCCTTCTCTCCTAATGTCATGTAGCATATGCTGCATTTTTTGTCACCTGAAATGGCACAAAAAACATAAATAAAGTGTTACTGGGTACTGTAGAATGTTGTGCCATACTGTTGTACTCGCAGATTAAAGAGAAAGCTTCAGTGTAGCAAAGGAGATGTTTAATTTGTGTCAGATTTCAACAAAAATAATTCAAAAGAGAGCTGAAAACTCACACTGCAGTTAAACACTGAGCTCCTCTCACCTGTGAAGGCAGGTTGGGTTCAGACTTCCCTTTGTGCCTTGCAAATCTCTTCTTTTGTCCGCCTCTGTCACCAGAGAACTTTCTGCACACTATCACACACATCAGTGGAAGTCAGCTGAATTTACATAACATAACAGGAATCTAGCATAAGTTTGAGTAGAAAAAAAGCCCTCATCACAAAATGAGGTTTAAGAGTGGACTAGCAATAAATATTTAAACTCATTTGTTTTAGGCACAATAAGGGAGTAGATGCGGAACATGTAGTGGTGGATGCTGAGGAGGAAGAAAGGTTTGTTTATGTGGAGAGAAAACAAGTAATGGTGGCTTTATCCTATGCCACTGATTTCATCCTTTTTCCTGTGAGTTTTCTTATTCCAAGTTTTTTTTCTTCCAAAACAGCTGACCATCTTTGCAGCACTAAGTTTTGTTGATCGTCATCTCTAGGTACTTGGGTAGTTCCCATCATCATAATATCAGGGGTATTTGGAAATGGAAAAAGGGCTAGCAATCCAGTCTCTGCGTCTGTTCACCTTGCTTCTAACCCTCTGGCCTCTCAATAAGACAGTCATTAGGGCAAAATCATACTTTGCTTTCCTTTTCCTTTTAATTACCTATGGCTGAGGACATCATAAGTGCTTGTGGGTGATGTGGGCTCATCACAACTCATGGGCTGGGTGACACTAATCAGTAAAAACTGATGTTTCAGGGACTTCTATTGGTAAAAGACTTCAAAACAAGCTTCCCATTAAGCACACTGTCCCACTACGACTATTCTTACATTCCAGTGCAAGCATATGATTTGGTGTTTTGCTAAATCAGGATTTTGTAATCAGGTGTTGTTCATATTATTAGACATGTCATTCTGCTAATGATGATAAAAAAGCAAGCACCAGTTCTCAAGTAAATGCCTGCAATTTGCATCACAGAAATGGAGGAATTAACACTTTCAAAGGTAAGCTCAGAAGCCCACCTAGCCATTAAAGTAATTAGATCTTGTCATGAGTCTTTTCCCTTTTTGTTCTGAGGCTAGAGTATTTTCAACTAAAGACTGTCCCTCACTGGAGCAAGGATGTATGTGTTTGCAGGCATGGGGAAGTCTATGTGGCATTCAAGCCTGTCAGCTCCACTCAGAGGATCTCCAGGTCCATCCTTGCAGCACGCCTCGGAGGCTAGCACAGGACTGTGGTCAACCTCATCCATGGATGCTGGTGTCTTAAATTTTTCTCATATATTAATTTCTGAAAGAATGGATTCCTCTTATATTAAGCCAGGATGCTACTGGAACATTTTAATTCCTGGTAATCTAATGAGGCCACAAGTAGGCTGTAGAGTGTGCACAGTACTCACACAAGTCTGCTCCCATGGACATCTGTGGTGGAACAAGAAAATTCCACCTAGTTGCACATGTGAGACTAAACACTGAAATGTGCTGCCCTGTTAACACCAGTGCTAGGGTTTACAAAGAGTGCATCTTTTCTGGTGCTTTCCAGATGCACTGCCACTGCAAAACCTGCAGCAGACTTAAGGTATAATTAGTCATTGTTATCAGACTTCACAGCATATGTGAGTATGTATTGCTTTGCTCCATTGTAAGGACATTTGGGGGGGGTTATTTTAAATTAAAACTTTCTGGTTTTTCCAAAGATTATACCTGTAAAATCCTGAACTATTTGGAGGGGGGTGGTATAGGGAGGTGGAGGAAGGAAAAGCCCTATGGCATTCTATAATGCCCCAACCCCTGGAAAAGTAGCAAGAGTATCTGTCAGATACGTTTTTAAGTTGTCACTGTTATACTTACGAAATGAATTCATTCTGTTTCTGATACAGCTGAAGAACATACTTACATCAATATGAAGAATGTATTGCAAATCTTTTATTCTTGTAGAGCAGATGTTATTTTTAAGTATCTTCTTGTATCTTTTATCAAAGGAAACCAAACTAAATCATTCACTATTAGTCACTTTTCTGAATTTTTTAAAAGATGGGGCTGTGTTATAAAGGTGAGTTGCGTAAATGAGGAGAGGTGCATGATGTTTACATTGACTAATTACAGTTAGATTAAAGCCCTTAAATTACAGGAATTGTAGGAAGAATGGTAAATATTGGGTCCAAGCCTCCAAATCCAGTCCTGGGATCTAAACAAGTACATGCTCTAGATGTGTTAAGCTATTGCAGCAGCAATGCTTTAGATGTAACCAATCACTACACAGCAGTGGTGTTCAGACAACCACAGTATTACCTAAAGAAAATGCCATAGATTTGCCGGCTGAAGATGATCACGCATCAAGATGGTCTGGCAGGTCATGAACTAGGAAGCCACAGACAGGTTTTCTGGATCTCAGCTGCGGGTTACGGAAGTTCACCTAAATCTTGTTTTGACAGCATAAATCTTTGTGTGGTTCAGGCCCTTAATTCAGTGCATACTCTCAGAAGTGACAAAGGGGCACTTGGTGGCATTGCCACAACAGACCTTTTGGTTCTGTAAAATATATTCTGCTTTAGGTACACAGGCATTTTTAAGAACTTGTTTTTCTCTGGCTTTTCATGAATTAATGTTAATAAAAGCTGCCCCAACCTCTTATTTTTCGATATGAACACAAGAATTGCAGCTGCCTGCCAAGTCTGCTGAGAGATGGATGTAATAATTTTCAATTGGACTGTTAGCCCAAAGGGAACCCGATAGCAAGAGATTGACAGACGCAGCATGGATTATCTTGCGCTCTGAACTCAGCCCAATTTGTGGTTTGTTGCAGGTGCTAAAGAGATTGATATTGCTGCTACCCTGGAGCACTTGAGGGACCAGAGACCAGGCATGGTCCAGACAAAGGTACTGTCAATAAATCCACTGGGATTTTAAATACATTAAAGGTCTTTCACAGTAGTTGTTTTCATGACAGAAGAGAGAGGGTATGACCTAATTTAACGCAGGTCGCTTGCTGATTACTCTGTTTGGCTCCCTACCAACCAAGGTTTATTTATGCTGAAGATTTATCTAGGCTACTTTCTTTGGTGTTTACTGCTCTTTCTTGTAGCATCTCCAACATCTATCTTGATTACCATATATGAAGGGCAGTCAAGACAAGCTGTAGCCTACTTAAGAAAATGTGCATTTGAAAGAATGTTCTTGCTTTCATCTTGAAATATGGACTATTTTCTTAGATATCTGTGCTTAACTGTGCATGTAATATTTTTAGTAAAGCTTCAATGTATTAAAGAGAATATAAGTGCTGCCTTTTTTTTTTTTTTTCTGGAGAAAAAATGTTTTTAATTAAAGAAAATACAGTTTTTTAGGAAATTGACTCATTTTTAGAATCTTTGTACAGAAGAGCTTATATCATGCCTATAGCAATATCCTTTATGGATGTAGCATGGTAACTATTTGTACCCTTTCGTTAAGTGAACATCTTACTGTATAATTCCTGTCAGTTGTAATAGTTTTGACATTTTTCCACAATGTAAAACTTTTAAAGATAGCTGATGGTGTGATTGCAGCCCCTTAAATTAGAAATGAACCTTTCTGTTATTAACAATTTCAGTGATGCATGGAATGATGTATGATTCTATGAATGATATTTTGGGGTATTTGCTGCAAGTTAAGAGCTGCAAATATGACAATTAAGAAGCTTGTTCATGTCATGGAGACAAAATAAATTTGTATATGACATTGTAAAATATCAAATGAGAGTTACAGCCCCAAACTGAGTAACAAGACAGGCAGCACTCTGCCATGGCCAGGCTGGAACTGATAGGAAAGTCTGCAGCATTTAGGGAATTGAAATTGCTGAGGGACAACAGTGAAATAAATGTGTGTTGCAGGAATCATTGCTTCATAACTGTTCTTAAATCCCTTCCTAATCATTTTAGCTTCCGTGTAATATTAGGAAATGTGGTTCTGGAGAACAGTTGGAGGGATGTTAATTATTATTTACCAATTAAGTAAGTGCATGAAAAATAAAGATGAGCCAGTCAAAGCTAACTAATCGTTATCTGCAAGTAAGACATAAAATTGCACAAATCTTTCTTCTACTTTGATTATTCAGGCTGGGAAAAAAAATTAAATAACACACAGTATCCAATGTCACGTATATTTACTCTGACAGAAGATGCAAGTCCTAAACTACTGTGTAAATGTATCCAAAATATATAGCTGATTTGTAGAAATAGAGAGCTCAGATTTCACTTTCCTTCTCAGGGCAGAGGAATTACAGCTTGTTGCCTTCAACAAAAGAAAAAACAAAGTTCCAAAGAATCAGGTTATGCGAACAACTTCTCGTACTTAGATCAGAAATAGTTACCCGTGTCCCACGAATATTTCACTCAAGATGTAGTTTTGCCCTCCAAACATTTATCTGGAAACACTCCAGAAAAGAAATGGATCCTGTGTTTTCACCCAGGATGAAAAATTTTCTAAGGATATTGCTTATCTCCCCTCTTGCTCCTTCTTCCATCATTGTCATTTTCTCAAAAACACCCAAATCACTTATTCAAGCTAATGTCTTGCAAATTATAAATATCTGGTTACATGCTAGCAATGCACAATCCCCAGAGAATTTTTCTGATGGATTTAAACAAACCCCTGTGCTTTCCCAACTGAATACAAATGAGGAATATTAGACTCTTGGAGTAATTTAAAACGATGGATTAAAAGTCAGGTTAGAAATGCCAATTACAGAATATCCCTAGGCAAAATAAACATCAACTTACTTCACCAATGTTATTGTGTTTCCAGCAGGCAGCGCTCCATATTTTCAATGAGCATGCGAAAGATTTGTTTGCAACATTTTGTCTTCTGGAAGGGATCTTTAATTCAAAAGCACTGTATATAATAAATGGTAATGAAATTATCATAACAGCATTCTGCATCTCTGAGAAGCATAATAGAGGGTTTGTGGTTTGTTATATTTTTTTGCAGGGGAATCATAAAATAGAATTGATATGCCACATGTGAGAGGAAAAAGTAATGAAGGAAGAAGTGTATTCTCTGTGATAGGAAGAATATATATTTCCTTCTTTTCTCTCTCCTATATCTTTCCTCTGGCATATCTGTAATGTTTAGCTGAGGTTCTTTATTGGGTCATATATGCTATATTTACTCAGTTTGTTTTCTTGAGAATTTTTATTTGTAGACATAATGAAACAGCTTATTATTTTTTACTAAATATATCGTCGTTATCTCTGCATTATAGGTGATGCCTATAGGCAATGCATATATAGAACTGTTGCCACACAATATGCCTGTCTGGCTCTGTTTTCTAGGCAAAGCTAGATGTTAAAATTCATCTCCAGTAAATCTTGTCTATGCAAATAGCATATGTGAATAATAGCACAGCTCTACAAACCAGCAAACTGAGCTTCTTTAAAAATTGCTGAAATTAATTTGCTCTCTCTGGTTGTTGCATGAGAAGGTGCAAAAGATGTGTAAAAGCTTTCCTTTGGAGGCTGGTGATTTACATCAGGGGAAGCTGCACTGTCTGCGTGTCACCTGTGCATATTATGCAAAAGGAAGGAGGGTGAAGAGCTCAGCTGCACCATTCCAGAAGGACTACTCTGTAGTGTTTCACAGTCAGTTTTGAGCTCTGGCTGTAAAGATTATCCTTTATAAGTTGTTTTGCCTCAGTAATTTAAGGTTACACCTGACAATAGCTGCTGGTCTCCACTGAACTTGTCTCCAATATCCATACTGAGCTTTGGAGTTCATGTTGTTCAGTCCACAGTCCTCATACAAGACAGACACTTTTTCTTCAGGTGGTGCAATGATGCCCTGTGCTCACACGAGGGGTACCCTTCTGTGAGGGGTAGAGCTACTTGCAGGTCAGATGGTCTCCTGCCTGACAGATCTTCACAATAAGGTGAGCATGTCTCAGAACAAGGTTAAAGGGCAGATTGGAGAAGAGGAGACTGAGGGGTGACCTCATCAATGTTTACAAATACGTAAAGGGTGAGTGTCAGGATGATGAAGCTAGGTTTTTCTCAGTGATGTCCAGTGATAGGACAAGGGGATGGAGCATCAGAGGTTCCATGTGAACATCAGGAAAAACTTTACTGTGAGAGTGACAGAGCACTGGAACAAGTTGCCCAGGGGGGTTGTGGAGTCTCCTACATTGGAGATATTCAAGGCCCGGCTGGACAAGGTCCTGTGATTTGCCCAGTGGATAACCTTATCGTAACATATGTTATTTTCAGCAATGTGATTAACATTAAAGCACTCCAGTCCCTGGTCTTGCAAGCTTTTCCTGACCATAGAATACTCAGATGAAGAGTGCATTAGGTAGCCTCATTACCATGGGCAGCTTCCTTTCTTCCGAACTGACACCCACATCTTGGAAGAGGCATCTGCACAACTCTGAAACTTGATTGCGTCACCATGTCAACTCCACCACACTCAGATCAGCCTCTTCTGTTCTTGTGCTCGCCATGCTCCAAGGACTGGCAGTGACAGGGACCAGCTGTCCCACTCACATCTGAGCTCCAGCATCCCAGGAGCAGCTGCTTTGCCCCCCTCCTGGCCAGCACAAGCATCTCCCACGCTGCCCAAGCTGCTCCACAGGTCTCCCATCTTGCAGGGCTGCATCAATCAGCTCCAGCCACTGCCAGTTCTTCCTGACAAAGCTCTTTCTCCCAGCAGCAAGTACTTCTCATGCACCAGCTTAAATTTCCTGAAGCTTTATGAGCTGGTAGAAGCGCCCGGTTTGATTGTGGCACGGCATGTCCAGATGAATGCCGTCTTTGCCTTTGCTGCCCTCCAGCTCATCTCACATATTCAGCACACTGTTAAAATACAACTAATGCTCCTGGGTGGCCACCAGCATCTCCAGTCTTTTCTGTAATTGCAGAGACCTTGAGGAGTGCGGAGAGGCATAGGCAGGCATACACACGATTTTCTATGCCTAATGAGGACGAGTCCTACTCTTAAGGGTGAATTGATGTCTGATGGAAAACTGTTGGCTGCAGTCCAGCAAATGTACAAGGATGCCACTTTGACAGCACCAAGCAGACAGCAAAATTCTTGAATGTCAATGTCTCTGAGAAATGATTCTGAGCTTTGTTCTTTTTCTGCTCAGGAGCTGTGCCCATCATTGCTTCTCTCCACATGGGAGATGACTGCAGTGGGGTAAGAGAAGGCAGAGAAGTCTGGCACTGAATTTTAAGAAACAAAAGTCAGCTGCCTTTCTCAATTAGGAGATACACATCTGTGGTTTGTTCTTTTATCCTTCCTGCAGATCTCTACAGTACAGTGAAATACTCTGGAAAATGAATGCTATTAGTCCAGTAATCGTCTTTGAGGGCTGCCTGTGTTCTGTAGCCATCCACCAGTGCTGTGTACATACCTGCAGCCATCTGACACAGATACCTCCAGCCCCTGGCAGCGCAAAACTGAGGGGCTAGAGGTACCTACCAGACCTTCAGTTTTCTAATTGGAGACCAAGATAGTATCCCAGCAGTGATCTCGGGATGCTTTGCAGCATGCATCTCAGACCTCCATTCTCAAAGTCGGTTCTTCAGCTGCTCTTGACCCTGGCTGGCTTAAACCACTGGATTACTTCTAGAAAATCCAGAAACTTCTCCACAGTCCTTGTCAAATGTCCTTGATTTGCCTGTATTCTGAGTAAACTGCCCACATTTCTCCCTTCATCTGAAAAGTTGCAAACACCAAATCATCCTGTCAGATACTTCAGTAAGCTAAATTTGGAAGAAAACTACTTCCATAGAAAATGTATCTTCTGCTAACCTTGAGGAAGTAAAATTCCTTTGTCCTTCTGTAGGACTACACAGTTCAGGAGTGTGTTAGTGTTGCACTTAGAAGAGGTGGCCGTTCATGGCTGTGTCCTTCACACCTCTGCCAACCCAGTGCAGAAGCCTGTTAGTAATTTTGGGTTTGTGCTTACAGTAAATTAATAACAGAGAAAAGTCTTCTCAAGTATTTTTTTTTTTTTTTTTAATAGGAGTGGTCTAAACATCCTTAGTTAATCTGTGGGTGCAGAAGAGCCATTAAAATGGGAGGCTGAAAAAGAACAACAGGCAAATCGAGGCAAATCAAAAAGCAGATATTGTTCTATATAATAGATATAAAGTGAGAAGATATTTATTCTAACTGATTTCAACTAGAAACAGTCCTGAGAGAAGCCAAAAGCTCTGCTTTGCAGCACCTCACCTATTTCATATCTCAATTATGGTAACGAGTTTCTATCTCTGAGTCAGAAGGAAATGGCTAGTGATCAACTACTCCCAAGCCCTTCTGACCACGCAATTGCAATACATTATTGTGTCCCAATAGCTTGGTTTCTGTTACCAACATTTTTCTCCATTAAAATGATTCCAGCTTCAAGATGCTGTCAAACATGTTATATGGCATAAATAATCCCAGAACATTTTGTTCCTTTCCATTGCAGTGTACAGTTCATGCTGCATATTCATATTTTTAACAATGTCTTGAGGATGCTCAGCTGCAGAATGGTGCACCAGGCTTTTGGAAAGTGTTTTGCTTTATTATTCAAAGTATACATTTGTTCTCTCTGCAGGAGCAGTTTGAATTTGCTTTGACAGCGGTTGCAGAGGAAGTGAATGCAATACTCAAGGCACTTCCCCAGTGAGCAGCTCAGTCTCGCGAAGGCTCACGCAGGATCTGTCCCTCATTTTCTTCGTCCTCAGTCCCTGTGAATGTTCTTGGAAACCATGACCTGAGCTTAACTGTGTATCTTCTGTTGTAACCACATAGTGATAGAGTCCTTACAAACTCCTTTAGCTGGTAAAAGTTCAACAGTTAAAATGTGTATTCTGGTTTTTTGGGGTTTTAAACGAATTTTTAAAAGTACATTGAAGCCTCGGACTAAATGACGGAACAATCCATCTAATTCCTTTCATATCCTCAAAGCCCTGAATGTCACACTTTGAAAGCACACATTCATGTTCTTAATGGCAAATATACAGTATTGTGGGTAATTAGTGCAGTCAATATAGTCTCAGAAAACAGTGTTCTGTTATATTTTCTAACTTCTCAAAGGCTGAATAAGAGGAGGGAGGGGAGCCTGAAGATAGTCACGGTTGTTCCTCTACAATGCCAAGACAGAGCATGAAATAGTGCTGAGGGTATGAATAAACAGAGGTCCAGGCTTTGGCAAAGAGAGCTTGCACCTTCTCATGGTGCGTTTTGGCAAGCAAATGTTTTCTTAACTGTTGTTTACTTTTCAGCTTTGTGCCGTGAATGGAAGAAAATCTGAACTGTAAGTGAATAGGTTGCACAGTTGTTGCAACTGGGGAGAACAAGTTGGTCACCCTAATGGGAAACCAGGTAATAATGAGCACAACTCTAGCCATGTACCTACCACTGACAGCACAGAAAAAGAGAGTGTAGACTCACCTCAGGTGAATGGGGAAAGGCCCTGTCAGCAGTCAGGTAAATGTCTGGAGCTGTTAAGAAAACAGATGGTTGATTTTATTGGATTACTGAGGAAGAAAATGGGACTTTCCTCTTTATATTTTTGCATATTCCTCTGTAAAACTGTGCTGTGCCATCCTTTTTAGACAGGAAAATATATTTCTCTAAAACCCTGGCTGAAGGAGAAATCTCCAATCTGTGTTTTATGATTCTCATTGAGTTTGTCTGATCCAGACATTCGTTGCACCTTTCTGCAGAGGCTCTGCTCACTCCTTGTTCACAATTATACCTATTTGAATTAACCATTAAGGGATAAAGAAGCACACAGGTTGAATTTCAGACATTCGTGTGTTCTCAAAATCCTAATGCCTACTGTTGCAAAGTAATGCTAAAGTATGCCTGTAAATGGTTTGGTTATGCAATCCTGCTTATGTGAATTCACAGGTTTAGTTTTGGTACTCTTCTGAAGGAATTTACACTATTGATAGAAAGTACTATGATATGTTGAAGTGAAGAGCCTGAGAGTAAAATTATCAAAGGTACTTAAGTGATCTAGGCTCTTAATTTCATTTTGAAAAGTGAATACTTGGATGCTTTTTCTTATGTTATCCTACATCTCTGTGATTTAAGAATCTGGGGTGCTTTTTCTCTAAAATCTTAAGAGTGTTGTGTGCTTGAAACCATATTAGGCTAATCGTTTGACTTTAGCACTGAAAATGTATCATGGAATTTGATTTGGGAAGGGGGAGCTTTTATAAACTTCTGATCAGTGAAATGTTACAGATAACAGTATCAGAGTTTTGCTGGCACGATGTAACAGGCATCTATCAAAACCAACCACTTTGTGTTGTAGGTGTGGATATTGGTGATTTTTTTCTTTCTAGCAATTAAAGAGTTATTAAAAAAAATTAAAAAAAAAATAAAGCAGAAGGCTTGTTACTTTTTGCCATGCATTTTTTTATGCCTTACTTGGGATGTGCTGTTGCTTAATTTGTGCATTCCATTACAATAGCAGTACAGAGCAGTTACTGCAGATGCCATCATCCTCTTAAGTACACATACTGTACATTAAGCCACATGTTTATTTTATGGCCTAAGCATTTTAGAGCTTTCCTAGCAATAACTAAAAAAACTAATGGAGTATAAATGAGAAAATTGCCTTTTTCATTTGATAATTTAGGTTTAACAGGATTCTTTTATTACTTTAGCTAACACAAAATTGCAGATCAGGGCAGATGAGATCAGTCTGAGCAGTATCAGCAAGTGTTTGAAGTAGATTTACTATGAGCCATGTACTGCAGCTTTCTGACAATACAGGTTGTTGTATCCAAACAAACTGTCCAAAGAATCAAAATTAGGGCATCCTAAGCCAAGCTCTCTGATTATGGGGTAAAATTATTTCCCAGTGCAAGATGCCATGCCATTACCTACTGCCAATGGGCTAATGGGTTTTTAGCACAGATTTCTGCCCTGGGATTCATTAGCGTTTGCCTTCTGACTGTCCCTGTGCATACCACAAGCATGGCTGACGAGCCTTTCGTTTGCACTTCAGGAATATTTTTTAATTGTTCTTTTGCAAATATTTGCATTTCATAATAGCAATTTCAGGGTGATCCCTATTAATTCACAAGCAGCTGTGTGTGAGACTTGAATATTGCTCTTCATGCTTCGGAGTTTATTTAGCATAGATTAGAGGGCATTAATCTTCCCCAAGGCTAATGGGGCAGGGATGTATTGTTTTATTCATACTTGTAGACCAGTTTACACAACAGAAAGATGCAGTCTTACTCAGAGGGTTAGAGTATCTCCCACTGAATGTCATTGACAATCCTGCTATTTCAGCCATGTGTTGTACAGTTCTTCCACAAAGAGGTGCCAGGCTTATTCTGTTAACCATAAACCATCACACAGAGTATTTCCTCTGTGCATAGCATATTGTTCACACCTCTCAATAAATGCTCTGCTTCTGGGGGTGATAATCTGCTGCAGGGTCTGTTACTGAAATGCAGGTTTCAGTTGCCCTGGGGTGATCTGGGGGGGTTTTGACAGTCCATTTCTGGGGAAGATGCCAAAGCCACGGATGAAGCCACAGAGGTGGATTTCTCGTGCAGGGCAGATATTTCTTTACCCTTTTCACTGCAGTTAACTTAATCCTTGTGATTTGGTGAAGGATATTGTTTAGGCCGCCCCTGGTCACTTGCACTGGATGTGGGACCTGCCCTGAGTCCACCAGCAGGTTGTGTTGAGCTTCTTCCTGGAAGCCAGGATCACCTGAGAGCCCAAGGACGAATGAGACCCACCGTCCTCTGTTCAATATTCTGCTTGATCTTTAGTAAACTCATTGTGATTTAAGCTTGGGCTGGTGCTTGACATATAGCCATAAGCAGTAATTGTTTAATATTGACCATCCTTGTGTTCTTGATAAAGACAAATTGAATCTACAGGTGCTGTTTGTGTGGTTAAATCTTTAAATGCCATTTAAGGGGGGGGTGGTGTGGAGCTGCAGGAGGGCGATTTAACTCCAGTGCTCAGTTTTCTTCCTCACTGGTCAAAGCCTCCCAGCAGAGGGAAAAAACTCTATTTTCGCACAGGCATGGCAGTGAGCACGGCTGCTAGCCGTGAGCAAGGCCATGGCCTGACCAGACTCCACATTTACATAGTCACAGTGTGTGCATATATGGGGGATAGAGAGGTGGTTGTCATCAGCACTGATAGTTCATAGAGCATGTTTGCTCTCTCCAGCCTTCACTCTTCCCATGACAAGGACAGGAATTTAGAGGGATAGAGGGGCAAGACAGCACTGTTGTGTGAAGCCCAGATCCTTGGGGTTCAGCCCTAGCCACAGAGAAAACAGTGTCGGGTTTGCTGTTGGCTTCATGTGTTTCATGTGCGGGCTCTAAGCATTGCTCTTGACCACCATCTGTGGGACCCAGTGCAGCCCAGGTAACATCCAGTGAAAGTCCTTGGCAATCGCAAGGGCCGAGAATGAATTTCAGCAGAAAATCCCAGGTCCAAATGTCAAGCTAGTAGCAAAGCAAGCAAGATTATTTTTATAAATGCCACTAAACATTTAAAACACTTCGAAATATTTTTAAAATCTACACGAATGTCTAAACCTTGCTCCTGTCTCTAGCATGCATGCAGAACCAATCTCCATCCATCCCCAGGGGAATGACAGCTATAGTACCTGTAAGGAGTTCATGCTTTATTAGTCAAGTGGAACATTAATAAAACCCAGCCCACTTCATAATTTCCAGAATAGTTATTAATTAAAAAAACTGTTTATTGGAATGGAAAACAAGTATTTGATTAGCTTTGTTACAGAACAATAGCTCTCCTAATTTTTATTCTGCATATTTTATTCTTTCTTTAGAAAATTTTCTTAAGAAGCAGTTGAGATAATTCGCTTTTGAAAACTGTACAGTTTCTATGGTTTTGCTTTTTAAATGAGAGTACACTTTGTATATTTGATTAGTATATTTTTCTGTTAAGATTACATTGGGCATTACAAAAGCATTCCCTACCACAGTGAAAAGAAAGCTATACTGTTGGTTTATTGTAAAAGAAAAAAATAATTAAAACAAAATTGCAGAGCTGTGGCATACTCAATCCAATTAGAGCATGACTCTTTACTACTCTCCGTTTACCACATTAGAAATAAAGTTACACCAGCAAGATTTCATTTGAAGCTGTTCTTGCATGCTGTTTGTACTGTATTTGATGGCATAATATTGTTTTGTTTACAACCTTTTCTTTCTTGTCATTCTATTATATTCTTTATATGTATATAGTTTAAAAAAAAGAAGATTATACAAAGTATTTTGTTCTACCTCTGTACAAATCATATTTGTGAATAAAGTCACATCGTCTGTGGAGTATGGAATTGTGAATACAGCATTAACAGCTGGTGCTTTGCTTTTATTTGGGGGGTGGGAGCGGTACTTCCGTCTGTTGCTGGAGAGCTGGGTTCTGAATATGTGAGGTGGGCACGCAGGGCTAGCAGAGAAGGGCACAAGTGTCTGTGCTGACGGCTTAGAGGTGCATGTTTAACCTGCTCTGAGCAGAAGAGATTGCAGCCACCTCTGGCTTGGTTGTGTGGCCCTGTAATATTGCAGCTTTCAATGTTTTGATCAAGGCAGACCGCTGTGTTCAGACCAGAGAGTGAAGCAGGCAAGAAAAAATTTTAAACTACACCGACCCTCCTTGTACAACCAGAAAGTGGAAAAATTTGGCCTATATTGTGTGTCACAGAGTGCAGGAGTTAACAAAGGGAATAAATGATGCCGTCATTCGGAAAATTAGAGACAGGAAAACGGTTTTGGGGGGGCAAGGCTGGTGGTATGGGCTGCCCAGGGATTTAGAGTTTTAAAATAGTAGCAGGATTCACAGAAGGATTTGAACAGGTAATAGAAAATACTCACTATTATATTAAATAAGGTTAAGAGGAATAAAGTCTAGGTTCCCACATAACCACAGCATAAAATAACCAGTCTGTTCCCTGGGGGATAGCGAGTAATTTGCCCGTGAGCACTGCCCATTATATGGTTTGTATCTTTCCATGAAATATCTATTGTTAGCTGTGATCAGAGGCAGTCTTCAGGATTAGGCAGCCCTGCTATGGCTGTTTTCATGGTCCTACATTGTGTGTTGAAATTACACTTGCATTTTGAAGAAGACTTAAAATAGTTCACCACTGTCTTGGAAAGAGCTAGCAAAATGTAAATAGAAAGGTAGAAACAGCTCACTCCCTTCCCATCAGAAGAATCACATTTTATATTCTTTAACCTTGTTTATGTAGTTGTGTGTTTTAATATCTATGCCTTTCTCACTGTAAGAAGGTGACTTTCATCTTGGAAGCAAAATATATGCACCATTATAGCTATTTTCCTGGTGGTGTAATTTAAGAGGTCTTTTCATCTCCAAGCTAGCTTTCTGAAGCCTCTGGTAACATCAAATGGAGGACAAAAAGAGAAAAACATTTAACTGTATACCTACTGGAGCATTATGTATCTTCCAGGCCAACACAAAAGCCATCAGTTGCATGTACATTGATTCAGGCAGCCAGAGCTCGCTTTCACTTCATGTTACGCAGGTACAAGCAGCCTTGCCCTGGCTGGAGCTCTAACTACGGGATAGTGTCTCAGCTGCTGCTAAGGGGCATTACTTTGTTGCTAGTACTCATGGTTTTGTAATTACAGCTGTAGCTCATGGACAGCAGGCTGAATGTTGGCTTCTGGTAGGGCTCAAGAAAGAGCGGGGTTTGAGTATTAGCCTGGAGCAACCCCAGCACACCTGACTACTGTTATTGCACAGCCCATGCTATGGTAACAAACCTCTGAGCACGAGCTCTTCACGCTACTGGGGAAGTAGAAGGACAGAGCACTCAGCAAAACAGGAGGAGGAGAAAAGTTCTGCCCATCTGCTGCCCTGCTTGGTGCCAGTGCAGAAGGAAGAGACTCACTTCTGCTCCCAGCTGCCCATATGCAGTATAAAAACCAGGCACTTCTCAAGTTGCCCAAAGTTCCTGAAGGTTTTATTTTTCATAGAATCATAGAACAGTTAGGGTTGGAAAGGACCTTAAGATCATCTAGTTCCAATCCCCCTGCCATGGGCAGGGATTCATTGCATTAGACCATGTCACCCAAGGCCCTGTCCAACCTGGACTTGAACACCGCCAGGGATGGAGCATTCACAGCTTCCCTGGGAAACCCATTCCAGTGCCCCACCACCCTCATGGTAAAGAATTTCTTCTTTCCATCTAACCTGAACTTCCCGTGTTTAAGTTTTAACCCATTACCCCTTGTCCTGTCACTACAGTCCCTAATGAAGAGTCCCTCCCTAGCATCCTTATAGGCCCCCTTCAGATACTGGAAGGCTGCTATGAGGTCTCCACACAACCTTCTCGTCTCCAGGCTGAACAGTCCCAACTTTCTCAGCCTGTCTTCATACGGGAGGTGCTCCAGTCCCCTGATCATCCTCGTGGCCCTCCTCTGGACTTGTTCCACCAGCTCCATGTCCTTCTTATGTTGAGGACACCAGAACTGCACACAATACTCCAAGTGAGGTCTCATGAGAGCAGAGTAGAGGGGCAGGATCACCTCCTTCGACCTGCTGGTCACGCTCCTCTTGATGCAGCCCAGGATACGGTTGGCTTTCTGGGCTGCAAGCGCACACTGAAGCCGGCTCATGTTCATTTTCTCATCGACCAACACCCCCAAGTCCTTCTCTGCAGGGCTGCTCTGAATCTCTTCTCTGCCCAACCTGTAGCTGTGCCTGGGATTGCTCTGACCCAGGTGTAGGACCTTGCACTTGGCATGGTTAAACTTCATCAGGTTGGCATCAGCCCACCTCACAAGCGTGTCAAGGTCCCTCTGGATGGCATTCCTTCCCTCCAGGGTATCAACCGAACCACACAGCTTGGTGTCATCGGCAAACTTGCTGAGGGCACATTCAGTACCACTGTCCATGTCACTGACAAAGATGTTGAACAAGACCGGTCCCAACACCTATCCGTGAGTGACACCAGCATCCAGCCAGTTCTTTATCCACCGAGTGGTCCACCCATCAAATTGATGTCTCTCCAATTTAGAGACAAGGATGTTGTGTGGGACAGTGTCAAACGCTTTGCACAAGTCCAGGTAGATGACATCAACTGCTCTGCCCCTGTCCATCAGTTCCATAGCCCCATCATAGAAGGCCACCAAATTGGTCAGGCAGGATTTCCCCTTAGTGAAGCCATGCTGGTTGTCACCAAGCACCTCCTTGTTTTTCATGTGCCTTAGCATGCCTTCCAGGAGAATCTGCTCCAAGAGTTGCCAGGCACAGAGGTGAGACTGACTTTTAGAATTTGCTGTAAAACTTCAGCGCTGCTGATGGGATAGGCGGTTCTGTTTTGCATCCTGAACAAATACAAAGAACCATGCACCCATAGGGAGGGGTAAACAGCAGGTTGGATTTATTCTTGGTTTAATGATAGGACCTGCACACTGTGTGCTTGAAACAACTGAATTCAGCAATACAGAAAAAAGACTCCACATGGATGACCATACTGGGAGATATAGCCTTAAGCTAAGTTTGGGGCTATATGACTGATATGTTGCCCTGCACCAGATTTTTACCTGTAGGAGTTTTGGCCACTGCTCTCAAAGGTACAGGAATGTTTTATTCCAGCATTTCTGGTAGATGTTAGAAGTGGGATTCGTCTTAACAAACTTCTGAGTAGCTTTTGCATGGAGTTCTACAGAGGAGCAGCTCATCATAAGCTAGCTTGTAGTCAGTGAAGGAAAATAAGCATTTTTAGGGTGTGATTTATCAGGTCTGGTTTGGATGTTTGCTTTACCATCAGGTGTTTTACCCTATTCACCCCATACCCTGAAACAGAGAATTTCAACATTTGACTATGTGCTAGTAGAGAATCATTTCCTTTTGATGTTGTAAACCTATTCCCTCATAATTGCATTGTATCACTTCTGAAAAAAAAGCGAAGTAATTTCAGATTTTATAGACCATGAATTTGTAGACAGCCTTATCCTATTCCTTCTCAGGTTTTCCTATTCTACACTGAAGGCTCATTTCTCCTCCTTGGAAGAAATTGTCCTGTGCCTTTGATCACCTTTGCTACCCCTCACCTTACCTTGCTCATTTCTTTTTCTCCTATGCTTGCTCTGAGATGCACAGGCCCAGGCTGTGGCCCACTGTCACTTAATGATGTCTTTATATTTTCCCCTTTGGAATTTCTAACACCCTGTTGCCCCCTTCCACAACTGCTGAGCACTGAGCTGGCTCTCACAGACCACCTTCATTCACAGCAATACCAAATCATTTTCTTTAGGGCAATAGCTCTGCCAGAGGTCACCATTACATCTTTATTGTTAGGGATGTGTATCGCATTATGTGCATTACTTTGTGTTTATCACCAGTGATTTCATCTGCCATCTTCACAGTCCTGCATCATCACAAGGTCTCTCCATAACACTTATTTGGTGTTACTTTTGTTCTCATAACCCTATGTTAATGACCCATATGTGTCGTTCACACTCTGCCACCTCACTATTCCCTCCACCTTTTTCACATTGTTTGTACTGGGGAATCACCAACACTGCAAAAACTGTCCCTTTCTTCACAACCTGTCTCTTTCTTCTAATCACTCATTATCCCACAAAAACCTTCCCTCTAATCCAGTGGCAGCTCAGTTTCTGCAAGAATCTTCCATGAAACAGCCTTTGCCAAATGGTTTTAAGAAGGCCAAATACAAAATAGCAAGTAAACCACCCACATCAGAGTGCCCACTGATTCCTTCAAAGCCTTTTAGTAGGCTTTTGCTACGTGACTTCCCCCGGCAAAAAACATATTCTTCTCCCTGTCCTTTGCACCATCAGTTACACAGGATCTAGGCACAAGAGGTGGATGCAGCTCACAGAGTAAGACACCTACGAAAATAGCTTTGGTACCTTTTGAAGTCAGTGGAGAGCTACTGAATGGACTTTAAAACAGAGCTCTGCAGCTCAGCTAGTGCAACCCCTACCTCAGCACAGCACCTGAAGGACATTGCTCAGGGTCATTTCCAGACAAGTTTTGTGGACCTTCAGAGGTGCAGATTCCTCTGGGTCATCTTTGTGAAAAGTATCTTTTCAAGACCTAACTGAAATTTTCCTTAATGCAGACTGGCTGCCAATCAGCTCCCCAAGAGGAGATGCCCACTCTTGGACAGACAAATCCCTGCCTGGGCTCTACCAGCAAGGTTGTCTTTTGCGGTAGTGGACACTTATGGATGTAGCACACATGGAAGCATTTATATTTGTGTCCTAACCATGAGCTGAATCCCACCCTCTGGGCAGGATTCCATGCATGTTTGTAAGTGTTTGATGTCACTGCAGATGCTGTGGGTGTCCTGCCTTGCCTCCAGCACTCATGCCAAATGCCTGAGAGTCTGAAGTCTTGTGTTTTGTTTGCCAGCCCCATGCTGGTGCCTTAGATCTCTTCAGGTGCCTCAAATGATGTTGGATGCCTACATTCAGGGAACTGAATCTCACATTATGTGTCTACCAGTTGGATTCTGTGGCTTCTATCAAATTTCAAGGTATGAGAGGGAATTTCACAGGACAGTAATTTCCCAGAAATAACCCACTACTCCCAAAATGGCAGCACTTTTTATAAACCCTCATGCCTGTTTCAACCTCTATCAGTATTGGATTCAAGGTAGTGCTATGACTTCAGCAGCAGACAGCATCACTCGTACACTGAGCCCGGCATGCGGGGCTGTGATGACCCACAGCAGGGCACAACTGGAAAGTAGTCTTTATCCTGGGTAGTGCTTAATGGCTCCGCATACCTCACAGCTGGTGAGAGCATTGTGTGAGAGTATAGGCACTGTTGCTTTCCAGCACAAGAGGGGAAAAAAGGGAAAAGTGGCCAAAAACATGGTATTTAGACTTTTGAGTTCATGTTTAAAATAAACTATTGAACAGCAGTGTTCTAGTAGCACTTGTTTCTAAATGTGGCATCCGTTTCCTTCATGCAGGAAATCTGCTCAATTTTCCAGCAGATTTCATTTGTGTTGTCCAAGTTAGAAATGTTTGTTCCTGCATACAGATATTATGATAGAGAATGAGCATGAGCAAGACCAGTTCTTGTTGTGTAACTGATGCTACACCTAATCTGTTGGGCAGAAGCAAAACTGAGTGGACCCACAGTTTTGCAATCCTGATAAAAGCATTGCCAGGACTGTAAGGAAGCCTTGTGAGTGGCTGAAGGGGAAAAACAAACCACCACTCTCTTCAGAATTACCTTTTGATTATTTATAGATTTTTTTTCCATGAGCAGGAATACACATCTCTCTTTGAAAAGGGAGATTAATTTAACATCTGGTGTGCCTAGCCATGCATGGCTGAAGGAGCTGGGTAAGTGACCTGACTCAGCGAGATGGTGCGTACAGAACAGAAGGTCTTTAGCATTGATTTTTTGATCTGTTCTACTGTTTGTTCTATGTAAAGCCCATATTTTTTGTTCTGGTTTGGGTTGGGGTTTTTTTTACACAAGTTATTATAGAAGCCGGTTTGAAATGAATTACAGTTCTGCCCATTTCGTACACTTCTTTTGCAAAGACCCACAAAACAGGCAACCAAGGCAAACTGTCTTCCTAAGCTGTTAGTTAGGATTTGGCCTTCCTTACTGTTTTAGCCTAAATGCTGAGCTTTTTCAATAAACCATTAGGTTGTGTCAGTGATATTAAATCACTTTATTGCTGTCTGTGATTGAGGGAGTAAAGACAGTATAGCAACAAGGTGAGATAATGAGATGGTAAAGAAAATGTTTTTGATGCACTGCTGGCTCTTGCTTTTTCAGGTATTTTGTTCTGACAGATTTTGTTATAGCTGTGTTTGCTGAACCAGACTATGCCATGTCTTGTTTGGAATCTCATTAGTGCCAAATTCCTGCCCTGCTTGACTTCCACCTCCTTATCTGCCAAGGCCAAGATGCCAAATGGAGATGGACATGGTGTGTAGGCTGGTGCCCCTCTGACATGAGGGTGTAAAGCATGAGAACAGAAATCTTGAGACTGCTGTTAACATGCTCTCTGCAGGGAAGATGTGTGTCCTTGCTCTACAGAGAAGTTACAGCAGTAACCCCATATGGTCACATTCACTAAGGATCGGAATGGATGGACACCTTTGTAGTGATTTGCCAATGTTGTCATCTCACTGCTTGGGTATTTACAGTCTATAGTAATCGTGTTCTTCTTGGTAAGAAAAAGAACATGTGTTTTGTCAGTGTTGTAGGTATTTACCCTGGGAGACATTCACACCTCTTCCTTTTCTGCATCCATCCAAGCTTGCTTTTCTGTAAGTTGCCAACACATCTAACATGCACAAAACCACATAAATGTCCACAAAGATTCTTTTTAGCAAAACGCTGGCTTGTAAAAGCTTTCATAATTTTCCTTGGTGAATTCCAGTCCTCTAAAAGCAGGGCTTATGTAAATGGCAGGCACAAACAGCCCTGCCATACATAACTGACGCTATTTTCCCCATCCTAAAGCAAACTCTTACAGACTCCTGCAGCTACATGTACAAGTCTAGCTGGGTCTGAGCAGTCTGAGTCACTGGGAACATCACATTTTAAAGGTTTGTTCTGAATAGATAGCTGATGCTATGTGTGTTATGCTATTTCTAATGTATGTCAATTAACAATTTAATGCTGGCTGAAAATGCCATTATAGCTTTTAATTTTGGCATCTGAAAGCTCATTTAATACTATTAAGTTTTTTAAGTCAGGGAAAGTTATTTAATTAGGTGTATGATTTTTCCTTTAATGTACAGTGAGATATGGAGAGTTGGGCAAGAGGGAAAGGAAGCACCAGCATCTTGATAAACTCCTACTGCTCATAGCCAGGATCGAGGAATGCCTGATGCCTAAATGCAGATTAAACCTTCCAGAAGACAACAGGTAACAGCACAGCAATATTTCACTAACAGATTTTTTTATAAAACCTCTAATAAGTATTCACTTACACACTTTCCTCTTGCCATCCCATCTGCTCCCCAACCCTTCAGTCTGTAATGTTGGCATAGAGGGTAGGATTTGCTTCCCTTAATCCAACCAGCTAAAAATGAAGTGGTAGTCCCACCTAATCCTTTCAGACTCCTCCCAGATCAGCAGAGAGAGATAAGCATTGGTAAATTATTTAGCCCAGAATTGTTTGGTGGGTGAAAGTGGAAAAATACTGTTCCCAGTGGAGAATACAGGCTGGGCCTTAGGTAGGCAGGACATCATTACTGAAATAGCCTCTCTTGCAGGAAATCATCACAAGATGTGGAAGGACTCCCTCCTGGCTATGGGCTTTAGGTCTCCCTTGAAAGCTGGCATTCTACAGTGTGTCTGGGACTTTGGTTAGGGAAATTGCATCTCTTATAGGAATGTTGCACTGCCAACAGGCAGCTGGTAGACCCAGCTCCCCCAGACTCTCTCTGACATGCCAGGCAGATGGCAGCACAGAGTTTTGATTGAGGATTGCCCACATCTAGGCTAAATTTGTGTGAGGATTATGCATACTAGATGTTTTGAAGTTGCATAGAGGAAAAAGAAAAAAGACCCTAACATTACTTTTGTTTTTCTTTTCTACCCAGACTATAAAAACAACAGCAGGAGGTGTTCCAGCTCCTGGACTGTCCCGTATGCTGTGAAACGTTTGCTCTTCTGCCATCTTGAAATTTAAGAATTTAAGTTTGCAGATATCGCAATCGGAGTGCTGGTGGTGGGCAGTGTCTCTGGGGTCCTGAACCAGAGCTGAAAAGCTGCCCTGATGTAAGATGGCTCTGAAGTAGATAGGAATGGAAGGCATCCTGTCCTTAACAAAGTTCAAAGCCACCTCAGTGGTGTTGTGACTATATGGGTTGGCATCCTGTCCACACAAGAGATGCAGAATCATCTCCTGACCCAACTGCAACCAAAGTACAGCCTTCTTTTCACCATGTTTTGGCCAAAATTTCACCCTTGTTCAACCTTTAGGTGAAGAATGGGGGAGCTTACTCCACTCGGTTTGCACCAAAGTTGAAACAATGAAGGAGATTTTTGCACTGTAACAGTAAGCAGCTCCTGATCTGAGAAAGGACAGAGGTGCAGGGGGGTTTCATAGCACACTGTTGTCCCTGCTGATCTCGAAGTCTCTGAGACAAGGCAGCAGTCCTTGAGCAGAGCAGCATCAGAGCTGAGTAATGACCTGCCCTCTTACAGCACCAAGCACAGGAGAAAGGAGAGACCAACACCAATGGAGCTGAGCAGGGATTTCTTTCCCTGCCTCACCTCAGCGTGAGATATGCTGATAATGGCATCATTTTGTGAATGACAAGATCTTCTGCCCCTAGAGAGAAGGGCATAAATTCATTAGCCAAATGGAGGGCTCAGAGGTGAATCATGACAGGCTCGGTAATCTGATAAAAAGAAATGCTCCCTTATTAAAATATAAATAGAAAGCTTTATTATTGTTATTTAAAACCCTGTCTTCCCCACTGAAAGGCCAGCAGATAAAGGATGTGGTACAGATCACTTTTGTTGGCTCTGGGAAAAAGTGAGTTATGGAAAAGAATGAACAAGACAGGTCTGCACTTTTCACCTGGCTGGTCTGGAGACGTTATTGCTCCTCTTCCTTATGTCCGTTCTCCTTCATGTCTGCCAGGTCACTACAACTTGCTCTACTTTCTTTCTGTATTTGACTTAACATCAATAATTCCGCTGTTTCTGAACACTTTCTGGCACTTGAAGGGCAACAACATGAGTTTGTAGTGCCACCTTAACTTTCTTCCTGATAATATTGTTCTAAGCTTTGCTTCTTTCTGAAAATGCACTTTGTTCAACAGTCACAACAAATAAGACTGTGCCTGTGACTTCTGACTGTACATTTATGTTAACTTCTCTGCTAACATAGTGGGGTTTTCCCACTGTGGACTATACCTTGCCTACAGATCTATATATACATAAACAATAGCAACAGAGAAAGAAAAAATGAAAGCACAGCTAAGTGTTTAGCCAACAGATGGGTAAGTGTACCTCCAGATATTTTTGCTGGATAAAATAGTGTCACAGCACTCCTACCAGGCACATGTTCACTTACTCATGGTTGGGCATCTATAGCTTCTGGTGAGTTATAGAGTCTGGAGACATCCACTCCTTCACTACCATCTTGGCACTGCTAGGAGCTGGGACTCATTTTGTCTATACTGGTGTCCCTGCACCAGTGAGAGGCTGGCAGCAGTGCCTCTCGTGCTCATTCCTTCCACATATTTCACCAACATGAGGTGGTTCTAACTGGTTCTAACTGCAAACCTGCATGCCTCCCAAGCAAGCTCTCTTTTATCTCTGAACTGTGATTTTGGATATGTTTAAATTAATAAAAGGGAGGTGGTTAAAGACAAAGTTCTAAAAAGGAAGTCATGGTTTCCTCATGGGAGTTCAAGGATAAACAAATAGTTTCATTGTGCCATATATAAAATAGGTATGGTGATGCTGGCTTTTGTTGAGTACTGGGGTCTGGATGTAGATAGTGGCACAATCTGCAGCTGATTCTTCTTTCTCACTTGCATGGCTACACAGAGTGAGTCAGGGTGCAAAATACAAAGTCAAGATACCTGAGTTGCTGTAAGGATTCCTGGAACTAATTTAAGAAATAATTAGAAAAATTTAAATCGGACTTTTTGGGGAAAAAAAAAAAAGTTCATTTTCCATCTAGCTTGAAATTCAGCTGCAAAACTGACACATTTCTACTGAAAGAAATGTAATATTTGGTGAAAAAATGGATGAAAAGAAATCACCGAAAATTTCCCCTTCAGGGCCCTCTAATTCAAAGGACCCTTTCATAAGGCGTGGCTACTCCAGACTAAGACTTTACCCCAGTCCCCAGGACATCTGGTTTGAGTAAGAAACTCCATTTTTGATTGTCACGCATAAAAATTCAGGCAGGATTCTGTGGATTTGCCACCTGCTGGGTTCTGAGGGAAAAAATTACCACCTATCATGTCCAGAAACATTTAATCACAAAACCACCTCAGCCTTTGAGGAATTTCATGGCTACAGAGATAAGCACAAATACCTTGCCTACCACTGGAACAAGTTGCCCAAAGAAGCTGTGGCTGCCCCCTGGCAGTGTTCAAGGCCAGGTTAGATGGGGCTTCAAGCAACCTGTGGAAAGTGTCCCTGCCCAAGGCAGGGGGGTTGGAACTAGGTGGTATTTAAGGTTCCTTCCAAACCAAGCCATTCTGTGAGTCTGTGATTAGTCTTAAAGACAAAACCTAGAAGGTAATTCAGAACCCTAGCGGGTGTCCAAAAGGTTGTGATAGATGTCATTTTAAGCATCCTTATCCCTGGGGCTTCAGCCCTAATGGTTCCATGCCTGGGTTTAACATATGTTCCCTGGTTTCCTTTCCCACATCTGAGAATGGTGTGTCACCTGCCATGTCCAACAGGACAGGCCAGCATTAAGCATTCAACACACCAACAAGTTGCTCATGTCCATAGCTGGCTGCTGGATGGACCACACTGCAGGCAGTGCCCACGTGAGTTTTTCTCATTGCATTCTCCCCAGGAAGGTCCCAGGGCTGTTGGCTCTGCCAACAAACACAACAGGTCAGGCACAGCCCCACCAAATGAGGCCAGTGCTGTGCCTACCCCTCCAGACATCCCCCTCTGAGGGCATTTGTGCAGCCCAGTACTTTTGGTGTGCTGGTGCTTCACCATGAACACAACAGGCAGTGGAGGATACCCTTTACACCATCCTCCATTTAATACACTGTCAGATGCATTTTCTGTTTATCTCCTCCTTTTTCTGAATCTTTAAGAGAAGGTTTAGGATTCACTACAGCACTTCCTGCCTTCAGAGCTGGCAGGATGAAGAGCTTTATTATTCCAAATTCAATCCTGACACCACAGAAGGGGAGTTAAGTGTTCCATTCTTACCCAGTCATACTGCACAAGAGGGCTGGCCTCTGCCTCCACACAGGTAGGGATATTGGGCTCTTGTCTCACTAGCCTCTGCCTGCCAAAAACCCACGTGCTCAAACCCTGGCTGTGTATGTAGGGTAATCCTTCGCTGCGCTCACTGAGACACCATGGGCTTGCAAATGCTAATTCCTTTGCAGTCAATGCTTAGAAAGTCACCCCTGCCAGCTCCAGGGACTGAAGTCCTTCATCTGCAACACAGAGACAGGAGCACTTTTAATAAGGCTAAAAGGACACTTCCCTGCCTTTGAAAGCAATCCACTCTCCTTCAGCCCTCACCCACCCATTGCTGATGGCTAACACTGCATTCACCGTGGGAGGTATTTGCACCGACTTCTTCATGTATCTAAATTACAGGCCTAAATTAGCAGCATGAAGTTACTAGGTCATCAGTGATTGGAGGTAAATGCTGGACCCTGTGGCTAAGCAAACCTTCTCCCATTGCACAGAGGGAGCTGAGGTCTCACCTGCAGCATTTAATGGAGATGCTGGATGTGAAGGCTGCTCCTCTCTCAGAGGAAGATGAGCTTTGGCACGTCCCTGCCCATTCCCTGACCAGGTTACGCTGGCTTCACCAGACTCAGTCCGTCCCTGGGGAGCACAGGGGCAAGGCAAGCTGCAGTATTATGTCATTAAAGTGGAAGAATGAATAATTTTCACAGATTCAGTTAGGCCCTTTCAGACAAATTGTTAAGACATATTGTTAGATTAAAGTGTTAAGGTGAAACTGAAAACATGAAATTATTCTTGCTCTTACCTCTTCGGGGCCTTATCCAGTGAACACTTGACTTTGCTTTTCCATATACCGCTACTATAGTTTCAGGAATGATGTTCACAGTGTGTTGTATAGAATTGGGTCTTTCTTTTCTCCATCTGCATTTCTCCTCTTCTTTATTGACTTCTCCAGTTCTGATGATTAGGTCAGGCGGTGTCACATACTTCAAGTACTGAGGCCAATTAACACACTTTCTGGGTGACCAGGATTGCTGATCGATTAGGCTGCTACATCCCACTGAGATGCCTTGCCATTGCAAAGGCAGGCGCAGTCATATAAACCACACTGAAATACAGTTGATGAAGGCAGATCTGAATGACAGCCTAAATGTTTTTTTTATTTCTGGAAAGAACCGAAAGAGGGGTTTATTGGACTCCTCTTCCCAGCACTTGGAAACAGGTAAAAACTGTCATTAAAAAGAAAGCCTTTTGGGCAGGGGAGGAGGAATTCAGTTCAAGCCAGCTAAAATAACCTCAGAACTAAATATCCCTCTTCCTTCCAGAAAATGCTGAATGTGGGAAATCATAGCAATAATAAAATTGAGGCTTCTTCTAAAAGGTGTCCATATTTTGCATGCTTCCATCTACTAGGAGAGATGTATTTTTAAACAATATTCCAAAGCTGTACAGATCATGCTCCTCAATTTTTCAACACCCAAATAAAAATGTGATTAAACGGTTGTAAGCATGTGCATGACTCTGAAGAGCTGCTCTGATGATATTTCTTTCTGGAAATCTAGCCCACATTCCGGCTTGCATGATGCTATAAGGGACAAGAATCTGCTGGTCTCCGCTTTCACTTCGAGCCTTTAACTGCTTGATGCTTGCAAATTTTTCAATGCAAGCATCCAGCTAATTCCTTATCCAGAGTGGTCTATCAGTCAAATTCATGTCTCTTTAGTTTAGGGATGAGGATGCTGTGTGGGACAGTGTCAAATGCTTTGCACAGGTCCAGGTAGATGGTGTCAGTTGCTCTTTCTTTATTCACCAATGCCGCATCATAGAAGGCCACCATTTTTGTCAGGCATCATTTGGCCTTAGTGAAGCTGTGTTGGCTGTCGCCAATCATAGAATAGTCCACTCATTAAACCTATATCTTTCCAATTTAGAAAGAAGCATGTTGTGGGGGATTATGTCGGAGGCCTTACAGAATTCCACAGATAACATCCACAGCTCTTCCCTTGTCTACTGATGTAGTCAGTTCATCATAGAAGGTGACTAGGTTAATCAGGCAAGACTTGCCTTTGGTGGATCCATGCGCTGTCTCTAATCACCTCCCTGTCCTCCATATACCTTAGCATAACTTCTAGGAGGATCTGTTTTATGATCTTCCCAGGCACAGAGGTGAGGATGACAGGTCAGTAGTTCCCAAGGTAACCCTTTTTGCCCTGTTAAAATTGGGTGCAATGTTTCCCTTTTTCTAGTCACTAAGGATTTCACCTGGCTGCTATGACTTTTCAAATATTATGGAAAGTGGCTTGGCAACTACATCAGCCACTTCCCTCAGGACTCAGGGATGAATCCTGTCAGGCCCCATAGACTTAGGTATATTCAGATTCCTCAGGTGGTCATGAACCTGATCTTCTCTTACAGTAGGAAGGACTTTGCTCCGCCAGTCCCTGCCTTGCAGTCCATCCACTTGAAAGGCGTGGGGAGAGAAGGTTGCTGGTGAAGACTGAGGCAAAAAGAAACAGACTTCATGTACCTTGTGAGTCTCCCACTCAAATCAGGGCCAGAGCTGTGGTAGAGAGGAGCTGAGTCACCAGATGATATTAGCTTTTATCAGCTTTTTCAGGTAGCTGGAGCCTCAGGCCTCCCAGAGGAGCTCAGAATAGGCACTCTATCACATTTCACATTAAAGAATGCTTAACTTTACGTTTTCTCTTTTGTAAACTGCCAAAAGATACTTCTCTGACACTAATGCAAGCTGAGCTGACACTGAGGTTTGCAGCCTCTGAGAAAAAAGTAATCGGTGAGAGTGCAGTGGAAAATAGGCCCTGGGAAAAGCAGAGCAGAGCTGGAGTGAAAGGTGGGCAGAGGGTCCTTCCTCCAGAGCAGAGGTCTGGGAGAACCAAGGTGGAAGAATACAACACACAAGACATTTGCATTTTCCTCTAAGTTGAAAACTGTTATTTACCCAAGGGCAGCCAAAATGCCCCCAGCTGAGATTAGCACCCTCTGTACCAGGCACAAACCCACTGCAAGAGTCTGTTCCAAAGGTTGCCAGATGAAAGCCAAGGATGGAAGGAGCCAGAGGGTTGACTTAGCTTGAAAGTAATTCAGAAAACCTGAAGAGGATCTCAGTCCGATAGTCTGGGCTTGTTTGGCAGAACAACTTTCTGTAGGACAAGGTCCCGTTCCTAAGTCTTGACTCCTCATCCTGGGATTTGCACACTTAGCAAATCCAGTCTCAACCTGGCTGAAGATCTGACAGTACTTTGTCTGTGAGAAATATCCTGCCAGCACCACTAAATGTTTGGATGTAGTCGCATACAGGACATTGTGAAAACAAGATTGCATTGTCTCCAAACCTTCTCTTGGGTATGTGGATGATTTCCCTTGTGACTTCTACTTTCTGTCTCCTTGGCTTGGATGGTCTCTAATGCCAGTCAGTTCATCAGCTTTTTGCAAAAAGGAGTAATTTTGGAAAGCTGAAACATGGTCTTAATTAACATGCTATTGTGGCTAACCTGTTTTACCAATCCCTTAATACAGAGAATCAATAGTTACAGAGATCAAAGTTGATGAGTTCCCTCATAGGAAAGAAAAATCTATAAAACATAGATGGTTACACTTCTCAAAGCTGCAAATTAAAAGCAATGAGTTCCACTAAACCTTATCCCAAGGTGAAAATTGCTGGTGTTTTAACCCAGCATACAGCTGGCTCCTCAGCCAAAATCTTTACACAGCTCTTTGAGCAGCAGGAGGGTTGTGACAACTGCCTTCATAACCGTCCTCGCTTGAGTGGCGCCTCAGTGCATGACTTGGTGGATTTGCAAAAGTAACAATATTTTTCTTAGTACGGGCCACCCAATTGTATGTGGCTGTGGCAGTTACCTAAATACAAAAACCAGAAACTTTTAGCCTTGCAGACTTGTTGAGACAATTTACCAGGCACAGTATTAACTGGCCTTACCTGACTTTCACTGTGATTGATGAAAGTCAAATATGAATCATAAAGTACTTACCTGTCAAAAAATTCTCTGCCATGAAGGATAATACTTTTCAATTTCAGAGTACACAGGAAAGATTTAGCCCTGCAATCACTGGTGACTTCTTAAGAATTCTACAGACTGTAAAAACCTGAGACCTGGCCAACTTCCTCCTGCTTAGGTGGAATGGAAACCTACCCATAGAGGATAAGAGCTTTATCTATCTTTGCAGCTGATCGTTATAGTCTAAATAAGTTAAAAGGCCCTTGAGCTGGTCATCTGTATAGGGCTTGCTCCTTTGCCTCTGATAGACATGTGAAAGAAAATGGCCACATCACCCACTAAAATGTTCTCAAATGTTTTCTCATAGCAGATTATATGTATGGCTATTCCTCATGTATCTAGTGAATAGCATAAATTCAAGAGAGCTAAATCATGTCATATTGATAGGATCTATAGAAACATTAGATAAAAGGGAATGGTCAACCCATTAGTGAAGGTCCTCTCAGATATGGAGCCTAAAACAAATCTCAGTTGATACCTCCTCGAATGTTAGTGTAAGAGATATAAATTAGCCTCAAAATACCATTCAAACAAAACCCATGTTTTGTCATAGCAACCAGCTGACTTTTCATCACAGAAATTGCTACCTTGCTGTTGTGTGACGGGTACTGTAATGTGACACATACATGGAGACAAGTTTAGCTGCCAACACTTGTGAGCTCAAGCTGCAAGTCCTTCAGCTCCTCTAGGGAGTAGCTGTACAACATGTGTCAGTGAGGCAAACAGCTGGACACAGCCAACATGACAGCTTTAGGGTGTAAAGGAGGAAAAGGATTTCTCCCAGACTGCAGGGAATATGCAGTAATTGTGGCTTACTCCTTGTGTCTAATCACATTTAATTTTACACTTACAATTTATTTTATGAGTCTTTTCTCTACTGGTCTGCTACAAAAGGCTAACAAAATACTCACACTTCTCAGGCAATCTGAATATTGGAACATTTACTGTGGGAAAGAGTTATAGTTCAGGCTCCGGGAAGACAAACAGGCACTGACCAGCAACTTGCAATTTCAGTGTCAAAGTCTTACTTCATTCTTTGTAGCATCCCTGTGTAAAAGCCATTCCCATTAGATATTCACAGTTCTCAGAAAATCAGTCAAGCTAATTCATGGGCCATCCAGTGGAACACAAGGAGTCTGATGGTACCTTTCACTGGATATTGACATTGGCATGATCCCTTTGGGTGTGAAATGACCAGATCAGAGCACAATTTATTATAAAGGTCTAGGCTGTATCAAGCACGGATTCCCTTTTATGCTTGATAGTTCTCATATAGGAATACTGCAATTTTCTAGCCTTTAAGGTTTTTATATCTTCCTTGGAAAATAAATTTTAGAGGTGCTCAAAAGCCAAGCAAGAATAGAGTAAGGAACATTGGGTAGTGTAGTAAACACCTGATCAGAAGAGCTTTTACAATCTCAAATACCATTGTTTAAGCATTTATTTATAGCTATGGCTATCTGAACACAGCTTTCAGTCAGGAAGCTGAGCAAACAGGTACCTCCTCTGTAAAGGAAAAGCAGTCTTGGGGTCTCAGGGCCTCTGAACAAACAGCTGAGTTCACGGTTGGGCTTCTTGCTGCTGTACATGGGGCATTCAAGTAACATAGTGTCTGCCTGCTTACCTCAAGGGGACAAGTAGAGTAAGTAAGGTGCACCACTGTGAATCCAGTTATCAAAGCAGACCCTTCACTGTGCATCTCCTGTTATCAAATTTCTGTGTCAGAAACATCCTTTTCCAATTTTCTGATAAATCCTGACTGCTGTCGGCCGAAGTTACTGATGTGCCTTTTCACCTTTTGAGTAGGTCCTTCCCAAACCGACTTCCCAAAGTCTGTTTTGCTGAACTTGTATGAAGATTCTGGGATTAGTGAAACTTCAGTATGGTGTGCCTTGACCCACATAATGTTATTTCCTCTGCTCCTACAAAGACTAATGTCATCATGACAGTACCTGAAAAGGGAGTCCCAGAAGGTTTAGCTCATGGGACTTGGTTGTCACTGGGGAAATCATAGATGTCCAAAGTGAAAACAAAAAAAGGAAAAAAAGTGTTAAGTACCATTCCTCCTGGCACTAAACTACTGAATTCCCAAAGGATTTTTGTAAAGCATTCCCCATAATATGTTTCTCCATCTGATTAAAATCTCTTCTTTGTTTAAAATAAGTCTCCCATTCGTTCATTTTTCTAAAAATATTCACACTTCTAGCTGAGATGTTGCTAATTGGTGACATCTTTGTATTCTGAGTCTTACTCATTCCTCGTCAAACAGAAGAGTCAGGCTTCACTGGTTCTTTGTGTTGGTGTTAAAAGCTTTATGCCCTGGACGCACCTTCCCCATCTTATGAAAAGCAGAGCTTGTATTTTTTATTCCCTTAATGTGCACGAGATTCTGAAGGTCATTTCCTACTAGGGCTCCTGACCTGCCTCATTACTGTTTCCATATGTTTCCAGTTTCTTTCTATGGCAAATTCCTTATAGCAACTGGGAGAAGCAGTTGTGTATTTTAAAGGTCTGATGGTGAAACAAAGTCACATCCATGAAAAATTGAGCCCAAATCCAGTGCTGAAATCTATGTGGACAGGATGCAGATCCATTAATTCCGTTCGGACTCCATGCGTAGGACAATCCTGTGAATAAAGCCAGGGAAAACAATGACTTCTGGTGAGTTAAATTCATTGACAAGAACAGAACGTGCATATAGAATGGAAGTGACAGCACATATAGGACGAAATCCTGGTCCTCCCTGTCTATGCCACAGAAGGGAGTTTTTAGTCAAGTAGTTTAGATTCCATTCATGGTTTGTTGTTTTTCTCACTCCAAGTTTTAATGACTCGCAATTATTTACACAAGTAGAATAGGACTGGCAAATTCAATAAGGCAAGTTTTTGATAAAGGTCTTTTGCTAATTTAGTACTGGACTTGGAAAAAAAATGCATAGTCTTAGGCTGTTGAGATTTATGAAGTGCATTTTGGACGTGTCCTGAACTGGCTGCATTAGTAAATGTATCTAAGCCAAGACAGCACCAGCAGAGAGAGCAAGCAAGATGCTTGACTTACGGATTCCAGAAACTGTAAAGAGCACACTGGGGAACCAGAAGTAAACAAAGCTACAGTGCAATAGGAATGCAATGGGCTGCTAATTTCTGTGATCTGAGGAGATACAGAGCACCCTACATGGAAAGAGAAAGAAATGGGGAAATCCCTCTAGAAGATGCCAGGCTGACATTGCCTCTGTACAGTACAGCATGGATGACGAAGCCACCTCTCATTATCACTTCCATCTCTCATGCTGGGCTTTGTAGTGTGATAAAGAATTAGGTTTAGCAAATTAGGTAAGGGAAAGGGAATTTGGAAATGACACCCCTGATGATTGATGATACTAATAAGTATTGTGCCAAGGAGATCCCCTTTCCCCATCAAACAGGGCACATGCATGCATAGCCTTGCGTACTACCTGAACATAAACATCGCCGTATACAACATAGATTGAGGTGTCTAGAGAGAGCGGAAATTAAAAATGTGCACAACAACCTTTATTCATGCAGTGTGTGTATGGTGCTGCTAAATATTCACACACTATTCATCTAAGTAGAAGCAGGCAAAGAGGTACACAATTTATATGCACAGGAATATGTGTATTTTAAAAATCCCCCTGCACACATATCTCCCTTTACAAAAGGATAACAGAACCAAACCATGACAGATGATTGTTAATCTTGTGCTGCAGGAAACTCCAGCTCAGTTCCCTGGTTTTGCTTCATTTGAGACAAAATTCAAACCTTTCCCCTGGGGGGAAGGTGTTCTGCAGAGGAAATGTTTTTGCTTCAGCATGTTCATTCAGACAGGGAGAACTGGGAGCAGGGTTATGGTAGGATGTGGGAGAAGGAGATGTACTTCTCTGCTTCAAATGATTCAGAGTAAAATTTGAACTTGTCTGTCACACATCGTTGCTTTAACCACCAAGCTGCATGGGGCTGCCAGGATGGAAAGACTGGCAGGTATAGAAATTAATATATATGGCCATACTTGTCCCTAGTCCATCTGCTGAGTGAACCACAGATCATTTAACCATCCTCCCAGGGTGTTTCCAATGCACTGGAGAGTCAAGTGGGGAAATTCTCACTTTAAGGATCTGTCTTCAAGTCTTATTCTGGCTTGAGCTGCAACTCTTAGCAGGTTCTCATGGGTAGCACCTGTATTCAGGCACTTTGGACACACACAACAGTGTGTGGAAGTTTCATGATATTTTTGTGACTGCATTACCACCCAGCTGGTAGATCTGGGTGCTGAAGGATACCTAAGTAACCATTGAAGAGCTGGACCTGTGTTGCTATGGTGATGAGAACTGTATAATAAGCTACACGGAAAGGAATAAAATATTGTATTTGAATAGATCCATGGAGATCTACAAGTTTATTTCTTTTTTAGGTTTCAAATCCATGCACACTGATGCGTGCCTTCCATAGCTTCAATCTTCTGCTTTGGTTTGGCGCATGGGATTAGGTGAAATGCAGTACACTCTTTGCTCTCTGTGCTGCAGCCAGTTCATGCAAAGACTTGCCTTGCAGAGAAAACTGGAAACACTACTTTTACCTAAGCATCAGGAATGTGTTAACCACATAGGAATCACAGGTAACTGGTGAGTGGTGAATACTAGAAAGCATTTGAAAGATGGTGTAGATGTGTGCATATGTGTGTGTCTGTGTGACAGCAGACTTTTTTTGCAGACTAAATTAGCAGCTATTGCTACCTGAGTGACTGCAAGCCTGAGACTTCAGTATTGCTCACCCCCAAAGAGTAACAGTAAAATTAATGTTGACTTCTTTCCTCAGGGTATTTCCTCTCTCTTCCTAACATTTTAAACCAGAGTACTACCACTGTCAAGAGCTGGATGGGGTTCACCGCACACAATAGCTCCTCGGTTTCTATAAGAAAGGCTTTGTTCTGCTGTCAGCAGAGAGGCAGCTTTTCACCACTTCAGCATATGGAGTCTCCTTCCATCAGGTTCCTCCTGAAGTTGTCCCCAGCACTTTGTACAATGACGAGATTCACCGTCAATCTCTTCAATGTAATGGCAAACACAGCTCTTTGTCTTATACCAGCATACGGATAAAATTCTTCCAGTCTTCTGGTGCATTGTCTTTCAGAGAAAAACTTTTGCCCTCATGGTTTTTTTCTGTTTTAGCCTCCTGGTCTGACTCAGACTTGTTTCAGAAGTTTGGATCTGCATTTGTACTACAGATAATAGCTACAGAAATCCCCAGAATTGGGCACAGAATTACAGAAATGTTGGTTGGAGTGGGCATCTAGAGGTACCTAGTCTCCATCTTTCCACTCTGATGGGCTATCACCCACACAGGACCAGTTTCATGGCTTTGTGTAGCTGAGACTCACAAACCTCAAAAGGTGGAGGTTGCACAACAGTTCTGATAAGCTCTTCACTGCTGCGCCCTCCTGCTAAAACATGTTTTCTTATTGCCCAAAGTGAAATCCCAAATTGCATTCTGCGGTCTTTTTCCTTCTTATAGTGCCTGGCACCAACAAGAAGAGTGTCTTCCATCTTTGCAGCTACCTATCAATCCCTTTCAGTTACAAGTCTATCCATTGGCCTTCTCTCTACACAGAGCAGGTCCAACTCCCTCAGCTTCTCCTTGTGAGCCATGAGCTGCCAACTTCATGCTATTTTGGTAGATCTCCAGTAGACCTACTGCAGTTTCTTCATATCCTTCTTCAGCTGGGGTCCCAAACCAGACACAGTATCACAGATACTCTGCTCATTAATGGCCACCAGCTGGCCATCAAGCCATTGACTGCTTCCCTTTGAGAAGCGTCAATAAAAGGTTTTTTCTGAACTGCAAGGATCCTGTGAAACTCTAACACTATCACACCTTATTCCTGCTCTGGATGGGGAAAGCTTCAGGACAGAGAGCACCAACACCACGATCAGCTTTATCATAGAACTGTATCCTGGGCTGCATAAAAAGAAGCATGACAGGCAGGTTGAAGGGGATAATTCTCCCCCTCTACTCCACTCTCATGAGACCCCACCTGGAGTATTGCATTCAGCTCTTGAGTTCTCAGTACAAGAAAGATGAGGACCTCTTGCAGCAGAATTGAGAGCAGAGCCACAAAAATGATCAGGGGGATAGAACACTTATCCTACAAGTAAAAACTGAGAGAGTTGGGGTTGTTCAGGCTGGAGAAGAGAAGGCTTCTAGAAGACCTTATTGCAGCCTTTCAGTACTTAGAGGGGGCTTATAAGAAAGATGAGGACAGACATTTTAGCAGGGCCTGTTGTGGTAGGACAAGATGTAATGGTTTTAAACTAAAAGAGGGAAGACTCAGATTAGATACAATGACAGAATTTTTTACGATGACAGTAGAAAAGCACTGGCACAGGCTGCCCAGACAGGTGGTAGATACCTCATCCCTGGAAACATTCAAGGCTGGACAACCAGATCTAATTGAAGATGTCCCTCTTCACTGCAAGGGGATAGAAGAAGATGGCCTTTATAGGTCTTTTCCACCACAAAACATTCCATGACTCTATGATTCTATGGCAGATGAACAAGAAGATGGGTTTGTATATTATCACTGGGCAAATAATTAGTATATAGGCTGCTGTGGCCACTTTGGAATCATTTGCTTCTGTGCTAACCAAAGGGTGATGCATTTGTACTTTCTGTCATTGAAAGCTCTGGTGCAGCCCTGCACCTGAGCACCCTGCCACATAAAGGAATGGCCACCCTTAAGTCTGTCATCTCAGCTCCCCATGCAACACTCACGAGCAGAAGGAGCTCAAATGCGTATCCCTGTAACCCTGACTGGGAAGCCAGCAAAACTGTGGAGCTGCAAAGTGAAGGTTATTCCCTGTGAATTGCACAGAAATATCAAGAACTTACGGGCCCACACCACAACGAAAACTTTTTAAGGCTAAAAAGGTGGTACCCCCAAAACCATTCCTTCATGAAACCTGATGGCACCTAAAAATCTGACAGCATCACAGCCTCAAGCACCAGTGTTCCTGAGGCAACTAATGTATTTTCAGACATGCCCAGAAGTTTCTTAGTTTTAACAGGTCTGAGCAGTTCAGCATCTATTTTGTACATGACTCCTGTTGGTATTCACAAATTAGGCATCTGTCTTGCATGCAGGGGAGCCTAAGCTAGTAATTCAGCGGCAAAAGACCAGATGACACACAGAGAGAAACACAGCAAATAACCGGCAAAATCTACTGTGACAACTCACTGCCAGTCCCCTGTCAGTGGCCCTGCAGATCTTCTCTTTTTCAGGATATTGGCTGCCTGTGACATTTTTTCTTCATCCAGCATTCAAATCAGAGTGATCAGAGGCTGACCCGCAGAGTCTAGTTCATCATGAATTTTTTCCTACTGATTACATAAATAATCACAGGAAGGAAAGTGCCTTTTACATTAATACACGTTTGCCCAAGCTTTTGTAAGAACATAAAGAGAAGTATGTTGAGTGGTAAAGCCATGCTTGAATTGTTTTATTTATCTTGTGAGTCTAAAGGCCTGTCATCTGCAAAGTGACAAAGCTGTCTGTCTAACCTAAACTCATCTCCATTTTGTAACCTATTAATGCATTTGGAGTGCATGGGTAAACAACAGCAGTTCTGGGAGACTGTGTACATTTTGTACCCTTTCTTTTTTTTTTTTGTTAAGGGTTAACAGTAGAATCATGGGCAACTTCAAGGGATTAAGATGGGATTCTTTGTCAAGCAACAGAAATGTGCAAAAGCAAAGAAACAGGCAACAACCTGCCATGCAACTTGAAACTAAAGGTCAAGTAAAAAACAGATCTGGAACTGACTAGAAAAATCTGATGAAGAGATCCACAATACCCATTACAAGGGTAATGTTATTGGCTTCTTGCATTCAAGAAAATACAGAGACTGTACTGTAAGGTCAGAATGATGGAAAAATCTGCCTTTTGGGTCACCCACCTCACCTTCAAGGAAAGATGGGCCAATGCAGCATAGACTTTTTTTCATCTCAGTTAGTGAAATTTCCGAGATTAACTCTCCAGATTTCATTCTAATGACATGACTTTCCAACAGATGATTGAAGGTCATAGGAAAGAAGACTGAAGCCTCTGTGTTTGGTTGTGCAGCTGGGATAGCAAGTAGAAAAAATGAGTCACAAGCTTTAATATTAAACATAGATGTCTTTACCTTTCCCAGAAATTAGCCTCTGTACCTAGGCTCTGAAGCCACTCAGTCAGCTGGCACAAGAGCCCAAGACACCTTTTGAGCACTCTTTCATGTCACCGTGGCAGAAGTTTCCTCTGTTCCTTTCTCTTCTGGCACAGCTATGGAGCCTGCTTGTGGCTAGCCAGAGTCTCTTCAAGCTTCAGATCTATGTTCAGCATCACAGCTGGGTCCTGCTGCTGCCAGAGCTAATTAGAGTCCTGCAGGTCACTGCCTTCATGAAGATGTTTTTGTTGTTCTGGTACTGAGTACCCTGTTCTTTTGCTACTGGCACTTATCCTTCTTTCAACACAGAGCCCTAAAGCTCCAAGAAACCAGTGAAGACGGACTCTCAGTACAATAATTAGGCTCAAACGCAGAAGGAAAGCAGTCCATTTTCTCCTGCCACAGCTAGCATCGGTTCTTAGCTCCTCTCTGTCTCCCATCCTAGATTGCTTTATGGCACATGCAATGGTAGCATTCTATAATTAAGGCATTTGCGTCTCGTTTGTTGCATCTTCTGATGCATCTTCTGGCTTGTGGGGTGGACCACAGAGAGGAATGATATCTCACCTCTAAGGATGATAAGGATGATGTTTCACAGGCAGATGGGGCAAGCTCACAGCTCACTGTTCTGGGGGGCAGCCCCCCTCCCTGGGCATCCCCCTGCTGTTGGCAGCACTGCCCCATTGTGTCACTCACATTGGCTCAGCTGGGAATACAGTGAAGCAAATCAGCCCAATGATCTAAACTTTCTTTTTTTCCCCACGTCTTCCTTTTTTAATTCACATGAATCTTTTTTCTCTTTAATGGTAATGCAAGGGAAACAGTTAGACCATAGGATCTGTAGTGAGGACATTACATATTTTAGACTGTAAGCTGTAAGGCTGAGCTGTCTCTCAAAACCTTGTCATAAGTACCCAGGCTGTCACTTACTGGAGGCTTACAAAGAAAAATGGACTCTGGTCTTAACATCTTCTTGAAAATGTTTAATATTAAAAACCACCATGCATTAAGCAAAGATCCAGCCCAAAAGGGAGATGTTGAACCCTTCCATACAGTATTTGTGGTATTCTGTAAAGGGTGTTAGGCTTAGTTGCATATCTTCCGGCAAGAAAACAAACACTGACTATTGCATTCTGAGCACAGGTAAAATCAGCCACAGGCTAGCAAGGAAAGAAAAGCTATTTTCTGTGTTAATTGTGGAGCCTTTAGATACTCAGTGGATGTCCAAGGAGGAAATGTTACAGCAACATTAAAACAAGAGAGATACTTTCTTCTGCAGGCATATGACTTAGTCTGATGACAACACGATTACCTGGTTATGTAAGGAATAAATCCCATTCTCAAAGAGGCAAATGTGAAATGCTGTTTTGCTGATCTTCTTCAGTGATACTTATCAAGAGTTATGTCAGGCAACATCAAGAATTAGGCCCTTTGTGCTTAATTTTCAGAAAAGGTAAAAACTTTTTTGAATAACCAAAATATGCGAGTGTGGATTGCATATTGCTGGAGTCTCTGGAACTATATTCAGTGCAGTGCTGGAAGTGTCTAACTGCTGCTCTACTTGCTGACTTCCAAAACAGCTGTCCTACAGGCTCCCTCAGATACCTAAATTACATAGATACCAGAGCTCTCCCTCGTTTGCAGAAATCCCCATGGCACCTGAATTTCAGCTACTGCTGCTCCCTATCTCAGGCTCACAAATCAAACGTTCCCCTGCTTGCTGTGCTCATGGGACCTGCGCTATTCCATGCTGCAATAAAGACATAAATATTCATTAAGTCTCAGGGAACAAGAAGCTGTAAAGAGTTGATTCTGCAGCCTTCGGGGGTTGGATCCTTACCTACACTGGGGGTAGGGCAGGGCTAGGTCCTTTAGTCTGTAAATAGTGAATTCCAAATGCAAAGGAAAAGGCTCCTGTGAAATAGGAAATAACTGATGGGATTGACTGAGACAGCTACATTCTATCTTGCACAGTACCCCAATGGTAGAAAATCTCCAGAAAGAGGGGAGATCTTGCTGTGAGTTTCTGTCCCTAAAAGGACAGAGCAGGGATTTGATCTCAAGGACTATTGGAAGAAGTGGTAAAAGGGTGTGTAGTGGGGAGGAGTGTTTGGCTGCATTTTGCGTGAAGATGGAGGGAGGTGGAGAGGAAGCAGGCTCCTAGTATGGCTGTAGGAGCCCCTCTTCTAGGAAAGGGAGAAAACTTATCATTGAAACTGATTTAATGTCAAGTCACCAAATTGCAAGTGAAGGTCTATCTGTGAGAGTCAAGTGCCATGGCACCAGGCAAACTTTACCAGTGGAAACTCCAGAAATTAAAGCATTAAATGTTTCCTGTAAGGGGAGAGAAGAGAGTTAGAAAATTTACATTCGGACTTACAACATAAAATGGCTGTTAGTATCCTGAGCCATCCTTGTAAATCCAGCCTCAAGGCTGTTGCTCATTTTTTATTCCAAGACAGTGTTTTAACCACTTGCTCCTTCCAGGATTTTCTAAAAATAGTCGGAATAATAACACACAGGGGAAAAAAACACAAGATCCAAAGACCAAATCGGGCACACGAATGATCACTCTCTCCCCTGACTGTATGGCAGGCTGTTATCAATGTCAGTCTAATTCCCCCTCTCTGCTCTTGTGATATCAGCTAAACAAAAGGGGCCAAGCGAATCCCTGGTGTCACCCTGAGGAAGCTGCGTAAGCCACATCAGGCATGGCTTTGCCCAGTGCATTTACCAGTGCCGTACATCATGTGGTATGTGTGGGCATCTCCCTTAGTGGATCTGCAGCTGGTCTGTGGTCTAGACCAAGTATCTGTCTGTCACTGCATTTCTCTACTTGTCTGTTGGAGTCCTATGAAATATATTCTTGCCTCTTTTGTTTAACCTTTGTCTTCCAGTTTTTGTCTGCCTTGTGAGTTCTGCCTAATTAGGAAACTTTCGAATTCCCTTGTGGCCTTGAGTTTTCTCATGCAGAATTTGGAATTAGTGCATTTTTCTGGCTAGTTTTCAGGGCTGTGTTCATGCTTTTTAAGTGCTAAAATAACAATTAACAATATTTTGCACTTCCATACATTCATTTTTTTCCCTTCTGGGGATTTCAAAGTGCTTTATAAGTGGCTGTTAATTAAGATTCAACATTATAAGGGGAGGAATGTATAGAGACACATTTCTTTTCCACTATAGGTATGCAGCCATCTCTGGGACGGATAGTAATAACTGGTTTAAGAGAGTTAATGCAACATATTGAGTACCAGACAGCAGTTTTTAGGCTGGAAAGTAAAAACAATACGATATCCAGTTGAATGTGCAAAGAGGATTCATAGAATCAGAATGAAATTACACAAACGAATTTTAACTAGGATGCCAGGGCCAGTCCTCCTCCCACCCGAGGCCAGAAACACAGTTTCACATCTTGCACAGAAGCAACTAGCCCAGATGACGGACTTAAACAGAGCACTTCGGCCTTGCTGCTCCCCAAGCATCTTGCTGGGACTCGGGCTTGGTCCTAAATCAAGAGGAAATAGTGCCATCTACTGAATCATTAGCCCCACCAACCACCAGTGATTTCACAGCCGGAGGCATTAGTGATACCCATGCCCAGCATGTTTTCTAAGTGGTGTATATACAAGACATATACAGAGAGGGAGACAGACAGCAGAAGAGTCAGAATGCCAGAAAAGATTCAAACTTGGGTTTGTGTAATTACACTCCTTTTTTATTATGCTGGCAAGAAAAGACCTGAGCATGTACTGAAGCACCAGCTGGAAGCTGTGTATTTCAAGGCCTTACGGTAGCTAGCAGTCGTGTCTTGTCTTTGCTCCCATAGTCTTCAGAATATTAATGAAGGAAAGGGTGTTTATTATTTTCAACACTCCTTCTCCCTACAAGGATAGTATTAATGATGTTAGGAAGTAAACAATTCACTGAGACACAGAGCTCTAAGTTATTAATTTCCAAGAATCTATCCTCACACAATCTAGGAACTGGAACATTGGAGAATGTTGTGCATAATGTGAACACAGACTAAACTTTGGCTTAAAAAAATCAGACACTGGTCCAGGTCATCAAAAACGCTCCTTTTCAACAGTCGTGTATTTGAACATTGACAACTAAATACACACAGGTTTAGCCTGAATCTTGCCCAGGCTCTTTGCTGCAGTTGCTGGTGCAGGTGGTGTGGTTGGAGCTGCCAATCCTAAACCAACCCAAGTCTAGGCAAACAGGCACCTACACCCTGCCTCAGTTTCCAGAGGAGTCAAGACTGCTTCTGATACCACCAAGGTGGTGCAGTCATTTCTCTATTGCTGTTAAGGCTGCAGGAGGCTGAGGCATCTTTAGTGTTACAGTTTAGCATTGCAGGATAAAAACCAGAAGAAAGCCATGGCAAAACCCAGCACTGCTCTTGCATGCTCGATGAGACTGCTGGCTGCTGCTCAGTTCCCTCCTGCTTGCTGTCTCTTCCCTGTGGCTCTTGACAGCCTGGCTGTACCATGGCTTGGCTTGAAAACAAGAGCTGGAAACTGCTTTCGTCCAGGATACAGGGTGGTTTGCTGATCAGAGCACTCTGAAAATCTGGGAAATGGGAGAACATTTCTACTTCCATTAGAGAAAAGGTGAGAGTTAGATATTCGAATCCTAAATCAGTCCTCTAACTACTGCGAATAGTTCAAAACATAAGAAATGGCACATCCAGTACAAGGCTTCTGCCTTCAGAAAAAGGTGATAAAACAGTTTTCAAAGGCGTGAAAAGAACTAACATTTCCAGTGGTTCCTGTCTACATTCCTTACACCTCACAAGTAAGGAAGACAGGAGCAACCTCTGCAAGACTTTATAGTTACTTATGCCTTTGCATTGTCTGGCAAAGAAATTTAGGTTTTCATCTCTTTTTCCTTCTTCTGAGGCACCCAAAATTTCAGCCATGCAGGAAGATTAGACCAATTGGTTTAGGTCCTCACTACCCCTTTGTGGTAACCCATTAGGTCTTTCTGTGCAGTGCCAGGCAGACCAGCCCTCAGTGCTCTGCAAAATCCAGGCAGAAATTTACATTTCAGGATCAGCTCTCAGCAGAGAGTTGTGTTTGTTAAAAGCACAACACCAGGTCAAGGCTGATGCTTACTACAGGTGAAATTAATTATGCAAAGAGAAGCCTTAGAAGAAGAGTTTAGAGAAAGCTGGGAGACACCAGTGTGAGGCAAGACTGCTTTTCTAGGTTCTCTCTGGGCTACTGGACTATCTGCCCAAACGTTTTGTGAGTGGAATAGGAGATGCTGTATCAGGTGAAAGAGGGCAGGTACAGGCCTGGGAAGGAGAACTGGACTTGCTTTTCTAGTTGTTGCTGAGGAAGGGGAGAGGTGGGAGCTGCGCCAGAGTAGTAATTGTTGTCTCCTACAGCGTCTGCCAGCAGCTGTGCAGATAGAGACTGGCCACACTGGGAACTGGGGCAGCACTATGCTGCATACCTTGTCTGAGCAAGGCAGTCTGCCAGTCCCTGCTATAGCAGGGAACCACCAATTTTGCCTGTCTGTAAAGGCAGCCCTGGAGGAATGAGGACAGAGGGGCAACTTTCTGTTCTGGCAGACAATTTTTCCCGACCTGTTCGGAAAGGAATTCAATTTTTCTGAAACAGAATGGCTGGTTTCATTTTCTTATGTATGAATCCACGTTTGATTGCAAGCTCTTTGAACATGGTACTGAGCACAGAGGCCCTGATCCTCACCAAAGCCCCTGGGTGTGCCTTCACTACAGGAACAAATGAAAACAGTGATTGCATTAGGTATCCATTCATCAAACCTGGGTACCGTCTAAGGATGCTGCTTCTTACTGTCCCCCTGTAGTGCATTACCTTCCAAACAAAAGTAATTTCAAATAATAATTTAAGTTTCAGGTTGCTCAAAGCCAAACACTCTTTAAGGTAGGCTGTCAACTTTCTAGCATCAATTAATGTATTGATAAAGCTTCTGGAGTAGTGACATTAACAGCATCTTCTTACAAAGATACCTGCAGGTAATATCAACCCAATTACTATTGAATCTGAAGTGGGGGAACTGGTGAGCCTGCCTTAACAGAATTACAACAGAATTACCAAGATACATTGAATTATTTCTACCGATATGGAAACTTATCTAAGAGCAAAGCGCTGAGTGAGACATATTTGTCTTTGTTGAGCAAAGCTGAAGCACAGATGCTCCCCAGGCCATTCTGGCCCATGTTGGTGATATATTCAGAGCTTTGGATGTTTCAAGTACATACATCCTTAACCATGTTCTCTCTGCTGTCCTTACTGATTTTGATTAAAGGAACAGACCCTTAAAGCAAAGAGATAACCCCCAGCAGAAACGTGTTTTATATCTGAAGCAGCACAGCCAGGAAAGAGGCTTAGCACCAAGGTGGGCCGTCAAAAGAAGATGCTTTTACCAAGGTATGGCCTGGCACAGGCCATTCATCCACTTTCATTCCTGTAGCAAAACCCAGTGGCCAAAACAGTGTTTAATGTCCTCTGGACTTACCCCAGCCAATTCAAAGATGTTATATTCAGGGTGAGAAGAACAGGGAATGTGATCTGACAGGAACAGCCACAGGGCATTTCAGTGTAAACAAAAGGAAAAGATGCTTGATGAGAAAGCTGGGGTATGTCCATCCTACCCCTATGTGGCAAAAGCTTTTACTCTTTCAAAATTTGAGTGTATCTTTTAAACAGACATATTAAAATCCTAATGTGCTGCAGCCATGCTCTGTCACTTTTTCACTTCATCCACATACATACACATGTGTATGTATGTACATATACAAATACCTAATTTTTATTATTAAGTGGCCCATTCAAAAAACAAAGGAGCAAACAACACACAGGGTGAACAGTCCTACTCAGAGATATTGCTTTCACTGTTTCTCTTGCTTTGGTCAACTGTTATATTGTACAGTGATATAGAATCATAGAAGAGTTAGGGCTGGAAAGAACCTTAAGATCAACTAGTTCCAACCCTCGTGCCATGGGCAGGGACACCTCACACCAAACCATGTCACCCAAGGCTCTGTCCAACCTGGCCTTGAACACCGCTATGGATGGACCATTCACAACTTCTTTGAGCAACCCATTCCAGTGCCTCACTACCCTCACAATAAAGAACGTCTTCCTTGTATCTAATCTAAACTTCCCCTGTTGAAGTTGGAACACATTACCCCTTGTCCTATCACTACAGTACCTAATGAAGGGTCCCTCCCTAGCATCCTTATAGGCCCCCTTCAGATATCTTCTCACTGTCTTCTCTTAACTATCCTTCATTCTATTAAACAGACAAACATCAGCTGCAAATAATGCATGTTTAATTATGCAGCGTTGGTGGCAGATACTGTATCAGCATCAGCTTTTCTTTTAATATTTTGGCAGCACACAAACGAAACTGCTATAATATGTTGAAATAGCCTCTATCAGAGTAATGGTCACTAATCCATCACATGCACAGTAGCCTCATCTCTGCCCGTAGAAGGCCAGAAGAGATGGTAAAAAGGAGCGGCTCCCATCCCAAATGAGCTTCTAGATGCCCCTGATGATATGGATCTGATGGCAGGAAGTTAGCAAATGGTTGCCAGGTGACACTGGAGATATGTGGGAAGCACCCTCATGCAACACAAAACAATCATTTTCAAAACAAAGCAAAAATTCTCTGGGTTTTGTCATCATTATTGTTTGTAATCACTTCTGAGGATGGAGAAGGCTTGTCAGACCAGATGGGACCAGCATATATAATGAATGACACAGTACACTGCACAGGAACCAGAGGTAGCTGAGAGCAGAAAGGCTCCAGGACTGTCACTGCTGCATTAGTGGCAAACAGATACACAGGGAAGATGCAGCCATTTTAACAAAGATGTTGCAAAGATGCTATACAATGGCCAGCATTTTTCACCTGCAAACACAAAAGACCTGGCATAACGTGGTACAGCGACCACTGAAGCAACTCTTCATCCGTGCCATGGTAGACTTGTTTTGATCCTCCAAGGGTTTAGGACCTTCTTGAGTGTGGCTTTGTGTGGCATGTTTGCCACAGAGACTGGAATTACAACCAGAATAATTTGTTTTATATTGAACAGATCTAAGTGTAAAGGTAAAATCCTTTGTGAGATGGGGTTTATTTTGCTAGATGCTTTACTTTGGTTTATTGTCTTTATTGCCTTTTCCATCTACATACTGTCTGTGCAGAAATGGTACATTTTCCTGCTATTAAGCAATAGCTAAATCAGATCTATGAGTCATGTCTCCATTTCAGAGGCTGCAAAACACCTCAGGATGGCCCTGTGCTTCAGCCTTTCCCTTGACGACTTCCTGTCATTTGTCAGCATCTAGGCAGAAAAGCCCTGTACCAGTTCCTAGGCTAGATGACAGTGGACCCAAAGGATGGTTTGTAAGCAGCTAGATGGGACAAGCTTTTTACAGTGAATTGGTCAAGCTGTTCCAAGCAGATTTTTTTTCATGCTAATTTACAGGAGTACTGCTTGAAGACACTGCATTTGCTCAGAATGAGGCTATAAAGAGGATTTAGCCCTTAACATGCCAGATGCAGTTCTCCTTCTACACCCATCCAAAATACTTTAAACAGGTTGGACAAAATAGGTCTCAAGCCAGTGCTGGCCCTACTTGAAGTGGGAGTTTGGAGTAGGTGGTCTCCCAAGTCCCTTTTCAGTGTGAATGATGCTGGAACGGTGCAGTGATGAGGAAGAAACAAGCACTGTGCAGCCTGTTCAGAGGTCTTGAAGCATCATATTGCCAAAAGTGCCAGTAGAGACACCCTTATTTGCCATCTTCGTGCAGTGACTACTAACAGAATGAGTTAAGAGCTTAAAACACCTTTGTGGTGCAGAAGCAGTTCCCTGCATTAACACAGCTGAGTCACACAGGCCAGAGACAGCTTTCCACTAACGAAGGACTGGCACAAAAGCTGAATAATGAAGAGAAACTTACACTGCTGCTGCCTTTACTCCGGGACTTGTTTTATTCTTGCAGGCTTCAGGCAGTCACCATTCATGCACAGGTGCAACCATAAAAGGGCCAAATGTGGAAGGCAGGGTGTGACTAAGCCCAAAAATGAGCGACACAAATGCATTATTCATGCAGGAAACTTACAATGCTCCACGATTCCTTACTTCAGAGCAGATCACTCCGCTATCAACATCAGCTACACGATTCTTTATTTCTGAACACCTGCCTTTGTTGCTTTTCTACCTCAGAAGTGAGGTGACCTGGATATTCACATGTAATGTTTGCTCAGACGATATTCTCCAGCAATGCTGGGTACCTTCCCGGGACTTTAAGGGAGTAACAATGACACAAGTGGTGATCGGGTCCAGCCGTCTTATGGTGTCTGTCCCTCCAAGCACTGGATTCAGAGCACTGCCAGGAACTTTGCTAGGGAAATTTATTAGAGGAAAAGAAAAATAGAAAAAAGGAAGAGGAAGAGGAGACCAGAGAAAACAAAAAGGGAAGGTGAAGATGGGAAGAGAGAGGAACTCCAAATCGAGGTAAAAATAAGATGGAAGCTTGACTTCGGTGTTGAAAATAAAAGGTTTTTTAAGAGTTAAAAGGTTTTAAAAGGTCATTATACATTTACTGGCGAAAGAGCAATATAAATTTCTAAGCAGCAACATCTGGAAGATCAAAAGAAATCGTACTTCAATCAACATGAAAATCTCTGCTTATTACACACAATCATATTTAGTTATTAATAGACACCAGCTAGACATTGACATTTTACACATTTCATCCTATGATGCGCCAGGGACACTTCTGGCATTTAGTTTATCATTTTCATCAGTGTCATGGAAAGAGTGACCGATATGACCCCAAAAAATCTCACACTGTCAGTCATCGTAAGAGAATTTATCAACACATACGAAATCGGAACCCACATGAGAGCTTTAACTGTTTGCATACTAAATTACTTCATTCTTCACGCTTCAAAAAAAAATCAGTTTTGCATAATAAATAATGATAAGGGCCAGCAGACAATTATATAGGTGGAAACAGTATGCAAAATACTTAGAATTCAAATTTGCTGTCTGAATATATCCAGAAGTTGCTTAAGTAATCAGCTCGCCGGCTGTATCACCCATTGTTAGAGCTTAATACAAAAGCTCTTCAGCTTATATTAAAAGCAGCCCAACTTAAACTGCAGTTGGCACATGTCCTATTAGTATTTTCCTTTTGTTAGACATCTTCCAACTGATTCAGATGTGCAATTAGGTCCATATTAAAATTAAATGGTCTGCTGTCTTAATTCAGGCCTTTGGTAGGAAAGAGTCAGTCCAAAAATAATGTTGACTCCATGAGCACAAAAGGAGAGTGTTGTAAGCCAGCAGCCCCAGCCTGACCCTCTACGTTGCAATGTCAGAGGGAAGGCTCTTAGCTGAGAATGGGTTGCTAAACTGGCATATTCGATTTCACGACTGATTTTTGTGTGTAATAATTGCATTAAAAATATAATGAGAGTGGGTTTATTTCTAGTTTTACCAATCACTGTGGCAAGCATGCTGAGATGCTTCAGACAGAAATGTGATTTTACTTCTAATGACAATTATTTTTGGACTGAATTGTAATTTTGTTCTTTAATTAGATCTGTCACTGCATTTTCTAACTTGGTTATTACATCCTTTGATGATTTTACCAGAATTATACTTCTATTTCTTGCCACTTTACATTCTACTCTTTAATAATTCTTCAGACAAATATGCTAGGCAGTTGATTACATTTTGTGGCAGCAGTAATGTAAACCCTCTCCTGTGTTACATTGATTCAGAAATCATGCTGATCACTGAACCAACAAGCTAAGCCAATACTGCTCTGAATGAGTGAACTGTTCAGAGGAATTCAGCCAGGGACAGACTGTGGACATGCTTTTTTAGTTATTTAATGGATATAAACAGTTACAAGCAATTATAAATGAAAACAAGCTTTTTAAAAAAACCCACCTTGAATGTTCTAAAATCCATTTAGTTATCAGCAAAATGAGATCTTATCTGAGAAACGATTTCAGCAAGTTGCCATGGGATTATTACATATTAATGAGCTGGCAGATTTTTCAAGATCTTGCCATTTTGACAACTTTAAAAACTAGACTGTTTTTATGTGAGTTCTGGATTTTGATGACTGAGCGCTGTGGGTGTAGTTAGAAATTCACTTTTCGAATAAAGACAATATGATCAAAATAGTCACATCCAAAAAATCTCCAGCACTTCCAAGCTACCGATTCCTCCAAGCCTTGCTGTGTATCCAGACATCTGCCAGTCAGGTGCTGTGTGACGTGGATTACAGCACAAAATCCTGAGTCTGAAAATACCCACCACTAAACATAGCTGTTATGGCAGTAAGCAAGCTCACTAGGCTATGCTAGGTTGTAATTTCACTGTCTGCCCTGAACAGGCAACAGCTTGTGGCTGCCCTGCAGCAGGGCAGAGCAGGCAATGATCAGTTTCACTCCTCTCTCTGCTTACTCAAAGGAGAAACATTTGCTGGGCTGCTTTTCCTAGAATCAAACTGCTTCTTTTCTCTCTCTCTTGTTAGAGAGGGATCACAAATTACCTGATTCTGCTGTCTTCTGATCCAGCTTGGACCCATCCCTAAGAAAATGTATTTGATTGATAGATGATTTTTATTAAACATATTCAGTGAGATTTTTAATGTCAGCTTAAGAACATATTCATGTTTATTGTGGTGTTGATTTTTCTTCAGAGTATCTGTGCAGTGTCTTAGGAAGGTATCCTGTGATCCAGCATTCTGCCATTTGGCTTTGTAGTTGCTATGTATTTCCTAGTAGTGCACTACAAGACTTCCGGGACACAGTGACCAGCTAATCACTTCTCAATAGTCTGTCTCCTGCATTTCATTTAACTCATCCAAGTGGGCTTAATTTTCAATCTACTAACCAACCACACAGGGTAAAAAATATTTGTAATTATAATAGTTAATTTGTAATTATTTTTTAACCCCCATGTATTTCTTTCCTGGAAGTAGATGCTTTCTTGAAATGTTGGGCTGCAAAACAGAAATGGATAATTGCTTCAGAAGGCTCTATAAGACCTGGAAAACAGAACGATGCTGATGTACTAGTTTGATGCTCAGAAAGGCCTTGCTGCAATAGGAGGGAAAAACTGAATGAACACATTCCCATGAGGAAGCTGTGTATTTTTCCATAATCCAGGCACTGAAACTGAGCACTAATTCTCTTTGTTTAAATCCTCTCCCATATGTTTTTCAGTCCTAAAAATTCACTTCCAAATAACTAGACTTATAATACTAGATTTGAATCTGAATTGTTAAAAAATACAAGAATCTGACTAAAAATAGCCAAGAATTCCTTATAATGGTGCTTTCCAGACTGAGGCATGCCCCCCAAGCAGGAAGTGCTGGTGGGGATGAGCTCATAGGCTTGGAAGTGGAGTTGCAAGAGATGATGTCTGGGAATTTCTGCCTTATCGTCTCCTTGGATTTTTCCAATGTTGTCATAGTTTTATTTTGGCAATTTACTTCATCTACTACAAATCTAGTTAAAAAAACTAAGAGAGAGCTTACTCTTGGTCTTTTTAAATCAGGGTTTTTCTACCCTGGTAAACACGCCGTGTGAAATACTGACACTTTATTGTCTACTGTGCTCTGTGGAGAGGGGAGAGAGGGTGAAAGGACAAGAGTGGTTAAACAAGCAAGACAGAGAAAGTTAAAGCACATGGACATGTGGAAAAGGTGGGGCATTTGGCCAATTATTGCAAAATCAAACACTGAACAAAACCAAGCTGTTACAAGTATAAAGCTGTAGGAGCACCATCTGAGTAGGGCAGGACTGGTGTGGGTTTGAAGGGAAACAGCAGAAAAAAGAAAAGTAGCTATTTATACCTACTTAAAACTTTGTAAAATCAGGTGCATCTACTTTACGTAGAGGGAGCAGTAAGAGAGCACCTTTGTATTGCAGTAATGTCACCCCTGTTCCTCGGATATAATAGGGTGCTGTCCCTAGTCCCCACAGGGATTTGTCAACCACATGCTGTGACCCAGACACTGGTAGGTCACAGCAGAGCACTAATTCAGGGAGGGATGGACATTCTCCTGGGAGAGAAAATAATCCCTGAAAAATCCTGGGGCATAACATCCCCAGTGGGTCAGTAACTGAGTGGAAGAGGGGAAGAGGAGGAAAGGAGCAAGAAGTGTGTCAGGCAAGCAGAAAGCAAAGGAGGGAACATACTTGCCTCTCAGCATGAAAACTGCCCTGTGACATCTGGTCAGGATGCTTGTAGAGCAGTAGGGTTCATACAGGTAAAAACAATCCAGACTGATGGAGGCCTGAAGCAAGGCAAGGTGGGCTAGCTGTGGGAGGACTGTCAGAAGGGATGTAGTCATTCTAAAATAGAGATGCCTCCACACAAAGCTTGTACCGGTGCAACTCATTCCAAAACAGAGTCATACTGCTTCCAAAGTGATTTAATTAAAGCAGAATCAAAATGTCAGCTTAAAAAAAAGAAAAAGAAAAGGAAAAGAACTTTTGTATAAGGACACAAGGAAGCTAATACTAAAAAACAAAAGTTGTTGGGGAGGGAAAAAAAAATCCCAACATTTCCATGTTGCCAAAGACCTTTCTCACTGGAGAAAATTTCAGTTGAATAGTTGCCACTGCTGGCAGCTGGAGTTGCAAACTGAGCAGGAGAGCAGCAGGGTTCTCATTCTCTTCCTTTGCTGACTGAGGACTCTGACAATTCAGCTCATTATTTCCAAAGGCGCAGCTCAAAGCAGTAGGCCCAGAGCTTGCTGGGCCCACATTAGTCCATTTACAGCGTTTGTACCAGCCAGTGAACGGGATTCTGGCAGGGACCGAGATAAAAACCATTTCAGAAAGGAGGTTTGGTGAACAGCAGCACTGTAAAGTACTTCTGTTTTGGCTGCATGGGGCGAATTCAACAATAAATCCAGCACAAGCCTGCACAAGGCTGTGGTTATGGGAGCACAGTGCAAGGGGTGGAAGGAAAGAATTTTACCCCAAGAGAAGCCATAGGTGTCCTTCTTCCACTGAATGTCAGCAGCACATTTAGGGACACCCATGTGCTCTTTGGAAGGGGGATTGAGGAAACCAAACTTGTGATTGCTGCTTCTGCCTCAGACTGGATTGGGCACCTCAGTAGTTCCTTGGCTGCAAAGAATCACCTGCCTTTATTTGCCCTTGTATGAGTAAAGACAACAGTCCCAGTAGCAGTTCAGGAGCTGGTTTTTGAAATGGCATCTCAATGACAGACTGGGCCAAGTCAGCTCATGACAATAAGAAACTCTGGAAACCTGCAACAAAGGCGCTTATTTTTGTTAGAGGTTGTTACAGATTTTCTAGTTTGAAAGCAACAGTAAATAAAGCCTAGCAAAATTTCTTCTGAGAAATTTCACTGTGGAGCAAGTTTTCATGCCTAAATTTTAAACCCAATGAATTAACAATGCTACAATGGAATTGATAGAAAAATCCATACTAGAATAGTGCTATTGGGAATGTCTAATTCTGGTAGATGTTCTTCCCTTTGTCTTATTATAGTTCCATTCTTTCCAAGCTAGCAATAAATACATTAAGTTAAACAGAATAAAAATGCCCACCTAATTGTGCAGACGCATAGTTAATTAATCACTTAATTTAACCTACTTAGCTTCAATAGGAAAGAAATGCAATCTGACAGTCAAGGCAGCAAAATTTTTCCATTCACTCCAGTGTTTGAAAACATCTACCTTTTTTAAACAGCGCCTGCATTCAATGGATTAATGCTAATGGTTTTGCTTAATTTGGTTTTAGAAAGGTTGTGTAACATTTAATAGGTAAAGCATGCTGCCTGGGTAACAATAACGGTGCCATTATGTGTCTGGTAAATTTTAACAAATTTTATTAAAAACAAATATATATGTATTTGTGGATAGATAGAGAGCTGAGAAAATTTGCTTTGGGCTCAAACTTGATCAAAAATTTGACTCCAGAGTACACAATGCTATGAAACATTGAATTGTGCAGTTCGTGATATGTTAAATCTAAGATTCCCATGTTAATGGCTCTCTGGTATGTATTAACATAATGCAGTATTAAACAAGCTATGCTACACTGCCTCCACAATGCATTTCTGTCCATCAGTGGGGAGCTGGGCACTGGGGACCTGATCTGTAGCTCTGTGCAGCCAAAGGCTGATCTGCTTGTTTTCCCTTGCTTTCCAGTCACCTGCAGAACAAGGTGGCACCTGTGCCCCAGTGAAAAGCACCAGATTGTGCTAGGCTTGCTGAATCTCTTGCTGGACACACTGAATTTGCCAATCCTGATATTGCCAGGAATGGCAGCAAGCACATCTTCTCCAAGAGCTGTGTCTTTCTCACCACAAATGGTAACTACTGACCTCAACACCTAATACACCATTGGCAGCAGTGGCAGATCTGCTCTGCAAGGCGTCTGGACCGTGAGTGTTACACAACACACTGCAACCCTGCTTGTTTTGGCTGCACTTAGAAGTGGTCCTGTTTGAGGGAACTAAAAAAAGGCTGGGATTCACATACTTAGCACAAACAGCACACAAGCCTAAAGCTGCAGCCGCACGTGTCACATCGTGGTGGTTTCCAAAACAGAAGAAAATGAGAGATACTGGGGACTATTAAAAGGGTTAGTAACAAAGTCCCACACCATATATTCACGGAAGGCTTTTGGGAAGGACTTAAGGAAAATTCCCAAGCAAAGCTCAGTGCAATTACTGATATGCTCAACATAAGTATGTGCTTATATCTTGGACTGGGTCCAAAGCTGTAAGGAAATAATATCCGTAATAATGCTGATTGCACGCTTCTCCATAAGCTATATTGAGCTACTATTCTTGAAGACAAAACTGCCATGCCACAATGTTCTTGTTGTTTACAGATATACACTCACACATTCATATATACAGTATAAACACACACGCGTACATGTATATATGCTATATATATATATGTGTGTGTATAAGTGTATGGCATCTACCATCTAAAGATCATAAGATGCTTTCAATGTGACATTCATGGCTTAGACTGTCTACCCTGAGCTCTCTCTACAGATAATGGATTTTTATCTCCCCAGTAGCTCTGGAAAAATGTCATTGAAATAACTGTGTTTCATTCCAAACTGGTTTGTTAGTTATCAGCAAACAGAGAAAAAATATTTTCTAAATGACCGTATCAGGTAAAACAAAACACTTCATGACCACAATAATTTATTTTCCTTTTGATGTTAAGAATTTAAAACTTATTTGAGATAAATTTTCTTGTCATTTCTAGCTGAATTGTACCTTCCAAAAATATAGAATATAGCACCCTGACAGTATTAAAAAGAAGCATACTTCCTATGAAATTAGAAAAATATAAATACAGCTCAGTGAGATAAAATTTGTTTTGAAGTAAATATTTATTATCATGGAATCTTCCTGTTTCACCAGAAATTTTACATAAAATAGTTCATCCAGTTCTGCCTTTTGGGCTCAGCACCTGGTTCCTGTTGTAATTTTGAAGCTGTGGACAGGTTAGAAGTTTAAGATATGTCCCTAATCCCCCAGTCCTTTTTTGTGCAATTATATATTTGGTGTTGTTGGAGTACACTAGGAGACAGTAGGGGAGAGAATATATATGTAATAAATGGTACTTGGGCTACATTAATGCTGAAAAATGAAATATTTATTTTGGCAGTGAATGTATTAATGGTAGGAAAAAAAGTGAAAGGGAAGTCCTTACTTGTCCACAGCATAGCAAACTATTTTACTGAATGTGCTTCTGACATGCATCATGGCCAACAAGTCCCTGCAGGTTTTCTCCATCCATCCTTGCCATCATTCAGAAGACAGCTAAGCAAGCCCAGCAGCTGAGCATGTCCTCCCTCTGTCCAGGCTGTGGCAAAGAGGCTATTTCTTGCATGCTGGCACACCAGTGCAGGGCGGGAAGTGATAACCAGACGTGGCACAGCATTCCTTGGGATGCTGTTCCTGCATCTGGCTCTTCTGCCTTCACTGAGCAGCAAGGTAAAAGAACGGTAGAAAAGGAAGAAGCTCAAAACCAAGATCCACTGCCGTGACTACTATGAACTACAAAAAGATGTTTGTCTCCTGACTCACACATACAGATGTCACTTTCATTGGGCACATCCTTCTGCTAGGGCAAAAATTGGAGTTAGACCTGGCATTGCTGAGTTCTCCAGCTGCCTGTAGCAAACAGAGTCTAACAGTTCCATATCCAGGCAGCTGAGAAAGAAACTGACCTTCAGGAGCTAGAGACAGGTGGAGGAAATCAAAGAAAGCCTAAAAATGGTTATTCCCTAAATGCATAGCAATAGAATTTCATGAATAGCCAGCTGAAAAGATAAGCACAAGCATGTGGAAGAAACTCTGAGCAGTGAATAACAAGAAGAGAAAGGTAAGGCTATGCTATGATTTGTTTAATCAGAAATATAATGAGTGATGGTGAAGGAAAAGGTCTTGCCAGTAATGCTGTTCAGCTGGATCCTTAGTGAGGCATAAGCTTTACTCTCAGAAAGCCTTTCTTGAAAAATAAATTAATATTGGCTTGAATACAGGCATTGTCACATAGAGTGACAAGTGGCTGAGTGGCTGTAAACAAAAGGTAATGATAAATGACACAGCATCACGTCGGTGTGTCTGTGTGGAAGTGATGGCCAATGAGATACCATCAAGAAAAGGCTGGAGCTGTCAGAGAGCTAGCCCAGTTTTATTTAACATCTTTGCTAATGATCTGGAAAAGGAAGGAGAAATGCACAGTATTTACTTCATTTGATTTTCAAGAAAAGAGGCAAGACTCTCACCTGCTCCTGGGAGACCCCTAATATCAAAGCACTGTTATCCTACTGTCTGCAGAGAGATGGATTGCTCCGAGGCTGCGCAGGCGATTGTTTGAGAAAGCGCCCGATGGTGGAGGTGGTGGCAGCAATACAAAAGAATATGTAGTAATTATTTGCCTGGTGAGGGGGCTGTACAGGAGCAATCCAGCTCTTGACGTAAGCAAAATGCAGTAAAGCAGATAAATAAACCTCTGTGAGTTGGGGGTGGGGGGAGCAGTTTCAGTAAGTCTGCAGGGATTTTTGCTCCAGATTATTTAAGTATCTGTGATATTTCCGTGGGGGATTTCTTATCTCTTCCTTCCATTGTCAGCAGGTTCATTCACCTCACAGAAGTATGAGTAAAGAGAAAGAGGTGAGATGGCATTCATTACCTGGATCTTGAGGTTTTTCATGACAAGGGGGGAAAAGATTAGCAAGAGGAATGTTTGAGTTTGCAGACCAAAAGAGGAGTGGAGGCAGAGAGAGAATGGTGTGGGTCAGGCAGAGATCCCACAAAATACACCAAAGCCAAGGAGAAAAGGACTGTTTTCTTTCAAACTTTTACATGAAGACAGGCCTGTCCCTCGTGTCTTGCACTCCTTGCTGCCAAAACCAGAATAACACTGTTTACATGAGAAACAGGAAACCTTAAGACAGGGAAAACAGTTAAGGACAGACAAAAAGAAGTTACGAATAACCCTTCATGCAGGGGGAAGGGATAATCTCTCCAGATCACAACAAACCCAGGGGATGGAGATTGCTCCCATCTCACCCATCCCTGGGAGTGGATTGCTTTCACTCCTGTGGCTAGAGGAAAGGGGGGGGAAACAAGCAAGCTCTGTTGGATTTCTCCTATGCTGTGTCTCATTTCTCTCATTCATACAGGTGATGGCTCTTAGCAGATTGATCAAAAAGTAGATCGCATAACCACTCCCCTTATTTCTTGATCATTTCTGCTGTATTGCATAGGTGGTGCTATTGTCAGATGCTGAAAGGCATCAGGATTTGAGGAAGAGAGAGAGCAAGGCAAGGAAAATGAAAGCAAATTATTTGTATTTTCTTCAGGAATTCAGCAAGTGACCCCAGAAAATAGTGCACATCTTTGTTTCTATCAAGGTTTTGGCAAACTACGTGTACTGTTGCCTTTTCACCGTTTTGTCTTATTTTCCTAAAGGTATTTTTAAAAGTGTTTTTTCCTTTGCAGCTGCACTACAAGCCAGGGTAATAATATCCCAGTACAGAGGTGACTCCTGCCACTTCATTATAACATGCAGGGGAATGTAGGTCATTGCTGAAGATCAGTATGCTTGCAACACTTTGCAATATTAAGACTGAGAGGTGAGAGAATGTTCCCAACAGCCTGCGTCACATCCTTAGGTTGACCAAGTGAAGCAATGGTTGAGGTGAACTGACATGGTTGCATGGAAGTCAGTCTTGTTGTTCTCACACTTGCCCTTAAAGCTGGAAATGACGGATTTTCAAGTACTGTCATTCTATAAGTTTGGACAAGATACATGAATGTATAGGTACTGTTGGAGTGCAAATAATTAAAAAGATGACTAAAAATGTGCCTAATGACCGCTTCAGCCAAGAACATCAAACATCAGTATGTAACAGCCTTTTAAACAAATCTTTCAACATTGCCATCATAGAATAAAACTGGCTTTTGGCTCTTTAAAAGGTTATTTACCTCAGCTCTGAGTGGTATAAATACAATATGATTTCATGACTTTAGATGGGTGGCACTGTCCAGAGCAGTCTGTTCTGTATCACCGAGATGCAAAAATTTGGCTAGCAAAAGTGGAAACACAGCAGGTAACAACCCAGCAGAGGCAGGCTGATGAAACTGTTTTATTCTGCTCTGCACTGTGACCCATGTTACAACAGAAAAATATATCAGATTGTTGTTCTCTCCTTGTGAGCCAAAAAAGGGAGAGTTGTTGTGCCTCCCTGAGACACAGTTATGACCCCAGGTCAAGAATTACTGACACAATGGTCTAATAAAACTCTTCTCTTTGACTATGGCAATCAGATCATGCTGGGATACTTCCACCTCTCTTGTCATAAGAGAATTAACAGTGAGAATTCAATCCTATTCCTGTTCAAGGGCAAAGATGTCACTGGCATCAATAGGAGCAGCACTGGTGTGAAAGAGTTCAAATGTCAAGTGTGTATTTGCAGAAACTGATTCCGCTGAAAACTATGCAGATATAATTTTGCTTCTCTCTTCCCTATTGCTCTCCTTTTATATTATCTAAGGCAAAGTGCCCATAGAGGACACAGATGCACTCTATTAGATGTAGAGTGAGTATTGTTAAAAATATCCTCTCTATTACCAACTACATATTTACTCCTTTGTAACCTCATCAACTGTGACACTATGCAATTACAGATTGTTCAAGAGTCCTGTGTGCCCACTCAGTGCCAGAATGAAAAACAACTAAAGAAAACATAAAAAGGAAAACAGATAACTGAGCATGAGCCCTTCACCATGCTCCCAAGAGTTTCAGTAACCCAATATATACTCTGCATCACAGAGGAGATAACGCCCATCTACAGCATTCTCCTCAGCGAGACGCTAAAGCTGCTAACAGAAGAAAACAGCAACATGTGGGAAAGTAAAGATTAGACAGCTTCAGCATGGATGAGTCACTTTTAATTTCTTATTTCTCTTGCACAAGCTTTCAAAAAAAGTTTATGGGTTTTTTTTTTCTGGGTAATGATCTCTTCTCTCTTTGTGTTGGTGCACCCAGTGCTATGCCAGAACTCCACCTAAAAGCCCCAAAAATGCTACCCCCATTGCACAAACCTCAGTCCTTGTCCTGTAATCAGCCCTACATGAGCAGAGCATTGGTAGATGCAGGTCTGCTGAGTTTTGGGAGCACTGCATGGATGAGGCAATCTTCCCATGCAGATCAAGGATCAAGAATGGGGCTTAAGAGAGAAAGTAACAAGTGAAAGGATAAAACCCACTGTGAAGTACTGGGTAATTTTTTAAAATGTAATTTAGCAGGCAGGTGTTTAGTTATTACCCTGAAAATAAGGCATGAACATTTTCATGACTCATATTTGTGCTTCAGTTAAATTCTCTCCTCCATGCTATAGCTATAATTTAAAACATTTGCTTCATCCTGAGAGAAAAAAAAAAAAAAAATGAAGATGTTTGAAATAAATCGCTGCTGCAGAAATTACCCCCCACAGGGTACACACAGAAACTACACCACCAGCAAATGCTGAATTCTGATCATAGCTCCTCCTTGGGGAAGAACTGTACTCACCTTCTTATTTTGGATCCCTCATTCCTTTGACACTGAATGCTTTTATCTGGTCAGCTATTTATAGCTTGTGTTACAGTCCCAAAAGCTTGCTGGGATGGGGACTGCATTACATTTTTCCTAATGTAAAGGAATAATGTCCTAATCTAGTGATGTCCTAGACTGGCAGGTCTATCTTGATGTTTTCAGAATGTGAAAGTTAAGTAATATATTAATAAATACATTATAACTGGATGTGTAGGGTGAGAAAGTAGACTTCTTGAGAGAAGATTGCTAGAGAAATTTTTGTTGTTCCTGTATGTTTAACATGGAGTTGTTAAATTAAGTGGTTGGAGTTTCCTATGATTTTGCTGTGTCTCCACTCCCCAGCCAAGGTCTGGTGGGCCTTATATTTTTACTGAAGGTAGGAGAACCGAGAACACAGAGCATTATACAGATGCTACAGTTTATCACAGCTTTTAGCCAGTGTTTCTTAACATCCATATGCCCTACATCCTCAAATGGTAGAAAGAGCAACAGCTTCGCTGACAGGAACTGACCTAACTGGAGGTTGGCTATTTTATGTCAGGTGTGCTCCAGGACAGGTCATTGTTCTTCAGACATTTAGTATCAGTACTGCAGAAATGAGCTGACAGCCTGTTTGGGGCAGGCTGGGAATGTTTAGCAGAGATTTGCTTTTCAAGAGGAAATGCCTCTTCCAAATACACAGTGATCAATCATCAAGCAATTCCTTTTGAACCTCTCTTCTTCTTTCTTAGATGATTTTTTTCTTCTTTCCTCATCACTCCGTATAAGACAGTGTTGGTTTCTGACCATGCAGCATATAGAAGAAAGGAAACTCAGGGAGATGTAGGAAAGGCAAGAGCTGAGACGTGCTGTTTAGAAGCAGAACTTCAGGTAAGTTATAGAATGACTATCAGTGTGTATGGTGGAAAAGATAACTAAAAAGGGCTTTCAATCTTGTTGACAAAGAACAAGATTGAACAGCTGAAAGTTGAAGTTAGACAAATTCAACCTTGAAACAAGATGCAATTTTCTTTCAGGCAGGATAATTAAACACTAAAAAATTATCAGTGAAGGTGAGGGTCTCACTGCTGGATGGAGGTTTCAAGGTGATACCACACAACTTCCAAAAAAATGTGATTTTATGCAACTTCAGCGTAGGAAGAATTCCCTCTCCCTCTCATGAACAACTGGACAGATGGAGATGCCTGAGGGTTTGAAGGCTGGGATTTTTTGTTTATTTGCCTGTTTCGGAGTTTGGGGTGGGTTTGGTTTGTTGGGTTTGGGTTTATTGGAGTTTTTTTGGGAGGGGGTGTTTTGGGGTTTTTTTCTATTTCAAAAATTACAGACTATAACTGACAAACAGGCTCCAAGCAAAATAGATCTGAACAGACAGAGATAAATGTTCCTAGGTACTACGTTTGTATTTCTGGCTCACATGCACAGAATCATATTGATTGGCAGATTTAAGATTGGAAAGAATTTCTAAGGTCGAATTGGAAAAAAACTAGTTAAAAGATGGGTGAAGGTATCACTTTCACTAATTGCAATCAATTAGGCATGTCCCATTTAATAAACTCCCCCTCATTGCTGGGGCCTCACACATACTTGGCACTATAGCTTGTTCTTTCTGTTCTACGCCTGTGGCATGTAACTGTTACCCCTGAAGACATAAATTAACTAAAGTCATCATGCCAAAAATATATGTGAATCATGTAAAACTAGATGGACTGCATTATAGAGGAGATCAAACTAGGTGATTTTATGGTGCTTTCTTACCTTAGAGGAAATTACTCTTAGGAAATGAAGGCTCTACACTGTTTCCATTGACCCCAATATGAGTTTTGATACTAATGCCAACAAAATTCCTATAAATTCAAAGCTAGCCTAGGCATATTCAAACATGCCAGCTTTCCTGATAGTTGTGAGTTCAAAACTCTCTTGAAAAGCTCAAATAACACACAACACTGCAGCCCACTGCATTACACAGGGTTTGCTGAAGGGGAAATGGAGATTTTTCTTGCAAATGACCTGAGTAATGTTAACTATTACACACTAATTATTTATGCTACTTTTATTTACATAACCAGCTACCATATCACCATTACTGCACTGTTACTGCACTTACTCCTTATGAAACAGCCATAATTCTGGTATCATAGTCCTTTCTCCAGAAAGATCCTGCCCATCATGGCACCTTTACTTCCCAGACTATATGTAATAGAAGATATTTGCAATCCAGTAGAATTCTGGCATATGGGATCAACATCCAAAGTCCCATTTATCCCTCTTATTTTTTTATTTCCATTTTGGATAAAGGGCAACATTTTGACCAATTCTATTTGACCACAGAATACGGACAAAACAGTGTGGTGTGTCAGTATGGTAATTACTGCAAATACACAGTAATTTCTGGATATGTATTAGACATCTCACTGCCGGCTGGCTTCAGCTTCCAGAGTCAGCTGCCAGCTGACTCGAAAAGCTGAAGCAGCTACCAAGCTGCTTTTAAAGCAATTTCTGTGGCTACACTTGCAGCGATCCTACCAACAGCTGCTGCATGAGGAATGGGAAGGGAAGGCAAATAACCAGTTGTTTTGGAGTAACTGTTCATGCCTCATTCAGAAAAAGGCCCTTTCCAGGCTCAGAAACAAGTTTTGTGTGGAAAAGGATTGTGCAGGAGACAGCAAACACCAGCATGGCTGAGGCATTTCATAGAATCACAGAATCATTTACATTGGAAAGGACCTTTAAGATCATTGAGTTTAATCATTAACCTAGCATTGCCAGTAAAGCACCAAACCATGTCCCTAAGCACATCTACACGTCTCTTAGATACCTGCAGGGATGGTAACTCAACCACTGCCCTGGGCAGCCTGTTCCAATGCTTGACAGCCCTTTTGGTGAAGAAATTTTTCCTAATATCAAATCTAAACCTCCCATAGTGCAACTTGAGGCCATTTTCTCTTGTCACAGAATCACAGAATATTAGGAATTGGAAGGGACCTCAAAAGATCATCTAGTCCAATCCCCCTGCCAGAGCAGGAACACATAGATGAGGTTACACAGGAATGTGTCCAGGCGGGTTTTGAATGTCTCCAGAGTAGGAGACTCCACAACCCCCCTGGGCAGCCTGTTCCAGTGTTCCGTAACCCTCACTGAGAAGAAATTTCTTCTCAAATTTAAGTGGAACCTCTTGTGTTCCAGTTTGAGCCCACTACCCCTTGTCTTACCATTGGTTGTCACCGAGAAGAGCCTGGCTCCATCCTCGTGACACTCACCCTTTATATTTTTATAAACATTAATGAGGTCACCCCTCAGTCTCCTCTTCTCCAAACTATAGAGACCCAGCTCCCTCAGCCTTACCTCATAAGGGAGATGCTCCACTCCCTTAATCATCTATTGCATCTATGTCCTATTGCTTGTTACTTCAGAGAAAAGACTGCCATCCAAATCACTAAAACCTCCTTTCAGGTAGTTGTAGAGAGCAATAAGGTCTCCCCTGAGCCTCCTTTTCTCCAGGCTGAACAACTGCAGTTCCCTCAGCCACTCCTCACAGCAGTTGTGCTTTAGACCCTTCACCAGCTTCATTGCCCTTCTTTGGACACACTCCAGCACCTCAATGTCTCTCTTGTAGTGAGGGGCCCAGAACTGAACATAGTATTCAAGGTGTGGCCTCACCCATGCCAAGTACAGAGGGATGATCACTGCCCTGGCCCTGCTGGTACACTGGTGCTGATACAGGCCAGGGTGCTGTTGGCCTTCTTGGCAAACTGGGCACAAGCTGGCTCATGTTCAGCTGGTTGTCAACCAACACCCCCAGGTCCTTTTCCACCTAGCAGCTTTCCAGCTGCTCTTCCCCAAGCCTGTAACATTGTACGGGGTTGTTGTGACTCAGGTGCAGGACCCGGCACTTTGCCTTGTTGAACCTCATATAACTGGCCTCTGCCATCAATCCAGCCTGTCCATCTGCAGAGCCTTCCTACGCTTCAGCAGATCAACACTCCCATCCAACTTGGTATTCTCTGCAAACTTATTTGCACTTGATCCTCATCACAAAGATATTAAACAGAATTGGCCCCAGACTTTGTACTGAAGAAGTTTGTTTCCTAGTGTTGTATCATAAAAATGTATAAGCCATATCCCACAGCATGTTAACAGCATAAATGTTAGGAAGTACATTGCACAGTTTTATATTAGGACTTTTTCTCCGGTACATACAATTCAAGGACTAAACATGAATTTAGGGGATGCCTGAAAATTCAAAGAGATGGTAAAAACATCAGTAAGGAAAGAAGGAAAGAATCAAACCATGCTGTTAACCTGCAAAATCATTCCAAAATTTCTTGTATTTCACAACTGACTTGGTGCACATCTGCAGGACCCTATTATGGCTCTGAAGTTACAGGGCCAAATTGTTTTGCTGTTCATTCCAGAGTGAATGTCAACACTCATCTTGTTTTGCAGCACCTTGGTGGGGACATTTTGTCAAACTGTATCAGTACATACCATGTTAGTTCTCCCAAACCAGATCCTCTGCTTCCTAGTCATCTGGAATAGTGCCCCATCCTCCATGAAAGGGCTACTTATAGAAAGATTCATCAAGCTATTAACCTCTCCACACTCTGGTTCTGTTTCTTCAGAAGTTTCATTTGCCAATTTAGTGTTGTAGCAAGAGGTACAACTCCTCTAGCAGCTGATAAACAAGTTACACTCACGACCCACCACCTAAATGCTCCAGAATAGCACATCAAAGTGCTCAAAGGCAAACGTGCAAGATGGAAATGGGCTTGACACAGGTACTGTTAAATACCATGGCTAAAATACCAGGGGTGAAGAAAGATCCTTGCTGTCATGGAAAGTTTAAAAAAGAGCAGGTGCCCACTATTTCCTGCACTTTCAAGGCCTGGCACTGAGCCCACATGTCTCCTAGGAGAAGGATTTTCACTGAAATCCTGGCCTTTAGCAAACCTGATGGGGAACATTAGAAAGACCAAAGAGGGTATGTTTTGAAAAACACCCAGCAATGCCACAGAGGTGAGCCCAAATGGGACGGATTTGTGTTTGGAAAGCTAGAAGGAGGCCCAAGGATAGATTAAAAAGGACTCACCGTATCCTTGTTCATACTAATAACAAAAGCTGCCTGTCTTAGGGTTTGCCAACAAAGTGTTCCCAGTGCCCTTGACCTGAAACTCACTTTACTTTTGACATTTCCTAAGCAGCTGGCATTAAACAGTAGGTTTCTTTATCTGGGCTGTGATACTCCACTTTATCCTTTGTTGATTCTCATCAGCTTCATCACACTATACAATGTTTGTGGATTAATGTAAACTCCATGAAGATTACTGATAGCACAAACCGGTTGAAATTACTTCAGCAGAAAATGTTTTAAACTATAGAAGGGTCTTTGTGAAGAACATTTTTTGTGCTAAAGCACTATTTTAAAACTATTATTGTTAAAAATTCAAAGCTTTTTTGTTCATACAGTCATTAATAGAAAAGGAGCTTTAGAATGTTTTCATTCTTGATAAGAAAATTGAAAGAAGTCTTTTGTTTCTAAGAGAAAGAGATGTCTACTAAAACAGTAATATTGAAAATTTGGGGGAGGGGGGGAAACGTTGATATTTTCTATGGAAATAATTTGGGTTTTTTCAATCAGATGCTACAGATACAAAGAAAAAAAAAAAAAAAGTAAAATTTACTGCCTCTCCTTCCTTTCTCATAACCACTGCTGCTTTCCGAAGATTGCCTCCTGCTCCACTCTGGCCATACACCAACCTCCCACTCATCACGCACTAAAAAGTTCTCTTTCCTCATTCATCTCTTTCCTTAAGAGCAGCTTCTTTTGTGAAAGCTTCCTGCATCATTTTTCTCCCTGTTGATGACTCTGGACCTTGTCACACTTGACCTGTTGTCCAGTCTGTATTGTATCAATTTGAGTCAGGTTGCTAGGTCCATACCATAAAGGCCTCCAGATCTGCCTTTGCCCCTCACAAATACAGGAAAGAGAATTATTGAATCTTAATCAGGAAAACTCAGCAAGGTTCCTCCTGAGGAACTGCCGACGAAATGTCCTGGGGGAGATCCAATGCTCAGTGGAGTTGAGGTCTCTCTGCCCTGCAGGTTCAAGCACTCTTTCAGTGAAGTTAGGACAAAGGCATGAAGGCAAAAGCTATGCTGCAGACATCGTTACAACACACAGCGCTACTATGACTTTTCCACAACCTGACAGCATAGCTGTAGAAAGAGTTTGGCTGCTGCTGATTGAATTTTTCTTGTGCTTCCTCAATAAAAAGCATGGTGAGATACTAAGGCCATTTATAGCACTGGAAATATCTATTTGCTTAAATTGCATATGTGCTTAAGAAGTCATTTGCTGCCTCTTTGCTGACTATTTAAGCTATTCCAAATCTCTTGGTGCATGCTGTATTTATATAGGTGTAGGAACAATCATCTTCCAACGGGTTAGGCATACAGTATTAGATACGAAAATAAAGATCACCATGAAAAGTTTAAAACACAATTATTTGGTTCACAAAAACATGACCTACTTTTCTGGCAAATACAAACTGTTAACATATTTTTTATTTTAAGGTATGTTGCACAGAACGAAAAAAATAAAATTAACACATCCATATACACAAATGTTAGTACAGTGTTTTCAGCAAACTGCATCTCAGACATTTCTCAGCATTGAGTCTCTGATGACATATCTATAGCCTGGATTTATTTTTCTTTCTAATGGAGTTTGATGGATGCTCTGTCAGGAATGGGTGGGATAAGCAGTACAGTTTTGCCTTAACCATTTTATTCAACAGAAAACATTTTGATAATAGAAAATAATAAAACATAAGAGCCATTGCAGCTGAACCTTTTATGGACTGCCTAATGGCCAGAGTTTAGAGTAAGTGTTTTCTGCTCCTGTATGAAGTGTTTCATAGACTTTCTTAATTTTTTTTTTTTTTTTTTGTGCTCATTGGTTTTTACACAACAGAACATTTTGTTTAATAACCCTAGAAATAAGGTGTCATTCTACTCTGAATCACAGGAGGGTCAGATATGTGCCATCTTCATCTCAGAGCTCTTGCTTAAGTGATTTACTTCTCCCTGAGGAAGAACCATGAACCAGTAAGGATTTAAGGCGTAAAAAGCATAAATTCCATGATACAAAATCTGTAGAATTTCATCTAATTTCTCAGTCATTTTCTTGGTAAGTAAACTGCTTAGTGTGCAGCTGTCTGAAAAACAGGGCTTTGAGGAGTAGCAGGGCTGCCTTGTCTCTCACATTGGTCATGAGCCTTCAAGGTACCAAGATACCTCCACTGAGAATGCCCACGCTTGGCTGAGTCTGGCCAAAATTACACAATCTGAATCAAAATAAAGATCAGGCTCATTATTTTCTCTAAAATTAGTAATTTTTCAATTGACATTTGTCCACAGAGGCTGGACACAGAAAGGATTGACATAATTTACCACCGATATAAAAAACAAACAAACAAACCAGAACTAAACAAGTAAACTCTGCATCAGAAAAGAGTTGTCTCTTCTGACATCAGTATTCCTTAGGTACATTAGGTATAGGAAATTATAATTTCCATAGTATAACATCCACTGTACTTCTTAATAGATGAAGATTAGGGAAATTAAGTGAATTGTAGCAACCTGTTTATTCAGGTATAAAACATCAGAGGCTTTGTTCATGTGGGGAGTTCCAGCTGAAGAGTTATCTATAGGTAACAACATCCAGTTTCGTGCTTGTGTGAAGCAGGCACGTTATAGATGTGGCACTCACAGGGAAGCTCTCCTCAGCCAAAGGCTATTGAAACCATTAGTGAAGGCCTGAGCTGCACAAACTGTACCAGCAGAAAGTTTTAAGTCATGTTTGAGCAAATGCACCTTTTATGAGGCTAGAAAATCCAGCATGCTGGCTGGCTTGGCTGCCGGGTTCCTCCTGCTCCATCATACTCTATGGGGACAATTTCCTCTCCAACTGTTAAAAGATACCACTTCTGGTGTTTGTATCCTATTTTGTCTCTGAACCAAAGGCGGTGGGGAGGACATAATACCCCAATGGGTCACAGAGTTCAGTGAAAATCTTACAAGCTTTTCCTGAACAAATAACAGATAGTGACCTCTGCCCTGCCTTTGCATAAGAATTAACATCAGTATTCAGGAGTTACCGCTGTGACTGGGGACAGCCGTGCAAATGCCAGATTCCGATTTAAAACTCAATTTTTTTTCCTACTTTTTTATTTTTTTTATTTTTTTTAATTTTTTTTAAGAACCTAGAAGAAAAGGAGGGCCTTGCAGCTCATCTGCATTACAGATCAGGCCTCTTTGAGAAAATCAACCATCCATAATTCATTACATGTTTCCTGCGGGGCCTGGAGACGGCCGAGGCCCTAGCAACGGAGTCATAGCAACAGCACCCGGACACAACCAATCCGCGGACGCCTTCCCGACGCCGCTTAGCCAATCCGACGTTGCGATAGAGACCGGGGCGGTGGCGGCGCTACAGGGCGGGCAGCCGGCCGCGGGCCCCCGCGGGGTGGTGCCGTTAACGGCTGATGCCGCAGTGAGAGAGGGTGGGCGCGGCGGGGCTTCGTGGGAGAGGCGGCTGGGCTTGGTTTGTGGGCATTCGGTGCTGTTGCAAGTCTGTCCGGCCAAACCTCAACAGTGCATGTAAACGCTAAAAGGCCCGGTGGTTCTTGGTCATAAGGAAGTGGAATAGTGATATTTATTTTGTGATAGATAAGCGTACCTATTTTAAAACATTTGGACCCTGAGGAGGACTTTTCTGAGGAAAAATGCCTTGTATTTGCATAGCACAAAACCTAGGTAAACCTCTCTTTCCAATAAAGATTGCTACCTGCAAATAGCTGTATAATTCAAAAAACTCTATGTGCAGCTGGGTTTTGTGAAGGAGAAATACTCTGCAACAACTCGTTGTAACACTATAAATGAGAGATCACATTTTAAAGAATGAACTTAAAAATCAGGTATCTTTTTTCTCAGTTGCATCCTGCAACGATAATTACCATTTGTGACTTTGCCTTTCCATGCCAGTAGCGTCTCACCTCACATGACATGCACATTGTTCTCAAGTGACATACGGGAGAACAAAGCAAAAATGCAGCAAGTGTGGAAACAGAATAGTTGCAAAAACAACCAAAAAAATCTGCTATAGTAGAAGCTGTACTTGGAAACAAAAGTGCAGAAAGCATTGGAGCCTCCCCACGCGCAATTCCTTTGTGAAGTTTTGTCAACTCTTATGAAGTTATAGTGCTGCTACACATGCAAAAATGTGTAGTTTACTTTCTTTGAGGGGGAGGAAAGGTACTGAGGTTTGTTTGGATTAAGAAGGAATAGTGAAGCCAGAAAAGCTCGTTGATAACTAAAGGCACACATTGATGGCTTACTGGAGCTATCATGCTCTGTCAAATAGCATCATTTTCCTCAGAAATACAGAACTGAAAACCTGCTTTTGCAATATTTGTATTTAACTCACATTTTAAAACAAATACTTGATGTCCATGTGTATGTGGGTACAGAGGTCTATAAATCCTAGTATAAAACTGCATCTTTTATCATTTATCTTTGGGTAAAATGAAAGGCAATCATTTATCCTCACCTGAACATTACACTTGAAGCCAAGATACTGTAGGTTATCTAAGTAAGTGTTCCACCCTTCACCCTAAAAGCTGATCCCAAATTCCACTGTAATGCGTATGATAGTGAAAGCGGAGATTAGAAGATTTGCTATGGATGCTGCAAAGTACATTTTGGGACCCAGTGCCCTGTACTGAACTTTAACAGATGATGCATAAATTGACTAAAGCCATGGAGGCTGACAGAGGAAGATTGAAGAATACGTTCCAGTCCCCCCTCATACATTTTATAAAATGCTGCAAATGCCCTGCTTCATCAAAGCCATGCCTTCTGAGATTCCTCAGATGAAAAAGCACCATATAATAACTTTCTTGACCTGACAAATGGCTGAGAACTCCACTGTATCATTTATTTCTTTCAACAAATTAGTAGGACTAATTACTGTGTTTTCTGTTTAGAAAAGGCAGTTTTTCTATTGTTTTAAGAGTAGCCATGTTAAGATTTTTACAGCAGTATTTTGCAGCAGTTAAACCTGAAATCAAAATGTTTATTTTACCTTAAAAAAAAAAAAAACCCAGGCAATTAGTCAAAATTAATCCGAAAGCATAATCACCATAAATTAAAATTTGTATTTTTTCCTTGCCAAGAAAGATCAATTTATCAATTTCATATTCTGCTTGCAATTAGACACAAATGAAGATTTGAATGTCAGGCCTGTGGCTGTTCATTAAAATCGTTTCATGAACCCTGTGGTCTGCATAGTTAAAAATAAGAAATTGCCTTCCAAGGTGGTAAAGTTGTCCCATACCTTTATCCTTAACTTTGACAGTTTCCACGCAGGGCTGGAGGCCTCTCATTCTGAAAGGCACAGCTCTTGCTAATGAGCTGTTACAATCACACAACTTAAGCTAATGAATTTCTTATCCTTTTATGCAGATAAAAGTTTCTGTTACAAGTAGAAAAATCTCTGCTTTTTAAGTGGATTTGTACTTTGCATTTGGGGAAGGAGGAGAGGAAAGGATACTCCAGTAACTGAAATTCATTGTGTTCATCTGCGTTACTGTGTAGCAATAAACAAATCATCACAGGAAGTGTGTAATGCCCCAAGGCAGAGTCACAGATCCAAGATCACGGGTGGCAGTACGAGCTCACACTTGAGTGAATCAAGCAAGTCTGTGCAGAAGAGCGGATCCTGTCCCCCTTCATATCCTGGAATGACTGGGCATGAACAGAAAGGCTTGGTGCTGTGCAGAGGACCAGCATCCCACCAATGTGCAGCCCAGTATGTAGAACAGTATGTCACTTCTATTTGCAAATCATTTGCTTAAAGGGGAGTCATCCGGAGCACTGACGAATGGCTCCAGTCTGGATCTTGAGAGTGCTGAGATGCTGTAGACCAATGTTGTGCACTTACATGGGTATCTCAAGGCATTTTGCAGCCATTTACCACCCAAGCCTCACAGCATCACAGAGATATATTTCACCTAGGGAATAAACCTGAAGTTCTTTCATATGTCTTCTATGGAAACAATGCGTTATCTCAAGAGCTGAATAGGAAATTCTGGACTCATTTTTAGTGTGCTGAAGTGTAGAGACTGCAATCGCAGTACCAGGAGTCAACATCTGCCATAAGAGAAGTCATTCTGGCTTTGTAGAGGAAGTGGGGAGGAGGAGAAAAGAAAGAAGTCTGAACGAGAGAATATGTTCTCCTGCAAACAGTCTTGGAGTGTGTCAAAAGGAGCTTTGAATCTTGCCAAGGAGTTCATGAGGAAGTTTTGGGTACATGATAATTTGTGTTGCCAAATTAGTTTCTCTATTCAGTCAGTCTTATGAGTACATAAAAAGCCTGCGCATCTTTTTTGAGCAGCTTGCTGTTCTCGTAATTTAAAATAGTTAAGGCTGAAATTGTAGGATGTCTTGACAAGTACAAATGTGTTTTCTTCTTTAATCTTGGGGCCAAATTCTTGTCCTAAGGTAAGCAGCTACACAGTGCTTATTTCCCTTGGTTCTGCTTTGGAGGTGGCAAAGATGAGCTCGTCGACTTCAGTGGGAACTGCAGACCCCCTATCTCTGAACAAAACTTAGCCTCCAGACTTGAAAGAATCAGATCACCTGTGAAAAGGAAGCTCTTGACAAAAACTTTTAATTCTACATTAGCTACTTAAAGATCTTCCCAGAGACTAATGTAAAGATGGAAGCCTGGTTGTGGCCTGACCCAAAAAGCACGAAATTCAACCAGAACACTTGCATTATTTCAAAGGGTTCAGATCAAGCCCTGAACAAGTTACCTGCAACAACCCAAACCTCAAAACAACTAGCAGGATAGGTGTTTTTATTTATTGTTTTCTGTCTGGTAACACAAAAACAAGATTTCCCAGTATATTTCACATGAGCCTTGCTTTCTTACAGTTCTTCACAGGAGATTCGCATTTTCCCTAAATTTAGGGCTGGTGTGTACCCAAGGGTCAATAGAAATTTTGCAGTGGATTTGCAGCTGCTCTGGACAGTGTTACAAAAACCTCCAAGTGGCTCAAAACCTTTACTTCAGCATTTCACTTTTATTTGGATTGTAAAGCTTTGCTCAGTTAATTCTGCTATGCCCCAGCAGCCTGAAAAATCCTCAGAAAAAAAAAACTAGGAACTGCCTTTTTTCTATTGTCTGTTTCTGAAAGGGGCCCAGGTAGTGACTTGTGAGTTCTCTCTATACAAAGCAGAGAGAGGGAAAAAGAACTAATCTCCCCTGCCCCCCATGTGTGAGAGAAAGCAGGCACGCAGGAGAGTGTGGGCAACCGCAGCGAGAGCAGGGCTGGGGCACGGGATGACCTCTAGCTGCATATCCACCACAAAGAGATCATGGCATTGACACAGCCTAACTGCACTCCTTCGGAGGGGACAGATTGAGGGGAAGTGACCCTTGGTGCCCCCCTTCTGTGAGGGACCTTGTGAAATAACTGTTGCTCTTCTCTTCCTTCCTCCCTCAGGCAGGTCAAAGAAATTAACAATGAGAAATCTCTCTTTTACTTGGTCATTTGGAGAGCAAGAAGAAAAAGAGACTTTTTCCTTGAAAGGGATGAGAAAGATGTGTAGAACCTTGACTATTTACTTCACTCTTGGGAAATGCACTGTGGTTTCAAAACCAGTCCAAGGGTTCATGAATAGCAACGCAGCAGGCATCAGCAGCAAGGAGCTCTGGGTGAGGCTGGGTGAGTCTATCTGGGTTTGGTTTCTAAGAGGACTTATAAAATGATCCCTGCAGCTCCGTTCCCAAGAACCAGGAACATCAAGAGATTAAGAGCTGTTCAACACCACTCCCTAACAGCATTCGGTAAATTACTAGTAAAACCCAGTTCTGGGAAGAGGAGGATCCTGGGGGCTGTAGGAAGGAGAAGGCTGCTTTGGGGAACAGAAAAGGAAGCAGAAACAGTGAGGCTCACGTCACAGCTGTGTGAGCAATGTCTGCCCATCCCCACTGAAGTTCACAAAGTGCCAAACCTTGAACCCGAGGACAGGCCTGAGTAAGTCTGAGCGTCAAGGGAAACATTTCATGCATAACCCTGGTTCACATCTCTTGGCTGTTGAGGGCAGTAGGTAAAGCACACAGACTCTGTCTCTTCCTCTTCAAAGGAGTTTTAAATGTCTCTCAGATGCACTTGGGGTGAGTTGGGGCGGGAGGGAATGACCTTTGGATTTTCCCTCCAGAAGGAACCTGAGAAAATGACCTTTTGGCCCTTAGCTCTGCGGGTGCTCGGGAGAGGTCGGAAGGAATGACTTTTGGTCCAGTTTTGCTCTCCACAGGGGCTGGGGAGGAAGAGAAAGAACTCCAGGAATATGTGATCACGGGAATTTTTGTCTTCCTCTAAAAAAGGGGCATGTTTACTTCATAGCTCCTGTAAGAAAAATAACCTGCCACTGAGAAACAAGCCAATGCGCTTAAAACAAGAAAAAGCCTCAACTCTGTGACCTAGAAATCAAGGCAGAAAGTAAAAGCTAATAAATAAATAAATAAGTAAATAAAATAATCAGGAATGTCGCACAAAATCAAGGGGTGCCCTCTGAAGAGGTGTAATCAAGGCTCTGAGCCATCAGTTATAATGGTTTTGATTAAAGAAAGCTGTGCAGAAGTAATCTATTTTATTTTTAAATGGCCTGATTTTCCCTTGCTACTCTCTTGGAGGCTGAACCTAGAACGATTTGGAGGACAGAAAACGTTCAGTTAAAAATGACAAGTGAAAAGGCATGCAGTTAATAAAAAAGAAAACCCACATCCATTTAAGTGACTTTTGGGTTTTGATGGCACACATTAAAATTGGCTGAAAATAGCAATGCTTTAGTAAAATAAAAGCATGAAAGACCTTCCAAATACTGGTTGATCAAGCCACACAGTTCTTCACTTCTTCCACCAAACCTGCAATATAATTATAGGAGCAGTTGTCAGACTGAGCTGGAGGTGGGGTTCATCATATGCTGTGCACCTAGAAGCACAAGGGGCTTTATTTATTCTGTGTAATCTTTACAGTGTAAAACACTTAAAATAAAAGCTTACTTCCTACATGCTTTATATTTATTCACAATTTTGAACTTCTTCAGTTGTTTCCATTATAGTTGAAAGCTTCTTTAAATCTGAAAGTCTTCTGTTCTTATATAGGGTCAAGCATATTGTCTTTGCTTGATAAATAAAGACAAATAGTAGAAAAGAACCTCAAAAGAACCACAGCTGGAGTGGGAGGGGAGGGAGGTTTACATTTTCATCCTCAAGAAGGTCAGATGCTTATTCAAGCCTATCCAAGCCTGGGGATGGGCTGTGCTAGAAATCTCATGAGAACAGCGCTTCCTGGAGAATGGAAGGGGTAGCTGTCTTCAGAACAGCCAGACACAGAGCACTCTGCTGGGTTTAGAGTCTGACAGTGCTGAAATACAAGGTACAGAAACAAAGCCTGTTTCCAAAATGGTTGTTCGAGTAAAGCAAGATGAGTTCTTGTAATAACATCAATTGTGTCAGCAAGAGTAAACTGTGCATTATTTCCTGCCAGTTATACACTACCCAGCACTGAGAATTCCTCCCAGATGACTTACATGTTGGAAATGAGGGAGACTGTACCCTTACCTTGTTTTTGAGTAAGCTACTTAAGATATTAGCGCCTGCAAAAGCAAAAGGTAGCCAAAATTTCTACTAAGTGCACAGCTTTGGTTTGGTAAATTGCATGTGTCAGGATCCAGTCATCCAGTCACTGCTGAAAACAGGCCTCATCTTTACTTGCTGCTGGTGAAATTTTGGGAAGGATAAATCAGCTGCTTGCAGTTGGTTTTATTTTGACACCTCTTGCTGCTTCAGGTTCATGACTATGTTACTATCACATTCCAAACTTGACATAGAGACTAATACACACCCAAAGAGGTATGTTTCCATGAAAAAAACACCATCGTGTAATTTGGCCTGTAAAAGCATTGACAGCACATCTACAACACAGTCGGGCTGTTTAAAGTTGAACGTCTTAACCCTGATTCATGAGGATGGTTGTGAACATGAGCACAGGCAAGATGCTGATGACCTCCTCATAAAGGTAGACAACAGCATTAGGCAGTGCCTGCAGCCGCTGATCCTCTGCAAGAACCATGAGCTGGAAATGCCATTCTCCTGACAAAATACAGGAATCCAAACAGACCTGCAAAGTACAATTTTTGTAGAGGCTTAGAAATTATCTCTTTGCCACAGTGAATGGGCAAAAGCTCATTGTGTCCTCCGATTCCGACTCATAATTAACATTTTATTTCTAAACGCTTGGCAATCTTATATGTTCTATTCAGTAACAGCATGTGTTCTCTATTCATAGGAAATCAAAGTTGTATGATGTTTACATTTCAGCAGCATGCTTCAGAGAACAAATGCAGCCATTCACAGCAGAGCTACTTTTAAATAGCATTAAGAAAATCTAAGAAAGTCATGGAATACAGGACCAAATGAAGTTACATTCTTCACCTGCTAAAATTACTTTCTCAACATGCTGTCTGTTGCCTCAGATTCTAAGGTCTGGAGGTAAAATATACAATAGTCTAAAATAAAATTGCTTAAACCATTCATGAGAAATAATGCAATAGCACTTGTGGCCTTGCCTATATCCATCCAAAGGATGGACCATCCCTTTCCCAAAGTGAGACTCACCCTCCCCAGCTCCCTGGGAGCATCCTATCCACCAGTCATGTCACACTTCTTCTGCTGTGAGAAAAATCTAGACCCTTTCAAAAAACTTCTTGCAAGACACTTATGCTTTGGTACACTGCCCATTCTGAGTCACAGTTACAGGAAAGCACCCAGGAGTCATAAGCCCTGTGGTACCCTCGGGTACCTTGGTTATCTCTGCATGATGCTCAACCATGCTGTGTAGGTACACCTTTGTGTTGCTCTTCAGGACAAAATCAACTCCTTTAACCATGAGGAGAAGCTGGGGAAAAAAAATCATTTATCCAGAAATGTCTTTTTTTGTACTCTTCAAGTAGCAGTTGTTTAGGTAGTAGCAAAAGACCTCTTTTGCAAGGTGTACAAAGGAGAAAATAGTCCACTCTAAGATCTAAAGTCATTTGAAGTAAACTGAAATTCACCTCCCAGTTTCTCACACCAACGTGGTGAGAAATGCACAAATGCACTGGACAAATCCTTATGGCTGTTAAAGATGGAGAAGCTGCTTGGTATGTCACCTATAGAGCTGGGACCTGGCTTCAGCTGATGGTTTGTATCCCAGCCTTGGTCAGTTTATGTGTATTCTTTACAAATTGCACAAGGATCTCTCGAGCTCACAGTCCATGCAGATGAAATATAAAGCCACTTAGTTTTTGACCTTGATGACTGAAAAATGTGTTTAGTAGATTAATATTAAGTGAGAAAAGACAATGCGTGGTGGAAATCTATGCCTCTGAAATCCGTGAAGTTCTTTCTGTTAACATCAGTGAGCTGTGGTTGTGTGGATATATGCATTTGTGTGAACAAGATGGAAAATAATAAGAAAATGACAGTAGCATTGGGACACAAATGCAATCACAACTGTTGTGCAGGGATTGGTTGCCATGCCCTTGGCATGTGTTTTTTGTCAAAATACCACAGAGCAGTGGCTGTTTGCTGGGTATGTATTATAGCACATACTAACACAGAAAGGGGAGGGGGCATTCAGTGACACATTCTGATTAATTTGTTAACAGGAGCTTCCTCATACTCATTACAGCTATTCAGCCATATCACTTTCTAAATCTGAAGACACAATTTTATCTGGGAGTCCATATGGCTTATCAGGAAACTGTGCATATAGAAAACTACCACAATCCTGAACCGAGATAATATTTATCTAATAGACCATAACAGCTCGGGAAGAGTCAATATGGTCTCTCATTTGAGCATGCATTCTGGTATGCATTCTACCTATCCAAACACAAGTCATTTACATTGCAAGCTATCTGCCTGGTAAATCCATGTTTAAGTAATTCTTATAATGGTGGATTTTTTTTTACAAGAGAGATTATAAAGATCACTTGAATGTGTTGTAGTCCATGGATTAATTTGGAAATTACTGAGTATTTGCCTGATAGATTGTAATGGACTCTGATGGAGCTGTTGGCTTTTATCAGCTAAACTCATATTTTGATATGTAAGCAAATTTGAAAAGAAAAATATTTGCAGAATAATCAGCCAGGCTGCTCTGCCTGACTTGCAGCATCCTGCCTGCTTTGAGTCACCAGGTTGACAAAAGGAGCAGACTCTATGCTACCAGGGCCCAGATCTAGCAGAAATGAGCCATTACTGTGAATTCTCTTTCATCCCTACAACTCAGAGAAGCCCAGGAGTATGAAGAGCAGATTGCTGGGTGTTAATGACTGAGGAACAAGTGAAGAGGTAACCCTGCTCACCTAATCCCGTATGACTCTGCGGAGAATATCCTGTGGTGAAGCCGTACTTGCCCTGAGAATCCTGAGTGTGTCCCTGGCTGTGTATTCAGAGAGCCTTTAACAGTGTAGTTAATAGACTTAATCTTCCTCTCTCTGTGTTTTCTGTTCTATTTTCCCTCTGTTGGAAAATAAAGAGAAAAATGAGAGAGAAAGCAGAAGCATTGGAATATGGAAAAAGAAGATTAGCAATAAGATGTTGGGGTTTAGTTCAGTTTTTGGATACTGTTCAAAGTGAAGGTTCAGAAAAATTTCGAAGAACACAGGGTTCTTGTGAAAGAGGCACATGAGAATCTTTTTGACAGGTTGGTTTGTTTGTTTGTTTGTTTGTTTGTTTGTTTAAGGCAACATTTTTGGCAAATTACAGCCAACGAAAAGTAAGTCTTCCGAGAAGGGACTGTCCAAAATCACAGTGGCCCCTCAGCATAAAGTCTGAGAGCCCACAGTAAGAGGGATGAAGGTGTCTGCACTGAATGCAGAGGGACCCCACGTGGCTGTTGTAGACTATGTGCCTGCTTCCTATATGACACAAATTAGGGGAGACAGAACCTACTCAAATTCTGATTTTTTACCAGATCCTCTCATGGAATTAAAATGGAAAAGCAGCCATGCAGTATTAGCCTCTCCAGCAATTTTCCATAAATTATCAAGCAGATCTCCCCATATATCAAGGTTCACAATCCTTTTAAGTAAATTGATTTCAATTATGTGTTTATACCATCCCCAAGTCATTTGGTGGCATTTCCAGAAGAGGCAGGAGGTTCTGACACTGAGTGGAATGGAGAGTTATTCTCTGTTGGAACCACACAGACAGCAAGTGACCTTGTATACTAGAGTTTTGGAAGGTCTTGGTGTAACTGTGCATAGAGTTGCAGTTATTATTGTAATGAGACATTTATGAAGTCAGCCACAGAATACTAAAATTAAAATTCTGGTAAATGAAGTAAACTGAAATGCAATCAGATCTTACTTTTCTGGAGGATTATCTGTAAAATGGCAGTTGACATAGTGCCGATAAGACAGTATAATAAAAGAAAGTATTTAATTTACTTGAAAATGCATTTAGATTTGATTATTTGAGGGTCTGTCATCAGCTGTTAAGCTGCTGGAACAGGCATTAAGACTTAATATAATGACTACATTACCTAAACCCTTCCTACTAGCTAAATAAATAAATATAATCCATATTCCATCGAGCTACTGAAGCAAGTTGCTAGTGGTAGAAATTAAGGTGGCATGAAGGAATTAAGATTCTGACCATAGAGCTTGCACTAATCACTGCAGCTTTGTCTTAGTTTTTGAAGAAGACTAGAAAGGAATATACTGAAAAGAAATGGGCTGATTTCTGCCCCTTCATGTCTTGCCCATCTTGCAGGGTGAATGAGGATTAAAAACAAGCTTTTCTCCAGTATCTCTCATTTACATTGATGTAGTATAAGGGTATCTAGGAAGCCCCAGCTTGTTACTGTGTTTTCTGCTTGGTAAGCGTGCCACATTTAGTTTCCATTGAAATAGCAACACAAATTCAAAAGTACATCTCTCTGAGGCTTCCTGCATACCTATCTTGTTCATCACCTACTAGCCTCAGTCCTTGCTCCTCCTCACTTCCTACTGCCATCACACTAATGATAGTTGTGCCTGATATTCTCAGCAGTACTCCTATACCAAGCCTGTCTCTGACCATCTCTTGTTCTCATCTTCACGTGCGTAGCTTTTGTCTTAGCAAAGTAAACCTGTGCATGTTTCTAGCCACAGAATAACTGTTAGGTGTAGTCATCACATTATTCCTGTTTTAAGGAGGAAGGATTTGAGATAAATAGAACTAAGTTTAGGAAAGCAATGTTTGCCATCAGTGAGAATGGGCTGCGTTTGAAGCATTTATTTAAGTGCTCTGCAGAATCAGAGCCCCAACCACGTATGTGCCTCAGTTTCCCCATTATCTCTGGATAAGATACTTACTAGTTACTTACTCACATTACTGTTGTGTGGTATGCTCCCACTGATTGTATGCTCATGATGTGCTTGGGAAAATGCCATTAGGTTTTCCAAAGGTCTGGATCATCTCTTTTTAATTTTAACTGGTTTTGCTCATAACCTCCAATGTTCTCTCCCTGTAGATTGCATTGGTGAGTGATTTCTTTATTGGTAAAATCAAAATGCATCAGGAAAGTTCTTGAATAACAAATGCAGCACTTCAGCCTCCTGGAGTTTAATTATATTTGTATGCTCACTCCTGCTTCTGTGACTTTTTCAGAGGTACCCACTCACAGCTGCAGGTAAGTGGGCACATCTTAAGGTGACAGATTAAGAATATATGTTCAAGTACATATATAAGTGTATACATAGATTTCCATTCCTCCTTTGTTTCTCCCTCCCACTCACTGATGTTAAAATCACACACTTGCAATTTAAACCCTGACACTGTTATTTAAAAAAAAAAAAAAAAAAGAAAACAAAAAATTGCTCACCTTCATCCCTCACCTTTCAGAGAATTTCACACATTATTTCCCTCCTTGCTCACCCTCTTTCCTGGTTTGACAAGGGAGTCTCAGAAAGGTAGTGATCCTCTTCTTTGACCATCTCCTGTCATGCCAGCAGAAGTATTTCCCACATTACAGCAATCCTATCTAGGTCTAAGCTGACAGGTGACTAGGAAAGCTTCAGATCCAAATCAGACTTTGTGACACAACCGACACATTCCTCCTAAGACTCTGGAGTCTCATGGCTTGTATTGCATTATATTTACCTGAAAAATGCAGAATCTAGTCAATACTGTGAAGCTCTCAAAGTTTAAGATGCTCACACTAGTGGAGCGAGGGGAAGCCGTGATTCGCGATTACATTTTTGCTTCAACCACACTTGTGCTGCTTTTGCGTTCACTTTCTTTGACTATTCATGTGATTGAATTCTGTGTCCATTAACATTCACAGAAAGTGAACCTCAGAGCTGCACGTATATTTGCAAAAGCAGCGGTTTACATTTGCACACTTAGGTATTCATAGCTAAACGCACTCACTCGAGGAACAAAATCACTACCATTTAGCCAGACAGTCCCATGCAAAACTGTTTATTACCAACTGATTTTTGATCCTGCTATAGAAATTTTTTAGCTTGCTCATAGAGAAAAAAAGTGTATTTAAATAATCCGAGGAAATCACTACTTTCCATACATTTGTGCCAGTAGAAGAAAAGCTTAGCCAGATTATGTAATATAAAGTATTTGTTCAGAATTTGGATCTTCCTGCCATGAAGGCGTGACCTCTTGTAGATGTTAGTGGTATAGAAACTATGACACACAGCTGAGCAGATACAGGCTTTTCAGCAGAGACATTACACATCCACCTGACACAGTTAATTAAAATGTCACTTCTATAGGAGTAAAGGGAGATGAATGTGAGCCAAACAGCTGAGCAGAGAATTTTGTTTTGCCTTTGAGCAATTCACTGTAATTTTGTTTAAACACAGGGTGTTTTTTTCCCATTGTAATGATCAATATAAAGCTACAAAATTTACCCTAAAAACCCACTGGCATATTCAAACCATTTTCTTCACAACTTACACTTACTGATCTTAAACTTCAACTGTTCAGCATGATGACCTGGCTCACTAATATCAGTGCAAAGACCCCTTTTGATTTCCGTGGGAGTTATAACAATCTTGCCAGGAGGATGTTTAGCATCAAATGCTGTACTTACTGTACTAAGTGATGATGTGGGGTTAAGTCATCCTCTGTCAGGGTATATGAAGTAGCATGTGGTTTGTTGAAAATGTAGCCTAAATACAAATGCTAAATCGGCACAAATGTCAGGAGCATGTTGATGGAGTGTGTTGATGGCGCAAAGCTGGGAGGTTTTCTCAAGCAGAAAACAGCTGGCATGTTGTACAGAAGGAATTGAAGGCACTTTAGACTGAAATAACGGAAACGTGGTGAAATTCATTCAAGGTGCAAAATACTAACTAATACATCTGGAACTAATGCCTAAAACACCTCCTGTAAGATGGGAGCTCATCATTGGGAAATGACTGAAAGGTCATGAGTTGATTGTAAGGCAGCTGTGAACCACCAGCCTGGGGCATTTGGAAGAAGGCTGTCTTCAGTTATACCAGGAGTAATATTTCTGGGAGACTCAAGGATGTATCAACCTAAGTGTCATGATCTGGTGGGCTGATCCAATGGTTTGCTACTGCCTACAAAATGAAGGCATGATTCTTGTGACCTTTCCCTACACTCAGCCGCATGCTCCCACTGTTTCCTGTGCACCATCTCTAATTTCCTCAGACCCTTCTCATGGTCTTCTGCTGCCTGTTAGTCCAGTCTCCTATAATGTTTGGTAACCAAAAGAAAAAAAATTGTTGGGTTTTCTTTCTGAGTTAATGAGCTGCATCCATTTGCAGAGGGATCCAGAGAGATCCAGATCTGCCACGTGGTAAATGACAAGAATATGTAGCAGGGAGCAAAGATGGGCAAAAAGGAAAGGAGTAGGTTCTTCTTCTACTGGGAAGTGGCTGATAGGTCAGTGCATCCCAGTTTGGGAAAACTGCTGCCATAGTGTCTTTGAATAAGGCTTTGTTAGAGTTCATCTGAAGCATTGTGTAGCCTTTGATGCTCACACAGGAATTGATCTTTTGGTGGTAGCTTTGCAGAGCAGCCAGAGAAAGGGTGTTGAGACTGCCTAGCTGCCCTCCAGAGATGTTCCTGGAGAAGTCAGAAATTGGGACATGCTTGCCAGTTGAAAAATGGATTCTTCCAGGTGGCAGCCTCTGTGAGAGACTTATTCCTAGATCTCTGCTTTATGATAGCAACTCATAAACAAGAAGCAGACAGTGTCCTGCCTTCAGGGAAGTCTCAAACTCTCCAGACTCTGGCATGCCAGCATACAAGTGCTGCAAATACCATTATATGGACCTGTTTGTAAACCTATTAGGGGTTTTGTCCCCGCTACTGAAAACCTGGTCCAGAACCTTATTCCTCTACTCAGTAAAAATCTACCAATTTTCAGCTAAGTGTATTTAAGACCAGTGTACACATGGGATCAAGTAAACTCAATTGCAAAACAAGAAAGGAGGCAATTAGCAAGATATATAGCCAGGCTGTTAATTACCACACTGAAAGCAAGGGGTCACAAGGAAACAAATACAAAAGGCAAATTTACTCAGGGGTGGCAACCAACCTCCAGCACCTAGACTCCCCAGGAACTTTTCACATGCCAGAACTGGAAATCAGGGTCTGGAGACACCCTGCTTTCCAGATAACCCGTTTCATTTCTACTTGTATTCCTGCTGTACCAGCTTCAGGAGCTGGTAACCTGGTTTTCATCCAATAATCCTTTCTGGAGGATCCCTTCAGCATCAAGTGCTACAGCCACTTACCCATCTTTGTCAGAGAGGCTTTGCAGATATTACACAAAGATAAACAGTCTTGGCGGCTTTCTCAGGACCCAGATCTGGAGTAATGAGAGGGATCCTTTCATGCTTTCCCATGCAATCCTTTTGCAGTAGCTATGCCATGCAGTACTTTCTCCCCCTGCAGATACTCCTTGACTGCTGTGCTCCCATCTGCAGGTCTCAACATCCTCTAAGTGATGCTTGAAAAGGACACAGCACAGTGGTGAGAAGTGCCAGAGACTAGGTATGACCAGTGCAGTGCTCAGGAGAGCAGGAGCATGAGGATTCTGGGCAAAACATGAAGGACAAGGTGCTTTTTGTCTTTTAGAAACAGAATGGGGAAACAGGTCTGGAAAACAGAGTGGGAGATATAAAAGGAGAGATGTGAGAACTGATGACTTGTGTGTATGTATACGTGGGAGAATAAGAAGCAAAGTTTCAAACTGGCAATTGGTTTGAGGTTTTTATTGATTATAGATTGAAACTCCAAGCTGTAATTAATAACCTGAGCCTGGACCTTACCTGCTATAGAGAGTTGCTAACACACCTCTATAAAATGTCTTGCAAGGAAATAGCTAGACATAAATTCTGTGAAGATTACGATTTCCAGCATGTTACCAACTTTGTGTAAAGATGGTCTGTTGTTATAAAACATGGCAGCAAACATAGTGTCCTGGGTTCAGCAGTAGCAGTCATTTTTCTCCTTCTTAGTAGCTGGTGCCGTGCTGTGGTTTTGACTTTCAGCGTGGAAGCAGTGCTGATAACACTGATGTTTTTAGTTGTTGCTAAGTCATGTTTACTCTGACCAAGGACTTTGTGAGTCGCATGCTCTGCCAGGGAGGAGGAGAAGCCAGGAGGAAGCAGAGACAGGACACCCGACCCAAACTAGCCAAAGAGGTATTCCATACCACAGCATGTCATGCCCAGGATGTAGAACTGGGGGCAGTTCCCCGGAAGGGCTAGACCACTGCTCAGTCGGGCTTGGTATCGGTCAGCGGGTGGTGAGCAGTTGTGTTCTCTTCCCTTGTTATTTCCCTTCTCATTATTATTATTATTGGTGGTAGCAGCAGTGGTTTTGTGTTATACTTTAGTTACTGGATTGTTCTTATCTCCACCCATGGGAGTTACATTCTTTCGATTCTCCTCCCCATCCCTCCGGGAGTGGGGTGTGGGGAAGGGGAGGAGTGAGACAGGGACTGCGTGGTCTGATTTACAGTTGGGCTTAAACCACGACAGTTCTTTTTGGCGCCCAACATGGGGCACAAAGGGTTGAGATAATGACAGATCTGACCAGAGTGTGTCTAATCATATTTGTGATAAGCATTTATTGTTTTGTATTAATAGCCACTCTTCACAATGCTGAGTTATTGGCTCTCAAAGTTGTTGCTCTTGATCTCACAGTTTCAGCATGTCGTACCTTACTTACAGCCAGTATTCGCTATGTTAGTGTTTATCGGCTGGGGGCCTTGGGCTAAGGTTCTTGTTTTGTTGCACTTTATGGTAATGACTTGTAATACAACAGAATCATTGATTATTAAACTGATCTGCCTTATGTTCTCAGTGTGGTCACCACCTCTATACTTAGGGAAGTATATAATAGAAGTGTTTAACAATTACAGATCTTTTTTCTCCTCCTTGGGTGGTCAACCTGTGAAGGAGACATTCTCTCACGCTCCCAGCCCCACCACCAGACTGTTTACAGCATCTTTTGAGAGTTCTGATGGTTTTGAATGGCCTTTAGGTACCCTTGAGACCTGTCTGCTGATTGTGATGGGGATCACCATGTTGGCACGCATACAGAGTGTGTTTTACCCATGATCATTTCGTCTGATATCAAGAGCTTATCAGAGTCAGGTTTGGGCCTTTTCTAGGGTTAGACGACGATATAGGAGGACCAACAGATTTTCCCTGAGGCTGAACACTTATGAGTGGCAGGGTGTGTGGGATAGTATGGGCAAGTATCTAGGCCAGTGGGCCCCTCCAGTGCTTTGGAATTTCACCACCGAACAAGTGCAAAATCCAGAAGAATTAGTACAACACTTAAATGAGGTGTGTTGTCATCCTGGTCATACCAGAGAAAGACAAATCATGGCAATGTGCTGAGGCCTGGCCTATGCTTACAGAGCCGTGTTCAACACCATCCAGCATCTTCAAAAGTTAAAAAATGTCCCTGGATCTGATGGCAGGGCAGCTACTCCAGCTCCAAGCACAGAAGCTACACCAGCCCCAGTGACAAGTACAGCAGCTACTCAAACTTCAATCTCAACAGACAGCACAGCTATTCCAACTCCAAGTACAACAGCTACACCAGCCCCAGCAACAAGTACAGTAGCTACTCAAACCCCAGTGACAAGTACAGCAGCTACCCAGACCCTGAAAACAGATACTGCAGATAAACCAGAGGACCAATTCATACCAATATCGGTTGCTCCTGTACGCAAGGGGAAAAGAAAAAAAAGACAAGAAAGATGAAGGAACAAGATGAAGAAGCAATGGCAATGTACTTTCTACCCGGAACAGCATCGGATCAGGAGTCATCATCACATGATGAAGAAGAAGAAGAAAAGGTGACTTCTTGACCTCAGACCTCAGCCGAGTTACAGAATAAGCACAAAGATTTTACCCATCAACCAGGGGAGCACATCATCACGATTGCTCTGATGCTGGGACAATGGGGCCAACAGTCACAAACTAGAAGGTAGGGAAGCCAAGCAGCTGGGATCACTTGCTAGGGAAGGATGAATTGACAAAGCAATTGCAAGAGAGAAACAGTCCCTCAGCCTTTGGAGGTGGCTCTTGGCAGCTGTGAAAGAAAGGTTTTCATATAAGGACGATGTTATGAGTCGTTCGGCCAAGTGGACTACTCTAGAGAAAGGCATCCAGTCTCTGAGGGAATCAGTTATTGTAGAGATGATCTATCACATCAAGCTGAATAACGGGGATGTACCCATAGATCCAGATGAAGTCGAATGTACATGACCCATGTGGTGGAAATTTACATGGAATGCACCATCATCGTATGGCTATTCATTGGCAACAGTAACATGGAATGGCATAGTACCACTCACAGTGGATGAAATGATTCATAAACTCCGAGAGTTTGAAGACAATCTCACCCCTTCCATCATTTCAGCTGTGGAAAAACTGCCCCAAGACCTCTAATCATTTGCTTTACTGGGTAAAACTGCCCCACGGCTGAGTGCCAGCTATCCTACTTTGGAGGGAACCAGCTACTAGATGGTTTGATTAGCCTTTCGCCCCTAGACACGGGTCGGATGACTGATTTGCACATCAGGACCACTATGGACCTCCACCAGAGTTTCCTGAGAAAACGCCATCAGTTATTAAAATGGACTCTACTTTGCTTCATAGGCTTCCGAATGTCTGCGGATTACGCTGAACTTGCCTGTAGGGTCAGGGACATACCACTTCTCCTAGACTTCAGCATATGAAGCTGTTCTTCCCCATGGCTTGAAATGTCCATTCCAACAGAGCAACTTGGCAGCTTTCACAAACTGAGGAGAGTGCCTTTTTCCAGCAGTAGACCCAAGATCCCGGACATTCCACATGGGGTCAATACTGGAATGTTGCTTATAAAATGCAATTAGCAATGGAGGTGTTTTAATGCTGCCAGCCAGAGTCCTACTGTAAAGTCGCTCTACTATATTCAGTGCTATCCACTTCTCCAATTGCTTAGTAATGTTCTGCAATTTCCATTCTGTCAAATTGGCAACAATAACTCCTGGATTGAAAGAGCAGGTGTTGGCTTTCATGGCAAGCTTTCGGATGGTTTTCTTTTTAGTAATCTAGAAACCCAATGTGATTATACTGATTGCCTGCCCCACGAACAGCAACTTTATTGGTGATTGAGTCACAATCATCTGAAAATGCAGCTGCATGTCCAGGTTTCAAAGGAGTGTTGTAATTGTACAAGATGATATTCTTGAACTTTAAAGGGATGATGCCCTGCTCCCCTGCCAGTGTCATCAGCAAGTGCTTTCTGAAATGCTGCTTGGAAACATCTTTTCCAGCAACTGTTTGCACTTTTTGTGTAACCTTTCTAAGTTCCTGTGGCCCATTTCCCCCACATTCCCCTTTGTTCTTGTGTAAAATAAATGCAGTAGTCATATGTGAAAGTATGTTCAGAGACCATTAATGCTATTTACTTTCTGTGTTTATGTCAGAATTTTGGAGACAGTGGTTTATACCCGTGGCTGAAAATTCAGATTTGAGCTTGGGACTGTGTGATTAGTCTGAGTTGTCATTGCTGTGTTTTGACTTTGTGGATTATTCTTTTTTATTATAAAATTCTTTTGACTTGACATGCCTAAAAAGGGGGCAAAAGCACCCAAATGCTTTTATCTCTTCTCTTACACATAACTGCAACAATAACGTAATAATTTTCATTTTAAAGTGCACAAATACCATTTTAATCACTTATTGAGCATCTAACATAATGCAAAGGAAAGGATGAAATGGAATATTTGTGGCTGCAGAGACAGATATCATTATTCAAGGGTAGAAGCATGTGAAAGGGTAAAGGGGGTTTAAAGAGATACTCTTTTGTCGTACTTAACACTGATAAATGACATACAAGTCAGGATAACAGGGCAGAGCTCCTGTCAGGGAGACAATGATAAATGTGGAGTCTGGGACAGAAAGGTCCACCAGACAGAAATCTGTATATGATACGTTGTACATTTGATAGACTTGCCTGCATGGTCTGACTAAGGCACAAAGTGTTCCTCTAGGCTGGAGTTACGGCCCTCGAGCACATCTTATACAATCACTGAGCTCATGTTTGTATTCCTATTTTTGTATGGCAACAAAGATCAATTCCCCTTAATCACTGCAACACCCAGGACTAAAAACAGTGAGGAAAAATGTTCTTATACAAATATAATTGATATCTCTTTCAGGCTAATCTTTGTATAATATGAAACAAAAAGCAGACAGTATTATTAGTATTATTATTATTATTACTGCTGTCTCAAAAAAAACCCAACAACCCCAAACCACCTCTTTTTTAAAAAAAAGCCCAGTGTTAGCCTGTTACTCAAAATATTTGTTTTAGAGAAAACAAAATCCCTAATTCTTTCTTCTTTATGAATAGAACATAATGTCTGTGATTCATGCAGTAAGCTTCCTACATCCTGTGCTCCAATGCAACATGACCTGTACTTCTCAAATGTCCTTAGCGCCAAGGATTAAGATGGAGGAGTGGAGACGGCCAGAAAAGGCATTCATGTCCTCAAGAAGCAATTGTAACAGTTCACAAAGAAAAAAAATCCAAGAATACACTCATGTAACACTCACTGTACCCTCTTAACAGATGACTAAGGCTTGCGCTTTCAATAGGAGGAACGCTCATGAAGGGATAAGTGTGATATCAGGTAAGAACACAAAGGAAGATTGAATGAAAGTAATTCAACAAGATTGGCTGAAGATTAGAGGCTGATGGTCAGTCCCTTTTGGATTCCTTTAAGCACACAGACATTTTTACTGGCATATACTGCCAGTCTCACTAAGCGCTGTAAGTCTGATGGTATAGTGGAGAGTTGCCGAGTTCTAGGTGGAAGCACTTTTTCTGTTACACAAATTTAGGAATATAAAGAGTTTCATCTCATACTGTAGGTGAAGCTACCATACATATGCCTGTGGTTACTGATATGTGCTGACACAGACTAACAAACATGAAACACAAGAGCAGCACTGAAACCTGAATTTAAAAGCTATCTAGCTTCCTATCTACAAGTTCTGGCACCTGAGAGCCAGTTTAGAGACAGCTACAATTCCCTGGGTGCTTTTGTCTCTTCCCTTCTCCAGTACAGTCTCCAGTACAATCTCACATGTACCAAGTGCAGAGGCACATTTGTGCTCCAAGCCACAATTTCCTCTCAGGGAATTTAGGACTGGAAAGCAGATGGGATAGAGCCTTGATCTCCTTCTACAGCATTGTGCAAAGGAGACAGAGACAGCAGCACAGAATTCTATGTTCACTTGCCTCCTGAAAAGTCCCTTTCTCCCAAGTCTACTGGGACTGTGGGAGGGACCACTGATGGTGCTGTCAAAAATGTTTTATACAGAAAAAATATTGGAGGCTTTCCAAACACTCACTAATTTCAGGAACAGGTTCTCCAACCTGTTCTGCATAGAAGAGGGGACAGAGACCATCTCTACAACCCTACAGCTGAAGTGAAATCCCAGGGCTGGGTCTCTGAAAGGGTGGCCAACCCCGAGCACCTCTTATCAGTTATTGATGTGGGAAGAACCACAGATCTTAACACAGTGAGGCCAGGCAGCTGGGTGCCCACAGAGAAACTGCAGATTTTGGGGGATCTTAAAAAGAAACAAGCCCCTTCAATAAATTCTGGTGCATTTGGGACCACCGCTCTTTAGAAACTTTGTTTAATATTCATATAATACAACCTCAACCCTCAATACTAACTGCCTCTGCTACTATCCACTCATGTCCTTTGCCTCTGGATCTGATACGCTCTTTGTACACTAGGAGCAGTGGGAGGAAAGAGTGTACTTGTTTTTAATGCAGCTTTCCTCCTCACTGCAGCTCACTAACACTAGCTCTTGCAGCGAGAAGGGCTTGTTTATCCTCCTGTGTTTGCACGTGTATGCTGGCACATTCTGCATCTTGTCAGTACTGCAAAGTCACTAACCAACAAGGGTCCATGTATGCCCAAAAGGGCTTACAAAATACCCCAGCAAATGGGTGAGAGCCTCTTCAAAGCATCCCTTTTCATAATGTGTTGCCTTGACACCGCAGCTAAAACTGGTTCAGTCTAAACAGATTCACTTGGGGACGAAAAGGGAGGAAAGGGAGAAAAATAATATCCTATTCCCTACACGCTGTTTTCTGACTTAATTTGTTACCTTTTCTAATGCAGGTAAGAGTTAGCATCCTAATACAGAAATCTCCTGCCAGTCCCCAGAATCAAATAGTGCATTAAAATAACAGACGTCACATTCATGATTTTAAAACTATATTGCAAGAGTCTCTCCAATTAAAATGCATTTCTACGACTGAGTCTGAATGTTGATTTCAGGTTAGGGAAGCTGTTGCTTTAGAATGGAAAGAGAAATATGCTGCATTTTCACTTATTTTACTGCTACAGTACCTTTTGGTATTAATATAGGTGAAAGGGAAGAATTTATTAAATGTTAACTGTTTGCTATGTATATCTTGGTTTTTTTCATTTTAATCCCATAAATGTTTGACAAGAAAAGAGGTGAAATAAACTCTAGGGGGACTTTTTGAAGAAGTCTATTAAAGAGTAATGTAAAATGCAAATTAAATATTTGTTCAGTGTTTAGTCATTCCTCAGAGACTAAAAGAAATTCTTCATCACAACCTCTATGCTGACCTTCACATCAAATCAGAAAGCTTTAGTGTTTATGTGGAACCATATACATTGTCGCTATAAGTAATGGAAAAAATTAATGCTTTATAGTGATTTTAGTTTGTTTCAAGGGTCATTTTGTGAGATATCTTCTCCCTGAAAACTACAATTTATGTTTTTACAGTCTCATTTAATGATCTGACATTTGAGACACTTCCTAATTAATTCTGTCTCTGCCTAAGCCAGCTGTGATAAATATAACCTGTGCATACAGGATTACATTGTTGCTTTTAGAAAATACGTCCAATAAGAAAAGATGAAGCTTCCACAATAGGACAATGGGACTTATATATTATAAGATTTATATCAACCATACTGTAAATGATGAAACTCTTATTGCTAATCTGGAGTAGCTACTGTACTAAATAGGTAGAACGAAAGGCTGCACCAAGTAAGGGGAGGAGCATAGAAGGCTTAATACTTTACAAAATATTTTTCATGGTGAAAGTTAGCTTTTAGCACATGAAAACAGTTATTTCAAAGTTTGGCATTCATAGGATGTTTATTTATAAAATGTTTGCTAACCAAAATAGTTCCCATGTGGAACACATCCACACAGCAGAGGTCAACGCAAGGCAATCCAGCAAGAACATGGCACGTGTACTCCCCTTTGTAAACCAGGGGGAACCATCCCAGGCAAGGACTAAGCATCAACCAAGGAATGCTTTGGTTAAAGAAGTCACACTACAAAAATGATTTCCTGTAAAATCATGATAGGTTCATTTTTAAAATGGCTTTATAAGCAGTAGCTGTGACAACTGTTGATGGGATTTAGAGAGACCAGTGGACCACTGGGCAGAGCTGACTCTTCATTGTGTACAGTTAGCCATGGAGCTTGCTTATTAATCAGCAAATAAAAAAGCATTTTTAAATCTGACAAACACTCTTGGATACTACCCTAAATTATAGACTGCGAGTTCAAACTTTTTCCTTTCATCTTTACTTCCAGGTAAATATTCCATGTTCTTTTCTCTTTTTATTCAGTAAAAGGGGATGTGAAAGGGGAGTTTTACGTGCTACAAAAGTTGGGGATTTTTTCCATCAAAGAGCAAAAATCTCTAGAATAAAATTATAACATATTGAGCTGTTCATTATTTGCTATATAACAGATCATGCTGTGGAGGAAATCGTAATTGCAACAACTGGAATAAGTCTAATACTTCTAAATTTCTGTTTCTATGGTGACTTTAATAAATATTCTTTTCAAGATAAATTTAGATACTCAGGAACATAAATGTTTCCTGCTTTCTGTTTCAGACAAAAATAGAATTGTATTTGCAGAGATATCTTTTAGACACATTTGGCATGTCTTCTCCATATTGGCACTTTCTGAGTGACTATTATTTTTACAGAAAAGTGGTGGATAGCCATAAATATTAGTTTATTTAGCTTAGAAAAAAAAAAATGTGGTTTGAAAAGAGTCAGCTTTCAATAACAGAAGTAGACTTGATATAGAAAAGGGGAATTCTGCAGCTCCCAGGCACTGCAGTATGAGATGATTTCAGCTTTGCCATGGCCATCACTGCAGCAGTAAGAGGAACAGCTTGGCCATTAGAGGTGACTTGGTTGCCTAATGTCCAGTGGCTGCAGATTTGTTCCTGGTCTGGTCTTGAGGCCTTTGCATGAGCCAGCCTCACTTCAGCACAGGATGCTCAGCAAGCTGGACTTTGCAGAAGCAGGCCTTCTGGTATCTCCCCTTGAAGTTTTAAGCTTTAACATTGGTCCAAAGTGACATGAGCATTTTTAGCCTTTCTTTCTTTTCCTCCTATGTCTATAGAACTAATAACTTTAGGCCGTGTTAGGCATTTGATTTTAAACCAGAAATAATTCATAACCAGCAAATAACACCCATGTTTGGAGTCCCATCGGAGAGGAAGCTGGGACGGCCAAGGCTAGAAGCGCTGGAGCAGGTTGCAGCTGGTTTTAGTTTTGTAGTAGAGGTGTCCCTCCAGTGGCTTCTCAAAAAAATGCAGCATGGCAGAAGCAGCCGGTGCTTTACAGTGCTGACTGAAACGAGGTGCTCTCACGTCTCCCAGAGTTAACATGTCTTATCACCCTAGAAATAGCAAAGAATTAGGCGAACTGATGTCAACACTCATGGCTCCTAATGGAGTTCACAACATCTGACCAACAGGAAATTTAGGCATGTCCTTTTCTCGAATGAAAAAGATTTACTGCCCTCTTTATTTATCATTTTGATGTACTTATTTCTATTCTAATGACAAACTCCTCAATGTGATTCTTACCCCAAAGAATTTATACTCAAAGGATAAGAAAAACTAGACAGGAAATATAGGAAATTATTAACAAATATATTATATAGTACAATGCACTCTTGTAGTCTGTGTCATGTCAAAAATGTTTTTTTTTCTTTAGCCTTATGGCAAAGGAGAATTTAAATAAGAGCTTTGAAGACAGGTCATAATGTAGCTTTGCAGCCGTTTGCAAGATGTCTCTCCCAAGCCTGAGGGCCTGATGGAAGAACACATACAGGTTCTTGTTGGAAAAGTTAATGAGGGAATGATGGCACCCAGCAGGGAGTAACTGCCTTGACAGGCAATGAAAGCTGATACAGAAGGTAGGGAACTGGCCAAGCTTAACTTGAAAGCCAAGGCAAAAGCTTATGTTTGATGTACTTGAGAAAAAGCTGTCAGTGTGGAAAAAGAAAGATGAGAGGCAACCCAGGCTGGACAATACAATCATAGAAGAGTTAGGGTGGGAAAGGACCTTAAGATCATCTAGTTCCAACCCCCCATGCCGTGGGCAGGGACACCTCACACTAGACCATGTCACCCAAAGCTCTGTCCAACCTGGCCTTGAACACTGCCAGGGATGAAGCATTCACAACTCCCGTGGGCAACCCATGCCAGTGCCTCGCCACCCTCACAGTAAAGAACTTCCTCCTTGTGTCCAATCTATACTTCCCTTGTTTAAGTTTTCACCCGTTAACCCTTGTCCTCTCACTACAGTCCCTAATGAAGAGTCCCTCCCCAGCAAGCTTATAGGACCCTTTCAGATACTGGAAGGCTGCTATGAGTTCTCCACAACGACTTTTGATAGCCGGTGGGTAGGAGCAAGGTAGGATTGGATTTCTTAAGGGCAATGGAAAGGAACCTGAAAGGATCTAGGTGTGAAACACCGGGTGTCTGGAGGAGGGATTTACTTGTGTGTGTTGCTGGGAAGACTGGCTGTTAGAGAAGTCAGAAATCAAGAACCACTGATATTTCAGTAATCACAGCTCAGCTAAATCCCAGCTAGTATGCTGGCCAGGTTGGGAGCCTGAGTGACAGACAGAACAGTGTTATCACCTGCTATGATTAGGAGAGGATGTAGAAAGGAGGAAATATTGGAAGGAAAGATTAAAAACTGAACCAAAACCAACTGGAGTACTCACAAAGATGTGCCAGGATCTTAATCTGGAAAGGAAACATATGATTCAGCTCCTGCTTAGGACATGGAAGTCAAGGTGTCCGCCAGGGTGGCTGGTGTGTAGGGTGACATTACAGTCAATGTCAGTCTCACCAGTGGAGCCTAGAGGGCAAGTCAGATGGCCAAAGGTAGTCCAGTACTTTACAATGAGCTCAAATACTTTTAAGGGTCAATGAATTGCATTGACTAGAGCTCCACCGTCTGCAGTAGGTACTTAGACAGCAAGATCCATTGAGGCAGCTGCCTATGGGTGCTTGCACCCAAGGAATCCAGTAATTCAGAGAGTGGTCAGCACTGAAAAAGTACTGGATCTGGGGATCAAGGCAGTCCAATGATGCCCCAGAGAGAAAGAGAGCTGAGAAAGGAGCAAATGGACATGTAAGAGGAGAATCAGTCTTGCATAGAGCAGTACCAGTTTCATCTTTCAGTGTTTGCTTCTAGGTCAGCAGAGCTTTGTCTGTCAAAAGTGTTGAGTATTTGTTTACTTTTATAATTTTATGTAGCCTGAGTGAGGATTTTCGTAGTCCTAGGTGAACTTCTTTGAAAGGTAGCTTTTTTCTGTGTGTAGCTATGTATTAGATTTAAAATAGACACTATGTTCTCATCACAGCATGACTTGTTACTGGACAAGTGAGAGAAATCTTATCCACAGTTTCGTTATAAAGCACATTGTAAGTAACTTAAGGATTAGTTCCTCCTAAAGTGAGAAACAATACACATACTTAAATGCATCTAACCACTTGTTTTTAACCAGAATCACAGAAAATTATTCATTTAAATACTACCAGGGATAAGTAAATCTCTTCCCCAGTCTCACTGACTTCTACAGCACTTGAATATTTAGCATTTAACGTTGAAATATAAGTGTTATGATCTTTATTTTTGGATGTAGTTTTACTTTGCTACAGAGCTGCTTAATTCTCTGCCATATCTGGAATGACATTTGCCATGGATGTCAGCCAGTAAGTTTGTGAAAGTTTTCCTGGTTCCCTGGAAACCTTCGCTAACATCCCACCGTGCCCAAAGTTTAGACAATGACACATCTCAGCATTACATACTTCCCATGCCTCAGTTCTGAAAGGATTTTTCCCCATTGCATATGAAGAAGAGCTGGCATAGCCTAGATTGGCTTTTGAGACATTCTTGGAATACTAAAGATGCTCTGTGTTTAAGAGAAACATTTATTTTACGGTTCACAGCCAAGGGCAGCTGGCCTGGCTCAGAACCCATCGACTCCATTGGGAACTGGCTGAGGCTGATTGGAGCTGCTCTCAGCCAGCCACCGCATACATGACAGACCAAAAGTGTAAACCTGAGAACTGAAGGAATTGTGCTACCAGTTAATAATAACTAAAATGAGCTTCTGCAGATAACACAGAGTGAGCAATGTTTGGCCTGCAATTTTAGGAGGATTTACCTTTGCCCAAGGCTTAAACTGTTTAGAGAGCCACTGAAATGCAGATTTGGGCCCCAGTCCAGTGCTCCTTTGAACAGGAGAGACACATATCAGTATCATTAAGAACCAGATCTTAACCTAAGAGACCCAAGCAGCGGATAAGTAGCCCACATGGCAACAATTCCAAAGGGAGAGCCCCCAAAACAAAAGTTGTTTTACTGTAAAAAAAAAAAAAACAAAAAAAAAAAAACCAACCCACAGTATAACTACTCCATAATAATATTCTTCAGACTTTTTCTCCATTTAGAAAAGTCTTCCAGCACTTCCTAAGCCTATCTGAGAGATTTCCAGCAGATTTCCCAATTTCCAGGCTTTTTGCACTGCCTTGCTTGCTGAGCATCTGTTTCTTCCAAAATAAGCAGGAATTACTCCTGTTGCTGTTATCTCTTTTATGCATAAAATAACATGGGTAGAACTATTCTATGATTCTATGATTCTATGAACAGATGTGATATATGATATATCATAAACTATAACAACAACATCTCTCTCCAGCCCAGGAGGGTTATTTAATTCATCAGGTTTAATGAGTGTTCAAGCAGTTTATGGCACGTACTGATTCATGCCATCTAAATGCAGCTCTGTCATTAATATCAGATAAATCTTTCTAAGCAAGAATCTATGCTTTCACACACACGCAAAAAAAAATGGCATCTGTGCTACACCAAGGGCTCATGTTTTGGCAAATAGATTCAATTGGGATCTAGACTAGTGGTTTTAAACAAAATTATTCCACACTAACAGAGAGTTTAGCGCTTTCTAATATTAGTGCTGCTCCTGTGCTGGGTCAGTAAGAAGGTGCAAAGATCATGCAAAGAGTGACTAGCTGCCATGAGAAACCTAGCAGACAGATTGGTATTTGGGGGTGTCATGCTAACACTGTGATTTTATTCCGAGTTTGTGAAATCTGTAACACGTACTTAGTAATAAACCCTATGCAGAACATGTATTACAAGTAAAGAGAAGAGACAACATGAGACTTGAATTACTAATACAGTAGTTTCCAGCCAGGGGTCAAGGTCAAAGAGCATACTGATAGTGAAATCAGCAGCCGTTATTTTCATGTGCCTATTTCTTGTCCGCAGCCATACGTTATGCTGAAAGAGTCATGTATACATCATGAGCACACTGATGAGAGCTTCTGGCAATGCTCCAAAACGGGGCTATAAGGAGCAAATGACAGTTGGGAACTGGCAAATTTCTGGGGTCTAAGTTTTTAAAATATGAATGGATTTTCCGGGAGGCGAGGGAGGCACCAGTAAAATATTTCCCTGGCATCAGAGTTATTCATCTAAAATAATTCAAGGAAGGCAGTACTGGTCTGCAAAATCCTGGCTAGAAGAATTATTAAAACAGGAACAGTAGGCAGAGTAGGAATTACGGCCACTTTACTAACAATATAGAACAATACATATATGTTTTTTCTGAAAGCTTATCATTAGTGCCAGTCGTAAAAAAATGACTGAAACTAAATGTATAAACTTGTAAAGATGGACTCCATTTTAACCACATACTGAGCAATTAATTCTTTACTACAGCTAGCCTTGAATCAGCTATATGTAGGTAAACAGCATCCTTGAATACTATCTGATAACATTATACTCATATACTAAGGCAATTGTATTTAGAAGTCTTGAGGTTAGAAAGGGGTGATGTAAATTCATCTAGATTGATATTTTAGCTTCAGAATAAATTACGTGCTTTAACTTGGGTGAGTGAGTTAGAATTAAATTTAAAACCCCAACCTGGGCCCTCTAATACCTATGACTGTTTCAAGTCAGACACCTTCAGGAATGGCATCAAGATAACTGACCTCTCGAAGTATTGTAGGGGAAAGAGCTAAGAACACCCAGTTCCATATGAAGCTCTCTTATGGAGAGGACTCTACTGATGGTAGATGTTAAGGTCAAGTCTACCATATTTTACAAAATGTGGCATCTTGGAAGCAAGGTTACTGCTGCAGACCTATGGGGCCCATTACATGGTGCTTACAATGCTCATGGGCTGTAGGAGTCTTGCTCACCGGGTCTGGCACTGGGTATATTCTTGTGCTGCTGCTTTCTCACACCGTATGAAGTCCTTGAATAGCTGTTTTAAAGATGCTCAGTTATTTTCCTCCTAAGAGAAGAGCCTTGTGGGCAGAAGATAATGCTGTGAAGCCTTCAGGTAGCTGAGGGACATGAACCTATAACTACTTCATTCTAGTGGAAGGTTTCTTCTGCTGAGCATAAATTGAGACCATCTTTAGGCACTTGGCTCTTTTCAGGGTAGGCTCTGAAAGTGAAAATGGGCACAGAGCACCTCACTGGTGACTACCAGCAGGAACACAGGCTGCTGCATGGACTCAGTGGTTGTATGTCTGTGAATGCAGAACATATAGGGATGTGTAAGGAAATCTCCAAGGAGAACCTGAGGAGGCTCCAGGCTTAAAACACTGTCAGATTTAGCCAAGATAGGGTGGTGGCTGAAGGATGGGCAGGTAGACTTTGAGCTTTGGCACTGGAATTGCTTTTTTATCTCTTTGTGCAATGCCTGTAGGAAGGAGATAACAGTTTTTCACCAGCTGGCAGTAGAGTGGCAAGTAAACTAAGAAAAAAATAGAACAAGAATGGAGAGAGTTATACAGTGGTAAAGGCTTTAAAACTAAAAGCTAGGCAGACAGAAATACATTACCTCAACAGCACCGGAATCTGAAGCTGAAAAATAGAGAATTGTGCCTGTCCTGGAATTAATAACTTTCAGATGAGCAAGCTGAAAGCCCAGAAGTAGACTCCAAGTTAAAACTGTATCTGTTCTCTCTTTAGGGTAAAATTGTTTTAAGACACTAACAAAGCAGATGATGGTAGCAGGTATCACAGTGTGACAGTGAAAGACCAGTCACTGAACACAGAGTGCATCAGCAATCTGAGGATGGCCAAGTGAAGATGCCCAGTTATGCTGCCCAGAATAGTTTACTATAAAATACTGCAGAAGTCATATAGTAAGAAAAGCAACGGATGCACCAAATGGAGGTGAGCTTCTCTGTGCTCCCTGGAAGCGGCCACCAGGCCAACAGGAGAAGCTGCAGAAATGAAGAAGAGAGGGCTGGAGCTGGACTGAGCCTAGAGGAAAAAATATGACTTTTAACAAAGAATCATATATTCACACTCCAGTGATAATTTGCCCAATTTCTGCTACTTGTAAATACCATCATATAGTCATGCAGTGGCAAGGAGGCAGCGAGGCAGGCAAGCATAGTGCTCCTAGTGCAGAGCAAATAAGCTTGTACCACGTTCTCACGGCAGAGGCTGTGCTAATGTGAGTATGCTCAGCGCATGCCTGGTATTTTTGGAAGCCTGAGCAGATTCAAAATAGTTGAGCGCTGATGTGTCTGGGATCAGGAGCCCAGGTCAGAGGGGTTAGGAGGCAGGATTTGTGGTGGCGTAGCTGCTTCCAGCTCTCCTGCATCAGGCAGCATCCAGGACCCTTCGCCACCAACTATGTGCTTTCCTTCTCACAGCCAGGCTAGTTCATTCTCATGTTCAGCACCATGCAACATAGTTCTTCATAGATTTACCCAAAGGTATAAATCTTTAACACTGCTTTTGGGTCACTGTGCAAAGCAGTTTTATAATTGTTAAAGTGGACGGACCTAGGAAGACAGACACACCGGTCCCGCTGGAAAGGCATTACCTTAGGAACTGTATTGTGTGTATTTTTATTTCCAATCTTAGCCACAACTGGAAAAAAAAAACCCAAACCACCAACTCAAAATGCCGTTACTTTCTGTTTAAGTTGCTGTAAAAATCCAGTCCATGCGTGCTTTGATAGGAGATAGCCTAATCCTCTTCTTGCTCGAGTGGTCTCTCCAATTTCTGCCGTAAAGTTGACAAGTCCCTTTGGGTTTATGGTTAGGGATTTATTTTTTTGTTTTTAGACTTTTTTATTTTTTCTTTTGCTTTACTGATTTTACCTCAGGGGAAATCACTGAGATTTTTTTCCACAAGCAATAGTTTCTTATTTATTTAGCTAAGCTGTCTAATTCCATTAAAGGTAGCTGTTCTGGGCACCTTTATAAATGTTCCTCCTTTTGCTCTGGATTCTTGACATCTTACAGCATCTCTTTACCACGCTAGTTGGCTTGGATAGTTAGGGTTACATTAGGTTTCTCTAACAAACAGGAAAACATATTTAAACCTCTCACAGAGGACAGTTACTGGGTCTGTTCCACTCCAGTGGGACTCACATCCAGCAAGCTGGGGACAGAGCTGAAGGAAAGACAGAAGAGAAGTAGTTACATTTCTTCTGCACTAACTCATGCCCCAAAAACATGCAGGTTTCAAATGCAGAAGTTAAATAACTGACAGGGTTTAATAACTTTTCCTGTGATGGGTGTGCTGAAATTTTCCTTTAGATCAAGAAGGTACCTTTCTATAGCTCTGCTCTGTGTCACATCCCAGAGTGGTGGATGTCATTGCACAGGAACAGTTGGATAAAGAGTTATAGGCTGAACTATGCCAAAGGGCAGGAATGTGTTATTCTTCCAAATACCATGTAAGCTGTTCAGTTTTGTTTTCTCTTGACAAACATGGGCTAAACTAATTGCATTTTATTTTACGTTTTATTTAAATTACATTTATAATTTTGCAGATAGCTGTAGACAGAAGTGAAATTAACACCCTTATCTGAGGGCTTTCCCAGAGATATGGCTGTGATTGTACAAACACCCACTAGAAATACAAGTAGGTAGAATGAAAGGGGATGCAACAAGAGCCACCTGCAGAAGGCTGGAGCAGGGTACTTAGCAGACCTCACTTATCTCCATCTCTGGTGTGTCTAGATTTCAGGGAGAAAAAGAAATGTGTTGTCTCAGTATTGGTAGTAAGGAGTGTACTCTGTAGGGTTGAATTTCATTTTTATAAGCTACAAAACTGCCTAAACTGTATTGCTCCACATTATTTCTCTGCGTGGTTGCCTTGTGAAACAGCATGAATTTAGTCTGAAGAATTAATTGGCTAAATGGATTGAAGGGAGTGCAAGAGCAAGGGATTAAATTAGTTCATTTTATACGCAGGGAACAGGGATATAGGCTGGCTGGTCACCATTTTAAGATTAACTCAAGAAGGCAGAAGGAGAATAAAAAACTGAATGCAGATCCTCTTAAGTCCCAGACTACTCTCTTAACCATGAAAGCCACCTTCTCAAGCACAGTTATGTTTATAATGTGGCCATGCATCATACATCAAACCACTTTCTGCCTCCAGCACACCCTCACTTCAGCAAAATTTCAACTTTGAACTTCGTATCTCTAAGGGCCAAATCCTCCAGCAAAAATTGTTCTTCCAGATTAATACGCTTTGCATCCCCAAATGCTCTGGAATTGCAGAAAACCAGAAGGACACTAATGAAGAAATTGTAACAGATTTTTCACAAAGCTGATAAATTAGGCTAATGTGCTAGGAAATACAGCTCTATCAAAAATGAGGACAAGGTAGCTTACGAAGTGAAAGCCCTTGGCTGAGGCCAAAATCTGTTTTAGTAACGGTTTCAATTTGACGAGTCAGGAGCAAGGAACACAAAAACCTCTTCCTAGGGGGAAAGCAGAGCCCTACTTTATTTATGAAGTCAGGAACCTGACAGGAGTACATTAAGCTTTGTGAAGCAAAGCTCCTGCTAGGCTCATAAATGATAGCAGGATTTCGGGGGTTTACTATGTAAGTACTGGAGTTAACTCATCCTAGTAAAGTGCTCCATGTTTGAAGCAACACAAATTAGTTGGCAAAAGCTGCTTTAAAATAATGTGGGTTGATGGGATTTCTTCACCACTGCATTTGGAAGGATGCATCATGATTTAATTCACTGAATATCAGTATATATTAGTGCAAATAGCACAAACACTGCCAGGGCTAAATTAAAGAATGGTTAATTCTATTCAGAAGAATATTGTATGCTCCACAAGGTTTAATTTAAAAAGGAGGACCTTTTCAGGATCTTTTATAGAGAACATATCCTGATAATGACATTAAATTGCGAACAGATTCTGGGGTAGCAACATGGCATTTCTGCTCCTTGGCTAGTCTGCTTCTTGATCAAAATCAAATATTCTTTAAGAGTGAGATTCAGTCTAATGATACACAGAGCAATAGCTTATCTATGTTACCTATGTGAAACCTTAAATAAGTCCAGAATTTTACCTCAGACTTCCTGTGTAGGTATAATCATCAATGTATAACACCTCTTCAAGTTCATGTGTCATTATCGCAGTAAAGATACTGATCACTAGAAATACAGTGCTAAAACACACAGTGCTGGATCCTGCACCAATAGCCACATAAACAAACGTGTCCTCTGCAAAGTGGGACAGCAGGAAAAGCTGCACCTGCAATAAGGACATCCATGTGACAAAAATCCCAGACAAAAGGAGAGCGCCTGATATAAAAAGTATGGTATTTAGTTTAAATTAATCTTCAAAGTACAGAAATACAGCTGTGTCCTGGGGCTCTAATTTTAGATAAGGAAACAAAACTGTGGAGTCCCTTTGACAGCTCTCTATCCAACTCTTGCAAGTGGAAGAAATAAATGACACTAAAGTCCCTTTAACAACAGTGTAACTATATTTATCAAAGTATAATTATAGCCACCCTGGCAGCTGTATTTATGCTGTTTTACCCACTGAAACCCATTCCTTGTCTCTAACTCAGCACAAACCCTATGTTTAGTCCTGGCCGGATGGCCCTACCTGTGGAAAAACACTGGAACCAGACAAGCAGCTGCGTGGAAAAGGCTGCTGTTTGAGGAACTGAGTAAATTGAAGTACTTTCTGTAAGGGATGATGCTTAAAAGAGATAACTAATTCCAGTTGTGCCTGGGTGTTTCTCTATGAGATACACTTGGGTTTGCCATGAGATCATAACTTCAATGCAGGCACCATTAAGTGAAATTATATGGCCCCATATAATGCAGCAGATCAGATTTTCATAATATTCTCCTCTTGACCATAAAAAAAAGAAGTTCCACTGAGGAGACCCAAATCAGGCTTAGCCCACCCCAGGTAGTTTGGCACTACCTGAACTCAGAGGTCTGAAAAATAAAAAGCTCTATGGAAGGAGATTCAGAAAACTGATGATTCCACTGTTGTAAGACTGATAAACAGCAATTCCAGTTTGCTTCAGCTTCCTAGCTGCTAGTACAGTATCCATCCCCTTGGTCTAAGCAAAGTGGTTGAAAATATCCAGAAGAGTGCTTAAGGTACATGTACATATGTGTATGTGCTCATGCATATTTACCTCTATGGAGAAAGAAACAGCTTTCAGGTGCTCACTTCATCTTGACCAGGAGTCAGCCCCAAAGCAGAGCAAGAAGGCTAGCAGGAAGGGACAGTAAACCATTTACAAAATAAAACTTACCTGAAATAAAATTGGCTTTCCAAAATTAATGATCAACCTCTTCCCATCTGATGTACCTGCATCCTAAGTTACTTAACAAAAATCTCTTGGTTAACTATTTGTTCTGAGCAGCTCAGTTCTATACAAAGAAATAATTAGGGCTGTGTGTCTTTGGCCCTTTGTGCAGGATTAATAGTTGTGCATTCAGTGTTACATGTATAAACATGCAGATGTACCTTTTTGGACACAGGACTGCTTTTGCAAAGTTACTGGTAAAAGAACTGTCCCCTTATGCAGTGCGTTGTGGGACAGAATCGTTTGCTGAGGTTACATTTGACTCCTAAGAGGTGAAAATTTCCACCCCAGACTGGAATCACTCGGGTGGCTTTCCAGCATCTGGTGGTCTGGGGCATTGCAGCTCTCCCAGAGCATCCATGCTTGAAGGTGCGGGGCCCTCATGCCCAGCTGAGATGACCCACCGCTCTGCTGCCCTGGGGATGTGCCTACTCTTCCTTGGCGTGGGAGATACAATTACGAAGAAGAGCACAGGGTTTAGCTTCAACTGTAATTGCTCGCAGTGGTGCTGATATATGCACTCAGTGAGACGAAATGCTTTCCCTGTGCAAATACACCAGAATTGTAGTTCCTGGACAGCTGAAGGGACTTGGAGTCCATGTCTATTTTTAATTAAAAAAAAAAAATAAAATCCAAACTGATGAGGAGCTCCTTTAGTTCCTTTGACCTAAGAGAGGCACAGAAAGCATTCCCAGATAGGTAAGCTCTCTATTTACTTGTTCTTCCAGAAGCACAAGGCATTTTCAGCATGGGCATTAGGGGAATAGGGCCCACACCTGTGCTGGGTAGGAGCAGAGTTGGCCCACAATAGCCAAAGCCAACTGGTAAGCAGCAGACAAGTGGCTACAAAAAAGAAAGAACAAACGCGTAGGGCTCCCCAGACATCTCTAGGTAATGCGTTGCACAGCTAGCAGGTGATATGGTTCTGATTCCCTGCAGTTAAATTGGACCACTGTTTGCTATCAATGTTGTGGGATTTTGATAATAAATCCTCAGTTCTGAGCATCATCTCTTCAGTGAGTGAAGTGATAGCAAATGCTCAGCGGTTAGCTTTCCCCTTCCTCCTCCCCCCATCATCTCCAGCATCCACAACTTCCCTGCAAGAGTGCCTAACTTCACACCTACGAACTGCTTTCCACAGACATCAAACTCATAAAAGGAAACCAGACGTTTTCCTTAACATCATCATCTAAAAAAACATCTTAATAAAAGCTGAGATTAAAAAATAGGTATTATAAATTACTCCACAGGACTAGACAAACAGCCTTCACACTCCAAAGGTAAAAGCCTTATTTCAAGAAAGCAAGTACTCTGACAGCAAGACGCAGACCAGTATCGATTGCTGCTCCCATAAATCACATTTATTTTCCAAATAATAGGAAGATTCATTGTTTTCTGCCAAGCAGTGTCACCTGGTAATAGGAGCCAGTCAAAGCAACAGTAATTTTCACACCATAAAAACAGTATCAAGCCTGTTCACTGAGTAGGATGAATGTTATTGATTAAGGGAAAAACAGACCTATAAAAACAGGAGACAAAAGCAAAGAAATTAAGTAATGACGTATCGGGTGTGTAATGAAAGGTCCGTTAACATTTCCATTATTCAGCTTCCCTCCCCAGTGCCTCCTCTGAAGCATTTACAACCCTGCTCAGAAACCTCCTCAAACCAGGGCTGCAAGGGGTTAATGGTGTGAGACCGACACTTAAAGAAGGGGAGTACAAACCATAGTACAAAAATGAAGGGAAAAGTCCTATCCTGGTCTCTGTTTATTGACACAGCAAAAACCCCAGGGCATTTCACCGAATCGACTTTTTCTGCTGTAGAGAGACATAAGGCTCAAGGGACAGGCACTGCCAAAGAGTCACAGTCAGGAGCAGCCATCGAGCTGTGGGAGAGGAGACATGTTTACCTGCCGGTATCTGTCCCCTGTGTGAAGGGCTAGAAACTACGGTCCCATCCCCCAGTCCACTCATAGTCAAAATAAATACAAGAAAAACTGAACATATAAATCCTTATTCTCAAAATTCACCTAAACTTTAAAAAGAAAAACCATCAATACCCCTCATCTACCATCACCATACATACCACCATCATGTACACCAGATACCTCCAGACTGCCCAGCAGGAGGCAAAGCAAGTCTCACCAGACCAGTGGTGGAGAGGGACTCCACCAATTCCGTCACCCACATCCCACAGACACAATTTCATACCCAGGAATGCTGCAACATCCAGAAGGGTCCTGTGTATTTCTTACTGACCACCAGCAATGCAGCCAGCAGTGGTGGAAATGAAAAGCCTACTCTACTTTCAGCTTTCCTGCCTGTGCTTAGGCATCTGTCACTCTCTGGGTTAAACTGAGAAGCATAGGGCCAGTTTCTAACCTCCTGACTTTCCAGATCATGCCTTCATATTCTCAGTTCTACAGCAGCAACACGCGATGGCATCATCACCCTCTTCTAGTCAATGCCAGCAGAAAATAGCCCTAAAATAAAAGCAATCTCACAAACTTTCCTCTCTGCCAAGACAGACAATGTCTTGATGACTGGAGGTTTTGAGCAAGGTTAACCCTTGCTAACAAGAGACTGATGACTTTTCTGGGTGGAAAATAGATTCTGAAGGCAGCTCATTGTTTGCAGCTTAAACAGAACATTGCCACACCACAGACACAAACCTACCTGCTAACTAGCCCAGGAAAAACTTAGTAATCTCTGCATGAAGCAGCAGTTGTTTCATAATTGGGCTGGTAGAAACACCTATAGGTCTCTAGCTTTCTCAGCTGACACATCACAATAAAACATGATATGAGGTGACTCATTACCGTCGTGTTCTATCACATCCCATCTCCTAATGCAACCAGAGACTTGCATTACATGAGCTGAATAATATTTTCCTACATATTCATGATAGAAAAATCTGTGGTTTCAAGGGAAGTAATTTTGTTGATTAAAACCCGACACCACCAAACCTGAATCCTGCTGAGAATGAAGAGGCTGTGGGTTCAGATGCATTCAAAACAACCCTTCCTGCAAATTGTAGCAGGGCTACCTGCTGGAGCAGGGGCACAGTGAGCAGAGGTTACCTGTCACTCGAGCCTGTGTCTGCACTCAGATCAAAAACCTGTTGGGCAAAATTGCATTTAAAGTGGAGCTGCAGACCCACATTCACTCTGAGCTTTGATAGATCTTGGCACAACCATTTTGGAATGAGAGGGAGTGGATCTATGGGTCAGTTTTGACTTTGCACTTTAAGAGCCAGTGTTTGATGTCCTGCACCCTCTGGACCCTCCCTACCACTGAAGAAATAGGTAAACTGATGTTTCCTCATAACTAACTCCCCAGATGTTTAAAATTTCCCTGATGATGTCGGGGACCCTAAATCCCAGTAAGCGAACACTTGCATTCAGCAGTCCTCGCACAAGAGATGCTGTGGGGAATAGGGAAAATCACAGCCCAGAATGCTACAGATGGGAGGTATCATCTGCATATTGGACAAGAGGTTGGAAGTGGAAAAGCTGCCATAGGCAGTGCTGCAGAAATAAGGGATGCATGGAGTCATGCTGTCCACATCTCCAGCACTGTCTGCAGGGATGTGTTACACCAAGACTGGATGTGTCTTCCAAAGGTTACTGGACCCGTCCCCCTGGTTGACAGGCACCATACAGCCAGTGCTGGTTTTCCATGGGAGCAGGGGAACTGGCAGCGGCCACACCAGGCACTTGTGACAATAAGCACTTACTCCAGTGCTGCCGGCCTGCCAGCCAAGCAATTACAGGCAGTTAATGCTTGCAGCCTGAGGAACAGCGAGTGGTGGCAGGAGCTGTGCCTGAGTCAGAAGGTGCACGTCCTGTCAGCTGCCAGGGAATGCCCTGTGACGTGCTTTCGGCTGAGGGGGTGGGAATGAGGATGAAGGTGTGTGGGACCGCGCTCTGGAGATACCATCACTGCCATGAGCTCATGCGTTCTCATTCCAGAGCCTGTGAGAGCCTGGTGAGACTGAGGGCATCGGAGCCAGGTCTCAAGCACTGGTCTGCTCTTCCTGCACCCCAGGCTTTGCATGGCCTTTTTCCGTCAGGCTGATAGTGGGGTATTAGCAAGGTGACGAAGTGCTCGTCATGATCATCTGGATGGTCATCACATATTATAGAGCTGAGCAACGTCACTGTTTAATAAGCTTTCCTGACCTATCTGAGAGGGCCCCTAAAGGTAGGAAAAAGCTTTTCTGCAAGGAATGGTTCAATATGCTGGACCTCTTGAGCCATAAAAGAGTTAACCAAAGGTTGGCATGAGGCAAAATGTGCCAAATTGTGAGTGGCTATAAAAAGGTGAATGAGGTTGCAGTGTCCAGGGTCTCTACCAGCATCAGAATGGAGAAGGGGAGGAAAACAAAGGAAGCCGTAGAAGAGAGGTTTAAAACACAGGAGTTATCCCATTACCCAGCGGAGTCAGATGAGGGATCCTTTGCCATAGGACACTGGCTGTTGAGCAGTTTTCTAGGTTAAGAGGCAATTGAGTGGAAAAAAACCCCAACATACTGGGCAACAGAAAGACCATTTCTGGATCCAGGAACCTCAGAGGGACAGCGCTGCAGCTGGGAAAACATTTTGGTGAGGTATAATCACATGCTTAGCCTGTTCCTGTGCTCTCCCTTAGGCATCCACTGTTAGTCACTATCAAAGACAGGACAGTGGGCCAGGTAGCTGACAAATCACTTTTATGGGTATAGAGTGTGACTCACAGCACTGAGAAGGCTCTAGTGCTGGTTACCTCCTCGCCTTGAATCCCAAAGCAGTAAAACCAACGCTGTCACAACACTACCATTATGACAGGTTGTGGCTTGCATCTGCTGCCATGATCAAGTTATGCACCTTTGGTGAGTGTCCCTTCCAGGTGCCGTGGGAAGCGTTTGCTTAGTGCATCTTAACATCTGAGAGCTCCTTCCCTTCCTCAGCTCTGAGTGTGCAGTCTATGAAAGAAGCTTCAAACTATCTCTTGATCTTACATAGCAATACACAACCAGCATTGCTCAGCTTAACATATTAAACCGTCCAAAGCTGTCACATGCTGGGACTCAAAAAATCAGGCAGAAACATATATTTCATCAGTTTTAACCTAATATCTTTAAGAGGTGTATTTGCTCATTGGCTTTGGTGTGCTCTGCCATTTTGCACTGTTAGCTTGCATCTTAAAAGTCAGACTGCGTGGAGAACTCATAGCAGCCTTCCAGTATCTGAAAGGGGCCTACAAGGATGCTGGGGATGGACTATTCATCAGGGACTGTAGTGACAGAACAAGGGGTAACGGGTTAAAACTTAAACAGGGGAAGTTTAGATTGGATATAAGGAAGAAATTCTTTACTGAGAGGGTGGTGAGGCACTGCAATGGGTTGCCCAGGGAAGTTGTGAATGCTCCATCCTTGGCGGTGTTCAAGGCCAGGTTGGATGAGGCCTTGGGTGGCATGGTTTAGTGCGAGGTGTCCCTGCCCATGGCAAGGGGCTTGGAACTAGATGATCTTAAGGTCCTTTCCAACCCTAACTATTCTATGATTCTATTCTATGATTCTATGGAGGAGTTTTTCTGAAATCAAAGCAGTCAGACTCGTTACGAGAGCCTGTATTTTGGTCTTCCTTACTTCTTGCTTTTTGGGTTGGTTTTGCAGTGACGACATGAGGCCTCCTGGAAGAGGCAGAGGAAAAGTCTCAGATACTTGACATGATGTGCCAAATGACATGAGCAGTCTCTGCTTGTTGTGACGAGAGCAGCAAGGTAGCCTACCGCACACTTGGAAATGTCATCTCAGGTCAGCTCAGCCACTTTGGAAGTGGCCACTTCTCTCACTATCAGTAGTTAACAGCTGGTGGTTAAGAGGGCACCAACAAGGTACTTAACAAAGCTGACAGTTCCCAACACCTCTCCTAACCCTATTTAGCTACAACTTGTGAGAAGTCGTGCTGTGCTGACACAGAGCAGCTGAATTGATTCTGGTTTCAAATATAGACATTTATTAAAATTGAGATCTGTGTGTGGCTTTAAGTGTTTTAACTGTGTGGCTTTAACTGTCTGAATTCTCATCAGTGCAGAGAAAAATTGCCTTGCCTGGAGTTTTCAGTGCTACAGGCAAGTGAGTAAAGTTTTGCAAACAGCGATGTCTCTTAGACCATATTCCAACTTGCTCATTGGAAGGAGGAGAATTAAATATACCTAATCATAGGCAACTGTACCACCACCACTATCCCCATCAATATGTGAGCTGCAGGGGAATAAGGTGCTCCCCAGTCAAGGTAATGTGTGAAAGCACTAAAATGTGAGCTAAGCTTGAATATAAAGGATAAGGACTGCACATGAAGGAAGATAAATGAGACCTAAAATGCAAGAAGGACTAACCTGTGCCTCCCAGAATAAACAGTCCTGTGCAAATGGCATGTAAAATAAAGGAGAAAAAATGGAAATAAATACATTTCTGTATGGGCAGAATAAAACAATGACATTCAATATAGTAATGAGCTAATCCCACCCCTTGATAGGTGAGAGAAGTTTGGTAGTACATGTCTAGGAACATTCCTGAAGAACAAGTGGGTACGAGTCGCACATTTCAGATGTGGTTGGCAGCTTAGAACTTCCGTAATGGTAATGGGCATATTTCTGGATATCTGACTCTCCTCTTTTCAAAAGAAGCATCTTATCAGTGTGTTATTTCAACAAATACATACAAATGCTCATGAGACAGTTCTGAAATCTGGGGGAAAATCAAGTTTCTGTAAAGGCAGCCAAGCTGACAGAGAAAAACAGCTTTGTGTTACCTGCAGAAGTAGGATTTGCAGGTCTGCAAGCTGCCCACAAAGGTGGGCAGCAGCATGGAGCAGAGACTAGGCAAAAACTTGAACAATGCATTTTTGACATTTTGACACCTACACGCTCTGAGATCATTTATTTAAGATCAAAGTCCTGCCAAGTCTTAGCTCAAAGACCAGACTGTGCTCGTCTCTAAAAAGTGTGGAAACCCCACTGGATTAAAACCATTTTCATAGTGGCAGCTTCCAAGCGAGGAGAAGGAACCCTTATCTGTTGGTATTTTGTTTGTTTGTGATTGTGTCTCCCTATCTTGAGATAAAACTATTTTGTTTTCAGTGTATCATTTTAATTATGCTGTTACTCAACTGTCCTCTATCCCAGTAGTTTTATTTTCTCATGGGATGTAGTTTGGGTCTCTGAGCCCAGGTATCGGCTCTGAAAAGAAGCGTTTCGCAATACATTTTAGAAGTCACATCAGGTCTGTATTTAAATTAGCTCTGATCCTGTCCTCAGCACTTCCACAGAAGTGTTGTAGGATGGTCAGGAATCTTTCCCCAGCTTTCACAATACATTTATTCACAGCCACTCTTGGGCCAGCATCATCTGTTATCAGTTGTGGTGTCTCACACTCACCTGCATTTTTCCTGCCCAAACACATACTTTAAGCAACTATATCATCCTGCAGCCTTCACCTTTGCCAGGTGGATGCACTGAGATACAAGACCGCACATACATGCCTACTCATACATATGTGGCAGACATGGCACCATGTCCAGGCTGTCCTGCAAGCAGCATAGACATGTGAGCACAGTCCTACACCCAGGCTGAGAAGGGAAAAAAAAAAGGCTTTCAGATCCAAAAACACCATTCCAGAAATGTGTGTGGGCAGCTCACACATAATTGTATAAAAAAATGATACATTTCTCCTTGAGTTTTTGATATGCTGTGATTTTGTAATGTCAGGTATTGTTCTTCTGACACTGGTTTCTATCAGCTTCATGACAGAAGTTCAGTGCTGCTCATAAAGCCCTAACTTAAGTTATGCTCTTCAGAAATCCATCTCTTCAAACACACACAAGTATATGAATATGATACAATTGATTTTATGCTGCATTTCTATTTGGTCTTCTAGAACTTCTTTTTCCCCTCACTGATAGACAATTATCAGACACACACAATTCACAGTTTGACTTAAGACAAGTAACTTCACAAGCTTAAATTTGGAAGGCTTGTTGCTATTACAGATGAACTACATTGGCTTTGTATGTTAATATTTAAATGCGTGGACATGGGGAATGAACTGTAACCCATTATTACAGATACTTATTTTCTTTTCCTGGATTTTATGAGTATCAAGTTTATTTGCTTGTAAAATAAATTAATTTCTCAATTGTATGCTCTTGTTGCAACAATTATTTCTACTACACCATCTGCTTCACAGTGCTCAGTTAAAGCAGTTACCCTTCAGTTAAAATCCACAGATAATCAGGCTGAGAAGGAATGAATTAGGCTCAATGGCCATGGGCTCTCATTTCTTAATTTCTGGGCAAGCTTAGGCAGATTCTAGGTAGTTATAGGAAAGACTGTGCCCGTGGTTCCCTTCTCTGGGGACTCGGTGTTTCCCAGGAGTTTCTCCCAATAGCCCAGATGCAAGCGGACGAGCAGCTTTCTGGTGGGATAAGAATGCCTTTGGCAAGACAGGCTTCCTCACTAATTTAGAGCCTACCTTCAAGGTCTCCTACCTAATTAATGCTCTATCCTCCTCCTTCAGGCCTAACACAGGGATCAGGGTCAAGGAGATATTTATATACATAATCCCAGTCTGTTCTAACTCTTCAAGGCACATTCCTGGTCTGGAGCCACTCTGTCCTGTGACGCACGGCTGCTCACAACACAGGGACAGCCTGGGGAGACCAGCCCTGTGCTGGTGCCACCTCTCCCTTCCGACACTTCTCCTGTTTTTCCAAAACATGGCCTATTTTCCCATCATTTAAGGAGCACTGAATTTAAAATTAGCATATGTACTCTGAAGGACTTCTCCCAGAGTACAGAAAGCATACTAAATGAGCAGCTATTCAAAGTGTTGTATATTATCTGTAAGGAAAACGTGCAAGCTCTCTTTGAGGTATGCGCTCCTTATAGTAATTTTTCCAGCCAGAAAGAGCCCTCCTTTTCCAGTATCAGCCATTTGACACCAGGCCTTGTTGACTTCCCCATGGATTTAGCAAAAGGAATAACTTGGTACACCTACGGGCATTTTGTGAAAGCGAACTCGCTGCCTTTTACTTACAGCATGAACTCCAATTGAAACTAAACATGAACAACTGATGCCAGCTGTAGTCTACATACAGTACAGCACAAGAGGACAAAGTATAAAGGAGAATTTTCTTTATTTTTAAATATTAGTAACACTGCACAAAACAAAAAAGTGGTACTTAAGTGACAGAAAACCAGTACTCAGTTTTATTTCGTATTAGCCATAATTTAAATACCTTAAGAGTTCATGTACGGTTATATGTTTGCATAGGGTTACACTGGGTAACATAAGCATTTGAAGCTAAACTATTCAGATACCAGAGACACCAGAATTTGTTACATCATGCTAGAATGCAGACTTGATTTTTCTGTTTAGCTTCTTCTTTACGCTATTATGTGCATTCCAACATCTTTCAAATGTTAGGATGAGTGAGTTTCTGCAGGAACTGTGGACTTTCAATATTGCCAGGTTTAAGTCTGATACATCAACATGTTGGCAAAGGGAAGACAAAAGAAACAAAACCATAAGCTGCTAACTCCTACCTGGAGGTTAAAAAAGGAGGCAACATACTGACATGAAACATGCAGGTAAATACTTAAGGAAGCGGAAGGGCTCTGCACAAACTAAAAGGTTAAGAGAAGCAATGTGTCATGCACATGAGACAAGTATGGGAAGCAAGGAAGTAATCTTGCCAGAAAATACGTATTTCTTTTAAAATTAAAACATCTTTTCAAGCTAAAAAGAAATTAGTCCTACAATAAAAGTGATGCAAAATGCTTTCATACATAAAGGTATGAGGTTCCTTGCAGAAACAACTTGATAAAATCTTACATGGATGCTGAAAACGTTTGTTATCTAAAACCTACTCAGCAGAAACAAAGAGTTTTAAAGTAGCACTTAGGTCATTTGTCTCCAGGTTCTGAAAATAAACTTAAACTAAGGAATGATTTCACTAAATGATTCATTGGGAGTCAACTATGCTTAAGGAAATCAGTAGGAGTGGTTATAGGAGACCATCAGTACACTAAGTTTCTTAAAATCAGAAGACAGAACTTCATGGTACAATTTAAAATGAAGGAACATTTTAATAGGGACAAACCTTTGCTGCCCAGCTTGGGGGGGGGGAAATAATCACCGTAAAAGTAACTTATTAAGCTTGCATAAGTCACCCTATAAGAGCTCACGTCTCCCTCTCATTCCCAACGACATGAGTGAATAGGACTCTTCTTTCAACAGGCCTGATGTTGATGCAGAGTAACCAAACAAACAGGCATTTACACAACCCTTTATATCCGAACAAGACAAACAATAGACTAGAGTCATTTTAGTCCCAGGGAAGGAAGAGGTAAGAAATTCTGTAACACTTCCAATTTTCAAACATATCACACTTCTAACCAAGATAAGCCTCGTTCAAAATCCCTAACCCAACTGGCAAGAAAGCCACTCCGTGAAACTAACAAGAATAACATAGTGCAATTTTAGTACAGTTTTAAACATGAGTCACTTTCTTGCTAGCAGTGTGAACAATCAAAAAATATACACAAACGAAGTGTGCTCAAATGTAACATTAAGTTGTCATTATTATAAAGGTATTGGCATAGCAGAGAAGTCCATTTTAGTAACTCCCTTTGGTTGACTTCTTCTTCTTCTGGTCCTCTCTCTGCTTCTGCTTCCTCCTCTTGCTGCCTTCTTTGTATCCTGAAGGAAACATGGCTTGTAAAACACTATTCACAGCATTCATGGACTTTTCCTTCTAGCAAAAGCACATGTTCTCTGAATGGTTTACTGAATTTTAAAGAAAAGGTCTGACTTTCTAACGTGTTTTGGTTTTTTAAATGATGATTTCTACTATATCCCCAGTACTACTATATCCCTTCCATAGGATAGAAAGAAAATACTGTCAACCTTTGAAGTTTGAAAAGATCTGGAGAACTTTCAAAAGACTTCAAAGCCATTCAGGAAAAGCTTCAAAATTAGAGCACATGCAAATCCAGAATAATTTTCAGAACAGAAGTAATAAATAATACTTATAAAGCAGGAACTGTTTAAGTACTGGCGATTCCTGCTCACAGTAGTCAGAGTTACCACGGTATTTGCATTTTCATTTTAAGACTAGGGAATACCAAGAATCCCGATTAAATAAGATGCTCAGCATTTACCAATATGCATTTTATATACAAGTGATCAGCCTGCTCATGCTTTACTATGCACCATAGGTTATATTCTACTGCAGATTCAATGGTGCATGGAAGCATTGAGCAATTATTTGCTACAGGTCCAGTAGGCACAAGCCTCCAGCCACGTGGTCATCATCCCAGTGTTCCCCGCCTTTAAAGATGCACGAAAACAGTTCTTGCTCTGCATGACTTCCTCCAAGCTTGCAGTAAAATGCAACTTGCAGACTTGCATGGACAGTGAACTGTGCAGAGCCAACACCACATGTGCCCAAGTGCACTCAAATCCAGCCTCAAAGCTGGTAAACATTTCCCTCAGGCAATCATTCTGTGGTGCCTTGAGATAGCTGGAGCGATCCTTCAGCTCAGCAGTGCTCTGCACTGGGAGATGGCACAGTCCAGCGAACAGGGCCAGCACAGACCAGAGGAGCCACTGCAAGCCAGCTGAGAGGCAAGGCTGGGAGTCACAGGAATGGCCCAGGCAAGGCCCAGCTCCACCTGTCTGGAAATCTCTTGTTTTCCCCCTCCAGTCTGCCTGCAGGCAGGCAGAAATGACCCTGAGGGAGCCATGTCACCATTGCCTAAAGAGACCTGGCTCTCCATCAATTTAGCACCAACAGTAAAACTAAGATGGGAAAAGGAAGTGGTGGGAAGTCAGGGGAGTATGAAGCCACACCATGGCCGAAGTTTGCTCCTAATCAGAGCTCCTCCCAAGTGCAATTAAATATTGTTCCCACAGCAAAACCTCAGGTCTTTGGTTTAAGACTTGGGAGAACCATGAGATAGTCTTCAGGTTAAAAATCACTTGAGACATTACAAAAAGCTTGTGTGTTAGAGGAAACCCACTCCCCTTCGTGGCAAAGAGAAACTGTTCCTAGGTTATCATAACAGCTCCTAAGCTGGATCAGCAGCATGACTTCATCTTTTGCAATCACCTGAGTCAAGAAGCAGGATATTTACTTAGAAATTCTGCCATGAGTGATTAGCCTGAGCAAAGTTAGAGTGGAAACCAGCTGTATTGTTTAAGGAAGAGAAAAACTGGCAGTGCTTTGCAGAATTGCCGATGACTATTATCTCTGCACCCTGCTACCCTCCTGAGCTACAATCCTGCCCCAGGGACACTGCGTGAACATCTCCTAATTGAAAACTCCATCCATGAAGTTTACTTCAATGTGAGCCCCTCGGTCACTTACACAGTGTCAAAAATAGGATCCCTTGGCATTTAATTTACTGCTGTAAGGCACAGATCCCAGAAGGGCTCAAGCGTCTCTTTGCCTTCCCACAAAGCCCAGTGGAGGCGGAAGAGACATGCTGACTCCTACAAATCAGTCATTGAGGGATGTTATTCAAAGCATTTTTCACTTTACTGGAGGGAAAAACAGCATCATATCAGCTGATCAGAGCTAGTTCATGTAATAACTATGAAACATTAACATTTGGGGAAGTATCATTAAAGCCTAACAGGTTATTAGCTTCATAATTTTCTCATTTTTCATTCTCAAAACACTGTCAGTATTTCTAAAACGTTCCCGCATCCAGGCATGATTACATCTCATGCTGCTATTTATGTCACAATACTTCATTTTTTCCCCCAACAGTCCATTTTCTTCAAATGTTTGAGATTTTGAAAGCAATTCTAGCAACTCTTCCTTAAAAATACTGTGAGTCAATGTAAATTATGACTCGAAATGAATGCCACATAATTCATTGTCTTATAAATGAAACAACCCAAATGTTAAAATAATGTGGTATGAAGATATTCAGGCATTTGACAACACGGTCTCCTACCAGCCACCAGAATGATAAGGGTGAAAAGTGGAAATCTTTCAAGTGTTATCACTGACACACAGAAACAGATTGGCCAAAGCAGGAGATAACACACAAATACAGAGTATCTCAAGAGAAAACTGCCAGGTCTTTTCAGTTCTGAGCCTGCTGTGATAAATAATTTCCACTCTCGACCATTTCCTTTTCTACCCCCACCTAAGAAGAAAGGATAGGTCAAACTTTGCCAGGCTTTCAGCTCCATTGATGCAATGCTGGGTGATAACGGCTACAAACCTGATCCAAGCAAGTGAAGCAGCTCCTAACAAAAATAAAACTGCACACTAAAGATGTAACCCTTTGGTACTCCTTTCACTTGAACACTTCAACCAGCACTCATTAAAAGCACATTTAGCTGCCTTGGTTACAAGACCAGCCCCAAAGTCACGAGAGAACAAAATCTGCTATTTGATTAATCTGCAGTGATTCTGTGTCCTGGCAAGTTGCCAGCATCACAAAGTGGTCATAGAAACAACAGTTCTGGCCTTGGATAAGGGCTTTTCAAATTCCCACCCTTAAAAGCAACTGTTAGCAATCTTCACTCTAGAAATGCATTACAGGGTGGAGGGAGAATGGGTTGCTGGGAGCTTCCCCAAGGTTTGACATTAGGAAAACAGATTCACTCAAATGCAGATATATACCACCCTAACCTGGTATGTTCTTGCTTTAGTCAGCTGCCACGAGCAGAGATGGATGAAGCAAGAATCCACGCCATTTGGAATTACACCTGATTTACAACCAGGACAATTCTTGTCTACAATAAACAGCATTGGCTGACCTGCTCTTTCTATTTCATCCCCTTCTCTTCTACTTCTGGAAGAGCCTAAAGGAGCTATTCCAACTTCCATAAAGATGCTGAAGGATGAATCCAACTTCCAACAATGCTTAGTAGCAACATCTTCAACCCCTCATCAAGGACCAAAACCAAATTGGGAAGCCTCTCTGCTGCGTCCCAGATATTGATTTTCCTACTTCTCTGCCATCTGCACCTCCCAAAGTCACAGGTTTGTTCAGTCACCGACTATGAAACCTGTCACATTCTTGGGAGGCAACTACAAAAGGAGGTGTGCACATCAAGCGATTGATCCAAAGGGACAAGTGTCCTACCCAACCCATCTGTGGTATCCTACTTCTTCCTTCTCTGCCTGACATCTGCCTGCCCTACCAGGATGCGGAGAGCAGCCATGGGTCTGCTCCACCTTCCTTCTGCTGGCACAGAAGAGCATACGAGTCAGCAGAAGGAAACAAGGTGTTCAGTCATGACCAGTGATTAACAGGCAGCATTGCTGCTTCTTGACCTACATCCATCAGTAAGATAGGCCTTGGCCTGATTTTTATGAATCGCCTGCAAGGGTGAAGACTTCAGAGGAGTTTCTTTCCACTTCCAGGCTCTGAAGCACTGAGGCTGAGGTGGGAAGGATTCATGCTTTCTGCTCAAGTCCAGGAGAAAGCGGTTTTTGAGATCTACTATTTGCTAAGACTGTGGTCAGTCTTTTGCCCATCTTTAAACCATGAAAGCAGCCATAGCTCCAACATGCACAAAGATTTAACAGGGCAGTGGGCTATGTACAAGTTGGGTTCTGTAGTGTTTTCCAATTTCCTGCTCTTAGAAAGATCTCTCTAGTTAAAACAATAAGTTGTTCTTTCAAAGGAAGCTAGCTTACTTCCGTGTTGCAGCCACCATCTGCTATTTTAGATGAGCCATACTTTCATATGCCATTATAAAAATTCACCCCAAATCACAGCTCTAGTATAATTTTATGTGTGTGACTCAATTTACAATTACAGCTTTACACTTTCGTATTCCCTCCTTTCAGTCCAAGCCACTGCCCAGCACACACCACAATCTGACCTACTAATTCTCTCCCCACATCCATAGCTCCTGGCCCATGCCACAGAGCATCACAGAGAGAGAACCTGCCTTTATATACAGGCCTGAGGTGACAAAACATCCCAACCCAACTAGGTATGCTGCTCCACTGTTTAATTATCCCCACTGTTAAATCCAAGGAGCAAGTTCTCCAGTTTCACTGGCCAACCCAGTGATGTAATTCCAACTTTGATGTGTTAGGGGACTGAAAAAACTTCAGCAACTTACTGGGGCCTGCCTTCATGCTTGCTCACCATACTATTTTCGATACCAATTTTGCCTAGAATCGCTACAAAAACATACCAAGCCAGATGTAACCTACTTGCTTGCTATTAAGGTAATACTATTACTGAATAGAGTCCAAGGTTTTACTCCCACGTGGCAAGCAAAAGCTTGCAAGGCTATGCAGCCTTGGAAGCCGCTCATGGACAACCCAGCTACCTTCCACAGGAAGCAAATGGGTAATGGGATGCTCTTGTACTAGCAGCCAAAAACCATGCGTGAAGGCAGCTCTGGCTAAGCCAAGGAATAACCAGCCGGCCTTCCAACCCTCTGCCACAGAAGAGCACAGCTGTTATCCTGTTCCATTGCACACAGCTACAGCCTGGGATGTGGAACAAAAGGAGAGCAAACTCCCTCCCATCATCACCTCCAGCATTCCTCACGCATTAGATTTACACAGAAAACAGTGGCTTTGCTTTCCTTTCTTTTCCATTACATGCCTGCATACAAGTATGTGAAGGAATTATAAAGTAATTAGTTTGGATAACCAAGCATATAGATTTTACTAGTTAGTAAAGTGTAATTCAGGAAAGCGAATGCCGGTAAAAAGAACGGAGACTGCATTAAAGATGAAATAAACTAAGTACAAATGACTCAACTTTCCAGCAGACGAATCCATGCCAGGAAAGGATCAAGATTAGTTAAGCTTGTTCTTTTAAAGTGGTTTCTTCCTCAGAGATGCCAGTAAATAAAAATGCAGCAAAAATGAATTATTAATGGTGTAAGTTTTAGGTTAATGCAAGCTATTTCATTCAAAAGGAAGAGAAAACCTTGCAATATTATCTTCCAAATAATGATCTTCATATCATTATTTCTCAGTACTTTAACAATTAAACATTTCCACCATTCTTGCTAGATAAAGGTCAAACATCTCAAACCCAGAGAAGTAGTTTTTTAGGGGTAGTTACCACTACCTCCACTATTAATGGGCTGCAACCCCCAGGTGTCTGTTGGCATTAATACCACTTTGACACAGCTTGGGTACCACCAGTCAGTCATACATCATACTGTCAGGAAGCACGTTATTTGCAGTACCTGAATTCTTATTAAAAAATTACTTGTTTGGAGCTAGAGAGCTGTTTTGAGATATGCAATGACTTCAGAGCATAAGCAGCTTTATTCTAAAAGTCCCTTACGAAACCAGGAACAGTATGAAACTCAGAGCAATTTCCACTAAAACACAAAGAGTCAGTGTTAGATGAAGAATCAAATTAAACCCAATTTTTTTCTATTAAATATCAGCTGTAATGCCTGGAAATCCTGACTAAGGAGAGGATTCATCTCACCTCTGGATATTGGTTGCCAGTCTAAACAAGTTGGCCACCCTTTCTCCTTGGGCACTAGAGAGAGTTGGCCACTTCCAGAGGCATTCCACCACATATTCAAGATGAAACCTATCCGCTTTGCCTTCATTTAAATTTGCTACAGACTTGCAAATTAAAACCAAAACATTCCCACTCTTCGAGCTGCAAAAAGAGAACCATTTCACTGCAGTTGAACCGTTAACATATGAGGATCTGCTTTCAGTGCCCTAGCTGGGACAACGTCTAAAACTGCCTTGCTATCTCGCTGCCAAAGGCCACACACCAGTGGTAACAAAACAGTCAGATTTGAGGTGGAACAGTGCCTGTTTTGAGGCCATTGAACTTAACTGTTTTCCACTGCATCGAGTGGGCTTTGGACCAAGGCAGAAAAAGATGCTATTCTTTCCCAGCGCTGGCCTGTGTAAGCACAGCAGCTGTTGCAGTGATCAATAAGAAGCCAAGCGGGAGCACGTAAGTGGTCTATGTAATTACAGCGCTGTGCTGGTGAAGCCTGCTTCCTGGGCAAGGCAGTCAGCAGAAGTGAACACCCATGAAGGAGAACGGCATTACTGGCCAGGGCTCGTGCACAAACTTCCCAGGGAGGGATTAAGACACTCACGTAGGGTTTTATGACTGACTCGACCAGTCCTTCAGCAGCCCTGTCCATCAGAGGAACAGTAGGCAAAATATTTAAAGCAACAGTAAAATCTTAAGTCTTATTGCAATCAAGTTTTCACCCTGAATCTTTTACAGCAATTCACAATCTACTGGCAGAAGAGAGGGTTTTGTGATTGCACGAATACTTCTAGAAATTCATTTTAATTGCAAACTTGTGCGTCTCAGAGCATAAATAGATTCACAGCAAAAAGTCTGAAAAATTGCTCCAAAATTTGCAAGGTGCACGTCAAACCCAGGTGCTCTTTGGAAGCATAGTGATGTATTGTTATGATTGTAGAGAACTTCAAGCCTCCAACTGCAGAGCCAAGGGTTTGTTTTGCTGGCTATAGATACAGGAGACAAAACCTACAACCCTTGCACGGGAGATTTCAGGATATCAGCCCAGAGGTTACATTGAGGCTTCTGCAGAGGAACCTTAAACTTTTTCTTTTCTTTTTTTAAATAAAAGATTCACCTGGGATACCCCTAAAGAGACAAAACTTCCAGCAACTGATCAGGAAGACATTGATCTAAATGCCTCTATTTTTATAAGCTGTCATCCCACCTGATATCTTTAGATGTTCCATACAGAAGACAGCGTTACATTTAAAGGCTCATAAACACAGCAGAAGTTGGTACAGCACTGGGAGTATGTCAGCACACATTTTGGGGTACACTGCATGTTTTTCCATGCACTGTGTTTACCCTGAGGAGCCTCATATGCTCGCACTTCCCAGCACTTCACCTAATTCATCATCACTACGGAGAACGGCCTTTGTGGGCATCCAAGTAGAAAGGCATCTTCACATTTGAGAAAAACCTGTCCTGGCAGTCCTGGATGATCTTTGACCACAGGCTCAAATTAAGTAGTTATGAGGGCTCTGTTGTCCAAGATTGCCTCTGGACTGTATTGCTAAGACATTACAGACAGGGAATATATCAAAGGACTAATTACTTCCAAAAATAACTGGGACACTCGCCGTGCTTCCGCATTCACCTGAACGGTTTCAGCCTTCTCTATTGGGATTTAGGTGCCTAAAATTGAAGCTTCCAGAAATAATATCAAGTTGCTGAACTTCGCCTTCAACAAAGAAGCCAAGCACAAATTTAAGTAAATGAACATGTAAAGTACTGTGATCGGTCAGTCTCTAAAATGCCTTCACTTTTAAGAACATCGAGCATAGGCACTTCAGCAGCATAAAGGTATTTGCCTCAGATCCCTGAATATCCCAGGGTGTTTGTGAATCTAGACTAAATTCAAGAGCAGAGCTAAATGCAGGATGAAGGCACACAGGCTGCTGTTTATTATCTACCGGGAAGCTAACATTAGGTCAACACACAGCAACAACCCCTTTTTGGTTTTGGCTTTTGACTAGCTGATGGGTCCTTATCTGTGCATTTCTCATCAACATGTTTGTGCACACCTGATAAATAAAAAGGGGTCTCCAAGCTGCTTGTAACTCGGCTTCTATCTTGTTCTTCCACCTCATCACTATTATAATGATAGGCATATCTGGGGGAACTGGCAGGCTTGTGAGACTTCAGCAGGCGAGGGTTGGTTGGCTGGAAAGGCAGGGCTTGTTGTCCTCTCCGTCTGCACTCCTCAGCAAAGGCTTCTTCATCTGCCTCACCTGAAAAAGCAAAGAGTGCAAGAAAAGTGAGCAGCACCCAAAATGCTTATGTTTAGCCTGAAAAAAAATCAAAACTGGGCTGGAAATTGGGTGTCACAAAACTACTGCCTTGGCTATGGTCAGCTCACAGACAGTCCTGTCCGTATGCCAGTCGGGGAGTGTCTGGAGCTCTATCAGTGGCCTTTCACCACACGGAAGCCACCCAAAAGTCAGTTAGATATGACAACTCGGGGTCACTGTCTCCTTTTTCCCCAGGGGCAGGGCGATTGAGCTGAGCACATGGCCGTGGATGATATTTTCGTCCTGTGCAGAGAGTGTTATCTCATCCCACCTCACCTGGACTGCCTGCCTAGGAAGGGTTGGCCCTCCTCAAGGAAAAGCTACAGGGAAAGGAAGCAGAAATACCCATGCTGGCTACAGGGATAGTGGGAGAAGAACAAAGCCAATGTGGGTTCAGAGGAGCTGGATGATGGATATCCATAGCTGGAAGGATGGTACAGAAGTGTGAAGGACCACATGAAGATGGGAATTGCATTGAAGATGCAAGATGTAAGCCCAGTCCAGACAGCAAGGCCGGCACGCACAACAGCGAATGAACACAATGGAAATAAAAACCTAACGTTTGCAAAACCATGAAAGATAAGCTACTCCCGTCATACTCATGCTGTTGTGCAGATGACACTTTCCTTTGCTGCAGGGACTCTAACAGTACCAATGCTGTGAAGTAGAGAAATCAGCTACCATAACACAAAAAACCTCCAGCACAACCACACATTGAAAAGCAAACAGTAAGACAACACATAAAAAAGCCAACCAAAGACATACAACATGGAAAATAAGGGGTAAAAAACAAAAAAACCAAAGTGAGAAGAAAGGTGTGTACCACATTTGTCTCAAAGGCTTTTTAAAGTTTCATTAATTCAATTACTTAAGTACTTTTAATAGAGCTGATGAAATACGGCGTCATTCTATTTGCATCAAAAGTGGTGTGTCACATTCTGGAAGTTTTTCCTGGGATGTGCTCTGCATCAGCTGCTTAGGGAGGGGTGTGTGCTCTCAGCTAATGCGTGTGCTCTTAATTCACGGCTGGAAAATGCTTTGAAGATGGAAAAGGCACCACGTATGCAGTAAGGAACAAGAGCAGTAATGCGCACTTTGTTGTGTGCACCAAACCACCACTACTTTCAAACAAAACAGGTTTCATTGTCTTTACCTTATAATCGTACATGGGTAGATGCTTTGGAGGGCAGGAGGAAAAGGAGGCAAGGTATGTTTAAAAAGACATTTCACAGTGCAATGCAGCACCCAAGGCCTCCTAGGAGAACTCCAAGACATGCCTCACATTGCTCCGCTTTGTGTTTGACCACCTGATGTGCATGGACATTATGCAGAGAACCCTTCTTCCTGGGTGATTAAATGCCCATTCCTCCCCCAGTGCTCACACTTTTTTACACTGGAGTCTCCTGCACTTCCGAAGGCACAGGCAAACCACACAAGAACACAAGTGATGGCAACACCAAGGATGTGCGGGTTTAGACACCGCCTGCCTGCATCGTACCAATGCAAAACTCTGGGTGTGCAGTTCCCCTTGCAGAAGGAGCAGGCTGGCAGGACAGCTTGTTTTCCCCTTGCATGGGGCACAGCACTTCAGCTACAAGAGGTGGTGAACAAGGGAAAGCTCAGAAAACAACAGGTACAGAATTGCCATCATTTCCCCATAAGAGGCCACGGGATTTTACGTGTTGTGCAGACTGAACTGAAGCATGTATCAGTCTGATAACACCAGGTCTATGAAAACAAAGCCTATAACAAGCCAGGAATTAAAAAACAGCATGGGAAACCAACGCACACCAGTTGCACATACAGACACCAGTCAAGAGAGTTCACTTCCCAACAAATTATAGCGCACCAGAAACAGGAGATCCCTCCCCTTCCCTGGAAACACAAACTGCATGGCTTTCTGATGTGGAAAGTCTTGCTTAATGTGTTTAAAATTCATATTGGCAAGCAGATGCAGGGATGAGAAACATGCTGTGGACATCCTCAAAGCTCTGTGTACGTGCTCGTGTGTGTGCATCACAGAGGCACCTCAATCAGACACACTAACACTAGCGCAACAGTACTGGACTCAGGGAACCAGCATCCCTTTGGAAGTTTATCCTCAGCCTTTTCCTCCTAGGCTCCCTACCTTTCTGTCATCAAGGATTTGTAATCAGAATTTTTGCTAACTGAGCTGACCTGTTATACTGCAAGAAAATTTCCCCTTAAGCTGCCATCAGCATTACTCTGCTGTTTGGGGTGAAAGCATTGCACACCGGAGGGGCTGCACCGGCATGCCGCTAAACACAGTGCAGTGGCAACAGAAGTCAAGCACTTTACTTACTTTGAATTAACCGCAAAGTTACCCAGTTTTCCCCCAGAAGAATAATTTGTGTTTCCTATTTCTGGCCTGCCCATGCCAGCCCCCATCTGTGATTCACCCACAGTGAAGCCCCGGGAAGATACAGAGCTGCTCCCCACCACTACACAGGCAGCACATTTCGCTGCTGAATCACAGACTGGTTCGGGTTGGAAGGGGCCTTTGTAAGACATCAGGTCCAACCACCCCTAGAACTAGCAGGGACACCTCCCGCTACATCAGGTTGCTCAGAGCTCCATCCCACCTGACCTTGAACACTGCCAGGGATGGGGCAGCCACAGCTTCTCCGGACAGCCTGTGCCAGTGCCTCACCACCCTCAGCATAAAAAGATTCTTCCTTGTATCTAGTCTGAATCTGCTTTCTTTCAGTTCAAAGACATTAGTCTGTGTTATACAGCTACAGGCCCTGCCAAAAAGTCTGCCTCTCTCTTTCTTATAAGCCCCCTGTAAGTATTGAGCCAGACTGAATAAAACTAGCTGTACCAATTGCAAATAGAAGACTTGAAAAGAATTTACTCTAGGAAAGGTCAGCCACACAGGGCATCACCACCACCAAGTGCTTAAACATTGCTGGAGCTTTGTCAGCAGTGATGTTTGTCCTGGAAATGGCTTTTAGGAAGACAGCTTATGTGCGGGGGGGGGGGGGGCATAGCTGAGTTCAGAGCTGAAATATTCACTTGAGAAGCAGCTTTCAGGGGTGCTCCAGCTTTAAACAGCCCTCGGTTCCCCTCACAGCTCCTTCTCCTGTGCCTCCAAGCCAGCACTCCCACGTGAGTGCTTGGGCAGCCGCGCCGTGAACCCAGGCAGGGGACAGGACTGACCCCAGTTAAAAATAACACTCTTCCTGCGAGCTTATTTTTAACCCAGCTCAGTGCCTGGATCCAGCTCATCCTGCAGCTGCCCCAGCTGGGGCAGGGAAGGGGGCAATTACTGGGGGCTGCTGGAATCAGCACCCAGATTACAGCACTAACCAAAAGCTCTTATTCTACTAATGCAAGTAATAATTACAAACCTTGCAAAACCGGTTTGGGGAAGTCACATTTCTAAGGATTAATTCTGAAAATGAGGGATTACTGGTGACTTTTAAAAACAATAATTAAAGTCTGGGGTTCTGGTGCACCAGCTTCTCCTAAATGAAAAGCAGCTTCTGGGGAAAAAGAAATCAAACACGAGCTGTACCATCCTAAAAACTTGCATCAGGACCAAAACCTGCCGTCTGCTCCAAGCAAGAGGGGCCAAAAAATAACTTGTCATAGCAAAGTGCTGCTGTATGAAAGGGGAAAATATGGATCCTTTAAGCTGTAATTAACCAGTAGAGGGCAATATTGCCTATCATGAGGGTCAATGTTATCAGAAAAGTCACTGCCAACTTGTATGCACTCAGTAACATATCGATTTTGCGCGTCTAAGGCAAACCCCGAGTACAATTCTTGGACTAGGTGGGTGCTTTGGGGGAGCCGCCAGCTAAACCAAGGGGTCCATGTGTGCTCTTGGGAAATGGAGTTAACACAGGAATAAAAGCACTAAGGCAGAAGATATTCCAGTTGAGGTGGGACAGGTAAGGCATGGAGCATTTCACAAGAAACAGGGGCTAGCATTATTATCTTGTGTTACATTTAAATATCATTCATGTACATCCTGGAATTGCCCTGAAATCCTACCAGGAATCAGCGCTAATTAATGGCAAGATAGTAATTAACAGGAACACACTGAACAAACCAGGGTAAACATCCTGAGGATATCGAACCACTGGTTTACATTCACCATGTCACTTCCCGTGCAAGAGGAAGCGGAACCTCCTGGTTCCCGCACGGCAGCCCTACCGCTCGCAGGCTATTTTCTGACACACCTAACCAAAACAAAAATGCATGTAAACCAGGATTTTCCCCTGTATTAAGAAACAAAGAGTGGGCACACCAGTTTGCTCAGTCCAAAGGAAGATTTCTCCAAGGCCACGAACACCACACAGCTCTTCCTGTAACCGGCATCAGAAGATGTAACTGCTGAAGAACATCTGGCTTTATCCAAGGACACAAGACGCTCCAAGCTCAGCTCCAGCCAGCCAGTTGTGCAAGGGTGGCTTGCAGGAAACTTACTGCATTCAAAACTTTCTTGAATGATGGCCAGCAAAGTGTCGAATACTTTAAGACTTTAAAGTTAAGAGGCAAGAAGCCTGAAGCTCGGAGCAGGACACTGTATTGCTGCTTCTAGAGAAGACTCAACTGGAAGGCCAAGCTGCTACTGATGCCAACTGACAACACAAGAGGGCTAAAGAAGAAAAGCTTTGCTTGACTTTCCCCCTGCCTCCGATTACAATGGCTTGGAATTTACCCTACGCCTACAGAGAGCACTGGAGTTTCTGATTAGTCAACTATATCCACTGCTGCTGGGGAGAGCTGAGCTGTGACTCATGGAGCTACCCAAAGACAACAATAACAACAAAAATCCCCATTTAAATACATTTATCTGAAGGCAACAGCACTACTATCTTTGGAGTCTGATGATCAGATTTTTGTACTGCTACACTTTTTTGCTGTTACAGCAGCTCCGGTATTAATTTTTACCTTAGCAGAAGATACCAGGGTTTTTCTGAGACTCAAGTCCAATAGAGAATCACAGAATGGTTTGGATTGGAAGGGACCTTACAGCTGCTCCACTTCTAAACCCCTGCCATGTGCAGGGACACCTTCCACTAGACCAGGTTGCTCCAAGCCCCATCCAACCTGGCCTTGAACACTGCCAGGGATGGGGCAGCCACAGCTTCTCTGGGCAGCCTGTGACAGAAGCTCAGCACCCTCACAGTGAAGAACTTCTTCCTTATATCTAATCTAAATCTCCCCTCTGTCAGTTTAAAGCCATTCCCCCTTGTCCTACCACTACATGCCCTTGTAAAAAGTCCCTCTCTAGACTTCATGTAGACCCCCTTTAGGTACTGGAAGACTGTTACAAGGTCTTCCCAGAGCCTTCTCTTCTCCAGGCCAACTCTCTTCTCAAGCCCAACTCTCTCAGCCTGTCTCCATAGGAGAGATGCTCCAGCCCTCAGAGCATCTTTGTGGCCTCCTCTGGACCAGCCTGAGCAGGTCCATGGCCCTCTTGGATTGAGGACACCAGAACTGCAGACAGTACTCCAGGAGAAATCTCACAAGTGCAGAGTTAAAAGGGCAGAACCACCTCCCTCAACCTGCTGGTCACACTTCTTTTTGCTGGGCTCCTTTTGCTGGGGAATCTCCTACTTGAGAGGAAGCCACTGGATCCCTGAACTTATTTAATGGAAATAGCCTCTCTACAGGCCTGAATTACTTTGGGCTGAAAAAGCCCTGGAGATTAACTAGTTCTTTTGTTCCTTCTTTTAAATGCCCCACATCTAATATTGTAGAGCACAGAGAAGATGTCAGATCAAGTAACTCTACAAAGGCACAGACACAGTGGTCTATTTTGGGAGACCACACTTGAAAGCTGTTTTCAAAAAGATGCCAAATCATCACAGTTTTAATTTCCGCTGGGAGCGAAGGATGCTCATTATAAGATACCAAGCCCAGGGTAGTTTCCAAAACCACACACATCCCCCACCACCTCTCCTGTAATTTTAGGCAACACGCTCCGCCAAGAAAATACTCCCTTCACCATCACTGGAGGCTACGTTGAGCAAGTTCTTCTGATTAATTATTCTTAAGCCTGTTTCTAAATGCCAGGAAACACTAATGCTGCGATGCTTGAGAGCAGGAGTTATGAAACCCACTTCCAGGCTGTGCTCTCTCAGGTTTGTCAGACTTGACAGGAACTGAAATCTGCATTAAGTCCTCTTTGGAAAATGCCACTGTCTGAGTTTGACACTGACAGATCTCTCCCGCTATTTGATGCGATGCTTGTGAGAAAAAGCAGCCATTTTAAAATGTACCGATAGAAAAAAAATGCAAGTAGTCTCGAAAGCCAAAAGAGCCTGAAATCACTCAGAAACCATCCGGGGAATGCCGGAGCAGCTGCCCCATCTGCACTACCGCTTCTGGGGGCAGAGCTTTTGTAAACCGCAAAGGGAGTTTATTTCAACACTGACATTTATCAGTCAAAGCACAGGACGAAGGACGTTCTGAGTCATCTCACACAAATCAGAGGCTTTCACCAATCATTGGCAATCATTTTCCTTGCAGAGCAACTGCATGTTCCTCAGTACTACCGAGAGCATGAGGAGATTCAGGGTTTCCTCTGGTGCAACAAGCTGCTGCCTGTCCAAGGCACCCCTCCTGCAAAAGGCTAGGAGATGCTTAGCCAAAGTGGTGCCCAGAGTGCTCAGCTGATCAGAAACTGAAGACATCCTCAGCTCTCAACACAACCCCTGTGCAGAAACCTGCTGCCACATCCCACCGCACCCTCGCCCCATTGCACACCCTGCACTGGCTCCGACCGCGTGACTGCCATCACCAACATCACCGCGCTCAGACATGCGTTATGTCTTCCTGCACCAACTCAAAACCTCATGTTAAGTTTAGAACACAGAGATTTGGGCCAGGTTTTCCCAGACCTGAACCAGCACTAGTATTGCCTCAGCCATAGGAGCCACAAGAGGCAGGAGACAGCAGGGGAGGTGGTGGAAAGCACCCTGGGAAGTAAAGGTGGGGGAAAAAAAGGATGGGATTTGGGAAAAAAAGAGACTGATGGAGCAACTCCCGCCATGCTATTTCTGTCCCAGGAGAGCCATGGCTGCAGCACATCCAGTATTCAGGAAAGGGCAGGTCTCAATACTTGTTGCTCAGCACACACAGGAATTCTCTGCCCTTCTGGCTTTAAAAGCTGGCAGTGGACTTGTTCCTTTTATTTTTGCCCTCATATCCAGCTGCTTGGGTGCCAGCTCACACTGTTCCTACCAGCCCATGCCCCTGCGGTGCAGGGCAGGGCAGGGAAAGCCCCACGCCAGGCCTGCTCACCCTCCCCACCCCACAGCGGCTCCTTTGGGAAGCTCAGCCTTTGGACTGTCCTTATTTTTTAGCCCTGTGGATTTCACCTACCACCCCAGTACACGCCCGAGCACCCCATTATACCCTGTGCTCAGCCCAGCATGTACCAACACGAATCCCGCATTCCCAGCACATCAAGTTACTCAAGACAATGATGTTTTGCCACAAAGATAACCCAATCTGCAATAGATTAGGAAAGTTACATGAGTGCACACCACACACTAACTACAGCGGTGCTGCAAATGAGTACTTTGAAAGGAAACCTCAAAATGTTGTTCCCCTGAGCAGCTAATGGGGATCCATGGTTAAGCCGCTCCTGTTTGACCATGCTGGCTGGCACCGCACTCTGCAGCCTGACGGATAGAGGGGGGAGTTACTGGCAGAGCCTGGATTTACCTCCTTACAGCCAAAACTTACTCATTGGAAGGTCTTTCAAAGCCCAACGAGTGGTCCTACACTAAATTTGAGGCCAGACGGAAGTGCAGGCTGAGCACATCCAGGTTTTTGTAGTTATTTTGCTTCTGTCAAAGCATGACAGGGCATCCGTACAGACATCCACAATGACTCCAGGCTGGATGGGGCTTTGAGCAACCTAGCCTAATGGAAGCGGGTTGAAACTAGATGAGCTTTGCCCCTTCCAACCAAAACCCTTCTGTGACATGATTCTACGCTTACACCAACTGCTCTCATCTTAAAGGGAATGTGAGAAATGCAAATGGCAGGAGGTAACACAAATCCCATGTTTCCAGCAAGCAGAGGGATGACCCCATTTTCATGCTGCTGCTCAAAGAGAATTTTATTGATTCTAAAAGAATTTATCACACAGGGGCCTTTTATTCATTTCTGCACGGATTTTGAAAGGAAGCAAAGAACAAGGAATGAGCCTCACAGCTTGACACACATAAATCCAAATTAGCACAATTTCAAGCTCAGCGTTTGAACAAATGGGCCTGATTTTTAAACAGCAATTGACATGACTAAAAGGATGATGCTTTCTACACTTTTCAGGGCCATGTCAGATCTCTATCACAGCTTCCTGCAAGTCACATTTTATGCCACAACACTGAAGTGCTGCCTGTCAGACCCCCTTATAAACTTGCACCAGGGGCTCCTGCTGAGAAGGAAAAACACCCCAGTCCTTACAGTGCAACTTAATGCTCACTCCTACAGGAAAGCAAACAAAAAATCCACAGCACAACTATATGCAGCCCAGCCAGGTCCATCACTGTGTGACCCACACAACGAGGCACTTTCCACTGGTGTTTCTCACCCCTGGTGTCCAAGCAGAGCCCCACAGACCTTCGTACCTCACACTCATGCTCCAGAGCATCCCAGTGCCAGACAAATGGTCCCTTCGCTGCCCAGAAGACAAAACTTAGTTTCTTGCCCTCAACCCTCCCAGGAGTTACCACCCCAGGTCAAGCAAAACTGGCTTCTAATTAGAAAACTCTTCACGCAGCAAGCAGAGGAAAAGTGCTCTTCTAATTCTGCAACAAACATCTTCATAACTCTTAAAAACCAATGAGTTAAAGTGTTAAGACATTGTCTTATATTTCCCTTAGCAGCCCTAACTAAAATGAGCATCTCCGAAGAGCTCTAAGCAAGCCCTAATTTGCAGATTATGCAGTTTGGATATCCATTTTTTCCATTGATTATCAGCTTCAAACCAGTCTTAAAAACCTTAAATTACAGCAAACTCACATCATCATAAGGGGAAATACATAAAGTAAAAAGCCATGCAGTTAAACTTAAAAACAAAAGAATCTCATGAGTGACTTCAGAAAAATGTGATGAATGACTTCCCCGCTTGTTTTGTCAACGCTTCCATAGTAATTTGGCAAAAGCACAAAATCACCAAGTTTATACTTTCATCAAATGGCTATAAGCACTGTTGAAATCCCACAGACACGAGGCAGTTAAGAGCAAGCTCCATGTTTTATATGGCATTGTCCATGATCAGTTGGTAAGCTCTCATCTTCTCAGGCTAGTAACTTGAAAACATATTCTCCCTTCTACTCTGAGCCTTAAAGATGACCCTTAGGGTTTCACATATTAATTACCAAAAAAGAAATACCTGCCCTCTCCAGTTATACCCCACAACGTGTAAAATTCATTCCTCATCCATCCCTGCATTACTAGGACTAGGGAGGGCAAGCAAACCCCAGCTCCCAGTGCTGGAACACATCCCTGATACACAAAGCTCTGAAAACCATCCTTTTAATTGACATACAAAGACCATCATCTTTTCATTGACCCTGAGAACACCACATGCTCACAGTCTCTTCAGACAGCTCAGTAGGTTTCAGTGTTTTATGAACCTTTGCCACAAAACCCAGTCCTATACCTGACATCCTCCTGATAACAAGAGCACCAAGCTGTTAGTTAGCATTCAGTTTTGTAACATTGACATGCTAATGACAAATCTGAATTTAAAGCTGGGTTTCAAGTTGATGTTCAATACTAATTTTGACTGAATCCTGTATTTAATTAGGAACCCGTACACCACCCTTACAGGGGCCATAACTCCCAAACTGCACCACTTTTGTTGCTTGGCATCTCAAATTGATCAGGGAACTCTCAAAGTTTCCAAACAATCTTTCTTTCCCACCCACAGTCAAGCTCTTCAGCCTGTGCCTTAAAACCCACAGCAGTTTAGGAATATAATAAGCAATTCTTCAAATCCAAGACCTATCAATATCTAAATGTTTATACATGCAAATGTATAACATATACACATATACATACATGTATTCATACACAGTGTATACTGCTCAAACTGAAGCTCTGACCAAAATGACCAACAAATGGAGAGCACAGAAATGAATTCTCAATTAAAAAACCAAACACCACACCAGAAACACGACTACCATCCAACAGTACTTACAATTATCTTTTGTGCCTGGGAACAGTATCCTCAGTCAGTTTATACGCTCCTCCTGCAGAGATCCAGCAGCAACAGGGAATGCTTTACCAAGAGAGTTTAATGAGTTTTGGAAACAGGAGAGTTTGAACAGCAACATTAGTACCTGCTTGGTGGACTCAACACAGTCACGCATCTCCTGGAAATGCCACCCCAGTGCTGCCCATGCCTGGAACAATGGCTGTTCCCATCCTACGCTGCTGCAGTGGCACCATCCCACCTTCTCCTTTTTAATACACCTCTGAGCTCCATGGATTGAAGCACCAATGACAATAGCAACTGTTTCCAACCACAATATCTGGGACCAAAGCATAAAAGCAGGGGGGAGACAGAACAATATTAAAGAGCTATCACAAAAGCAGAGGAATTCAAGAGGACCACATTCAAGGGAGCAAAGAGCTCCTGTATGCCCATTGGCTCTCAGTGGAGAGGTGGACATGCCTGTGGAAGGGATTCATCCACTGAAACTGCACAACAGGACAACTCCTCAATACCTGAAGCCTCTGTAACAAGGTTTTGCTGAAAATCACCCAGCATATGGACATATCCACATGTCCAGCAATGGCAGTGAAAGCTTTTCCAAATATACAAGTGACTGTTTGTCAGTGGGCTCATTATATTGTGCTATCAATATTTGCAAAACTTCAAAAACAAACTATCAGAACTGCAGACATTTGAGCTGTTTAACTCCAATTTTGTATTACTAGCAGGATACTACTACCTGCAGCCAAAGTGGAGGATCCAGCAAAGCCATTCCTCCTCCTCATTTACAGCATAGCACTGCTCCTCGACCTTGTAAGATCACTATTGCTCCCTTTCCGAGGTTGAAAATGTCCTGCAGTCAGCACCGAGATATCAAAGGGAACCTACAACTGATGCTCAACAGATAAGACTGAGATTTACCTCCATTTGTTATCATGCATAACTGGCATATAAAGTCCCACACTTTGCACTTTCGAGAGTGTTTCATCACTTCCCCATTAAAACTGTGGCCCTGCCTGAACAGCCAAGTATTGGGCACAGCCTGGTGTCTCAACAGAAACAATCTCCTTTTACAGTCATTTTTAATAGTACTAAGTGTAAGAATTATCAACTGTTTCTCTAAAGAAAACATTGTTTACTCAAGAATGAACAGCGAACTGGAGACAGAATTACAGCAGACAAGGCAGTAATTTCACCTTCCAGGAGGTGCAATGTGTTTGCAAAAGCCTTCAAAGCATTGAATTTCTATTGAGAAGATAAACCAGTAAGTAAAACCACGCTGTTATAACACTAATACACTGGACACTGATGACAGTTCAGCTAGGATCTCTGGTGCCCACCTCTATCACAACTTCAACTGAAAATCTGGAGGGCCTGAACTGGCACAAAAATAGGACACTGGGGAGGCTTTGACCTCTGTAAGCAATGCATCACCTAACCTACATTAGAACTGCACTTCAAGTCGCTACCTCGGCTCTGTGCCACTCACAGGTCCATACTCAGCACCAGAGAAACTGATAATTTGGGAAACTTTTCCACCACACCCAAAAACCACATCAGTGAGAATTCAGACCACGGCATGAGCAAAGGGCTGGCTTTTTGTTTGAGGAGAAGGCAAAATCTCCCCCCCAGAGAGCTCTCATTAAAGAAAGGCTTTCCATTGTTGGAAACTATTCTGTCCAGAGCAACAAGCACCTCCCCTGCAACAGAGCACACAGCACGGGCATGCACTTGGCTTTGTGATTTATTCTATGAAAAGGGTTACCAGGGATGTAGTCATCATCTTCCATAAACATTTCGGGAGCAAAGCACACACGTGATCTCACAACAAGTGCTAGAGGAGAGGGAAGAGTGGAAACCACGTAAGAGTAATCAATCTTACATTCTTGATTTTGCTCATCAAGAAGAGCAGGGAGGCTGAAACACCTGTGTCTTCTCAGAAAGAATGTTTTGTTTCCCCAAGTTCAGCTTCTTTTAAGGAGCGATTACAAGAAGCATCTTCTAGTATTCACTGCACTAGTAAGCACTTAAAATTCACCTTCTGTTCCATGACACTTTCCAAGACAGAGTTTTACATGGTAATAAATGGATTAATGGCTACAAAGACGTTATGGGTAGGATTCAGGATGAATTTCTTTTAACCTTTTACATAGGACTATCTTCCTATTCTTTTGGGGAAATATTTCTAAGATGGATCAAAAGTAAAGTCAATAGCAATGTTTCAGAAATACTCTTGAGAATTATTCAGACAGTCCCACTTGCAACAGATATGGCAAGTTATATACCATATAGTTGTAACTGGCATTGATGTAACACCTCAAAAATATGAATATGCTTAGTAAAGTATGCATAATGTTCTCTTAACTGTGGTAAAAATTATCATCTACTTTGTCATTTTCTATCTGATTCTCGAGAGAAACCACTGCATTTTGCTTAAAAACACCTGCGAATATCTTTTCCAGTGATGTAACAGGGAACTTAGGTTGTACAGGGAACAGAATTGTACTTTCTAACTTGGAAATAGGTTCCATGCTAGATGCAACTCAAAAAATTTGAAGCTCCTTGGAAAATATGGATAAAGGATGTAATTCCTTTGCTTTAACAAGTTACAGCTCTGATACACTTAAAACGACTTAGTTCTGAAGCTGTTTACTGCAAATACAGTCAAAATACAGGGCGTACACTGGCTACATACTTTGCCAACTACAGAAGGATTTCTGTCCGAGGCTTCTTTTAAGCCAGAAAAGGGCAGAGCACTACGGCACGTACACTTGTTTGCTTTTCCATCATCAAGTTTCCTTGTCACTACAGCTGGCTGAGTCTGCACTGGCGAAGCTGTACTCCTTGACTCTGCTGTGCAGCAAAGCCTCACAGTTTTTATTATTTGTACAAAACGGAGACTGCACAAAAGCTATTTTAAGAGCTGACAATTTAGATCTCTAAATATGGTTAATTTGACCATAGAAAAACTCAGGCTTAGTTTTGGAGTTCCTACTCCCTCCAAATGGGACATCTTCCCCAGAACATCAGGAAGGACTTTAAAGATAGCGGGACTTTGCCATACATGAGTTTATGTTTTGGTTTTGTTCCAAACTATGTTGACAGTTACATGACCCAAATGCTGCTGAGTTATAATTCCAGGGATTTGCCTTTCCTCAAGCATCTCTTAGAAATAAACTTGATAAACAAATGCAGCTCTGGGTATATACAAAACCCAAATAAGCATCCAAACAGAGCCTCTTTCATGGACATAAGCCCTATACAAGATGCTTCTCTGGCTGTTCCTGCAGAAGTATTTTTCTGACATATTGCAGTCAGAGACATCTAGCACACTACCAAAGACAACCCAATTAAGAAAAAGCCAACTTTTGTCACAGATTCATAGAATGGTTTGGGTTGGAAATGACCTTAAAACTCATTCAGTTCCAACCCTCTGCCATGGGCAGGGGCACCTTCCACTAGAGCAGGTTGCTCCAAGCCCCACCCAACCTGGCCTTGAACACTGCCAGGGATGGGGCAGCCACGTGGTTGTTACTCAAAATTCAAAACACATCCACATCAGATGTAACACAAACTAAAAATAAAAACTTTACATTGCTAGTGTTGCCCACATTTGAGAAAATTGTTTCAGCAGAGATTCATTTGGCAGAATGAACATTACATTCACCAACAAGAGACCTCCTAACCTTTATCTCAGGACCTCAAATTAGGTACTTTGAACCTCTGCAGTCTGCTGTTGGTGAGAAGACAGGAGATGTACAAAGGCTCAAATTTGAAGTCAAGTTTCCTGGGATAGTCACCACAGCCCTCGCCCTGGTTCCTCCTCCCTCCTCATCACTAAACACCCAATTTGTCCACTACAATAAAGCAACTACTTACCTTAATAGATCCAGAATGTCTCCCGCATGAAGTCCACTCTCCTACACACCCCAAACTGGATGCTTTAGGGCAACAGTCATCAGGCAATAATACTTGTGCCCTAGATGCATGTGTTGTCTCCTTCTCTTCCCACCTATGCTGCTTTCCCGACAGCTCCCGACAGTCAAGGCAGGCCCTGCACACAGTCCCAACCATTCCTCAAATTCCTTCATCAGGAAAGCAGCCCCCATTCTCTTACCATGTTTTTGTGAGCGTCATGTGCATCAACGTGAGATGTAGGGACGAAGCTAGGATGCAGACTGCAAGGAAAGGCCTGAAGGAACACTGTGCCTGATGTCACATCTCAATCTGTGCTCCAGGCTCTTGAGTTTCTGCTCTGTAAAGCCCAAACCCTCCTCACTAAAAACATGTTTTTCAGAAAGCTAGTCTTTTACGACATCAAAATCCAGAGCAGCTACTTCTCTTGGCAGGCTCTTCCAACAGGTAATCAACCATGTGTTAAAAACATAGGTTTATCCTCTCATTTGAATTTGTCTAGCCCTACACAAATGTTTATACCTTTCTCCCAAACAAGGTGGGTGACCTTTAGTAAGCACAGTTTTATCTTACTGGTGTACACATTTTTCTAGAATCAAACTGGAATTTGGCACACCATCCTCAGGCTGCAGCAGCACTTCCCTTGCCTGCACCGTGAGACAGGGCTGGGTCAGCCGGGAATAGGCAGCATGAAGAGGAGGCACAGCCAAGTGCCCACCACTTCTGCATTCACTGCTGTAACTTGTGATCACCTTCTCCTGATGAGAAAAGGCAAAGGCCAAATGAGGAAAAGCTGTTCTTGAAATTTACAGCAGCAGCACAAAACAGGGTGTGCTGGTTTCCTGCATCTCCCTTCCCGGTTTCATGCACTGCAAGTTACACTGAGAAACAGCATGGATGGATGACGGATATTAAGATTTGCCTTTCTTCTTGGGGCTAAAACACCCAATCCCAGAAAAGATGGAAGCAGCACTAGAGTTATTTACTGAAAGGAGCATTGCAGTGGTTGTCCTAACTCAGGTGGTCAATCTTCTCAAGAAAAAAATCTTCCACCTTGTTGCACATTCAGGAGCTTGGTCAGAGACTGAAGGCAGGAAGTTCGTGACCATTACTCATGCTTGTAGATGCACCCAAAACAGCTACAGATTTCTAGCTCTCCTCTCCTGAACCTCCCAGTTTGTACAGAAGAGGTGAATAACATCCTTTTGCTACTAAAGTGAAGGACACTTGAAATAGGGTCAGGTCCTTATTACCCTGTAAAGCACCCAGTATTAAGAAACATATACACTGGGAGGTGTCTGAATGACTACTTAGCAGGGCATGTCCAAATAAATCAAAGTACCCAAGTGCCTTCTGATGAGAAGCAGGATTATTATGGAAAGCTTGACTAAAGTCCTCTGAAGACAAAAGGCTTAGATTTCTTGCTCTGGCCAAGAGAGACCAAAGGAAAGGCTGAGCCTTGGCCATGTGAGTTTTCTCCATTTTCCTCCAGAAATACTTTCATCAAGAAGTCCAAAGTAATTTTAAAACATCCATAGTCTAGCTCCCTTTGGAAGAAGAATGACAGCAACAGATGCTACAGAATATGCCCTTTCACAAAAGCAAAACACAGTACGCTGTTCCTGAGTAAGACAAATATTGCAACAGGATGACAAAATCAAAGGCAGCTCCAACTACGTTTTCCCAGGTAAACTCCTGGGAAAATCAAGCTTGTGACTGCAACCAAGATAGAAGAATCCTATTCCAGCTTCAAGCAAGCTCTGTTACAGACAAAGTCAAAAGAAGTCTCTCTTTTGGCCATAAGGAATGTGTGTTCTACAATGTGAATTCTACACGTCACCCAGGCTGGATTCCACTCCCATACCAGTAACTCATTCAAATTTATAAATAAGAAAGCAGAAGATGTGATACTTAATTTTTAACAGTCAATAAAAGGAGGAATAGAAGCCTTCTTAATGTACTACGTAATTTGTTTCATCACAGAAAAGTCTTTACAAACTGGGTGTTAACACTGAATCTCTAACAGAATTAACATTCAGATGAAAGATTCAACTTAATTCTGACCACTGGTAAACTAGGTACTACCGGGTTGTTTTGGTTTGGGTTGGGTTTTTTTTTCCTATTTTTCTGAAGTTCATTTGAAGTTGGCTGCATTGAAAGGAAGAGATGAAAGAGCTCTCATTTGTGATTCACTATAAAGGTTAAATTATAGGGCAAAGCAAAGTTTTAAGAGTTAATCACTGTAAGCCTCTAAAAATCTATTTCGATTGTCTATCTTAATTCAAGCTCAAAACTGATCTATTTTTAGAGATTTTAAAATGAACCCACTATGCTACATTATTTAAAATGTCAGACAAGAGACAATTCTATTTAGCAGCATCCTTTTAATAAAAGTTTTTACTTCTCTCCCAAATTAAATGTACCTTAATCCCCACCATTACATTGTAAAGCCAACATCTTCTCAGGCAGAAGTCTTCAGCTTCCTTTATTTGGGAGATAATTATCACTAAGGCCAGCAGCACAATCTACCTCACACCAGGACTTCCCACCTTTCAGATTTGGATACTATCACATCCAAACTACTGTATGTATTTCAGACACAGGAAGCATGACAGGGGACATGGTACTCATGCAGGTTTTCAATTAACTTTTTACCAGCTGTTCTAAGAGAGATAACACCTAACCCTGTGCTAAGTCTGCCAGAACTGCTTCCAGAGAAGTTCCAATAAGTTTGAAACAGCAGTCAGCTTGCAGAGGTTCAGGGTTACAGCTCAGATGGTCACAGCATTTTAATTATCATATTTCTTTAAAATCTGACAGCAACATCTCAAAAGCGAGGCTTACTGATTTGTGAAGCAGAGTATAAACCAACCATCTTCTGCTCTGACTTTTCAGCAGTGCACTTCACTCAACAACCAACTCCAGCCAAGGGATTTTTTTTCCAAAACCAAAGTAGATCAAGCAGTAAACCCACTAAAATTATAAATTCAAAAGGCATAGTTTGCAACATTAACAAAGTAAACATGCTTCATTCCAGCACTATTGCAACATAAGGGACATTTCAGCATTTTGCATGGAAAATAAAAAGGCTTTGCTTAAGACAACCACTTGAAGACAAGCAATAAGTACGAGAAAACCCAAACTGTCTATGTTGAGTACATGTAAAGCAAGTCTGTGGTCACAATTCAGTCCCAAGATAAAGAGCCAAATGAACAGACAGTGCAAACAGGCTCCCTTCTCCTATGGCAAAAAAAAGTTTCAAAGTTCAGGTTACTGGTGGATTGGCAGATCAGACAAGTATCTGTATTAGAGCTATCTTGTGAAAACACCGTGACTTAAAGCCTAAATTCCACAACATCCAAAAATCACAAACCAAGCCACAGGTTTACCAAAAGTACTATGAAATGCTTCCACAAAACCATTAACTAATATTCTGATACTAATTTAAAGCACCACACTAACACCAAGCACTTTTCAAAACTTCTTGGACCATAAGCATACAGCTATAGTGCCCATTCTGCAATACAACCACCTTCAGAAATAAGCCCTACCCTGTTACAACCACAGATTGAACAAAGCAACTACCCAGCTCATTTCTCAAGCAGAACAGAAGCAGAATCAGGAAGAAAACTCACATTTCCAAAAATAAAATCTCACTTTCGTTATCCCTGGACCATCCCAGAGATGTGTTCTTCTGAAACACAGAAGTACAGCTAAATACAGAAGACAAGCCTCCACTTACACCTAATGACAACACACTGAAGAGGGCAAGCAAACAGCACAGCTGAAGACAAACACTGACAGAGACATAAAACCCCTCAGCTTAGAGATGATGGTGATTTAAGGCTTACAGATTCTCGTTTCCAACACTCTAAGATTCAGTCCATCAGTTAATCACAAGTTGATACAGAATACATCTTACAAACACTATGTACGCTTAGTCTGCAGAGCGATTTTGCTGTTGTTGCTTATACCACCAACCAATGCCTGGAATTCTATAGAGAGGGTGTTGTAAGAACTATGATAGCTGCAGCAATTTCAAAACGTGAAGCATTCTGAGGCAAAAATACCAAACGTCTCAAGTCAAGCCAAGTGAAAGGGGTAGGTGCCATGCAACCTAAAGAGAAACTTGTGTTACAGTGTACTGCATTGCCATGCAACAGAGACCAAAAAGAGGTTGCATCAAGAAAAAGCATTGCAAAGTCATTGTATTCTACCAATGAGCTTTGAAGCGGAGCATGGAAGAGTAAGTGACTTAGCAGGTTCAAAAACTCCATCTTGGTTTTTTCCAAACCACTGGAAGAAGCTTAATTTAAATGCTATGAAGTCCCTAAACATTCAGAATTAATCCCTCCTCTATGAAGAAATGGTACTTTGAACCAAAGAGCATCTGGTTTGGAAAGCCACCTCATCTCCCTGCTTGATGGCTAGCATTTGCTACAATTAAGAACCTTTTCTGTTATTATTTTGTGCTATTTTGGCCAAAATTTAAGGAAATTTGCTGCCTTTGATGATCCATCATTTCTAGCAAGTAGGTTTTGTACATTCATGCAAATATAAGGAATAACCTAAATTTTTCAGATTAACCTAGTATATGGGTTTTCAAGAGAAAAACTCCTTTCAGTAGCATAAATATGAAATTCTGATTATATATGCAACAAGAAGAATTTAAATTGGATCTACAGTAAACAAAGAATAAGGATTTATTGTGTCTTGAAAATGAAGTTGGATGCAGTATTATTTCAAAAACAACAAACCCCTGTGTTCTACATGTTGAAACAGGTAGAGCCCTATTAGGCTTATATCAAGCGTAAGATGACTTACATCTGGAACTCTCAGTCCACTCTGACCAAGACCACATATTAAACCTAGTTCAATCACCAGCCTGTTCAGACACTGGTATACACGTATGTGCTTACTACTGCAGAAATTTTTACTGATGAATTCTGCCTTCTGCTGACTGATTTCTTTTTTTCTGCTTTTTCTTTGCCAGTTTCACTCTGGAGCAAACTGTTTGTATGTAAGACCCTGAGAAAGACTGCACTTTTCTGGGTAAGATCTATGTGGGTATACATTTACCACTAGCAGCTATACTATCATAATCGTGTTCTTAACTTGAGGTAGGTGATTTAAATGTTAAAGAAGATTACCTGGGAATAAAATAGAAGGTGAAGTTTGGCAGCTCAATGTAAAACCTATGGGTATCCACAGGAAGGAATTCAAACTCAACTCCAGATTGTCCTAATTTTATTTGACTTGGTTAACCAATTTTGAAGCACTTTTTACAGTTAACATAACTTAAAGGAGCACACTGTGTCCTATAAATATAAATTAACATTTTTAATAAGTCAAGACACATCACAACAAAGCCAGATTTTGAAATAAATTTTTCTGTTTAGTTATCTGGATCAAGAAGGAACATACATGGAGAAGAAACAGCATTAACAAGAAAACACTGTTTAGTTCTAAACTGGGTTTGTGCTTCTATACCAAAACCACAACAACAAGAACTCTGCAAAGAACTTGAAGAGGTACATAACTTCTGCAGTCCCAAAACCAAAGTACATGTTCATTTCTTCTTCTGTTATCTGGTTTGGTCCTACAAAATTAATATTAATCATAGAGGGACAAGGGTACCAATACTTATTTTGCTGCTAATGGGAATTCTGTTGTAGCAGTTTGTTAGATGGTTGGTTTGGGTTAAGTTGAATTGGGTCTCCTGCATGATAAACAAGAACAAATCTTTTCAATGTATTTAATATTCAATGCATTTGTTAGTACAAAGCAGATGGTGTTCAGCAAGAGGGCATTAAGTGATCATTTGAAAACACCATGTTTTGGGGGTTTTTTTGATACTAAGCCACACTAAGGAATTTGGTGAAGGCCAGATGTTCAAAGCTGGTGCACAGATAAAAGCTGCACAGCCATGATGTATGTATGAAATTACTGACAGCCTGGCAGGTGTTAGCATATACCAATAGTTATTTGCATGCTTTCTTTATGACATACAGAAGTTAAGTCATCTTTCACTAAACTTTGAAAATCTGGTCTTAGTTACAAATTAACACTTTGCTTCACTCCATTAAGTTAACAAAAGGCATTAATCCATCTCACAATTTTTGGTTGATGAATAAAAATAAGAGTGAGACTTTACAGCTAATATTTCGTGCAAATCTACAACACACGTTTGTCCTCAAAATGAGCAAACAAATCTTAATTAAATATTTTCTTGTATATTACGTTCACTACAGATTATTTTTCAAAGCAATCTTAGAACTTAAAAGTTAGAAAACTTTATTTTTAAACAGAGTTACTTTAGGCTTAGCTGAAAAAAAAAAAAAAAATTATGTACTAGGGCAAAAGATGGAGTTAAGGGTCAGCCTCTGAAAGCTTCTTAAAAATAGGTGCTTCAAATACAGGTTTAGAAAAGAAATTAAACAACATGTTTTCAGTCACACTGAAGAAAACATCTGCAAAGAAAAAAGACCCTCATCCTTAAGACTGAAGAAGAGGTGGTAAAAGAGAAAAGACAAAAAAAATGACCAAGAAAAAAAAAAAAAAAAAGCACTGTTTTCCCAAGTTGCCCAAATCACACACAGACACAAGAAGGTTACAAATGCCATTCATGAAAGAATGCACCACAAACATCAGCATTTATTCATGTTGATTTTTTTTTTTTTAGCAAATGACAAGACTCTTGCTCACTGGCTTCACTTCTGTTTACCTTTTGCTTACATTACACATTGAAACATTTGTCAAAACTTACTAAGCTGTCTGCATTCATGCACAACTAGAAAACATCCTTAATTTATTTAAACCAGAAATGCATTACCAGAAATGTATTAACATTGTTCACTACTAAACATTAAAAAAAAGAAAAAGTTGAAATTATTAAAAAGGTTATCCTGGAAATGTTAACTTCACAGCAGACTTAAAACTACTAATTGGCTCACATTTCAAATTGGAAAAAGCAAGATTCATGCTAGTGTTAGTGTACATCTTGCCCTAGCACTACTAGGTTCACCTTGATCATATATAATAAAAAGAAAAGTGCATACAGAAATTTACAACAATTTTAAGGACAAAAGAATGGTCCAATTGATGTGGTCCCAACAATTAACTCAAAAGTCTATGACAAATACGAGCTTCGGTGAGCTATTTATACTACTTAAGTACGGATATACAGAAAGTCGAGTTCGTTTGAAATCTTCAAAAAAATGTTCCTGTCAATCCTCAAATGGTGGCTGTTATAGCTTAAAATTCTGTTAAATGCGTGCGTTGAATTACTTGTTATCCAAGCGTAGCAGGTGCTCCTTACCATTTATTGTTAGCGACCTTAACTGGCCATCTTCTTCAACTTCTACTCTCTCTTGTCCATTCTCAACAATTCTGTAGGACAAAAACCACAGCCATTTTAAAGCCCTGTAAGCAGTTTGCAAATATATGCCACATCTAGGTTTTTCGGTTGTGTTTTTTTTATATTTTTTTTTTTTTTTTAAATAACAAACTATATGGGAGCACTGCCTGCTTAATGCAACTGTAGTTGGCAAGCTTTGGTATTTAACAGTGCAGAAGCTGTAACTACTAGCCATCTGCATTCCCCTACTGAAATTCTTATTTACAGCAGGAAAATTGCTTTCTGGAAGTTTGAATCCTCCAGTTTGTAGAGTTCACAGTTACAGCTGTTGCCTCATACACTGTCACAGTTTTACTGACACTACACTACTAATTAACACTAAATGTCTTTTGACAGATCAACTGTACAATCTTGGCGCAGACTTTAGTACCTACCCATTTGTTAAATGCATAATAATCTAGATCCAATCACAGTTTTGCATGATGCAAGACACGCAAAACAGTCTTCAAGCCACTTTTAATTTATCAGAGTAATTAATTTGCAGAATTACTGTATACCAAGTTTATGGCCAGCATGTATATTGCAAAATTCAAGTATCCCTGACCATAATGAGAGATTGTTAGAGCTCTGTGGGTTTGGGCTTTGTTTGTTTTAGACATGGGAAGATAAGGAATGTTTAAACTATTTTTAGATTATTTAATTTATGCCTAAATTTTAACTATGTGGGAATTCTCCCCCTCATGATTCAAATGAAGAAGCCACAGGGATGAATACACATTTTTCTGGAGGTAAGACTTACTGAAGAGAATACACCCATACTAAAAACAGAGGGAATGGCTTATTGCCTGAAACAAAATACTATTCAGATACTGGGATACATCTCTTCTTTAGACTTAGCTACCTTGTGGTCAGACCTTCTACAAAGAAACAGGATCTCTTGGAGATATTAGATGTGTCTTCCCAGACATGGCTAGCCATATTTCTTGCTTCCCCCCCCTCCCCCTTCTAGATATGATAACGAAAGATATAACGTAGCATACTATAGATTTAGCCTACTTTTTAATACTAAAACCAGACACGGTGCCTTATTTTTCATAAACACTTTCTTTGCTCTCTCTCCCCTGGTAGAATTCCCTCAGTTTTCAAATTTTTCTGGAATACACTCACAGAAAAGCATCACGACTACACTAGCACACGGTGACAAACGCTGCACTTAGGTGGTCAAAACAGGATCTCTCCAGTACAACAGGACAGAGAACAACCTTGCACTCTGAAGTATGGGACACAAGTTACCCAGCAAAAAAAATTGGTTCTCCGTTGCTTTTCTGAAACTTTTTATTAAGTACTGAAGTTACATGTAACTACTTGTTCAGCACTCCTATAACTTAGGAATCATAATGTTCCATGTATATTAATTACTTTATAGCTAACTAATACTTGGGTTTCCCAACTGCAGTGATTTCCTCATCACAAGCATGAAATATGAGAAGATATGCTGTGTATAGTAGTTAAAAATTCACTTTCCAAACAAACACAAAAAACAAAGCAGGTTTCAGCTGTTTATTTCACTTAACAGATAAAATTACTTTTTACACAAAAATTTCACTCAAGCACTGCCTAGGAAAGCAAACTACAGCAGATCTTAGGAAAACTGTTTCATAACATCTGCAAAATTAAAAGTCCTCCCAATCCCCAGTTAAAAGCTTCACAATCAACAGAAACCATCTGGACTTTTCCCTTCCAGCAACTCAAGCAGACTTGGCAGACAGTAGTCAAAGACCATAATAAAAGATGAATCCCTACACCCGAGGTTCTGAAGGTCAGGAAGAATTCCATTGCCAGGTCCCTTTCTAACAGCAAACCAGCTGCAAGCTTCATTTTTCACAAGGGCAGTTCTGAAAGCATGTTTTACATATCTGAACCCTCCTCAACTACAAAGTTTAGTCAAAAAACCACCGTCTTTCCCACTTTTACATGCTACAGTTTTAAGTAACTCAGCAATGCTAAGAGAAGTCAGAGAACTAATAGAACTTCTCAAAAATTTAAGCAGAGAAATCCATGTGATGACCACAACAGCAAAAGTAAAAAAACACACATCACTATATTTACGTCCATATACATATACTTATATGCATGTATTTATAGTCATATATGTCTCTACATATCATTTCATACAAATATTTTTATCACATACCTCTTTGTAGTAATTTTTCTGCCATTAACTATTTTAGTTGAAGTTGATACTGATTTGAAGTTACCCAGCCCACCGCCACCAAATGACGTAGAGGAGAACGAAGTAAGGCCTCCATGTCCCAGAGAACCAAATGAAGTAAAACCTATTAAGAAAGAAGATACATGACTAAAAACATACTTTTGCATAACCATGGAATCCGAATCAACACAGCACCAGTGACTAGATGCCATTAAACACCAGTGTGAGAATAAAAACATAGCCCCAGACCCATTGATTTCTCCCATACGGATCCATAGTTCCACTTCCAAATGCACAGCATCATGCAAAAACCATTCGTCACCTTCTCTCCTGAAGAAAAGGCATTCAAGCCCGCTTGCTGAACTCGACCACTGTCTCATTCTATCCACTAAGATAAAGCTAGTAACTTTAATTCATCTGGTTTTTTTGCTTTAAATGTTGGGATTCTGTTGAGTTAGCAGACAGAACAAGTTTCCCATCATTAGGCATCCCAACTAATATCCAGAATCTTAATACTTGAAAGGATACAGAGTATCAACAGCTCTCAGCAACCTCAGATATAGACATCTGCATTCAGAGTTCACTACCCGTGAACTAAGTGCTACCATACATTCTGACAGTGTATTTTTAGGACCTTAAATAATAGCCATCACACCCCCAACACCTAAAACCAAACAGAATAAAAACAATTCTAAAGTTATATAGAAACTGTAGCACCAAAATTAAGAACAAAGTTCTACCTTTTAAAGGTCTGTTCACTTTTCATGAATTTTTAGGTAGACCAAATATTTTAATTATACCTTTGTTCACATACAGACTTTACAGAGAGCAGAGAAAAGGCAGCCTCAATTTCCTGAATGAAGGCAACTTTTTTAAAAAAGTATTCATCAGATTATTATATTCAGATCCTTTGTGTACCAAAACTGCATTCCTTGTTGTGATATTTACCTGTGTCAAATGAAGAAAAGCCACTTCCAAAAGCAGGGAATCCACCAAAGCCAGAAAAAAATGATCCACCACCTCTGCTTCTGTTTCCCCTTGGGCCCCTCCTGCCGCCAAAGAAGTCCTCAAAAGGGTCTTCTGCAAAACAGAGGACAGCATTTAAGAGGTCACTATTACTGAGTGATTCTGTATTAAACATTAGGAATTCTTCATTAGAAAAAAAAAAATTTGCTTTTTATAACATGCATCCTTCAAAATATCTGATGCAACTGAAGAGTCCAAGGCAATTCCTTCTGGACTAAATTCTGCCTCTTCTGGACCTAAAAATAACTATAAAGAGTAGTCTATTTCTTTTAGGTGTTTAGTATTTAAAAAACCCAGTAAACCTGATGCAAACACTTGAACATTTTTCAGTATAATAGAAGTGGCAAGAGCTACAAAAGCATTATACATATTATATATTATTCTTTTATAATGTATTCATATTAATATTGCATGTATTATATACATTCATATTATTTATATGTTACAGTTTATTTACAGCATTATTTATTTTATATAATTAAAATATTGTTTCCGTAATATGTTCATACTGCATAATACAGTGGAGGTATGTTCAAAATTAAATCAGTATTTATTTGAAGCTAACTATATCCAGTCAGTTACCATTTGAACAGATTTAACACTGCTCAGATATGTAATCATGATCCCTACACAACAAGCCACCCTAAGGCAAATCATTCAGCAGTTCTACACTCCCTGTTGTCACACTAAGTTTTTCCAGGCTATAAAGAGTAGCACTACAGATTAAACTCCTAGAATTTAAATTTAATGAATCTTAAAATATTGCACACAGGTACCTGAACTTTCTAGCTTAATTCCATTCAAGATCACCACAATGAGATCTTTAAAAAGTAACTTCCAGATAGGTTATATCACTTAGTGAGATACAAAAACAGCAGTCAGGGATTAATTACTTAGTCTTCAAAGTGTTTATTTTAACACTTGCCACAATAGGTACTTCAAACACATTCTGATGCACATTTAGGCAGCAAAGTAGGGAGGTTTACACACAGTGTCTCAAAGCAGCATTCAGTCCCCACCAAGCAGGGGAAAGAGAGGATAAATAAAGGGAGTCATAGATAAAATGACATTTCAAATTCAAGTACAACTGTTATGTCATTCACAACAGCTGTTGTTTCATTCCCATCAGAAACACAATAGTCTCTTTCAAAAAAAAGATTGGGGGAAAGAAGAGGACACCAGGCACCTACATAAGCAATTCTTATTTACTTTATCACATCTTCCTAAAAAATAGTTACTGCTAGAAGTATCTGAAAACTGGTTTTTACTAATGCTCTGAAAAGAGAACACAACAAAAAAGTGCAATCATATAACAGATACTCAATAAGCATAATACTTGCGTTAAAATCAGAAAAGTTCAGGAACTTCCGCTGCTCACTCCATCAATCACAACTCTCACAGAGCGAGTTTTGTACAGTAATGACAATTTTACCAAATTTTACAAGCAGGGACTCCGTATCAAAAGATAACAGTCTGAAACACTGCTCAGAATAAGCTCATACTGAAAAATGTAGAAACTACTGATAGTAGCAAATAGAAGTAGGAAAGCAAGGAAAGACTTATAACTGCCTCACTGTTCAGAACTACAAACTGACAAAGCAAAGGTCAGAAATGTGGTATTTATTCCAGCTATGGTACCCCCAACAAAATCCAAGCCAATTTATGATAAATCAGCAAGTTAATGCAACAGTGACAATACTAGATGAATCAATATGATGATTTAAAAAGTATCAGTTACTGCGGTTTACATGCAATTACCTAACAGAAATGAAATGTCACAATGTATTTATATTGAACAACAGCAGCCACCAAGGTTCAGACATACATTCCCATCAGCAAATACACAAGATGCCAAGAACAAAAAAGACAGCCCTATCCTTCCTCTGGCTTCCACAGTTATTTAACAGAACCAAACATTTATCCTACATACACTAGGCAAACAAGTGATAACATTTTCTCTAGCTCAGGTGTTTTGTTTTTTGGTTTGGTTTTTTTTTTTTTTTTTTTTTTTATGTTTTGCCTTTTTTCCATGTAAAACAAGGTTTTTACAATACTTACAATACTTTTTACAATACTTTACAACAAGGCCTGTTATTACCTTTAAAACAACAAAAGGAAAACCAATGCTTGGGCAAGGAAATATGGGAGCCTACCACCAAAATTATTACTTCTAAAACAAGCACTGTGCCCAGTTAAAAAAAAAAAAAAAAAAAAAAAAAAAAAAAGACAGAAAGAAAGAAACAAAAGGTGGGCTTTTTTGGTCAGTCTAGCATATCAGCTAGCAAGTAAAGCCACTGAAGTTAATTGTTTTGTACTCCAATTTATTCTTGCTGGAGTGACTCATAAGTTCATTATGAAGGTCATTCACTCACGTGTAGAAACAATCTATATTATATTACTCCCACTGTTAAGCTTTCTATTTATAGCCCCATTTTTCTTGTTACCTGGAGTTCAAATAAAAACAAAACAACCCACCATGTAAGCTTTGAGGTTTTAAGCCCCTACGGTACATCAGCTTATTCTACAAGTGAATCTCTCCTCCTCAGCACAAGAGCAGCAAACCACAAAAGGTTTTTAAGGGAGGATCAAAGGGCCTCCTAGAGATCCTTGCTATCAACCCAGCTTCTAAATGGATTATTGCCTACTCCTACCCACACAAAAAAAAATTTAAGAGAGACTTGGATGTGCCTTATTAGCCTTTGGCAACCCTACACACTAACGAAAGATGATAACACTTGGTATTAGCAAATGTTCTAGCCTTGGGTGATTTCCATTAGCAGCCCTGCTAATAATTCTCCAGCAAAGAAGATACTCTAACCACTCTTCTGCAGAATGCTCAGCAAGATGGATTGTCCATAGACAGGAAAATGGGTAGGACCTTGCTGAGGGAAAGTTCCTTACTATCCTGACAGCCATCCAGATACAGCATGCAGGGGAAAAAAAAAAAAAAAAAAAGCCAAAAACAGAAAAGGCACCAGAAAGTTTCTGCATTATCACTTGTTTTATCTACCACCAAATACACATTAATATAGCAACTTCACAAATACTCAGACCCTGTTTATGCTTTTAGTCCTTAAATCAGGATGATTAATAGTACCACTCAGCAAAACATTTCAGTCTGATAAATCTATTTTTGTGATTTTGCAGAACCTTCCCATGCATTATAATCTTTACACACAGAACCATTTGGCTAAAGCCATCTAACACGGTGAGTAACAAAATATCAGGGTGTTTTTTTGGTTTTGTTTTGGTTTGGTTTTTTTGTATGACTCCTCTTTTTGGTGCTTAATTTTCTTATTGTTAGAAGCACATCAGAAAACTGAAAAACGTAAAAACAAAAAAAACAACCCCACAAAACAAAATACAGCCCACAAGTGAAGACCTTTCTAAAAAGGGAAAATACTATGTAAATACTACACAACTCAAAAGCTTCAGAAAACTGAAATGCTAGACTAGTATCACATTAATTCACCATCAACACTGAGTTGTTAAGCTTTCTGTCACATCCATGACCTAATCTGAGTCACTACTGGCAAGACTGGTGTATCTGAAAGAAAATGGGCTGGAAAGCACCATACAATAGGCATGGAAAGGAAGCAAACACCAGATTATTCACATTTGAAGCAGTCCATAATTCAGTTAAACTTCATGAAATTCATTAGACCAATCTAAGGCATTAGATTCACAATAAACTAAAAGTGCCATATTCTCTACGGCAATCACTTCTACCATAACACTTGCACCCTGGCAGCTGCTTGGGGAACCAGATCAAGAACAGATAAGCTGAAAACAGCATCTCCAGATGAACAGAAGTTCAGCTACATTGATCCTTTGCTAAAGTTCACAGTGTGACCATAAAAGTAACTGTCCTGGTTACAAAGAAGACAGCAGGAAGAAGTGTCCAAGGGTCAAAAGCAGCACAGGAAGGTGCTTTCAGCTGTTGAAGGATGCTATCCCTGGTGAAAGTGTTGAACACGCTCCAATGCAACACTATCATTTACCTCCAGAAAATCGTTAAGTGTTGAGATAAATTGTGCACTGCCAGCAAACATTCTCACATGTCCATGCTGTTGCAGCTGGAGATAGTGATAATCAAATAGGGACAGTATGCAAAGGAACATTACCCTATAAAACCAGGATCACTGCTCAGTAATGACAATAACTACACCCTACTGCCTCTGCCAAAAAACAACATACAAGCTGAATGCCCTCACTGCAGATGCAGGAGGATGACACTGTAGCTGCCACGCGCTGAGCAGAATAATGTTGCAAGGCTGTTCAGCCCCTACATAAGGAGGCAGTCAAACTCAATGCCATTATTACAGCCTCCCATGTTTCAGTAAGCAAAGGCAGCATAGCCTGCTTGCCTGCCATAACTGTTATATTAAAAGCATACTGTAAGTGACATCATGCCAGTAAAATCTGAAATGTAGGTCTGAATAATGTGTTCATGCAAAGCGCTATAGATACATGCTACATAGAACAAAGCAGAATTCTGGGAGTAGGTGTTTTTATGTTGCTTCCTATTTGAAAAAAAAGTTTCAAAAATGCAGATTTGCTGAAAACACACAGAATCTCATGATACAGCTCTGGAGTATACCCAGGTACAAAAACCTGCATCATCAGAACTGGGCATGCTGCAGAAACCTGTAGGCACTTTCACATGTAAATATTTTCTTCCTTAACTACAAAACAAGCATATTGTTGATGCCACTTACTCAGAAAAGACACCAAGATACTGCTGCGAGCACTGTTGATTCACCTGCCTAAAATGTTTTACAGCATGGTCTTTTATCATTGCTTACTTCCACAAATTAGATGGCAAATAGATGGTTGCCCCACTTATTTAAGAATGCTCATCTGCAGAAGCACTTGAAAGTCTTTCTAATGATATATAGCAGAGATCCTGGGATTAGTAATTTTCTAGAAAAAGGGGACTTTAAACATGGCTTCTGAATGCCATCTATACTGTACTCTAGCATCTTTGCAATTATGATAAGTACAACCCTAATCAGAGTTTCATATTTACCAAATCAATGCCTAAATGTTCAGGCACACCCTGGAAACAGAGAAATCTTCCATTAACATTGTATGGCCTGCTCTCCTTGTGCTGCATTCAGCATTTGTCCTCTGACCAATTCAACCAGCTTGCCATCCAAGAAAACAAAACCCAACTATTTTCTTGGGGACTAATAACCTGAACTAGCTTAGGATGCCAAAGACAAACCTCCTCTTAGGCCAATGTGCTATCAAACAGGTTCTCAACGTATTTAATGGTCAAAGACTAAGTTTTAAGACAGACATGATAATTTGGAGCAGGGGCTCCTCCCCTTCAGCAATAAAAGCTAAGTATTAGCTTAGTTACCCACTGTGCCACAGCATTACCTATTCCTGTTTGATAATGCTGTCTGGGCGAGACAATTACTGTGTTCCAAAAGTCTTCTTCAAACCTACCAAGTAATTTCTGAGAAATTCATAGTAGTGAGATTGCAACCATTCCATGAATAATTATGATCCAAGACCCATGCTTACAAAATACAACTGTGCGCATTCATACCAAAGCAATGAATGCCCATGCAAATCTCTGAGCACTTCATGAATTGCACCGAAAGCTGCGAATTTATGTCAACAAAAAGATTAATTACAAAGAGGTCAATGTGTGCAATACAGCTTTAACTGAAAGCCACCTCCATTTTCTGTTTTAAGAACCCATTTGACTAACAAATGCATTTTACATTAGAACTCCTGAACATCGTGATTATCAGAAATGGGATTACATATGGATTGAAACCATGATCTGACTCTTATGGAAGCTTGTGCCCTACTGAGACAACTTTCAGTCCTTGAGACAAAAAGTTCAATGAAGCTATTCCATTCCTAAACATCCTAAAACACAGATCACGTAAAATAGAGTTTGCAACGATTACTGCACACAGATTTTCCCCCTTCTCGTTAGGTGAAGACTTTAGCCTGGATGCTTAAAGTCACTCACTATTCTTGACCATAATGCTCATGCTCTATTAGATCTAATCAATATTACAATAGTCAATCTGCACTGCCAAACTACACAAATAGCTAGGTGACATTCTCTGTGACAAATGTTTGTATCTAGCTAGCCACATAAAGGTGTTAAGATTAACTTTACCTGTGGTTTCCAAGAGTATAGATTTAAGTACCTGTCCTGGGCTCAGCAGTGGCAGTCATTTTTTCTCCTTCTTAGTAGCTGGTGCAGCACTGTGTTTTTGACTTTCAGCCTGGGAACAGTGCTGATAACACCAATGTTTAGACTGACCAAGGACTTTGTGAGTCTCATGCTCTGCCAGGGAGGAGGGGAAGCCGGGAGGAAGCAGGGACAGGACACCTGACCCAAACTAGCCGAAGAGGTACTCCACACCACAGCACATCATGCCCAGGATGTAAACTGGGGGCAGTTACCCAGAAGGGCGAGGTCACTGCTGGGTCAGGCTGGGTATTATCAGTCAGCAGGTGGTACTGTATTCTCTTCCCTTATTTCCTTTATCATTATTATTATTGGTGGTAGCAGTAGTGGTTTGTGTTATATCTTAGTTACTGGGCTGTTCTTACCTTAACCCGTGGGAGTTACATTCTTTCAATTCTCCTCCCCATCCCCCCATGAGCAGAGAGAGGAAGGGGGGGGAATGAGTGAACAAGCTGCGTGGCTGAGCTTAAACCACAACACTACCACACAAACCAGGTACCCAGAATTCTCCAGGGAAAATTTCACAAAATGAATATGGATTTATATACATCAGCTGGTCTTAAATTTAGGTTAAAACACATGGCGAGTTCTACTTCACAAAATAAGAAAAAAAAATTAAGACATTTTTATAAAATACCATCTCAGAAGGTACATTGAGAATATTAAAGTATTTAGGAGCTATATCAAAACTGTCAAGATTGTGATCTATGTTGAAAGAGACTCCACAAAGTCCTCTCTCAGGCAAAGTCTAGAGAGAGCATGTATCTAGAGCAATTTACCACATCACATTATTAACATATTTTACCATGGATTAAAGCATGGTTACTTGAGGGATTCATTGAATTAGATATACAGGCATCTAAAGCTCTTTGAAATGTCCGGCAACAACCTAACAACCTTCTAGATACTGCTTCTGGAAAATACTGGTCTGCTGTAGGTCCTGTGCCCATATAATAATTACTCACATATCTCAAATACCTTAAACCATCTCAAATGTCATCAGATGTGTATGTGAAGCTCAATGTATGTAACTACTTCAGGAGTTGCTTGAACTACTCATGTTATGAACTACTTGAGTTGAACCACTAATAGGTAATATTATGCTGTTGAGATACCCATTCCATCTTCCAATGCAATTCCTTGCTGATAATCCCTTCCAACATATAACCTGTTCTTGAAGTTAGAATCTGAAAAGCCTCTAAACCAAAACCAAGTCCATCCTTTAACAGCCCAGAATCAGTGTCAAGCATTTCTTCTTATGTGAAAACACATCTGTTTCTGTTCCTCACAGTCCCTGAAGCAGCAGTCTTTAATTTAATCAATACACCTCCCTTACCAGTGGTAACATCAGGATCCTTCCCTCACTATGAACTGTTAAAATACACCAGAAGAACATCCTTGAAAAGTTTACAAGTAAAATATGAACAAAACACTACCTGCAATACAAATAAAGCAAATAAAGGCAAGCACCATCTATAAATAGAGTCAGATATAGTTTAAATATAAAACAAGCTTACAGAAATAAGAAATCAATCCCTTTATGAAGAGTAAAGCATCAGTTCTTATGTCAAAGGACAGCTGTGTATGGTACAGAGTGCTGCTTACCATCTAACCAGGCCCTGATATTCCAAGGTAGTACTTTGCAATATAAAGAGTAGTACTGCATAGGAAGTATTACCTTTTCTTCTTTTACAAGGCTTACCATTCACCTGTATGTCAAAGAGACTAAAAACTATTGCTGGAAGAGGCCACTAGGAAAAAGCAGATTCTGCTGTAACCAGCTGTTACAGAACGCAAGTGCACATCTCTAAAGTTGAGTTAACCATCTACCCCCTTATCAGAACAAGTTTTTAGAAGTACTAGCCTTCATACTCCCTTATTTTTACAATTTGCCTGAAAACCAGTGAAGAGAGACTGTGATGGGCTGAGTTAATTTCAGCGCAACACAAAGCACATAAACTTTGCTCAACGTGGAAGTGTTAAGAGCTGTCTTCAACGGAATTATAAATTTTTATTTGAGAAGTCTGAAGGGACTCAGATACAAATCACCACAGAAGTCTTCATACATTCTCCTGTTTTTTACAGATGAATAAAGATGCCTCTGTTCATAAAGAAAACTTTCTGTAACTGCAATCGCAGTGCAACATAGCTCAGTGGAGTTTAACAGACTTGATTCATGGCCCAACTTTAAGAATTCTTCACATTGCTTCATTTATAGGGATTATGCATCTGAATGGTGTTCTTTTTACATATTCAATGGCAATCAGGATAGAGAGAGTCCCACCTGCACTCTATGTGCTTCAGTACATACTACTTGAAACTGTGTAAAAGGTGTAAACATTTCAAAGCATATATTCAATTTCATCTTTGATTCCACCAGTGCACATTCTAGAAAGCATGACCTCAGTCCGTATTCAGCTGCTTATAAAACCAATTATAACCTGAGTAGCTCTTTAGGGGCTGAAAGCCCCTGTATTTTCATTTTGGACTACCTTAAACATCTGCATAAATGGAAAGATCGTTGTGGACACTTTTTATTATACAAAGCTGTGCAAAAATTGCTTTGAGTCACACTTCCCCATGTCAGAGAATATCTGAAGCATCTTAAAGAAAAAAAAAAAAAAAAAAAGTGCTCACTTTGAAGCTTTCTGTCCAAAAAAGTTCCAAGAGCTTTTACTCAGAATCTAAACCTCAACAGGTTTTAGGACTACATTAAGTACATAACCTGCTTTTGAGTGAATAAATTTGGGTGTTAAACTGGGGGAGAATGTTTTTGGAAGCATGCCTTGATGTCACCATTGAGGAATGTTATTATGTCCACTGTTTCCACAGGGTAAGATGTGTCCCTATTCCTCTACAGGAGAGGGCGAAGTAGCTGCAATATCCCAGGAACTTTGGTAGCAGTGGTATTTCCATGTGGTTAGCTCCAGTCCCTTAATTGTCTTAGTGGCCCTTCACTGGACTCTATCCCGTAGCTCTGTCTCTTGTTTTGGGGAGCTGAGAACTGGACACAATACTCCAGATGTGGCCTAACCAGTGCTGAAAGCACTCATCTAAATGGAAATCATCATCTAGTGAAGGCAGTAAAAAGTGGCAACACCCCACCTCAGCCCCTGTTTCACTCATCAATATTTTGTTAGATGCTTCCTCCAATCTGCACTTTACTACTTCTGATTTGCTACTGGATCTAATTGCTCAAATTCTGCTGCTTTATCCTTTACCAGATTCTTCCTCTAGTTACTCATCTAATTCATCAATTAACATTCTACTGAATTAATCCTCTAGCACTCCAACCCCTTTTCTAATCCTTCATTAGAGTCATCCAACAACTGACGCTCCCTGAATAGCAAGCTACAGAAAGGTAACTGAAATCCAAGTTGAATTAGCCCCTGCATGCTGTCAACAAAGATAAAAAAATTATATTTGAAAATATTAAAACATCTTCATACATTGTTATAGAGATTAAACAATATCAAGGCACTGAATACAAAGAGCTTTGCTTTTCAAGTACACTCCTTGCAGTATTCAATATGAGACTACTTACTTTAAGTAAATACTGAACACAGGATCTGTTCCACTTTCTAGGTCAGTATTTTATGCAGTAGAACATACAACAGTGATTTCATAAGAACTGCAACACCTCTGAAAAGGCTTTCAATACACTACAGTAAGCAACATCACAAGCCAAAGGACCATCAGCACTTTGGTAATAAGATCACTTAGGCAATTTTATCACATTGTTTCTCCTTTAACTAAATGAAGCATCAAGGCTTCAAGAACTACTTAAGCTATCTGAGCCTTAAGGGGCTCTATCCCCCAAGTGAACATGTGACATGAATTTAGGAGAGTATCACCTGCATTATGTTTGCAGTTGTTCTTGTTTTGATACAAGAAAATCATTCCTGCAATCATCCAAGCTCAAGCTGAGAGCTATGGTGTAACAGTTACAGTTAACCTGTCCAGTTCAGAATCTCTAAAAGCTACACTAAATATTTACAAATAAAACCAGATCAAATTCAACATATTAAGTTCACCCAGTCAAATTCTCTAAAGGGAACTTCAGCATATTGAATGTTGAATGTTACTTCCTTCCAACCTAGAGACACAGCACTCACTATTTTATGGCTTTTTAAACCACGACTTTCAAGAAAACGTATCTGTTCTGTACTATCAAATAAAACAAGAATAAACAGGTAGGAAATAAACATTTTAAATCTAACACAAAATGCCCATTGTTTACCTGCAGTTCTCAGAGCTATTTCTAATAAAGCTACATTAGCTATATTTGTTCAGCAAGAGTAAAGTTTTAGCCCATTTTAGATAAACATAACCAAACCAGGTGGATTACTTACCAAAGAACTCAAATGAAAAGGGGTCCCTTTCACCAAAAAACTCCCTGAACACATCTTCTGGATTACGGAATGTAAATCCAAATTCAAATGGATTATCGTGATGATTTCCACCTGCAAAAAGATGTTAAATTTCAGTTATCCTCACACATTCTTACTAACAAGAAAGTTCAGGCTCGTATGGTATTTGAATCATTAAGGATATAAACCCATCTTTAAAATTTCTTTTTCCCTTTCAGGTATAAAGTCCCCACGATACTTCTCATCACTAACTGCCTTGTCTCTATTTACAAATACCAGTAATACCTTTTACTACAACAAGAAAAACCGCAAAAACAACTATCATTTCAATTTTCACAAGGTTACATTTTAGGCCTTAGTACAGGCATTTCCAGATTCTTATCTTAAAAAGGAAGCTGCAGAAAAAGGCTTTCCACCAGAACAAAGAAAGCAAAGAACTGGCAGTTGTCAACATACCTCCGCCTCCATTTATTAAGCCTTCTTTTCCATATCTGTCATAGAGCTCACGTTTTCTAGCTACAAGGAGAAATTGTAAATGTCAGTAAATAGGCACACTGAATTTGGGAAAGAAAAAAAAAAAAAAAAACCAACAACAAGACACAACAAAAAGAAACAACAGAAATATGTAACTGGTATTCTCAGCTATACATTTCTCAAAGCTAGTTTATCTGAGACAGTTCTGTCACGTATCTGGGCAAACATTTTTACTGAGAATTGCCAAAGCAATTTAGGCTCAAAAAAGAGCAGATACTAAACCTTAGGACTTACTACCATTTAATTGTAGAAGCTCTGATGCTGTTGTATCAGAAAAAAAAAAAAAAAAAAAGAAGGAGGTATAAGGACAAAGTTCACAAGGAAGCTTGCCTTTAAAAAAGAACACTGCAGTCAAATCTCAAAGTTGGTCAAAACTTGCCTGGATAAAGCCCTGACCTCCTCAATCTCCAAGAAAAGATTGCACAGTCTCTCTGGAAAACAAGTCCCAGGCTCAAGCATTCTCATTGTTAGCACTGTCTTCCTCCTACCCAACTGGAATTTCCCTTGTTACAAGCCTCGACCACTGCCTCTTTTCTTCCTATTGCACAAGATCAAGCCCATTGTAACATAGCTGTGAGAATGAAGGACACTGTTTGTACAAGTGATTGCAAAAGCCCTCAAATTAATTATAACCACTTCTAGTTTAATAAAGGGGAATGACGCGATGTTAAAAAAAAATTGCCATGGAAGGATGTGACTCAAACTGCTCGCTCTGTGTTATTTTTGAAGGCATGGAATGGCTTGCTCTTGATTTCACTGCAGATGAGCATTCCAGTATCCATGAGAAAAGGGAAAAATTCTACATTACTACAGAAGATAAGACTGCTCTGTTGTTTCTGGAAGGGAACCTGAAGAGCTTACTAAGGCAGACACTCAGTTATATTTTGCTTGCACTGGTGTAGAAGCAGCCAGTAGGGGCATCTGATTTCAGACTCCCAGTATTAACATCCTATTCCCCCTGGAAACTCCTTAGTGAAAGATGCTTTTGAAATTTAAATAGCATTATTGAAAGAACATGCAGTTACCTCAAACAGTTGCTGAAAAGTAAAATATTCCTGACTAACAGGAATTAAGATTTTATATACTGGTCATCATCTTCAAATAATGGAAACTTGCAATAAGATTCTCCCCACACCCCCAGCAAAGCTTGGTACATTACCTGTATTGCCTTTCAGGAAAGTAATTTTAAAGAGAGGATGCTACCCTACCCACCAACGTAAAAAGACGAAAGCAGTAAGGCAGAAAAACTGACAGAAGGAACAGGAAACAGCACAGATAATATGAGGGCTCACAAAGCCTGAAGTTCATCTTGAAAAATGTAACGTTCTTGAAACCACAAGGGAAGTGTCTTCTATGATCACCCAATTTCAGTATTCTTTGCTTATGTAACCCCTTACAAAACTATTCTTCTGCTAGAAATTTGAATTCATTCAAGCCTGCAATAGCATCAGAAAATTTCATTAAGTCTGCAGAACAGTTGATTGCCTCTCAACCACAGGGCTCAGGATTCAGATATCCCTGCTGCACAAATGATTGTCAAGACACCAGTAACTTAGGATTTGGTCTAGATCCAAAACCAGGCAGCATTTTTAGAAGACATTTTAAGATTCTAGCAGTGTAGTCTTTCCAAAGAGCTTTAAGATCTGTAAACCAACCAGACCAGTATCTTATATTTATCTTGCTCAAAATAAAAAATTGCATAAGAAAGTTAAATTACTCTAGATGACAAAGATACAATGAACTGATAAATTAAATTCTTTTTCTCCGATGTCAACTACGTATCAAAAACAACCCAAAAAAGTGGGTGTACAGCTTGATAAACGAGGCCAAACTCTGACAGATAATCTAGATGGTGCTAGTGCTTTAAATATAGCTTTCCCTTGCTCACTGGTCTCAGGTGAAATCAAGGGCACTTCAGAAATAGCATAGACAGCTGCAGTCAATTACAGGGGAAAAATAATCAAAGTAGCTTAAATCACTTTGTTATGATTCAGGCTGCTTTTGCCAGAACATCAGCACAAGTTAATGCTGCATTCCAAGCAAGAAGACAGGGGTGAATCATAAGCTGAATTCCTATACCACATAGGTGAAGCTAAACAACTTTTTCTGAATAATGCAAAATTAATACTCTCCTCAGTACCACTGATGACTGAATTTACGGAATTCACCCAAAAGCAATCCAGATTTTCAGCAAGGTTTACAGTATGCTTGGGCTTTGTCAAGACTGGTTTACTGTAACAAGAAATAGAGTCAGCAGACCCAGCAGCAGATACTTCAGAGCTTGTCTAGCCTGACTTTTACTGGATAAAAACCATCATTCCCCTGTACTGATGGTAACACTGGCTTCACCTCCCAAGATGAAAATGACTTGGTATTAAGATATATCTTCAGAAATTTCTGAAGAGGGCCTGGCAAACAAGATCGCAATTTCTAGAAGGAAACTGATTTGGTTACATCTACAGAGATCCTAAAAATTTTGTTTTGAAATTTCTGCTTATGCTATCTTACCTGCAAACTTCTTTATCTCTCCTTTCTTTTGAAAGGGAATTAGTTGAGCTGGATGGTAAACCAAAGTTACAATACCCCTTTAAAGCATCATACATCAGCACTTTTTGTCTGTTAACCGGATTACAGACAGGCAACAGCCTTTTTAAAATACTTACTATCTGACAAAACTTCATAGGCCTCCGCTACTTGCTTAAATTGCTGTTCTGCCTCTTCTTTATTGTCTGGATTTTTATCAGGGTGCCATTTTAGTGCCAATTTACGGTACCTAAATGGAAGGAAGATAAAGAGTATTTGACTCTGAAATAAAGGAATATACTTTACAGATAAACACAAAACGTTTCAAACACGTTGTCAGGGATTAAAACATTTAAAAATTCCCCAGTGCTTTGTATCCTGCATCTAAACCAGCACCAACAGTTTCTACAGGTACATCAAGAACCATCTAGTCAGATTCGATTTTAAAAAAAAAAAAAAAAAAAAAAAAAACCAGAAAGAAAAAAGTGGGTTTGGGGTTCTTTAGTTGTTTTGAGAACATTCCTGTGTGTTTCTGATCAATATCTGGCAGGCCTGAGAAAAACACTGTGTAACATTTCAGCTATGGGCTTCTCCTTAGAGCTCCATATTTATTCAATACTACAGCCAACCATGGGAAGCATCAAGAGTATACTTCTGGCACAGAGAAAGACAATAATGCTCCAGGAGTACCCTGATACCAAACTTTGGCAGCAGCCTAAGATCAGTCACTTCTTTGACTGCTACATCTGCACACACTTTCTATCCTCACATGAAATATTTCAGACAAGAGTCCTCAACCTAGAGCAGCAAAGCTAACCTTGCACTTAAGTTGGAGTGTTTTACACAGAGTCATGCAATAACACAGCTTGAACATTTGAGCTGGCAAAGTAGCATGTGTAGCAATTTGCAAAATAAAAACAGAGGAAAGAAAAAAACCACATAAATCAACCTTCCATGCACTAATTTGGTTGATTAAGTTCAGAAGCCTAGGAGAAGGCAAAACTGAAACAGTATTTTCAGGTCACTTGAAACTGCCATTTATTGTCAAACAGTTTTAATATACTAGAAATGAGAACTACAGAAATGAGTTCCTCCCAGCTGTTTGTTGAAAAGTAAAGGGTATCTTCTGAAAATGTTAGGAACATCCACCTTAAAACAACACAAACAGTAGTAAATCTAAACAAAGAACAGTATGCAATTCCTTTGAACTCTCCTGATTTAATATGGGGGGTTGGGGAGGGAGGTAATACTAACTGATGTTTAGTCCATCCAAATCTAAGCACAGAAACCAGACCTCACATTAACAAAGAGAAACATTCCAAATACTTGTTAATAACTTTGTAAAAGCATCTCTGCAAATGGAGGGGAGGACTAGTTACTGCAATCCAGCCAAACAAGGGACTGACACTGCCTGTACCAGATCAAGTTTGGAAGCACACTTACACAGAAATGTATTTAAGAGTGATAAAAATCCAGTGATTGACAGCATTCTCACTTCAGCAGTACTCATTTCTTTTCCCAATTTCACAAAAACAAACAAGAGCTTTTTCTTCAGAACACTGAATATTTCTGTTACCAAAGCTATCACCTCAGATGACTCTCACATCCTAGTATTAACCTCAAAGTGAGAATCTAGAAACAATGTTATTATATTTGTTCCTTAAAATACACAACAACAATTAAATATATGCCAGTTATACTTACGCTTTCTTAATATCTTCTGCTGAGGCATGCTTCTGCACTCCCAGAACTTCATAATAATCCACCATGTTTCAGCAGTCGTCTTCCTAACAACAGCTGAGCCTTTCAAGTCCTGTAATAACAAGAATTTGTTAAGTTAAGCTTGTCCAGTAACGCTACTTCATAGAAGTCAGGTGGGAGAGTAGTATCTTTCAGTAGCAAACCTGATCTGAGAGCTGCTGGCTTTTAGAAATTCAAATGCTCCAAAGTTCAAAAAATAAAGACATCTGTGGTTACTGTTGTTCTGATTTTTTTGTTACTCAATCCCCCTAAATCACAGTGCACAGACACATCAGTAAACAGCAAGTTCCTGAAGAAGACTAAGTACAGTGTGTCACCATCTTGATATATACATTAATAACAATGCAGAAGAAACCATGTATCATTTACACTTTGTCCTCTCTGACACCCATGTCATGTCTTAAGCACATAATCATAAACAAAGGGCGACATTTTTCACATTTAGTCTTCAGAACATTACTTCCACTGACATGCTTCCTTCAAAACCACAATGTACGTGCAGGTCTTAGACATCTAAAATTCCACCTACAGATTCTAATACGCCGTTCTTGTACTCAAACATTGACTGAAAATTCACATAGTGCCAAAGCTACTGAATTCCATTTACTTTCTTTATGATTACCAACATAAAGCACATAGCCAGGCAAGACTGCTCAAACTACAAGGTTAACCAACCAACAGAAGAGAAGCACCTTGTGTTTAAGAGAATGAAGTTTTCACAAGAGTCCTAAGAAACCTACAAGCTAAAAGAAAAAGCATTTGCCCTACTCAAACACTGACTGTTTCTTGTCAATATCAAGAGTTACCAGTTATACTAACCATTAGTCCAACTAAATGACCACAAAGACAGAAGAATCTTTTTAAAAATGTCAAGAACATTTCATATCTTCATGCAAAGGCTTCTTCTTCTTCTCACCACTGCAACAAGTCTCCATTCTGGCCAAACTTCCAACCAACTTTTCATCCTACCACTGCTGCTGTTTCAAGTTCTTTTTAACAAGGCAACACTGACTTTCACAATTAATCAACTCACTGCCAGCAAAGTCTCACAAACATAAGCAAATATAACAATACAGCAATGTGTTAGTCACATTTTCTTAATCTGTGCATCAAGAACAGATATTCATTTAAATCACTCCTCCCCCAAGTCATTCAGTGTTTTTCATTTCAGCCCAGGCAAAGTCTCATTTTCATTGTCTTTCACACAAATGCTGAAAGAATGAAGCATGATATAGTCCAGTAAAATATTCTGAAATTTACTGTACTAGTATTAGATGTATCTTTCAACATCCTGGCATATACGCATTAAAGAGAGACTTCCGTTTAAAATGAATTGGTACATCTTCAAAATTCATTGCTGTTCGAAGTTAAAGATTAATGAGCTTTATTTAGGGATGTGGTTACACACACATTTCCTCAAATGGCAAAACCAGTTTAAGAAACACCCTGCCATGCTACCTTCCCCCTCCAGACTACTTAAAGACGCATATGTAGGGAGGAGCTATGTGCATTTAGAACTTTGGTGGTTTTAGCAATCTAGTTAGCAATACTGTCCCACAAACACAAAATTAAAGTGTAGCAGGTAAACAGACCTCTAATTATTTTGCCCTTTGAAGAAACCTCACTGAAAAAAAAAAAAAAACTGTAAGGGTATAGTAATTTTGTGACCAACATCAAGGGAAGTTGGGAGACAAGCACTAAAACTAATGCAAATACTAGCACAGTAATGGCAGGGTTCAATATGTAAACAAGAAAATTACCAACAATATACCAGAATATTTGCTAGCAGCTAGCCTTACTAGCTTTGTTGTTTGCCAAGCAACAATTAGAAGAGCTCAACGGACATACAGGTAAGCAGCAAGGTTAGCAAGAGTTAAATACATTATCAAATCCTGCAGCCAATCCTTATGAGTAATGGCATATATAAAACATATAGTTTACAGAGAGAAATCTGGAGAGGGAAGGGGGGAAAATCTAGTATAAGTAATGCTTAAAGCTAGATGCCACAACCCCTCCTAACATGTACTAGCCTAAAACCAGTGAGCTACCAGCAGGAAGACACAACACATAGAAGCACATACAATACCACTACATCTTTTTCCTATATTAGCTTTTTTTTCTTGTATTAGCCAGTCAATTTAGGCCAATATCTTGAAGCAAAAATTCAACCCTCAAGCTCCTAGTTATAATAAGCCCGTAGGAAAAGCCACTTAGATGTAAAAAATAAATCACATCTTTTCCTAGAGAACCTTGTGCACACTGGCAGTCATGTTGATTTCAACATATACTTCTTTAAACACTTCAGCTGATTGTTTAAAAACAGTGCTGCAATGTTACATGATCTGACTCAAAAGATGCACTGATGTATCCTAAGTAACACAAATCTGAAGCTGGGACCAAAAATGAGGCAACATGACCAGTTCTTAACAGATTACTCTGACCCTAAAAGGCAACTCCTCCAAAGACAGAGGAATTATTTCAAAGAAGTATCTGAGGTTTCAATATTCTTTTGTGTGTTACTGTTAAGTTTTTACTTGCCACTAACAAAGTCTGGAATTAAGACATGCCAGCAGCTCTTTAAAGAAAACAAACTGTTGATATTCCCCTCTTAAACATTTGGGTGACAGTAAGAGTTCATCTCTGACCAATCATTATTTCTGCCAGTTACCATAAAGCATAAATGGCAGTGTTACAATTTTAGGCATCAGAGGAACTTTTTTATTGTATACAAAAGTATCTTAGCAATATTTAAATGAAGAAAGTTTTCTGCATTTTCTGGGTTTTTTGTGGTGTTTTTTTTTTTCTTTTTTCCACTAAAATCAGTAGTTCTAAGGCTAGTAGGAATCTACATGGTGAAAATGCCTAGGTGTTTCAAAGAAGCAAACCATATACCTTCCTGCAAAATGAAAAGCAAAAAAATCTCAACTGTCCTAAACAAAATGGCATGACAAAAAATTTTCTTCCAACCTCAAATCTGTCAAGCAATTTGTCTCCAAAACCACAAGCAAGGCTCATTAAAGGGTTATTTTTGCAAAGCCAGAGGAAGCCAGCCCACATTAGGTAATTTCCCACCTCCAACCATAGAAAAATCTTCAAAGTCTAAGAAAAAAACCAAGCAGAAATACTCCAGATAAAAGAATTTGTTTTCATGGCCTTGTTTGCTTGCAAAAATTCAGTTACTTGTGTTCATAACTGTACTATGCTTATAGGACAATACCAGCTAGTTTAACTTCTCCCCTGGAGCATGAACAAATCAAACATTCAACTGTTCATGTGAACCAAAAGCCTCCACAAGCTTACAGATTTCTCAGTCCTCACAGGAGAAGTCGGCCTTCTTCTGGCCTACCAAGCAGAAGCCCTGACTGCTCATACCTACTCAAGGCAACTACCAGGTGTACACAATCAGGCTTGAGACTTGCCTCTTTGGCACAACACAAAGCTAGATCAGTTTAGTTATCTTGAAAACTGGCTCATAAACTCTTTACAGCAAAGTCCTCAGCTACATAAAAGGCATGAGAAGAATTACAGAAGACAGATAACTTAGACAGCTATAAACTTTTATAAGATCAGATGACAAAGAATAGAGGAAGTAATCAGATGCATAACCAGCCGGGATGACAAAGCAGCACCCCTAACTAAATATGGAAGGGAAGAAGGCATCCAAACAAGAAATTCTTGAATCAGTCAGGAGGGAATTCAGACAGCAAGTGGCAAACGACCTCTGCAGTCAGCCTAGTCAGAAAAAGTTATCTATTTCTGGCCATGAAGCAACGGGCAGCACAAAGAGTCCTGAAAGATGTCAGAATAGCTCCAGCTCAGTGACTAGCAGCAGTCACCTGGGTAGAGAGAGGAGTTCCAAATTCCTGATTTGTGCCATTCATAGAAGCAGCCAGTCATCAACATCCTGTACAAGCTGCATTGCCGTCCAATTCCTAGTACCTGCCCTGTTTTCTATGAACGTACCAAAAGGATTGCATCCTGCTGGCAAGGCAGCAAGAGTAAATACCCCTGTTCCAAATCCCAGTTCAGCCTGAGCTTGTGACTGACCTACTCAACAACAACTGAGCTACTTAGAGACTTCTCCGGCATCTTAATAGATGATGCACACACTCAATATTTGGGAACTGCAACCTATGATTAAAAACCCTATGATTCCAAGAGTTTTATTAGAAAGCAGCGGGTCAGCTGGACCTGTTGAAACTTTACACTCCTTCAAAGTAGAAACAGGACTACAGTACCATTAATACTGTTGTGGATCCAGAGCCATCCAAAGAACACCAAGCAACACACACACACAGACTTTCAAAGTTCTCGTACTTCTTAATTTGATTTTTATATAGGTAACCTTTAAGACATCTTTAATAAGTTCATTATTATTTACAGTCCAGCAAATTCAGACATATACAAGTATTTTCAGTCTTCAAGTAACAAATTTGATCTGAAGTCCAGTCACTTCATTTGCTCACAAGCTACATATTTCAAACACAACCCATGAATTGTAGTTATCTGCCCGTATCTCTCCAAGCTACCCATTTAAAAGAAGGGTAAATAAAGATCAACCATAAAGCACTAAATATTTAGCAAGGCTTCCAAGACACAACTGTACCAGTGCCTCAAGTTCTCACTGGCTTGTAGCAGTCACTGGCTTCAATACACAGACTCTGGTTACAGAAACCACCTTCTGGTGTCATCCCACACCCTTATGAAAAGAAAAAGGTAAATCTCACACCACAACTCTTCAGAACAAAACATAGCTCAGGCAACAATCAAAGACGTTTTATCTAGTACAGCTCAAACACACAGGAAGCTATACAAGTCCCCAGACCATGGCCAGCTCCCAAACAAAATGAAGAGATCTTTGTCAGTTCAAGCAACAGTATCCGGGATGTGCCACCCGTAACTGAGCGAGACCATGAGCAGCACTGTGCTTGCACTATGCAAGTGCTAACAGAAAAATGCCCACACCGTATACCAGAAAACTCTGATAAGTGCAATACAATGAGAAAACTCAGGTAAAGTTGGCAATGAATTAATCTGACAAACACATTTAAACAATGCACCAACATTTTTTCTTCCCCTGATATAGGTACAATGTGGTACAGACTACGGTATACTAAAAACTTCAGTACTTTGAACTTCTACATACCCAAGAAAGCCTAGAAAAGCTGCCACAGTTTAACTTCACAGGTTCCTTAAATTTATTGTTTCACAGAAAAATGTAAATTTACCAGATAATTAAAGTTAATAAAATAAACTTAAATAGCAATGTTTATACTCATTACATTAATACTACCACAGAATTCCTGTGAGATGTAATAAAATGAGCATTCAAAAAAGCTTAATTTAGAAACAGGATGTTTGCTGTAAGCACGAGACTATGTCAGAAAACAGGGTGGATTTGAATACTGTGATTATTATACAAGATGATGCAGTTTATGCAGGGGAAAAGGCAGGTAAGCTGACTGCTTTACCTTGCAGTTCAAGTCCTATTTAATAAGAACAACCACCAAAAAAAAAAACCAAAGCAAAAAAAAAACAACCAAAAAAAAAAAAAAGCCACCTGCACAAGGCTCCCTCACCCCTCAAGGCAAGAAGTATCAAAAAAACCTCTCTATTCCTCTCCTTCCCAAGGGGAGTGAGACAACTGTGGCAAGAACTACAGGACTTCATCCGTATTACTGCCTGGCACACAGAAAGCCTTCAGACAGCAAGAAGGAAGAATCCATTAAAAAGCAATTAATCTACCAAAAACGGAAAGAGAAGAAATCTAAATTCTTCGTCTCTCAACAAAACACAAGCAAGCTAACAAAAACCAGGAAAGGAGGTGGATCAGTGACGAGGCTACCCTCATGCTCTTGGCCAATACTCTGCTGCTTATCAAGCTGATCTATGAGCATACCCTAAATCAAGGGGAACTTATTCACAACCTCTCCTTAAAGCAAAGGGGCATTTTTCCAAAACACAACAACTCAGGTGTCCAAATTTGGAATTGTGGCATACAAATATCTGAACACTAGCACTCTCCTAAAACTAACCATAAAAGGCTATTTTATACAAAGTAAAAATATTCCTAACTCATTTTAAAAATGTATGAACTGTGTTTAAGTGATTAACAACAGCAAAAGCCTCAACTGGCAAAGATCAGGTTCAGAAAGTTTTAGCCAAACAATAACATGCAACCAGATGATCCTTCAGGGAAAATAAGTTTAAAATTCCTACGCACATCCCCTAACTACTTTTTGAAGGCACAGTTCTTCTTAAGCCAACCAGCGAGAACAAATGTTACACTAAAGCAAGCACCAATTTCTTTTTCAGAACCATGACAGCTGTCATAGATTCAGGCTACATGTTAAGAACAGAAAACAATTTCTTCTAATCAACAGAATTAACAACAGTTCAACAAAAAGTGGCTGCAATGTAGCTATTTACAATCCTTAGTAAATGGTGAGTTCTCACTAATACCTACGGGTTTTCAGCACTTATTTGGAACAAATAGAAAAAAAAAGAAACCTACAACTGGTAACCGTAAGAGTGAAATTCATATGCCTGAATTATTTCTTTCTTAACAGTTAAATGAACAGAAGCAGGGTAATGCTTTCATTAAGTCTGAACTTAAAAATCTAACACCTGTTCAAATCCAGTATTTCATCAAAAGCAAAAAAAATATAACTTAAGCCTGGTAATATAATCAACTACAGTTATAAATTATCTTGAAATAAACAGTTCTCCTTTAAAAGATATAAGAAGTTTTGACAAAGCTAAGTAATTTCTCACTAATCCTTCCATTCCTTAAACAAACCAATACAAAGGAAAAGCTGTTGGCAGAAAATGTTTTCAAGACACAGCTGATGAGGTTCTTCATAAGTATTATTAGAGAAATGGAGCACTTCCTTCTTAGGGAGGAAAAAACTAAAACATTAAACTTCACACAACTAAGTTGACAGTTAAGGCAATAAATTCAAAATATCACTATTTATATGGTAACAAACAGATGGTCTGCTCAAGTCTTCAATTCCAGTGTACTGACCTGACCGAGATACACTGTCCTCTGCAGCCAGCAGCACAAGAGCAGAACATGCTAACACGGGTGGCTGCACTCTACCACCAACCCAATGTGACACTGCAGTCAATTCCAGACTAGAACTTCAGTGCCTCTGAACTCATAGTAAAACACAGTAATAACCTTCATGTCACATAACCTCAGCTCACAGACCTAACTGCACCAAGCACAGACATACAGAGGCAGGAGACCCAAAGTTTTATAGTTCAAAAGAAAACCACAGGTATTTGTTTTCTCAGTACAGTCCAAATACTATTAGGAATTCATGTATTATAGTCACTGAGGTGATGATTTAACATAAGTTGTTTCCTGTCTCCATGTACATTCCAAAACTTCTAGTGGATGAAAGAAGGAATACAGTAGATAGATAAATTTGTATGTCTATTAAAAAAATAAATAGCAAAACACATTATTTCTCCAACTAAAAATTCTGTGTTACACAGATGCCTTGCATCCTTCCTCACAAAGTCCAGCCAAGATAAATTAGTAAACTGCATCAATCTAGGAAAGACAAAAGAAAACACCAGAGAGAAAAGCTGTTTTGGTAAGAATGTGCTGTAGTCAGAAAGCACAAGTGCTAAAAAAGACAAATCTGATGGAGAGTGAGGGGGAACTCTGCAGTTTGCAGATAGAGAAATTAACACTGCAGTTTAAATAATTTAAATTTATTCTCAAATATCTGGGATTACTTAAGAAAATTAAATCCTACATTACCTTCAATTTCAAACAGTCTCTTGTTCTCCACTGAAAAGGCAGCGCAAGTGCCAAAAGGGGAAAACAGTTTCAGTATTGTGCTCTAGTTCTCATTTTGGCTGTCTAAAATAAAAACCCACAAAAAAGTAACCATGGACAAGGTCTGTAAATACGTTTACTCACAAATGGCCAAACAAAACTTCCCTGACAACGTAATCCAGTGAACTATATGGTAGTTTAACTACCAGGCTCTTCAGCATCAGTTGAACATAAAATCCCTCCTAACCAGAGTACAAGGATCTCCAAAAAGTAAACAAAAATTAAGGTGAGCAAGCAGCAATAAGTGCAACCTCAGAGGACCAGGAAGACACAGCACAGTTTCATTCCAGCTGTTCCCTCTGTGTCAACACCTTGTTCTTATCACTTCTGGACACTTTATATCCTAAAAACTCAGCGCTTGGTCACTGATTAACTATTCAATGTCACAAGCTTCACCATTCACACATTAGCATTGTTATAAATTTAGCTTCTATGATGTTGTTGTGTCCAAATGAGAACCAAAAGAGCAGTTCATTATTATCAGAACTCAAAACAAATTTGCTCAGTATTTTGAATAATCTTTCTTAATGCCTTCATCAGAACGGCTCAAGCCTGCAGCACTGGTTTTCAGCTGCCCACAAAGAGCTCGGACAGTAAAAACATAGCACAGCTTAAAGCACTGCTTCAAACAGGAACACCGGTCATAAATACTTTCAGTTCCCAACTCACCGTCCTCTCAGAACTCCTGCGAATATTGACAACAAACTGTGCTCCTTACCTGCCTGTAACGATGTTCAACTCAGCTCGGAACTTGGCGACAGTGACTTCAAAACACCTGACCACTACTGCCTTCACCCACAACAAACCTCACTATTGACCCTGCTCTGAGCTATAAACACAGAATAGGAACTGTTTCTATCACAGGGAAAAGAAAAGCCCATTTAGTTTACAAATATGTCAAAACAATTCACAGCGGGAAAAAGAAAAAGAAAAAAAAAAAAAGGAAGGATTCTACGTAAAAGGCCTATTCAACAAGATCAAGAGCAAACACTGAAGTAAGGCGCTCCCTCACCTTTCTGTAACTGAAACCACTGGAAAAAAAGAAATCGAAATGTGGATTTTATTCCCCCGCCACGGACCTTCTCTGCTTACAGCAACCCGGCGACAAAACCGACCTGGGATAGCACGGCCCGGGGAGCCCGAACTGTACCTCCCCGCTCCGCGTTACGGCCTGAACCGCAGGCAGCAGCGGCGCATGGGGGCCGACTCGCTTCCTCCCTCCCCGCCCCCAAGCGCCGGCGCTTCTCACCGTCCCCCCCACGCAAACCTCCTTCAGCCCGCCCTGGGCCCGTCGCCATGCGGCTCCCGAACGGCTGGGGACAAACCTCGGAGACAGAGGACACACCTGCTCCCGCGGTGGACCCTCCGCCGCCAGCGCTCCAGCGTGCAGCACGGCGGCGGCGCCGGCCCAGGCCCAGGCCCTCGCCAAGCCGCGCCGGAGGCCCCGTTACCACCAACACTGTTGCTAAGAACCGAGGCCTGGCCCAGAACGCAACACTACACCCCCCACTCCCCTCCCCCCCAACCCCACCGCCCTTCCCCTCACACGGCCGGCCGAGCCTAGGCGCGCTCGGAGAAGCCTCGACTCCCTTCACTCACCCGCGCGGTACCTCCGGAGCTCTCCCGCCAGCAGCGCCGGACAACGGCAACTGCGGCAGCTCTTCGCCGCCGCAAACAGGAAGCTCTGTCACCGCGGAACGTCACTTCCGCGAGGCTGTTTCCGGAAGTTTCTCGAACGGCGTGCTGCTCCCCCATCGCCTTCCCCCTCCCGCCGCCCGCGAGGAGAGACCGCCCCCTGCCGGCGGCCGACGGCTCGGCAGAGGGCGGGGCTTCGCGCCTGGCGGGCGGGGACGGGGGGGGGTGCAGGTGCTGAGGGGAAGGAGGGGGGGGATGGACGGTTACCGCAATAGACGCGTTCGGGAGGCCTGCCGCAGGGAGCGCTGCCTGCAGAGCTGCGGCCCACAGCGCAACAGGGACGTGCGGCTGCTTCTGCGAGTACAGAGGAGGCCGCGAAGATGCTCCAAGGGCTGGAGCATCACTCCTGTGAAGACAGGCTGAGAGAGCTGGGCTTGTTCAGCCTGGAGAGGGCTCCAGGGATTTTTAAGGTCCCTTCCAGCCCAAACCAGTCTATGCATAGGTGAGTTTGGTTGCTTAAAAGCCAAAATGTCTTCCCCCATGTGTGTCTTTTACTCTCAGAAACAGTAACCCCCACACTTGGTTATTCTGGGCCAGATTCGGCGTTTTCCATCTGGCACATGTACAGATGCTGTTTGGATACATTTGAGCATCCTTTGGGTTATACTTTAGTATGTGGTTTTCTTAGTTGTCATGGCTGAGAGCAAAGTATAAGCAGCCAAGTTATTCTATTTTAAAAATTTGGACTTTATCCATTATTTAGATTTGCTGTAAAAATATGTTTCTCATCCTTTATTTAAAAAGTTGTGCAAGGCATTGATTTACTGATCACCAAGGTGAAACTAGAGAGTTTCCACACCTAAAACGTGTGCTCCACAAATTGAAAGGCTACTCACCGTTTTGGAGGTGCTTCTGTGGGAGTGGGATCAGCTCAAATGGAAAAAAGCAAGCTTGGAATAACAGGAAAACCTAATACAACTGAGCAAGACGAGGTAGGACAACCCTAAGTATAGGCTTGGTGTTTTGATTTGACGCTAAGTAGCAGTCATGGAAACAAGTCTTTAAAATTAGATCAAAGAGACACTGAGCACCATGATTAGTTTCTCATCAGCGAATAGCTGTGAAGGCCAAGTTGTTGATCCACTTGGGAAATAATAAATAAAGATGACTGGTGGGTTGGCTCTTTCTAAAAGGTATGGTTGCAAACCTCAGGAAACCCCTATCCTGGCAGGTGCAAAGGCAAGCTGCAGGTTAGCACTGTGTCATTTGGGAGGAGATCTTATAAAATTTTGATTTAATGCTTTAAACATTTATTGATTGGGAAATAAAAGAGTTTTCCCCTTTCATGAGTTATGATAGGTGAGAACAAAGGATAAAAAGTCTTCACTCACTCTTTGAAAAACCTCACCTGCGATATACAAGCTTGGAGTGGTACATGAGGCAGTTACTTTAATTCCTTACAGAGTAGACTTTATTTTAAATTTATGGTATGGTGGATGCTAACCATAAAATTTTCTATTTATCCACAGAAGCAGAACAGGGCAAAGGAGTGTAATTCCATGTGGAATTCCCATGTGGGATTACAGGGTTGAAATCACAGCATTGTCTGCATGAACACAACCAGGATCAGAGCGGCTGCTTTAACACAGTTGTCATAGAGGTGACAGCATTACATTAATTTTCCCATAGATTTTCTAACACTGTTCTGACTCTAAAATGCACCCCTCGTATATAGTAATAAGGTTTGGAAAGGCTGAGAGATCATTTTTGTGCTTGGAGAAAATAAGGTATGAGAAGCTCAGCACGATCCAGCAGTGTCTACTTGCAGTCCAGAAAGCCAACCGTATGCTGGGCTGCAACAAGAGGAGCATAGGCAGCAGGTCCAGGGAGGCAGTTCTCCCCCCTGCTCTGCTCTTGTGAGACCCCACTTGTAGCAGACTAAAGCGTTGAGTGGTCTTGTTTTCCAGGCTTCTGTTTGTTTTCTGATGGGAAGAATGCTGCTTGCTGGTAAGCAGTGAAGGAAATGCTACTTTCATGCTGCTTGCTGGTAAGCAGTGAAGGAAATGCTACTTTCATGCTGCTCTACCCAGTGCACTTACTGCCTTTGCCCAGCAAAGCTACACACCCACCGCTGACCCCTTCAGATCTTCAGCAGGTCAGCTCAGCCTCTAAGACCTTCCAGGCTAATGTCATCTAATCTATATATGTCCAGGCAAAGTCTCTGCTTCTCCCAGATCACCCAAAGCTCAAAAGAGCTACTGTGTCTATAATTCCTTTGCTTTTAAATTGTAGCACTCTGATAAAAAAATGTTCATAACCATAGCCAGGTACTGCTGAACCATCCTTTTACCCCCTTTTCTATCCTTCAAGTTACATAGTTCAAGTACCAGAGGACAGGACAAACTAGTTCCCCAAGAATTAATTAGAATTCTCCTGACCTGTAGTTTGGTTTGTTATTTGTGTTCAGTCATGCTCATTTCAATGAATATCAATCAGGATAATTTTTAAACTTTAGCATTAATCATATTTAGATGTCTTACAAAGGTTTGCAAGTCCTTAAATGAGAACTGCTCGTGTCAGCGTTTTCCAGGCAACAGGACTTTGCAGTCTCTGTGTAAAAAATCAACACAGATAAACAAAGGACTGCATAAGGTGAAGAGCCAAAACCACCTTCCTCCTCACCAGAGGTAATGTTGTGGGAAAGATTTTAGGCAAGACTCATAGGAAGAGGTAACATAGGAAGATCAAATATTTAATTAGATCTACTTACAGGACTAATAAAAAAGAAAAGCTTTAGGATTCAGAAAGCCTTCAAAGGTATTTGCAAATTATGAAGTAAAAGCATTCTGTGTTTTTATGGCTAGCTGCTTGCAGCTGAAGTCTGGAATACTGTGTCAGTGAGCATTAAGTGTGACATTGCTGGCAGGGGATCAACATTCCAACAACAAAAGCTGGTAAAGTCTCATGGGTCTGTTGAAGCTGGTATCAAAGATCCAGACAGACCTGGGCTGGCATCCAAGTGCCCAGTCACAGGTCAGAATAAACCCTGTTATCAGAGGATCTTAATTGCTCAAGAATTTTCAGTCCTCACCCGGAAACATGACGGAAAGGTCTGGTTCACTTCAGCTGTCTAAAAGTTAAGCATCTAGTGTAAGGCCTCAAACTATGAGCAGAGAGAGAAGGAGGAGGCACCTGCAGGGCACAGCTTCTGCTTTGGAGATGTATTTTAGTAAAGAAAGATCCCCCCTCTGGAGCTCTGTCTCTGGGTTGCCTCTCTTTCATCGGAAGTGCCTCGACAGCCACCTTACAGATGGCTGAAGTTAAGTGAGATGAATTCAGGCCTAACTGGTAGCTATAACCTAATGATGGAAATCATGTGGCAGCATTCCAGGAGGTATTAGCAATTCACATAGTTCCCAGATCCTTTTTTTTTCTTAGTAATTTTTTATGACTTACAGAGGTCAATTATGAAAAGCCCATCAGAACACAAGAAATACTTAAAAATGCTGCATTAGAGAGATATTAATATTGTTCCCTCTGATGTGGTAATGGCTGCAGCCTTCCCGGCCTGCTGCTCTGGCCCACTGCTTAATGCATCCAGTTTTTTCTATTTACAGATTTACAGATTCTACTTTTGGTATTAGCAAAGAATATGAGCATATGTATCAAAGACTGTTCTCACATCATTTAATTATAGTACTACTGGCAAAGTAATTCTGGAAAGTGCCACTTAATTAAATATAAGCATTAACTTTTTGCTGATAGCTTATCAGAAACAATTAGACTTGAAATATGGGCAATACACCTAATGTTTAAAACTTTAAGTAGATGCATTAGGAGCACAAAATAACCAATTTTCATTAGCATTCTCCATAGATTTTCATCTGAGTATAACCTCGATTCTCACTGGTAAGGTGCTCCATCAGTAATCAGAAGGCTGCAAGTTTATCTGGACTCCCCATTGTAACCAAATGCTTGAGCCAAGGGGATGTTTTCGAAAGTGGTTAAAACACTTCTGCATAGGTGGTGTTTTTGCCAATTCCTCCTGAAGCATCAGATGTATCCTACTGATTATTTGGGGTGTGCAGCCAACAACCTAAGAACTGTTGTGGGCAGTCAGAAGATGTCACAGCTTATGGCAGATGCTTATTCCTTGCAAGGACAGCTCAATCAGCATTTCTGTCCATTCACTTGATCAGGGATATGCTTTCTTACCCATGCCAGTGCCAAATATTAGTTAATTCTATGTTATTTTTCATGAATAGCTAAATAGAGCTAATAGATAATTAGACCTAAAATATCTCTGCAGAACTCTGAGCTCTGCTGCTATTTGCCTTAAAGTGCAGAGAGGAAAAAGAAAAGCAGTAAGCAGAGCTGTAAGCATAAAATCACAGAATGGTTTGTGTTGGAAGGGACCTTAAATATCACCTAGTTCCAACCCCCCTGTCCCCTGCAGGGGCATCTTCCACTAGACCAGGTTGCCCAAAGCCCCGTTCAGCCTGGCCTTGAACACTGCCAAGGACAAGGCAGCCTCAACTTCTCTGGGTAACCTGTTCCAGTGTCTCACCACCCTCATGGTAAAGATGATGAATTATTATTAATAAAAAAAATTAATTAAAGATAAAAGGGCTAGAAAGAACCACTTTCTTTGGAAAGTATATTTGACAATATACAGCAAAACCACACAGCAACTGATGAGAGATGCTTTTCGTAGGTATAACATTTGGGTAAGCAGAAGTAGCAAGATGATCTGAAATAACACCATCTGGTGAATGCCTGTTTCCTCCTTCAGCAGTCAAGAGCTATGTGTAACTATAAACAGAGAATAAAATAGAAATTATGCAAAACTACTTTTCAGTCGAATGTTACACAGAATGAACTAACATCTGCTCTGGGAATGTAGAAAACAATGATCTTAAATATAGTAGGACATTTAAGCAAGCTGTTCTTACTAATATATTAATGCAATGTACGTTTTCTACAGAGCTCTGGACAGGTAAACTTAGTCCCAGACTGGAAAGCAACTATTCTGGCAATGCAATGTAGCAATGATTTAACTGTCACACAAGAAAAATTCATCCCTTGATGTGACACAGGCATGAAATCAAGCCTGCAGGACACCTTTCCATACCTTTATGTACAAGCAGTCCCATTGGTGCCAGTCAGAATTTCCATGTTTCTCCTATTTGCCTGTCTGAAGGTGCTTTGCTAGATTGCACCTAGCACTGAGCTACCTAATTTTTGTAGAAGACAGCCAGATTATAGGAGTTTGTCCAAGAAATTGCACTTCTAGATATTCGATATCTAGATATTCGATACGGCTGGTGGTGGAAAAATTGAATACACATGTAGGTGATTTAACATTTAGCATTAGCCGTATGATTTTTGCACCAATGTTTAGCATCGTATCTATAACAAGTTGTGAAAATAACTGAGAATTCATTTTTTGCTGACTCAGTTATTTTGCAGCTGATAACAGATTTGCAAAATCATTGAAAAGACAAAGCAATACTGGAATGTGAAAAAGCAAAGTCACAAGACCTTAAATCCAACGATACCTTTTAAAGGGCCATTTATTAACAACTACAGACATCTGCAGGCAGGAGGAGAGTTAGTGTAATCTACTCAGTCCCTAGTCACATAGTCACATCAAAGTCCACAAAAGGTATTTTGAAGATGCTGCTGTGTTCACTAATAAGCAAATTGGAAAGAAAGACAATTCAGATTTTGGACCACGTGTCACATGAGAGGCTGAGAGATCTGGGGTTGTTCAGCCTGAAGAAGGCTCAGATTCCCCTTAGTGCTGCCTTGTGACAGGATGAGAGGTAATGGGCACAAACTGGAATACAAGAAATTGTGTTTAAACCTGATTAAAAATGTTCTAGGTAAAATGTAAAGGTAATTGAAAAGTAGAACAAGTTGTCTAGAGAAGTTGTGGAGTTTTCATCCACAGAGACATTCAAAACTCCATGGGGCAAAGTCCTGAGCAATCTGCTGTAGGTGACCCTGCTTTGAGCAGAAGGGTTGGACTAGGTGATCTCCAGACACTCCTGTGTTCTTTGAACTGGATTCAACTAGTACAACTTTATAATCACTTCCTGCCTTGTGTTGTCTCTTAACACACATCAGAAATTTTATGAGATTTCCAGCCTACCAGATGCATACTGAAAACCAGGCAAGATGATGTCTGAGCATTTGTGTTCTATTCATCCTATGAATTACGAAGTGCCCTACAAGAGGAGTTTTCTGTAATTTTCAGTTTGCCACATTTTTAGTGGCAGGCGAGCTGAAGGGTATGTGGTGCTATTTTTAAGTATTCCAGAATAAGCATGTGCATTACTAACTTTATAAATGCTATTGTGGAACTGTGTATTCAGCAATGAAAATAATAGAAATGCAGAGGGATGCAGATGATTGTAATCATCAAAGGCAACAAAAATTAAATTACACCTTCAGAGGAGCACATATATGTGCTAAAATTCCAGAAGCTGAAAGAGGTGAGGGGTTTTTTTATGTATTTGCTAACAAAGTAGCGTTCTTCATTATGAATTAAAGGAGTTTCTTGTATTTTTATGCAAGGAGTAAGTTTTGTTCTTTGCAAAAATTAAGTTTTTTCAAAGCATATCAGTGATATTAGTTATATGTTTGAAAGACACACTGAAACAAAGCTAAACCTTTTGGTTGCAGTTTGACAGAATGGGAACTTCACATCTCAAAACCTGAAGCTGAAAATCATCCTGGAGCAGTAAAATCATAGAACCACAGAATCATTCAGGTTGGTAAAGACCTGTAAGATTGAGTCCCACCATTAACCAAGCAGTGCCAAGACCACCACTAAACCATGTCCCTAAGTGCCACATGTACACGTTTTCTAAATGCTTCCAGGGACAGTGACTCAACCACTTCCCTGGGCAGCCTGTTCCAGCAGTAGTAACTTCAAGACCAATGAACAGTTAGTACTAGCTCCCCTTTTAGAACCTATTCCGTACTATCAATCTTTACCATGAGAACACCACATTTACTGCAAAGAAATAAAAGAGGGTTTCTGCAAAGTTTCAAGAAAACTCAAATTATTTTATTCACAAAAGCAGAATTCAATAAAAATATAGATATCCTGATCAGTTTTACCGACCATGTTCGTTTTTTCTCTCCTTCACTGACAGGCAAAGCATCATGAAAAAAAATAGTAACAAGCATTTACATCACAAACCATTATTAACACAGATTCGTGTATATGAGCAAATGTTTTAAAGATTTTGCATATAATTATAAATACAAAAAAATTACAGGTCCAACAAAACATTCTAAGAAAAACAACTCTCATTTTTTCCTTGTTTCTGTGCTGTATTATTTTCAGCGGTGAAAAGCGTATGTGCTGTCTTACTGGCATTTAACAAACAGGTTTTGGGTTAAACTGAAATTTAGCATGAACTCACTCCTTGAAGCGTTCTCTTTGAATTCCAAACCCCTTGGTAGATCAGATTAGGATGTTTGTGCTAGATTTCTCAAGCGATGCCAAAAAGAGAGTCCACGCTGCTACTAATAGCATCAGGAAGCTCATTGGGTTTTAGTTATGGAGCACCCCGCACAAAAGTAACTGAAGATACATCCTTGCTGTTCAAATCCAGCTTCTGCCAGCTCAGTGTTTATGCATGAAACTGGAGCCAAATCTTTCCTCTGCTGTAGACATGAATTCTGCCCAGAAACCACGAGTGAGTTTTGTGAAGTTTATACAAGTCCGGCTTTCAGCACCATGATGGAAGACAACTGAGAGTAAAAACAAGGCCAAACATTTCTGTTTTCGTTTGTTGTGGTTTTTTGTTGGGGTTTTGTGCTGTTTGTTTGGTTTTTGTAACCCAGCTAGTAGGACTGAACCCACATCTAGAAAAAGTCCCACCAATATAAACAGACCAAGTGCTAATTTTATTTGGTTTTATTCTGCTTTTATGCCTTTTCAATTTTGAGAGATGAAGAATTTGTGACCTCTTCCATTATAACAGTTAACTGTTGACAAAAATGTTTTTAGAACAGGATACAGAATTATAAACCAAGAATTATTTGAAAACAAAACCAGAAAATGCTGTCATTTTTCAAAAGGTAAGTACTGAACTAGGACAAAACACTGAAGTACAAAGACTGACTTTCAGAAGGGGTTATCTTGTGCTGAAAACAACCCATTATTGTTACTCCTATAATTCTGATGACCAAAATCTACAATAGTATTTCAGGTTACTTGCATGCAAAGTGCTTCCTGCTTCTGCCTGCCTGAACTCTGGGAGCATCACAACTGGGGGAGAGTTTGCTCTTCTTTTAAAAAAGAGAAAATCCATTTTCATATATAAATAATTCTTGCTGCAAGAGATCATTTAGACTATCTAGCTCCTCAGGCCATAACTATAGCTGTATTATTTCTTACACCTCTACCTCTCATTCCTGAAAATATCTAGCAATAGGTCACTGAAAAGCAGGGACTCATGCTTTATCCTGACTACAGGAAAAGAGCTGACACAACTGAAAACACCTGTTGCCAGCATAAAGCCCTACCCTCTTCTTATTGCAGCCTGGGTACTCACAGTGGTGTAAGCTGTTGTAGCTCTCATTTTCAGCTTCCTACTTGCAGAATGAAATCTAGGCTACAATCCCATGGACTTGAGCATGTCAGGATTTCATACTTAATGTACAGAATATGCAAACCAGTGTCACTGAGTTGTTACTGAAGAAACAAAAAGTCAAGAAGAGTATTTCCAGCAAACTCAAATTCTCTACTGATTTTTTTCAGTAGTAATTGCAAGTTCTCGCAATTACGTGACTGCATCTCTCTGCAACTCAGCCTTCCTCCCAGCCTATCCTCTCTGTTGAGCTTGCACTTGTGGTACCAGACAGGAATAGTGCACACTGTCTCCTTTCACAGAAGCAGGAAGCATACATTACAAGTCATGATCACTTGGCATGACTCCAACACAATCTTCAAAATACAACTATTTAATAGAAAATTTCGTTTCAATTTTACAAAATACAGATACACCACTACCCAATATAGCAAAATAATGGAACTGAAAAATAATTTCAAAATATTTAACACATTAGGTTCTAAAATAAATAATGCTATCTAAAGAAGTGTTCAGGTTTTACAACTACGAGGAGGCAGTTCCACTATTACTGATCTCTTTTTCAACTTCTTTACATGTTCCATAGTTTATGTAGAAAAATATACAAGAAAAGAATTTTGGGATAAAGGGTAACTTGGGTATGTAACATTTAACATAAATAAAAAGCCTAAAGCAAAACCAAAAAGAAAACCAATTGTTTTATTTCTGTACATCAAGACTACAAATAGTATTTTAACACATCATTTATTACCCAAATTAAGAAATTATACATTTTTATATGGTTACTAGTAAACATCTTAAAATCACTCAGTTTTCCTACATTTAAAAGGATATTGCTGGTTACTGATTATTAAATATGAAATCCAACAGAGTTTCCTGTAACAGCAAAATATTTTTTTGCATAAGAGATGAATACAAATTTGACTGTAATTTTTGATGATTTAAAAAACTAAAGTTCACAGGGATGCACTTACGGATCTTACAGTCTGAACTATAATTCCTTTCTGTAAATGGACTGCAGTTTGCCTACGAACACCCAACAATGTGCCGACTACTACCAGAGGATCAGTTCCTTCCATGTGAAAGCATTTTTTTTCCCAGATACCAAATGGTATTAAGCAGCATATTACCACCTACTTTTCTTAGCAGAAAAACTGCAGGCAGATGGATAGAAAAGCTGTTTCATCACCAAAAAAATAATGAGTTTGCCTAATGTCCACAGCACAGATACAGCGTTTCAAGATGAAAAGAAATTACAGGGAAAAGGAATGTGAATACCACAGGCTTCAAATATAAAAGATAAAGCCTGATAACTTTGGTTCAAATAATTTTAATAGTTTTTACACGTGTATTTTTCCAGAGTGATGACTTCTGTATGTACTGTGTATGCAACAGCAGTCTCATACATTTAAAAAGAAAACAAAAAATCTGCACAGGCACAAAAGACAGAAACAGGACAAAGAAAATATGGATAGTCACATCCACTCACAACAGTGTTCAAGTGATAATGATGCAGCCAAAGGTTGAACTTAAAATAATGCAAATCAGATTTCTCCAAGTATTTCAGAAAGCACAAATGGAGTATTACAACCATTTTATCTAAGTGCCTACCATCCTGAGGGAAGGTTGTGTCCTGGGTTCAGCTGTAACAGTTATTTTCTCCTTCCTAGTAGCTGGTGCAGTGCTGTGTTTTGACTTTAGCCTAAGAACAATGCTGATCACACACCAGTGTTTTAGTTGTTGCTCAGTAGCACTTACCCTGATGAAGGACTTCTCAGTCTCACGCTCTGCCAAGTGAGGAGCTGGGAGGAAGCAGAGACAGGACACCTGACCCAAACTAGCCAAAGGGGTATTCCACACCACACCACATCATGCCCAGTATGTAAACAGGGAGGGAGTCACCCGAAGGCCCAGATCGTTGCTCAGGTCAGGCTGGATACTGGTCAGCAGGTGGTGAGCAATTGTACTGTGCACCACTTGTGTTTATTGTTATTTTCCTTTCCCCTTTTAGTTTTATATTCTCTCCCCTTGTTATTCGCCTTATCATTATTATTAGTAGTAGCAGTAGTAGTTTCATATTAATCTTTAGTTATTGGACTGTTCGACCTGTGGGGTTTTACATTCTTTCAATTCTCCTCCCCATCCCACCCAGAGCGGGGAAAAAGGAAGCAGGGGGTGTGAGCAAACAGCTGCGTGATGCTGAGTTACTGGCTGGACTTAAACCACAACAGGTAGTATAAAACATCAGTTCTGCAACAACTATGATTTGTAAACAGTTCTACAATGTACGATGTTAGGTTATCGGTAATGAGCATTTCCATCCTCTCAGTTCTGGGATATCTGCAAACATCTGCTTCACTTCCTTCTAGAAGATTAATTATGGATGTCTCATCCCAATGCGCTGCATGGTACACAACTTTATTGCCAGTTTGTGAAATTATCTGTTTGAACAGCACAAAGCCAAAGCTTCATCTTTGGTTAATTTCACCGAGATGTCACGGTTCTTTAAATGTGCTCTTTCGTCGCGTAACACAGAAAACAGCCACACTGCACACAGCATTCACTGTTTTGAATCATAAAGCAGTGTCAATGTAATATTAATTAATGAAAGCTAACTAAGAAATTGTGTTTAAAAATGAAACTTATTTGAGGGCATTTGATAAGACACAAGAGCTGCAGAAATCTAGACAGAATTCCCTTAAAACTGCTGGGGTATGGGTGCTGCTTATATAGTAGGCACTGGTTAGTTCCTCTGCAGATCATCCAAACGAGCATCAGTTCGACTCAGCTTAATTCAAATCCAGCAGCACATTCAATGGCATAAAGGAGTTTGCTTCGCATCAGATTTTCATCATAAAACTCAGGAAGCTTCAGCAAGTTCATGCAGGTACTGGCAGTAGGTAGCCTGTCTAAATCAGATCCTCCATTGTGAATGCAAAATGCAGGGTACAACTCCTGAAAAATGCAACAGAATAAAACATATCAAAACACACATACAAGCTAAAGCCCACCCCCTAACAGCTGGCACAGATTGCTGGGAAATAAATCATTACATTAAAACCTGTCACAATGACATACTCAAATGGCATTTTCCCTCATTCCTGGTGGCTCCAAAAGCACTCTTGAATTGTGCAGTGCCTCCTTCCACCTTGTCTCCACCACAATCCATTAATTTGCAGAAGACAAAGCAATTTATTTGGTTCCCAGGAAAAAAAAAAAAAAAATTGTTGTGGTTCATGCACTATTCTGCAAATTTATGATGCTACAAAAACAGTGAAACACAAAATGGAAAAGTAATACAGCAATATGCATGGAATTTTTTGTTGGTTTTGTTGAATTTGGGAGAAACAACTGGGATTCACAAATTCAGACTCGCTTTTAGAAAGCCTCCCAAATGCCCATGGATACTGTTGATTCTTCAGGAGCAGGAAAATCATGGGTTCCTGCTACCCTGAAGTTTTCTGACAGTGAAATACTGTCAGAAATGCTGAACACAGGGAATGGGCCACTAGCAGTAACAGAGGTAAATAGGGAAGGATGTTCTGTCATGTTTGAATGATTTAAAATATTTGTCATTGCGTAATGACACAGCTTCTTCTGAGAATTGTACTTTTCATCCTGACTATACAAAAAAATGTATAAGATACATTCTTCAAGTGTATGAGTATCAAGCCATCATTTCCTTCTACTCCCCACAATATAAAATGGTATTTTCTTTGTTAAAATCAATTATCTGATGCAATGCTAAAGACATTTCTTGCTCTAAGGGGATTTGTCTAAACTAATCTTCCAGTAAGCCTACAACTTACGAATTTCAAGATGAACAGTATGACATGGTCTAGTGTGAGGCATCCCTGCCCATGGCAGGGGGGTTGGAACTATACGACCTTAAGGTCCTTTCCAACCCTATTCATTCTATGATTCTGTGTGTAAGATTGCGCAAGTATTTGTACTACCATGGTCTAGAACTCTGAATCAATAGGTACTTCGTATTCTCCAAATAAAAATCTAACTTTATTTAAAGTAATTATACTCCGTGTTTCTTTGTAGAGAGATTAGAAAGTCACTCAGCTGTTACTGGGATGATATTGATGTGCATAGTGAGTCTGTAATGATACAAACTTATCAAACCCCAATTATTCTTCTAATGTGAAAATTATTGATCTGAGGAACAGACTTTGAAGACATTTTGTATGCAAAATTTAATTGTTTTAATAATAAGAGAAAGAGTATAAGGAAAAATGTATTTTATGTTACCTCTAAAGCAGGTTTTTTTGCTGGCAAGAAAGTATTAATTTTATCAAATGCATGCCTGACATAAAACAGTTCTGATTTTAGAAACTGGAAAAAAAATCCTAGCTCCAAAGGCAAAAGGTCAATGTGACTCTAAGCTAAATTATTGTTCAAATGGAGGCCTTAAAAGTATTTCATGGTTCTTAAAAGTATTTCATGGTTCAATGCTGTATTTTTAGTGTTCCTTTCAAAATGCTAATTGAATTCCCCTACTTTAGCTTTAAAAATGGAAAAATTAAGTTCTAAATTGAAATGTCATGCCAAAGGCACCATTTGTTGCATAATTAAATACTGTACAGTGGGAAACTGCAATAGTTTGGAAGTGAAAAGTATCATCAATTTATTATGTGACCTGATTGGAACTTAACAATTTTCAACCATGCTTTAATGATTTTTTTTGTCCGTAACAATCACATTTATTAAACTTATTAAACTTTAATTAGCTTTAGTAAATGTTATTCTGAGTCTGAAGCTGGCAGTGAAAGTTGAAATTTTTAAAGATGCAAAGCTAGAACATGCCATCTATAAGCTATCAATGTCAAGACATTTCCTTATCTTAAATTAACATGCACCAACTTTAAGAAAACGAGACGGTTCTACGCTATAAAGCATACAGAAGATTTTCAAGGAGAACCAGAAACTGTGTTCCTCTCAGAATATTATAGTACACCTATTAAAACTGTAAACAAATTTTGAAGATAGCTTGTGTTAATATCTACCAACTTAAATATATTCAGGCAGTTACTTGGCTGGTAATATTCAGCATTCCTGCAGCTTTGCACTCTTCACCTTCAAAGCTCTGAACAACACACAGTCAACAGGCTACTGAGACATTACTGCTGATGACAATACCAGTTACCCACTTCCTGTTCTGACAAGCATTTCCCAGAAAATCCCTCGTTTGCTGGTATATCCACATCAACAAGACACTACTGCAAGCACCATGCAAGTACTGACATAACTCCCGCTCAGTGCTGCCCAGCAAGGCAGCAGTAATGCCTTATCACTGCTTTCTGTTGCCAAGACTCTTGCATGCAGCTGAGCTCGTAAGTCCTTTGTATAGTGAATTAATCTTTTAACTTATTGCTATAATTTGATGACTATTTTACTTCCATTTTTTCCCAGCTAAGTATGTTAAAGTCAGGTTGTGGCCTATCTCCCAAGTATATACACAAACTTCAGCTTTCCACATTTGGCTTCTTTCTAACATGTCTCTGTCAGTCTCAGTATTTTTAGACTTTTGATTCACTTCCTCCATCTCTTCAAATGTCATGCTGGCTACCTCAAAGCTGGGTAGCTACATCTGCATTTCTTCCTCCTTGTAATTAAAAAAGATGACAACAAATGGAGATTTCTGTTTGCTTTGTTTCCACACAACAGTTCCCAGTTCTCCCTTCATTATGTGACTGATGCACGCTATCCTATCTTGTTCTCATCCCACAGTTTTCTAATTGTTCTTCCCACTGTCTTATAAAATTCTGTTTGTTGCCAGAGTACTGCACAGAAATATTCACATGGACTTGGAGAGTTTAAGAGAAATGCTTGCAGGCTTTTAAATAATCAATCACAGAAATCAATGAATGAATACCTTGGATAGGATTCATGTGATTAAACAGCCATCTGTGTTGTCACTATATCCAAATCTAGTCACCCTGGACACTCTTTACTGTTAAAGGGGATCTAGTTCGTATGTTTTGTGGAGTCTAAGGCATGATTCATTTCACCCTGAAGCAGACATGTGGAAGAATCAGACAAATTACTGACTTAAAGTGTCAGTTCCTCTCCTCCGGGCCTGTAAAAGGAATGCAGCTGAGCTACAGATTATAGATACTGAAGATGAAGGATATGCTGCCTATCCACATGCTAACAGCACCACACAGCACTTGCTACAGCAGCAGAAGGGATTATGTGGACAGTGAGACTGCACAGAGGGTTACAGAACAACTGTACCAAAGCGAGGTTTAAATGATCATACGCAGGACTTAACACAATACCTGCATTCATTTTTTCATCTACCTATTTTACATAATAAATATAGGAAATTAGTTACTATTCACCTCTTAATTATTGTACCACAGTACCTTATAATGTGATCGTTTACTAGGTACATGTACTCAAATCTTGCTTAGCAGCAAATCTTATTCTTGTAAGGAACTGGATGATGCAATGTCTGTATTTGTTCCACAAAAGCCCACTTTGTATTATTTTTACTCAATAATACAATAGTAAGCATGCTGCTGATCACTGTGCTGAAGCTGCAAGTGTTGCTATGAAATAATTTATTCTTTTATTTTCTTACAAAAAAGCACTCAATGTTCTCACATTTTAGAGGAAATAAAATCCATAGCTGGTTCTTAGCATTTTTCCAGCCCAGCTGAAACTCATGGGTAGAATACCCTCAGACTTTAGCTGCAAAAGGTCTTCAACTTGCCTTGGCCTCTCTTTAGTTTTAGAAGCAGTAGACAAAAGTTCTCTTCATACTTAAGCTTCACCGTAAATAGCAATCTAAAGATAGCAGCCAAATATTTAGATACAAAGGGTAAATGGCAATTAGAAGGAACCATATTTCCTGCTTCAAATGGTTAATTTAAGAGGTTCAAATTTAATAGCTGCTTTTCTACCCTAAATCTCTTTTGCCTGATTTAAAAGACATCGTTTTTAACTCAACCTGTTCCTTGAAACCGGTAGCAATCTGCTTCTGCACAGTGACATGAAATGGCAGCAAGGATCATCCATGACAAAGACTAATTGTTCTAACCAATGTGTTTTGTAGGCTTACCAAATTCTGCGGTTAAAACAGAAACCAACAGAACAACATTTCATTAACTATTTTAAAAATATACTCATTATACACACAAATGCAAACACTGAAGCTGTTTCTGTAGTCACAGAGGAACAGCCTTCTCAAATGAAAAGCTTGTATCATAATCATATTTACAGAAACCTGTCAGGAAGACATATACCTTAAACCCCAGAAGAGGCGGTCGAGAGCAGCTTGTTACAAACTTGAGTAGTTTGCGTTTCTCCTCATCAGTGAAACTTTCTACAACTCTCCAGAATATTTTAATTACAGGATGGTCTGCTGTGTAGCCACCTATAAGGAGATTCAAATTATTTACAGGTAGAATAGTTATATGTAAGAAATAAATCCTCCAGAAAACTAGCATCAATCTTGAAAAGCTTGGGGAAAATACTATAACCAGCAGGCTTACACTGCTGACTTCCAGTATCTACAGATCTCTTTAATCACTGCATTTTGAGTTTCTCATTCATTGGTTACCTATGGCTACTATCTCCCTCAGCTTTTTAACTGCAGTCTTCTTCACTGAATCCTATTTGTTTATTTTGAATTAATTTCATTTAGTTTAGCATTTACCTAGTAACCCTGGATTACTGCTTTTTTACTTTCACCAAGAGTCTGCAAAATATGCAAAACTCAGGATGTTGTTTAATGAATCGGAGATGAACTGATTATATAGTAGCAACTTTTTAATTACATTCATGATAAATGCAGGGGAAAATTAAGTAAGGTACCTTGCATTTCTCACAAGGGAAAAATATGAGCTCTCTCTTCAGGCTGAGTAAGAAATTATACGTATCTGAATGCAGTTGTAGAAACATCCCAAAGTCATTTGCAGTCTTACTTTCACAGGAACCAGACACAACCATTGACTAACATCTATTTAGAAAAGGAATTACATGTCCTCTAATTATACAGCTATAGACTTGCGTTTAAGTGTCTGAATAAATACACCGCATGCCTATAGTTTTCAACATTTACAAAATTAGGTTGTAATTATAATTTCAATCTTCTGAGATTCAAGCCTGTCTAGAGAGTTTTGCCAAAGTTAACAAGAATGCCTCTGCAATATTTTTTAAAAGCTAGGATAAAAAGCAAGTTTATTTACTCCCAAGTTATTATAATACATTTTTTTATTTAAGTGAAAAATATGCTTACCTGAATAGTTTGTGAAAGATTTAAGGTCATCCAAACTAATAGGAACCTGGGCACCAGAAGTCAGAACCTAGTAATGAAGGAAGTTAGTTACATTACGGACAAAAAAATTAGCATTTATTTCTGTTTAAATCAATTGTTTTCTGCCATTTTAAGCGAAGTACCTGTATTTCCTGTTGATCAAACATTCGAAGCCATTCAAGATTCACAACATTGGCCAGCCCCTGACGGAAAGCAAGGCAATGCTGTCGAATTTGTTTGTTTAGCCTGTAGTCTGCCACCAGATGGATGTACGCAATTCGGTTGGCGCTGGTAACAGGAATATCTTTTCCACCTGGCTTCAGCTCAATCACCTATAAACATAATGATTTTCATCATCTTAGTAAAACTTTAATTCTGTGTGCTGTAACCATAAAGTTAAACTGCAAAACATTCCAATAAGTGATGTATGTATCTGAAGTTCACTAGAATATACTCAAGAATATTCACCTCAAAATAAGATGTAACATTATGACAAGTTATAAAGGTACGGGTTTTTCTGTTTACTTCTAAGACCACATTCTACAGCAACCAGTTTCTAGATCTAAACCTCCAGCTGCTAGTGCAGTTGACCACATGGCCTTGTGGTTTATTACCAGGAACTGGATTCAGCAAAGTCAGAGCTCTTTTAGAGGAGACAGTGTGTAATACTGAATTTCCCACTGCAAGTCAAACAGAAGCTGAGGTGAAATTCTTCCCCTTGGCAAGCTTACCCCTAGCTTCACTGGTGGTAGCAGTGCCCTAGAAGAGAGAGTAGTCTGTATAAGCACAGAGCTCACATAGAGTGCTGTCTTTCCAGCTGGATTCAGAAAGCTGTGCTTGACAGACTAGGCTTGACTGTTTGGTGATCATGAATTCTGCAGGATCATATTACAGTAAAAGCAATGTCCAATTATTATTCTGATACAAGCCTAATTTACAGAATTATAAGCATTCGCAATTCTTGCTGTTGCAAATCCAGGTTGCACGTGCTCAACACCTTCAACAGAAGTAAAAAAACCAAACAAACAAAAAAATCAAACCTGAACCTTGTTTTTCTACTGAGCTTAACTTGTTCTTCAAGTACACCAAGACACCTCAGCATGGAAGAACTCTTAACGAAAAGAAAAAAAACAAACTAAAGATACTGTAATTGCATTAAGATATAAACCAGGCTCAAAGGTGGTTGCTGTTAAAACACTAGAGACCTTTAGGTATTCTACTCTTTACTACTTTACTTCTGTTGAGTAGCAGCCCAAATGGAAGGGATTACTAGAGTACTAAGAGGAGGATTAAGAACCTGAAAAGCTGCGATACTGTCATCTTCGGAACTCTTCCAAAAATAATTTGGTTTTTTACACTCTGGAGTCATCAATTCTTTTTTTTTTTTTTTAAAAAAAAACAACTGCACACTTCCATCTGTGGTAACAATAACATCTTTGGAGCTCAGAGAATAAAATGTGAACAGCTGCTCTTGAACATGTCACCTAACTACGTGAGCTGTTCTAGTACTATGCAAAATGCAAAATGGCGAGATAACAAAAATATCAGTGCTTTTGAGCATTCAGATTTTTACTTGATTCATAGCTTTTTAAGACCAAAGAAGAACATTATGATCTGTGAATCTGACCTCCCAGGTAACACAGGCCAGAGGATTCTGTCTAGAGATTCCTAACTCGATAAATCCATAGATGAGCTAGAGCACATATTTTAGAGATAGGCAATCCTGGTGTAAAGACTCCATATGACAGAGTATTTATCAGTTTCCTTGATAAGCTGGAACAACCTGAATTACAACAGGTGTTAAAATATATCTTCCTTTCCACTTTAATCCTTCAGCTGCAACCTTCTTGCTTTTGTTCCACCTACAGTAAAAAAATTCCTCAATACTCCACCATGTATATAAGCAGGTAGCACTGACTACAACTTAAGCCCTCTTCCTGGGGTCTTCCAGTAATCTAACTGTCTCTTTCAGATTCTGTCAGCGTGAGATTAATTCTACCACCACTATGTCAAAGTATCAACACAGTCTGAAACAAAAGGAGTAATGCAGCAGGAATAATAAATATATTATGCCACAAACGCTAAGAAGGGTGTAAAAGAGAAGGCAGAAAATAGTAACACTTAGTAGCAGTAAATGTTGATGCCGTTCACTTTTTACTCATTCAGTGTTTCCATGGCGTTTTAAAGGAACTATTGTAGAATTCCCACTTAATTTTAAACGTCAGGAATGACTGTAAGAGTTCCTTTTCAAAAAAAGACAAACAACAATTTCTGACATGTTTAAAGATTTATCAGCTTGGATTTTTATTTTTATTCATCCCATTTCGCCACTAGATGGTGCAAGATAACACAGGTTAGAACTGGCAGCACTATTAAAACTACCCAGGACGTGCAGACTTGTGTCATAACCTTATTTTCTATTTTGTAGATCCAAGTTAAAATGATTTTTTGTTTGTTTGTTTATACTTGGCTCATTATCGAAATCACATATTTTAAAAGCAGTGAAATCATGAATATTATTTAGATAAGTATTCAGATTATTCACTCTAGGGGAAATATAAAACTGGAAAAGTCCTGTTTTTAAAAATCTGCAAGAAAAGGTGCTTTGCAGTTTTTAGTACTGTGGACAGAAGTACTGAATTAGGCCTCTGACTGACGGTTAGATACACTTGGGACCACAGTTGCATGCACTTAGGGTTTTCTTGGCTATAAATCCTATTTTATGTTTCTGCAGGTAATAAATAAATAAATAAATAAATCAACTTACATTTACATTCTTAAGAAAATTATCACAGTTTGTAAAAAAAGAGTAACTATTATGAATAGCTGCAGTTCAAATGAAGAGTTCAGACTATAATTTTCAGTTACTGTATTTACTATTTTGAACATTAGCATAATAATGAAATAAACACAACAAAAATCAGGAAGACAGTCGATAACGTATTTGTCAAGCAGAATTCAGGGGCACTATCTTCTGGCTTACTGGTAATAATCTGTCACACAAAATCGATTTGTAATGTGATTACAGGCAGAAAATGGCAAGTCTCTATTGATAGACAAACATAATGCCAGTTCCTGCTCACGCAGATCTGGCAGTGGCAGCTGCTTCCCAAACTAATGTAGAAAAGGAATATTTAGAGGGTAAAGTGGGAAACATTTTAGGAAAGAATAAAGTACCTGTCATCTAGGCATTCTTTTTTTGAGTGTGAAGATATAAGACATATCTCTTCATAGAATCAGATTTCCCAGTGCAATTTCAAAAAGCACTCTTAAAATAGTCAAGAACTCTTACAAACTTGTTTTTAGAAGAGATGAAAATATTTTATCTTTTCTCTTGGACTGTGATCACTTTTTTCTCACATCACCCCTACAGTTTTTCCCCATTCTGAAAATAAGCTGATTTTGCTTTCTTTCCCTCTCATCTGTCTTCCAGATGTTCAGGCAGGAGTTCTAGGTAGGAGACTGCACCTGAACACCTAAGAACACATTTGCCGTGTTATAAATCTGCCTGAGAAGGATCAGCTTCAACTTCAGTATTTTTCATCTGAGAAATCTCAAAAATCATTCATCTAATCCACTGTATCCTAGTAAAGATGTTGCCAAGACAGAAATTTTCAGAATTATTTTTAAGGCTTCAAAATTTTCTCTCAGTGAAATTTAAAGGCAAAGAACTCTCCTTTAGTGTGTCAACATATTTTAACTAACAACAATGGCATACACATCTGTTTAAGAAGCTAAAGAAGGCGTCCCAACACCAACTTTCCCCACTGTATGGATTTCACAGAAACTGCTGTCATGGATGTTATAGTGCTTTCCTGTGGATTTGTGCTTTTAAACTTTATTTACGGAGTATTCTGATCGTTTCAACTGTTCCGATCCATGTGATCTCAAGAATCAATGTTTGAGGTGACCCACTGTAGTACAGAATCTGCCACTTTGAAGGAAGAAGAATAAATATTAGAATCTTCCTCTCTCCCCCTGGACAGCCACAAAACACCTTCCTCACTGGTAAGGTCTGAAAAAAGGAGGTATTGTCTCCAGTTCAATAACTTTACACCTGTAAGCATTTTAGAATAATTTTATCACCATCTAATCTACAAGATAAAAGGAAAACTAAAATCAATATACACAGCTACTTGAAGGCACCTGTAACTATGGGCTGCCTTTCTCTGGAGGCTGTTTTACTAGCCACCATTTTCTGCAGCAGGTCCAACTGCTGAAATCTAGGCTACCACTGCATTAGATAATTCTTTATCAAAAGCTAAAGCTATTTCGTGCTAGAAGATAAGGTTGATGGCAGAGCTCCCCTAATTAGCAGGTCTAATGTGCAAATTATTAAGTACCTTTTTCAACTTCTGGTGAATGCACTTTGACAGTAGTTTAATGGGATCTAAAAGCACATTACAGGATTGGAATCAATATGCTGATAATAGAATTTCTACCTTCTACTACTGACAGAGGCAGTAGAGCTCCTTTTGAATGTGTCTTTCATAGCAGATAATGCTTTTGTGCCACAATTGCTGGATGGACACTGTCATGAGGATAGCTATTTACAATGATAGATTTATGATGCATTTATTGGGCACAATTTATTAGACACTAAAGTGGTTGTTTAGCTGAAAACTAGAGATAATGTACATTCAACTTAGGGAGTGCAAATTAAGCTCTTTTCCCAAAGTGAATTAGCCTTACCTTGACACAGTTAGTATGCAACAGTTACATGAGTCAAATACCAGACAAAATGTATTATCCATATGAGGTTTATTAAGGCAATGAAATTAAGTATAAAAAGTAACTTGTTGCATCAAAACACAGAAGACAATGACAACTAATTAGTTCTGTTGAACTACACTAACATGCAGTCTCATTAAAAGATGGTTAGTATTTCACGGGTATTGTGCTCTCTCTCCAAGTATAAACACAGCAAAACAGCATCAGAATATTTAACTTCTATTTCATTTCCTTACTGATAATTATATTTAATCTTCCTTTTAAACTTATGCCGAACAATTAAAATCCAAAAGTCTTGATAATACCAGCCATAGCCTGCAGAGAATTTTAACAAAACAAATTAGGCTTCTTGGCAAGAATGCACCTTTTTACAATGTTTTTGCTGCAGTAAGTAGAGCTGGCAACATCTCTAACCTGGATCTCTACATTATTTCTGAGTGATTTCTCTTTTCTATATTCTTCTACCCTACTTGTTGAGATAGGTTCTAACTTGTGTGGCTAATTTTTCAGGACATACAGTGTAGGTGTATGAAGTATGTAAACTAAAACTTCCCCAGAAAATATTAGCTACTTTTCATTTTTAGTTAAGACACTAAACTGGATTTGTATTAGCTGCGATCAACAAAACTATTACTTTAAGTGCACAATAACGAGTCATTGGGTCATTATTATTTTAATCCATTACTATTTCTAACTCTGATTCCAAAGCAGGGCAGTACTTCTATCGCTTACATATCACCTACCTTTTCCAATTATCTGAAGTGCAATCAGACAAACACCACGGAAGATTTTGTTTAAGAAACTATCTCAAGCAAAAGAAGTTTTCATGTATGATTGTTAGGAAATAATCACTATCGTTAACTATTTAAAAGACCAGACTTTTAAGTCATCATCAAAAATTGTTTTTTCAAGTACACGGTTAGTTATTGTCTACTTATATCTACTTTCAATACTTGAAATATTGAGCCAGAATCCCTATGATGCCACACAAACACAGCACCTTTAGCAGTCATTTCCTATCACTTTTAAAAATTGCTTAGTGGGGGTAGTAACGATTCATCAGTCATACATAACAGGAAATAAAAGAAAAAGAAAGAGCTAAAAACATTCTTACCTGCGCTTCCCCAAGGTCATTATTTACCACAGTGAAGTTCAGTCCAAGTTCTTCCACATCCCCTTCATAGCTCTTGAGAAAAAGCAGATTTTTGTACATTTCTGGATCTAATGAAGCTAAATGATGAATGTCAACATCAGCACTTGTCCCCAGTAATTTTGACAGGAAAAAACTAGCAAATGGCAGCTCCACCAGCATATTTTCATAAAGAGCCTGAAAAACAAAGCAGTGAAAACCACATTAGATTTTGCTGTTGTAGATGTAGGAATTCTGAAGGCTGTTGTCTTATTTCTCAACCTTCTGGTAACTCCTTAATTCAGTGGCTGAACAGGATCTTCTGGTATGGCACTAGCCCATGTATTGCAAAAATTTAAAAACATTCATCTGAAATTTGAAATTTGGACATTCTTGTGAAATATCAAGTCCCAAACTTTGCAAATTAATTATGTGGTGATTTAAAAGGTAAGGTCACCACTTATCTGTCAATAATCTTCTTGTCCTAAGTATGAGAGCAAACAGGAAGTGTTATCAATTGCACAGATTGGCAAGAAAAGCCAAGTTTACTAAAGGACAATGCAAATGCATCAGAATGTCTTCCAAAAATATTTAGCATTTCTACCTGCATTAGCATCACCACAAGCAATATTTTTCCATTCATGATACATGTAAAATTGTCTGCCCCGTAAAATTAACTACTTAAAACCAGTACCTTGTAAACTAACCCAAATACATTATTTCTCTTGCATGTTGTACAGATCCATCACTGCATATTTTTGGTGAATTCTACTGCTTAATGGCATCAAACCACTCTAATTTTCTAAGCCAAGAGCTTACCAGTTATGACTGTAGCATATACCCAATCCTTCCTACACCTGGCACTGTTCTGCCCTTCAAAGGATTACTGAACCAAAAATGAGCCTGACCAAATATGCAGCACTCATGAAAAATGTATTTTTACTGTAAACTGAGAGTTTCCCCAAGAATTTTCAAAAATGCATGAAACTCCAGCAATACTACTCTCAGTTATCTACTATATGACCACATTTCCACGCAACGCAAAGCAACTTTGCGTATTTTTTCATAAAAGAACTTGTTGTTTCTTTCCAATCAGTATTTATGGTAGCTCTCAAAAGGAGAGATGGAAACTTCAGAGCTCGAAAGAGAAAGCATAACATAATTTAGAGAGAACCTACATGTTAAAGGAAAAACATTCCTTTAAAAAAATACTTCCTTTAAAAAAACATTCCTGAAACATGCTGCCTTTGCATAGCCTTTCCCATTGCCCAGTCTGTTTGCCACATCAGCATCTCTAACAATGACAACCAAATCTTTATGCTATCTGTATCTATATCACTGCTGGGCAGATCAGTAAAAACATCATCAACACAGCATTATTGTTTGTTCTCTTTTTACTCTTGAAGAGCAGTGCTTTGGCATTACTTAATTCCCCCATAATCTGCTGCATACTTAGAAAAGGAAGCACAATGAGGCAAAACAAGGGAAAAAAGATGAAAAAATGTAGCTGTAATCATTCAATGATATTCCAACAAAGACGTTAAGAAAAATATACACAATTCCTTAAACTTTCGAAAGAACATTTCTGTGAGGTGAGTTAGACCTTGCAGAAAGAACTCAGAATAACGAGTTCAAAGCCAAAGGGTGCATTATATTTAGAGCTGTATGATTTATTCAAGGTGTAGAAGTCGAAATCCTCATTTGTATACTTGACTTTAAAAGCAAACTAAAGGGATAAATCATTAATTTGCAATGTATAAGGTCAGTGTTTGCTGTTCCTGCATTAGTAACAATAAAGCCATTGTAATTCTTTAAATATATCAAAGCTACCCGAATTTAAAATGGAATTCCATCTATGACTCATAAAATGTAAATGTAGAGGTGTAATTTTTTACACAAGGCAGGTTTAAGCCTTTAGAGCATTTAATATACAAGGACTAATAAATGATAGCACTAAAAACTATGATCACATCAGCTAAATGGATTATAAATTAAATTTCCATAATGTATGCAACTGAAATACAAAAGTAGACATAAATCAAGGTATTTTCTAAACACAGGTTAATTACACAAATTCAAAACCTGTCTATTTTTTATGTAAAATAATCCACTTAGCATTTTTCAAGCTGATCTTAAGTCTTAGCCACTTGCAACACTTGATCCTAGAAGCCTATCAATAATTCCTTGTCAGGAAAAAACAGCAATAGGTATATTGAAGAAACTTGTATGTTATTTTTCAAGTGTCTGTCTTTTATGAGTGTTTATTGCTAGAAATTGTGCCAAAATGATTTGAAATAAAAAGGATTAATTATAGTAGAAGCTTTTTAATATAAGTGAGTGCAGCTGCAATGCAATTAATGCAAATTGTGATGCTATCAGGAAAATAAATGTGAACAACATCACTGGCTACTTCTGTTTGCTGCCAAATAACTTCAGTAATTTACTACATTAAGAATCAATAAAAAAATAATGCATTTCAAATGCATCACTATTAATCTTCAGGTAGTTCCAAAGTGAACATTTATAACTTCATCTAAAAACTATATAAAGCATTTTTAAATAAACTAAATTGTGCAACTTGAGAATAACTTTAATTACTCCTTCACTTAGCTAAGTGATTGCAATATTACGAAAGTAATTTTTGGAAAGAAGACGAACAGTAGTCCTTTAATTAGTTTCAAAGCCAAGCTATCCTAATAAAGTTTGATGAAAAATGCACTAAAACTCTGGTAAATAAAATCATGATAAACTTCGGGTTTGTTTCAAAGAAGTAAAAGACACTGTTACAGCTCCAGCCCTGCACACAGATGCAGAGAAATACCGTGTACAACTGAACATGACTAAACAAACCTTTATTTTTCAGTTTCCATTCAACTTCCTTGTAATTCAGTCAGCATAAACTAATCAAACTATTTGTTGCTGCCAGAAGATGTGACTCCACCCATTCCTGACAGAGTAATGAAACAAATTGGGTTGCTGATTCAACTAGGTTAGTTTGCAAGTGGAGTGGTCATACAGTATTGGTTACGCACAATGGTTATATTACAACATGCTGAATAAAGTTCAGAATTTTCAGATTATTTGGGTCATGTTTTGTCTGGGGTGCTGAGTTTTGGGTTTGGGCAGGGTGTGGTGAATGTTGGCGGACACAGCATGTTTGAAGTTGAGGTTTCTTTCAAGTCAGAATCTGATTCAGCTCACAGCTACAGCTGTAACTGGGTAGGAACAGCAATGCCATTGGTTTCACAAACCTCAGAGCAGCCAGTTCCCCAAGGAAGTGAACCATAATGAGTATTCTTCTTACTCCACTGATCTAATGACCAAAAGGAAGAGTCATTCCTTCTTTCTTTTCTCTTATGATTTATATTGGGGAGCTGTTAAAGTACCTGATTTTAAACTCAGTTTTCTGCTCACTGAACTCTCTGAGCCAGCCTTCTACAACATCAACATAAAGGACACAGGAGCCCAGCACTGGTGACAGGCAAGGGAATTTACAGAGGTAACCAACTGTCAGATTAATTAGCTGCCATATGAAGCTGCACCATTAGAATATACTTATGTATGTACTTTAACATAATACAAGGTCACGCTCTCCCCACAGAAGCAGTTTTCTCTTTTCCTCCAGCAGCCAATGAGTAACAACAATGACGGAAGAAACTGGCTTGGTCTTGGAGGGAGGCGATTTCTTTCTGTTTGACTAAGTCTGAAGTTCCTGTTCATACACTGCTTCAAGAGATCAAAGTCAGCAAGTTTAACCAATACATATTTTAAAACTAACCTCAAATTTCAAGTACTCTTACCCTTTGGTGAGACTTTAACTCCTGTGGTCATCACTGATGGGCCCAATACCATTCTATGTGATGAATTCTTAAGAGTTCACGTTTCCAACTTTCCTATCTAACGAGCCCCTTGACTCCACTGTCTCCTATCCTGCAGTCCCATAAACTGCAATTTATATAAAGCAAAAAATGCAGATAGGAAGTCATGAAAGGAGCAACTGGTGGTCAAACATGACATTAGATTTCTTATTTCTAACACTGGCTGGGAAGAGGAGGGCACAGGATGACACACAACACAACAAACACCTTAATAGAGCTTATTATACCTCTGCCTCCTCAAAAAGCTGGGAGTATTAGGATTTCACTTCCACGGAAACACGTTCTGGAGATGCAAGCTTGGAGCAAGAGACTAGTCTGAAGCAGAGAGAGGGATATGTCTACATCAAGGGCATTCACACAAGCCACGAGCACTATAATGCTCGTAGGGTAATGCATTCCCGGTAGCCAAAAGGTTAAGCCTGCTGAAAGGGCCAACCTGAATTTCCCAGCACCATTTCAAACACATACAGGATGCTTTTTAGGCAAAATTACGACATCTCTAGATAACCATTAAAGCAACTTGAAAGCTTCTGAAACAATTAAACAAAAAAAAAAAAAAAGCAAACAAACAAATCTAGCTTTTGCAAACAAATTACTTTGGCTACTCTTCACCCCAGTGTTTTCCAATTATCTCAAGATATTTGCTAGCTTTTTCCATTTTTTAGGGTTGGGGTTTTTTTTTTTAAATAAATGGTTAAAAGAAGTTTTTCCTGGTTAAAAGGCCAAGAGAAATTACTTCACTTTGGCAGAAGTAATATTCAGGAAAAAGAACTTCATGCACCTCCCTCCCCCTCTGTGTCTGAATGCCTGGAGAACACGCCAGTATATTAAAAACAAGCAAAGTAACAGAAGACCTACTGCAGTTAATAGTTTTTCACTTCACACACAAAGCACACAGTCTGGAGTCTATTGTTTCTCTTTTAAATAATATTAGCTAGTTGTGATTACAGTACAGTTCAACCGCAATTGATGGCAACATGGACTAGCTACAAAAGCCTCTACTCCATGACACAGACCACAACTCAGTCATCTAAAGAGAAAAATATGCTCATCTACTTAGATATACTGAATGCATTCATTAAACACCTGTGATGCAGGGCACAAGGAATGGTTCTTTAAGGCAGGCAACTTTCAGAATATAGACTGGCAATTAGTAGCTTTAATACATTATGGAAAAAAGGTCTCAGCCAGAAGGACAACTGTACACAGTACATAGTAAGAAAGGAAGAAAACTTAACAGTTCTCTGGAGAAGGAGGGCTTTTTTTCTTGCTTTCAAAATAATGCAAGTAGTATCTTACTGGGACTATACATGGTAACTATCACAAAATTATTTAAGCACTACATGGTCACACAAGGTATTGTTCAGGTATGACCCCTACATTTAGGAAACAGCTCTTCAGAAAGAGAAGACTTTGTGCCACATTTTAAAATGACAAAATTAAAGCCAGTCTAGTCACTGCAGACAAATTAGCTATATATAGAAGACGTTACATGAGCATTACAACATGTTGAATAAAGTTCAAACTGTGTAAACAAATTCACAGATGAACCAACTAAACCTCCCTGACTGTAAGGCAACTTTTGTCCCTATACTTACATTTTCAGGTCTACAATTAATTCTCTCATTTATTATTTTAACTAAAATCTCTCAAGAAAAAATAATTAATCGGTCATTGCTCCTACTTTCCATTAATCCTTTACAACCCAAAACTGTATTTTAAAACATAAACAATGCTAAAGTCATACCCCGAGAAAGACACACAGTACTGCCTGGGCTGAGGCAGTAAACAACTGGGCTTAAGTTCAGTTATTTCTCTAATCAGCCCCCAAGACCATAACCCTTTCAATTTCAGTCATTTTAAACAGATACTATTAAATAATACTTAGCACTTACAGAGTGCAATAGATCTTCAAAGCTGTACAGAACCATTAATAAAAATGATAGAAAAATAGCAAAACCATTAGAACTTCCTTCTACCTTATTATTTATATCCTAGAAATATCTCATCTCGCTCACAAAGCTTTTGGGGCCAACAAAGCCTTTCCTACCCTAATGAAAAAGATAAAGCTAAAAATATATTACATTAAAATTAACATGTACTTACATTTTTGAAGCATTTTTAAAGCTAGCGTTTAGTATAAGATGAAGTAATTTCTTACACATATACTTCATGTGCTGTAAAGTGAGGAAAAACAAACTGATACTGCTTCTAACGCCAGGATGGTAAAATAAACCTAATTCTATCAAGTGTGTGTCACAAGGCAGTATACATCTGCTGCCTAGTAGCTTTAAGTTACTGTTTCTCAGTTCTCAGAGCAATACAGTAGCAGAGATATCTAGATGCATTTGTATCACCATAGTAATGGAAAATCTGACACATTATCTTCCCTATTCAACTGCAAAAATTCATACTGCACTTTTTGTTCAAATAATGGATACCTTTTCTGTCTTTTAAAAAAGCAGGAGTCCAAAATTCCACAGCTAGATGCTTGTAATTAAGGCTTCTGAGGGAGCTCTATTAACATCCCTTGTAGCAGTGCTAGTATCCTCAAATTTATTCATTTCCCCACCTCCCAAAAAATAAAGTCTTTTGTAAGTTAGTTTTACTTCCGATTTCCCACCTACTGGGAATTGGAAGGTCAGTAAGTACAAGTCCATTGAAGTTCCAGAGACCTGGGGCAGCAAGACTCAGATACAGAAGGCCTGCCGGACAAATTTGCTGCAGTCAGTGTAAATACCCAAAATGGATTGCAGGTGCATGATAAGCATAAAGCAAACTCACAACTGACTCATTAACACATTACCATAACAATGTAGGAATTCATTTCCAAAGACTCTATTGAAATATATCAAGTATAATGACCCTGACTTAATTTTTAAGTTAAAAATGTAAAGTCATGCTCACACTTTTATTCTAAGAATTTAGGACATATGCAATTTTATTTCATGAATTTTTATTACCAAAATACAGTGTTCAGAAATGTTAGCCCTTGCAGAAAACCACCATTTCATCAGCTGGGTACTGACTTTCTGTTTTAATAGGAACAGTTCTAACTTTCACCATGCGTAAGGAATAAATTGCTGTCAATATCATTTGTGGGGGTTTTGAGAGATGGGAGAGAGAAGGACAAGAGCTACCTGTGGATGCACTGGATAACTGAAAGTTACCATTCGCTACTGAAGTTCCAGTAAGGGCTTAATAGATTTTCTTGTCTCAAATTTAAACATAATTTAGTAAGAGCTGAAGATAAAAGATGGATCTGCTTCTAAGATAAATCTGTATTTTAACGGCAGTGAAATTAGTCATTTTTAAAGACCATTCAAGTAGAATAAAGAATTTCAGTAAATATTCCAAACCTAATTGATTGAAATGGATGTAGGTGTTCCCAACTGTGAAAAAGGATCAGGATACCATTACCACACACTCTGTTTATTTATTCCCTGTCTAGGAACCTGATTTAGAGGCAATAAAATGCAATCAGTACACAAACCAGAAGGAGGAATCATCTGCTAATGGAACTTTTAATTGAGGAGTGACCACTGACATGAGGTAATTCTTTCCATGCAGAACTCCTTGCAGAGACCTCTGTGCACTTTATCACGGTAAACAATCACTAACATATGCATTAAAGAAAATTTAAATACATTATGACCCAATAAATATCACAATCCATCAATACACACTTTTCTTTCCTAAAGATTTAGAGTTAAAATACCACATTTCAGTAGTCTTTTAGTGCTAGACATACATTTACAAGGTTGCTACTAACATAGCTATTTGTAATCAAAAGATAATTGGTTATGTTAAATGAACCAGTACACAAAGGAATTGTCAAGCTGAATAATCATGTCAGAAAATAGATTTGGATTAGTATACATCTACATTCATAAATCATGAAAAAACTTCCATAAGGTATCAATTTTGCTCTTACAATTGTGTTTCTCCATTGTAAATATATAAGAGCATGACACTTTACATGCTATATTTCTGGTTTGATTCCATTTTCAGATGATTCAGGATTTTCTGAGACAGATGATCATCATATAACTTGCTTTTAAGCAAAATGCTGAGTCTACAAAATCATGTGCAGGGTTACTGAAATTAGTAAAATAAGAAGTTTATACAAATTACCTCCTCTTTGTGTCAGTATCACTAATTCCATACCTACCTTTCCAGATACTAGCAGTAAGAGTTGTGGCTGCAGTACTAATCAATTAAGAGTGTACTGATTTAAGCCAAACCAAAGTGGATCTTAATTAATTGGGCAGTAAGCAAAAGGAAAGGGTAGCCTAAAAATCAGAAGAAGAAAAAAAGCCACCCTTCAACAATCAGATAAACAAACAACAAATAGCAGTGCAATGCTTGACGCAGCATGCTATGAAATATTCAAGTATACAAAACCCAGTTCTTGTCATTGCAAAGTTTTATTGCTTTATTTTCTCCCTACATGCTTTTGGCACAAAAAGGGCACACAATTATGTTACCAGAAATATCTGCTTGAAGGTTTTGACTCTATATGTGCAGCTTATTAATGACTCAAGAGTTTAGGATCTGATCCACATCTTGCTGTAAAAAGACTCCCATTGATTAAATCTGTTTTAGATAAGGCCCAAGGACGATAGCGTACTATTGTAGTTTCTCTGCAAAATGGATACCGTGGACACTGCTAATCTTAGGTTTACACCTTCCAGAGAGGAATCATATATTGCACAACAATTGATCTATCACAGCTCTATTCAAAGTTACAAATGGCAACCAGAGGACACACTTAAGATACAAAAAAATAATCTTACCAATAATTAATGGCCCCACATTTACTATAGGGTAATAAAATTTGTATTTGATCTACCCTTCAAATGCTTAATTTTACCAAAAGACGTAAGCTTTTTCAGTCATGTGTTTAACATTTAGATATCTACAGAGAACAGTCCATTATATCTTAAATCAGTACAGTAAACTATAAAATGTCATATGCAAGTAAACAAGTAAAACCTTCATCAATATAATATCCACCAGGCCACACAAATTAATGACCTCCCATATAACATTAATGATCAAAGACTAAACCTAGATTGCCTCTTCTATCCATCATCAAAACAATGCTATAATTTCAAACAGGGTTTACTCTTAGATTGGATATAAGGAAAAAATTCTTTACTGTTAGGGTCGTGAGGCATTGGAATGGGTTGCCCAAGGGAGGTTGTGAATGCTCCATCCCTGGCAGCATTTCAAGGCCAGGTTGGACAGAGCCTTGGGTGGCATGGTTTAGTGTGAGGTGTCCCTGCCCACGGCAGGGGGTTTGGAACTAGATGATCTTAGGGTCCTTTCCAACCCTAATTATTCTATGATTCAACTCGGACCTTGCTGCTTCTTCTATCAAAGTTCTTTATCTGGATCCACAAAGGAAGAACTCATTTCAAAACACATTTTCCACTTTATACTGCCTTCCCAACCATTTAAGACAAAAGCTAAGTCTTGGGAAAAGAAATCTAAATCTCTTCAGAAAACTCCAGTGCCTACCAAGCAGTGCAGATTCTATTGCTTAGTAAAAGAGACTTCAAATTACATTTCAAAGATAGTGCGTATGTTCTTCAGCAACATCTATGCATGACTCACTAATGCTCTTCAATATGCTGGAATAAGAGAAGAGAAATGGAGATGGTAGCATTCAGTATAATCAAAGATTCTGGATGTATTAGGCAAAAGTCACTAGTATCATTGTTACTTTGTCAAAGGTGCAAAGACAATTATTGCAAAACATATCATATGCAAAAACTAGGCTTATGTCAAAAAAGAAGAGGAAACCATAAAAATTATCACTCTAAGCTTTCTTTAGACTTCCTGCCCTATTTCTTAAACTAATGCTGATACTTCATGAAATTTAAGTAAATTGTCATAAGAATTAGCCACTTGATGTCAAGTAATTCAAAATGCAAAGAACATCCTTTTCCGCAGCATTTGCCACATCAACATCATTGAATAAATGCAAATGTGAACTGGAAATGGAGAAAGATAATAATGGCATCCAAGACTGAGTTTAGGTTTGAACAGTGAAATTAAGATTTTAATTCTGTATCTGTCACTGTTCTGCTGATCACTGTTTCTGCTGAAATTGTTAACAGGCATTTCACCCCTTCCAGATTTGCAGCAGGCCATTCAAGAATCAGCATGAAGGAAATCCTTTTAAGATTCTCAGGCGTTGCTTCCAAACCCCCCTTCTCTGCCTATGTTGCTTGAAGTTTTGGCAGCCTGTCAAAATAGCAACTTTTGTGTTCTCCTGAGCCAAGTCTACTACCCTGAAAGGCTGCAGCAAGAAAGTCTGCACATGGAAAGACTTTTAGTGCTGCCAGAACAACTACTGCACGTGGAAAGGAAGTTAAATCAAATCATGTGCCTCCCCACAGCCCAACCCCACCAGAGAGAGCATACATCCCACCCATACTTTTATGACACCACACAGAATGACAAGACTTTACTTTCCAGAGAGGATAACAAAGATAATTTGGGGCTTTACTTTCCAGAGAGGATAACAAAGATAATTTGGGGCTGGAACACCTCTGTGTGAACATCCCTGACAGCCCAGGACACCCTCAGCTCTAAGGCGAAGCCTAGAACTCAGAAAGTCACTGCTATGCCTCCAGTGGGTGAAACTGGAAAGTTCAAGTTGCAAACCCCGCAGTGGTTGGAGATTGCTACCAGAGGCGTGCACAGTAAGCTGAGCTTTCACATGTAAGGAAGAGAAAGGAAAAAGCTTAAAAGGCACCGTTGTTAAAATAATATTTACATTACAGAGTTAAGTCACTGAAAGTTGAGAAATGTAAACTTTGGAAGTGTTTGAGTAGCTGTTGTTTAAGCAAACTCATTTCTGCCCCCTCATCCCCTTTTTTTTTTTTATGAATTATTTCAGACAACATAGGCAATTACATGCTCACATAGTATTATTTCTACCAGACCTTCTGCTCATTCAGTGATCAGTAAAAGTTGCAAGGACAGCCATGCAGTTTATATGCTACACAGATTACAGCTTCTTCAGTAACTACAAAAACACACCCCACATTGTCAATAATTTATCTAGGGTTAAAATAATTTTTCAGATACACCATTTTTAAAGGCAAGTTTTAAACTTTCAGATATTTCTGCTTCTGAACTGATTTGTTAACACAGAAGATGTCAAGCTGTCAGAAAATTCCTGATGAGAAGGAAAACTGAATTAGGTATAAATCTATGGTACTGAAAGTTAAATGCATTTGGGTATTAGTATAAACTGGTTTCCAAGAGACAAAGAGTTTCTACAAATTATTATATTTTAATGTATTTGTTTTCTGATAACACTGAAACTTCTTATGTGAGAGCTTTTGGTGGCAGTGCTTTTTACATACTGGTTTCCACAAATAAGAAATTGCTGTGGATGCCTGATCGCTTCCTCTGCATTAGATCTATCTTGTTTACAAAAGGGCTTTTAATAATCCACTATTGCTCCCAAATAACTCTGTGCAGAGCACCAAATGGACACATTTTTGAAAAAGGATGAGTGAGTATTCAATAACTTAACTAAGATCACAATACCAGCAGGTTATGAATATCACGGTCGTGCCTTATCTTTCTGTTTAATTCATCAAGTCTCTAAATACACTACTAAAAAGGTATCTCTGCACCTGGGTAGGGGTAATTATTAAGGAACACTGTCAATTCTTACCTTATGTAAACATACTGCAAATACAAAAACAATTTATGCTTTCAAAATGTTAAATAATAGATCTTCTGATTTTAAAAAGACAAAACCAAAACTACACTTGTAGCACTCTACAGGAGATGAAACTCATTTTGCAACTTCTGCCTTTATGCTAATATTTGAAATCCAATTACAGAAGGCCATGTGCTGTTTCAACAGAGGAAATTAAAGATTCAGAATTACACTTTTTTTTTTAATAATATTTCAAACTTCCCCTTAACAATTGAGCCCTGCCCTATTCCTTAGATAAACACTAAACATTTCTGGAGTGAAGTAACTTCCTCACAATACCACAGCAGTATTTGTTTCCCTGATCCAAAAATCTATAGACGCAGAAAAAAAAATGAAGCCTTGGATATGTAACATAGGTCATAATTACAAACCACTGTATTAGTAATTAATCCATCTCTCATTAAGAGCAGGAACATCCTTCAGAGATTATATTATCTTACTGAAATGGCTGATTTGAAATTTTCATTATCTAACAAGTTTGTATATTGAAATAGTTAGGATGCATTAGCAGAGAATTTGCCTACAAAGTGGCAGTTTAATCTCAGTCAGTTGACTGGCAACTGTAAAGAACAGCGCTCTGTTTCAGCAACTCAAGGTTGCCAACAACATCCTCTTAAACCACTTCCAGCTACACTAAAAGTACATCCAACTGTATGTTACATCTCACTGCAAGCCAGCAGGATTTTAGCCTCCAAAACACTTGAGGCAGTTAAATGGGACTTCTACATCTTAAATACCTTCAGGTTTAGATAGCTAAGTAGCAATCAATACATTTTTTTCCTGAATTTGTATTCCAAACTTTGTCCCACAATTATTAGCTTTACAAAAATTATTCCAAGGACTTAAAAGGAAAGTGCCTCAGTACTAAACCTGATCATAAACGAAAATTGAATGTAATGGATGTTTATAATGTTGGGGGGGTTTTCTCCCTGCCACTTCATTTATCATCTAGGTCAACAAGTGTATATTAGTCTTTGAACATTCACACCACCAAAATATCAAGATGCAAAACACACAAAAAACCCCAAGCAGAGTAAGTGAAAGCTAATTTGTGTATGGCATTAAAGTATGGTAAATGCTCATGGAAAATTCTAAATACTAGCAATAATTGTACGCCTCATACAACTACAAACTGTTTCTGAAAATATTAACTTCCTGTATTCCAAATGATGAAAATGTAACTGCAGTCAAATTCCAGAAAGCTCCAAGTTAAAAATCCCCATAAACAGAGCAGTTCTATTAGCTTTAATCAACTCAGCTTTAAGCGAGAGGCTGAACACAGGAGCAAACATATGCACACTCTGCTCAGCTGGCAGTCACAGTATCTCTAACTCTCTGTACTACTCAAGTACGTAGCTTACTAAAATGAACCAGAAATTTGGGTGATATGTAGAAGTAATGTCCAGATCCAACATATGTAAATTATTGTTCCTCAACTAGAAAAACACACGTCATTTTTTCCCATCTACCCCTATCTAAAAAGAAAAGATAACATTACTGAATAATTCCAGTACTGCTATAGCCTTATATTATGCAACACTACTTTTACCTTTCCAAGCATTCTTCCAAGAAAGTAGTAATGTCGGGCGTAAGAGTCTCCAACGAGCATCTGCGCAGCAGGGTTGGGGTAAAGAAGTCCCTCATTGGTGGTCTTAAAAAATCCCTGGTTGGGGTTAAATCCTGATTTAAGTAGTTCGTTCAGGAATTCTCTGAAAATGCCACCACCATCAATACCAGCTTCATCAAGACCATGTGCATTAAGTAGGTGAACACGAATGCGCTTTTTTAGGTCAGGTTCTGCAGAGAAAGGAGAGACACAGACTCAAATACAACTATCTGCTTGAATTTTGCTTGGATAAAAACACATATAGCTACACATATAAACATATCTACACTAACTTTATATAAAAATTGAACTAGTAAATAGTAGCAAAAACCTATTACTGGCTTGAATTTTGGCAAATTCAGTATGTGAAACTCACTTTGTACAAAGGATCTTGCTTTAAGAGCCATCAAAAGATGGAATGGAAAGACACTTGGTAGGGGAAGGAAAAAAACCCATAGAATATTTTCAAGAGAACAAAGAATAATTTGAAAACTCTGTTTATAAAAAATATTGTGAATTCAAGGCTCAACTTTCTCCTGTCTGAAGGGACCATCAATAAACCTTGCATTCCCTTAGAGGGGCTGATTGTTACGCTATACCATTACAGTATTTGAAATTAAACATAATATTATTGATACTTTGGACCTATTGCTATGTCATGTAATTCCAGTGAGCAAGGTGGGGTAAAGTTGGACATGTTCTGAAGGCAGGTGTTCCACTTGTTTCATAGAATGCTGTTACTTGAGAAAGAAGCAATATTTAGTTGTTGAACGAAGTATACATAACAAGGAAGAAAGTCCTTTTTTCTCAATTCATGAAGGTTTCCCAAGATCTAACCAAATACACAACTTTTATGCAAACCCTTGCATTAACTACACTTGCATCCCAGCAAAGCAATCGGTAAAGCAGTAAAACTTTCTACTGGTTCCATGTGCTACAAGTGCACATATTATGGGTGGCCAACTGATGTTTACGGGGGAATCTTCAGCACCTTGTAGCAGCAGAATTTGTCCTGAACCACCAAGTGTCTTTCTCCCATTAGCAAATGCCTCTACATGTGCTAGCAATTTTCAATTTCACACTTTGCTATTTTTAAGTTACCTATTAGTATTTCATTCAAGTTAAATGCTCTCCTGCACAAAAATTCTGCTTGCTGGAAATAGCAGATGGTCATTTTGAGCCATAGACACTGCAACAGGTCCATGCACTCATCACCATTCAAAACAAAAGAATATACCACTGGCAAAAGAGACTCTAAAGCATACAGGCACTCTTTGTCCTGAGACTCCTGAGATATAGAGCACTGATGTTAAAACTTTTATATATGGAAAATGCTGGTTCAGTGCTTTTTGGGGTCCTATGAAGAAAATTATTTGCCTCTTCCTCCGTGTATTGACAACCAGATTTATAGCAAGGAGGGAAGAATGGTCCAAAAACCAATTCACATGTCAAAACAGGTGATCGGGTAGAGGTGGACTCCAAGTTAGTGTAAGCTCTGAAAAGGTGAGCTCAGTTTTGTAACTCATAACTAGAATGTAACTGAACTGCTACTGGAGTCCAGTGGAGGCTATTGTGGAATATTCTGAAAATTACAGTCACAGGAATAAAAACTATAAATGCTTGCACATTATTAAGCATATGGCAACCATGTAAAAATATAAACCCACGAGAATCAACCTAGTACATTTCTGCTACTCTAAGCTTGCTTTCTTAATAAAGTTAATTATCTCAGTTAAGGTACTACAGAAACATTAACTTTGAACAGCTCTCTTCTCAGGGCCAGTAAACAAACTGGATGCCTCTTCCAAATCAGTATGCTTCACTCTTTCCTCATCAATTCTAGAACCTCATCTATCATCTGTTCAATCTCTCAGATTTTAGTTGATTCATTCTACAGTCTTGAAACCATACTGGGAAGCCCAAAGTCATACACAGTTTATAAGTGCTGAAACGGTGAGTTATGCTCTTGCTAATATGGCCCAGTATGCAGTTAGCTTTCATCTCAACAAGGGGAACTCTTTATTTGTTCAATTTGTTGTCCATTATGAACCCCACAGTCCTTTATTGAAAGAAACATTTTTTAGCCAGTCAGTGCTCAGTCTGTACTGCTACAGTTACAGGATTTGGTATTTCCTAAGCTTCATGTGGTTTCTGTAAGCCTTTTAATTCAGACTGTTGAGGGCCACCTGAGTGGCAACCTCACCTTCCAGTATACTGACTATTCCCCTCAATTTCACATTGCCTGTGACCTCACTAATGGTGGAATACATCCCAGTACCCAGATTGTCAGACTGTATTTTAAGCTTAGGAAACATCCATTCTAAAACTCTTTACGAATTTAATAAAGCTACAAGAGATTGAAATGTAGTCTTCATAGAGAATGTGCTTTTCAGTTAAAGATATCTAATTAAACAAACAGGTTGGCCTGTCTGTTATATCACATTACATTATTCAACTGCAGTTTCTAAATTGTATTTTCATGTATTTAGGGAGGAATGAAAGGGCAACACAACAGACCCAACTTTTTCTATTTTCCAGTTTCAGAGTAAAGGAAATTAAGTATGTTCTCCAGTAATTTCATACAAAGCAAGAATATCAAGACTACTTCTTCCTCTCTAAACTAAGCGGTTCTCCAGGAGGGAGCTTACGTGGCACAGCAGGTGAAATTCATATGGCAAACCTCAAGTATTCAGAAAATATTCTTTTTATATACAAAAATACCATACAGCTAATCAGGACTTTATTTTGACAGGTTTTATCTATGCTGGAATTTTGGTTTCTAGAGTAGCCACTCTCACACAAAATCACACTCAGGTATGATTTAAATCAATGGGGTAAAATATATACTTCACCATACTATCAAAGTGTGCTGCATTAACCTTATCAGCCATGCTGTACCTACCAAATCCTGTGCAGCCTAGATATATTTGTTGACAGAGATTACCAAAGCAGATAGTTATCTAATAAACTATACAGATAAATACACAAAGTGCAGTTTTATTGGCAAGTAAGTGGAAAGAAAAGCCCCATAAAAGTAGGTATGAACTAAGGAAGGGTGTGTGCAAGAGACTGAGACTGCAATAATTAAAAAGAATGTGGATGAGAATAACTTAATTGTAAAAATTGGAGAAGTTTATAAGATCTTTCACACCTTAGAGCTGATACACTTTTAATATCCTCCTCAAGTAATCAAGTAGTAACTACATGGTAAGAATGGTTAAATGTTAGAAACACGCCAACAACTTAACTGTAAACTTACCATTTTCAGGAGAAAGTTTATCATAAGCATCTTCATAAATATAGTTTCTTCTTATAGTGACATTAATTCCATCCAAAAATGGCCCATCTCCTTGAACTTCTTGCTTATCAGCATAAATCAGTCTCTGAAAAATCTGTTAAAGTAAGTGAAAAGAGAAATTATGTCATCGTGCAGATCTGAATATTCAGTAAGAGATGGTTATTTGCTACTATTACTGTCCTTTGAGTTGCTTCTGGGCACTCACTTTCAAGTGATTTGCCTTCTCTCTCACTGAGCTGCAGAAATATAATAGAGAGCCATGTCACAGGGAAGGGGAGAGGACAGACATGCAAAGAACTTTTCTGTGCTAAGATACTATCTTCAGTTCTTTCTACATAAAAAGGCCTATCTACAAACATTGTGCCAGTGATGACTATTTCCTCTCCCTAACTTTCAGAGTTCTGAAATGTGAAGTATTCAAAAAGAAAGGGAAAAACTCACATGAATATTCTGCACACACAGAGGCAACCCTCAAAACTGGAAAGTAATTTTTTGTAGGGCTTAGTTACAAGAAACTAGGTATCAGTTCTCTGAGGAGGAGACAGCAAATAATTCAAAGCAAAACAGTGGATAGCACTGCCATATTAAACAAAGAACCAATTAAACAAATGCCAGCTGAAGTATAAATTGAACTTCACATTTTCCCTGTGCAAGTCTTCACAACAGGAACCTGCTACAGTTCACCTGAAGAGTAACTGTGGCTAACTGCATTTCTATGCCAATATTTAGCATGGGATGGGGCTGCTCAATGCCTAATAATGTTCAATATACCCTCAATGCAAAGAGTGTCTGTCCTCTCTTGCTGCTTTCCCATATTCAATAAATAATCGAGTACATTTTCTAAGGGATGTAATCTCCCAACAATATCACAAGCTGCGTTCTTAACTAAGAAGATTAAGAGCATCCAGTGATGTTTAAAAACAACAAATGTACCATGGAAGAGGAAAATGTGACAACAGCAGACAAAGCCACCCGGTGGATAAAGAATTGGCTGGATGGCTGCACGCAAAGAGTTGCGGTCAATGGCTGAATGTCCAATTGGACACCGGTAATGAATGGTGACCATCAGGAGTCAGTGTTGGGACTGATTCCATTCAACATTTTTGTCAGTGACATGGACAGTGGGATTGAGTGCACCCTCAGCAAGTTTGTCAATGACACCAAGCTGTGTGGTTCAGTTGATAAGCCGGAGGGAAGGGATGCCATCCAGAGGGACCCTGACATGCTCAACAAGTGGGCCAATGCTTATGAACTTCAACCAAGCCAAGTGCAAGGTCAAGGCAATCCCAGGCAGACCTATAGGACGGGCAGAGAAGAGATTCAGAGCAGCCCTGCAGAGAAGGACTTGGGGGTGTTGGTCGACGAGAAAATGAACATGAGCCAGCTTCAGTGTGTGCTCGCAGCCCAGAAAGCCAACCATATCCTGAGCTGCATCAAAAGGAGCGTGACCAGCAGGTCGAAGGGGGTGATCCCGCTCCTCTACTCTGCTCTCATGAGACTTCACTTGGAGTACTGTGTGCAGTTCCAGTGTCCTCAACATAAGAAGGACATGGAGCTCTTGGAGCAAATCCAGAGAAGGGCCACAAGGATGGTAAGGGGGCTGGAGCACCTCCCATAAAAAGACAGGCTGAGGAAGCTGGGGCTGTTCAGCCTGGAGAAGAGAAGCTGTGTGGAGACCTCACAGCAGCCTTCCAATATCTGAAGGATATCGTAAGGATGCCAGAGAGGGACTCTTCATCAGGGACTGTAGCGACAGTACAAGGGGTAAGGGGTTCAAACTAAAACAGGGGATGTTCAGGATAGATATAAGGAAGAAGTTCTTTACTGTAAGGGTGGTAGGGCACTGGAACAGGCTGCCCAAAGAGGTGGCTCTATCCCTGGCGATGTTCAAGGCCAGGCTGGACAGAGCGTTGGATGACACGATCCAGAGTGAGGCATTCCTGCCCAAGGTTTGTGAATCAAACAAGGTTTCATGAATTCCAGAAACTTAACATATATAAATCTCAATATAGCTTTAGGAAGCCCAGAGATTGTAGACAGTGGCTAAATCATGACATAAAGATCCCTGCTTGAGGTCACTTTCAGCTATTTGCCTATTATCCTGCTGCAAAGTTGCCCACACAGTATTAAGATGTTTCATGGGAACAACTGTTTCATAAGCCTGGAAAAGCACTTCTTTTCTATCAAATCTGTCACTGTCTTTTTCGGCAAATACTGATTTACTTTCCCTATGGAACTAACTATTCTTCATTCCCTTGAGGGTGCCTTGCAACTTAGTGTTTCCAAGACAATCAGCAAGCAGTTTTTAAGTAACTGATACTGTTGAACAGTTCAGAAAAGCAGTTCAGAAAAAAAAGAAGTGCATAACAGATTAAGAGCTTTAAAAAAGTATGATGCAAACTAAAATAGGTAATAGAACAATTACATCTTTAAAATCTAGACAACATTGAAAAGCAAATCCAGCAAGAATCATGCAAGTTTTAAACTACATACTCTATTAAAGTTCAGCTAGTCAGCTATTAATGTAGAAATTTAATCTCTAGGCGTTATTTTCCCAAAATGGACATCCATCATTTCATTCTAAGTAAATCAACCCACTGCACAAAGGTGTCCAGTCTTGACCTTGGAATCTGTTTATTACAGATATGCAACTAGTTAGGTGTTCTGCTTACCACAAGAGGGTGCAATCATGTAGATCAATCACTGAATTAGGACTGCAGTTTGTTATGAACATACAACCGCTCTCATGTATCTTGGAATATGTGTTTCTAATTTTAATGCAGTTATTATAAAGGGTAATATGACTAGTAAAAGAAGAGAAAAGTGATTCACTTCAAATGTTCAACTGCCATATGAGTACTGAAGAAAAACAGCATGGCCTATCATGTCCTTCTGTAGGGAAAAGCACCTAGCTAAGTACAAACTAGGGTGAGTTTCTACTTAGCTAAGTGCCTTTCTCTTTCTACACTTACTGAAAGCATAAAACTAAAAAAACAACTGCATATTAAATTAGAAATTAGGTACCTTTACTCTTTCTTCAAACGGAACTACAAAAGGCAGCTCTGTCAGAATTGCAAGTTGTCGTTCTTCAGATACAGAAAGAGGTGCTGGTTCCAACCCCACTTAAAATAGAAATAATAATTTTAAAAATTTTGGAAAGAACATTTGTAAAACAGTGTACCTTGTATCAAGTGGCTCAATTTACCTTGTATAAAAATATATGTATGTTAAAATAGTTTGTTTACTGAACACAGCCTTACCTTTCTTTAAACATTAGTTTGTATAAGCAAATTGAAACATAAGTAGTGAAAACACATGGGAAAACAAAATGTGTATAAAAACAAGTACTCCGTATTTTTTATTTTATTCAGAGGAAATGTTATTTTCTTGTTACTGACAGTTTAATTTTTAAATTAAGAAAAATACATGATAGAAGACAATTAAGAAGTTGTAAGCAATCAGAATTTTCATCGCAGGAATACACAATTTCCTCATCCCAATGCCCAAAACAGTTTAAAGGTATTGTGCTTTCAAATACAACGTCTACTTGCAATCAAATCATTTTAGGCATAAAGCCTAGAGAATTAAACCAAATCTAATGAAACTAACACAAACATAACACTTCAATGAGTTTTCTCTTCCAACAGCAAGGTCACAGTGGATCACATTAAATCCTAGCCCCTGCAGAAATAGTGAGAAGAACATCAAGAAACTGTGTAATGTGCTTAGGAAAAAAAAAAGATTGGAAAAGAACTGAAGCAGCACCAGCAACAGAGAGACTCAAGCGCATACACTTCCCAAGCTATCATGCAGTTCCTTTGAACCTTATTCTAACCACAGAAGATGTTTTTAGGAAACAATTCATCTTTGAGGGACGCACAGTAATGAGACATCCTGCTCTAACTTCATGGGAAGAAACTCAGTTGCTGAGCACATACCTCACTGTAAATTAACTGCAGCAAAAAGAAAATGGAATTGTCCACTGACGAGACATTGTGGTTAAAGATCCACCTAGATTCAGCCTACAGAGGGAACAAAACCCAGAACTCCGTAGTTGTTTCATGTTTAATAGCCACCTTATAAAAAAAAGATTCCAGAGTCTAGACTAGTCATAGCCCATGTTACAAACCGAAGTAAATGCTTCATATTATTACCCAGTCTGGAAATTTATGTTAACAGTTTCAAGTTCTTCTTTTGGCTCCTTCCTACCTGTGGTGCCTAGCATCTTACTGCCCTGCTGCAACTGGACATCACTTGAATGTTCTTTTTTTCTTTAACTCCTCAAAGCACTTTAAGTAGGGATATTTTAAGCACCAATTTAAGATGACGTGACCCAAAACATCACTATACTTGATGTATATTCATTTGGGTCAGGTTTCAACACTGCAAGCCTTTGGAATTTCTGATAAAATGCTTATCTGTGATTACCCTTAGTTTGCTTAGTAAACATTTTTAATTAAAGTCGATGTATGCAGCCTATTAAGCTAACAGTTAAAAGCATTTTAAATAAAAAGTGCATGTACAGCAAAGGTAAACTACTACATGACTTCGACAGTTCAATTATTCCAGTCAATTAGTCAATTTTATCTGCATTTCTGCATCACAGCTTCTTTCTTTAAAGAGAAATGTGGGATGGAGTCATCAATACAGAAGACATTTAGAACTCACAAGTCTGCCATTTAAGTAAATTAAAAAGCACAAATAAACATGACCATATGTGATTCAGCAGTACTTTCATGCTAATTGGCTTTAACCCATATGGAGTCAAGAGGGATTAAATGAGTCATGTGCATATTGTTACCTGCTTTTTTTCACACATTCATGTCGACTGTACCTTTTTTAGCCTGATTTCATCTGAAAATGAGGCTTACATGAACAAAGTGTCATCCTTCCTCACAAACACAACTTTTGAGCTAACCAGCTGAATTTTAACTTTGACAGAGAATAAGAGGTTCAAAAAACCTGAATTTTGTTAACATTTTCAGCTAGACAGAGAAGAGAAATTCCTTGAGTGACCTGATTACAGAAGCAGCAAGGAGAGCTATCTGCTCTGTCCAGTGTGTCAGCTTGTCTGACAGCCAGCCAGCAAAGTGAGGGCATGTAGCTGCTCTGCACCAATGACAACGCTTGCATTCCTTATTCACCAACTGCTCCAATCAAGACAACTCATGAAATGGAGGGAACTGGTGCTATTATGGGAAGGAAAACAAGGGAGAGAGCTCAAGATACTGTACATATGAGGGGAAGGACGAGTGGCATGGGGGAGAATCTGAAAATTATAGGGATCACTGATGTAGAGGTCTGTAAGATAGGATACAGGCCTGTTGAAGCCTGGCAATTTTGGATAAAACACCTGCTTTTAAGATTTCATATTATCAGTCACTTAGAATAGGCGAGTTCTAAAGAGAGGAATCAAACTGAAAAAATACTTGATTCAAAAGTCTGAGAAGTACTTACACTGGAACAATTAGTTGTTATCTGGCAACTAGATTGATAAGGTAACCAAGGTAAATTTAGATCACCATGCCTTTTTTTTTTTTTTTTTTAACTAAATCATTATAAGAAGTCCTTTGATTTCAACCTTGGACAAAGCCCTTAATTCTATAGTAGCATCCAAAGACTCTGGTCTCTAAATGATCTATTGTACCTGGCTAAGATACTCAAGTAGATTACATCATCTTGAAAGAAGAGTATGGACTCTCACAGATGAATCATTTTGCTGCTTAAAGGCCCCATTTCTAATTCATTATTAAATCTCACAAATATTAGTGATCTAATGATTATTTTACCTGAGCATAGCAAGGTAAAATTCTAGACTAGTGAAGCTATAAAGGTATGAAAAGCTGAAAGAAACACACCAGCTACATAAGCAAGCACAATGACATGACTGAACTAATGGAAATTTACCCTGATTACTAAGTTGGTCCCATTCTCTCATTTTTCTTTGGAAGTTCCATAAAGTCCTGATACTTTGAGTAGTTCAAGGGGTTAAGTTTCTGTCTTATCTAATTAGACAGTATTCATAAACAGTAATTAATACTTATCATGGTACCTACAGCTTGTTTGTTATAGTTTAATATATAATAAATCTCTTTGTAGTATACAGTACAAGCAAAACCTCAAGGCTCTACATCCTCTGCAACTTTATTAATTTTGCACCTTATACAACTGCCTTTTATACATGTTAAAATGTATGTTTCTATCATATAATTTGTCCATCTCATTATTTCCCCTCATCGATGCAAGCAGAAACTTGGGGAAAACTTATACCCAATACTTGAATATTCTAAAAGACAATCATATACATATGTATACAAATATACTTTTTTTTTAAATATCTGAAACAGAACTATGAAATATTGCCTTGCTTTTGGCTATCATTAAGACTTTTATACAAAATACTTAACCAAGCTTTATAAAAGGCAGTATGTTATTTTGACTTAGCAAAGCAAAAATTGCATAGACCATATCTTACCATCCAAAGTAGACTGCAACGGCCCTATTCTTCCCATCCTTCTGACTCTCCAGACATGTCTGGCAGATGGCACATACAGCTGCGTAACCTACCAGATAACAGTATTTTATAATTAAGCATTATCTAATTACATATTACACTTTACTATAAACATTTTATAATAAATTCTATAAATACACAAAAGTTGTCTCATCCAGGAGTGTGTCTGTATGCCTACGCATTTCATTTCTAAGCACTCTTTCTTATATTTGAGCCTTAAAGCTGAGCTGCAGAATTAACAACAATGTAATATAAAGTCCAGTTATCATTTAAAAATACCATACAATGTTACATTAAATTCTGGTATTTAAGATATTAGAGAAGCCAAGTTTGATTTCTGAGGTGTCAAATTTTATTTACTCTGTACTGGTTAGCATTACAGACCACTACTACTTTCACTAAGCTGCCTAGGCACTATTTCCTAAGACTTATGAAGACCTGTCATGCAGAGATGGAAATCCTGAACAAAAATCAAGCAAATACGCGATCACCAAAAATAAACAGAAGAGTTAATGTTAATTATTCCATGCAAAACTTAGTTAAGAAATCCAACAGTACAAAGTAGCCAGCCTAGCTGAAGTGTAACTAGTTTCTTAAGACCCAAGTTGTCAATGACTCAACAGATGTACTTGCATATTCCTATTAGTGGTTTCTTTTGCACACACACGTTTTAAGCACAATGTAATTTTTTTCAAAAGCTCTTAGGGGAAAAAAAAGTAATTTCTATGTGAGGTAAGTACAGAAAATGCTACTGAACTTTCTGTTGGTTTGGAAGAGATTTTTGAGGGTATTTTCCCCCACTATAGAGCAATTCTATTATTTAGCACTTTTATTATGAGAAGTAGTTTAAATAACTAGGAAATAAAATGCAACAAACTGCTACCAGATTTTCAATTCTCCCATTGCAAATGCAGATGACTTACACTGCTGCACTGTAGCGTGCATTCTACTTCATGGATTGGAAATGCGATTTAAGAGAAAAGTTCCTTAACAGATGCAAGTGTTTTACATTAGAGAAAAGCAGCATTACTCCAGATCTTAAAACCAACACTACATCTATAAAACATCACTGATACTGTCAAGAATCAAATACTTTAACCACTGGAACAATCGCACCTGTAAGACTATGTGGAAAAAGAACATTACTCTCACCTTATCTGCTTTAATGTTTTCTTGTTCAGAGAGCCAGTGATTTGGTGGGCAGAAATTTCTCCTTGTATCTCTAGATTTCAACATTTTCACTAGGTTTGTGATGACCTAGGTGCCAGAAACACATACATTCAATATACATTCAGCACTGAGAATGAAATTATATAATCCACAAGCAAAAACTAAAAAGATTTCATACTTTAATGTATGAAATCATTACTTATTTTTAACTTATAAAAACTTGCTCTTAAATACCTTAGAATGTAAGTAATTGTGGTTCACTTTCAAGTCATCAAAAAAAACTCAGCTTACTGAAGTCCAAAACCTAAGACCTAGGGCTACCTAGGAATAAGTAATCTTAGGGCTATACTGCACAACTAAAAAGCTGAATGCCAGTTCAGGGAAGCCTAAACAAATCATTACCAGCATCAAACTACTTATTTAAAGAAATTAACACCTAACCACACAGTTCATACAATAGCCTTTCACACAGGATTTTTGTTTGTTTTGGGGTTTTTTTATATAGTTTTTCAGAAATTAAACATATGAATAGATGCATGCTGTTAGAAGAGAGAGCTATATAGCTATTCCTTACTACCTCTCATTTCAAAACTGAGATTCCAAACAATTTGGCTGATTTTACAGGGTTTTTTTCCACAAGGAGGAAAATCCTTACATTTCCGTACACCATATTTCAAGGAAAATGCTCCACAGAAGAATAGAACTTTTGCCTGCCATCTCAAGACAAAGGTCATATGTATCACTCCACACTAGGCAAATCTGAGGGATCAACTGAAAAACGATGGGTATTTCTGCCTATAGACAATAAAATTAACTACCCAGCAAAAGACAGTGTGATGTACACAATGGCCAAAACGTACAAATCCAAAATCAACTTCAGAAAGCACAGAAGAAGGCAGACGCATTAAATTGGCAGCAAAACATAAAAGCAGAAGTTACATATCTAAAGTACATGAAAGATTGACTTATTCTGGTTCCAGCATTAACAAACTAAAGCACTTCCAAATAAAGGTGCCTTAGAAGAAACATTTGTATCAAAAAGACACTGAGGTGATTATAAACAAATGCTAATATTTTTAAGGGTAAAGGACTACATCTGAAAAGACACTACAGGCTTCTTTTCAATTAATATCTTGTTAGCGTTTTCAAAAGGAGATAGAGAAAAAAAAAATCATATAATCCAGAAGTAGCTAACAATTTACCAAATTAACTACATCTTCAAAGTTCTTGTCTCTATTAAAACAGATCCCAGTGTGACTAGCTGAGATGTTTACAATGCACAGTAAACCCCACCATAAGATTGCTAAAGGATCCAGCATATAAAACCACTCCTGAGAAGAGCCTAGCCCAAATATGCCTGAAAGCGGATCACAAAATGCCCATTTCCAGAAAAAGGATGGTTACCAAATATTCTTGTAGTGATCACCACAAGAAGGACAAAAAGCATCTACAGTCCTAAAAATATGTGGGGTGGGAGCGGCACTAGTAGTAATTTTCATTTAATATGCACATATATACTGCTTTATTTGTACTGTTATTTACAGCTAAAATGTGTTACATAAAAGCCCTTTAGTGTTTTAAGTTAGTAAGCTCTTTCCCAGCAGAAGGTATAAGCATCTACCTGAAAACCACCTAGAAACTGGTTTAACAAATTGCTGTTTATCAGCTGAACCATCATGGGTATCGATGATGTGTACACCCATACTTCACCCAACCACAAGCACATCAGCATAAACCACTACGCCGAAGTCTTCTCTTTTCACAAGGAATTCAAATGATGAAAGGTAATTCTGTCATTATCATAAGCATACAGTCAGAAAGTGAGAAAACTAAATAGGTAACTAGTTTATGCACATCTTCATAACAAAACTGGGAGGCTGAGGTAATGGTCAGCATGGTCACTAGGGTGTCTTTGCAACTTTAATATTTTTCTTGGCAGTTTCCTCCAATGCAGAAAAAAGGGGGGAAAAGAAAAAAAGAGCTATTGAGCTAACAACTACTCCATCTCAAGCAACACTACATAAAACATAATTAAGTGGAATCAATAGAATATTAAATTACTAGGCTAAAAAGACATTATCACTGCTACAATGAGCAGCTATGTTTTGCAACTTAGAACTACAGCCCTTGAAAAATGAATACAAAAAAACATATGCCAAGCTTTTCTGAAGTAATCTTGCTAGAAGACAATCTTAATGGGCAGGTGTCAAGAGTAACAGAGAGCTTAATGGGCCTTCTAAAGGATTCTGTATCTAGACACTACACAAAAGACCTTTCAAGATACCGTTTGTATAGTAACCTCTTGAATAAAGACAGAACAAAGAATGCTAATGAGGGAACTGTCTGATTACACAGGAATTTTCATCACCTTGCCCTTATAAAATTCAGCGCAGGTCAGATGGGTCACTGAAGCTCTCTGGTCCCATTACTGCTATATGTAAGAGCAAGATATAAAAAGGAGTGAAAAAAAAAAATCTGAAAAAGTTACCCACACGAGGACCATGCTAATAAAATATTTTACAAGCAGTTGAAGAATCCTTAAAGAAAGCTGAATCAAATTAGGCGAGACTGGAGTTCCTTCTACATAATGGATGGATCCTGAGAACACCAGCAATCTGAACTCATGACTAAAATTTTTTGTATGTATTTTATTGAAAGACCCACTCAATAAATAATATTAAAATGGAGATTTCTTTCCAATAAAGTGCCAAGTGCAAGACACATTGAAAACCAAAATTCAGCAAAATTAGCAACTTAATTTCATAGGATTAACTCAAGATAGTGAAATAATTATTTTATTTGACAACATCCGTATTCATTTACCCGTAACTTAAATCCTTCTATTGAATCTGTTACAGTGACTACACTATTCAATATTGTACAAAAAAAAAAGAGGGATTCTGCTAAATAAAGATGTAAATCTTACCAAAGACCTCCAATCTGTTAGCAAATACTGACATCACTGTCAGCAGTCTCACTGTCTTCAGATTTACCATTATCTTGCAGAAATAAAGCCTCTATTTGCACGTATATATATATATATACACACACACACAGAGGAATGTACTTCATTAGATACAAGTGGCATGGAAAATATGCAAAGCAAGTGTGAGAAATGGAAAGAAAATAAAGGAAAACCATGAAATTAAAGGCACAGGTGATAGAGAAGGAACAGGAATTTTTCTCTGCAGGCAGCTTGCCTAGGTTTTTCTTTAGGTTTCTCTCTCTTATTTGACAGATGACGAACCACTTTAGCTTTGTTTTAATGATTTGGAAGAAGAAACTGTTGCCTGCTACTGACAAGAAGCTATTTTGAAGCTGCCCTCAGGAAAGACTCAAGTGCTGTGTACAGCAGTCTTCTTGTAAGATGAACTAGCTGTGCTGAATTTTTATCTGTAACAATATGCTTCTAAAGGAGTAAATGAGGAGTAAACGAGGGAAGCTTTGTTATTAACTACTTTTTTTAGCAGAACCAGAGCCTTCAAGATGTCCTTAACATTTACATTTGTAACTCACCTAATAGAAGGCAACCCTGGCTCCAGGAAATAGTAACAAGCTTAGACAGTTCCACTACAAGTTTAACTTCTGGCTGACAAAGTGGGACAAAGTAACTCAGGATTTTACAACTTTCTGAATGACAGGAAAATAAATCAAATTCATCTAAAACATAAGCAGCTTATAAAATGATTGATTAAATATGACAAACCAAAGAGAAGAAATAGAATGTGGCATGATATAAACTGCATACATAAAAAGACCCCTAGCATGCTGTCCTTCTTAGAAAAATAGACATACTGGAGTTTTCACATGTGACCTTCAAATCAAAAGTTTATTTGGCAACTTAAAGACAAGTAATTAAATTAAATTCTGCAAACATATATTAGATCAATCCGTGCAAATTACGAATTCAGTGGTGCATTAGGACTGTATTCAATGCAATCAAAACATTATCAGTTACTCTCACTGCTATTAATGCTTATGCTCATAAGTGAAATGTGTTGTAAAATCAGGCAGAATAGGCTAGATAGAGGCTATCTTAGACTTGTAGAATGAATAAGCATTCCTTAATTAGCCCATCAGGTTAAGTGCAAGCCTTAATGGGCCTTTCCTAAAGTCTAGCATGACATCTTTCTCCAAACATGGCCAAGAAGAAAGTTCCATTAGCAATATTAATACAAGCTTAGTTGATCATTTTCATTCAATTAACTTCTTTCAATTAAATAGATAGCTTGACAAAAGCAGTGATAAAAGACATGAAGGGACAGCTGATGACTCGAACTGAACATTAGTGTGCGAGAGGTCGCCAGTATTAAACAGACTGTAAATCTAGCATTCAATTTGGAAAATGCATTTCTTCTGCTCCCACTTCTTTAATGAGCAATTTTAGCTGACTAGATGTGTTTGCTGCAGAATTTTCATGACAAGTCAAGCACTTCTTTTTTTCGGCAACAGTTATATTAGGTCTTTTACTGCCAACGTTTTCAGCTTCTCTTAACGTGTCTTCACTAGGAGGCCATGGATAAAACTAGCAGAAAATACATTGGTAGATATCCAGAAAGATTAAGTTTACATTTGCTAAGCCAGATTCACCATCTGATTAGTATTCCAGCAAGCCCAAAACACCAACAAAACCACTATAGCATGGTACCAATTTAGTCAAGCCCCTTAATACAGAAGTACTCAAATAATCATAGAATCATAGAATAGTTAGGGTTGGAAAGGACCTTGAGATCGATTCAGTTAGAATTTCACACCTACATACAGTTACCATGAAATGCTTATGGACCTTGCTGAATGGGAGTTCAAGTTAAAACCTATATCCCTTGTAGTAACTTTTTTTTCAAACAGGATAAGCAAGAAAAGGAAATTAAGAGTTCTCAGAGAAAAAAAAAAGTTTCAATTATCAGAATTTACTCACTCAGTTTGGCATACACACCAAAAAGGAACTTTCCCAAATCCATATTCCTTGTTACAACTGTGTTAAAAGTATAATTAAACGGAAAAAAAAAAATATTTAACCTAATCTTCTATCTCCAGCAGAGGACTGAAAATTTTATTGAAATATGTTCTGAAAATTGACACCATTTACCTTGAATAACTGAATCCACCTTTTTTGTTCCGTCTGTATACATTGCTGCATTTCCGTATTTTTTGTTACTCCAACACTTCTAAATGCTGCAATATATTCCTCACGAACCTCTGGTTTTGTTTCTGGGTAAGCCAACTTTATGATTCCTAAACATGCATCTCGAAGGCAGCGTGATAATATTACAAGCTCTTCTAGTGTAAAAGGCATCATTGATGATTGTCTTTGACCTGCAACTACATAAAGCGCAAGCTTAAGTTTCCTTAAAGAACTTTTTCTTAATCATTTTATTAAAAAAAAAAAAAAAAAAAAAATCACCAAAAAAACCCCACAAAACACCAAAACATCAAAAAACCCACTTATTTCACTGGAACTTTAATTATTCACACACAAAATCTAAAGGTAGACCAACAAAACACCCAAAAAGAGAGTGAGTATATATTCATAAAGCCAATCAAATCTTGTAATTGTTTGCAGTCACAACTATTTTAATCATAATATTCTCTTATTCACTTTTGTGATTCGTGCTATATTAAATTTTCACATTAGACTACAGGTTCAGCCCAGAAGTAGTTCAATCTCTTCACTAACTCATTAAAAATTATCATGATTAAGAACATCCCTATCAGACCATGTAAAGCTAGGGTTCCCAAGGTGCAGACCATCATTTTTTTCCTGTTTTTTTTCTAAATGCAATCACTATGAAAGAGCCAGCTGACAGCTGAGTGCTCAGGGGTCCATCAGCAAGTCAGCCCAGAAGAGCTTCCCCACAGATGTCAGCAAATCATTGTCCAGGGAACTTTGTGTCCTTACACAAAAACGTTTTGCAAAGCACTGCTATTTAGTATGCTTGAAACTCACCTTCTATTGGATCACCAAAGAATTCGTTATCATGAACAGATATAAGTGAATGACTAAACAAAGAACTAAAAAGGTAGAAGAGAGGGATAATTCGACTAGAGTCTTCTAAAGACATTGGAGAGCCTCTTGAAATCACCTGAAGAAGTGGCACCATAGACCTTAAAGTATAACAATGCAAAATTAAAGAGATGGTAAATTATATACTCTTTTTTAAAGTATTCAGCATTCTCTTACAAATATTCAGTAGCAGTTCCTACATCAAAATAAGGACAGCGCTCTCAGTTAAGTAACTACCTCCCATCCCTGCAAAATAAGGTCACTCTTTTTAAGTTCTTGTCACTATAGTATCTGAGTGTCTTGATGATACATAAACTTTGCCATTAAGCATTACTGAATGCAGAGACCTTCTGGTTTAGAACAGAAACACAAAGCAAAGAGAGTAACTGATCTGCACGTCAGCACAGAACAAATCTGCAAGTCCAGTGCCTAAGTTCCTGGGAATCCAGACATCAATTTCTGCACTAGTCAAAGTATATGAGATAAATCTCACACATTTAGGATGAAGTACTTGTAGCTTCAGTGTTAGACTGGTCCTAGTAAGCACTCCAAAACCTGCAAAACATCTACCTTATTTTAAATGAAGATTCTATTTATTTACCTGTAATTACTTGCAGATATCCAAATTCCACTATTTTGCTGTTTTATGCAATCATAGGAGCTAAGTAACCGTTACAGTTTTGGTTTTAATCACCTTCCACAAGCACTGTAATACCACTAATTGTCTCATTCTCTTCTCACTAGATATGCTCTACTTTAACAAAGACTCAGTTTCAGAAATGGTGCAATACATACCCTGTAATCATTCGTGTGGTCATTGAAGATATCAAATGCCAAAGATGTCTCAGGAATCTGGCATTAAACGCTAAACTATAAAGAAGCCTGCAAAGGGAAATTCAAATAAATTGTGTCTTCCAAAAGACTGTATTCAAAAAATACAATGCTTCTGTAAGAACTTATCTGTCAAACATTTCTCAAATATAAACAATTTATCTTTTCAAGTTGGAAGTTCTTACCCTACTCAAATCTGGTGAAAGCCCCGAAAGCTGAAATAAACCAAGCATATAAATCCTTATCCCTAAAATAGAGAGCTTTCATTAACTCAGCAACAAACCACATGATATAAACCCATGTTTGCAGTATTCCAGAGAATTAAATACTCATTAATAAAAATAATATTCACTCAGAGTTGTTTATCTGGGATTTTTTTCAAATTCTAATCTATAAAATCACACCAATTAGTTAACAGGTCATTTCTGTGGTTCTTCTTATATTAACAAATACAGCAGTTTTTGTGAAAAGTAGATAAAATACCTCAAAGTTCACTTATGCTAGAAGCAAATATTGATTTAAAACTATGTGGCAATTTTACTGGTATATTTTTCCTGACAGACATAAATATAACATCATCAGTGGAACAATGCCTGTCAGGACAGTCACCACACTACTAGTACTACACATAAACTAATCCACCTGTACACAGAAAATTAGTAATTAGCTGTAAAAATAAATGTGTATGCTTACAAGTCAGTTATATACAGGACTAACTTTATTATTTCAGACATGATAAACTTTTTATAGAAATAAGAAATAAAAAGCACCCTGGAATTAAAAGTTCCCCCCTAGCCTATTTTGCCCACTGCACAAAGCAACAGATGTGACAAACATGATTTGAAACAATGTCTTCTAGGAAAACAAACAGGATTTGACTGACTCAAATGTAATTTTTCAGGTTCTGAAGAGCTGTATTCACTTAGTTATCCTAAATGCTACTTTACTAGGTCTCATAACTACTATTGGAATGAATAAGGTAAAACAGATACTCAGGTCCCACATCTCCTATCAGAGATCAATAGCCTCATAGTACCAAAATTCCCCGTGACCGTGTGCACAAGCAGGAGGAGGCTGGGAAATGGAACGTGGAGAGTAGACTAACTACTGCCTGAAAAAACAGTATTAATTACAGACTACATGGATAAATTAAAATGTGTCAGATGGCAAAAGGAAAGAAAGCACACATTTCATTAAGGAAAAAAGTAAAATATGAGTAAACAGGTAGAAACATTTGAGAATGTTTTAAGCAGCAATTCATTTAAAGACATTAACACACAGAAAACACAAGGAAACGTACAGGTCCACTCACAAATAACTGCATAGTGCCATATGTTTCTAGGCCCTCCCTTCCTGGCTGAAGCCTCGCAGGCTCTTTCTACTGCCTTCACTGAAGCACAGCCTCTCTCCAGCACCCATACAGCTATTCTCTTCTTCAGGCTCTAAAACCTCACGCACCCATCAAAAGCCAGTCACACAGACAAGGAACTATTCGAGGATGAAGTAGAATGAGAAAGGGCAGACTCTTCACTGCACAGGGAGGAGTTTCACAGGTATGGGGAGTTTTGGAGATAAGAGTGGGGGCATACAGAAGAAGGTGAAATAAAATACATGCAATCTCTTGGTCTTTGTTGAAATATTACCTCTCTTATTTCAATACACAGATTTTAAATACATAGATTGGTACTTTTAAAAAGAGCTGGAAGTTTCACATACTCCAGAGCAGTTGTATGTTGGTGATCATCAGTAAGTTCAAGTAAAATTTGAACTGCAGCTAATGCCAGTTTTAAGGTAAGTTTTACTGTAAAATTAAGTTCTCCTTTGAATATGTGGAATTTGTGAAAACATCCAACCTGAATTCGATTCATGGGAATTTTACTGCCTTCTGAAGTCATATTATCTTGTCATTTGGGTGGAAATGACGCATTATCCTGTAGGAAGGGCTTATTGTATCTAGCTAATTTAGAATAAGAATTTCTATTTTAATGTTTAACTATCTGAATGATAGCTCTGATGTCTTGGTTTCTGAAATGAGAAATTTCCTCAGTGACCTTCACTTTTCCGCCTCATATTTGAAATTAAAAGTAATTTGGCACAGTGCCGTTAGGTCTCATTGGCCTTCCAAGTAAAAACTTGTTAATTTTGCTATCATCCCTGGAAATTATGTAATAGTTTTAGTGGCAATGAACAAACATTATGGACACTGAACCTATCATAATGTAATTCATTTTTTCATTCTAGCAATATTCAGCAATAATGAAGGGAAAAAAGACAAACCTTAAGAGCTTATAATAATAACCTTTGTCTAAATTTTAGCCATTTTTATTCCATATCCGTGATTCAGGCAGTCAGTTGTAACAACTGCTGTATTTCATGCCCTGATTCCAGAAATGCTGAATGCACTCAACTTTCACATTTCCCTTCCTTACAAATCTGGTTAAATACAAAAATGCAAATTTGGTAGAGGATGTTATTATCATAACAACCTGTTTTGTCAATATGAAATACCTATGAAAGATGAAGCAGATGAATTCATCAATTCTATGTCTTTCCATACTGTTAGCAGAAAACGAACATGAAACTACAAACTGAACACAGAAAGGAGAATTAGGCTGTGTGTTTCAAAAAGTTTACATCACTAGACGTACATGAAATACAATTATTGCAAAAGGAATGACAACAGAAACAACCTACTACCCTCCCACTCCAAGTATAGAAATTGGCTTTCAAAGTAGAAGATAATAACTGTAACCAAAAAAGAACACACAGACCCCCCCAGAAAAAAAAAAACACATCACCACAGTGCAAGGATGGCCTTGAAAAGCTGCATCACTGCAAAAGTTCAAGAAATTTTCTGTACTAAAAAGTTTCAAAATTTCTGGCTTCACACTGAAAAAAAAATAAAAAGCCTAAAAAAAAGTGGAATTAAAAAAGAACAAAACCTTTGAGCATTAAAATAGGTCAAAATCTACCTCTATCAGTCCTTTTTTTTGGCAGAAAAACTACATTATCAGGATACTGATAAACTATCCCACTACACCTCACTGATTATGCTTTACAGGGATAGCTTATACATCCTGAAGACAAAGCATTAGCAATTCAGAAAGTGTTGAGGTTAGTCAATGTAAAGCTTGAATATCCACATAATCTTGATCACTTCTTCCTCTAAAGAAAACAAACAGAAAATACACACACACTTGAATACCAGAAACCAAAAAGATAAGACATTATCTCTTTTTATGTAAACTATTATAATCCAACTTGAGAGTTTCATTTTCAGTATCTGTATTATTCCAAAACAAGCTGCTAAAACTTAAGCCCTGGGGTTTTACCCCTCCCATGTAGTGGTTCTGATTTTTCCTGAAAAATCTCACAGCATACCACCAACTCCTTTGAGATCATTATAAATGGTTTTATATAATGGATTCATTAATAGATTTTTCTGTAAAGTTCAATCTTCAGATCTAACACTGTAGTTCGGCAGAGGAAACATTTTTCTACTACCAGAAAGGATAAGCTCCTTTCAAGTGTAAACAGGCACAATGCCTCAGCCACAGGCTATGAGAGAGTTAAATTTACTCTAGTGATTTCTGTTAAGCATCTATTTTAATCATACCAAATTAAATTATCTGCTCCCCAAAGTAAGCACATAACAATCATTTATTTATAACCTTGATTCTCTCTGTAGGTATCTAATTGTCCACAAAGGCCACATGATTTATGTTTACTTGCCAGAACAGTATTTTGGGCACCTCTGGTCTTAAAAAAGTGTCAAATTCCTCCTGCGCAATGGGACAGATTAAATGACCCATTAAGCTTAATTTAGCTGAGGCACCACTACAAGTTAATTAGTTAAAGGCAAGATTTTTCAGTCTAGGTCATAAATTGGGCCCTGTTTCCCATTGAGACCATTTAAGTTAATGAAGAGAATACACTAGAATGAGAGGAGCTCATATAGTCTGCGAAAGGTCACTGCTGCCGGGGCAGTGCATTCTGACACTTCAGAACTGCAAGGTGTCACAGGTACGAGACAGCAGGCAAAGCCATCACTAAATGAACTATACCACTCCCTAGGCTACTTTATGCTTTTTGCCTCATTTTGTATTGGGCAGACAACAAAAAGAGTAAAAACTTCATATTCAACGATTCTGGTTTTGAAATAAGCACAGGAGAACGTTCTTCTTAAAGAAGAACACAAAACGTTCTTCTTAAAGAACATTCCCTAAAGAATGACTTGAACAGCCTCATGTAAAGCCTGAGTATCTTCAGCACACGTATGAAGACAGGCTGCTCCTATTACACCAGAATGTCAATTTCCAAATAATTCTCAACCACAGGTTAAGATTAAAGATGCTGTGTTAATTCAACAGCAGTAATGCTTGGTCAGTATGAAATGGTTAAACCCAGATTAGCAACTACTCTGTGGCACTGATCAGACAGCTGACAGCTACTGAAGTCGCAGTACAAGCACAGTTCCCACCACTAAGAGTAAGCCATAGTGATGACCTGAACTCTGTGGTATTAAATTATGCACCTAAATATTTTTGAGAACTAAACTTACTAGTTATTTAAAGTACAGTTTTGATGAACTGAAGTCTTTCAAATCTCCTTATGACAACTATGCTTCAAGACTTATTTTTAATTTTTTAACAGCTGTATTCAATAATATGTATCAACGTTACAGTGAAAAGATGAAAGCCCTGTCCCTCTGAAAACAAGCACTGTTCCCAGTGACTTCATTACAATCAGGATTTTATTCTACACCTCTCATCTGGCTTACTAAATGCTAGAACAGTTTTTCAAGTCTTCTGGCTTTTTTCTTTAATTGGGCTTGACTGCGTCTTCCCAAAACAGTAACCCACCTCTGGAACCCACCACCCTCTGTAGAGAAATCAGAAAGGAACTATGTTCAAAACTACAATGTACTTCTGGGTATCCTGTTCTGTTCTTTCTTAAGTCTCTGTTCCAAAATCAAAGAAACAACTGAGCTAATGAAGCAACACCAACGTTTCTAACACCATACAGTATCACCATCGTCCAGTCAAAGATGTACTGAGAAACCACAAGACGAAAAAACGTTCAGCTTTAGCAAACTGACATGTCTATACTATGAGTTTTTCATATTTTTTTCCCCAAGAAGCAAAAGAGCCTCAGAACTAAAACTAATACAGAGGTATTTGTTGTTTCCTTCCTTCCGAAGCCTGTGTTAACTTTACCCTAATTTTCTTTGCAGTTACCGAAAAGTTATCTTCAGTTACTACTTCCTTTATTCAGCACCTCACTTTGCAGATTTGCAGCTTTTACGTTTTTAATCACAATTTTTTTCTATTACAGTTTTAAATGCTGTTAAATATTCATGGGATACTCCAGGTTAAACACTGCGGGGATGGGGAAGCTGTGGCTGCCCCATCCCTAGAACTGCTCAAGGCCAGGCTGGATGGGGCTTTGAGCAACCTGGTCTAGTGGAAGGTGCCCTTGGTAGGGGGGCTGGAACTAGGTGAACTTTAAAGGTCCCTTCTAACCCAAACTACTCTGTGATTCTGTGAAATAAGCAAAGTCTAACAAAAGGCTAACAAGCTTTTCTAACTTTTAAACCATATGACCCACTATGTTTCCAAACAGAAAATACAAGAGCATTTCTGAGCTCTTAAGATACAGTAGATACACTATTTTGCTTAACTATTTCTACATGGTTTAATTGAATAGATACACTTTATTCTGAATAGAAAGTAATTTAAAAGTTAGTTACAAAAATAAGTGAATCATCTTTCAGAAGACTATCATTAAATTTGACAAAGTATTTGGGCAATAAAAAAAAAAATCATCAAGCAACTAAAAAAGTGGAAATTAATGATGAAAAAATATTTTAATTGCCTTTTGAAATGGCACAATATTTAGTACCTGCAAAACAAACATCAAATGTCCTTTGACAAACACTCAAAAATGATGTTTAGAATAGCTGCTTGGTAACTTAGGCCAGGTCTCAAGTGCACTGAGAACAGACAAGAGATTCACACCTCCTGACATGATGATGCCTGGCAAACCCAGCGCTTACGACTGACTTGGAAGCCAGAACTGGTAATTAAATATCTACTTTAATTTTCCAAATACTGAATTAACTTCATTTTGAACATGAAAGTAATTTCATTGGTATTACTGACACAAATGTTAGTACTCTACTGCTTATTTCTAAAATTCATACATTTAACTATTTTGAGAGTATTCAAAATTTGAAATTAGTAAATTAGTATCTGTTCTAAGATGTTAAGTAGAGCTTTCTTAACTCCTGAATTCATCCAATGTGTAACTAGCTTGTTACCACAAATAACTGCAAAGACCCAATACAGGTTCTTAGAGGAAACAGATGTCGTGCTCATACAATTAAAGTTCTGTGTGACTTCTTTATTTATTAAACACCCTTTTCTACACAGTCCACCAGCAAACCTTAAGTCAAAGCAGTGATGCGTTTAAACTCAGTAATTACTATCCAAGGCAATGTACTACTCGCCACAATAAAGCAGGCATTCTAATTCAACTGCTGCTATGATCCTCAGGTCTCACATCCTGCTCTAATGCAATTAGTCTACAAAGAACTAATTACCCTAATCGAACAATCACAGTTTCACTGACATCCTACTTCCTTTAGCAGCTATAAACACCACTGGGCTAAGATAGCACTAATTAGTTTTCTGTATCACTGTTTACAATGCAGTTTGAATTATGTTTACAGCATTCCCTAAATACTTACTTTACTACCAGCAACTACATACCCACTCAAAACTACTTGCACCAGAACAGTGTTAATACTTATGGGTCTTAGTCTGGTAATAAAAAGGTCAAAAATCCTCTTCCATTGTTAGTAACATTTGTGGTTTGCAGTCTTTGCAAAAGAACACTGTACAAACTAACAAGTCTTATCTCCATCTCAGGTGTCAAAGCCCTTTCCAAACAGTAACAGTGATTTTCAAGAGTTAGGAATCATTTTCACTTGTAGCAAGAGAGACTTTGTCTATATATTACAGAGGGTAGAAAAGACACTGGTTTCAGTGCTCAGCTAGCTAGAGAGACTGTGAAATCCATATCACTGACAGTTTTAAAAACAAGCTAAACAAACTTCTGCTACAACAACACTTAATGCTGCCTCTGAGCACAAGGATGGATAAACTCCTTTCAAGAACCTCTGCAATCCCTGTTTGTGTGTGATTTTCTGATCACACTGATCACTATCTGTTCCATAGTCCTCACCTAACCTATTTGCAGCTCACTAAACAAACCAAGAGCTTACATTTCTGGATTTAGTGATTACTCCAGAGAGGGCACTAGGAACAAGAAATAAAATAAGAAACAGAAAGAATCTACTCTTTGGTTTGCCTGGAATTAATATTTACATTCGAAATTATTTATTTCAGCTGATGATAAAAGAGAAAAACAGAATAAAATCACAGGGTATTTAAAACAAATCTATCTAATAAAACCAATTTTAGATGTACTACAGTTCAACATCATTATTTATACTTGCCTGACTTTTGGCACCATCATTCGGTGTTGTACCATTAGCGTGTGGCAGATTGATGCCATCAGGGTAAAGACCTCTTCACTAGCTGAATCTCTCCAAACCATATTCAGTAGAGTATTTGTCTGCTGCTTTGTATCCAATTTCTTTAGACACTCCTCAGTTATGTACTGAACTGATATTCTCCCATCACCCTACAAATGTATTAAAGCAAAATTTGCTCTGAGTCTTTTTAATGAGCAAGTATCCTCCTTTTAAAAAAATTAAAATACTTCAGAATTTTGCTAGAAAATAGAGTTTTCTTGTACAATAATTAAAACATAAACACATATTTATATCCCAGTACCATTCTTAAAATTATCAGACCCAAGAGCCAACTTAAGTCATCTCTTCCCCCATGACATCAGAGGACATGAAATCCAGGAACGAATGTCTACTGTAAGCTCCTTTACAAACAGTATTTTCGCATTCATAACCATCAGTTAACAAACAACAAAAAACTTCAGAATGGCTAATACATGTTGGGGTAGCATGAGAAGTGTATCTAGTCACCTCTTAAACATCACCAATATCTCTAAGACACAAGTAGAATCTGCCAATATTTACAACATATATGGTACGTGCATATCTGGCATATAAAGTATTTTATTCACACTATCTTTATAAAGATTTTGTGGTAACAGTAACACACTGCACCTGAAAACGTACAGGTAAAAGGGAGCATTTAAAATGAAATGTAAGTAGGCATTACAGGAACAGTATCTCTCAGAAGAGCTGACAGCCTTTTGCTTTCAACACTTCACCAAGAAAATGCCAGAAATCTTAGAATGCCTGAAAGACACAAAAATTCAGATTTCATAGCTCAGTGTGGGGAGGCAAAATAACCTCTGAGACTCTCCAACTTCGATTGTTCAAGCCTTGATCCAGGTGTTAGGAGGTTAAAGTTATCACAGATTTATTTAACTGGTGGAAGCTTACAGTGAAAGATTCTGTTTATAATACAGTCTCTACACATTACTATAGAAAGCAGGTGTTCCCCATTTGAGAGCCTTCAAAGTAGTTGGGTATATTTAAATAGAGCGCTAATTCTATAGGGTGAAGACAAGTTGAACTTGTAATATTTCCATGAGAAAAAAAAACGAAAACACGTACATGCTTCACAACATCTTAGCATTATCACAGACAACACAGAGAACAATAGTTTCTGTAACATACAAATTTAAAGAGAAGTTTAAATTTTTTTTGTTATATAAAAGCTCTGTGCTTCTGCAGACAAAGTATCAGTACTTTAAGATTTCTTATTACAGTAAAGGTTTTGTTTCTAATGTAAGCAACTAGTTCCATTTGCTTACAGTGAGTGGCCATCTATCTTTCATAAGTAAATATGTTCCCTTCTACACCTAGTTGGAAAAATACTGGCCTTATGGTGATCACGTTTTGCCTATATTTGCTACTGCTGTAATACAAATTCATTCAAAGAATTACATATTGCTTACTGGTGCAGCTGTCATTTTACTGATCTCTTCATCCTCATCTTCAGAATCACTGTTTGCATCTTGACAATTTGTACCAGCAGCAGACACAGGCAGCTGTGAGAGGTAAGTTTGGAGTACCCTCAAATACACAAGAAGTCCTTCTTCTGAAAGGGATCCTGTAGCACATACGTTGAAATAGAAGATTGTTAGCCAGATCACACTGCAATATAAAGCATATTTTACCAGAAATACCTGACCAAAACACATTATGCCAAATCTTACCGAATTTATGTGTATTTTTTACCAAAAAGCGTTAAGACTAGCTAATAAAACAGATCTCTCCAACACTTTTATCTCCAAACTGTCCTTTCTGTTGGGCAATAAACCACATTGTGGAAATACATAACGTGTATTTAAAGGGCATGCAATGCTAGGAAAAGAGGGAATGGTTTTAAAGTGAAAGAGAGGAGATTTAGACTAGGTATTATGAAGAAATTCTTTACTATGAGGGTGATGAGACACTGGAACAGGTTGCCCAGAGAAGCTGTGGCTGCTCCACCCCTGGCAGTGCTCAAGGACAGGTTGGACAGGCCTTGGAACAACCTGGTCTAGTGGAAGGTGTCCCTGCCCATAGCAGGGAAGCTGGAACTGGATGATCTTTTAAGGTTCCTTCCAACCCAAACCATTCTGTCATTTTATGAAATATGAAAAAAACAATGAATTTGCCATTCAGCTTTCTTACCCAAGTATGTTTCTCCAACTGTTAATACAAAGTAAAAAAGCCACGGGGCTTCATCACTTCTCCTTTCTGCTAATAATAGTGCATTCAGAAAGAGTTCGTAAGGGAAAATGGTCTGCACATCAGCAAGCGCTGGAATGATGAAATGGAATATCTGATCTGTAAAAGGTGCTGCCAGAAACTCCTCTGTGAAGGCTGCAAAAATCTGCTGCCTGAAATGGAAGAAAAATTGTCTTTATAGAAAATAGAGACACAATTTCCCACAATTATATCCACAGAACAGTAGATCTATTTGCAAGTTTGAACACATCCATCAAGATGACTATAAAGATGTGCTCCATTAATCCTGTGCTGATAAACTTTCTCAGATTTCTCAAAAATTAACTTCTTCTACTGCATCATTTTCCCGATGATCCTGTATTTAATTTTAACCTTTAAACTTTTCATGAACTCACAGATAATTATCCTGAAGTTTGCTGTTTATAATCTTGAAATAAAAACTATACTAAAAAAACCACAATTATCCTTTTTTCCAAAGAAAATACTACTTTAACACAAAATACAATTACATGTGATACTATCAGTTTGATTTTTGTTCCATCTGCCCACATACCTGGTTCTTTCTGCTTGTAAACTATGACTTCACCACTTCTCTCCATACACCTCAGCTCCTCTGTCACAAAGTTCTTTTTAACTCTAAAATTCATCTGCTCATAGCTACACCTCTGCTCTCATCTAAGTTTTTGCACTCTTATGTCCCTGCATACTGCAATACCTGCTGTTCCCTATGCTGTTTATTGTAGTCTTCAGCATTTTATTGCCATTATCTTAAACGCACCTGAAGCTACAATTGTTCCACTGATGTACAGCATTGCCACGAAGTCATTACTATTGCAAATAAATCAACAAACTGTACCAAAAGAACAGCTAGACACTCCAGAAAAGCAACTAGAAATGAGTATACAAGTATCTACTTTTATCTTTATTTACCTTGCACCTTCTGGACAGGAGCTATACGTAAAGTGCAATGGCTTCAGAACATTCTCCAGAAGTATTTTTGCAATAGGGACTCGAGAAACATCAGAATACTCAATACTCGAGGGAAGCTTATTGTTAATTAACAAATAAAGCGACTTGTAGTAGCCTGCAAATAAGAAACGTAACTTTTTAAATACAGTATTATTTTTCTCCTTTTTTGTATGAAGCAACTTATATACTCAACATCAATTGAATGAATTTTGTAATTCACTGCATGAAGCTTTACTTAGGAAGACTTTTCACAATAGCCTAGGTCACACTCACATAAATAACAGGATATACAAGCAACCTCTTTGGAAACATCATTTTGTAAAATCATAGAAAGATAACTCCATTCAGACTCAATTTTGTTTTCAAAGCCCGAGCACTCCTCCCGATGAAGTGAGTAATTTGATATTTTTAAACAGTGAACTATGAAAAATATGTTCTCCTCTGAGTGATTCTAGTCATGTTTTTCACACCTGTCTTTCCACCCTTTCAGAAATTACGGAGTTTTCCTCTTCTCTAAAACATGACCGCATCATACAGGTAAGAGCCCAGCTGGCAGAACATCCCAATTCTATAAGGAACTTGCTTTAGCAAGCTGAGGAACAGAATTACTGTTTCCAAATCAAGGATCTCTCAGACAGTAATAAAATGCATTACCATCCAAGCCATAAAGACATGTGTAGAGGGTAATCTATTTTTGTTTCACTAAAGTACAAATGGAGTCATGTGATTTTATTCTTCTTAAATCAACTTCTTCTTGCTCACTGAACTCCTAAAACACAAGTTCCACAACTACAGGAACCACTGTAAATATGTAAGTAGCATCACATCACCCAGAGGTCCAGTCTAAGACCCTTTGTCAGAGACTATTAACTTCACATACAATGCAACAAGTGGAAGTCACCACAAAGGAATAACTTAGCAATGGTGACAAGATGCACATGGAAGACAAATCATAGGCAAAACCATATACTAATAAAAGCTGACTACAGATTCTTTACAAATTAACCATCATAAATTATTAGGAGACAGAATATTTGTAGTTGCACACAACCGTTTCTTTTTGTTTACATTCTACGTGATCAGAAAGCTGTATTTTCTCACTAAAATTAATGACCTAACATACTGATACTTTCATATATTGGCTGTAAGGACTAAATATTTTACTCAAAGAACAAATACAAGCATTCTGGAAGATATAATATACTAAGCAATAAGACAAACACAAATACTTCAGTAGTTTTCGCTAGGCATAGGCAAGGAAAATAAATGTACTATAGTAATTCTTTTTCCTCATAGTGACTTCAATATGTAGTAGTTAAAACCTAATCCTTAGTAACAGGGTAAGATAGCCTAATCCACTAAATGTACTTTAAAACTTACATAGAATTATTCCACCAATTATCTAAGAAATTGGAAGGAGTTCTTTTTGCGTTTTATACCAGTGAAGCTGGATCATTTATTTCATAATGTTTTGTCCCCAGGTTTTGCAAACTCAAGCTATGGTATCAGAAAGCCAAATTATTTTTTTCACACGTTCTCAGAGTAATAGAGTTTCTTCAACACAATACATAATTTTGGTGATAACTACACAATTCATTAACTCCCAGTATGTTTGCACAGGTGTAACTGATTGCAGTCTAGCAAACAGGTTTGCTGATGATGGTACAAGGGAAATAAAAGCTAGGTCACCATCTCTTTGCTAAGGTGTCTCTAGTGTTAGGAGGGTGAAAAGGTAATGCCAATTTACCATAATAATGAATGTTAGTAGATATAGATAACAGTACTGCAACATAATGTCCAACTTTTACACAAATAAAGCTTAGCTCTGCTGTGAGCGAGAGTGTGTGTAAACAGCTACTGTGATAAAACTTTTCTTAGGTAATATCCACCTAATATCAAAATCCGTGGTACAAGTCTGTATAAGTGACTTAGTAAAATATTCAATTTATAAACAGAATCCCCAAAGAAATCAAACAGCAATTCCTCAAGCAGCCTTCTCATTACAAGCAAAACATCCATCTAACACACAGGTCTGTTAGTATATGCAGGACTGAACTCGTTGTGTCTGAAGTAAAGTCAAAAACATGATTAAACAACATGTCTTCAGATACTACACATTTTGTTTAATTTTTAACTATTTCCCAACTACTAACCTTTTTGAATCATGTAGTGCAAAATTTGTTCAATTAATGATGTCACATAGCTGACATCTTGTAAAACAGGCAAATATGTATTCTCAGATGAAAATACCTCAAGCATTCTCATAGGAAGTGCAACATTCAGACTGTCATCATTGCAATTTTGCAATAGCCTATAAATGAAATAAAAAAATACTTAACAAGATATTTGTCTTATTTCACCACAGGCATATGTACATTGATTAAATAAATACAAATAAAACCTTTCACATTCTCCCTAAAGTAACTTAATTCTATTAGGTTTCCAAGTGTTCCCAAGTAGTTTAGCTACAGCTTTTTGTTGACGCTTTTTGTAACAGTAATTCCTGATTTTAGGGTTTTTATGAATATGGCACTCTTATCTTTACCTCCTACTAAATTCTTACTGTCAGTGACTTGAAAGTTTGGAGGTCTATTGCACAAATTGGAAGAGAAGCAAAGAATAATATGTTTTTCCAATATGTATTACCACCCATTTTAAAAATGAAGCCATGAAAGCCCCAGAGCAATATGGGCTGGGAACAAACACTGGGGAACATTGTATGCGTAACTAAAACAATATGTCTTTGATTACAGACTGAAATATTACAAACTCAACCATTCCCATCCTTTTAGAAAGCTGCTTATGAAACAACTACCAGTAACCACAAAAATGGTGAAAATTAAGAGCCTGCTTAGAATTAAAAGTATTCGTTAGTATGAGATCTTTATAGGCACAGTTGCCCTAACAAAATGCTTTCTTCTCAGCCATTCAGAAAGATGGGACCTGTCAGCAAAAATTTTGACACCATAGCTAAATGTTTCATGAAATAGAAAAAAAGATACTTTGACAAAACCTTTATTTCACAGATGTAGCTGCAATCAAGCTACCATATTTTGCTATGATATTACACAGTCATCTTTTTTCCCCACAGTATCAAAAGCTACAGCTTCTCATGCATCATGAACTTATCTCAGGGAAACACTTCTTTGGCTACCTGTCCCACTGCTCACTTTCTGGGCTTTTACTTAAGATTAAAGTAGCTCAGAAAACAATTATAGACACCCATTATCATGCTAGCAACATAAAGTTAACAAGAGTTGCTTCTTCCATCGCTTTATGTGTATAGGCAGGGACACCTCTTCCACGTCTTTTGTTTTCCCACATCACCCAGTCAGAAAAGGAGAGAGCTACATTTATAAAACCACAATTTCAAATGTAGTAAAAATGTACAATTCAATCCAGTGACACCACAGCTGTGGTGATGTGTGACTGATACGAGCAAATATATTGTTTTATAAAACTAGGCTTTAGCCGCCAGATATTCAAGTCACCTTGATAGATTACCGTCCCATGATCCTCCCACTACAAACGATAAACGTACTGCCAAACCAAAAATGTAACTGCTTAACATGTTTTAAATTCAAAATGAAGCATGAGGAAAGGCATCCTAATAACACTAATTTTAAAACAAAATATATCCAAAGCATATCCTTGGAAAGTCAATGGAGCTTAAGAACATTCCATTGCTCTTACCTAGGAAAGCATCCTATACCAGAGTCTACACGTGAATTTAACATAAACAGTACTCTCCATAAAATAAATTCACATTTAATTACCTGCTGCAGAACAAAAAAAGGAAGTGCCCAACATAATTTCTGAACACTTTTTTGACAGTAGCACACAGAGAAAAAATTACCTGCAACACAGCCCCAACAGTCTTTTTATTTGGAATAAGCAAGTAAGTCTGTCTGGACCATCCAATTGCTTAACAAACTGAGAACTTTGTTTAATTAAATTCTGACACATCCACACCTGGAAGAAGATATGTATAAATTTACTGTTTATAACAACAAGTTACATTATTTATTTCAACACGGACATAGTATTTCAATCCTATTTTGGATGCCTTTGGCAAAACACAAACTAAGACAACCTCATTCAGCTGAGAAAACACAATTGTTACACAACATAAGGTACTCAACTGCTTGTACTAAACTTTCAAAGCTAAAACTGAAATACACTTCCAAAATAACTTTACTCCTGAACAAATTTATCTGTTCATTTTTTGTTTTTAAATAATCGTAATTCTTTAACGTCCATTATTAATATACACTATGAATCATAATTTGGGAAATTTGCAGTTACTTTGCAATTCATATGCCAGTATTACTGACCAGTAAGGAAATAAACATAACACAAACACCTTAAGAATGACCAGAGGGCTAAGCGGAAAAATATTGCTTACAAATTAAATTCTAATAGAATTATATTATTTTTAATAAACTACTGTGAATAACACAGGATTTTTCAAGGCTTCATTTCACAGATTTTGTGTGTATGTGCACAGGCACATAGAAAATCTAATTTTAAGTTATTCTGTCTAAATGAAAAGCAGCAGAGTGCAGGCCAGCAAAACCCAGGATTCTTAAATGAATTTACTGAAGTGGTCAAAGACATTTTTGCATCCATTCAAAATCTTTTAACTGAAAGGGTATTTTAAAAGTGCATGAAATAAAAGTACTACAGATCAAAGTATGTAACAGTACTCACCAAACGCTTAGAATCCTCATTCTGTCTATAGAAAAAGAGTAACTGACGAACTAAGAGAGTCAAATTAGCTCCGTTTGCTGCTGAAAACGTTCCTCCAGATTGGGCCAAATTAGCACAGCGATCAAATTCACTTCTTTGGATAGAGTACTTAAAAATAAGGCATGCATCAATATATCAGTAATGGTTATGATTTAAAATACAGATGCAGATTTTAAAAACTTCATTTCAGGTTCCCGTCCAAAGAGGTTGCAAAGTAGTAAAACAGATACAACACTTATTTGTTAAGAGATCAAAACATACACACAGTATCATAAAGCCGTAACTGCTTTCCATAATTCAGAAAATACATATTGCAACAAATTTGTTGCCTTTCAAGTAAAGAATATAACATCAAACATTTTCATCTAGTTTATTCAACAAATACTAGCAAATTTAAACAGATACAACTCTTTATTAGAAAAATCTACCCAACAGCAGCTTAGAAAGATATATTTTTCACTCAAAACTACCACCTTAGCCACATTTAGGGGGCAAAAGCTCCACTGGTGTGTGAAAGCTGCTAATACGCAACTGTTTTCATTTGCTTTGTCAGCTCAAAAAAACATTGCATAACCCCAATGAAGTCCACTGTCACATGCCACGCTTTGTGGAATCAACGTCCAACTACTAAAACACTAAAGCTCAAACGAAAATGTCAAGAGGGAAAAAAGAACTTCCAGTTTGTTGGCACACACAGTAATCAAGAAGGTGAAGACTGTTGAATGGACTTATTTATTACTAGGAAGTCCCACTTTCAGCAAAATTTTTCTATGTTTCTAAATAAGTAAGTACTTACCTGATGTTTTCTGTCTCTGTACCCTCTTACAAATGACTGGATTATTATTGCATTTTTCAGCCTTCGCCTTTCTTCCTGTGAAGCAAAGCAAGAAAACAGAAATTAACACTGTTCAACATTGTTGAGCTGATTCCAATTTCTACAATTTTATCAAATACATTTGTATTCAAAAGGATTCTTTAAAGATGACTAAGCACTAATCATTAGTAAGGTAATGACTTTTAAGGTTTGTATCCAACACACATAAATCAGGGAGAAAACTTTTGGTTATAAATGTAAATTTACCATTAAGATATTGCAAAAGAATTTTTAGTATGTAATACTACAAAATAAACGCGTTTGCATTTTATTAGACAATGTCTTAATACTAAAATGTTGAAGAATTCACCAAACTAAGCGTCAACATTCTTCTTTCATGCATGCATCAGTTAATATTGAAGACCTGCTTACTTGTATAGTAAGCATATATATAAATATACATATATATATAAATATCAGTATTATGAAGCTGGTGCAGTTTAAATATGGGGGAGAGGGGACGCAAAACAAACCAAAAATAACCCCCCCCAAAAAAAAAAAAAAAAATCACTTATTTGCTGATAATAGTGCTGTGAAAAGGAAAATGAGGTTTAATGCTTTAAGCCTAGGATACACAAAATTTCACAATATGGAAATTAATAAAAACTCTTGGTCTCTTCTTCAAACCAGAAATATAAAGTGAGTCATTTTATGATGTTGTCCTCAGCAGCTAGATAGAGTAGTTAAAATCATCCCTTTCTGAGGAACTGAAAGCCAGCTTGTTTAAGGTACTATGGAAAGAGCATTTCAGTAAGTTCCCTGACAACACTTCAGCATATCCATCACAACTAATATCTAAGGGAAGCAGCTGCTGTAATCAGGTTTCTAATAAAAGTCCATATAGTTTCTTATGGGATGAAAGAGGGAAGTAAATGAAATAGTTGCTTGTGAACCTAGAGATACAAAAAAACTACAAAGATCGAGAGTCAAAAACAGAGAAGCCTGCTTTGGTTAAGAGAAATTTTAACCTAATCAATCCTCAAACTATAATAGGCTCGTAATTCTGAGGGACACCAAGTAAAATAAAACACCAAAATAATCTTATAAGTTTTGTTAAAATACATTTGGGAAATACATTTGTTAAAATACATTTCATATGAACTTTCAACTCGCAAACCTTCACTTCTAGTTTATTGGCCCAGAAAGACATATTCAACCTAAGAACTTAACCTGAACTGACCAGAAAAACACCAGATGCAATTGCTATCCAATGCCTATTTTATTTTTCTTGGAAACCCTGGTTCCTAAAGCAATTTATCCCAATAAGCATATATTTGAAAGATTCTGATTACCACTAAAGCATGGACCAACATAAAGATTTTGATAGGGCAAAGAATGCTTTTCTCTTCAAAGTATCTAGCAATAAAAGTGCAAAGTATGGGGGCATGCAGGAGAGAGCTTCAATTACAAAGAGGCACTGTCTCTTCATAAGCATAATGTAATGCTTGACTAAAAAGTAGGTATGTTCTCCTTTTCTCTAGGTACAGGTTTTATCTTAAAATACACAATTGTCAATTAGAGGCACGCAATTGCAAAGGTTTTAAGTCTGAGGTCACTGTTAAGATTCTGCTACAGGCATTGTAAAAGCCATAGCTGTTTTTATTCTCAGGAGTCATTCATTTTGTGAGAAACTAATATATGCCATACAAAATTGTTGTATGTCTGTACATACACAGATACAAGTATATCACTCTGCATCAGCTTTGTAGCAGAGAGAATTAAGCAACTGAATGGCAATGTATGGTGATAAGTGGCAAAAAGTTTATGAAGTGCAAAAAAGTCTGTTGGTATGTTGTTAACTACACAATGATCATAGATCTGACTCATAACATCATTCTGAACTAGTTAAATACTTCATACTTAAACTTGGTCCATAATCATAGAGCAAGGTTGGAAAGAACAAAAAGTAGTAACTGTCCTCAGAAACAGAGGAGCCACTGCAGAACCTGTATTTAATCGTGCATGGGTCAAGCACACCTTTAAGGGCCAAACAGCTGGTTTTCTGATTAGCATGAAATCTACATAGTTACACTTTTTAAATAATTTTGAAGACCAACATTTTTTTTCAGAGGGGAAAAAAACCCTACAAAATTAATATATTCACTTAAATTCCATACTACTCAATTTTGGATATATTGCAATGTTGCATATATTGATATATATCAATATATATTGCATATATATTGATATATATCAATATTGCATATATATTCATGTTTTAAAACTGGGGAGTTTTCCTCTCAGTGCCTATTCCTTCTTTACATTATTCCAGACTGAATTACCCACAAGAGTAAGTTCCATCACAAACCAGTACTAAGGTTTCCTTCCTCCCGCACCAACTTCTCTTTGCTCCTCAATTATCAGGTGATTTCAAAGCACTTTTGGATGTATTCAAACATCACTGTTGCGATTTTACCTTCACCAAATGAGGAACACACTGGGGAAGTGTATTACTGAAGGTCATCCAAGAAACCATAGCAGAACAGGGAGCAAAAGAGAGTCTGATGAGACCAATCCATCGTAACAGAACAAGGACAAGGCAAAAATTAATTTACTAGCCAAGTACCTATCTTTTTCCCAACAAAGACAAGATCAAATGAGCACCAAAATAAAAGGGAGAATTCCCTTTACATCCAGCGTACGCTTAACTACCTTCTTTGGAACAAAACTACCTTCTGGGAAACACCTTAAAAGCAGTCAGTTTGTCAATTCTAGTATATTGGAAGACTATTTAGGGCTTGCAAACTGAAGCAAAACATTCCAGAACCAAGTACGACTGCAGCGGAAGTACTTTGGACTGCAAATGTTACTACATCAAATTAAAATCCAGTGTGCACGCAAACGCTTACAGTCTACTTTACCTCTCGTTTTCTCCTTTCTTCCTGAGTACGATGCAGGAGAGAAGCCTTTTCTTCCTGTAAGACACAAATAAAGGTACTATTGCATTTTCATTCAAACATAATTCAAATGTGTTCATTATATTTAATCTAGACTTTACTTTGGGTATTGTTCTCAATACGTAAAACACTGGAGAAAAGTGTTAATTGTTTTCCACGCTTACAAGTACATGTAACAGCCCTCTCAAAAGCAGTGACAGAGGGAAGCTATGTAAAAAGGAAAAAGACAGACAAAGTGCAGCAAACTGTTCTGATCCCTTTCCAGGTTTGCGTTCTCAGAGTCCCAATAACATAGGCAAACATCATCCATGCACAAATGGGGGAGCTCAAATATAATAAAATCCAAATCCTACCAGGTAGTACCAAATGTTTACTGAGTGTTTTCCTCGCTTGGAGCGCATGTAAGTCATTGGCCCAGGTGCATACAGCAAGTTGTGGCACATTCAAAGGTACCACATACTGTTCCAAAATCCCATGGTTTTGTCTAACTTATAAGAGCTTAATGCGTCCTTGCATTTACTTACCGTTTTCCTCAAAACTTATCTGGAAAAGATGTCAAAACAGACTTGTATAACAAATGGTAGGAACTGTTTCTTTTAAAATTTTGAACTCTTCACCCAAACTAAGGCTATAAACACATTCTCAGGACAGTGACCTTTCCAACAGAGAAAAACGAAAGAATACTAAAATATTCAAGAGACCTCTGAAGAACAGCACCATTACAATAGAAAACCTGTGCATCAGTTTTTAAAACACAATCTTAAATCAGTACATACAGATTACAAAATATAAATGAAGTTTTATTTGCAAGAACCTCTTACTGGATAGTTTTCCAAGGAAATACAGAAAATTATTCCTTTCTCATGCACACTATTCAGCTCCTACTCCAGACAATAAGAGATGAAAGTACCCTGGCATCTTTCCAAATTGAGTCTAAAATAGACAATAGGCTTAAGGAAACTATTTTCTTTTTTTGTCTCTGATACAAATGACTACTTCCTTTTTCTCCATATGCCTTTTTTATTCTAGAGAAGAAAAACAATCACACTCAAGCTGAAAATTTATTTGAATACATAAAAATAAGTTTGAAACTAGCAAACAAATGTTTATAAAATATTTAACCACATCTAAAACAACTGTGCTGGAATATTTTCAAAGTCTATATGAAGATACAAAAACATGGGCCAAAACTCTTCTGCTTTTTTTTTTTTTTTAAGATAGAAAAAGCAAGGTAATGATTCTCCTGGTTTCTTTAGGATAGAAAATAATTTCCCGTAGACCACCAATGGAGAATAAAAAAAAAAAAAAAAAAAAAAAAGACCACAAAAACATAGATGCAAGAAAGGAATTTAAAGTTTGGTTTGTAATTTAGGTCATTTACTGCAGCAAGCATAAAGAAAAATCCCACAAGAAGGTTAACCATCTTTTCCTCTAAAGACAGTATTTATGGCCAAAGACACCACTAACTACAGCTATTGCCCTCTAAAGAGAGGGGTTTTCCCACAGTATAAACAAATCATTACAAAATCCATACATGAGACTGTATCTTCATCCCAGCAACAGGAATGGCTCCAGGTCTGCTTGGTAACATGGGGCAAGAGGTTCTGACCTCACACACAAAAAGTCAAAATAATGTACTAAATTAAGAAATAACCAACAGACAGCTTGAAGTTTCAGGACTTCAGTTCAGCAACTGATACCCAATGCACTAAAGTTAGCAAGAGGTTCCTATTTAGAAGTGATCAGAGTGACATCTCTTCAATGCGCTTGGAGAGTTTCATTGCGCAGCTAGCACCATGCAGACAGCTTTTCTGCTTATAAGCAAAGCTGCTGAATTTGTCCTTACGCTTCAGAGTACACTGAAAGAAAAAGCAAAATAATGTACAGAAAAGGGAAGACAAATTACTACATATGCATGGAGAATGGTACAAAAAATGCAAACATTAAACGCAAGGGATTAGTAGATAAAGGAAAATAAGCAGCCAGAAAGCTTACCAGAAACAAGTAATTTTAAGTATTTGGAGAGGAAGGGATATTACAAGAGGGCAGTGTATCCTCAGTCAGTGTATCACCAGATTGATATTGATCAGAATATTGCATTGATCAGAAATTGGGCCTCTTTGAAGCAAGCACTCTTTAAATCAATCCACTTTTAAAAACTTAACATTTGATATTTTTTTTAGTCAATGTCACATACGTGCTTTCAGTATTTGTAAAGAAAAACACCAACTATTTAAAGTATAAATTAGATACGATAGAGGAACTGTCTTAAGGCAAAGAATAAAATATTCAGGCACGTATATCCCACCCTTAAAAAAACATGATCAGTTAAATAACACTATTCTTGTTCACAAGACACAGACCAGAAAAACAAAGGAATGGAATAAAGAGTATGGCTAACAAATATATTTAAATTAAATGCAAGAAAAATGTATCTCCTTCAGAGTTATTCAACCCAATGAGAATACAGTCTCTTCAGAAATTAAGAAGTAACAGCAGATATGCAACAGAAAACAAACCTGCTGTGGGAAAGAGATAAGAACAGCTATGAAATAATCTTCCTTCAACTACAAAGCACCCTAACAAAATTATTTCTTAAAGGCAGCTAACTGCACAGTCATCTCTGAAATCCTCCCTGCCTTGCCTGTTAATAAACAGCACAATGACAAAAAGCTGAACTCAGTAGCTGTTGCTCTTTGGCTGGTTGTGAATGTCAACAGCATTACAGATGTACATTTGACAACTCCCATCTGTACGGTCACATGACTGCTGACAGCTAGAGCTGCTATTCTACCACCCCTTCCTGCCTACCTACAGACAGAGCTACTCACAGTTTGAGATCACCTGATAGTAACTCCCAAAGATCACGCCTATCTCATTCCTACTCACATGAACCTTGCCTCGCTTGTGCAATAGTCATGTTGTCTTCTTTCTTCATCTGCAAAACAGGCAGACGTCAGGTATCAAGTCAACTTACCAAGGTAGCCAGGCAGACATTTTAAGTGGAATGAAGTACCAGCTTGTCTTGATTCCTTCAATCCTAACTCGAAGGAGTGAAAAACCATTTACTTAGTCAAATTCCTGACACTTCTATAATATAGTCTTCTTCAGGAGCTCGACCTCCAAAATGCAGAATAGAGAATATGCTATCTGCGTTTTTCGTGCTATGTTTAGTATATTACTAGCAGTCCTTTTCCTGTCTGCTCCTTCCTCCGACAGAAGATACCAGTAAAGATAATCAACCTCAAGTTCTAGCACGCAAGCCACAGAACCATGAAAAGCCCAATCTGAGAAGTTTTCTTCACCAAATATGTGAGTCATGACACAAAGAAACAAGACAGCAAAGAAACAGTATGTGACAACAAAACACGATGAGACATTATGGATGGTGACTCAAAGAATAAGACAGAAGGGGGAAAGAGGTGAAAACAAGGAAGCAGATGGAGGACAATATACAGAAAGGAAAGCTTGTGACTACCATCAAAGAAACATTAAGTAATATCTGAAATGTTAATTTATGCATCAGGCTAAAACTGCTATGTACCATATGATTCATCACAGCAAAGTTCAAAGTCACATCACTGCTGTAACAGACCAGTTGATGAGAACAGCTGCATCTCACAGTGTAACAATCTCAATGTCAGAGCTCCAAAAAACTCCAATTAAATACATAAGAAAAAGATTAATTAATTAAAACTGCTTTCTTGCCCTCATTTTGCTGAAATACACTCTTCTGTTGCAAGAGCATGTTTACACAACTCCTAGCCTTTATATATCCTAGGTAAAGACGGAATAACAAATTATATACTTTTTATATATATATATATATATATATATACACAAATGATGAGTCTTCTCACATTTTAACCTTTTGCATTGAGAGCAAGAAAACATTTTCGGCCCTCCTGGCCTAAAATTCAGCTTCAGGAAAAAAAAAAAAAAAAAAAGTATAAATAATTATATTTTTTCAAATACTTCTAATATTTGCTGACTTTTTCAAAAAGCCACAAAGGTTTATTTTTCTTCTACAATTGGGAATGCTATTCTATTTATCATTACAATAGAACATGCAAAGTACAAGCACGACTTTCAGGAAATTTTCACAGAAAAACAAATAAGCACTTAATCTTTTAATTTGGGGGAACAAGCATAAAATCTTGTATGGTTTTCATCTACAAAACCCAAGAACTTGCATCTTTCTTCTTTCCTTTCAAATGAGGAACATGACTTTTCATCTGAATATAGTCTGAACCACATAAAAATCAGAAACAACTACCAAAGCAACTGAAGTGACCTAAGCAATTAAAATAATTATATTCTTTTTAATAAAATGATTAAAAGGAAAATTTTATTTAAATTAATAAAATAAAAGGAATAAAAGCAAAATTTTGTAGCATTTACTTCTAAAGAACAAAGGGACAATGTGAGACACCTCCCTCCAAAGTGGTTCTCAACAGTGTTCCCTAGTTCCCAACATTCTTTTAAGCATCATAAACGCCACTTTTTTTTTTTTTTTTCTGAATATTAAAAGAAATCAGCATTTTAGGAACAATGTCTTGAACTGGACCTCAACAATTTAAATTCCAGTGGACACACAGCTCAGCCAGCCTGAGTAAAACATGTGCAGCAGCTTGAAAAGCTCTGCTTTAAAAGTTTGTGAGTCTTTATATCACTGATAATTTACATCATAATTGAGTTTATATTCTTCTTCCAGAAGGTATTTTAAAGTACTTAAAATATGCCCAGGAAGAGGCACTTGGCCAGGGAAAGCCTTGGCCTCACTAAAATCAATGTCACAGGGCCTGCTAGAAAACATCTCAGCATGTTAGCTCAAATTTTACTGTAGGATGTAGGGAGTATCTGAAACCACTTTAATCACAGGAGCTACAAAGCCATTCACAGTGGAACCAGGACTTGATTGGAGGCTCTAGAGGCCAGATGAAATGCAAACAAGTTGGTTTAGTTTCACTCTCTCTCTACTATGATTTTTAAGGTGTATATTGTATGCATCATTGTAGTTCACTGACTTTTCATTTTCTCAAAATCAAGCAGGGAAAAGTCATATCTATAAAAGCAGACTTTTTTGTTTTGAATTTGAGAAAACCGCACATCACAAAATAATAGTGAAATCAGTGCTGCCAGCTAACTACAACTCCATCATTCATAGCTTCCTTTGAATCGAGAAGAATTTTAAATGTCACTGAGAGAAGAAAAAGTCCACAAGACTCTAGTATGCATTAATTTAGTTTCCTACTGACATACCATCATTATTTTATGACCTGATGGTCTCTACACCACAGATATGAAATTCAAAGTATATTTCAAGACTTAAGCTTTGACATTTCAGTGTCTGGACAAAAACACAGTTCTGACCCAGAATGAGGTATGTACTTGCATTAGGATCTACACCATTTGCCTTATAGGGCAAAGGTCTTACGGAGCAAAGCAGTGCAATTCTTTCCCACCATTCAAAAACAAATTGTAAATTTGTAACTGTAATCTAGAAAACCTGTGCTATAAATCCCTAGCATCATTTCCTTTCCAATGGTGACCTGATATAGGTTCAAGTAAGATAGAATAAAAGAGTCATTCTTTCTTCCTGAAGTTAGTAACAACTTTCCTCAGTCAGTAGGAGACAAACAACTATTTTTTAAATCTGGCCCATCATTAAATAAATCAAAAATCCTACAGACATCTATCACTATAAACAATCCCAGTCTGTGCAGATCTCTTTATGCACTAGCAATCTTAGAGCCTATTGCTTTTAAATCATTAATTTTTATTCCTTGAGAAGTTACTTTATGTATAGAATACAGACAACAAAGAGCAAACAAGGTACTTCTAGAGTTGAGAGCAGGGCAGGGGGAGAATATAAGCAAACTAATGCTTAATGTTATACTATTAATTTAAGAAAGTGTATCATTAACTACTAAAATAAAATGCAAACAAACTTTGTAAATTGAACATATTTGATTATTAAAAATGTCCATGTTAAAAAAAATTAGAGACTTTTTAAAATAGAGATGAAGTCATCACTATTTGTTCATTAGAAATTTTCCATGTCTTCCACAAAAAAAACGAAACCAAAAACTAAGAAGAAATTCAGTTAAGTTGGTTTCACTTTTGCTGTCATGACAGTACTAACTCATCTGTATCGCAAGTTCTCTAAGAATACTCTATTTTAAATACTCCTGGGATTTATAAAAGCGTGGTTTAGATATCTCACATGATATTGTACATTTGACTTAATAATATTCTTTTAAACATTTTTCCTTGTTAAAGACTTACAAAACATCATTAATACATTTCATAACCTAAACAAACCGTGTGGACCTGCAGAGACCCTTGTACATCTCAGCACAGGCATGGGGATCCCCTGCACGGATGCACTAAAGGACTGGTCCCTCATATTTTTCTTAATGCTGATAAAATTAATGAAGGAACACTAGGTCTGACTGTACCAAATAAAGCTGACATGGTTAAACAGATTCTGCACCATCCCACCAAGAATCCACCTTCATGATAAAATTAGTGAAACCTGCCAGCTGCCACCAGAAGGCATGGTGACATGCCACCTTCAAGAAGTATGTTCGCTACAGGGGGTACAACGGATGGAGTGGGAACCACCCAGGTGAAGAACCATCTGCTTCTGTCCACTGAGAGTTAGGTTGGGTTAGCTTCATGTGAGCTGCCCCCCCACACACACAAATAACTCTCTGTTCTCCTGCCTGACACACCACAGAAATTTTGCAGCTGCAGCCTTTTAGGCAACAGCTCCTATCCTATCCAACAAATCCATGACTAATTCAAGATGTTAAGATATTGAACTCCAATACCAGTACTCATTTTTGAAGGCTATTTTACTTCAGAAGTAAAAAAAAATGTTTTGCCAGTTGCAATTAAAACTAAACCTGAAAATATCTTTTGAATAGCCTTATAAAGCATGGACTCATGTTTTAAAGGTGACAAGAAGCAATCACAAAAATTAAAAAATAATAAATAAATAAACAAAACACAGTATCTACACCTCAAACACACAGACAACTAATGCAAACAGACCAGATGAATCAGCAGATTTTGGAAAGTTGATATGGAGGAAACATTCCAAACACTGACAATACTGTCTCTATTTTAACACTTATGTACAATGCAATATTAAAATATTACAATAATATTCTGAAAGTATCAGTCACTGTGATGGTCACTTTGAGAACTTTAATTCTGCAATCTGGGATTTTAACAAAAATAAGTGATACTTAAAGACTACTTTTTTGGCAAAAAGATGTCATGGATTGAAGTGCCTCTTTACAGTATCTGCAGTTCAGACCACCGTTAACACACATGAACATAAGATGCAAACAGTGTAAAAACAAACCAGAAGCTGCTTTTATTATTCAAAAATGTCATAAAAGATAGTGCTGAGAAAGTACACTAAATTCAGTACCTTTCTAACTGCCACAATGCCGTAAGTCCCCAACTATATTTCTATCCGTGTGCCTATACCCATAGCACTTGCTGAGGTCAGCCCCTCCTGAGGCCTAGGAAAACACTACAGACATAAACAGCCACATCAGACAGGGTATCAACATGTGTGACCCCTGACCAACACCAGTTACTGGCTGCAGCTGCAGTTATGTTAGTAAAACTATGCTTTTAATAGTCAGATTTGCTGATTATTTACTTTGGTGTGATTGGATCCACACCAAGAAGACTGATCACATCTTTAGCACTGGAGTCCCTGCTTTTGTTCTGGAAGAGTTTCACTAATGTGGCTACACAGCTGCAACAGCATTTGGGCAACTTCCCCAAGCTGGGTAGAGCTATTCTTAGTATTAAGCAGCCTGCATACAGATTCTACAAGTATTTATCGGTTCTGCTTTATTCCCCCAAAAAAATTAAAATAGGCAGTGCTAAGCATCCAGCTAACTAACAGAGCATCGCAGAGATCCAGATTTGGAACTATATGCTGCATCTTTCTAAAATTACACACATTTGGGAGGACAAAGGGGTTTGTCAGAAAAGTATTTTCATCCATGTGCACAAAAAGCTGAAAGGAAACATTTTAAAATTCAGCCTTCTGTAAAACCAAAGCCTATAGGCAGGAGAAATGTGATCACAAGAAGCCTATGACGTGAAATAATGAGAAGCTCATGGAATCCATATAAACACTTGCCACACCAATCTCTGCTGTAGTATATTTACATGAAGTTCAGGTAAACTGCATTTTTAGAAGTAATTCTTAGTACTGTTTATATAAATTCTTTCATTACTACTGTACATAGTTTTTGGAAACAAGCTGCTATTTCAATGGCTTTCTATAATGTCTATATAACTGAAGGTGCAATGAACTGATGTGCACTGATGCAGCACAAGCACTTCAGTGTATCAGTTTAAAATCATGAAATCAGTGGGCTAGTCAGAACCAATCTGATCATGAAACACAACCTCTGGATTGGGCACAGTGAAGGTGGTACATCAATTTCAGTTTTCACTTCCTTTAGGTTATAATATGTGCCCTTGAGTATTTATACCTGTATAACACTAATAAATTTGCCCAATATAATTAAAATAGATAAAATTCTACTCAATATTCATTTAGCGATCAGTAGGGGTAAAAGAAGGTAACAGTTGTTTACTTCTGTAGAAGGAAACAAGTTTTGCACTTAACACTATCTGCAAGTCAGTGTCAAAAGTTGCAAAGTACATGAAGTGTACAGCTGAGGACGAGGGCCTGTCCTGCCAATTTCAGCTGGGGAATTATTTATGGTATTTTTGCCTCATGCAATGCCCCTGGTATGTAGCCTAATGCACAGAAATGTCTTAAGATAAACAGAAAATGATTCAGATGAAAAACTGCACAATTTAAATGCAGTTCAATTACACATTGTCTTTAATAAATTATATAACACACCAAAAAGCAAACTTTGCTGTGATTTTAATATCACAAGGTGCAGTATTTTAGCTCATTACCTAACTGTACTGCTAAACCACAAAAGTTTTACAGAACCCAAGTTGCTTACAGTGCACAGTAACAAAAATTTCAGAGTTATTTTTACTCCATTAAGATTTTAAAATACCAATGAAAACACTTATTAGTTTCCCATGTAATCACATCCAATGACAACATGGGGAATTAGTATTTTATATAGTGAAATAAAGTGACCCTTATAAACCAGGCCACTTCTAAAAACACTGTCCTTACCCTTGCTCTTCAGTAGTTCTATGCCCTTCAGTGCATAGATTAAACATTTGACTACCCTGTCCAATCAGCAAGATGTAAATAGACCATTCCGTTTCTCTTCTATCGATAAATACAAGGAGATTCAATAGTCTGGGTATAGCATACAATTAACTGCTGCTCACTCTGCACACGACCAATTGACTGAACGTAAACTTGACAGAGAAAAGCTAAACCTGTGACCCGGCCACCCTCACTCACGTGGATTAAGCCTCCCCCAACAATTTGCTTTGATCCCGAGTTGTATAAGGCTGTTCCCCGCCTAACTCCAGCGAGGCGGGTCTTCGCAGCACTTTCCCTCTTGATATAAATGACAGGAGGTCCCCAAGTCCTTCCCTCCTTCACCCCGGGAACCCTAGAGACGAAGGGCTCAGGAGGTGCCACCAGCCACAACAAACCGGATTGCTCGCAGGGAGGACAAGCGAAGGAGACATTTCCTCGCTTCCCACAATTCTTACTACACTACAAGCCTGGAATGTGTGTGGCCTGATTAAAAAAAAATAAAATATATAAATTGAAAGAAATAAGAACACAGAGCCAGCTCGATCAGCGATAAACATATTATCAGGAGGGGAAGATTTCTTCCCCCCTCTATTAAGCCTTAGTCATAGTTGCTCCCATTTTTGAAGGCCCAACGGTAAAAATAACAATAAATACATAAAGGCAAGGCAGGCTTGGGACGAGGGAAACAGACACACACACAAACACAGAGACACAGGCACCGATTCTTACCTTCCTACTCGCTCCTCCGAGAGACACCTTGGGCCTTGTTTTGAAATCTCCTTCAAAGCTAAACATGTTTACAGCTTATCCCATCTAGAGCGGGGTCCGGCCCCCCGAGCTGACCCCGCCGAGGGGGCGCGGGCCCGCTGGCAGGGACAGCGGAGCGGCCGGACCCGGGGCGGTACGAACCCCCCCGGCTGGCACCCCGCGGCCCGCCCGCCGGCGAGGCGAGGCGAGCCCCGCACCGCCCCCACCACCCGCCCCCGCGGGGCTGCTCGCCTCACAGCGGCCCGGCTTCCCCTCCCCACCCCCCCGCCGCGGCCTTCGCTTTCCCGGTCACCCCCTTTCTGACCGGCGGCGACGGCTGAGTGTAGTGGGAGGAGGGAGGGAGAGGAGGAGGGGGCTAGCAGAGCTGCTTCACTTGCACTGGGGGAGCAGCCGGCTGTACAAAGAAGATGGCCGCCACCCGCAGCCTACCGGGAGCGCTCCCGGGGGCCGGGCGCGGCGGCGGCGCGCGCGCCGCCCGCAACTGCCGGGGCCGCGCCTCCCGCGCGCGCCGCTCCTCGGCCTCTCTGAGAAGGCGCCTCGGTCCGCGGCGGCTTCAGGCGAGCGGCGGGGCGTCACGGCCTGTCAGCCCCAGTGGGCCCTCCACACTGCCCGGGCCTAACGACTGGCTTGTGTCCCTCGGCCCGCTGGAGCCGGCTGCAGCAGAGCCCTGAGCGGCACCCGGTTTGTCACAGCTACGGTGGTTTCATCCAAAACTTGTTCCCATTTTAAATACGAGCTTTGTGGAGGTATTCTTCAGTGGTGGTCTTGGCAGTCCTGGGCTACTGGTTGGACTTGGCAGTCTGAAAGGTCTTTTCCAACCTAGTTGATTCTATGCAGGAGCATTTGGAGCCGGATTTGGAACCGTTGTACCGCTGCTGCCGCAGCCCGGCTGCAGGCAGGGAAGTGTCTGAGCTGAGGGTCCCGTTCAGCCCTGGTACAAGGCTGACTGCCGCGGTAGCAGTGGGCTGCGATAACACACATTTCATTCATATATACATTATATATATATAAATATATATGTATTTTATATATATAAAAATACATACATTCACCCTTGTCAGGTAAGTGTATGATAGATGTTACCCCATTGCAGACTTCATGACCAGTGCTAAGACCAAACACTGAACACCCAAGTACAGGCCCTTGGAATTACATAGCTGTAAAAATCCTCTTGAAAAAAGTTCTTGATGCAAGTGGGCTCTTGCCCGGGATCAGGGCCTAAACAGTCAATGAAAAACGGAGGAGGGAGAAGGCTGTAACATCAAAGCAACAGACCTGAATGGTGAAACTACACCTGAGTCTCCACTATTTTATATTCATAGCCTGTTGGCCATTTTCAGTGCTGTGACTGCACCCTTCCAGATTCAGAGATGATACGGACAACAGCAATAACAAAAAGCAGTTACTCAGTTTTCAGCTAAGAAGTGCTAAATAAATATAGGTGCCCGAATCCAACTTTCATTTCCTTCAGTGGAAATTTAATTGAGCCCTAACTTGTGAATTCTCACATCGGTGTATCACAACAAACAAATGGCAAGGATCCATGTCAGGAAATGTATATGCTTCACAGCTGTTCATACAGAGAGCACAATGCCATTTAACTATCACCAAGTTGACTGACAAATGAAAAATTTCCTGAGATTTTTAGACTCTCAGAAGAGTCTAAATTTTAAAGTTGCAGACTTTTCATAAGAGAACAAGTGCTTGGCAAGCCTTGCATTTCCCAAGATAACATAGTTTCTATATAAGCAAACCTGGCCTCCTATAAATACTGTTTACAAATGCAGTTGAGGTTTAGAGCATTGCGAAATGACACATCAAATGTTTGTTTGTAGTTTCAACAGGTTTGCATTGCTGATGTAATATCACACTGTTTTATATGGGAGTGACAAGGTTTTTCCCAAGCACAAGAGCGTTCTTTTCAAATGGACCTAAGCCTTGATAAACTTTGTCTCATACAGAAAAGCACTAGTCTAGGTCGCCCTAGCAATTAATTAATTAATTTTCACTGGGACAGGAGCGACCTGTGAGGTCATGAGTTTGTGCCAAATTTTTATCAGTAGCAAAGCCAATTGGGTACAATCCCTCGTCACATAAGAAGCCAAAGAAACATGAAACTGCAGAGAGCAGAGTTTCTGTGAACCAGGTTTTGGACCAATACACGTTTGTCTGGTTCCAGCTCCAGTGTCAGAAGGACATAGATACTCTGTCTTATCTGGCTGTTACCTTCTGAAGAAGTAGTTGGTAAGTGATAGGGGCCCAACTGGTGACTCTTTCGCCTGAGAAGTCTTCGTGATTTGCATGTACCCCTAGAGGCCACTCCAGGTGTAATATTATTAAACAAAAACTTATGTAACAGAATAAAGTGTGTGTTTGTATCTTGGGTACAGTGAATTTATGTAAGCATAAAAGAAGCTGTAAATGTGTTTTATTTTTATATATATTTTTTAGCACAAAACATATGTATTTATCATCACAGTGGCTAAAAAATACAAAATTCAGGAAACTCAGTGTCAGTCAAAAGGTCAAAGTGGGAACTGGTTTAATAGTCTCAGGAAGCAGCAAGATCAGGGTTGATCCATGAAGGAAGAGGAATGGATGCTGAGTGTGACCCCAGTGTAGGCCATACCCTCCTGGGTCAAGATGTAATCCCACAGGATCCAGACACAGTGGGCAGAGCTCAGCAGCAGTTAGAGGGTCCACCAACAGCCCCAGGCAGGGTGAAGGAATGAGTCCAGAGAGTCCAGCCATGAGCAGAAGACAGTGTCATGATGTAGGTCCCAAGTCCATCCAGAAGGTAAGGCTGGAGACAGATATGCCTGAGTTCAGATGAACCAATGAGCAGTGCTCGAATGAGGGTCCCAGGTGAAGCTATTCAAGGTGATTAAGTCCTGTCAGTGCATTCATGGCCCTGACAAACATATACTCAAGGATCTATGAATATTGATCTTATATGCATGTTAACACCCACCGGCCTTACCTGCTGCAATGGGTTAGCTCCATGATCAGTTTCCCATCTTTCTCATCTTCCTATTGCACATTCCACAAAATTTTTTGTATTCTCCTCATCACAGTTCTATGCCTTTTGATTGTTCCTTTTTCCCACCACAGGCATATGTATACTTTGCTTCTAGGTACAGCTGGAGTGCAGAAGTCTAGTTGTTCATCAGATGCAGTCTTTTAAAAAGATATCACTACTCAACATTTCCTTCACTATCCACAATTGAGATTTTCAAGTGTGCACATATCTTCATTTTCTTGTGCATTCTTTCGATGCACACCATCGAAATTAAAACAGCAACACAGTTACATTTCTCAGAAACATGGGTGAAGTGTGAGTCAATCCACATTACAGAGAAACTTGTCAATAGATTCTCTCCTGGGCCTGCATCTTAGTACCAAAGGACAGGAAAAGAATTGTGGTACATAACTAAGTAAAGTCCTAATTTTCCTTTTTCACTACGAGTGACTCGGTGCAAAGCCATCTTCTAAATGTAGCTTGTCGGCACCTTGGTATTGAGCAGAGGAAGACCAGGAATGAAGATCTGTTGGGTAGTAATAATAAGAGAAAATAATTCCTTCCCAACAGTGATGAAGATCTCGTATGGCTTCACTAAGGGGAAATCCTGCCTGACCAATTTGGTGGCCTTCTATGATGGGGCTAGGGAACGGATGGACAGGGGTAGAGCAGTTGATGTCATCTATCTGGACTTGTACAAAGCATTCAATACTGTCCCACACGACATCCTCATCTCTAAATTGGAGAGACATCAATTTGATGGGTGGACCACTCGGCGGATAAAGAACTGGCTGGATGGCCACACGCAAAGAGTTGTGGTCAATGGCTCGATGTCCGGCTGGAGACCAGTAACGAGTGGTGTCCCCCAGGGATCGGTGTTGGGACCAGTCTCGTTCAACATCTTTGTCAGTGATACAGACAGTGGGATTGAGTGCGCCCTCAGCAAGTTTGCCGATGACACCAAGCTGTGTGGTTCAGTTGATACGCCGGAGGGAAGGGATGCCATCCAGAGGGACCTCGACACGCTTGTGAGGTGGGCTGATGCCAACCTTATGAAGTTTAACCATGCCAAGTGCAAGGTCCTACACCTGGGTCAGAGCAATCCCAGGCACAGCTACAGGTTGGGCAGAGAAGAGATTCAGAGCAGCCCTGCAGGGAAGGACTTGGGGGTGTTGGTCAATGAGAAAATGAACATGAGCCGGCTTCAGTGTGCGCTCACAGCCCAGAAAGCCAACTGTATCCTGGGCTGCATCAAAAGGAGCGTGACCAGCAGGTCGAAGGAGGTGATCCTGCCCCTCTACTCTGCTGTCCTGAGACCTCACTTGGAGTATTGTGTACAGTTCTGGCGTCCTCAACATAAAAAGGACATGGAACTGTTGGAACAAGTCCAGAGGAGGGCCACAAGGATGATCAGGGAACTGGAGCACCTCCCGTATGAAGATACGCTGAGAAAGTTGGGGCTGTTCAGCCTGGAGAAGAGAAGGCTACGTGGAGACCTCATAGCAGCCTTCCAGTATCTGAAGGGGGCCTACAAGGATGCTGGGGATGGACTCTTCATCAGGGACTGTAGTGACAGGACAAGGGATAAGGGGTTCAAACTTAAACAGAGGAAGTTTAGATTTGATATAAGGAAGAAATTCTTTACTGTGAGGGTGGTGAGACACTGGAATGTGTTGCCCAGGGAAGTTGTGAATGCTCCATCCCTGGTGGTGTTCAAGGCCAGGTTGAACAGAGCCTTGGGTGACATGGTTTAGTGTGGGGTGTCCCTGCCCATGGTAGGGGGTTTGGAACTAGATGATCTTAAGGTCTTTTCCAACCCTAACTATTCTATGATTCTATGATTCTATTTATATTGTGCTGGGTGATAAGGATAACGTTACTGAGGTAACCTAGGAACTTTTAAAATTATGGAGCTACTGGTTCCTTAATGGAAGTAGCAGCACAATCTGCTTCTGTCAAGGAGATCTTACAGTTTTTGTACACACTCTTCCTATGTACTAAATCAATGGCATTTAAATTTTAAAAAGAAAATAAATACTATACATGCTGGTTTACCCTTTGAATGAGCACCTTTTTATATCTACAGTCTTTTTTATTCTCAAACTAATCCCCAAACAATTTGACTTCTGACGTATTGTCCTTCTGGCCCCATTCTGTGCTTATATTCCTGATTTAGACAGGGTAAGCAATCAAGAGTATATTTGGCAATTGCTCAGTTCTGTAAGGAATGATGGCCAGATTGTCACCATCTTACCATTACTTTCCGTTCCCTATGCAATTATAATAAAGTGTCCTAAACTTTTATGCTGACTTGCTGAACTCAAATGAAAATCTAAGATGCACTGGCAACATCTTATTATGTGCTACATTACTTCCCAAGATGCAGAAACATTTTTACAGAAGTGCATAATGAATGAACAGTAAATAAGTTAGAAATACTTTAATTTACAGGAGATGAGGCTTGAGATTAGTCCAAATGCTGTGATAGGCCAATATGTGATTTCTAGTAATGCTTCAGTAAGGTTTGCTATCAGATGGACTTACAGTGGGAGGTGATTTATTTTTTTGTTAAATTTATTTACTCTGGGTAAAACACTGCAAATTTAATCTGTTCTATCAGAGAAGATACTGGCAAGACTGTAACATAAAAAGCACTTCACTTAAGCACTTCCTTTAGTTAAACCAGAGTGCCAACAGACGCTGCCAAGGAATGAAGACATTTTATTTAAAATTACACTGGCAAGAGACCATCAAATTATCCTTAACATTTTCATTAAATTGAGATACAGATATAGTTAGGGTAGTAAATCTTTTCAATACAACGAGTTTATTCCTGAGCCAAGGCCAGATTCAGCAGTAATTGTAGGAACTATTGAGACCTAAAGCCTCATCTACAAACAACTGTTCAAGGCTTTGGCCCAGCTTTGAAAAATGGACAGGCTCCATCCTGTACTACAGAGCTAATCGGATCAGCAAACTGCAGTGGTGCATTTGGATTCCTGTCTGGGGTGATTGTTCCATGTTTTGTTGGCTTGGTTCAATCAGATTTTAGGTGGTTCAATTAGAAATCTGTGAATATCTATAGGTTGTGTGCAGTCCATGCTCTCAAGGCTGTAAAACAAGCAAACAAGTGGTACCTTTCTTAATATTAACACCTTCTTCCTCTACAGAAATGTTGAGCTGAAGAGACTAAAGAACCTTATATTTATAATTTCTAAGATAAGAAAGTTATTACCCTATGGTCTCAGCTCCTTTGTAAGATCTACATAGCAAACTTTACCTCCAGAGATGCCTACATTTCATTCACAGCTTCTGATTGATCAAGGTCATTTATTTTAGGCATCCAGTCTTTGGAGGAGTGTGGGGTAAGGGCTTATTTTAGTTTTATAGCTATAATTGTGAAACATTATTATGTTACTTGGCAAGTGTTAGTGAACCATAAATCTTAGTTTGTTTTCTGGGGTTAAAAATGATAAACATATTTAATTCCAATACTAGTGCTACAAAGATGTTCAGCTAAAAAATAATAAGGATTAAGATGTTCTTTTCCAAGTCTGCCTAAAAACTTAAATATCAATTTATTTTAATAGGAATGGAGCATTCAGGATCCTTAGATCTCTTTGAAAGCCCAATTGCAAAGAATAATTGCTCTCAAGTGAGCACAAATATAACTTCATATTTACCTTGTTATCTTTGGCTCACCTTTAATATCCCTATATATAAGCATTGTAAAACTTGCCATTCCAAGCAAATTCCGACATGCTGACTTTATGCAGACAGAAACATATGTGCTATGAGCCAGTACACATCCAGCTGATGTTAAAACATGTTCCACTTCATTTCCTACTTAAATTGGAGCGTTTTCACCTTCCCTTGGTGCCTATGGAAACAAGAGCCTTATTGAAGTAAAATCTTCTATGTGATTTGAGGAAACCCAGATCAGATTATTTCTTTGTTTTAGGTCACCTGAACTTCCTTGTGATCAAGAAAAAACACACACACAAACCTTCACGCTTATATGTATATGAGTTGGTATATGAATATATGGAAGTGGAAGTGGTAATATGGAAATTATTTAAGTGGCACAAATAATGGTCTTGTGGATAATTAAGACAAAGCAAGGAGTTAAAAAGAAGACCTACACACAACAGAAATCAATTCAGATAGCTTAGAGGAAACAATCGTATACTGATAATTAAAATTACTCTGGAGAATTTACTGCAGGTACGCCATGGAATCCTAGAAGATTGTTCTGATTTACATCTGTGCATCATTCAAGTTATTCAGATTAATTTTCTGCATAGGTATATTCGTTTAGTCCTAAATGAGCTGTATAAGTTCTTGTGTAATCTTAGATTTTGCATGGCTCAGATCCATTAATGTAGCTTTACCCCTTATAAAAATCAACATGGTTACACAGAATTCAGTAGGGGGAAAGCAGTTTATACTGCATTAGAATAAAGTTCCTGAATTTTACTACTACCTGCTCTTACATTTCTTTATAACCAAAATTGGTGTAATCATCTAATTTTGGCTGTCTGAATATTAGACATCAAGTCTAACCTCTTCATCTAGACCTATCGACACACATACGCATGTCCTTCCTCTTCTAAGCTCCTCTCTTATGAATGGGTTCAGCTCACTGGATGTGTTTACTGGATGTGTTTATTGTCTGAAAGTTCATTACAGGATTAGGCACTTGCCATATGCATGGCTGAGGTCAGCTAGGGTGAGTTCACCCTCCATGTGGCTGAAGACAAACCCCACAGTAAAGAAGAAATCTATCCTTCATCCCTGAAGAAGAAGCAATGATGCTTAGAGACTTCTAAACAGACATTAAGACCTAAATGACAAATCAGCAATAGAATTGTTTGGGATTATTATTAATGTCACAGAAGGATGTTCAGACAAGTGCCAGAGACTGTTGAATAATTCCCATTTTACTTTGGTAAACACAGAAATTACATTTATCTTTTGATCTCTGCCAGTAAATTTGGGTTCAGGAGATGTATTTTAAATGCTTACCACTTCACTAACCTTGTAATCATGATCAAGTAAGCTAGCTGAAAGGCATTTTTGCAGAGAAGAACTTGGGGTTCTCCTAGGCAAAAGCTGACTAAGGGTCAGAGGAGTACCCTTACAGCAAAGTAAGCCAACCAGGTAGCAGGTTATATTAACTAGAGAGTAGCCAGTGGCTTGATTAAGTGACTTAGCTTTGTTTAGCACTTATGAGACTGCATCTGCAGAGTTGCATGCAATTTTTGGCTCCTCAAGGCAGGAAAGACACTGAAATACTGGAGCACATCCATCAGAGGACCAACAAGATGATGAATGAGGAGCTGGACTGTATGATACAAAGAGGAATTGAAGGAATTGGGTTTGTTCAGCCTTGAGATGAGAAGCTGTAGGGAATACCTTACTGCAGTTTTTCTAATGAAAGTGTAGAGAGAAGGTGGAGCCACACTCCTCTTGAGGCAATGGACACAAGTTGCAACCAAGAGGCAGTGGACACAAGTTGCAACGAGGGATTTTTAGGTTATTTTTAACTAGGTATTAGGAAGGAAATTTTCATGGTGATGATGGTCAAACACTGGATGGAACCTTGTAAAACCTCCATACTTGGGGATATTCAAACGTACACTGCACAGGGTGCTGAGCAAGCTTTTGGCTGATTTTGTGCAGGGGGTTTTGTCTAAGTCCACAGGTTCTTTCCAACCTCAACTCTTCTCTGATTCAGTGTTTCAGTTCACCTAACTAATGGCTATAATGCAGTGATTTACATATGACCTGGTTGCTCTGGATTCCCTTTGATGCCAGTATTGTGACTCATCAACATTGACTTTAAAATGACACTTATCAGTCCATGCACAGTTATTACTGCTCAGTTGCTGAGATCTTTCTGATGACAAAGGGAAGTCCTTTCTAAGCCACGATGACTTAGTCATATCAATCCCTTACTCCTTGCCTCTCTTTCACATTTGTAAAGCAGAGATTCTCCTACCTCTATTTTTGGAGGAATGTATTCATTAATATTTGACTCTCACTCAGAGACTGTGATGCTGGCTGCTATATATGGAAAGAGAAAAAAGAAATAAAGTTTCCCAAATGATGACAGCAGTGTGGCTCCCTCCTCTCCTAAGCAATGCCAACAATAATTTTTAAAAAGCCTTTTATCTTCAAACGTATTTCAAAGCCACTTCAGAGTGAGAAGAGCTTCTTAACATATGAACTTTCAGATGGCTGGGTTGAACAAAATATGGAGCTTTCCTTTAAACAATTAGAGCCCATTTTTCTTATCAGTTTTTGTCAGGCGCCTAGACGCATTTTTCATTATCAGATTCCAAATTGTCTTGAACAGTATGAACTAGTGACCTTTTATCTGTCCAGTTTGGGGCACTCTGATACATCCCTGTTGAAATTAAATAAATCACAAACCTTAATTAACAAAGACTGGCATGACTGCAAAAAGCAATGAATTAGTTTGTACGCTATCTGAGAGATCACAAACGTACAGTAGTTACAATTAATGGATTTAATTTTAAATGTGGGGCTCCTGCATGAAAGTGCCTGAGAAGTTCATCCTGGCGTTCTTATTACTCTTTAATTATAATTGATGTACCTGGGAAAGATGTCAGCATAATACAGGTGCTAGTCTCCCTTAAGAGCTTATAGTCCTTGCTTGAAACAGTCAATGATATGCAACAAGGTTTTGATGAAATCCAAATTTATTAGGGTTATTAAAAGTCATTAATTATTTGGCACTGTAGAGATGTAAGCTGGTACTATTTTTTAATAGACAGCTTTATATATTTAAGTTGGAGAATGAAGGTTTATTTTTAGTTTAAAACACTTCTGTTCCTCCTGGCCCCCTCCTGCCATTCTCTTTTTTTTTTTTTTTTTAATCCCTCCTTAGGCTGAGTTCTTATCTTCCAAGTAGATATTTCCAGCTATTTCCATTCTTTTTTCCAGTCTTAAGAAAGATCTTCACTGTTTCACTATCACTGTGTGAAGCAGCTCCCAGGAGGTTTAACCAGCAATGAACAGTTACTGAAGTTTAAAAGATAAAGTCAGCTAACATCAGCAGAAGATAAATCCATCTTCTATAAAATAACATCAAGTCCACTGTTTGAAGTGTCAAGCTTGGTCTGAACATAAGTGTCCTGATAATTCAATATTTTCCAAGGGTAGACTTCTGCGTACCTCCGTCCCACATGCAGCCCAGCAAGCTGGGTTGACACCAAGCACGGAGCAAGTCAATAGCTGTCAAGGGCCGGACAGCAGCTCTGCTGTCAGGACGTGCTTGCCTGTGCCATGTGGAGAACAGCAGCTTCTGCCTCTGCAGGAGGACACAGGGCATAAAAAGCAGCAGCAACGAGGAAAGGTGTGCGCAGTCCCAAAAGTAGACAGCATTGCCCCAAGCCACCTGTACCCTGAGGTGCAGTGGCAAGATCAGCTTAGTGGGATCTGCATCCCACTCTCCCTCCCAGCTTGGTACTTTCACCTTCTCAGAGCTGCCTCGACCACGCTCCCAGCCCTTCATCTTGAGGCCAAATTCATCACATCTCCCTGTGAGACACTCCACCCTTTTCCTGCAGGATGTGTTTAAAAGAAATATTTGTTCTGCAGCTAGCATAGTTACAGCACAAACCTTATGATAACTTGTCCTTCTCCTATCGCCTTAGCTTCTGGAGTTATTAGACTATAGAAAAAATCCAGCAGTCAGTTAAAGAGGAAAATTAATTTTCTGGTTACAGAGACTGGAAATGGCAACTAGGTGAGTCCAGAAGGCTCATAAAAAACAAAAGGCAATTAAAATTAATCGCATATGGATTTCATCATTGACTTCACAAAAGGCTTGTCATTGAGTTTAATGCAGTCAGAATTTTCTTGAATCCTTTAAAAAAATGTATTTTTTTAAGGCTGTATGATGATTAGTGGGGTCTGATTCACAGTTTTTTAATATTTAGGATTGGCAATAAAATATTTTATGAAACTCTCCAACACAGGTATGACCATTTGCTAAATTTTCTGTATTATGCATCTCCAGAGCACAAACCTATAATTTAAAAAATAATTTATGTGAGTCAGTGGAAATAACTTCTAAACTGCGTTTTGTATGAGTTATATACTAACTTTCATCAGTTCCATTTTCTGTGCTTACCACTTAATCCGTATAGCAATTGAAATCAATAACAGTGGTTGATGGTGGAGAATCAAAACAAAATACTTTTAACTGAGAAATGGAAACTTGCCTCTAAGCATTGCTTGCTTTTCGCTAGTTGGTACCCTAGTCTTAAGCAAATAAATATTTTGACCAGATAAGAACACTGGTTTGGTCTCCTGTGGAGTACAGGACATGGAATTTGATCGATTTGCCTCTGCAGTGATCCAAATACTTTGGATGTAGGACTTGAAAGGCATCCCATGTCATGCACTTCAGTCCCCTGCTATCACAGGCTCCATACATATAATACTTTGCATAAATTTCTGGAACTCCGTCCTAGGAACACGCGGCTGAAGTATAAACTGGTGGTTTTCCCCTTCAGGAATTTGGCCAATCCCTGTTTGGGTCCACTTATCCTTGGTGGCCTCAGTAACATGCTCCAAAAGCAGAATCCTGTTGCTGCATGTCTCTAAATGCTTTTTGGGTAAAAAAGTAACACTTTCTGTTTGTTTTAAGTTTTTTACTTCAATGTTTACTGGTTGTCCCTTGGTGCTTATGTCTTTCCTATTTTCCTGACTAATCCCATTATAAACTGTTGCAGAGTCTGGCTGATGTGGAACCTAAAGCACTTCTAATATGTAGCTCAACTCTATTCATGGCCAGTTTATATCCATTTGTTCTTGCAACAGCATTGGCATCTGGCTTATCTGGTTGAGTGTTGACAGCCAAAATTTTCTTTCTGCCCATCGAGTTTTGCTAGGTGGAGCAAGCTGTGCTCTGCTGGGTTAGGTGAGGTTGCCAGAAACAAGATGAGTCAATCTGTTGGCTTCTTGCCATTGAAAGGGATGATCTCTGATTTTCTTCTCCTCCTCTTCCTCTCTCTCCTGGCCTTGAATATGTTTCCTGTGCAACCAGTTCTGGCTCTTGTGTGACCTTTCAATTTAGCTGATTAAACTGGCAGAAAAATAACCCAGCAATTCTGTGCTGGTTTAGTGAGCAAGATCAGTTCAGCAGGTGGTCAAAGCTATCCTTCTTCAGGCCATCTCCAGGAACTGCACCAACTGTGCCTTCTTGTAAGATCAACTCCCTACTCCCTTCACCTTCCTATTAGCCCTTCCTCACACTTTCTCTGGACAGGGCTGACTAGAGCTGGGTGCTGTGTTGCAGAGCAGGTCTGCTCTGTCATACTGAAACTTTCACTCTTTGAAGTACTTCTGTGAATGCATCATTTCCGTTTACTTTTCCCATCTCTGCATAACTTAGTTGTCTCCTAATAGTCCTGGTATTCACTGGTACATCCTGATCTTCCTTTTCGTCAGGCATTTTCAGTTGATGAGTTCAATACACAGCAGAAGTTCCTCTGACGGCTCTCCTAAGGCAGGACAGTTTTGCATGATGAAATTGGGTTTGGTTTGGATTCCAGTACTTTCAGTTGTTCGGTACTTTCTTTCTGATGGCTATTCAGATTCACTTCAGTATTGATAGTGCCTCTCAACTTTTTACTATTGACAGATTCCTCATGTATGTGTCACAGTCACTGATAGAAATATTGTACAGGACAGGCCCAAGGCTGGACAGGTGCTAGAGAACATCTCTGGTGACCCTTCAGCTTAGTCAGTTTCTGCTTGCTGGAAATTTTTCTTCACTAAACAGGGATTGGAGTCATTTTAGGGAAAAGTTAATGTTGGAAAGCACCTAGATAATGCCGGACAACTTCACATTGACTTTTTTCCTCACCATCCAAAGTACTGCAAATAAGAGGAAAAGTAAAAAAGAGAAAAGAGTAAAAGATATACAGGTTAAATACCATCAATTACTGTAATCCTTTTGTTATTTTCACTTGTTCACCTGAAGCTTTTTAAATAGGAATTGTTTCTATCTTTGGAAGGCTTCCTGGATATCGTATATTTTAAAGCTAACTTTAAGTGAATATAAGGTCATGAATTTGTTTCAAAAGGAGACTGGCTTATGCCTCCGACCTCCTTATTGCTTTCAACTGGTGTTAATAATTTTCAGGTGACTATACTAAAGGATTTTAGAAAGTTTATTGTTATTTATTTTGCAGCTAACTAAATCCCCTGCCTTCACTTTAATTATTTTTAAATGTCAATGATGTGGCATGTTTAACATCATTGGGAGTCACCAGGTAGTATGCCACAGATGAACTTCAGATATATATTTACCTGACTGTAGAGACAGAACAACGAGTTCTTTAATATGAGTGTGTTGTTAGTTGTAATGAAGTTACTTTTAGAAACTGTAATAGTGAAGTTTGATCTTTCTTCCTGACTCTGCACCAAGCTGATATATTCCCTAGGTAAAGCTCCTGTCTTCAGGAGCCACACGAGCAAACAAAACACAGTGTGATGCAAAAAATATATGCATATGTCTTTGATACGTATTTGTTGGCCCTGCACTGTTCACTGCCTCTCTAGTATGCAAGACTGTAAAAGGAATCAAATTTTACAGATACATTTAACTTTTGAACTCAAGAAAAACTGTTCACTTAGTTTCAGACTGTTGTTTCTAGGACAGTTTTGCAGAACAGTCTTATTTTAATATGTCTTATCTTAATATGCTAGCAATATGTCACTGCTGATCATTAATTTACTAAATAAAGTATCTCTGGTAACAGTTTCCCGAGACATGACATCTTTTGTAGATTGTATTTTGGTTTTAAGAGCATTAAACTCAAGAAATCCAATAACAAGACCTGATGGGAAGTAACATTTTCCATAGCATTACCCTGATATTTAGCAAAAAATATATAGCTGAGAAAGTATAATTATATTAAAAGAGCAGTTATTGCTGTACTTGTATTAACCTTGCAAGTCTCATGCCTAAAATGTCTATATAATGTGCTTAACCTTGCATTTGATAATGAAATATGAGGAACGGATCACTGTAGCCAAATGAAGAAGATGATCAGGAAATGGTCACCAACCAGCCGTGCTACAGTGCACGTGATCAAATGCTGCAATATGAAAACAATAAATATGGCTGTAAAACCATATGTGACAGATAAGGAAAAACAATAGGGGAAATGTAAAGAACTTGAGCTAATTTGATCATGGTAGATCACCTAGAGACTTCCAGAAATTGGAATTTTTAGTAGTAGTAAAAAGTAGCCATTACTTTTGAGTTTGGGTATAGTAGACATGAGAGTGAGGGAAACCTGAAAGTATTTATTACACTTAAGAGATAAGGCAGAGACTGCATGGGTTGCCCAAGATCAGGTAGGAGAGCAGTAACAGACAACAGCAGAATTTGGTGTGGATCTCTCTGTGTCCCTTTCCTGTAAATAGGCTGTGAAGGTTTACTTTAGCATAGAAGTATAATGCAGAAAATGCTGTCAGTAGTTTTGTGGTGAGGTTATGTGATTGTTCATGTTCAAATATGCCAGAGTTATTGAATCCCACATTGATTCTATTTGTCAACATTTTACTTCTTATTGTTAATCCACGATCCTTTAAAAAAGCTCTGATTATTGGTGTTCAGGCAACCAATGACAAGTACTTTCGGTATTAAAAGAAAATAAACATATGGATGGTATTTACAGCAAAGTTAGCTGATGTCATCATTGAAATGTAATTTCTAGTCATAGTCAAGTCCACACTCAATGAAGTGGAGCAGGTCAGTTTTTACCAGTGGTGTGAATTATAAAGTCGGCTTTGTCAGACAAATGAATAAGCAATTCAGACACAATTTGAAAATCAGCTTGCAATGTAATTCAGTTTAAGTGAATCTAGCTCAAAAAAAGAAACCTAAGGGAATATAAATTGCACTACCTTTGTAGTGATGACACTTCTAAGACTAGACTAATTCGTAGAAGTTATGGACATTGATTCATCCTAAGTATCAGGCTATAGTTGGCAAACGGTGCAGTTTTCCATCATCGAGAAGAACTAGAATGACTAGAATGTTCATACGTAATATTTGAGCATTAAAACTAGATGAGCTCATTTAGCTATTCAAATTTTGCACCATGCCTTTGTAGTTAGTAGTCATAATGTGCTGAAAAAAAAATCCAAGATTTTTCATATTATTCATCTGATGCAATTAATTATTAACAAATTAAGTATTAACAAATACAGTTTTGGAGGCAATTTAGAGGTGTTTAATATGAAAACACCAAAATGTTTCTCCATTGAAGGTTGCATTGAGATATGGCCTTACAGCAGGAATCTAGCCTTATTAGCAGAAATTCCTGCCTTATATCAGGAATCTAGGTATTTTTGTAAGTTTTCTAGGTAAGGTTTCTGAAAATTTACAAATGCATTTGTTGAACAGCTTATACAGTGCAAGAAAATCAACATCGTTCTTTCGGGGTTTCATTGGTTTTCTATTTATTGGTAATAGTAATATGAGGGTTTGGTCATATTCACCCTCTACTGAGGCCTTCATATGAAAAGTGGGTTAAGGTAAAAAAATAGAACATTATGGAGATTTACTGCTGTGAAATCTGCCTATTAGACTGCAGCAAAACAAAGGTAGAAGGTACATTGCAGCCATATGAAGCTGCTAATGCAGCATCTCTTATTCCTTGGATTTTCTGGTCCTTTTTCTTTTTAATTATGTTCATGGCAATAGCGGTATACTATTTTTAAATTCTGGCAGTTTAAAAATCTTATAAATGTGGGCAAAGACTGAAAGTTGATTCAGTAATATCTTTTTGTGCCTTGCTTCTGCAATCTGCAGATCATCATGTGGATGTTGTCATTTAATGTTCCGCTAATGATTATTTTAGAAGAAACATTGTCTAATGTGACAAATGAATCTGATCACAAATGGGCTTAAAATTTCGAGGATTTATGGATTTCATGACAAATACTCAAAAGGCAGCCAAGCATTTAGGTTTGCACAGACATAAGCATTTAAAATAGGAGTGAAATTATTTTCTAATATATGAATAATAAGATGTCTCTGTCCCAAACTCTTAGTCATAGGAAACCAAACCATTAGGTGAAAATGTTAGATAAAACATTATGTTCTAACCATTTTTAAAGCAGTTCCTTTGGAAAAGTTTATTGGCACATAAAATTCTCCTTTGGATCTGTCTAACAATAGTTTCTGAAGTCTGTAGGTTGAAAAATGGCCCATTTGTAGATTATTCTAAAATCTAGGACATGGACTATTTTAAGGTTTACTAATGTGTAAATGTTGGCTTTAATAGAGTCACCACAGTTTTACCTTCCAGAGCTTGCCATAAAATACTCTTCCCAAAATGTATCTGTTGTAAATTACTTTCAAAATCAGTTTGTCATAAGGTTTTTTTGTGGCAAATATTGCGTCATACAATTGATTTTGCATTAATTACTTTTGATGAAGAATAAGCTGTGCACTGTATTTTTCTAGGACAAGTCACAGAGAACAGCAGAGATAACATATTTTATCGGAAGAGTAACTTCAGCTTTGCCAGTTGAGTGATTCAGCATTTCACTGAGCTATAAACTCATCTCCTGCATGGTGAGAGTCTCTTGACTGACGAAGCCCCTCACTAAAGCCCCATCGCTACAGTCTGAGCCCCAAACTTGCCCTTTTTGTGCCTCCCTGCCGTTCTGCCAGCTCCTGGAGCAAGTGGTTCTGTGGCCATCCTGACTTTCAAAGTTAGAGCTCCCATGGCTCTAGAGAAAAGCTTGAAGTACAAATCAACCAAGGATGATAGTAAGCTAGCAATCAGAAGCACTCAACTATTTACGGATTTTGTTATCATTTTTAAGCCATGCAAAGTCTTACAAGAGATCTTTCAGCATGACCCAGCTTGATGTCTTTCTCCTGCAATGATGAGAACTCATCATTGCTGATTCAATAAATCAGCCTGATACAGAAGATCTGGGGCCATAGTGAAGATGCTCAGCCACAGGTCTGAAGGCCAGAGCATCATAAGAAATGTACCACATCTACCTAAACCCAAGAAAATCCACCAGCAGCCCCACAGCAATCCCACACATTCCCATGAACCTCCACTTACTGCATGGTACTGGGAGGCTGGTGCCATAAGTTTTACACAGTCCCATTGTGGCTTCTCTCAGTTAAGCTATTTTACATGTGTATGATCTCAGACTATTGTACAAACCATTCTGTGGATGTAGTCATTACAGTAACATGTATTACCATGCACACACAGAGGAAAAAAAAGTAGGAAACGGGATGAAACAGGCTGGGTATGATCTAGGAATTACCCCTGTATAAGACAAAGATTACTTGAATTATTTTTTTCTTAACTGGGCTTGTATCATTTTTTGCTTCTTCATGACATTCAGGGAAGGCCTGAAATCTGTTGCATGTATGCAGTCTGGGCTTCACGAGAAATTTGTTTAGGATATGCATTTGTTTCTTGTTTTAGGCTTCTTTCTTCAGCCAGCTCCTGGCTGGACCAGAAATCTGTGGTGCCTTGGAGCTGATGAGTCAGGACATCACAAGAGACAAGCCACTGACAGCTGTGGAGATGATGAGTCCGATGGCTTCCACAGGAGTTCTGGGTGATTTTGGTTTTAACAGTTGTTTCATTTCAGTTGCTGACATTTGATATAAGACATCAGCTGTTTTGGAGATAGAGTACTCCCACCCTGACACCTATGATCAGAGGAATCACAGCACACACCTTCAAAGTTACCCACCATCATCTAGAAAAACCAGAAATGATAAAGATACAAAATCTCTGCTAATTTTAAGGCAATAATGAAGTAGAAGAAGAATTCTTTTATTTAAGAAGCAAAACAAACTTTAGTGTTCTTTATAAAGGCCTATCTATAGTGAAAGACACGACCTGTTCTTAAGAGTAATTTTCCTGTTGCTTTTAAAGCACAAGATGGAGCAATTGGGTGTTCTGAAAGCAGAAAAAAACCCCAAAGACATTAGAGAGGTCAGTTTAATAACCAAATCTGTTATGATTAATATTCCATACTTCTATACTTTCTAATCCTCATAGAGGAAACTTCAAATGACAGAAATGGCTGATGAAAGATGGACATCAGCTGGAGTTCCCTCCTCCTTACCTACAAGATTTTACATGGAGAAGATTAAATTGGCTGGCTTCACAGCCCTATTTCCTCTTAAGCTCATTGTTCCATTCATTCAAGTCGCTGCCCACCATTTGCTAATACTACAGCTAGGAAATTCCCCTAAAAAGTGAAGAATGACCCATGAAAAATCCCACAAAACCCTTTTCCTCAAAAAAGAAAAAAACCAACCGCAAAGCCTAAACTACTTTTTTGAAGTGTTAAATGTATTTCTCACTGATTCAAAAACACGGAAAACCGGTGGTACAGTACCAGTGTTCATCCGTAGCCCTCTCCTACCTTGGTGCTGACCCACAGGAGCAGATTGACACTGCACCAATGCGCTCGTTTTCCAGTCCATACCCATACCCACATCCAAGCATAGGGAGGAGCTGTTCTGTCCTTACAGCCCCTCAGATATCCATGGGATGAGAAGCCTTCTGTCCTTCCAGGGATATGTCTGTCCCCATCACCTGTACTCTCACTCCTCAAGGTGACAGCACATACATTTCAAAACACACATGGCTGATCTGCACCCACAGGCATTTGCCCTGTATTTACTGAGAGAAACCTGTGCTAAGAGCTATGGCCTTCCACTCCTTATTTCCTTCTGCCTTGTCAGTGCCTCTCTCCAACATCCTACAGAACTCGATTTCTCCCAGTGTTACCCTTGGGATTGTGAAATATAAGGAGACAAAAGGAATGATGTTGCTCATGCTGGTTTCTGATCCTTCTGATGGTTCTCTGTATGTTTTGGATTCCCTTAACCAATTTTGTGCTATAACGCAGGTTTTCAGCTTTGCAAATTCTTAATTTAAGACAATAGAGCCACTTACGATATAATACTGTCAAATGCAATAATGCAGGAAAAGGCTTACAATATCTAAAATCATGGTTACAGTGTCATGGTGGTCTGGATTTATTTTGTTCTTAGTTTCAGATCACATCTGGTACAGTTTCAGCATTTTTTCATCTGCAACCTACATGTGGAATGAGAATGATAATAAAGTTGCAGCTACAGAACTTGGGCTGATAATGAATAAACCAGAACGGAATCCAAGGATCAGGGATGGAAAGCATTGTGACTTTTTTAGCTGATTTTTTATACTGACTTAGTTCCCAAAAGTTTAGAAGTTTGGCCTCAGCATAATCCAGCAGGATTTGGGTCTTTTATTATTTTTACTTCTTTTTATTTTTTTAGGTTTTTACAACACGAAGCTGCCACTCAAGTTTCTCAGCAGTTTGGATAACTCACACAGGAAGGGTGAGCTGTATTTTGTCTGCCAGAAAACATCCCCAATTCCCCTGTCTTCAAAGAAATCAGGGTTGGATCCTGATGGTCTGCTTTGCTTCTTTGTCACAAACTCTGCTTTTCACAGGGTTAAAGTACTGCTTTGCAAATCTGTTTGTACATGATGATAGTACAAGAGAGTTGGGTTCGCTGGGTCAGGCTGAGCTGTGTTCAGCCTGAAGACGACACGAAGACAAAGGAAACCTGGACACAGACATCCCAATGCTGGGACCACTAAGCTGTTCTTCATTAACCATAGTTGCCTATGGCCCCCAGGATTTATGGTTTAACATAATGGTGGGATTTTGGCTATATCCCTTTCCCTAAGAATGCATACAAGTGTCAGGCTGACTTCCAGGATCTTTGTGATGTTCAATTGCTAGAAAATAATTACATAAAGTATAAAATAAAATTAAATGTCTCCTCTTCTTACAGCTCCCATTTGCTTTGATGCCTGATGAAAACTTGTCAGTAATGCTGATGCTTTGGAACTGGTATCTGTTGTGGAGTCCCACACTGGGACTCAACAAAGACACTAAATAACATTGCAACAGTAATTAAAATTATACGCCAGTGTCCAGTACTGCTAGCAAAAAACCTCAGGTTTTCCCATTCAAGGCATTCCTGAGACAAAGAAAAGGAAAGAATCCTTTCCTTTCTTGGCACAGAGTCACTGATGTAACTGTCAATTAGACATTTTAGGAGCAACAAAGATTATGATATGAATGCAGTTTAATCAGTCATTTTACAGCAGCAACAGTGGCAATTAGAAGTGTTTTAGTACTTTTAGGTCAAGATTTAAAATGATAGAACTTACTGCTGCTGATTTAGAGATTAACATTGCACCAATTAATCAATTACTCAGTATAAAGAATTGACAATTAATTGACATTCTTATTCCAGGTTGGCAAACTACTATTTAATAGTTGAGGATTTAAATATAGGTGTATATATATATATGTGGAGCTAGAACAACAGCTATTTCAGAAGAAAGGCAGCTGGAAAAGTAAAAGCAAAATAAAAACATTGAGAACTTTGGTTGTTTTCATCAACCTCTGTAGCCACAGAGTTATTTCAGAATGAAAAATGAGATACAGCATTTGCTATCTGTGCAACACATAAAAATACTCTAAAGCAAGCATCCTGGGCTGCGGTACATAGACAGCCTAGGAATCACCTCCTCTCAGTCCTAGTCCTGCTGTTGCCTTTCTTAATGAGTTGTCTGAAGGTGTTTGGCAGAGTGGAATGAATGAATCATAGAATCACAGAATGGTTTGGATTGGAAGGGACCTTAAAGCTCATCCAGTTCCAACGCCCTGCCATGGGCAGGAACACCTTCCACTAGACCAGGTTGTTCCAAGCCCCATCCAACTTGGCCTTGAACACTGCCAGGGATGAGGTAGACACAGTTTCTTGCGATAACCTGTGCCAGGGCCTCAGCACCCTCACAGGGAAGAGCTTCTTCCTAATGTCTCATCTAAATCTCCCCTCTTTCAGTTTAAAGCCGTTCCCCCTTGTTCTGTTGCTACATAACCCTGTAGAAAGTCCCTCTCCAGATTTCTTATAGGCCCTTTCAGGTTTCGGAAGGCTGCTATGACATCTTCCTGGAGTCTTCTCCAGGATGAACAACCCCAATTCTCTCAGCCTGTCTTCATAGGCAAGGTGCTCCAGTCCTCTGATCATCTTTGTGGCCCAGCAACAAAACAGACATTACTCTTTAGCTTTCTCTTTGGGCTTGCCCATTCCTACATTTCTTGTCTCAAAATAATCTAACTTGCATGTCAAATCTAGGCTCCAAATATAGCCATTCCCACCTGATGCCCTGTTTTGTTGCCAGCAGTCAGAATCGCCTGGAGAGCTATTTCTGATCTGCACAAAAGCAGAGTCAAGCTTTGCATGGTGCCTCCAGACTGGTGTTTGTGCTGGTTCTAGAAGAGCTAGCACCGAAGGAGTCACATGGCCCTGAAATTTGCATGAGAGAGTAATCTGTCCTGAACTTTCAGTGTGATCCACACCCAGCCCAGGAGGAACAGAGGTCCAAGGTGCTTAGAAATGGCTCTACTGTGGGCTGATGGACTCACTCTGGCTTCACTACTCAGAAGATACTGTCTCAGTGTATAGATCATCCAGATCAAAATGATGTGGCTACTATGGCTACACAGTACTGTGCTACTCAACCAGAACAGTATTCACTAGTAACCATAAGGTATATTTGCACCTGTGCACATTTCAGGAAGGAGAAAGAAAAAGAAGAAAGTCAAAGGTCCAAAGTCCTTTTGATATGAGTATTTATACACACAGAGATATTGTATAAATGCAACATATAAAAATCTTTTTGTCATTTGCATCAAATCTACCAGTAGGAAATTGAAGAGCGAAAGTAGGCTTTTGCATTTAAGTAACCTGTTAATGTCTGGAAACGAAAACAGTCACAGAACAGCAATAAAGAAGCTCTTCAATTGTTGCTGGAGGATGTCCATAAAGAGGATATAATGAAAAGGACTGCCCAAATGTGCAAGGATAGTATAGTTAATGTATTACTTCTTTTATTATTTTATCATCTTTCATTAATTGCTGGCATCTTTCCTGCAGGAGCTGGTTCCATGAGAAGGGCTTTTAGTCAAATGTCCTAAATGAAACGACCACTTAGAACCCAAGAACAAGGTTGAAACAAGGTTCACCTGACTTCTCTAAATGACACTGGGTGAGGGCAAATTAACACATTGGTTTCATTTTGTGTCAGGACTGAACCAGCCTTCGCAGAACCATGTCCCCAGGAGTACAGCTACATCTATATTCTGGGGCAAAAAACAGGTCTGAGAGCATTAAAAGGTATTTCTACTCACCTTGCTGGCTGTCAGTTCACCTGGTCTTGGGCTTTAGCGATCTTTATTGAATTTAGAAAGAATCAAGCTTGGGATATATGCTGGCCAATTAGTCTGTAGCATTTTTTACTCTTCCTAGCCAAGTGACCAAACCAAGGCTTAGGTACCGAGCAAGCTTGGATTCTCCCCTACAGGGAGCCCTGGGCTCAATTCTGAACAAACAAGAATGAGGTTCGACCAGTGCAAATATTTCACCTCAATATTGGCTATCGAAGGTCAAGCAGCTTTTCCAGAGACCCTATGGGCACTTTACCATGACAGGAGAAGCAGCACAGAGGCAATGTCCTTGTACATAGACAGCTATAACAACAGCTAAATGGATCTCCAGGTGACACAATGGGAGCCAAGGGCTGGTACCCACAATAATAAGCACTGGGCCTGTCTCCGGGAAGTAAGCAAGAGGGTCAGGTAACATTTAGAAAGGCCTATTTCAGTTCTGTGCCATGAAGTTCCCACGTATGGACAGTTCAGAAACGGAGTCCGAGGAAGGGGACATACTGCCTGCTTTGAGCTCTGGGCCAAGTCCAGTGAAGTCCACAGAAACATTCCTACTCCATCTCTGTGGGCTTTAAATCAAGTCCTTCATGCAGGAGGATTTGGATAACTTCTCTTCAGAAGCAGAGGTGGCCACAATTACACACTGTCCTGCCACCTGCTTGGAATATCCCTGTCTCCTCTTCCATAACTTTTAGGATCCACAGATACACTCCCAAGTCCAATGGTTGCCCCTGTTTTCTTTACCAGAGAAAGGTAATGAACTCAACTGCATTAGGGATGTGGAAGTCACTGATCACATGCACATGTCACCAGTTTTGACTGACTGATTTTTATTAAAACGCAGTGGGAGTCATATATGATATTTTCCAGCATTCAGCACGGGTACTTCCTTAATCACAATGTACCCATTTTATGTTCCCATTGCAATTGTTTGCCATTCTTCCGTAGCAAAGACACGCGCTTGTCCCTATTCCAGCTACCAAATATTCAGCTCACATTAAAAACAAAAAACAGCAAGGATATTCTGAAATTTATGGAGAAAATATCTAGTGAGAAACCCATCTGCTGATACTAGAGGAGGCACCACAGAGACAACCCAGTGAACCCAAAGCAGCCAGAAACAAAGACAGATTTCTGTGTCAGAGCAAGTTTTACAAAAATCCTCTGCTTTTGACCTTTAGACCATAACAACTGATTATAGTGAAATTGTTCCCAGGTTGCTTGACAATAGTTGGGAGGAGAATGAATCCATATGTCTTCACTTTATATTAATTTCTAACACCTAAAGGGCTGCTTTACTCCAGGCAGCGTGCACAGAACAAAAGCACAACCCTTGCCTCTTGCACAGGTTACGTTACTGCTTTCCCTTACTGACTCTAATTAAGCTATAATTAGCTAACTGGATTTAACTGTAGTTCAACTGATACAACATATAAGGGAAACATATGGAAGTCTTGATTATACTGATTGGGACTGCATCAGTTTGTAACCTTCTGGGTTGGGGCTATTTACATCCCATTGTGCATGCTGAGAGTTTGGTGTCAGGATGCACCAAAGCTGAACAGAAACATTTCAATCCAGTCCTTCTCAATTAACAAAATGTTTGGCAGAAACACATTGGTTTAGAAGAAAATGTTTCTTCACTCCTGGTTGGAATTTCTGGCCAGAGAAAGGAACAAAAAAATTGATTTCAGGACTCACATACACCAAGGGAAAGGGAGCACAGGTCTCTTACACAAGCCAGTGCTGACAGCTACCAGATTGGATGCATTGACAGTCTGTGAGGAAGACTCAGGGCTTTTCACTCACAGAGTACAGCCTGTGAGTACAGCTTGCTCCCTTCCATTCACGCCCATGTGAGAACTTTCTGACACTGCATTAAACATTGCCCAGCCCTGGCACATTCATCCCCCATCTTGTTTTGAGAAGACTCTTGAGATAAGAACACACGTGCCAGGGACCCAGACCTGCGGATGTGGGAAAGTCACTGCACACAGCCTCAGACACCACTCTTTCCTACTCATCCTGCCCCAGAACACACTTATGCTCTCTGATACCTTATATCAGAGGTAACTGCTGCTCATAAGTAACTGCTAAAGCAATTACAGTGTTACCTGAGATAGCATCAGGACCATCAGGCATGTTAAGTTCATGCCATCCTATCCAAACCCATCGAAACACAAGAATGTTTCATTAATCGGAGTAGCTACTGTCAATCCACAGGTAGGGAAAGTGAGACATGGAGCAGTCGTGACATTTGCCAGTTACAGAACCCAGTCACAGGTAACATCCACCGTGCTTACAGAGGGCATTTCTGTACAAGGGAAATACGAACCTGAAGGCAGTTCCTTGCTGAACAAATTTAGCGTTTCTTTGTTTGTTCTTTTGCAAGATCATTCAGAAGTGGTAAATTATGAAGTTACTTTTCACGGAGTATTTACTCTTTCTGATACGTGCCACAGGGCTGATTGATTGGCAGGGCAAAAACTGAGCACAGCAAATGTGATGATTCACAGTAAAGGCTATCTTTGGTGAAGAAGAGGAGGCCTCCCATTGGCAAAAGTTGACTGTTGTGTGGTGACTCAGAACAAGGGCAGAAAACACACTTGCTCCACAGACACAAAACCATACACTGTCCTGTCCCTGCACATTAAGAGACATGGACAAACCTGAATAAAGCAGCTTCTGGAAATCTGCATGATGGTTCCAATATACTGGTGTGTCCAAGCGGCTTCAGGGCTTCTATGATGGCTTTTGGTTTTGTTTCTTATCTGGGGACGGTTGTGAAAGGAGTCTCTCTGTTTTCACATAAGACCCAGAAGTCTGTCTGAGCTCCTGTGAGATGTCCTATACAGACCCAAACACCAGGCTCTTCTACACCACCACTGGCAGCCATCCTGGATAGGTTGTCTTTATATAAAGATAAGATCTTCAAGCACTGGTTTCACTGGAGCTTGGGGGGCGGGCATAAGGAACCCTTCATATCCAAGACTTGGTCATTTAGCATCTCACAACAGGAGCTCTCAGCCAGGCCCAGGTAAGTTATCTACAGGCATCTTTCAGATAGTCTGCGTGGGAGCCACATGAGTGGAAGATGCAAAGAGGGACAGAGTGGTAGATTATAAATACACATGCAAGCCTCAGTGTGCTGCGTTAATCCATCTATGAGATTCAAAACTTACTCTAAACCCAAAAATAGTCTGCAGACAAATCAACAACATGCATTGCAATCAGGTGATTGGTACAGCTGACACATAGCAGGAACCCCTGGCTGAGGATGAGGAGCGACCACTCCTTCAGCAGCAACATAACCTCATACCGCCTGAAATCCATCAGGAAACCACAGCTTTTTCACTGAGCAGATTCAAGAGGGATTTGTAACCATGGCCAGGCATAGGGCTGTTTAGGGGCTCCGATTTGGGCCTGGGACAGGATCGAACAAACCTAAGCCATCCCTGGATACTGTTTCTAACCCTGACTGTTTTTTCAGACTTCCACAGCATTGATTTAACCTACATCTATGCTCCAGAACTACTTTCCGTTAAGAAAACCAGCAGATTTTTGTTTGTTTGCATGTCATTTCCTTGTTGGGGGGTACAAGATACAGAGGTGGCTATAAAAATGTATACATTTGGGAAGTATTTTCTAAACATGGAAAGAATAAAACCTCTTCTTCCAGAAATTAATTAAAAAAACAAAAAAGAAAAAGAAAAAGGAAAAAAGTATTCCTTAGGTTGCTCAAGTCAGCCGTCCAGAGAGATGGACCCTAGTCCCCCTTCCTCATCCACAGCAGCAGCTGTTAATCAGACTGAATTGGATCTTTTCCACTTCATCTTTAGACTTGGTAAGTAAGTGTGTGGAAATATCCTTCTCCAGAGATTTGATTTCAGAGGTCTTGCAATCTTTTCTTTCATACGTACTTTCAGTCATTGCCAACTATTTCCTTCTTTTTCTTTTCCAAGTCAAGGTCTGCTGGGACATCAGACCTTCTTCAGCTTCTGCCTTTTTAAGGGATTGGCAGTCACCATTTTGATCCATGTGGTCCCAGAGTAAGTTCAGTGATGCTCCTCCTGCCACGGCTTCTCCTCATTAGAAGAGGCTCCTTTTCACTGCAACTTTTTGCTGACTCTGTTGCTTTCTTTCTCAAGAATTTAATAGTTTCAGGGTTTGATGATTTTTTGCCCTGCTTGCCAAAACCCAAACCATTCAAATGCTTGCCTTCCCTCTTATAATGGAAAGAACCTAGCATGCTAAAACATGGGTTTGGGAGTTCAAAACCCAGGCAAGAAGAGATTGCCAATGTTTTAAAGTCATTCATTTCCAAAACAGAGGGGAAAGCAATTCTGTCATGATCTGTGTTTTATTATCCATCTTATGATTTGTACGCCAGGAGGACAGAAGGGACATTTTCTCTCTCTTAGATTGGCCAGAATAACTCATAGCACTTTTTAACATCAATTATATTACATAGCAGATTTTCAGCAGTTCAGCCTGCTGTCAGATCTTAGAAAATAGGGTTGTCAGAGACCTTGGGAAGTCCTTGATCCAAGCCCAGAGTGTGATTAGAAATACCTACGTAATCTCTGATTGATCTTTTGCTAGCCTAATCTACTATAAATGATTTTGCTGCATTAGACTTCAAGTCCCTGCTGCTTCTGAGTCTATCCCTTCATGCTCGATAGGCTGCTCATGCAGGAAGGCTGACCTCTGTGATATAACCCAGTTGTTGACCACATTTTGATTCTGTCCACCACCTTCTTAAATTCCGACTTTACTGCATACCTGGAGTAGGAAGTTGGTTCTTAAGAACTTTGGTTTCCTTTGGTGAAAGTGAAAATACCTAAAATACATATATTTGATGCTCTGTAGTTGTGTTCCCCCTACGGTTCTGTTTTGGTACTGGAAGGTTCTGGTGGTATAAAGACTGGAGATACTCAAACATTTTTAAACTGCTTTTCTTTCCTTTTTTTTTTATCAGAACAGATGGTTTTGTACAGTCTGAAAGGCTGCAGAGGCAACAAATTAATGAAGTTTTAAAGGCAAGATTTCTTAGCTCCTGGCTAAGCCTTCAGGTCACTTCAAAACTGCAAATGGAAAATGCGGCTTGCCTTCCTCCCATACTGGATGTCTGCAAACAAATCCACTTCCTAGAGATCAGCCACAAAAAGCTACAATAGCTCTGACTGTGGGATTAGAAAAGGGATGGGTTTAGTAATTCCTATCTTTCTTGATCCTTTTTTCCTTGTGAGTGCAATAGATAAAGATAACATTGAAGAGACTGGAGATACATTGGCTACAGGGGCTCTCAGTCCCAACTAAGTGAGGAAATTTGTTCGTGGTGGACAGTGTAGCCCTAGAAAGAGAGCCTAAAACCAGCTATTTAAAAAAGAGGCAGGATTTCTACTGGAGTCGGACAGGTCATCTATAACACCTAATACCTCCCCTACATGAAACTTCACCAGAACCTGTCATTGGCCATCCTTTTTTTCTGCTCCTTGCGCCGGGTTTCAGAGTCCTGTTTGTTAAATAGGTTGATTTAATTCCAGTGATGAATTGCAGCAAAGGTGAAAATACCAGCACTGCCACTAAGTGAAAAACTGTCCTGCTCTAGCAGAGTTGTTCCCTTCAGCAACCCCATATCTCACTGTCCTACCAAGGCAGCTGCTGACAACAGGATGGGGAATTTTGTGGTAGGTGACCCTTCATCCATATCCACCTGCACAACAGAGAATTTGCTCACGAGTAGACTTGGTTAGCAAGCCCCAAATACCTCCAAATAATCAGCAGTGTCTATTTGTATATAAAATCGTCATTGCATTACAGCCAGCAGTTCTGATAAAGGTTAATTACTTAGATAAATTGAAAAATCTATGTTCATTTACAAATGGACATAAAATGAAGTCTCAATCATTATAACTTATTTACCACTGTCAACTGAGATGAAAGCATTTTCAAAAATGTTGCTGTAAGCTGGGACCATGAAGCCTGATTCTTCAAAGCCTCAACAGTACTCGTAGTCCTTACCCGAGTGGTAGCATTTAAGTGAAGTGAGTTAAGAGAGAAGAGGGCTTGTGTTTTGCAGAGAAATAAATTTGATCTTCTTTAAGAATAAAGTGCATAAAAAATTCCCTTCTTGCCCAAAAGTCATGCATATTTGATTTGGATAGTCTAGAGCATTTTTGTTCTACCGTAAATTCATAGCAAATATAAATAGACACTTCCATATATTTATTACTCCAGAGAGACTTGTAGATGGATTTCACCTCACTTACCATACCACAAGCAAATTATGTTGAAATCCTTCCCAGATCTCAAATGATATGTTTATAAATTCTCCTTATTGAACTCTTGGCCTCAAGTAACTTTATTATAATAAAACATTTAGGTGTTTATTTCATTTATTTATTTATTGAAATGCATTCTGTTTGCTGCAAAAGAAGTGGCAGCAGTTTGTAATTTTGAATCCATCAGCTGAATTTTATGCTGCAAAACACTCATAAAGCATAAATGCACCAAATAAAAAAATAACACCCCAGCGTAATGAATTTCTGCATGTGCTGGTGTTTTCATTATGCTGATTTACAGCCACTTTAATGTACACAGTCTTCTTAAACAACTTAGAGTTGATTGTTCTGGAACTAGACCTCGATTCAAGATAACGCACTCACTCTTTGCCATCATTTAGGAAAGTAATCTAAATCCCTCTGGGGGCAAACAATCTTAAATTAAAGAGTTTAGGTTATTCAACACACAAATTATGCTCTAGCCACTAAAACCAATTGCTCAAATGTGGTGGAAGCAAAATCAACACCACTGGAGCTGGAGACGAGCAAGCAACGAGGGACCAGGGTGTCCATAGGCATATTGGTATCTTGCAAATTATGCACCAGTCCTGAAATCTTAACCATTCCTGGTGCACTCATGGCAACTTTGCTTGAGGATTTGCCTTTAATGACATGACGCAATTCTAGCAATACTGTGCATTAGTTGTATTCACATGCAACACCCTGACAGAGTCATTTTTGACAGTGCCACATGGATTGGTACGTACAGAGAGAAAAGCATGAAGCAGGAAGCCTTGTCAAAGGGGGCCAGAGCTTTCCAGCAAGGTTAGTATTTCAGCCAGTGCCCCAGATCTCCAGAGGCTGGAGGAGCAGGACTTTCTTTGGAATAAAGCCAATGTAACTGCTGTGCTTCCAGGAGATAATTTTGTTCTTTGAATAGCAGGGAAAAAAAGGCAAGTTTATATATCCCAGAGAGAAATCAGTGTCACTACAAATCCCAGAGCCCTGTTAAACAAAACCATCACAGAGATGCCTCGTAAAATGTTAGTCAGTGATTCCTCACCCTGGTCAGCATGAGGCTAAGCTGGTAACTATTTGTCATAACTGTAATGAAAGCAAATTTGCCAGTTTAGTGGCAAGGGAAGCCAGGTATGAAACAGAACTAGAAAACATGCCACAGCAACATGTGGACCTCACAGCAGTCACAGCCCATGGCAGGAAGGGGCTCTGCCTTTTCCCCATTGAGCATCTCCCTGTGTAACTGCTGCAGGTGCATGCTGTCAACGAGTTCCTCTCCATCTCCCCCCATTTTGTCAAGACAGCTTTGAGCAGCAGCCGCTGATGTTGCACTGTGTGAAACCGGGTGACAAAATCCCTCTGATTCATTCCAAAATCTGACTTTCCCTGCTCAGTTCCCACTGCTCCTCTTTCCTGCCCATCACCCAGCATCCTCACAGGAGCAACCCCTGAAGCTACAAAGCAATAAATGCCAGCAGTGTCTGTAAGTGGGAGTTAAAGCAAGTGCTGTGCTGTGGAGTTTGCTGCCAGAAATGTGGCTGAAATTACTACAACTGCTATCTCTTTTAATCTTATCTCTTTTACAAGCTCTCTCGCCAGCTTCCCAGTGAGCTGTAAGTATTGTAATAACATCAATTAGGCGTCCATTAGTATTGCAGATGTCACTTTTCATGCAGCATTATGGAGATACCGATTTATAAGATGTCAATATTTTCTTTCCCTGCATTATGTTAATCAAGCTGTAAGTTGCCACACTACCAGTGTTCATGGAGGCTGTGATATTTATGCTGATCTAACATTTACAAGCCGCCAGTCTGCCTGGGCGCTGTGCTCCACACAAACACATGTGAAAGGCTAATGGGCTGAACTGAAAAATGTGTCTGACTTGAGTAATTTTACAAACACTTTAAACACATTAGGACACTTACACTGCTCTGCAGACACAAGGCCCGGTCCTATTCACCATCAGACTGGTGGCAAAATTCCCACTGACTTCTCTCAGATCCAGCTCACTGTGCCTTAACTGAATAAATGCACAATAAATGTAGAAAATGCAGAACCACCTCCCACCCACAGCAGAGAACTCCCCAAGTACAAGATACACAAGCTACATGCTGGGAGAAGGGACCGTGCCTGGGCTGGGCTGCGAGCCTGCGATGTTCAGGAGGTGTTTTGAGAACAGCAGCATTCAGAACAGGATTTATGCCTCCCTTGTTCTCAGGTGAGGTGCCCACAGTACCCGTGCTGTGTGCAAGCTGCCTCATAGATAGTTACATACATAGATACTCTACATGAGGTAGAGTTGTAGAATCATAAAATCAGCTAGGTTGGAAAAGACCTTGAAGATCATCAAGTCCAGCTGTTACCCCAGGACTGCCAAGGCCACCACTAAACCATGTCACATGGGTTTTGCCAGTTATACATATCGTGATGCGCTTCTAGGCTTAAGGCTGGACTAAATGGACATCTGGCAGTGCTACTCAGCTGTGCTGCATGTGCAGTGTTGGATAGATTGGCAGGTTGGGGCACAGGCAAGAACATTCCATAATCTTCATACTGCAAGGAGATAGGACAATGGGACATACCAACTCATCTGCCTCAGACATGTTAGTTATCTTCCTAAACAAGGGGCTAGTTAGAAAAGGTGTTGGCGACTTCACCATGAGCTTTTCCTTCCCATCAGTATCATCTTGCCAACTCCCACTGCAGTTCCCCAGCCACTCTCCGCTTCTGCTCCATGTCCTCCTACAGTTCCCAGAGCACCACTCACCTCATTCTTTACCTGTCTTTTGTGTACGGGTAAATACAGCAAAGCAGAGGCTGCTACCCCATGCTGACTGTGCCCTCCTTTTATCTCCTCTTACGCTGCTGTGTCTTTTTTACAGACACCTGCTGTTCCCCAACTTCAGCATCTTCCTGGATCAGGAGAGATTGTGCAGGTGTGTGTTTGCTCAGCTCCAACCACTGCAAGGCTTAATCCACTGTGAGAGCTCCCAGGCCTGATGGAGCTGAGTAGCTGCTTCTGCTGCTGACTGTAATGGAGAAGCCTATTGGGTTTTTTTAATGAGAGTAATTTCTGTTGACATTAGTTGCTCTAAATGTCGGTATCACAGTATCATCCTCATTTTGCAGCACTTATTTCACATAGTCCTGACATGATAACAATGTCCACTTAATCTTGCATGGAAATTTCCTTTCAGTGTCCATTGGTCTGCACTGATTTATGCAGACACTGCTTTCTTGTGTCAGTGTGAACTGCTCTCCATAGATTTTCTGTGTCATTGATTTGCCATCATCTCCACAATCCAATACAATTTTCCTCCACTTGCATTTGATATTCTCATGTTGACACCAAAGACCTGCATCACTAATATTGTATTAACATCATTCTGACATGGGAACAAATCCTCCCGCTAATAACATTTACTGATGATAACTCACCATAATGCAGTTACCAGTAATTTGCTTCCAGAGGGTTCAGTCTTTGGACTTGACATCCAGACATCCTCTTCAAAGGGTTTCTCTTGATCATACCCTGCAATACAACTTCCTCTCATTTTAAATGAGTAATAACTGCAATACCAATAATTTGGTAGATTGGATTTTCAGAGACCTTTGGAAGCAATTGTTTAATTCTCACAACAACTTAGGCAAGAAATAGACTTCCCAATCCATATAAGAATAAACTGGAGAGATTTTAAGTTTGTTTTGTGAAAAAATCATTACAGTAAGCAATAGCCCAAGGGCTATGTCAGTTATGTGGGAGACCTGCAGCCCATTCGCTCCTCTACCTGACCCAGACAGGCTCCAGATGGCTGCCCTGACCTGTTGGCCATTCCCCATTCAAGGGTCTCATTTTTTTTTGTTACAGACAGAAATTCTGGCTGAGGCCTTAGCAATCTCTCTCAACAAAATTTAATCAGTACTGATATGTTCCCATGAAAAGTTTCAGTTTCAATAAATCAGCATTTTCCAAGGAAAAAACATCTGGTTGGAAAACTCCCAGCCCACTCACATCTCTGCTATCAGCTACAGAAAGTCAATATTATTCTCCATCATCAGGACCGCCTCTACACTCCAATTTTTAAGAAAGAGAAACTAAGGTCCTGATAAAGCGTAAGATTCTTCTCAAAAGTGCCTGAATGATTGAAGACCCCAGAAATTTCATAGGACGCCTGTTCCAAAGTCACTTGTAAGCTTTTGAAAATCCCACCCCAAATCTATCATCTTGAAGTCTGCTCGATTTTTAAAGTCTGGGGTTAAAAAACACAGCAAAAGCCAAACAAAGGCGTATTTAAGACCACACAGCAAGAGCATACTGTCCACACTTGTGATGAGAAAAGAAAGTTTTGAACAGTCTTCTAGCCAAGGTATGGGTAGGGCAGCAAATCCAGGCTCTTTGCAAGATATACTAATGGAGGTAACTCTTTTTTCCCCCTAAACAGCCATATACATCATTCGTCCACAGTTCCACTCATTTACCAAAATTATTTGAACTGCCCAAAGCCACAGCAGGACCCCTGCCAAAAGGAGATGTTTGGGCCATCATTACCCACAGGTGTATTTTAGCAAACTTCATTGAGCTCAGCTGGCAGAAGCTATGGAGGAAACCATTCCTCTGTATATTGGCCATTCGCAGAACACCCAAAGCAGACCAGCACAAACTGCCAGCAGCAAACCTGACATACTCATAGCCAACTGAGAAATGTGGGGGAAAACAAAAGGGCATTCTGAGTTGCCCACATCCTCTGTTCTAATTGCTGAAGCAACCTATTCAGCAGAGAGCTTTGGGAAAGCTCAGTATTAAATTGTCATTTTGTCAATAAAATGTAATTTCATCAATAGTACGTCCAGGTGGCCAAATGTTTCTGCATAATTAATTCAACAGATGCATTAAGGAATGTTAGATTGTTATACACAATATTAATCAAAAAGTGCTGTCAATATAAGCACCATATATAAACCCAGCTAAGAAAACTACAAACCTGTTAAAAAAAACACTAAGCTCTTTTTTTCCAGGATGATCCTTCAATCTAAGGAGATGTGGATTCTGCTACTGAAAATGCCATTAAGAAAATAGCATGATGGCCCCTGGAAGTATATTATTTAATTGCCCAAACTGTTTCCTTATCAGCAGGGCTTTACTAGGACCTGAACTTACATTGTACTGTGTGATACACAGGGATCACTGAGACCAGAGCCTCAAAGCAAGCAGGATTTGCGGTTCTTGGGAGATTCTACAATTTTGGCATTTGGGTTTGTTCAGGATGAAAATAAATAGCAAAATGTTTTAAAACTGTCTGAGAAACTATGGCTTTGCAAATACACCGTCAAGTCAAGTGAAAGCATTTTCTTGCTGTTTGGATTGAAATTCTTTGCCATGTAAAATTTTTACAAAGGCAATTCTGCAATAAAAATGAGTGTACCTAATCCCAGGACTGTCAGAAATCTCTCTGAGTGCAGCAGTGGCCGATCACACAGGTATTGATCACCCCTAACCTCCCCCTCTCGATGCTGACGTCCTCTTTGCATGGCACTCTCCAGAAGCTGCCTCTTGCTTCCCGCTACCCCTCCCCATCCCTGCATCGCAGACCTGGACCCCTTGCCTCATCCTCCCCATCCCTCCTCGCCTCCCGCCACCCTTTCTCTTCTCCCAGCTTTAGCATCTCTGGCTCTGGGGTCCCCTCAGCTGCCTCCATCATGTCCAGCTCTGAATTCCCCCTGCGAGCCCTCACTGCAGGTGCGGTACCCACAGGGCTCGGTGAGCATCATTCACCCAGCTCCGTGCTGCCACTGGCTCCTTCCTCAGCCCATTTCCCTTGCTGCGCTTGGGTCTAACACCTCGCTCCTCCAGCCCCTCCTGCTGCAGTCTATGGGAGACAGAAAAAGCAGTGACAAGGAGGGAAATCCTGCTCAGATCCTGACCAGAGTTATCTCCGGAGCAGAGGCAGTCACTGGGAAACACAGATGAGCAGGCAGCATAGCTCACAGAGGAGCTGCTTTTGAAAGTTTTATGATTTGGCCAAAGGCTGGGTGTGTGGGATCGATGACAGGAGGTGTGCCCCATGCCAGGGGGGACCTAATCCATACCAGCTATGGCCATAAATCACGGCTCAGAGGGCATGCAAACACCCTCACTGGAAAGACTTGAAGCCCGGTGAAACAATGACATTATTTCTTAACCTGGGTCATGGAAATGGCTGAGCCATTTTTGCTGACTTAAAAAAATGAAAAGCAGGCAGATATTTTAGCTCAGGCATTTCAGCCCCCATTGATCAAATGCAGTGAAATTAGAAGCAAGTAAAAACAGGTCTTAGAAGGGGTATTTGAGGCGTATTTATTTACAGACAAAATCAGCAGCTCTGCCAGTAGCAGCAATAATTCAGGCAGCGAAATTACAGTATTGGTCTCACTCTTTAGAGAGGTACCGCAGTACAAGGCTCAAGGGGACCATGCAGCAGCATCTACAGGAACTGTGTTGAGTTTTATACTGATGATATATCTGACTATTTTCAGGAATTTTTCAATCATTTTATTTGCATAAACCATTCTACCATGTAAATATCTCCACTGTCATCACCACAGCTGCATGAGCACAGCAAATTAGTTCCGCTCTTAAAATTGAGCATTTTATTCTGAAGGTAATAATATGAACTTTAAACGATTTTCTAACCTTCCATAATCAAGATCATGTTCTAGAAATTTTCATCAGAGATGTTATCAATCCCATTACCTTCCTGTAATTATTTCCTATCCTTAACATGGGAAAATTGATGTTACAAACTGTTATCTGTCCCCAGAAAATTATAGGTGCCACAACAAGTTGCCACGTTCTGCACAAATAAGCCAGTAAAGCAAAGAAAGCACTTAAGATTTATCTATTTTATTTGTGTTTGATATTTTCAGTGTGTCTGCATTTTAAATGCATTTTAATGTAAAGGTTAATGGAGTTTTAATAAAGGGCAGATGGCTACTCTAATTGCAGAACACCCAGCCTACTCTCTTAAAAACCTCTTTAGCTGGCTAGACAGATATTAATAATTCTGAATGCCATTAGAAAAAGCAGAGGTTTGAATCAAACGATTCTTCAAAGTTAAATTTATTATTAAACCAAAACTGCAATTATTGCATACATTTTGCAAAGAAAAATTGTATTATCAATATATTTCCCATCAAGTGATCCTGTGAACTCTCTATTATCTATTATCTCTGGCTGAATTACGCATACTGAAGCACCAGATGTTGAACTTGCTATTATACATTGGTTTTTATCCAGATGTCAACTTCCAGCCTTTATGTTTTGTAATTCTCTAAACATTTTGCTTGTCACACAGTCTCCTCCCCGCTTCACCAATTTGCCCTGGTTTTTGCCAGAGTGTGGTTCCTGGGTCACACAACATGATGCATGCACATAGCAATCCCTGGTATGTGCTTTTAAAAGAAGAATGAAGAAAAAGGAAACATAAAGCATGAGCTATTTTGTGCTAGGCCCTGTGCCAAGCAGAGCCTCCTGCCTCCAGAAAATACAGTGAAAGCAAACCGTACCCATGAATATCTCCAGTTCACTGGGAGTGGAAGGTGGCCAAACACTGCGCAGGACTGAAAAAGCCACAGGTACGAATCCTGTGTAGTTTATCACCAAAACGAGTTGCTTCTTTAAGCATTTAGGGTCAGGCATTTCAAAGTCCCGATTCAATGCTCTGGTGTGAATCTGAAGTCACAGCAGAATAACCCCGTGACTCCTGAAATAATTTAAACTGAACAGCCATCTTCTGCTATAGAAATAATTTCTCTCACCTCTTCCTGCCCCCGCTGCAGACCCCTCCGCAGGAGCCCATGTACACCATAACCATCACCATCACCCGCTGAAATTAGCAGTTACATTAACAAGGTTTTGAAATATTGGCTGGAATGCGGTTTGGGGCTCTACAATGGAAGAGAAGTAAGTTTTATATCATTTTATGAATGGACATTAATCAATGCTAAATCACAATGAGAGTCTTATGGAATCACATATTACAATCTCCTAAATCGCAGGAGGAACCTGCCATGATTAATGTTACTACAATGACACTTGATACAATTAATAGTGGGAGCAGTTCACGTTTAGGTTTTGCCACATTAGGTGCTTTTTCTGAGCCCACCATGAATGGAGGGGACCTTTGGAGCCCAGGCCAGGAAACAATTGTATTTGTCACATTATTAATCTGCCCTTATGATTCATCTTTTATCCTTCCTGACGTTTATGTTGTTCCTCTGAGGTGCACACGGGAGGCCCAAACAATCCCAGAGCTGAGCAGCATGAAGGTGAGGAGAGTCTTCACGTGTCTCCTGGAAAGGTGGCAGATATCCCACCCTCCATCCACATGGATCGGCTATTTCTCCAAATAATTCCTCTAAAATCAATTCCAAGAAGCCTTGGCTGGTTGGAGAGGGGGTCCCATGGAGGCAGGGCTGGAGGCTGAGGCTGGGACCACCTGAACCTCTGAAGCTCAAGGAGGCCTCCAAAATCTACATATCCTTGGGGCACTCCCATTTGGAGGGACCAGTGGCACAAGGTGAGTTGTTAGATAGCAGAGCACAACTCTGCCTGCTACAGGGATGAGTCTGCACCCAGCTTTTCTCTGGCGAAGCCCACAGCTATCAGGGAGAGGTTCAGCATGGGGGGTGACTTCTCCATTCCAGGTGCTCAGCACAAGCCAGCAACAGGCTACCCAGAAAGCCTGTCACGGTGAGAGATGTCCCAGGTCCCTATTTATAGATACAGTATCTGAGACACATAGCCCCTGCAGTGGCCCCCAAGCCCTCGCACGCTAGAGAGTAGGATGAGTTGGGCTGGAAGCGAGAAGTGAAGAACCAGGAGACCTTGGTGTTCGTGTCCATCTGCACTAAGGGGGACCACCAGTAGAATGGGGAGCAAGGAGCAGAGCATGTGTCCCACAGCCCCACACAGTCACAGCCCAGCCAGCCTTGCCTGTCCCCACAGTGCTTCTGCCAGCCTGCTCCTGGGGGGCTGCTCCCCCAGATTTTGCCTGTTCAGGTGCCCGCCTCCATGACTGGGGAGGTCTCCCCATGACTCACAGCACCAAGACAGAGCCAGCCCAGCTCATGGAGAAGGAGGGACTGCAAAGTCTGTGAATCCTCTGAGAAACGGGGCTACACTGGATCAGGGTGACCCTCGAGAGGAGTTAAGTAAGCTGACCCACGGTGCCCACCCTGTGCAGCTCTCAGGGGTCTTTCCTATGGGGGAGAGGGGAGCAGAGAAGGTGAAGGAGCACCGTGACCCCATTTGCTTCTGGTACAGGAGGGATATGCATGTCTCCCATCCATCCCCAGCAGTGCTTTGGGGGAGCCCCACGGACTACCCCAGTCAGGAGGGGGCTGGTTAATTTAATACCCCATTATATGCATTTAATATGCATTTAATACCCCATTATCCCCACTTCAGTCCCCAGCAGAGGCTCCTGACCCGGATAGGCAGCAGGGGGTCCCCTGCGCAGCCCTTCGCTCCATTCTCCGGCAATACCGTCTGCCTGGGGAAGGGATGGGGGTAAGTGGTGAGCAGGGGAGGGTTTGTGGGGGGACCCCGAAAGCACCCGGGGCGGTGCTGGGAGAAACATTCCGCAGCTTGTCCCCGAACCCGCCGGCTCTGTCCCGGAAGCTCCGTTTTTCCCAGTGCGGCTCAAGCAGGGGCGCAAGCGATTTTCAGAAACGCCCCTGTGCGCAGGCACCGCGACCGCGTTCCCGGGGAGTGTGGAGGGGCAGCGGTGCGGCCGGTCCCGGGTGCGTAAAAATACCCGAGGTGTTTCCAAATGATGCATTTAACCAGATGTTTAAGACGTATGAGAGAAGAGTAGTTAAAACCCACATTATATAGTTCTGCTTAGTCTAAAATTGCATGCGCTGACCCATATATTTTAAGCTGCAAACGGACTCCAGTCATTTAAAATATTGCAACGTCGATAGGACTAATTAATTGGAAATAAGAAACGAAAGAATACAATTAAACGAGGAGAGAATCATTTTCTAATTTAATAGCGGGACATTTATAAAGATCACAAGCTAAAAGGCATAGAATGATCCTATCGACGGAGTGTTAAATCAGCACAGCTGGAGGGGGGGCACGGCCCGGGCCCCGGCCCCAGCCCTAGCACTTCTCCTCTTTCTCCTCCTCTAGGAGGACGCTATTTCCTCCTCGATCCCCGCGGAAAGCCGCGCTCTGGCCCTCTCCCGCGGAAGCCCCGGAGCGGTAGCTCCCCATCGGCGCAGTGCCCTCAAATATCGGTGATATTTTATTAGCCCCCATTTCCTAACAATAATTTATTGCGATAAAACAGACACCCGGGGTCCTCTTAAATTGTCTTTTCATAATGAATAAATTTAAACTGGCTAATTAATATATAAACTAGCCCAATTTGTCAGGTTGATTTGTATTTTAGTTAATTGTGAAAGTAATTACCACACGGGCAAATTAACAGCTTTCTGGAAATGACCAAGGCAGGGTTTTTATTTCCTTCCTGGGTGAGGAAAATTCATTTTTCCCAGCTCTTGATGTGATGAATAAAAGTCATAAATCTGGGTGATTGGTGCAGGCAGAGTCTAAATGGCTTCATATTTCATTTTAGGTTTAATAGAAATATTCATGCTCTGTTTTAATGAAATTAAATTGAAGGGGGGTGGACTGAGAGGCTGTCGGCCGGGGCTTAAAGGGGCAGCGCACATTGGGTGGGCTTTTTGTTGTTTTCTTGTGGATAAGCAAAACCCGTCGAGCTTTCGTTATTCCGGTTAACAACCCGCGCAGGTGATCGCAGCCGTGGTTGAAACGCATTTATATTATTTTGCTTGATGTTATGGGAAGAGAAAGTCCAACAGGAGCCAGGCAAAACTTTGGAAGATGGCTTGAGGGAAAAAAACACCAAACAACGAACAAACAAACAGAAAAACCCAAACACAAAATAATAACAATAAGGCATCCCGGCCTCCCAATGCGGGGCCAGCTTTTTCCCTCCATATACGGGGGTTTGCGTTAGGGAAAGGTTTTAGGCGCTTCCTTCTCACTGGGAGTGACATTAATGCCCTTTGCCTGGGAGGGACGCGCAACGGCGGTCGCCTCCGGGCACACAGCTAGGACGGGATGGGCACCCAGCCGCCTGTGTGACGCCCGGACCCCTCCCGGGATCCTTGTCTCCTTTCCCGGGCTAAAAACGCCCAGGTTTGCCAACGCCCAGGCGGTTTCCAAGTACCCAGGGCCGGTTTTGCCAGCCCGAATGCCCCGAGGGGCTCGTTTTCTCCCCAAAAGAGCCTCTTCCCCACACACGCCCCTGTGCTCGGGACCACCCCCCCGGGCCGGGGAGCCGGAGCTGCTCCGTAATGGATCTGATCTGTGACTTGTTGATTTCCCCTGAGCAAATACGGCTTTGATGCAGTCCCGGCGAGAGTGGTTAGCTGATGAATTGACAAAAACTAATCAGCTTTATTGGGAAACAGGTTAAGGGCAGCAGAGTGTCAATAATTCTCCGGCTGACCCCCTCATCCATTAAGAGAAGCAGGCTGATTAGACCGAGAAGACCCTGTGCTTTTTGCACTGAAATTGCTTTCATAAACTCACCATTATTAGCAGTCAATGCAAGCGACTAATTTAGAGGAGACATCCCGAGGATGTCACATTTATCAGGGAGGTTTATGTATCATTATCTCATTTACAGAATGTCGCAGTGTAATATGTGTTTTTGGCAATAACGCTGGACCCGCGCCCGCTGCTTGTAACGGCTCTGGAGAGACCGTACGGCGTGGGGAGACCGGGGTGTGTGGGGGGTCATTCAGAGGACGGAGCCCCCCGACTCCCCAGCGAAGGGCTCTGGGCGCTTCGTCCTTCCCACCGGGTGCCCCCCTTCCCTCCCGGTGCCATCCGGGGTTACCCCACGGCCCCACGCACGGCCCTGGCTGTTCAAATGGGGAGATCGGCATCTGTTTGCCCATGGCCGGGGCAGCGCGGGTCTGCTGAAAGGGGACCACCCGGAGGTGTCGGCGCAGCGCGCTCCTTGCGCTATCTCCGCCGAGATAACCGCGCATTGTTGGCTCCCGGGCAATATACTGGATCAACACAGGTGCGGGAGCCGCGGGGAGTTCAGCCGGCCCGGATGCCCTGCGGCACCTGGGGGGGTGGGGGGGCAAACACAGGGAACGGAGCGGAGCGGAGGGAGGAAAAAATACATTACAACGAACAAAAAAGAAAAAATAAATTAAAGAAGAAATAAAAGGAAAAAAAGACTAAAAGTAAAATTGAAAGAAAAGAAGAAAAAAGGAAATAAACAAAAAAGAAAGAAAATTTAAAAATAAACAGGAAAAAATAAATTAAAAAAAATAAAAAATATTTAAAAAAAAAGAAAGAAGAGTAGAAAAAAAAATGGTACTCGATTAAAAACCAAAAAGGTCAGAAAGGTCTGAAAATCGAAATCCTTCTCTAAATGCTCCCCCCCGGGTGGGAGAGCAGCCTGGGAGCGATGAGGAGGGTGAAGGCGAGCGGCCGCGGCGGTCGCGGCCCGGCCTGGCCCTTTGGGGTGCTCCCGAAGGGCTGGGGCTGCGGTGGATGGAGGAGCCCGGCCTCGGCAGCGTCTCTCGGGCCCGGCTCGCTGCTCAGCTGAAGCTTGCGGGTCGCTTTTACCCGCGTCTATCATCCAAAGGGTGCCTGAGTGCGGCGCCGGACCGGGAGCCGAGGGGTACCTGGACGGGACAACCCGCCGGAGCCCACCCCGAGAGGCGGCGGTGGAGCAGAGCAGGGCGGGCGACGATGCGAATGCGGCCCTCGCCCCCTCCAGCTCCCCAGCGGCTGTGTTCACAGCACCGCGCACCTCTCCCGCCCACCGCGGACACGAGTCCCCACCCGTGTCCTGAGCGCAGCGTTGCCCTCCCGGCTCTCTGCTTGCGCGGGGTGATTTCCCCCCTCCTCCCCCAAACTGCCCCGAGAAGCGGCCGCAAAGTGATCTCAGTACGTGCGGAACGAGCCGCTCAGCCCGGGCACTGCCGGCCCGGGCGTCAGGAGTTGTCATCGGCGGTGCCCGGGTCGCCCAGCCGGTGACAGCCGCGTCCCCGATTCCAGCGGGCTGGACGCCACTGCCCAGGATGCACTGAAGGGAGGCGACCCTCAGCCCCGTCGGGGTGCAGGGAAGGAGGGGCGGGACCAGCATCGCCTCTGGAGATGGGGACAAGCCCTCGTTCGGGACACTTGCTGCCGTGGGGCTGCCTCATGTGTCGGGCCCAAAGTGTCGTTCAGGGGTAAACGTGGGTTCAGCTGGGAGCCCCGGCGGGAGGCAGCAGCCCCCTGGCCCTCGGAGCCCGCCGGTGGCCTGGCAGAACCGGAGAGACTCGTAACAACGATCCCGCGGCTCGGTTTCCCCCCTCTCCTTCCGCAGAGCCCGGGGAGCTGGGGGCACGGTGCTGTGAGCACCTGCGGGTGTGGGCTGTGCGCGGATGCATGTCGAGGCTCCCGGTGCGGGAGCGGCTGTTGTGCGGGTCCCGGCGCATCTGCTCTGCCTGTACCCATGTGCGGTTGTGGGGTCACTGGTGTGCGGATGTTGCCTGCCACGGCAGTCTGCCGAGAGCGATTGGGTCTGGCCTGTACACGTGTGTCTGTGTGTCTGCTGTGGTTGTATCTGTGTGCCTGCTGTAGTTGTGGCCACGTGTCCGCCCTGCTCGTGTCTGTGCACTTGCTGTTGTTGTGTCTGCATGTCTGACCTGCTTGTATCTGTGTGTCTGCTGTGCGAGTGAGTCCGGAGGCTCCAGTCAGAGAGGTCAAGAAAGAGAAGAGTCGGTGCAGGAGAGAAGGGGAATATCAGAGCACAGAGCAAAAGGCGCGTGTGTGTGTGCCTGTGTTCACATGTGAATACCTATGTGTGTGCACGGATGTGTCTATGTGTGCGTGCGCACACCCCGCAGAGGTAGCTCCAGGCCCACCGAACAGCGGCGGGAAGGGGAGCAGGAGCAAAGCTGTCGGATATTTTGTTTGTTGTACCGGACTCTGTTTCCTCCTTCTCTCCCCTTCTTTCGCCTATTTCCTCCCTCCTTTCGCTGCTTCCAGGTTTCTCACCCCGGGGCACGGACGGGAGAAACAGCGCTCCCTTGCCGCGGTGGCACCGCCGCCCCTGGGGCACGAAGCCGGCCGTCCCGGGGGGGTTTACGGCGACGCGGCCGCCAAAGGGCCATTTCCAGCAGCCGGGCTCCTTCTGCCCAGGGCTGGCAAAGGCTCTTCGAAGGAGGAGCGTGTTTACCCTGGCAGCGGTCCGTAATGCTGCCTGACCTCCCGCTCACACCGCCTCACCCTGCGCCCTCCCCCCCCCGGGAAAAGGGGGAGCGACCTCTCGCCCCTCTCTTTCCCTTTTCTGTTCGGGCCTGTTTGTGTTAGATAAGCAGGTCTAATAACGCTGTTGACAAACCCGGGGGCTGGTGGCAGGCGTGACTCCCTGACCCCCAGGTGTTTATTCTTTCCGACTCGTTAAAAAGCGGTCGGCGGCACGTTTACGGCAAATATTTGCCGTGTGCGGGAACGGTGGAAAGCGATCACTGAGCAAGGGGCGAGAGACCCCTCGGCCAGCAGGGCCAGGCAGGCCCGGGGCTGACAGCGCTGTCCCCGTGGAGTGCAGCCGGTGCTCGGTACCTACCCCGGACTATCCCCCCCCGCTACCCGCAAGCGGCCGGGGGAAAAAGGGGGTGTGGAAGGGGGCGGGCCTCCCCCCCGCTCCTCCGTGACAGGTGGGCAGCGGGGCCAATGGCGGGCGAGGCCGCAGCGGCGCCGGCCCAATGGGAGCCGCCTGCGGCCCTTGAAGGGGCGCGCCGCGGAGCTCGGCCGCACTGCCGCCCGCCGCCGCCGGGAGACGCGGCCGGCCCGGGGCAGCCCGCTCGCCGCCGCTGCCCTCCCCCGTTCCCGGCCCAGCCCGCCCGCGCTCCCATGGAAAAATCCAAAAATTTCCGCATCGACGCGCTCCTGGCTGTCGACCCCCCCAAGGCGGCGGCGGGGCAGAGCTCGCCGCTGGCCCTGGTCACCTCGCTGGGCGGCAGCGGCAGTAGCAGCAGCGGGAGCGGCAGCCCCCCGTCCTCTTCTTCTTCCTCTTCTTCCTCCTCCTCCTCCTCTTCATCCTCCTCTGAGCATCCCGCCGGCGGCCCCGCCGACTGCCTGCGCACCGATAGCCCCTCTCCGCCGCGCCTCCTGGCCGCACACTGCGCCCTGGTCCCCAAACCCGGCTTCCTGCCCGGTACCGGCGCACACTCGCACCACCACGCCTCAGCGGCCGGCATGGCCCTGGGATTGCACCCCGCGGCTCCCGGCGGCCCGGGCATGCCGGCGCAGGCGGCTCTCTACGGGCACCCTGTGTACGGGTACTCGGCGCTGGGCGGGCAGCACCCGGCACTCTCCTACCCCTACTCGCAAGTGCAGGGAGCGCACCCGGCCCATCCCGCCGCCGACCCCATCAAGCTCAGCGCCGGTACTTTCCAGCTGGACCAGTGGCTGCGGGCCTCCACAGCCGGCATGATCCTCCCCAAAATGCCTGACTTCAGCTGTGAGTATCTGCCTCCCTCTGCCCTGCAACCTCGTCTCCCTGACCAGCATCCCTGTCCCGTCCCGGTGCTGGGGCCTTCGGGGAATTGCCTCTAGGAAAGAGGGAGGGAAAAATCCCTGCCCTGGCGTAAATAAGCTGCAAATTTAAACCGGAGGCGACATTTAGTATTGTGGTTTATTTAATTATTTATTTAATTAATTTTTATTAGAAGGAGGAAATAGCGATCCACAAAGGGGACCGGGTGTTGAGGCTCGCCCAGTGCAGCCTGACTTTTCCCGGCAGGATAAACAGCAAGGTGGGAAATCGGTTCCTGCCTGTTCCTGCCGTCCAAAGGGTGCAAAACCCATCGGGGAGGGGCGGGCAAGGCAGGGGCAGGAGCCCTCTGGACTCCTCCAAGAGCCTAGTCTCAGTGTGTATCCTCAAAAGCGGATTGGTAGGTCCTTCCGCTTAGTCGCCATCCTCAATTTTATTTCTCTTTTATCGGAAGCGGGCTCATAATAATTATGGGAGGCTCTGATGGGAGCATAGGGAGCATCTGGGGTTAGCCAGAAATTCGGGGTTCCGCGTTCCCTGGGGCTCATGATGGGACACCAAATAAATGGAGTCGGAACGGTTTCCGTTTTGGGCTGGGAATGCAGCGTTGAAGCAGACAATCCGCGGCCAAGGCGCGCTGCCGAGCGCTAGGCCTCGCGGCGGTGGAGAGAACCTTGCGTGCATCTGTTTTAGGCAAAGATCATTTTCGGAGGTGTGAGCTCTCTGTGGGAATGGCCGATTTAACAATACCGGAGGTGTAGTTTTACCAAAACCGTGCCAGGAAAAGAATTGCGATTTTTTTTTTTTAGTGTGTTGGGTTTGGCTTTTTCCCCCTCCCCTTCTCATACTCCACGCACACATTCGCAGACAAAAAAGTCCATTGTTTTCCCTCGAATTGGGGTTGTTTAGACTGGAACATTCAGGAAGAAAGAAAAATAATTAGGAGAGCTGTCGGAGCCCTGCCTCTCAAACAAGGAGCAGAGCGGGAATAAATAACGGGAGAGAAACGAGAATGAAGCCTCGGAAAATCACACTGCAGTGACAAAACCTCCCCGGCGCAGCTGCCCGGGAGCAGACACTGTCCTCCTCTGTCCGGCCTCCTTAGAGAGCTGCTCCGAGAGCGGCCCTGCCTCGGGTCTGGACGATTTTTTCCTAAACCAAATAAGCTGAAGTGCCGAAATGCTTCGAGAAATGGGCAGCAGCGCTGCCGCGATGCATCCCCGGTGGTGTTCGGGCCCCGCGAAGGTGCTCAGCCTTCCCCCAGCCCCTTGGCTTCCTTCTTGCCCATGCCCCGGTCTTTTATATGTATTTTTATACATATGTCCATACATATATCCCCGTGTCTTTAATAATTATATAATATAATATGTAATTATATAATTATATCTAAATATTATCTATTACATATGCACACACAGAGTCCTTGAGTTGAATTATTATTTCCGAACGTGGACAATACGCCGCTTTTACTGTATATTCTTTTTCCCCTGTTCAAAGGCAGTTTTCCAGACCTCGGCACTGATTGACACTCTGACGGGCAGCCGGTGCTCCTGGCTGGCGGGAGGGAGGGGTGCCCGCTGCAATCCCGTTAATTAAACGGGTATGGGCGGACTGGGAGTGCGGCGCGTTTAACTAAAACATTAAATGGAGCGAATTGCTGCTCCCCGGAGAGCTCGGGATCTCTTCGCCGCAATCCCCGCCTCCGTTTTATTGTCTCGCATTTGTTAGGCTCTTGGGAAATCAAGAGACATATTTTTATTGATTGAAAAGATTTAATTGTTTTTATTTATTTGGTCCCTGTGTGGGCTGCGCTGACACTGTGCCGGAGGCTGGGGGATATCTCTCACTCTGTCCGTGCGCCGGTGGATAACTGCCCATCCTTGCTCCAATTCCCCTGTCCCTGCTTTTCCTGCCTCCCTCCTTCCTGCCTCATCCCGGGGGCTGCGCGGCAGCGGTGGGGCGGCTCCGCGCTCACCCTCACCCCTCGCTCTCCTTTCCCAGCCCAGGCACAGTCCAACCTGCTGGGGAAGTGCCGCCGGCCGCGCACGGCCTTCACCAGCCAGCAGCTGCTGGAGCTGGAGCACCAGTTCAAGCTCAACAAGTACCTTTCCCGGCCCAAGCGCTTCGAGGTGGCCACGTCGCTGATGCTCACCGAGACGCAGGTGAGTCCCGGCCGGCGGGTGGTGCTGGTGGCGGGGTGGGTGCTGCCGCCGGGGGGGGCGGTGAGTGAACTGGTGTGTGTGTGTGTGTCCCCGTCTCCCCCAGGTGAAGATTTGGTTCCAGAACCGTCGCATGAAGTGGAAGCGCAGCAAGAAGGCGAAAGAGCAGGCGGCACAGGAGGCCGAGAAGCAGAAGGGGGGCGGCGGGGAGGACAAGGGGGATGAGGATTTGCTGCTGTCCGCCCCGGAGAAGAGCGGCGGGAGAAGAATGCGGGAGCTGCCCGACAGCGAACCCGAGGATGAGGAAGAAGAAGAGGAGGAAGAGGAGCCGCCGGCGGCCGGGCGATGCTGCCCGTACCACTCCTCCGACTGCTCCGAGGCGGACGAGGAGGACACGCAGCCCCGGGGCCGGCCCGGAGCCCCGGCGCAGCCCCAGTGAGCCCCCCGCACGCCCTGCTCCCTCCCGCCGGCGTGAGCCCTGCCGCTCTTGATCGGCACCGGCCCCGGCCCCGCTGCCCTCCTTGGTCCGACCCCTCCAGGCATGGAGGGGGATGGAGAAGAGGATCCTCCGCATGCCGGGCGGGAAAGAGGATTTACGGTGAATACAGTGTTACTGACTGAAAATCAGTCAAACCTTGACTCCCCCCCATCCCTACCCCTTGGAAGTGCGTTCCTTTTGCTGAGTATTGGAAATGTTTTGTTCTTACTATATATCGGGAAAACTGTTTATGTCATGAACGTTAAAACTGCTGGAAATCTCAATACTGTCTTTATTTTTGTATATCATATTTATAAAAAAGACAAAAAATGACCTTTACTTATGCATGCTAAATTATTCCCCAAGCCCTCCTCCCCCCCGAGCGGCGGGGTGGAAAATAAACGGCGTTTTGTACTTGAGAGGTATGAGCGCTCTGTGCGGGGGGAGCGGGGGCTCTGCGTTCTCCCGGGCTGGGGGGTGCCTGTGCTCCGGCTGAGGAACCGGTTTCTAACACCAACTTAATTCGGCGCCGTATCTAGTGTTGCCGTGGGTCTTTCTGAGACGGGGGAGGAACCGAGACGGATTCACACACACTCCCCCTTCTGCCTCGGTTTTGGTTCGCTGCTTTCCCCTCATCCCCACCCGGAGCAGCGTGTCTCACCCGCGAAGCGGCTCCGGCGCTGGGAGGGGGGAGCCCAGGCATCAGTGGGGTCCCTCTTTCCTTCTCTTCCGGGGCTGGTTTCAAAGGGGGCTCGGCTGGCAAAGAAGCGAGGGTCTCCCCCCGCACCGGGGATGTTCCCCCCCCGCTTCCCGGCGGCCGCTCCGGGAGTGAAGCGCGGACTTTTCGCTAACAGCGGGATTTACCTCGCCAATAAATTTGCGGATCAATTCATCCCTGTCAGCGCAGCTCTTCTCCAAATCAATTATAGCGAATTTAAATATAATCACTGGCTCATCCCCACCAGCTCGGGGCCACGTCTGGCAATTCATCCGCGCTCATGAGTTACGGCGCGGCTCAGCTCCCTCTCCCCCGCAGGGGCGCGGAGGCACCCGGCGGAGCCTGAGGGTCCCGGCCCCAATATCGCGAGTGCCACCGCTCCCTGTATAGCCCCTGAGGATGGGAAGCTCTGAAAATAGGAACGTTCCTCCTCCAGCAAGCCTTAAATACATATATGTATATATGATTTTTTTGTTTGTTTATCTTAGCCCGCGTTAACCTTCCACAAGAGAACAGCACGGCCCCTCTAAACGGCTTCTATAAAAATCCGGCCCGTGAAACACGGGCTGTAGGTGCAGGAGATTCTGGCATGGGATTATGCAGAGGAAAAGCGTTCCCCACCGCGGAGAGCTTCAGGTGGTGCCGCCGGAGGGGGCATCTAGAGACAACGCGGTTATTGCCTTACCGGCCCTGCACACCGGGGTAAATCATAAATCTGAATGGATCCCGTATGTCAAAAAACTTGGTCGGGATAAACTTGACTTAGCCTCACTCTTGTGCGCACACAGTCGCACCTCAGGCTCTGATTTCAATTTGTAAACGATTTCCTTTCGGCCGCAGGTTGTAGAGTATTTAAGCGATTGGAAAATAAAGGTATTCGTTGCTCTGCGATTTTCCACGCCGCTGCTGCAGCTGCATCTTCGCGGGTGAACGGCCGCGTAGGGCCGCGCAGCCTCCTCTGCCCTGAACTCGACCACGTGTCCGAATCAATCACTTCCAGCAGGACTTACCTCTTGACTACACCTTAAATTATTTAAAACACACTGGTTTGGGGAACACATCATTATCTTTAAAGTTATTAATATAAAAAAATCAAGAGCTACCTGAGCTCATCCCCAAAATAACCTCCCTCAGCCATTAATTTCAAATTAAATATCCGCTAATTAAACTGCCAGACGTGAGCCACAGGGCCAGAAATACGCTGTAAGCCCAAGAGGTGTGTATCCAAACATGTCTCAGCCCTATGAAAACCAGCCTTGCGGGGTCCGGGGAGCTGCTCACAGACCCTGTATCAAAGTCCTACCGGTGTATTGTGTCTGTCTCAATAAAATTAATCTCTTTAAAGCCCTGCGTCTCACAAGAATACCTTCAGTGTTCCAGACTACAAGGGCAAATATGTTTTTCAGATTCTGGTTTTTATGGACGGATTAAAGTTTATTTTCCATAATAGGGCACCTAATAAAACTCATAAAGCTCTGTCAGTCTTACAGCTGGTGGCCTCATTTAACACTTTCACTTCGTAAATCATTTTACAACTTACCAGGTGTTTCCAAAACTGAGAGGAGAGGAGAGGAGGGGGGAAGAGAGCCAGGAGGGGGGGGGGGGTGGAGAAGAAATTAAAGTCACTTAAAGTATCGATCGGGTCCTTCGGCGGTGGGTGCGTTTGCGCTGTTGCTTGGAAGGGCTTCAAAGAAGGTGTCGGTCCCCACGGGGGACAAAAGCCTTTTAATCGGGATTTCCCACGCTCTTTTGAAGTGAGGAGGCTCGTCCCCACGTGCAGCTCAATCAAAGGCTCAAATCAAAGGTGATTAGCGGAGTCAGGGCACGCGGGCGACGTGCTCCGCCCCCCGCGGAGGCTCCGCGCATAGAGCGGCCCGTCCGAGGTGATGCCCCGGGGTTTGCCCAGTCTTGCAGCATCAAAGGGGCCCCGTTACCTGCTGCGGCCCCGGGTCAGTCCGAGGCCGGGCTGGGGACAGAGTTGACGCGCACTCCGCCTGAGCATCACATTAGGGTGCCCCTGCACCCAGGTACTCCTCACCCTGCCCCAGGGTCCTCATGCTCCCATCCTGTCGTTTCCCTCCCCGCACCCATCTGCAGGGTGCCCCCACACCCAGCCTTGTGGTCCACATTGGTGTCGGTGGGATTGCTTTGCCTTAAGTCTCAGCTCAGGCAGGGCTAGCAAGGCTTTAATCTAAAACCTTGTTTGTAATTTCATGTTTCGCTCGGTTCCCTCCCCCAGACACAGTAGGTAACAAGCCTCTTAAAACTTTCATTGCTGTACTTGAGAAGTAGTAAGTATGAACATGGACCTTTGGTAGACATTTTACTTTAAAAAGCAACATGGTTTAGGCATGGATGTCATTAACTGGCAATTTTATAAGCATTAAGTGCTAAAACAAAAGAACCAAAATAGGATCCATATGTTTGAGGTAAACCTGCTAAAAGTCTTTCAAATGGGAAACCATAAATATATAATCCCCCTCAAACTCTCCGTGAAACTGCTGGGAATGAAATACTTCACTAGCAGAAAGACTATTGATTATTTCTGACGCCCAAACTGTTATGCTCATCCAAAACTAAGGGATTAACATCAGGTTTTTCTCTAGTTCTTGGCAAGATCCTCGCCTATGCTCCCTCCTCCTCTGACACACCTTCCCTTTGGGCCTCCACCTCAGGCACCAGAGATGCCTCAGAGTGGTGAATCTCTGCACAGATGCCCTTTCTTTCCTAGCTTTCCCTTTGTGTGTTGTGGGTGCTGGGATAACCACCCCGTGCTTCAGCTGTAGAAGTAGAAATGTTACATTTAATACCTGAGCCATTCATCATCCCTGAGATGCGCAGGTTGCTTCTTGGTTGGCCGTTTGCATCCCGTGAACAGCAGTGCAGGACAAAGGGTGGAAGGGATGAAGGCTCCCAGGGGACCTTAGCCTCCCTTGGGCTTTTAATGTGACCAAATTACATAGTCCCTTCTGCCCCCAAAATGCTGGTTCAGGTCTGGCCAGAGTTCAACATCAATTGCACGTTACTCAGTGATTGCAATACAGCTTTTCTATTTTCCACTAATACTCATGCAGTTGGGATCATATTTGTGGTGGGTTGAGGTTGTCCTGGATTACGTGAGGTGGTTTTGTCTTTTCAGGGACTTTTGCTTTGTTTTTCTTGCCCTGAGGAGTGAGGGGCTGTGTAACGTCTCCTCTAAAGGGTCCTCTGCAAGAGCAGTGGACTCAGGAGGTGTTTAGTGTCTTGTTTTCCCCAATCTGAGGACTGAAGAACTTTATTTTAACTGAAGTCCTAGGGCTCTCCCTGTGTGGAAATGGAAGTGCCTGCATGAAAATGTGGGATCACTTGCAACATGTAGGAGGTCATAGTGGTCATCTAGTGGTCCTTCTCTGATCACCAGCTGCTATCAACATCAGGTTTTCAGCTTCCTTTTGGAAAAGAAACAGGTTTTGCTGAATTAAATCTAACTGGCACCGGTCTCTAAAACCAACAGATGAGAAGGATGACACCCTTTTCCTCCTGTACAACCAGCAGAGCCAGTGGCTTGCAGTGAATAGTGTAGCTGGAAGGCTTAGCTCCATTTTACTGCTTGCAGGACATTCGTAAGCAGATCACAATTTCCTCTAATTAATCCATTATTTGAAATTATTATTCACAGGACTTCTGTTAATGTTCTTGGCCGATGGTAACTTTTGGCAGGTGGGACTTGCGTCTGAAGAGGGAGCATGGATGGACAATGCAGAAGCCTCTAAAATTCAGCTCCCTCCTCCCTCCCTGCACAAAGGAGATGGGGATGGAGAATTCCTGTCCCCACCCAGCCCTGCTGGGCTGTGGGTACCATATCCATAAATACAAACAAAAGGCAGCCAACATGGGTTTTTAACCTGGGGATGGGGCAAGACAGCGATCCCAATTTAGAACAGCATCTCATGGAATGGGGCAGACTGTCCATGGCTCGGTATCCCCGGATGCCCTTTCTGGAAAGTACGTGAGAGCCAAGCAGAAGCTGCTGAGCCGCCTCCGGTGCTAATTTCTGCAGTGTAATAGTGTCTGGCAATGCTCAGAGGTCTGCTTAGACCATCTAATGATTCTTTTTGGACTTCAACATGATGAATCTATAAAGCATGTATTGCTGTAGCAGCTAGGTGCAATTTTAGAAATGTTAATGAGTAATTACATAAAGGTTGTCCACAGTCATTGATGTTAATCACTGTTCTTTTGCCAGAGATAATTAAGATGACACTTCAGCAGCCTCAGCCAGTGATTCCCACTGTCTCTGCTGCCTCCTTCTCCTTTCCCAGCTCCTGCCACAGCTCTTAACCCTCCTTCAGGGATCTTCTTGACTGCCTTCATTCCTCCAATGCTCTCAGCCCCCCAACTTTTGCAAAGGGCCTGATCGACTGTGGCCTGAGGATTTTATGCTGTATATGAGTATTTTGCATGGTCTTGTGACGGTGAGCTGAGGGTGCTGGGAGCAGCAGATTCAGCTGATGTGAAGCAGTGGTCTGCTGCCTCTCTACTGCTCAGAGCATAGCAGCACTCAGCTCCGTTCTGCAGGTAATTTGCTTACAGTGTATGTGCAAGTTATTCCACCTTTCTTTGCCCTCCACCTCCTGGAACAGCTGTTTTTCTCACCTCTTCTGCCTTTTTGTGTGTCTTGGAATCCTCTGATGAAAGCATCCTAGGCAGTACTGATGATTATGGAGGAGCTGAAGTAACACCTGTGTGAGTAGACGGTTTGCCATAATAAAACTTATAAATTTTATCCACATACTCACTATTCAGCCTGTGGTCAGGTGCTGTTCAGTGTAACACAGACTTCAGGTGATGGGAAGCCCAGGATGGAGGTTTTAGTGGAGTCATGCCAAGGTGAGAAGGCCAACGTAGGTGTCTAAAGCTGGATCACTCCCAGGGAGCAGCAACTCCTGGCAGCTTGGGCCATGCACCATGGAGAAGACCTGTTCTGTTGAGCCTGAAGCTGCCCAGAGAGACACCTCTCTTATCACTACAGATCCTCATGGGTGCTCTTTGCTTTGGAGATGGGAGGAAGGAAGCTTTTTTACCAGCGAAGGATGGCGAGATACCCGAAACCCCCACTCCTTTATTCTTTCACATCCTCACCTTTAGGACTGAAAAATACATCTAGAGGTTAGATTTGAGATTGAGCAGCAGAAGAATATGCGATAATGTTGAAAAAGCTTCCATATTCTCTTCTGCAAAACCTGTTAGTTCTGTGCCTCTGGCAGCTGCACGTCAGTCCTGACTAGCCCTGGCTCCTCCCTGGAGGAGGCCATTGCAGGGAAAATGTTACTCAGCATCCATGAAGGTGTCAGAAATCTGGCTAGGAATAAAGATTTGCTTCTCCAGCCCTTAGCAGCCTGAAGGCTCCTTTAAACTCACAAGCCTGGTGTAAGGTTTCACAAGGCAGCCCAAGACACATGGATGCGATCTAGTGTCTCTCTGGATCTGATTCTCACATCGCTTTCAGACCACAGGTAAGGAAAACAAAACCCACATCAGCTTTCAAGCTGACCCACTGCCTGCTGCTCAAGCTCTGAAGGGGTGGTGAAGAGCTCCCTAGAGCCTCCCTGGACAGCCTTTATAGGAAAATAAAGGAAATACAGGAAAATGTAGTAAATGCCATTGCTGTCCCTGCCTTTCTGCACCACTTCCTGATCTCTGCTGCACAGTAGCTGCGTAATCCTTGGCGTAACAAGTATCTTCAGAAGACCAACGGAGTCAGTTTCAAACCATTTAGTTAGGGAAATTTGGAAAGTAAATGCCATCCAGGCAACATTTTAAGGGTGAACTGAACTACAGAGTAAGGTAAAAAAAAATCCATTCAGAATCTAAGGCTTTGGCTGAGGAGGAGGAGGGATGATTTTGTGAATAAGACGCAAGCCTAGGAAATGCAATCAAGATGACTTATTTTTCCCCAAGGTGACACCAAGTCAACTTGTTTTCTCTGTACTAGAAAAATGCATTGTTCCATCTCCTGACTGTAACAAAAAGCTGTTCCTGCAGTGGGCTTCACTGCCTGCTGACAATAGTCTGTTATTTCATGCTGGAGCCATGTGTACCTGTGCACCCAAGAGACTTGAGGGTATTCTTATCGTCTGAGAAGTAAAAAGCCCATAATGGAGTTTTTAATGAAAAAAGTGTCATGCTTGGAAGCCTTTCACTTATGAAATGAAACCACCATTTCACAGTTACTGACAGTAAGGACTTTGAAGGAACTATTCAGAAAAAGTCTCTATGTTTAATTTCACTCTGTACCTCTCATTCTAGTTACATTACTTGGACATTTTTGAATGTGTTCACTTTGAAGCCCTCCTTCACACAGCATGAGCTGATTTTGGTGTGTGAACTGTTTTGTCCTAGGACACAAGTTTTAAGGAATTTCTGGTGCCAGCTGGCTCTTCCTAAGCTTTTTCTCAGTAGACACTAATTTCATTTCCTTAAAGTGTTATTAGGGAAACCACATGATATCCGATTCTGAATTGTGCATGCATCTAAATTAGCGGAAGGCTACTGTAATTGGCTTTAAAGCAAGGATGCAGGTCACACCAGAATTTGAGGACAGCGCAGCTATTTTATATGAGCAGCTGTAATGTTCATGCCTGCAGGCCTCATGGTAAACTCAGCTTTACTGGAGGGGGAACGAAAGTTCCTCCAAGAGATGAAATCACAAGAAGTGGCATATGGTAAAAGAGTCATATCTCTACCTACCATTCCTGAAATCAGTCCAACCTGAAAGTCTTGGGTAAAACTTACACCCAGCCTTTGGAAAAGTGACTCTATGGATCAAATTGTCTCCTGAAAACAAAATAGCTTCATCTACTGCAGGAGAAAATCAAGGATTGATTCTTGCACACATGGAATGTAGCGGGGCACTAAGCCCCCCTTACACCCAATGCAACAAAAAGTTGAGTATTTGAGTTGCCACTCATGTATTTATTAAGCTGAAAGCACGGTCGTGCACATTTGGCACCACACTGCTCCCAGGCTGTAGCTTTTCACATGCAAAGTTCACCCATAGAACAATGCAAACCAAACGATCCCAGATGTGGTTTAAGCACAGTATTGGGTTGCACACCTTCGCTACCGCGAGGCAGGACAGACAGTACAGACCTGCTTGCGTCTGCGCTTTTGGAGCACGACTGATACCAACTCGTCATCCCCGGTGTGTGGGACAATGGAAAAAAGTCAAGTTAAAATAGCCCTGCAGATACTTGGCCTATTCAGGTGCGGTGCTAAAACCCTGCCAAAAGGACTTGTGTATGATTTATCAGCGTAACACTCCAGCCAAAGCTAAAAACCAGACTTTGCTGCCCTGTTAATTCTGATACAGAAAACAGAGAAGGTTTAAAACAGCACTGTCCAGCTTAAAAGAAAACAAAAAATTGAAACCATGATAATAGCTGTGAGTGGATAGTGCTGTTTAAAGAGGGAATTGAGATCATCTGCTATATAGCTGAAAAAAAGGAAACATCCAGCATTTAGTTCAAGCAGGTCATGCTGTATTTTCCACTGGCTTGTCAGGAGTAAGGGTTAGTGATGCAGCTGTAGCTGCCTGGTGTATTTCCAGCATAGTGTATTTTTACCAACTGAAAGCCCATTTTTGCTCATGAGGTAGTAACTCCCCCAACCCTCCCTTACAAATGTATTTTGGACATTTTAAGTGCCATCTCCCTTATTGGAATGATCAGGCAACGTTTCTGATAGAGGCTTGATGCTGGCTAACACTTGATATGGAGAAATCTCGACATCTTTGTGTATGTGTGTTATTGAACATTTATTCCACAGCAAACAAAGCAAAACATGTCCAAGAATGGTGTAACTTCCCCAGCAAACTGCTGCCAGTCTGTGCTTTGTGTGCAGTGTTGCAGGAAGCCTCCTGCCAGCACTGGGACTTGCTGCTGTTATAGAAAGACCTCATAGCACCAACAGCCCTGCTATAAGGAGACACTTTGGCAGGACTAACTCTGGTGTGACAAGTTTTTTCTCCAGGGTTAAAAAAGGATGATACTTAAAATCATATGTTATATATGCACACATTTATGCATGTATATCACTAAAATATATATTAGAATTAAATATACAATAATCTCAGCTTTCCTTTTCACAATGTGCCTTTTATCTTTGGGATGCAACTGGACCACAGCAGTGACAGCTCGCAGATGCACGCGTCTGACCACCAGCACACTCTTGACAGGCCTTCCATCTCTGTCAAGCTGTAGCAATATGGTCAGGAGAACCATGATAAAAATTGTTAAACATAACAGAACCACCAACAGCAACTGTCCTCATACCTTCACTATAGCCTGGCAACAGATTTTGGCTTGAAAATTCATTTTTTTTAAAAAAAATAATTTATATTTATACATAAACGTGACAAGTGTAAAAGCTGCAGGCAGGTAAAATCTGTTTGCTTCAGGAACAAAGCAAGGGCTGTAATAACAGTTAAGTTTGAACAAAACATACTAGCTGGTTAGGATAAATAATAACTGATGCTAATCTCAGTGTAAAACAAATAGTAATTTCAGACTGTAAGGTTAGCAACACCTGCATCACACTGCCTCAGGCAGCTGCAGCAAGTGAGTAGACTCCAACCCATAAAACACAAGGCAATCCTGTCACAGGCAGCAAAGGTGGGCAGCTCTGACCATCAAGCAAAGTGTGCAAACAATAACCCATCAGCCTGGCACATTTCATCTAAGGAAGATGTTTCAACATCTATCTGGTGGAGCAAAGTTGCCTTAAACTCGTGGTTAGCACAATGTGCTTCCATTTATGTATTATTAAACCACAGACACGTTGAAACACTGGGTCTACCCAAATCCCTGCAAAAAAGGTAATGAATTAGGTGGCTGCTGCAGCCTGTGGGATGGGGGGTGCAATTTTTACTCACTGAGATCCCAAACATTCCACAGCAGCCAGTTTGTAGGGATTTGCACAGATTTTTTTGCCCGAGTCCAGTCTCCAGAACTAAACCACAAGGTTTGTGGCATGGCTGTTTGTAAGGGAGCTCTTTACATACACTATCCAAAAGTTGTGACTTTTGTAACCATCAAAATAGTGTCAATAATTCTGCTGCCTGTATTTTTGTTAATTGGTATGAATTTTAGCAATACATAAAAGTTTTTTTTCCTCTTCTGCCTGTTGCACATAAGATGTTTTGTATGCTTAAAAGCTGCTAACGGCATAAGACGGGCTGAAGCAAGCATCTTGCTTTGTTCTTTTAATAGTAATCTCTTCTGTGTTAGCTGTTACTGTGCTGGTTTAACCTGGGATTTTGAAACTGAGTGTCTCTGCTCCCAAGACATATTGTTCCCTATAACTCACCCTCTCCATCAGATAAAAAGTGAGAAAACCGCTGGCTGCTGGCAGCTGGGGGAAGCACTCCTTTGCCTGAAAACGTTACTCATATGATTGAGCAAGCAGAGTATTCTATATTCAACTCTTTGATTAAAGCATAGTAATAAAAAAAATTCTTGTCTACCTCCCTTGCTGCAGAAGTGAAAGTTTTCTGGAGGATGCCTACAGGGAGCAAATTCTCCCAAAAGGGAGAGATCCAAAGCAGGTGAATAGATCAGTTGGTATCAAACGCAATTAGGAGGCATCAGAAGGGAAGAGACGATTGGACACCAGAGGGCAAACCTGCATACAAAAACACGGCTGGCAGCTCTAGCACAGGTAGATGATGCAGCTGCAGCACATGACAATGTGCTTCCCTCCCTCCCCCCAGTTTAAGGTCATTCCTTTCCTGGCAAGCTAGCTAGAGTAAAGCTAATGTAAACAACAAGGCCCTTAGAAAAATTGCAGTTTAATGTGTAATGGTAAAGTAACAAAAGAAACAAACTATTAGCACTGTTACAAAGAAATGCATGATTTTTTAACATCTGAATGGAAAATGCAAGCAAATTCTTTAGAAATGTATTCTCTTAATAAAAGACTCATATTGATATAATTCTTTATGCCTATAAAAATCTGATTATCACAAGTGATTAGGCAACTCCAATTTTAAAGCTGCAAAAAACAGTTTAAAAGAGCAATAAAACCATGCTGTGATCTCTAAACCCAATAAAATTGGGCAACGTCAGATCTTCAAGTCGTTTTACTACAACTTTGACTCCAACTGAAGATCTGTTCCTGACCCACAATCAGGTAAACAATTCACAGAATTAGTGAATAACTAACACTTTAAGAAAAAAAGTTGGTTTCTGTCAAAAGTACTTGTAAAAGTACTCACCAGTACTTGTGCCATCTAGTGGCCTATTTCTTGAGGCAAGTACCATGATTGGTTATTAAAAGCCTTTAGTTAAGGCTCATTCTTTAACAGATGGTGGTCAGCGTTGTGCTATTATTTTAAATAAAAGGCTAAAACATGCAATGCAGAACACTCTTGTGTGATACTCCCAGCTGGCAGTAAATTCTCCCTCTTCCCCTGATAGTAACCATCAAGATGAAGCACTCATACTAAAAAGGGACATGATAAAAAAATGCATTTTCCCTGTCTTCAAAAGGCCTTGTATCACCTTCAATTCAACCTCCAACAACTGTGCAGAGCAGAGTAACTGCATCAAAAACCAGACCCTTTAGACTAAGATGGCTCTCGTCATTCTCAATTATTTGGGTCTGAAAGACTATCAAACCTTTGCATCTTTGTGCAGACTCAAGTTTCTCTACGAGTTTTATTAGAAAAACAGAACTACAACCTCAATTTGGATTCTTTTGCTTGCAAAGCCTTGGTTGCTAGTTCAACTCTTTCTTTTAATAAGCTAGCTTCTTCAGCAGTTTTTTGGGCCTGTACATTTTTCAGTAAGAAGTGGGTAAGGAAGAGTTTCAAGCCTTCCCGTAGCATTCCCAGTTTGGGGTTGTCAGATATCCTGTAAAGATACAGATCAAAAAGTGAATTTAGTCTTCTACTGTTTTCGAAGTTTCTTAATTTTCTTTTTCTTTATCTTCTTCAGAGAACACAAGGGAAAAAAAAAAAAATCCAACCTATAAAAGGAGCTTTTCTGATGAGGCTTTCAAATTACCAGCAAGTCTACGTTGGTTTGGCAAACAGCCCAAACACACTCAGCGTACAATTGAACCTCAACAATAAAATGGATTACTGGAGCCTCAGACTTGCTTTATGTAAACGATTACATTACAGCAAAACCTGAGGCGAATAACATGTCTCAGCTTCCTTGTGTTGCAGCACAAGGGTTGAAACATCATCACCCAATTTGATGGGTTAGCCTGTACTAACACACAAATTATAAGTTTCACCCCAGTCACCCAGACGAGTTTACTTGTTAAGAGATGGGTGTCTGATCTTTGGAAAAGGCACTGTATAATTCCCAACAAGCAAACTTCTTACCTTCTTAATTACTACTCACCAAGGGTTCCCTACAGATGTCTCTGCTCACCTACCTCACAAAAATGTCACAAAGGTCTTCAGCATCTGTTTTGATTAACAGCATGCTTAATACTTGTCGCAAGAAACGGACTTTGGGTTTATCTAGTTCGCTGAATTCGATTACCTAGGAGAGAGGGAGAATTGGAGTATTTCAAACAGACGAATTCTGTACTAAATGAACAGCTTTTAGCACACCAACTGGCCTCCCATATATACAGAGTCTTAAGTTCGGCACAGAAGAATTAGCTGAGAACGCTGCCTCTAAAACCCAATCAATAAGGAACGCAGAGAACTTTTTAAGGAATTAACCTGTCTACTAGTACCACAGTATCAGGTATAATTTTTCAACTAGATAAATCCAAGTGCTCAGTAGATTACTTTCTGGTCTAATAAAAATCAACACCAGCTAAAAAGCATAGCAGGAAATCCACTGACAAAGCCTATTAATGAAGGGGCGTTAGTTCCAACTCAGGATACTCTGAAGAATATAATCTTACAACTGCTCTAGATATAGAACTGTAGACTTTCTGTATGCCTGGGTCACCACAGATTCCCTTTTCCCAAAATGATAGTGTTACTGTAACCAATTGGGTTAATTTAGTAATTTTAGAACAAGTTTTGTCTTGGCTTATGAACTTGAAAAGCTAAAGCACCAGCTAGGTACCAGAGAAAATACATTTTCCATAGAATCAGCAAATGCAATGAAAACACAGAAGTATTTTGAAAAGAAAACACACCAACCTTGAGAACTGAAAGTGACAATGATTTTGTTCTTAATAAATGAACCAACAGCGAAACCAAGTTGGAGATGGCAGCAGCTGACAGGTTTTCTAAGTCTTTGATTTTGTCCCAAATACTAAATTGAAATGTCACCTAAGTGTCAAAGGTAAAAAAAATTAATCCTACAATCAAGTGAATGCTTAAATGAGTAACAACATAACAAAAAAGCTTCTGATCTTTTATTCTTTACGATCCCTCTGTGAATTAACAGGTGCTTGATCAGACTGTTCAACTCCTCTGAATTGTGTAAAACGAAGGAAAGCAAGCCTTCCGCTGTAGTTACTTTATTTCCTATTCAGACCTCACCATGAGCATGCCTTACCAAATGCATAGCTAGACCAGCAGAATTATTTCTCAGAATGAAGATCTTAAAAGGCATGCATCCATTCTCAGGTATTTAATAGCTGTCTTCCTAACCACAATAGCAACACTAAATCAAAGTAGGAACAGATTTTTCTTCACCTGAAACCGTCTTTGATATTCACAAAACTTGTTAGCCAAAAATGCATAGAAGGGGTTATATGTCTTCTCCTGTAAGCAGCAATGAAGTGCAACATGAATGATTTCTCTCTCCTGCTGATCTTTCAGTCCAAGCCTAAAATTCCACAACAGAATGAGAATCATTTAGTAAGGAAAAGATTACCGACACAAAGCAAAAGCTACAGTCAACATCCAAGAGTAATAACTTGTTAAAAAAGAAAAAAACCCAAACACTACATTCAATTTCACTTGTGAGGAAGTTCTTGCAAAAACAGTCTTAAAAAAACACTATATGGACAACCCCTTAAAACTGTGTGCTACATCAGTATCCTGGTATGGCAATATGAAAATGCTATAGTCTTATTGACGTTAAAAGGATTGGCTGCAAAAGCAAGACTTCAACAGACAGAAGTGGAATGATACAAGCGTAATTAGTGCCTGAGGAAGGAAAGGTAGATCACTCCATATTTGTAGCTCTTCGTGAAGAAAAACAGAGAGAGCACTGCCATCATGAAGTCTTGTGCAGCAGCAGTGCAGCAAGTGTTGTTGCATGGTGTACCAATACACACATTAAATAGTGAAACAAGAACTGTAGCACCCTGTTGCAGTTATGTCACACTTGTAGCTATGGTCATGTGGGGAAAAGCAGATTTTGGATCAGTATAAGCCTTTTTAGAGAAACATGTCCAAGGCACCCTTCACTTCTATGAAGTATCTGCTTTTACTAGGGATAATATATTAGGATGTTTTTCCCACTTACTTAGTGATATGAATCTTTTAATCTCTAAGTCAACTCCATGCTACATAATACTTGAAATTCATTATTGTTTGATATTAAAAGGATGCAGTCAGCCGTTTCAAATCACCTTAACACCCCCCCCCCCCCCCAAAAAAAAAAAAAAGCCTGAAGAACAGAGTCAACAGTCAGTATCAATGTTGGCTGCCTCAGCGTAAAGGCCAACGACTGAACAGCCTTCCCACTTGAACAGCTGACCAGTCTAAAAAGAGAGCTGAGGCACTTTGGGGCAGGGATTGGCAACTAACTCGCAAGGCACCTGTTCTGTGAATAATATGATTTAGCTTCCCAGGCTGCCAAATGCTTGGCAGCATTAAAACCAATTAAAATGAAAAATGCTCCATATTATAGTCTGACAAATGTCAAACAAAATTCTTTTAATTGTTTAAAGCTCAAGTTTCGTATGCCATTGGTGTAACTCAAGTGTATTTTCTAAGTAAGTTTGACTCCACTGGAACATGCTCTACCACCTGTAGTTTGCCATTGGTTGATTCCAATATCCCTCATTTGTATACACCTCCAGACACCTGCCACTGCATTGGATCACAGACACGCACCAGATTAGTAGAGAAAATACTGTCTTTCAGCCACACTCCCCTCCCCCAGCTTTCAAGGTTTTACAACAGGAAAATCTGGGATGATTTCTAGGATGATTGCTAATGAGCAGTGAAAACTTAGAATTCTACTCCTCCAGAAGAGAACAGCACTGTAAGTGCCGTGTCTGTGATAGAATTTGCTTGCTAACATCAGCCAAGTTCTACCTGATTTTATTAAAGAGCAACAAAAGCTCCTTTTTTAAAACAAGTTTCCAGCTACCAGACATGCACTGTAACTCATGAAGTTACACTGCAGTCACTAATTTGGCTCCATCATAATTTCTATCATGAATTGCTTATTTAGGAAATACTCATGTTGCCAGACAGCTATAACCAAGTAAATCAGCACTTTGATGTTGAACTTTATTCTTACGTTCGCTTCTTTGCAGACCTAGCATTATTTTATCTTTTCAGACCTAACATTCCTAAACATCTAAAATTTAGGAGTCAGGATTGTCTTTCACTGCTGAGCTTCACTGTAAACCTGTAGAGATTTCACAAGCCTGATAATCTTTGATAAAGAATATGCAACCACCTCACCTATTATATCATTCATGACTGACAGTATTTCCACGGACTTGTATGTCTTGATCATGTTAAGAATTTCCTGCTGTATATGGGATAACTGCCTCTGAAGTAGCTTATTTATTGCTAGCAGAAGCCTGCCTCTAAGTAGGTTAGTTATCATCAGCTGAAGCCCAAGACTATCACTGCCTTTAGATCAAAAATAGTAAAGCTCAAACCTTTTAAAAGTGATTTGAAATTATTTTAGTAGATGTGATCACATAATTGTTATCCTGAATTACACACCATACTACAACAGGGTAGATAAAGCTTTTCAAAGTTTCAATTTTTTGTGAGATATAAAATTTCTCAAATTCTTCATGCCCATGAAATAGCTTTTAAAATTGCCTCTGCATCAAACTTTAGAAGCATTCATTCCGCCTGCTGTGTGAATCTGCGGTTTGTGAGGGAGGTGTAGCCTTTCATCTAATGAAATGGATCAAGTCTTACTCTCTCCTCTTAGCCTTCAGTGACGTTCCCAACCCTCCCTTTACATTGACACTTCTGCAATCACAAGCTGAGCCACTTCAGGGAGCTGTTCTGGCTTCAAATTAATTACTTTTACTGTAAGAAGGAAAAAGACAAGCAAAACTATAGTAGCCTGGACTTACAACAATTTAAATTACCATTTAATCACACCTAAACTCTGCCAGAGATATAGCAGCAGATGAGTCAACAAGGGCAGTCAAAATAATTCTTGATATATTTTCCTGTCCTCTTCCTCATGAGACTGACTTCCAACTTATGAATATAAATTCCCATACACTCTGGAACACATGTTCACATTGAAGTTAATCCTTCACTGACAATTCTGTGTACTTTCCATTATACTCTGCCAGATGCAGGCAGATTTCTGAATTCCTCTTTCTGAGCTTGCTGTATAAAAATCAGTATCAAGACACACCAGGCCTTCCACGGTTTTTCTGCCAAGCCTGTATGCATACAGATTTGTATACTAGTTTAAATAGCACAGATGAGAGTCAAGGATCAATTTGCAAATTGAGCTACCACGCCTTGGCAAGAACTGCAGCAGCAGCAGCTAATTTCTTTTAATTGAACAGGCCATATTAAGATATTGGAATGACTCCATCACAGTCTTACATCCAAGCTGTGTTTTACAGAAGTGGCATTTAATCAAATATTAGTTGACTTTATTAAAAAGTCTGTTTTGGTTTGGTTATCAAATTAAATAATAGCATGCCATCCTGGTAAGATAATTCCCTTGAATTAACAGGCTGCAAAAGAGAAGTTCAGACCTGATCTCTCTCCCCTCCCAGTTACTACAGACTTACAGTACTATTCTGACAGACATAAAGAACAGCTTAGTTTACGCTTTTCCTTGATCAAATATTCTTCTAAAGAGCTGTTTGCTAAGTGATAAGGAAACTGGCCTTAATATGGAATGCGACTCTGAAGCAAATCCAAAGCTAAGAGGGAAGTGGAGGTGCTAGAACACTATCAGGTCATGTAATTATGGACAGAGACCTGCAAGATGGATTAAAAAGGTGGTAAGAAGTAAAGGAAGTGGCAGCAGTATGGAAATCCAGCAAGAAAACCAAGAGATATTTTGAAGGGGCTTCTGGTCTGCATCTGTAAGGAAGCAAGTCTGCAACGGACTTCCACCCACTAGATCAGGAAACACATCCTCAATGCAAAAAGATACAGACTCCTGAAGTCAAAAGATGCTGGAAATCAGAGTTATAGACATGAGTGACAATATTCGGGGCTACTCCTTTCCTTCAACTGCCAGTCAGTTCTAACTTCCCTTCTAGTCCCTTCCCTAGTCCTTACACCAGGGTTTTGGTCCTTCTCCTACCTTTTTACTCTACATGGATAGCTATCTATGCACTTCTCTAATTTTATTACCAATTAAATGCGCTTAAGCCCAGACCAACAATGGTATTTTTCCAACCCAGCTAATGCTATTTTTAGCTGCGGGCTGTCTTCTGTGCAAGTCTGTACTTACTTGAGAAGCTTTTCGAAGGCATCCAGGTAGTCTTCACTTGTCATCAAGACACAAAAAATACTTCTCCTGATATCGGTGTTCATTCTCTGCTTACGAGCGAGCTCCATTATCTTTGAACTCACCTGCAAAAAATTAAGATTAAATGCTATTTTATTTATGCTTGCTTTAAGAAACCTATTTCTGCGTAGCCTTGCATAAGATCATTAATGAAGATCTCCAGTAAGCTATGAAGCAGTAGCCCAAAGGTCCTGAGCTTTTGTCCAGAGGCATAAGAATCAGCAACAGCTTTTTCAATGAGGGAAATATATTTTAATGCATTTTAATTGTGCCAATTATTTAAGATGTGCTTCTCTAATGTAAGTCACTGTGACATTCTTACCACACTACTCTCGTAATCAGCGTAGATATATGCCACCCACAGACAGGCAACACTACCTGTCAGAATTTATACTAGGAAATCCACTTTTAAATCCCATCTCTTTTCCACTTCCACAAATGATTTTTGCAATTCCATGGAATGGGAAAAAAAAAAAAAAAAGCTATACCATAGTATTTTTTTTTGTGGGCTCTGAAACAAAATTATGCACTTGTATGAAGAACATGCAAAAGATCACAAACACTGTCTCTTATAACAATTGCTGCTTGGATTTACCTTTCCTATATGCAGTTTCTGCTGAGTCTTGCTATTTGTCTCATCAATCATTGGTGCTCCACTCCAGGATGACCCAACTATCCACCAGCGACCAACCCGATCAGCACTGAGGAGAGATTCCAGGGAGACACGGAGCTCAGTTTCTTTTCCAGAACCACTTTTGTGGACCTTAACAAAATACAAAAACCCCAAAAGCCATTATTTGAAGCTTTCTTTAAAAACAAACCCCCAAAACACAAAACCCCCAAATACTTTAATTGCTTTAAACTACTTTAAAACAAATATTTTAAACAATTAAGTTAATATCTTAATTATAAAGGTCTTCACACATTCCTTCTCCAGTCTTTAGTTTCAGTCAGCAGCCTGAAAGGAATTTAGAAGTCTCCCATATGCTCTAATTTTTCAAAGGTGAGAAGTTGCTTAAATCTACATTTAGAAGCTCTATTTTTTATTAGGGAAAAAAAAAAAAGAAAGAGAAAGAGAGAAATAATCAATTAAAAGGAGCCATCTTCCAACCATAAAACTTGATTAGAATTCAAGACTTGATGACACTGAAGAGTCAAGAGACCGAAGCTGACATTGAGAATCAGCTGCAGATTGTTCTGGTCATGATTTTCCTTTTCAACACTTCTGATGAAATAAAATGGCATGATAAAATGTCTTAAGTTTTGTACAATTCAAACAGCAAAGAGTTCAAACTCTTTAAACAAAAGAAGAATTTTCAACAAAATCCTAGAAGCGTACCAGGAGGACTGTGAAAATTTGAGAGGAAACTCTACAGAACCAGGTTACCTGGGCTTGGTTTTGCCTGGCCTATTATTACTGATGCACACATCCTGCACTTACACACTTCTGAAAATAGTTCTTAATCCAAACAGACAGTTACTTTCATGCATTTTATACTAGGTTGTTCTAGACAAACTGCCCTCTCTCCAGCTTTTCAGAAGTGTTAAGACTTCAAAAATAAACCTGGTGAGGTTAGAAGAGGGTGCCTGCATACAAAATCTATGGAAAAAAGGAACTTGTCATATTGACTCATTTCTCCTCCACAATCATTAAATTTCCCACAATCTCTTTTTCAAGTATAGGACTTTGAGGAAAAGTCTTTGGCTAAGTATTATGTCCTTTCCCAAATGGTTTTGCAGAAGGCTGGTTGACTGCTGAATTAACTTGGACCCAGGACGTATACTTAATTACCTAAGAAGTGACTTTTGTTCACAAGAGTTTGAATGTTGAATGAATTAAAAAATACCATAGCCTGTCAAGCCAATGTACAATACAAATAATTACTTCTGGTTTAAGAATAGCCATACAACGTATGCCGAGAAAGTTCTCACCAGTGTTCTTTGCAATTTGCGGAGTTTTTCAACTGGTTCAGGATCATAACCAGGAATCTTACGCATGTCATTATTCCTTAGTGCCAGCATAGTCTCTAGCATAAACCGAACCTATTGAGAAAAGAAATATTTCTGTGGATTATGTGCTGAAAAGCTTATTAAATAAAAGTGGAAACTGTACTTTGAAATTACTATTCTGTGACAATAAGCAGCTTGGCTAGCAATATACATCAAAAATTAGATTACATAAACACAGAGAAAGACGTTACTTTAACTCCTATTACATACATTTGTGTTCAAGCTTCAATTCAAAGTTTAATCTGCTAAACACCATGGCCATTTTTTGAAGTGTAAAAACTATTATCAAGTATTATCAGGAGCACAAACCAGTCTGAGTTTCACCCATTACAAGCATTTTGGTGGCTGTGTCCAAAGAACTAACAGAGAAAGACAGACAAGAAGAATGCAAATAACTGAATGCCAACTACTGAATATTAATGGTACCTTAGAACCTAAATAGAGTGTAGCAGAAAACATTTTGGTAAATTAATACATGTATTTAAGTGCTTATTAAAGTCTATTCAGAGCAGAAAATCTTTAAAACACACATACATACCCTAGTCTGATCCTGGAGTTTCTTGTCTGCTGTGTTTGCTTTCCTCTGGGCTTCAGTGATCAGTTCCTTCAAAGCCAACGCATCATCTTTTCTTAAGGAAAAGCCCACGTTTTTCAGAAGAAACAAAATCAACTCAATCTCTTTTTCAGTGAAAGCGCTAACAAGCTTTTTCAGAATATCAAAGATCAGCAGGCAATGAACCACATGGAAATTATACAGATGAGCAATCAAGGCAAGCAGGTTTTCGCATTCTTTCCCCTCAGCATCACTTTTAGAGAGTTCATCAAATTTCTTCACCACAGCTTCCAAAAAGTGAGCACCGACCTGGCAGCAGTTGCATTAAGGAGGAAAAAAAAGTTTAAAAAACCCCAGCCATTAACCATAAGTAGATGTTACAGACATCTGTAAAACATTAACTTCTGACACACTGCCACTATTAATTTTAAAGATGTATTGTTGCTCCTCTAAGCCAATATGGATGTTCTACATTTACATATACAAATATCTAAGTGGTGTGACAAATTCTTAAAGTATATGTTATTTAGACCTTATGTATGAAACCAGTTGCCTTTCAATGTCTGTACAAGAAAAGTGAATGTTACGAACTTACAGCACACATACATCAGAATTTGTTTACATAATTTTCATGAACACATATTAGCATCTTCCTAGCTGTCAGGCTAGCATGTTGTTACTGCTAGTCATTCATCCAGTAAAAGCTGCACGTCAAAACCCAAACACATCACAGAGTTCAACATTCCAGAACAAAATCCTTAACAGAAGGGTAAAAAATAATACTGTAAACCAACTCCCAACATACCAAGTTTTCACAGCTGCTGAGCATAAGCTTAGGCTGATTTTGAAGTGGGGGTAAGTCTTAGCCATTTGTCAGTAGTACAACTGGGAAAAGAAAATTTGGAATCTATATTTGTGAAGAGTGAACTGAGGCTGAAGACTGGAATTAGAAACCATACCAAAACATGGGTAGGTAATGAACACGCTGCTGCTAGACAAGACTTCCCACATTATGATGACGATAATTTTTTGCTGATTGTTCTTATGAAAAGCACAAGTCCCAGTAGCAGTACTGACCTGCACTACAAGCCTTGGCCAGCTTAGGTTTTCACTAATCCAATTATCATATTGCACAAATGTATAAACACAGTTACTGGAACCCCAGCTTCTGCATTGTTCAAACTAATCTTAAATGCAGCTGTGCTATCACACTTTTGTGTAATGCATATTCTGTATTTTACAGGAACAAAAAAAAAAGAAAGGTGCATTACAGTAAACCCATTTTAGATTCAAAGATGGTATCTAATAGAGTCAGTAGTACAAAGACAGTCTGGGTATCGTCTATGTATTTCTAATACCTACTAGTGTATCTGTATCTAAAACCTACTACTGGGTATTCTGCAAAGTTCCAAAAAGATTCTGTTTCTCTCCTTTGGACAGCACTATATTATTATGTTGTATTTACCTTTCAAGCAGCAAAGAGGGTAAAAAAAAAAAGTTTTATGGCAAGGCTGCATGGAGAAAGCTGCTGTAATTGCATCCACCTGATATTTAATATGGTTTCAGAGACAGCATTCAGGTCACTATATAAGCTGAAGAACTTGCATAAATAGATCTTTTGCACTGAGATGTAGAAATAAAATGTAGGTGTAGAAAAATGTGATGGGAACATGATGCTGAAACACCTCCGTTTTGTGAAAGACATCTCACTGAAATGAGGTAAAAATCTTCCGTCAGCAGTTTCAGCGCTTCTTAAAAGTAAGCCACAGATGCATCACCTCAATCACTCATCAAGCTTAAAACCACAAAAAAACTCAAAAAAATTTGCCATGCTTTTTGAAGTTTTTTATATTATGGAGTAATTGATATATTCAGCTCATTTCACTGATATCTGCATGATTTGGCTTTAAAAACCAGGACTTTTTCCACCAATGTAAAAGGATTTCTGTAACTGTAGCACTTTTCTTATCTGGATATATATCGTTCAAGAACAATAACCTCATACACCCAAGTGAACAGAAGTAGTCTAAATAAAGAGGAGAAAATTTGAAGCTTAAAACCTGCCAGTTTTATGGATGCAGAAAGATTTGGATTGAAAAAAAGACAAAAAGACAAACAGGCAATTCAAACAAAATATCAAGGGAGACACTCTACAAAAATGTATTATTAAACAAAATTACTTCCAACCGCAAGAATTACCTCAATTCCTACATTATGATGAAGAACGCTGACCAAAAGGACATGCTCCATTATCAATCTTGCAGGCATGGCAACTGCAGTAACACAAGCATTCATGAGAATATCTGTCAGAGTCTCATTCATGTCCTTTCTGCTGTTGGCCATGTACAGCTCTTCTATTTGTCCACTAATGGAGGACAAATTCGGTTCACTCAACCTGTTCAGAAACAGAATCCAATGTTCACTTTTTCTTCTCTTTACATGGTTCCACAATTTTCAATTTACTTAAGAAACTACCTCTTCTTTTTAGAGAAACTAGTTTGGCTTAAGAAGATTAAAAGGTGACCGGAAAGGACCTTTTGTATTTTGCAGTGTTTACCAAACTAACGTATGTTTAATTCTGTATGGTTGTTTTGTTTGGTTTTTAATATTCACAAGTAAAAACAGGTTAGCAGCAGTATTTACAAAGCATGGTCAATGTGCTTCCTTTCACACTGAACAGACTTATTAAGAAGAGAGACTTTGTTCTGAGCTGTTGTTAGGTATAGCACATCAGTCTTTGGAGAAAATAAGTATGAAAATACCGCATAAGGTATATCAAATTCTAAACCACTGAACAAACTGCATACTGTAGTCTGCATTTTATAGGTAACAGATAAAAGAAAATGCCAGTAGATTTATTTTACAATCCTCTAAATTTAAAATGCATAGAAGTGTGAATTACTTCTGTTCTTCAGCACTTGAAGCTATGAAGTGTTGCTCCTCCTCAGTTGCAGTGCTGTAGAAATTTAGTTTTATTTAATTACAAAAAGAAAAGAATGCTTTTTTGGAGGGAGTTATAATACACTATGAGGATTTTTTTTTTATAGGCATACTCTAATTGACACATAGTGAATTATACCTAGCACTTGCAGGCAACTGCTGTGTGGAATTCAGCCCAATCTTAAATTTATTTTCTAGATTTTTCAACTTCTGTAACGACCAACTCTGAAAAATTTATACCAACAAAGATAATTATTAAGGACAGCAGACATGATTGCCAACTTAAAATCAGTTTGTGAAGAGAAAAGTCACATTCTTGCCACTTTTCTTTGAATGATGAGCACTGTCACACTGAACCATAAAGATTAATGACTTTGCTTATTACATTACCTATTAATAAGACCATTCACCATTTTCTTCAGTCTTCCTAATTCTTCTCTTTTCTTGTCATCTAGCATCTCCTGAGCTCTCCTTACTTGAGGGGGAACATACTTCATAGCACTGTGATTACGACTCTTAATAGGAAAACAGTAAGATACCAAATGAAATCTTAAAACATTTAAACACAAATATACATTTCTGTTTAAGATCAATATGCACAACTTCTAGACAAGTATATATTTTACCATCTAATAACTAATGCCAAAGTAACGAATTCATACAGAAAGAAGCATGCAACAAATTAACCTTTATGACCAAAGCAGCAAAACCCCTCTACCCTTTCCATGATTTTTTTTTAAGTTATTAAAACCTGTCATCTTAAATCTTGGTTTTAATCATTTCTAACCAGCTGCAGATGTACCAACAGTTTAAGTTAGTGGCACACTGGCTAAATGACCCATTTCACCTTCTCTTCTTCACCCGTGCTACAAGACCTCAGACCACAGTCAGAACCTCTGGCATCATCCAGAAGTAATGCTCCAGTTTACAACAGATACTAATTTGAACATAAGCTCTCTTTGCTCTTAGCAGAAGCACATGGACTCGATCTTAAAGGTCTTTTCCAACCTATCTGTGTTCTGTGATAATCATGTTCTTTAACGCTGGGGTAAGTCCTTTTTTTTGCTTGCCTCGTATGTATAGGCAAGTCCACAAGCCTTGTGCGTTAGAGTGTTACCTGCCAGCACCTTGACCTGGGGGAACTCTCCCCTCAACACCTCACCACTGTTGCTAGGCCTTGGCAAGCTTTTGAAGACAACGCTGTTGCTGGGCCCGAATCTGTTTTCACCATGATAACACTGCCCATGGCCTGACTAGATAACAAACATCCGTGCTTTACTGAGGTGATGCAAACTGCTCTGTATTGATGTTGTGGCATGTACTTTGAGAAGCAGTTTGCCTAATATAAAGTGAACACCCTACCTCCTCCTCGACGGGGGGCTCGCAGGCCTCTGGCACCCCGTCGTCCTCGGTGGAAGACGATGAGCTTTCGCGCTCCCCCTGTCCTTCCACATCATCCCCCTCGGAGAGGTCTGAGGCATCCTCTGGATCCTCCTCGTCTTCCTCCGGTTGCTCTTCGTCCTCCTCGCCCGGCACCGTCTGTCCCTCCTGCGGCGCCGGCGGTGCCTCCTCGTCGTCGCTGCTCTCGCACAGCTTGCTGAGGCCAGCCCGGGAGCCCAGGGCGCCCAGCACGTAGCCCAGCCCGTCCCGCAGGAAGCTCTGAGGCACCTTCTCCACCGCGGCCCCTTCCTGCTTCTTGCGGCGCTTGCCGAGCCCTAGCAGCCGCTCCAAGCGCCGGATCTCCTTGTCCTCTTCCTCGTTGGCCTCCAATAGGGCCCGCTTCCGCGCCGAGGTGGTTGCGGCGGCAGGGACCTCGCGGGGTGTCGGTGCCGGCACCGCCGGCCGTGCGGCGTCTTGCTGCCGGGGGGGCCCTGGCCGCTGCTTTCCGGCGGCGGCGGCGGGTGAGGCCGGTGCTCTGTGACGGGCAGCAGGAGCCGGCTTGGAAGTAGCTGGCTTGAAAGGAGCCGGCTTCAAAGGAGACGGCTTGGCAGGGGCGACGGGAGCCTCCACCGGCTCCCCGCGTTGGAGGCGGCGGCGGCGGATCCGCTTGAGTTTGCGCTTCTCCTTCCTCGCTTCCCGGCGGCTTCTACGGTTCTGCCTCTCCGAGTCCTTCAGCAGGGGCAGCGGCGGCTGGTCGCCGGCTCTCTGCACGAAGTCCTGCACCGCCTGGCGCAGCCTGTCCAGCTTCCCACCGCGACGAGCGCGGGCTGCCGCTGGCCTCTTCATCTTACCCCCAGCCACGCCGCGCCTGGGCGCCGCCATCTTGAGGAAGAGCCGACTTCCCTCTTCCGCCACGCGGCCGCCATTTCGGGAAGCAGCGCCCCCTGTGGGGCGTTGGTCTCTTCAGGCGGTCCCATCTCTGACGAGGTGGTTGTCGGTGACCGCAGCTCGCTTGAAACTCGTACCAAAGGCGAGAATTCGCAGAGATCTCCTCTTTTTTTTATATACGTATATTTAAGAAAATGTTAGGCTTGTCCCTCTTCTTGCAAAAGGGACAGTCAGTGCCTCATAGCCTTGGCTTTGGTTGCAAGGCCTGATGGTGCGCTGGGTACGAGGCACTCGCTACTGCCTATGGAGGCTGCAGGGGCCAAGGGACACCAACACCCATGGCTTCTCCTCCACCCCATTTTAAGCTTCTTCCAAACCTGCCAGTCTTAGGTGTCTCCTCCTAAGCATGCCAGAGAAAACGTCCTTGTTCATGGCCTCTCTCTGGTGCTAACTGCTCTTGGGGCATTTCCATCTGCCTTGCAGCACAAGGTGATGCAGCTTCTGGGAGCAGTGGCGCCTGCTGCAGGGATGGGGCAGGCACTGCATGTGACAGCTCATCTGTCATTTATGTGATCATTATGTGAGGGAATTAAATGTCCTATGCCAGTTTGCTGCTGTCAGCAGGAAAGCCAATTCGTTGATCTTATTTTTAGTCTCTGTGCTGTACCCTAGGCTTATGCAACCTGCTGGCTGTGTGTTTGTCCTTGTGTCTGTGTCCTCTGCTACCTCAAACTTCAAGACCTAATGCCGGTTCCAGTCATGTCTGGCAGATGCTTGGAGTTCCCCAAAACACTGGATTTCCCCAAGTTTCATCAAAATAGGTGACTGGGTAGAGGAAAGAATTTCTCAGCTGAATGAAGTGCCACAATATGAGCTTAGACCTTAGCAGACACCAGAAAACAGAAATGAAAGCCTGCACACATAACCCAGCTTCAGAAAAAGAGTCTTGAATCTCATGTGGGGACCAAATCCATAGGAAGTCAGGGTTCATTATTTTGTTCTTTGGCATTGCACTCCTGACCACTCTTGATCAATGAAGTATTGCATAGGACTTGTAGTTTACCTGAAAATTTAATATGGTTTTATTATTCAGAAGATTATTTTTGTCTTTCTATGCATGTTTCTATATTCTCTCATTACATCATATGTCCTAGATGACCCATGCTTCAGAAATTCAGCTTTTTCAAAACTGATGCATAATGAATCTTTCACCCTCAGTGACAAAACAAGCTGCATTGATTTGTCAAGGCATTCCTTTTGCTACATTTTAAACTATATATTATGCTATGATTTATTGCTGGGCTGCTCTTTATTCATGCACAGACAGCTCACATGCATTTCGCATCCTATTTATGGATTTATTGATAACAGTAATCCAGCAGCATGCCATAATGCTAGATAAGTACAGCTGAATATAATTTGAGAAAATATAAGATGCTTTTAAAACTCCAAGATTTGCATCTTCCTTATGCCTCACTGGGAAATTTGTCATTCAGGGCAAGAGAGCTTTCCAGTAATGGGAAATTTCATATATTTTCAAAGAGAGAAAATGTCAGTGTTTGCCTTCTTGAGTACATCATGTCACAAAGCAAAATGGGGAAAGCATGTATTTTGTTGAACCCCATAATCCCAAATTTGGGTGAAAATGGGCATGTTACTTTTGCAAAAGATATACTGATAGAATTATTATCATCTGTTTGTGAAGTAAAAATACTTTCTAAGAATTAAAGCAATATTTCAAGCAAAATGTAACTATAATAATCAGGAAAATATGATATTGAGATAGCAGTCTGCTTAATAGACTAATTCAGCATTCAAATCTAGTGACACTATATCTCAATAAATACATTACAACAAATATTTTGTATACTATCCTAGCATATTGTGGTTTATTATTTTACGTTTGCCAATTTGGCTTCAACTCCCTGGTAAATAGAGTCTTCTTAAAACCTAAAATCTGAATAATTAGAAACTCTTGTCAACTACTTTTCCAGCTTTCCTGTGTTGTCTAAATATCCAAAACGGGGAGAAATTAAATTTTCATATTACAAATCTCACAATTAGATCTCTGCGTCATATTGGCATCACTTGCCAAATAGGAATTCTGAATTGAGGGAACATTTTGTAATTGTTCTTTGTTTTGACAGTGATCCATCAGCAGAAAACAAGCCACAAGGGCAGGTTTCACGTTTAGAATGAAATTGAACATACTGGCATGAGTCACTGGAAATGAAAGTTCATATAGAATTGTTGCTTCAGTAAATTTTTGTTTCCTGCTGAGATAATCTTTGTTAACAGATTTCCTTTCCTATTCATGGATTTCTACCCCCCTCAACAGAATACAATTCCTTTAGCTGTGTCTCTTATTGTCTCCTGGTCACCCCCCACATGCCATGAAAATGGGATTTAGTGACTACATAATACACATAGGTAGATTCTGGCTTTCTTGTAAGTTGCAGCTATTGCGAACATTGTGCTCTTTATCACCACAGGAAATATCCAAGCAGCACCAGAAAGACTTTTAGACTGAGCTCACAGGGTCATGCTTTATTCTTAGCAATGGGGAAAACAGCCTGATTCATATAAGAATATTGCTTTACATACAAAGCCTTTTTTGACTTTGCAGACTGAAAACTTTGTGCCAGAGTTAATTTGTTCTAAGCAACGAGATCCTCAGAATGGTGCAGATTTTACTTGAAGACTCTGATGTGAGTCTCCAGCATGGCATCCATCTACCTGAGTTATTGTGTCCACCTTGTCATACTGTCACAGGAATCAGCAGAATTGAGATCTGGTCTGCTGGGAGAGATTGTCTGTGGAAGGATAATTTTCATCTAGAAAATGTTTTCAGAGTTTCAAGGCAGTACAAAGTTCTTGCATCTTCAATTGTCCTTCAGTTCCATCTGTTTCAGAAGGTGAGGAAAGTGATCTCCATAGTTTTAAAGATACATCCTTGTTGCTCAGGATCTTCTCCCTCCCTCCCCGTGTTTATGTGGTAAGCAATTTCTCAAAGCTCAGTCCTTATACAGCTTAAACTAGGCACGATGAAACCTGAATTGCACCTGAAGAGGTTACCCCTCTCAGCACCTTCCCATGAGGGGCCTTATTACTGCGTCTTTTCTGGAGCTGCCCCAGCAGATTTGCTGACTGAAATCTGTTTGCTGAGTTTTTCTTGCAATTCCTTTCTTTTAGTCACCAAGATCAATGACCTTTCAGTCAGTACAACTGGTGATACATTGAAAGAAATTTACAGGTAGTTTAAGACAACTTAGGCTATTTTGATTGAGACAATTAGGAAGTAACCATATGAGTAGCTCTGCAAGGGGATGTCTGTATCTCCCTCACTCACCCCCCCAGAAAAAGCATCTGAAAGTGGTAACTTCAGTTGGCAAAACTAGGGAGAAGATGTGTATTAACCGACTTTAATGATTAATATCTATAAGTTCATTGGAAGTAAGAAGTGGGTACTAAAGGTTATTATTTAGATAAATGATCCAAAAGACAAGCATAAAAAAAGACAGATATGCTGAATGAAAGCAGAAACCCATTTCCCCAATCCATTAGCATTTTTAGTTTTAAACTATAAGGAGATTATCTAATACGTGACACAAGGATGACTGAAAAAATGTAATCAGATGACTTTCTTGTTATTAAAAGGAAGAAGTAGGTTGCAACTAAAATGAGCTTTTAAATTAGTGCTTTGTGGGCATCACAGTTAAAAAAAAAAAAACAATTATAAATCAGGATAGCATCATTGATCAAAGTCCCGCATTATGGCACTTTGCATTTCCTATATGAAATTTATATAATCAAAGTTTCTGTGCCAAGAAATTTAAGTCTGTAGGAGAGACTTAACTCTATGCTGAATGCTGACCTTATCTAAAGAACACTTGTATTATATTGTCATTTATAAGGCAGTTTTCATCAAACACCCATAAATATTTAACAAGGGACATTTCCTTTTCCCTCTGCTCTTTCACCTTTGTTGTTAATTGCTTAGCTGTAACATAGCCATTATAATTCTGTTCTCTGAATTATTTTTGTTAGCTATTTCTTTAATTCTGACAAGGCAAACAATACTTGGAAGTAGGAGCGACTTTCCAGAATAAATGGCTACGAATGCTTGAATTTGACAAACAAATCCCCTAAAATGAACAGTTATTGTTACTTTGTTAAAATCACTTTTTACCTGTTTATTTATCTATGAAAGTTATAACACTGGCAAGAATAAGTATGGTGCCACTAACACAGAAGCAACTGGAGCAGTAGTAGTGTGCAGCATCAGTGTTCATCCTACTGCTAAACACATTCTTTTTTATACATGGTGTAAGGTAATTGTTTTCAGGGACAATTAATTTCCAGGATCTTTTTCTAGCACAGTGAGGTGCTCTTAGCAATTAAAAAAGTCTTATGGCATTTTCCCTGAGTCTTTGTTAAATGTGCAAAGTAGGATATGTATCTGAGCCAAATACAATGAAGTATTTGGAGGTCTTTCCAGGATGATAGCAAACTTTGGATCTTGTACTATAAAAATGGTACCAGTTTATACATGTTGGTTGCCATTCTACATCTTAATCTCAGTTCCTATAATGCATGATTTTATTGCTTGTAATGTAGTATTAATTTAACATACAATTCCTGTTCTGGAGCCTCACTTACCTGACCATAACCAAAGTGCAGCAGTGGACTGTGTGTACCACATCTGTTGTTAAAGATTGTTCTCTCAAAGTACTTTGAAATAGCAACACTGGTTTAACCCTGACAGAGAAGAATTCTTTTCCCTCAGTTTAGACAAACATCTTTAGTGGACCCAGTCACCCTGTCGTCTGTAGTCTAATGGAGAGAAATAGTCACTTTAGGAGAAAGATCTCATCTAACAAATTTTAGGCTTCTGCTAAAGGGAGAGGTAGACAGTCCCTCCACTCTAAATCCAGAACACAGCATTGTAGCACCTACTAGGAAGAAAATGAACTCTATGGCAGCCAAAATGAGGAAAACTCCATTAACCTGACGATTAGACTGCCACTCATTTAAAAGGGAGTCTCACATGACTGGCTTAGATGCAGTCATCTGCACTGTAGATAGCTAGTTAAGTGACTTGTATGCAAAAAAAAAGGCAGCAAAACAAAACCATATGTGCATGAATTGAATAACCTCATGTTTGCACAGAAACCACCCTAATCTACTTTTACACTTGCTGACATCCCTTTCAAGCAATCACCATCTTTCAAGACTGCAGTTTTGCAGCTACTTTAAGACACCCTCAATCTGCCATGCACTTGTCCAGGTAATGCATTTTCTCATGTTTCCTTAATGCTAACACCATGTGTTAATCCACATGGTGGATTGTGGCCCAATCCACCAAATCCAAGATTTGATCCAAATGAAACTAATAAGTTTTTCAGTTGGGCTGGATTAGTTTTCTGATTCAGCTACAGGAAGGAGCTAGCAATGGGAAAGGGAAGATTGCTGCTCTTTCCAATAGCAGCACAGACTAAGATCATCCTAAATCACAGAACCACAGAATTGTTCGGGTTGGAGCAGATGTCTGGAGATATCTAATCCAAGGCAAGGCCACCGAGAGCAGGTTACACATGAATGTGTCCGGGTGGATTTTGAATGTCTCTAGAGAGGGAGACTCCACAACCTCCATGGGAGCCTGTTCCAGTGCTCTGCCACCCTCAACATGAAGTTCTTCCTCATATTGAGGTGAAACTTCTTAATTTTTAGCTTATCGCCATTGCTCCTAGTCCTGTTGCTGGGTACCACTGAAAAGAATCTGGCATCATCCTCTTGGCACCCACTTTTAAAATACTTACATGCCTTAATAAGATCCCCTCTCAGTCTTCTCTAGACTAAACAGGCCCAGCTCCCACAGTCACTTCTCATCAGAGAGATGCTCCAGATCCCTGATCATAACTAGGTTTTGAAACACAGGTGAAAACAAAATTACAAAAGCCATTGAATAGTTAGGGTTGGAAAGAACCTTAAGATCATTTAGTCCAAATCACCGGAACAGGGATCCTTCACACCAGACAATGTCGCCCAAGACTCTGTCCAGGCTGACCTTGAACACTGCCAGGGATGGAGCATTCACCACTTCTTTGAACAGCCTGTTCCAGTGTCTTACCACCTTCACAGTAAAGGACTTCTTCCTTATATCTAACCTAAACTTCCCCTGTTTAAGTTTGAACCCATTACTCCTTGTCCTATCGCTACAGTCCCTGATGAAGAATCCCACTCTGACATCCTTGTAGGCCCCCTTCAGATACTGAAAGGCTGCTATGAGGTCTCCATGCAGCCTTCTCTTCTCCAGGCTGAACAGCCCCAACTTTCTCAGCCTGTCTCCATACGGGAGGTGCTCCAGACCCCTGATCCTCCCTGTGGCCCTCCTCTGGACTTTCTTCAACAGCTCCATGTCCTTCTTATGTTGGGTTCTCACAAGAGCAGAGTAGAGGGGCAGGATCACCTCCTTCGATCTGCTGGTCATGCTTCTTCTGATGTAGCCCAGGATACGGTTGGCTTTCTGGGTTGCAAGCACACACTGCTGGCTCATGTTCAGTTTCTGATCGACCAACACCCCCAAGTCCTTTACAGGGCTGCTCTGAATTTCTTCTCTGTCCAGCCCATAGCTGTGCCTGGGATTGTCCTGACCCAGGTGTAGGACCTTGCACTTCGCTTTGTTGAACTTCATTGAGAGGTTGACATTGTCCCACCTCTCAAGCATGTCAGGGTCCTTCTGGATGGCATCCCTTCCCTCCAACATATCAACCAAACCACACAGCTTGGTGTCATTGGCAAACTTGCTGAGGGCGCACTCAATTCCCACTGTCCATGTCGTCGACAAAGATGTTGAACAGGATTGATCCCAACACCGATCCGAGGGACACTACTCATTACCCAACCTGTATCAGTTGTACACTGAGCTGTTGACCACAACTCTGTGTGCGGCCATCCAGGCAATTCTTTATCCACCGGATGGTCCATCCATCAAATTCATATCTCCAGTTTAGAGACAAGGATGTTGTGTGGGACAGTGTTAAATGCTTTACACAAGTCCAGGTAGACAAATTTTGTGTAATTTCGTTGTTTATCAGGAAAGAGTTTGTCATTTTTGCTGTCCTGAATGCTTTTGGAAAAAAAAAATATTAAAAAAAGTATGCTAAGAATTAAGCAAACATTCAGAACAAAGCTTTACACAACTGGTTATGTATGTATGTGTATGCCTAGGGAGTGGCTGGTTATGTACAGCTTGAATATTCTTTTTCTCAGTGGAAATTTGCTCCTTACTTACTGCTGGCAAAGGTAAGCTGTCTATTTTTAGGACAACCCACATCTGTCTGGATGCACTTCAGACTGACAGTGTTAAGCTTACTGCAGCCCATTCCTGTACGTAATCATGGAAGAACACACAGTTAAAATGAGGTATGTGTCAGTATAGTTTAGAATATTATGATTACAGAAATCAACTGAAGAGACAGTTTTATTCTTCATCTTATAATTGAAGTTGTAAATTCTTAACTGCAGGTGCCATATTTTCATTAAGTGTTTAAATAAATCCTCCCAATATGGGCCCTGATCCCTGATGGGGGACTCCTGCAGCACTGTAATGAAAAGAAACAAGAAGAAGAATAAATAACTGTGCCCTTGTTTATGAGCCACACCAAGATGTTTGTTTGAATTCCCAGCTCTTTAATTAATCCTGAGTCCTGCATGTGCGTGGTTCCAGTTCTAAGACCTGCTACCTCTGTGGTGATCTTATTGCCTGATTTTGAGGTCTGCAGGTGAAAGATTAAGCTTGAAAGGAAGAGAAGCATACTGGCAATTTGACTATATGAATATATATATATATTCAGTAAACAGGATAATTAAATTTATAGGAATACATGGAATAATGATGATGTTACCTGTCTCCTGTCTACAGATGAGGTGCCTGTATGTAGGACTCATTTCCTTCTTTGGCGTTCACAGAAGTAGAACAACACAGGCTATGTAATCCTAATCCTGCTTTGTAAATTGATCACTGCTTCTTTCATTTCAGTTTCAGTATTGAAAGAAACTTGATCTAATGTGTTTAAACACAAGATCAAAGACTAGATAGAACTGAGCTCCAGTCCTGATGTAGTAACATCCTCTTTGTAGCCTTGGGCAAGTCACTTTATCTTTGAATTTTGAAGCTTCAAATTTTGTTATGTAAAATAATTACAAAGATGTTACGATGTTAACCTGAGCCACATTAGTGATGGGAGAACTGTTTAGATCTTCTTTGTGAAGGATGGGTGGTAGGCAAGAAATGTTATTACAGATGCATCTGAGCAGTAAAATCCAGATACTGAGCTTAACCTGGGTGAAAGAGCACTGGGTTTAGGATTCAATATAACCCTGATTATTTCTTTATTCACGTAAGTGAGCACAATCTCTACCCTGTTTTGTTAGAGATTCTAATTTCTTATTCTTCCGTAACTTCCAGATGCCCAAGTTCAGTTGCTTTTTCCCATCAGCAGAAAAGGTCGTTCTCATTAAGAGACAAATAACGCAAATTGGATGTATCCAATTTGAATAGTTGAATATGCAAATGAGAACACTTCTCATTTTTCTTCGCAAGTACTGACCTCTGAGTCAAATGGAATTTATTCTACTCTAAGCTGAAAGTGAACTTCTATGCAATAAAGATGACTGGGTGTCACATGGCATCCAACATATTTTATCTAATTGTGATTCCAGATATTTGATGGCAGCCAGAAAGCCTGTGGCTGTGTTTCACAAGAATGAAAAATGAGAAGTCAGCCTAGATTCCAGTTTTTGTGTAGAAACAGAGGTGATTAAGTGAAATTATTAGACCTGCTCAAGGCCAACATAAAAAAATCGTTTTGAAGACCAGTGTTTAAGATTGATGTTACCAGCAGCTCCTTGATGCAGACTGGGAATGCAGCCATGGAACAATCCCAACCTCCAGCAATAAGGAAACAAGATTCAAGGTCACTCGCAAGCTGAGATGCTTTATATTGCACATTTCAATGCATTCTGGACTGACCATAGGTTCTTATAGTACCAAGGATTGTCATTTTATTAGGTAATCACTATGAGTGATTGTCAGATGAGAAAAATCTTGCCATCATTATCTATGATGTACAGTACACTATTATTCTCTAATAGAATTTAGAAACATTGTTGCATTTTATTCCTTAGTAACTATGTTGAATAAGGGTGTGATCCAGTATTACTCTCCAGTTCCTTCAAAAGTAATTACACCCTAAAAATCGCAATACATCAAAAATTTAATTACATTAAAAGTGCTTACTAATATTTTGTTATTACTGTGTTTAATCTTGGCATCTGCATGCCATCCATTAATTCATTTCAGTTAATTTATTAATTTATTAATCCATTAATTTATTTCAGTAAAAATAATAGGTCACATTGTGAAGTTCTTATATTGCTATGTAGTCAAAACACCCATTATTTTTTTCCCAGAGTGTAGCTTCAGTGAAGACATTGATTTGGGGTTCATGGGCTTGTGCATGCAGTGATACATCTAACAGAGGAAGGTAACTAAGACAATGTTTTAGTTTATATATATTTCAGATTTTGGTACAATCATATTTTTTCAGTTTATAATACTTAAACTTATTAGGTTTTGTATTCAATCAGCCATTTAAATATTTCCTTGATGTTAAAATAAAATGTTTGTTTGGGGCATAGGCTTCAATGCTCTTCTTAAGTAAATAAAATATAAACTGCATAATAAAATGATAAGCTCCAAATGAGATACTCCAACAGTAATTAAACTCTTAATAGAGTAATTAAACTCTATTTTTCCTTTATATGCATAGTCACACAAACTCATATGAAAATACTCTTAAGTTGCTGCTTCTTTATAAAGGCAAAAATACAATTTTTGGGAAAGTCAATAGACAGTGATTTTGTGCAATAAATTAGTATATTTTGGCTCTCGTAAAGAAAGTATACAGAGAATGTAATGCTGTCTTCTGGATGAGCTTATTTTAATACTATGGCAGGGTAACTATATTTCAGAGAACTTTAGATATAAATGAAAAAAGCACAAACATATAAATAGATATATAAATACACAGGCACACATTATGTACATATACATATACATAAACATATATACAATACTGTCCTGGGTTCAGTAGTAGCAGTCATTTTTTTTCTTCTTCTTAGTAGCTGGTGCAGTGCTGTGTTTTTGACTTTCGGCCTGGGAACAGCGCTGATAACACCAATGTTTTTAGTTACCGCTCAAATGTTTAGTCTGACTGAGGACTTTCTGAGCCTCATGCTCTGCCAGGGAGGAGGGGAAGCCGGGAGGAAGCAGAGACAGGACACCTGACCCAAACTAGCCAAAGAGGTACTCCACACCACAGCATGTCATGCCCAGGATGTAAACTGGGGGCAGTTACACAGAAGGGCGAGTTCACTGCTGGGTCAGGCTGGGTATTATCGGTCAGTGGGTGGTATTGTATTCTCTTGCCTTCTTATTTCCTTTATCATTATTATTGTTGGTGGTAGCAGTAGTGATTTATGTTATACCTTAGTTACTGAACTGTTCTTATCTCAACCCGTGAGAGTTACATTCTTTCCATTCTCCTCCCCGTCCCTCTGGGAGTGGGCGAGGGGGGGAAGAAAGGGCGGGGGGGGGGGAGTGGACTGCATGGCTAACTTGACGACAGGGTTTAAACCAAGACAAATATATAAATTTATGTAATGATTTGAAAATCTACACCTTAAAATCTATTGTATGCATGAATCTTTAAACAAATTTTCCCCCAAAATTCCATAAACTTGTCCCACTGACATTGTGCATCAGTATTTCTTATTCCATAACATAAGGCAGGAAGAACTGTCTGAAAATTGTGGTCTGTAGTTATTTCTTGAATCCTTTATGAGGATTGTGCATGTGCAGAGCAAGAAGACAATATAGTTTCTCACATTTTCTGTTACTGTCAGTACTAAAAATGGCATCAGCCGGACAGAACATATTTGTAATTGCTTTGAGTGCATGGTGTAGCTCACAAGCATTTCTCTTTATAACAGTGGTGGCTGAAGCAGCTCCCTCTGCTCAGTTATATCATTCCTTCTGGTGTGTGAATAAAGAATGAACTGGCTCAGAGAATTAATTCAGATTAAATTTTTCATTTTTGCTGTGTTATTTTCCCCTAGGTCTGTCTGGCTGTGTACTGCTGTGTCAATACTGCTGAACGGGTGGTGGGAACAAATTGAACAAGAAAGAACAAAGCTGGACAGGATGGAGAGGTACATGCTCAGGTATTTTTACAAAGTGCTGAAATGAAATCCTCATTTGGGTTTTTCAGAAGCTCTATGGAGATTATTAGCCTGCAGTAATATAAAAATCAATTAGATGTAGGGAACTTGGAGTTGTACAGTGTCTGCTGCAGGGTTACTTCACTAGTGCCAAATTATGTGATAAATTTTATAACATGAACAGACAAAATAACTTTTGATTCAGTTATTCTGTAAGGTTTTTTAGGCCGCAGACAAGAAATTTGAAGCTTTCTTCAGGGCTATTTGACAGGAAAGCCGGTGTTCCCTCAAACCTGTCATGACTTAAGGTATGACCAGAAAATACGAGTGGTTTTGATTCAAATTTTGTATAAGGTGGGACCAGAATTTTGGGAAAGCCTGACTGCAACAGCCATATCATTGTGGAACATGTGGAAAATAGGGGGAATTGGCTAGAGGTCATAAAGCTGAAGGACACCTGTAGCAAAGCCAAAGGTATGATCATCTCCTTGGGCCAGAGAAGGTGCACTGTTTCTGTAAAAGCAAATAAATTCTGAAGTATCAACACGAGATGCAAGACAATATGAATGTATCCTATGAAGCCTTGTTAACTTTGTACTATTCTGACAGTGTAAATAAGTGATTACTCACAGAATAATATGATTTAGAAACAAAAGACATTTTTGTAACCTTATCATTACTGAAAATAGAAAGACTAGATTCTGCAAGTTTATCAGTGACCAGTTGGTAGGGAATATACTTCAAAGAAGAATGAATGAATGGTGTACCTGCTTTCACATTGAAGAAAGTCTTTGTCTCTGTGCTTCTTTAAAAACTCTGCAGCCTTCTATCCGCCCATGTATGATACATAGCCAGCATGCTGTGGTGAGCTAAGCCCATCATCATCAGAACTTGTCACATGATGGGCCATATGGAGCTCTATGCTTTTTTTTTCTCTATAAGGTGGGACCAGAATTTTGGAAAGCCTGACTGCAACAGCACTATCAGTGTGGAACATGTGGAAAATAGGGGGAATTGTCTAGAGGTCATGAAGCTAAAGGACACCTGTAGCAAGGCCAAAGGTATGATCATCTCCTTGGGCCAGAGAAAGTGCACTTTTATGTCAGGTAGTAGTTATTACAGGTTGAGCCATGCATGACCACATCTTTGATGAGAAATGGGGTCAGTGACCATTATCATATACTGATGGAGACAGAAGGATGAATACTGATACTTTCAACTTCATGTGGATAAGTCTGGGAGTTGTCCCACTCCCCTCAGTTCAGCGTTTAGTAGCGCCTAGGAGAGCAGGGCACACCTGGTCACCAAAGAAGACATGCAGTCCAAGATACAACTTGAAATCTGTTAATGTAGGCAGACCTTCCCCTCTGCTGCTCCTTTGTTGAAAGACCAGGAGACATACCTTTTCAATGTGTAGGATTCAGCTGGCAATGAGAAGGTTTGAGATGACTTCATCCAGGCCACGGATGAGATTTACTGAGGGAATGGCAAATAGGCGGGCCAGGGAGTAGTAGCATTGTCATGAAGAACATTTGACCCTGCCTGCACACTTCTGCTTGGAGCACAGGAAAACCTGAAACGGAGTAAGTGGGTGCATTTCATATCCATGGAAGCATATGCTAAACCCACATCAGAGGAGGGAATTTATAGGGTTAGTAGATAAGAAAGCCAAGAAGGCCAATGGCGTCCTGGCCTCTCTCAGAAACAGTGCAGCCAGCAGGGCTAGGAAAGTGATTGTCCCCCTGTACTCTGCACTGGCGAGGCTGCCCCTTGAGTACTGTGTTCATTTCTGGGCCCCTCACTACAAGAAAGTGTGTTGGAGTGGTGCAGAGAAGGGCAACAAAGCTGGTGAAGGGTCCGGAGAACAAGTCTCGTGAGGCACAGCTGAGAGACCTGGTGTTTTTTAGGCTGGAGAAGAGAAGTCTCAGGGGAGACCTAATCACTCTCTACAACTACCTGAAAGGAGGCTGCAGTGAGGTGGGGATCAGTCTCTTCTCCCAAGTAACAAGTCATAGGACAAGAGGTAATGGTCTCAAGCTGCGCCAGGGGAGGCTTAGATTGGATATTAGGAAAAACATCTTCACAGAGAGGGTGATCAGGCATTGGAACAGGCTGCCCAGGGAAGTGGTGGAATCACTGTCCCTGAAACTCTTCACAAACTGTGTAGATGAGGCCCTCAGTGATATGGTTTAGTGGTGGTCTTGGCAGTCCTGGGGTAATGGTTGGACTTGGTGATCTTAAAGGTCTTTTCCAACCTAGTTGATTTTATGATTCTATGTGACACACCACATGTAAAACGTGGTCAAATATGTGCCATGTAGCATAGATATATATGGAGCATTCAGCACGGGGTATCTCTGCAGCTGAAATCATTGGCAGTGTGGGTATAATTTGAATGTAATGTATAGCTTACAGGACCTAAAGTTAGGAAGATGAATATATTTTAGAGTTGGATGAATCACAACCAATTCCTTGTTCTGTCCTCCCACCTTCAAGACAGTATGAAATCTCTGAAGTCCGTCATTCAAATACTTAGATATACCCAAATGTTTTAAGTCACTAGTGATGGCTTTTGATTTTATATGAGGGACACAGGACTATGTATCACCCCAGGATCTGAGGATCCTGCTCTATTTTGTTAGTTGGAGGTGTAATTACTCAAATAAAATATCTACTTGAGAAAAAGTTAAGCGGTCAAGAACAAATTGGCTCATTTCACATTACTGGCATGATTTTTGTTAAAAGGCCTAGTAGATCTGAGTCCACTTTCTGAAAATAAGTATTGTCTTATGTTATAAAATAATCTGTTCTCACGATGTCAGCATTTTCTGATAGACCACTGGTGGAATAGATGAGTGTTATATGTTCTGTGGATCAAATACTGACCATCGGAGCTCTACTTCGAGTGTAGTCTTTGATGGGATAGCTACATAAAATTCTCCTGGTCAGGAGATCAGACTTGGCAGTGGAAGTGATCCTTTTTGGCGTTTCAGCCTTTGATGCTAGCAGTAAGCTTATACAGCAAAGAGAAACTTTAGCATAGCAACTGGCATATATTGTAAAAAATGCATTTTATATACGACTGTTGCATGAAGGAATACCTGCCGAAATTTATTTGCAGTGTCCTTGGACAACATTGAATTCTCCAGATTAGGTGGTGCCCATGGAGCAAACCTATTCATTTTGCTAATGAGACAGAGGAGGAAGATAAAGATTTAAAAAATGCCTGGCATCATATTTTATTAGTCACCCAATATAATTATTGACAGGGATCAAGGATGTTAAGTTCCAGAAAAGGACTACTTATTATCTTAACACTCCTGAGATGCATTTAACACATTTGAATTTAATTAGAAAGGAGTATCCATGATTTAAGAATAAATCATGCACCTATTAATTTTAGAAATTAAGATGATTTATTTCCTTTAAAATTTCTAGCATTTTGGATAAAAGTCCTTCATAAAAGGTGCATGGCGTACTTTCAAAGACTAAATTTATACAATGTGATTTTGTCAAGGAGACTGAAAAATGATTGTAGTTTAATACTGGATAGATTTTTGAAATGCCTTCCATGTGCTATTTAACAGTACAGTCATCTGAGTCATGATGAGTCAGATAGTGAAATTAAGAAAGAAAAATAAAACTATTTAACTAATACAAAAAACCCGTTGTTTTTATTGTTTGAGGATTTGGCAGTGCAATCTATGCAATCTATCTGCTCCCAAAAGTGTAACATTTCATTTCTCGAAACTATGTAACTAACAAAAAATAACTTGAGGATAGTTTAGGATGAGCACAGATGGTCCAGCAGATTAATGATTTTTTTTCTTTTGGCTTTAAGGGACAATGAGTACAGCCATATTAAGCAGTCAGGAATTGCTAATATGGGTGGATATTTGCATTTTCATAATTTATAATATAGTTAATGCATGGTCACATGTTTCAGAATCAATGGTAAATTGACAGACTGAGATGTCTAATGAAAGGTGTTGAATGCCCACAAATCAAAGGAGGATATTCATAAAGGACAGAGAAACAATGACAGGTAAACAGAGCAGAGCAAGCACAGGCATAGTGATGGGTGAGACTCTATAGCCTGTGCAGGACATTGTGTATAGTGCTATATGCAACAAACCAGAGTGGAGCAGGGGCTGGAGTTATTTTTAATGATACTACGTAAGCACCTCAAGAGTGGGAACTAAAGACAAACTGAAGAGAAAGCATAGGAGTGAAGAATGCATCTGTTCTGTAAGAACAAAAAAATTATTTCTGGCACTTTGGTTTCAGAGACATATGCTGGTACTATTATTCAACCAGTGGTAAAACAACATAAAAGCTTCTAATGATTATTTGCTAACAGAAAAAATATTGACTTCACTCTGAAGTAACAGTTCTGAATCCTATTATTATGTTGCCATGGAACCAACCCCTGACACTGGCAAGCTTATACTCCATATGGGCAAAAATAACTCTCACAACTAGTAAAGTATATATGTACATAGTATGCCAAGAGGTTCCCAAAGATGAGGACAATTACAAGAAAAATTTGGATAAAAAAACAGAGAGAGAGATGATTTTTTTTTTTTTTTTTTAAAGGATGTCTTTATTATGGTCAATAGATCGTTGCTAATACTACTGGCAGATGACACACAAAAACAGTTGGCAAATACTGGAAATAACAGAGTGGTAAATTACAAAGATGAGTTAATTATATAATGTTTGGGAAGCAGAAAATAAAAAAGGCTTGAATTCAGTCAAATGCCCATGTGCAAGGAATTGAGGTCCTATCTACGAATTGTAGAACGGTGATTCAGAATAGAAATCATGGATTGCTGCTGATTAATATGAGCAAAGTCCAGAGGTAGCCACTATTTTCTCCCTCAAGGAAATGATTGCTATAGCATTTGGATTTAAATGTCCCTAAAACTGGCTTTACTCTGTATAACCATTTAAGTGGTCATAACAACCCAAAGCAAAGATAAAAAGCTGTTAATCTTACTTTAGGTCTGCCAGAAGCAAGTCTTAACCTACAACTGAACTGCTGATAGCAGGAAGACAGGAACAGATACAAGTTTCTTCAATAGCACATTCCTTTTGCTTCTGGGAAGAAATCATGTTTTTCACCTTTGAAGCTGTGTGCTGTTTTCCTCTCTAGTGAATCTAGATCCAAGTCTGATTCATTGATCTGGCTTTCTCAAGTTATAACGCAATTCTTGTTATGCTTTAGCTTACTAAATGTAAGACATTGAAATGATCACCCAATAAATAATCTTAATGTATATAATTATGATAGCATAACATTTATTTATACCATGATCAAATTAGTTTAACCTTTCAATCTTTCTTTTGTCTTCTGTAACTGGCTGGTGAGTATGTAAAGTGCTGGTATCATCTGTGGCCTGTGTTTACCCTAAGTTCTCTTTAAAATCAATGGTCACCCTCAGCAATATACTAAATTGGTCTTCAGGATTTGATCTGGCCAATTCTTGAGCAGTATCTTGAATGTAATCATGTAAATAGTTATATTAACTGAGACACTAACTTCCTATTTTCTGTGTAGTCCAAGCTGTATTTGGCTGAATGGTGACTTGAAAAGAAGGCATCACCTGTTCAAATGCTCCTAGGTAAATTTAAATTTAAAGACACGATGCCCATTTCACATTGCAGGTAAAGACAGTGATCTAAAATCCATTGACAGGATGTAGGAACCTTCCCAGTTAAACAGCTCCAATTTTAGCAACTTCAATTTTAGCCAATTCAACAAAATTTTATTAATTTGAATATCCCCAATTTTTTTTTTTTTTTATTTTTTTTTTTTTTTTTTTTTTTTTTGAGAATGCGAGTTAACCTGGTGCACATAAAATCCTCCTTGGGGATTCAGGACACCAGACACTGGGTTATCCTGAAGCTGAAAAATCATTCTTTTAAAACTAGGCTGAAAAGGAATAAACTGAGCAAAATCTATCAAGTCCTTTCAATTTTTACACTAAGAGGTTAGGTACCACTAAATGTAAGCTTAGTAGAGGTCTATTTTTCATTATTCCTTTTGTGTGTGAATAACTGTACATTACCAGCTTGAGAAAATATTCTGTTCACACCTAAATCATGCAGCGCTTATACTTAACACCAAGCTCCTCAGGGTTACTGAGGAGAATTGCTGAGGATGGTCCCTCCAGTGCTGTCCTTGTTTTATCTGAATATGGATGAAAATCGTGTAGAGGTCTTTCAACCACTTTTTGGTGCAAGGTACCTTTGGCTTAATTTTTGAGGTTTTCTTTTGATATGCTTCAAAATACTGCTGTTGTACTCCCATCAGAAATCAATGGATTCATCAGTCAGCATTCTCATCACTTTGCAAGAGCTGCCTATTCTAGACTGCATTTCCTTTGACTGAAATAGATTTTGCTGTGGTGGCTATCATGACCTTCCTTTGGGATGTAAACATGCCAGAACTAAGCAATAACTTCTGCCCAAGAAAGCATTGAAGCTATTTCCCCTTATCCCACTCCCGCAGTCTTTCTGTCTTTTTAGCAAATACAACTGTGCATCATGTTTCTGATGACTCACCAGCTAGAAATGGAAGAAAGAACTTGCCAGTCCATAAGAGAACTGTGTTCTCTCTCTTCTCCTCAGGTATATTTCAAATTCAATAGATTAAAGAGAAAACATACAGCCCAAGTGGAAGCAGAAGGTTCAGTTCTGTTGAATCTTAAACTGAATTTTATTTCTATAACAACTCCAAAAGTGCAGCTCATTTTCCTTATAACCGTCTATTTCAGAACAGTGTTTAATGTGTCTGTCTGCACATGAAGTTAGAAATGCATGAAATCCTTGGTGCTTAGATACAATTCTCAGACCTCCTTAATGAAATAAACTTAGTTGTAGATTCAATGAGCTTTTCTTTAGCACTGGGTGAATAATTTCCCAGGTAATCAGGAACTAAGTCTCATCTCTGTCAAGATTCCTAACCAACTGGCAGTAGAGACTGGGACTGGCAGAGATTCCCTAAAAGGCTATAGATTGCCCTGCCCTTAAGCTTAGTTCCTTCTCTTGACTCCTAACTATGGCTTTCACTGTCTCTTCTTCCCCAAACTGCTTTTGCTCTTCCATCTGCTTCTTGTGCATCATCCTTGTTGTCTGGATCAATTTGCTGCTTGTCTGTGGCCTGAACTCCAACCATGCTACTCTTTTGTCTTGGTATTGGTATGTCTATTTTAACATACTGATTGCTGGCCTACTCTCTGATTATTCCCATTTCTCCTCTTTGACTAGACCTTCTGATCTCCCTAGTTCTTAGATCTGGTTTGGTCTGGCTACAGCTCTTCTGTCTTCACTGCAAATCTAGCAAAGACCTGAATGATGGGTTCCTCACACCCTGGTTATAATACTGTTTCAATTTATTGCGTAGGTCTTTATATGAGATTAAGAAAGCTGGGAACCTGTCCTGTACAAACTTTTCTATAGGCAGCTCTGAGAGAACTTGATTTCTCTGGGGTCAGGTTCTTGCATACCAAACAGTTGTCTATTTTTTTAGCTTCACTTTTGGCATCTGAAAAAGGAAAGGTGATTGAAAATAAGTAGGAATACTTGAAGAAAAAAAAACAGATGGGTAATAATCATAGAATAGAATCATAGAATCATAGAATAGTTAGGGTTGGAAAGGACCTTAAGATCATCTAGTTCCAAGCCCCTTGCCATGGGCAGGGACACCTCACACTAAATCATGCCACCCAAGGCCTCATCCAACCTGGCCTTGAACACCGCCAAGGATGGAGCACTCACAACTTCCTTGGGCAACCCATTCCAGTGCCTCACCACCCTCACAAGTAAAGAACTTCCTCCTTATATTCAATCTAAACTTCTCCTGTTTGAGTTTTAACCCATTACCCCTTGTCCTGTCACTACAGTCCCTGATGAAGAGTCCATCCCCAGCATCCTTGTAGGCCCCCTTCAGATACTGGAAGGCTGCTATGAGGTCTCCACGCAGCCTTCTCTTCTCCAGGCTGAACAGCCCCAACTTTCTCAGCCTGTCTTCATACAGGAGGTGCACCAGTCCCCTGATCATCCTCGTGGCCCTCCTCTGCACTTGTTCCAACAGTTCCAGGTCCTTCTTATGTTGAGGACACCAGAACTGCACACAATACTCCAAGTGAGGTCTCACGAGAGCAGAGTAGAGGGGCAGGATCACCTCCTTCGACCTGCTGGTCACGCTCCTCTTGATGCAGCCCAGGATACGGTTGGCTTTCTGGGCTGTGAGCGCACACTGAAGCCAGATCATGTTCATTTTCTCATCGACCGACACCCCCAAGTCCTTCTCTGCAGGGCTGCTCTGAATCTCTTCTCTGCCCAACCTGTAGCTGTGCCTGGGATTGCTCTGACCCAGGTGTAGGACCTTGCACTTGGCATGGTTAAACTTCATAAGGTTGGCATCAGCCCACCTCACAAGCGTGTCAAGGTCCCTCTGGATGGCATTCCTTCCCTCCAGCGTATCAACCGAACCACACAGCTTGGTGTCATCAGCAAACTTGCTGAGGGCGCACTCAATCCCCCTGTCCATGTCACCGACAAAGATGTTGAACAAGACCAGTCCCAACACCGGTCCCTGAGGGACACCACTCGTTACCGGTCTCCAGCCAGACATCGAGCCATTGACCACAACTCTTTGCATGCAGCCATCCAGTAATAATAATAATGATGATAATAATAATAATAATAATAATAATACTGTCTATCAGACACAATCTAGTGCTGTGCAGGGAATAGCTGTAAAGTAGGACAACTTTTCCCAAGAAACATCCCAAAAACGGTGCTCCCTGATACTTTAGGTCTATTTTTAATGGTCCTTTTCTGTTCTTCCAGCCTTGGTGAGTATCTAGAAGGTGGGCTTCAGGAGGGGAGAGAGACAACACACCTCTGACCTCTCACACCCATGGTGCTGCTCTGCCTGCAAATTGTAGGTACTTGTCTGTACCTTCACAAGTATCAAAAGAACAAGGGTGAGATCAGGGCCGTGTCGAAGCTGAAGGAAGTTCTGCATCCATTCAGAACTACGAGATGTACATTAAATAGTCAAACATTAGTTTTGCTGACTCTAAAATTTAATAAATCCTTCACTGTCTGCTTTTAACCAAGCAAATGGCCCAGAGGCTGGGAAGTAAATAGAATATATATTGTAATTGGCATGGATATCATGTATATCAATAGATGTAAATACGCAGAGAGGGATGAAATTATTTTTTGAAACTTCCTTGGAATAATGTTGCATATTTGGATAGAAATAAGCACCACCTATAATTTATAATGTGTCCTAGATTATCAGGTTGTATGTGTATATTTAGACAGTTGATCTACTTGCAACCTCAGGAATAAAAGAAGTTGCCTGTGTGTATGGGGGAAATTGGGAACAACTGGAAGACTGTGCTTCTGTAGTACTGCACTCAACCAAAACCCAACACAGCAAGTGATCAACAGAAACCACTCTGTGACAAAAAGCTGCTCCAGACAAGTGGAGCACTAGTTTTAAGTACGATCTTTCAGATCATAAATTCTGGTGCATTTACAGTGCAAACTGCGTTCAGGGAGGCCCGGCTGGCGCAGCACACCCCCAGCTCCCCCCGAGGCCCCTAAGGTGAGTAAAGACCCTCACAGGCCCCAAACGGCCACCGCAGCTCCCCATACCGTTCACCTGGTCACGTCCCCCTCGGCCACGCCCCCTCCGCCCCTTCCTGCTAGCCGCGCCCCTGACGTTAAGCCCCGCCCATTTCCCCTTCCCCGCCTCAGGGCGGCTTGACCACGCCTCCCCATTAGCCCCGCCTCTCCCCCGGGCGGTGCGCGGTGGCGCTGCGTGGTGACGCAGCAGCAGGAGGGGTTGAGGCGGTGTTGTCTGTCTTTCGTCCCGCTCCGCGCCTCTCCGGACGGTGACAGAGCGGCGGAGTTGTCCGCCAGCGCCGCTGCCAGGGTCGCTCAGCTGCCGCCGGGGCCCGGGGGAGCAGCCGGCGCTGCCGCTGGCCATGGTGGCCCGCCTGCCGCCGGGAGGGCAGGAGCAGGCGCGGCGGCGGCGGGCGCCATTGCTCGCGGGGGCCGCGGGACTATGAAGGATGGAAGCGGACGAAGTGACGATCCGTGAGCAGAACTTCCACAGCCAAGTGCGGGAGTACACGGTAGGCGACGCCGCCCGCGCACCGCCGTGCCCCTGCGGCCGTTCCGTTTGACCCCCGTACTCCCCGGCTGAGCGGTCCCGCTGTGCCTTCCTCCCTGACCTGTCATTGCGGTGCCCGGGAGGCCGCGCTGCCATGGGACCCCCCCGCTCCCGCCGTGCTGTACTCTTCGCGCTTCTTCTTCTCCCTTCCCCTGTTTTCCCCTTGGCCCCATTGCCAAGCAGCCGTGGGGTTGTCTCGCTCTGGTTGCCTGCCCTTCGCTGCTTCGCCCCTCGCCCCAGCTCTCGCGTCCAGGCTAACCCGGTGGCGTGTCCCCTGTGGGCATAGCTGTGCGTGCATCCCCCGTCGGGATGGGTGTGCGGGGCCGTGAGGGCTGGCTGGTGGGGACCTCAGCACTTACCCCCGCGTGGGTTTTCCTCTCCCTCTGCCTTCAGGGAAAAGAGGAAATGCTGTATATACATGCAGGGTATAGGTGTGCTTCTGAATGTTCTCCTGTAGACTCTGTTATGTATTCAACACCTCAGTCTTCAAGTACAGCCTTGTTGATGGTAAGGTGTGCATGGGATTTCATAGCACTGCTTGTGATTCTAAGATCTTCTTGTCTTTTGCTGCACTGTTGTAGCGGATGTGAGTAACCATAGGTTTACCCTGACCTGTCATGTCATTCTGAGTGCTGCTGCGTGCCTTATGCTCTCCAAGTGGAGCAATACAGAGCTCATGAGCAGTGCCTGCGCTGTCCCATCTTCCTCAACCTTCTGTGGTCAAGTGCAGTGCTACACCTTACTTGCATTCGGATGGGGCTGTTGTGGTTTCCTCTTTGACTGCCTCGTAATTATTTTCAGGGCTGCTCAAAGCTGATAGAGGTGTTTTGATGGGGCTTGTTTCTCTTCTGCTTCAGTTCAAGAAAGGAAATACATGCTGCACGTAGGAGACAAGCAGTGTTGCCTGTTATGCACGTGCTGTCCTAACTCAGCTGGGTAGTTGCACTCTCTTTGAAGTTACTGCTGTATAAAGAATAATGGATTTCTTGGATTAAAATATTTTTTCATAATTCAGCTTTAAGTATTTTTAGTTGTATTGAGAGACAATATTAAATACCACTGTTAACTAATTTATGCAGGCCTATGGCAAGGTTATTTGTTAACAGAGACTTGGTTGGATCCCTAGTGTATTAATTTCTTTTCTATATTTTACAAATTTGCTTATTAAGACCTTCTTTCTTCCGGTGAATTGTTATATTTCTGGGATGTTTTTCTGAGGAGTGCAAAACAAGTCTGCATGAAGAGAACTGTTACTTTAGGAGATTTTCTGGGCCCTCACTTTTCTGTGAGTGGATGTAGCAGATGTAATGAGAGCTGTGAGTGGTGGAGGGGCGTAAAAAGGAAAAATGCTTCTTTTGGTAAAGAATTCTTTAAGCATTTTCAATCTTTGTGCTGTGAAAACACAGGTGTATTCACAAATTGTGCATCTCTTCTGGGTGCTAGCATCTGTCTTTCCCCTAGTGTCTGTTTTCCCATTTATATTTCTTTGTATGTTGTCTCCTCCTTATGTCCACCAGAGTCTTGTTCCGATACATTGTATGCTGCATATCCTGCTTTTGTACCTAGCAAGATGCACACTTTTGATTCTGAAGGAATGGTTCTGTGCAGGTACTGTTACAAAGACTGAAGGTCTATTAAATTCTTTAAGAGCTAGCTCATCTGTACTGCAACTACTTCTCTAAAACTTTTTCAGTCCCTCTAGAACAATTGCGAACTCTTCCTGTTGGTGTAGTCATGTAAGAAATCACTTAAGACATCAATAACTTGTTTTAGAGGTGCAATGTTGCTTTATTTGGACAATGGAGGCAGAATATTCTTGCTCTTGAAACTGTACTTTCATCTTTAATATTGATGACAAGCCATCTATTGTTTTGTTTAACCAGTAGGGATAATAATAACAATTTTGCCTTTTAAATCATGCATTGGTACAGTTGTGATCTTGTCTTTAATTTACGTTGGAAGACCGCAGGGTTTTATAAGCGTATAAACTACTGCTGTCCACAGCTGAGTACACAACCTTCTTGTGGCTTTCACATAGCTGCAGAGGCATATTGCAGTTATGATTACACTTGTGGTTAGTTTGAGCATAACAAGTACATGGAGCATGTTGCTTACATATATCATTATGATAACACCTCCTCCTAATCATTCCTGCTCTTGCTGCTCATGAAGTTACATGGTGAATGTAATTTCTTAAAATACGCAGATATACAGTTGTTGTGTAGGTAGTGGATATAATCATCATCCCCTTGGCTGAGGAGGGAGCATATTCCACTTTCTGACACATGTACATGACTTTCATTCAAGCTGCAGGTGGGCTGGGGGCAGTGGAGTCATCAATAGAAAGACTTGATGTTTGTTGTGTAGTATTACAGTGAAGGAAATCTCTATGTGCCTGTAAGAAGTCAAACTTACGTTATCTGGTAGTATTGTCTTTGGAGACCTAGTTGCATGGCAGAATCTTTACTGGAAGCTAAAATGATACATTCATGAGAGAAATCAAAGGAAGTTGATGTAATTTTAAAGAAATACCCTTTTCACTTTTCTTTTATGAATGTTCTCTGTTTTCTTTGAATGGATAAAGAATTTCTAGATTGTGCTTTCTGATGGAGTCCTCAGGGCACACTAGGCTTAACTTCAGCATAGTGCTTCATTTCTGTTTCATCTCTTCTCTGAACTGGCGAGCTACAGTTTTCCATGAAGTTGTGTTACATAACAAATTAAAGGCTCATTACCCTTCTGCTGGTGGTGCCTGTCTCTTTCTGTAAGCACCATCTTCTGCTATTCCCACCTTGAAAAGACAAATACTTCTGACACGTTTATAGCAGGACACATGTTATGAGCACAGGTAGTAAAAGATTACTGTTATTTTTTTAAATAAATCCTTTGTCTGCTTTTGAGGTCGCTGTCTGTGATTTTAAGGCTTAATTTAATTTTGGCCCATTTACTTTTGACCTCATTTGGAACGTCTCTGTAGTACCTGTTTTTTCCAAGAGGGTAGCTGTCTGCAAGAAAATAATCTGCCTTGTATTTCGTTGCTTCATGGGGATGATCTTTTGTAACAGAAGGTTAACTCCCTAGTCTAGTTTTGGTGTAACTTTTCAAATGTGAAACTGTGATGTTGAGGATCTGTTGTTTGGAACAGTTACTGGAAACACCCAATTTCAGACTTTTTCAGACTTGTATGAACTTTAAAATTCAGATTCAGTAAACATGGAGACTGAGAACTGATGAGCTAGTATAAGAGACATGGCACAGCTGTGAGCTTGCTTAAAGTCGGTGGAAGCCTGGACTTTAATAAAGCTGGAGTCATACTCAGTTCTAACTAAAAGAGGCATCTTTCCAAAAAGCAGCTTTAGTTCGTTACAAAATGTAGGAAAGTGTCTGTGTTCTGTACTTGTCAGCATTCATATGGAGGAGTTGTAAAGGGCAAACAATGTTCTGTGCTAGTCTGATACTATCTGTTATTTTTGTACACTTAATTAGTTTGCCTTTCTTGACCCTTTAGATTCATTTATAGCTTGTTTCAATGTCGCACATCCATGCAATATATTTAAGCTTTTAGGGAACTGCTTTTCCCTTGTGTCCTGCTATTATGTCTGTTTATGTTGTTTCATTTTCCACTTGTATTGTTGTGAACTGTTTATTTCAAATGCAAATCAAGTAAGTGCAATGGGTCAGTCTCTTTATATTCCCCTGGGTTTACTTTTTAGAATATTCTTAGACTCCTTTTTTTCCAAGTTTGAGTCTCCTGCTCTGCAATATTAGTTTGTATTTTTAAAAGTTAGATCTACTTTTTGATCTTCTTTTTCCATTTATAAAATATAGGATTTTGAGTTTGTAAAAATATACGCACACACTTGGTTATGAGTTTTTTTTGACAAAATAAATATACTGTGCTTGTATTTGTAGTGTGGGAAACTGAGCAAGAAAATAATTCAGTATCAGTAGACTTATTAGTTGGAAAGCTTAAGAACAAGCATAGTATATTTGGAAATGACTTAATTATATTAAATATGTCATGATAAATATCAGTCTTAGTACAATAAGTCCAAATACAAAAGTGCTGTTATAACTCTTAATTGCTTCTTGCAAGTCCAGGCAGATGTTGAAATGGGTGTAATATGTAGTTTTATGATTAATGACAGATGCATCCATTTGAAGGACTAAATGTTTTCAGGTGTGTAGTCTTTAGATGCCAGATTTTTGGAAAAACTGAGTTTCTCTACTTGTTAATGCAGTTCCCTATACAAGAAGGCTTTTTTTTTTTTTTTTTTTTTTTTTTTTTTGAGCATCCCACTTTTAATATTTATTTTTACAGATGATACGGTGGTTATTGAGTGTATCGGTGTAAATCTGAATCTAAAAATAGTTTCTAGCAGTTTAGGAAGGCCTTCTTAGGCAGTTGGAACTGTGTCATGGCTTTGTTTACTTCTCTGGTTTATTTTTATACCTTTTTTCCTATTTTTGGGATAGGTGTTCAGGATTCTTCTATATGAACGAGTGCAGTGTAGTTACTGCTGGCTTTTTTTTCCTGTAGGGCTGTAAACAGAGAAAGCTGATTTGAGCATTGTACTCCTGTTGATAGTACTCTTGTTCCTGACCAGTTCTACTCCTTAAATTTATGCCCCAGATAAAAACTGTAATCTTCACAGACTCTTTTTTTATGCCACAAGTAATGGTATTCTGATAGTGGGCAAGGAAGAAAATGCTGATTAGAAGCATAGATGATTTTAAAGAAAAAACTTATTTCAAATACCAAAATGTTCTTGACTGAATGTTCATTCAAGTTTCTTTTAGTCCAGAAAGTTGATGACTTTCATTGTTTATTTTTACCCATATGCTGAAAACTTGAAGAGTAATTTGTATCTTAAATGGCTTGTACCTCAAAAACTACTGAGCTTTTTCAGTGTTGCTGCTTCTTTCTTAAGTCTTTTGGAAAAGAATTGTAACTGAATAAAGGAGTATTTGTGGTAGTGGTATGAGATATAAGGCTGAGGGAGTGGTGCACATTTAACATAAATATATAAAATGTTGGTAACCTTTTGTCATTTTAAAAAAACTACTTTTACAAGTAAACACAGGTGCTGTACTGAACTCTAAGAAGTGATGAGTCACCTTCTGGCTGGATCCATCTGGAATGAGTAGGCATCTCCAAATACTTGGCCAAAACAAGTAGATAGACAGATGTTTATTCCCGCAGCAGGAACCACTTTTGGAGAGTTCTGCTTTTTCTGTTCACATATAATAAGCATGAAAGGCTGAAGTGTAAAAAGTTGCTATTAGTTACAGTTGAGAATAATTCCTTTTGAACACTAGTGTGTTCCTTTGTGGTAGCAGTTGACCAAAAGGGCAACAAGCTTTATGGAAGGTACAGGCATCTGTTTAGTAACATTTAATTAGGATGTAAATTAGATTTGAGAACCTAATGAGAAGGGGAAGATACCGACAGTAAACAAACTCAGCTATTGATTAAAGGACCACAGACAAACATACCCATCTTGGATTTTGTTTGGATAGCTGGTCCTGTAGTAGAGAGACTGGGTATGCTGGCGGGATGTAACTGGGTGATCATAGGGTTGCAATGCACATCTCGATCTCTGCTGTTATGTAGGGGCGCTGAGTGTGATTGAATTCATAAGCACAAGACCCTCTGGAAAGAAGTGTTTTCAGAGATGTTGAGGAGGGTTAAGGGGTGGGCGAAGCAGAGAGCAGAGTAACAGAGTAGACGGTGATAATGTCAGAGCAGAGGGAGAATTTGAAGTATAAGTGAAGTTATAATGAAAGTGACTTTGGTTCTGGTGACGGGAATTCAGGTTAAGGAAGACTGTCTAGAGGAAACATTTAATTCAATATAATCTTACTGCTTTTATTTGAAGGTTATGTAAGTGACTTTTTCTTTTACTGCAGTGATTTCTCCTTTCCCGTCTTTCATCCTCCCCTGTTTAACTTGGTATTTATCCTCATTTAGGAGGGTAGTGATGACTCTTGTTGAGAAGGTCTTAACTTCTGCAATACTCTCTATTCTCTCCACACCCTCCCCCTTACTTTGAAAACCACTGTAGCTTTCCTGTAAACATGTGCTGTCAAATGACCAGGGACACTGACTTGTTGGCAACGTTAATGTGCAAGGCTTCACATAGCTTATAACACAGGAACAGGAGAGACTTTGAAAGTCATGTTTGTAGTTTGGTTTTATGCATATAATCATGAACAGCCTTAGATGTTACGTGACTCCAAAAGGTATGCATACAGCTGGGTAGAGATGGCCTGGACTAAGTTACTACTGTAACCCCTTGTTAGTCATTCACATAACAAGTGAAATTGCTTCATGCTTCCTGCAGCTTTGGGCTGTTGCTCTTTGAGGCCCAGTTTACTCTCATGAAGATGGGTACAGAACTGTTGTTGATGTTTCATCAGCTTGGTGTTGAATATGTATTGTGCTGCTGGGTTGCTTTCCACATGGTTTCTAGTTTCTCGATTAACTGAATATGTTAAAGATTTTCTAGGTATCACCAGCATGGTTTGTAGAGTCCAGTACTTTGTACTATTTTAATATTTTACTACTTTGAAATTAATTTGGCCTTCAAAATTTTGAATAACTGGAAAATATTATTCTATGGAACTTTATTTCTGTTCCTTCTATTTCCATATCATATGTGCTTTCCACAGTGAGTAGTGTGTCTATAGACGTCATTGAAGTTAACATATGGCTGAGTTTTATATACAGAGGATAGAAACGCTATATGTGTGTGATTATTTTTCCCTTTTGCCTTCTTGGCTTATAGTGGTGTGGTTTCCAGTCTTAGGCTCCATGGTTGTAATTGAAATGTGGTGCTTCCCAGTTTCACTGTTGTTTTAAAGTGCCTGTTTATACCTTGAATATCCCAGTTTTTCCATTACCTAACTGTACTTTCTGTTTTTAACATATTTAGCTGATGGGAAGAACTGATGCTAATAAGTTTGTGTTGAGTTTGACAATAGCAACATGTCTAAAATATTTGCCAAGTTTAACACTGTGATAGCATAGGTCCAGTAGAGAATCTACATAATTGGTTAGGCTTATGAAAACACACAAATATTGCAGTTTAAATATGTTTGTGTTTCGGGAGGGGTGGTGAAAAAAACAGATGTGCTATTTAAAATTTCTACGGTATGTATGTATGAGAGGACAAGGAAGAGGATGTTTATGAGTTAGGAGGAGAGAGTTCATTAGCTCTGTCTTATAAAATAGTTATGCACCTTGTCCTGGAAGTTAATATTAGCCAAAGAAGCGGCCTTAACATAAATTGTTTATGCAGTTTGTATTAAAGAGACTTCTTAGGTTATTTTTTCTAAAAGAAATTTTTAATGGAATGACTGTGAAGTTTTAATATAACCCATTATTATAGCTTGGCTGTAAAATGTTGAATAATACTTTCATTCAGTGGCAGAATGTTAGCATGATCTAGGTTGATGTTATTGGTGCTAATTCTAGAGGGTGTTTTCAAGTCTTGCGCTAATGCTGAAAAATATTCTTGAATCTAATTTTAATGGCATTGCTGTAGCCTGTAGAGGTTAAATAAAAATGTCTTGCAGTCAGTTTTTGTGGGGTTTTGTGTGTGTTAATAGGTATAAAATACAGTACCCTGAACAGAGGTGTCTTTTCCTAAGGGTTGTGAAAGTGTCATCACATTTTAACTTTTTTCCCCCTTTACCTAGCAACATAAATCCAGTCCTATTAAGTATATAAAAAGGAATATATAAGCTAATGAATTAATATATTTCTTTGAATTCATGCATTAGTTTGAACTAGGGCTCTGCTGCTGGTGAAGTTAACTTGAAGGTAGTGTTAAGTGGATGAAGTATGGAAGCAATCTTTGGAAGGGCTATAGAAGCTGGGTTTTATCTTCATAGAGCAGTATTTAGCACATGAAATATGTTTTGGGATGTTTTGTACTTTGTTATATCCTGGATTTTTTTTCCTAGATAAACAAGTTTAGGTACCAAGCTTCTGAACCACTTATGATTTCTTCATGACTTAGGAACCTACAAAAAGAAGTGGGTCAACCTCTTGCACAGATCTTAAGCCAGGGAGGAGTCCTGAGAGGAGACCATAGATGTAGGGAAATCATAGGTGTGGAGGGCTGTGTCGATGAGTAAAATCAATCTGTAGTCATCAGACATATTTATCATTTTATCCTAAGCTTGAGTTTAGTGTGTCATGCTGTGTATAAGGCTGGTTGGATTAGAGTGAACTTAATCTACCCACAGAGCTCAGAGTTTTTTTAAAAAGAAATAGTTTTATTTAGTGTACATAGTCTGTTATAGGTAACCTACTGTTGACACATCCAAATCAGGTGGATTTATTTGCTTTTTACATGTCAATGGGATAATGGCCTTGTAAGAGCAGAACTGCCTGTCTGTACCTGTATTTCTTGCTTTTTATTCCTGCCATCCTTTCCATGAGTAAACAAAAGGAGTTGCCAAGTAGGACAGCAGGAGGATGTTTTTTAGTTGTCCTGTGGCATTTCAATGGCCATTAAAATACTTTTGCAGCGTGGCAGCAGTAAGGGATGGGTGTATGATGCTATGTTTAGTTGTTTTCTATTATAGAAATTAAAACCCAGAAGTGCAACACTAGTACTTTTCTGTAGGTAGTAATCATGATCAAGCAAAACACCGACAGTTAAGTTTTCAACTCTTACACTCTTAGATGTATTCCACAGGGTGGTGTTACCCAGTGACTTTTGTTTTCTCTGTGCCGACTCTTCTAGTTAGGGAAAAGGGCACGTTCTCTAAAATAGCTGTAAGAAGTGGAGATGGTCTTCATTATGTCTGTAGCTGCTTTTTTGGGGCGTATCCTTTGAATCAAAATGCTGGTGGATGCAGTAGCAGTAACTTTTTGTTTTAATACTGATGCAGCCACTTTGTTTCCTTCCATCCCTTATTTTTTGGAGCATCTTGATCTTTCATTTCATACCCAGCATAGTAAAATGCTTTTCTCTTTTTTCTTTGTCACTGTTTTGCTCCTCCAGATTTACTTCTCCCTATTTTAAACATTAGTATCCACTCACGTGGGAGGAAATGATGACTTCTCTACTTTGATGCTTTTCAAGTGCAAATCTTGAACCTGTGCGTTGTGCTCGGAAGTGTGTTAAATCAAAGAACATTACTAAGGTCTGTGGCTTCTTTCTGCAAAGGATTTCTGTGGTGGTTCCTTACTGCAAAAATTTGTTATTCTGGAAGATGTTTAGCTTTTTTGTAGTGGGAGGACATCCTTGACACAGTCCTATAGGGACCTATGCTTACACTAAAACTTTGAAACACATTCATAAATGACCTGGACAAGGATGTAAACTATGAGGAGGCAAAGTTTCTAATGGTGCTAGTTTATTCAGGATAATAGAAAAGAAGGCTGACTGGACCCAAGCCTCCAGCTTGGAGGAGGATCATCTACAGTGTTGGTCTGGGTTACGTACAGCTTGAAAACCTCTGGGCAACTGGTTCCACTGCATGGCCCTTCTCATGGAGGGGATTTCTCCTTACCTCCAGTCTCATCCTCCCACTGAGCACTGCTTTCAAGAGTCCAGCTCTGTCGTGTGAATGACCCCCTCACAAGTACCAGCAAGCTACTGTCAGGTGCTCCTGAAGCCTTGTTGTACTTAGGTTGAACAAGCTGAGGTCCTTCAGCCTGTCTGCACCAGTCAAGTGTTTGAGCCTTCTGACATCTTGGCGATCTTCCTTGCTGCGATTACCAATGTCTTTACTACACTGAAGGCTCAAAACTGGATGCAGGAGCTACATGTGACATGATGAATGCTGACTGGAAAGAGATAATTACTTCCCATGATTATTGGCTTTGCTTCTGGTAATATAGCCCAGGATGTTCTTTCGAGCATTTGCTGCTAGGGCACATGGATTGTAAGGTATTTAACAATTATTGGGCAATGCAACTATATGCTTTTTACCTAGTATAAAATACAGCTGTATTTCCTGCATGGTAGTTGGGAAGAGTATTGTGCTATGCAAATAAAAGCTGTTTACAAAAATGCAGCTTTTAATGCACATACAAATTACAGTTGTGAAAGATGGTTTTATCTTGTGCAGATGGAGAAGGGGAGAGAATCTTCTGCATTTTGAGAATATTCTTTCTTAGCATGGAAGTGTAGCTCCAGCATTTGCAATGGAAGATGATGCTTTACCAATCTGAGGCATGGATTTCAGTGCCAAAGTTTTAAAGATCATCCACATAGGCAAATTAGTGTCAGCTGTTCTTTAACAACTGTCAGTGAGATAAGTACTATGTAATTTGAGTTCAGACCTGCTTGTGTTTAATGCTAGGCTTGTTCAGTGCCAGCCCCTTAGACGCACATAGTTGTGAACTGAAATGTATGCAGTTTATCTCCAGCTCCCTTTTCGCAGGACCTGAGAGCTGCCTGGTACAGATCCAGGGGTATGACATGTATCATACTTGGATGACTTTGGATAACAGATTGAAAAGTATGACTCGATGGAAGAATTGGATACAAGATACCTAAGAATTTTGTGCCGTGCATCTCCAGAAGTATCCTTTCTTGGCATGTCTAGTGTGTAATCTAAGCAGGAGCAGAAAGCACTTCCTTTTCAAAATGAAGATGAAGAGCTCCAGGGAAAGACAGGTTTCTTTGCTTGTCCTACCAGATGTTGTGTTTAGTCTGTGCAAAGAGATGTTAATGAATTACATGCTTCAGGTTTGAAGACTTAATGTGCTAGGGAGCCCCTAGATGTAGCATAGGATCCATGCATTTTGTTTTAAGTTACTGAATGGTGTGGATGGGAGAACACAAAAAAAGACATTAAAATTATTAAGAATTGCTTTGCTTGACTGTTTGGCTATAACCATATAAAATCCTGTCTCTTCTTAATTTCCTTTATATTGTGATGCGATTGATCAAACATGGACTGAGTGCATTTCTTGTATAATCACAGAATCGCAGAATCCTGAGGGTTGGAAGGGACCTCAAAAGATCATCTAGTCCAACCTCCCTGCAAGAGCAGGGCAATCTTATGCTCCAGTTTACACCCATTACCCCTTGTCCTATCACTGGACATCACTGAGAAAAGCCTAGCTCCATCATCTTGACACTCATCCTTTACATATTCGTAAACATTGATGAGGTCACCCCTCAGTCTCCTCCAAGCTAAAGAGTGGGATAATAATGTGGGAACGTACCATAGTTGGGTTTAAAGTAGCTTCCCAGGAGCAGTCAAACTGCGGTAACAGATCCACAGCTGTTTTGCCCCTCTGTAAAGTTGGCATGAATTTAAGAAAATTAATTTTAAGAAAGGAAGCTATTTTATGTATGGTAGTTTTTCAGTTAACATTCTCAGAGAATGTCAGAAACCCTGACATTCTCTGTACATTCCTGTACATTCTCTGCAGTGTCTTCACCGACTCCTTAAATCAAACCTCGTTGAACTACAGTGAAAAACCCCTTGCAGTGAACTCAGGATTAGGAGGAATATAGCTTGTTCTAGATTTGCTGCATTTGCAGCATCCTTAGCTTTTGTCTGCTCTTATTGTAGAGACGGGTGATGGCATAAAACACTACTTTTGGTTGAAAAAATAGCTTGCAGTATGATTTGGATTTTACATGGTATTCCAGTGTTGGCCCCAGTACTGTCACACATAATAGTTTTCTGAGGAAGGCCTGGAATTTAAAGAATATACGTGTTTTTTTCACTGGAGATATCAACGTAGCTTTATGTGTGGTGTCTCATTGTTTTTGATTAGTGCCCTATTTCAGTATGACTACCTATCCTTTTTAGTAAGTAATCAGAAATGGAAGCTGACAGATGATTTTGGGTGCTATGAACATACGTATATGTGAATTTTCCCTCTCCTAAAGGTTTTTTAAGAAAGTCAAATTAGGAGGTAAGAACTGTATTTCCTGAAGCAACGCGACTATTGGTAGAGTTTTTCTTTTGCATCTGCCAGGGACTATATCCAGGAAAAGACATTGAAAGGTAGTTTTTAAACTAGGGTCAGTGTGCCTTTGAAGAAGAGCTGTAAAGTGAATATGAAAGTGGTTGGTAGTGTACATGGCCATAGGTGTTGCGTTTGGGCTGAGGGGGAAAAGCTACTTTTCAGTTTCCTTGGGTATCAGTATTAAGAAAAATCTTGCTTAATATAGATGGAAATAAAGTAAACAATTCTGTTGTACCCCTCCCAAAACTAGTCCTTTAGGAGATGTAGTCAATGCAGAGGAGGGTTAGAACATTGTGCAGAAAGGACTTGATTACCCTGAAGTAATAGATGCAGTGTGAAATTAAGGTGTGGTTTTTAAGAGACATGGTGATGAACCTGAACCCTAAAAACAAGTTTATACTGTAACTTGAGAACTGCTCTGCTGGAAACAACTGGGGAGGATAGCATGGAAGCATTCAGCATTTGGAGGATAATGCTAAGTTGCTAGCATGATTCTCAGGTGAATGTGTTGAAATATATTTTGGTGATTGATCCTGGCTGGACACCAGGTGCCCACCAAAGCTGCTCTGTCACTCCCCTCCTCAACAGGACAGGGAAGAGAAAATGTAACGGAAGTTTCTTGGGTTGAGATAAGGACAGGGCGAGATCATTCAGCAATTTTTTTCATGGGCAAAACAGACTCAGCTTGGGGAAATTTATTTATTGCCAATCAAATCGGAGTAGGATAATGAGAAAGAAACCAAATCTTAAAACACCTTACCCCCTGCCCTTCATTCTTCCTAGGCTCAACTTCACTCCCACATTCTCTACTTCCTTACCCCCAGCAGTGCAGGGGGACGGGGAATGGGGATTGTTGTCAGTTCATCACACATTGTCTGCTGCTCCTTCCTCACACTCCTCCCCTGCTTCAGTGTGGAGCATCTCCCATGGGAGACATTTCTCCATGAACTTCTCCAATGTGAGTCCTTCCCGTAAGCTACAGTTCATGAACTGCTGCAGCGTGGGTCCCTTCCATGGGGTGCAGCCCTTCAGGAACAGGCTGCTCCACCAAGGATCCCACGTGGGGTCACAAGTCCCCCAGCAAACCTGCTGCAGCATGGGCTCTTCTCTCCGTGGGGCCATGGGTCCTGCCAGGAGCCTGCTCCAGAGCGGTCTTCCCGTGGGGTTACAGTGTCCTTTGGGCATCCCCCCTTATCCAGTGTGGGGTCCTCCATTGGCTGCAGGTGGGTATCTGCTCCACCGAGAACCTCCATGTGCGGCTGGGCACAGCCTGCCTCACCATGGGCTGCAAGGGAATCTCTGCTTCAGTGTCTGGAGCACCTTCTCCCCTCCTTCTGCACTGACCTGGGTGTCTGCAGGGCTATTCCTCTCACATTTCTCATTCCTCTCACATTTCTCATTCCTCTCTCCTGCTGCAGTTTTGCTGTTTCCCCCCACTTCTTAACTATGTTATCCCAGAGGTGCTACCACTGTCACTGATGGGCTCAGCCTTAGCCAGTGGTGGGTCTGTCTTGGAGAGAACTGGCATTGGCTCCTTTGGACACGGAAAGTTTCTGGCAGCTTCTTACAGATGCCACCCTTGTAGCCCCCCAACTAACAAAACCTGCCATGCAAACCCAATACAGTTTTCAGTACAGAAAGAAAGGCTTAGTGCTGTTACATATAGCCATAAAACCATACCTGGAGTATTGCATTCATGTTTGAGAAACATGAACTTGAGACAGAACAAGTACAAAAAGGCTGTATGTTTTCTGCAGTACAAAAATATCCTGAAACAAAGAGCATTATAAGGAGTAAGAACCCAGGATAGCAGCGTGACATGACAGTGAAGCTTATTCTTTGGCTGTCATGGGCAACACATTCCTTTTCCCCAACTTAACTGAGTTCCACTCTAAAAATAGTTAGGATGCTGGCTTTTGCTGTTCCCTTTTGAAAGCTCTTCAGAATGCATGGTTAGAAACACTTCAGGATCATAAGTGAGCTGAGATTGAAGTGATATTTCTGAGTTTGATTATTGGCTTGTTTTAGTTGTTATGAAAGAATTTTAATTTATAAATTACCTTTTATTAAGATCCTAAAGCTTTCACTGATTAGAATTTACTTTTTGCTGATAACTTTAAAATTATGTGAATTTTCAGCAATAAACTTAATGAAATATTTACAGAACTGTTCTCAATTCTGACAGAAGTAGAGGGATAATTACACCAAGATATATAGTTACCCCTTATTGCTGAGTTGTGAAGTAGCTATGATCTAGAACTAGAAATATAACATTTGACAGTTCATGTTACTGAACAGCTTTCATCTGCTGTGACCTCAAAATATCTCTGTTATCTCTGTGGTACCTTATAAGTACAGACCCACATTTTCATTGTAACTTTGTTATCACAGGTAGAATAAAGGTCATCTATTTTAGTTGAAGATACAAACAAGATTGTGGTAATTTTTATTCTTGTTTTAAATATAGGTAAACTCATTTTTGGCTTAATTTTATCTTTATTTGGGTCTGGCAGATTTGTAAAGAGTTCTACTGGCCTGTATATATGATACCTGATTTTCAAAAGTGGATGCTTAAAATTAGATATCCCTCTCTGTAGCCTTGGTCTAGTTTTCAAAGGAACTGGAAACTTAGAGAAGGACTGTCTTTTAGCACTGGCATTGTGTTTTCTGATGCTGACAGGACAATCTGTGTCAGAGTACTCTGAAAATCCAAGGCTATTCTCAGTTTATTTTGTTGTTCCTGATTAGAAAATATATATTTTTTAGTTTAATATTAATTATTTGTTAATAGATTTTTTTTTTTTAATAATTATATTCTTTATCAAAACCTTTTTCTCTTTGAAGCATCCTCTGGAAAGGTGGAATGGTGGACCCTATTCAGATTCAGTAGTTGAATTCAGAGATCTAGTTGTGAAATCTAATTTTCAGCATCTGTATTTCATGTATCACTGCTGTGTGTTGCCTGAACAGAGACTGAGCTCTGTTGCCCCTTGCAGACCTGTGGCACTGTGATACTTCTGGGAGACTTCTGTAGGGCGGTTGTAGGCGCTCAAATGCTACGCTCAAACACTTGGCTGCGCTTTGGTTTTTTAGCTAGAATGTCTGTCTACACAAAACGAATAACTCTCCTAATTTATTTTTTATTAGTATTCCTTTAAAAGTATGTATTGATTGAACAATTTGTTTTTCCCCGTTCTGATTCTGCTGATCTGGATGCAATACGCTTATTTAGATGTAAATTTTTAAAGGCTATCATTGCTACCTTTGCTTTTGTTTTTCCCTTTCACTTAGGGTAGATTCTCCGACTTTGAGACAGTGAGTTCTTAAAGGCAACAAATCTTTAAATGACTGACTAAAGAAATAGATCAGATGCTTCCCAGTGAAGTATTTGCAGTTTCAGATCACAAGTAAGATAAAGCTCAGACAGAAGTAGAACATGTTTAAGGTGCTGATATTATGAATTGCAGATCCAGGCAGGGCCAATTGGAAAAAAAATCCCAAACCTTATACAGGTAATATGTCATACTCAATTTAATAGTAAAACCTGCTGCAACAGTTTTACCTGATTCAGTTGGTTAACTGCTGTGTGTTAAATCTTATAAGGTGGCTACTAGTATTGTGCATACGCAGAAGAATCTGGGCAGTTTGGGCTACTTCAGGTGGCTTCTAAGCCTGTGGTATACAGGTGATCTGTTTTCTGCAAGCTAACAGTAGAATACACTGCTGTACATAGAGAACTCTTCTCTATGGCTGCTGAGGTACTTGCGGAGCTCAAGGGCCACAGCTTCATGGAATGGGATGCTTTGTTCTTGTTTCATTTCTGACTCATGTTTTTAATAGGTATCAGCAAACAAGGTTGAGGAAGCAGTGTTGGGTGCCTTATTCAGATGCAAATAAATTGTTTTCTTCCCTTTTTCCCTGTCCCTCCCCCCCCCCCCCATTTTTGTTTCCCACAAAGGCTTGGAGGGTTAAACCTGTCTTCTTGTTTTCCTTCTTTCCCCCAAGATTTCCAGCATATTTGTAGGTATTTGCAATTGTAGTGCTAACTCTTAGAAACAACTGGATGCAAATCATGTTGGGTTCAAGGTACTTCTGACCTAAATAAGCCACCTACTTTATGAGGAGGGAAATTGTGCCCTTGGCTTCGGACTGTAAAGGAAACATTGTGTTTGACTAGCCTGCACTTGAGCAGCCACTGTAGGCAGCTAAGTCTCTTGTGTGTGGTGTTGCTGGGAATTTGTTTGTTTCAAGACATGATGGAAATAGTAAACATAACTGCTTGTTGTTTTCCACGTATGTTAATACTTACTCCAAAATAGATCTTCAAGAGACCATTGTATAAAATGATTACACTTATGTGTGAATGGGGTACGTGATAACCTTTACAACACAAGCGGATTTAAACTTCAAAAAAGAACCCAACCGAGCCCTTTCCCAATCACACTGTAGATGAGGCTTTTTTTCTTAATTTTAGAGTAAAATTTGCTGGCCATATAGTTGATCCCATACCTGTTACTCTAATTGAACTGTTCTTGTGGGTTTAACTTTCTGTTAGTAAGATATAAAACATAATGGTGTTGACATTTACATAGAATACACTTTTATTGATCTGAATTCAATTTTAAATTGTTGATACTTGATTTCCTGTTTATTCTTCTTATAATATGGGCATTTTTTTACAACCTAATAAATGCAATATTTGTTTTATTTGTTTCTTTCCCTAGATCTGTTTTCTCCTATTTGCTGTTCTCTACATAGTTTCCTACTTCATAATCACAAGATACAAAAGGAAAGCAGGTAAGCACAGACTTTTTAACATATTAAAAAATAATTTTGTCTTTCAAGTGAGTAGTTGATTCTTTTTCTTTTGGCCTCCAGAAGGAAAGCGGAAGAACTAGTCCTCTGACCAAAAGTGTTTCTCAGGCTGCCAGACTGATCTAATTGTATATGCTGCTCTCTTGACTTCTGTCTGCTCCCTTTTTCCCTGAGCCACAAGTTCCCAACGCCTCCTTTGTGGCTGCTCTGGCATTTTCCACTTCAGTGTTCCTTCTACTATCGCTAATCAAGGGAGGAAGTGCACTGAAGCATCTCGGAAAAGGATCAGTGAGTTCTGTAGCTAGCACTCTGTGACTGAATGGCAGTGAAAGGACAGTGTTATGGAGGTGGTGTGAATGGCCATAATCAGTTGTTCTGTTTTGGCTCTAAATATAAACTGTTTAGAGAGGGAAGAAAGGTTAATATTTCAAGTAGATGTTTCTGCTTCCCTTGCCTTTAAATCCTTTTGTTCTCCTTTTGTTCTGGAAAAGCTGACATGAGTATCTTCAGGCTGTGTTTTAGCACAAGAATCAAGTTCAGAGCTTTAGCTGGTAAAGTGAAAAAGTTGTCAGTAATACAGAAGGGAAGTATTGGATTTCTTCTAAACATGCCTTGTTTACTCAGGTACAGTTGCTTCAGTGTTCTTAACCTGTTGCTCATGACCACACCACTCCTTGAGATAATCCTATATATGTTTTTTTTTTTTCTTTGGAAATATTGTCTGAAACTACTCTGTAGCAACACCTGTTATTTTCTTCTATGTTTCTTCTAAAGACAAATAGCATAAAAATCTGTATAAAATGGCAGAATCTTTGACTCTTGACAGCTTATATCACCCTTGGCACTCGGTAATAGTCATGGTGGAGAAGCATTCTTATGCATGATGATCTTGGCACTTTGAACTTTACTGGAAACTGTTGATCGTGAGCTATAGTGACCTGTGTTATGATAGAACTGGATTCATGTTTGAAAAAGTAAACTCTTTAAGAAATTTAATGCCTTGAAAAAAAAAAGTACATATCTTTGAACATGGAAAGTAAGGAAGTTGGATACTGTCTTCTGATCCTGATATGTATTTTGAATACTACAAGGCTGCTACCACTTAGAGATAGGAAAGAGCAGGAAGGGGGAAATGGGTTTGGCAAACACTATTGGATATCCAGGCACTTTTATTACTTTCTGGAAGCTGATGTTATCACCTAGTGAGAGGAACTGCTCCGCAGCTGCACTGACTATGAAAGTTTTCTGAGCATTTACTAAGGCTAACTTTTGTAGCCTACTAGGATCTTCCTGAGTTAACACATCTGGAACTCTTTCAGGACAAGTTGTTTGTTGTTTCTACAACAGGCTCTTTAGCCAGAATGATTCATAAGAGCCCTTGATTTAGTCTCTCAAAACAGCATACGATTCTCGTAAAACCCCAGAACAATAACCCAATGTACTTTCACGGAAGAATTTCAAAATAGTATGATGTTAATGGCTACATGTTTATTTCAAGTGTGTGCATGACTCTTAAGAACTTGAAATGCCTGGCTTTATTTATTCTTAGATTTTAAAATACATTGAGTTACCACTCACGGAACACCTGGGAGACATAAAAGATGACTCCAAAATTATTTCAAATGTACAAATGCATACGTTTGTGTACAGATGTATCTAGAGAAGGGTGTAAAGGGTAAATGAAGGCTACATTGTTGATTAACCTCTGAGTTAAATGTTGATTTCAGAAAGTTGGAATAATAATTGAGGACTAAGTGAACAAAAATAAACTAAAATTTGAAATACTAGAAGGGAAGCCATGGTGTTTTAAATCCAAACCAACTATCCTTCTCCTCCCAACAAATCCCCAGGAGTTGGGATGAATAAAGGGAAGCAACTAAGGGATCATCACTGCTGTTCTAGGTATGCTTTCTAGTTTTTAAAACTGTCTTAATATTGGAAATGAAACTTCTGTTTAGGCATTTATAGTAGTTAGTTGGACCTTAGAACTTTCCTGCAGTAGCTTGCTTGCTCTCTGTGGTTTCAGAGATGCCCAAAGGGGCAGTTTGTAGCCAGCAGCCATGGTAGTAGTAGTCTGAAAGCTTGTTTGCCGTAGAGCCCTCTGGAAGATGTTTCCAGGAAGTTTTGATCTGCATATTTAAATAAAGTGCAATAACTTCATAGTTACATTGATTTGAAAGGAGTTCCAGACAAGCAAAAAAAGAAAAGAATATTCATTTTTAAGAACATTCACAAAATACTGATGCTAATAAATCTTTCAGTAATTCTAAACTTTAATAGTCAATTAAAATTGTGCCTATTATATATATATATATATTAGCTTGAGGAAAGATGACTAAGTATTGAGTATAACCTGTTGTCATTTAATTTGCAGATGAGCAAGAGGATGAAGATGCCATTGTTAACAGAATATCGTATGTATAGCTCTTTTTAGCAGATTTTTTTTCCCTGTATATATTGTTGTAATAGGAATCTTTTATTCTTCCAAATAAGTAACAGTATATTATAAATGCGACAGCAAATAGATTGCTAGAGGACAGAAGAAAAAGATTTAATCAAGTGGTGCTTTGAATTGTGAAAGGCATGACAAGAGGCAAGACAGTTTGATTTAGGGCTTTTTTTCACCCATGGCTTTCCTGATAAGCATGATGTTGGCCAGAATAATGCATGAGCACCTGACACAAGAGGTGGAATTCATGCAAGACTTCTGCACCTAAGTTTAGGTCTCTAAAATGTAGGTGTTTATATGGGAGGCAGTTGTTTTAAGTTCTCACTGTGGTTGATGGAAGTCCTGTCAAGGGAGACACTGAATCCTGAAAAGAAAGTTATCTCACCCTGAAGTAGACATCTGTATTTGATCACTTAAAATAAAAAGCTTAAAAAAGGATAACAAATGGAAGACAAGCACTTGCCAGACCTGTTGGTCTGCCAGCAACTCATCTCCTCTTCCTGTTCCTTTGTAAAGCTAGATGTTAAACTATTATAAATATGTCTGAAGATTTACAGAACATCTGTGAGCTGTTGCTGCCCTCTCAGTTACATGATTTGCTAAACCATGTGGAGTTGCTTATTTCAATGTTCTTAGCTCTTCTATGGTGGCACTGTCATCCCCTTGGAAGCAGAGGTCATTGAGTGTTTTATTGATTTGTCCTGTACCCTGGGAAAGTGCCGAGAACATTGCAAGCCGTTCACTTTTAGTTGTGCATTTGTGGCAAGCTTCAGAGATGTTCAAAGATGATGTAAATCTTAGGCATGCTTCTCTCAGTAGTGTCTGATAAGTCTTTTATATGAAATTGAAATAGTTATTGCCACAAGATATACTTCAGATCTAGAGACAAATACGTACTTTTGAATGCTATGAGGAAATGATTCCTTCTCAAGTAGAGGAGCATCTCCCCTGTGCTTTTAAGACTACAGGAAAGGCTCTTCTACATTGAAGATTTTTGTAGCAGTTGTGGTCTTAGCCTGGTTCTGAATTTTTTAATATTCAAAGAGTCTAAGAGTCTTGTTAACTGTTATCCCTGCCCGCACACCTATTTTCTAGTTTAGCTTTAAAATGCAACAAGTACCAGTTGTAAACACTGTGTTTTTAATGTGAGAGCAGAGTAAGGCAGGATTAGCACTTCCACAGAGTAATAGCCTTTCACTAAAACTGTTATAAATACAAGATGCTTCTTGTTCTTTTGGCCTAAGCTTTCTTGTTCCTTGAGTGTGCATGCTGTTTCCCAAAAGCAATAACTTTCAAACATACACCGACGAATATTTCTTTGTGTAGCTTAATTGTCAGGACTTACTGGGGAGAAACCAAAGACAAACTGCTGTATCACCTTGAAAGGCTGCAATGTGTTAGGCTTCATAATTCTGTCTTAGGATACTTAAGCATCCTTAAATAAAAAAGAAAATACCTCAAAATCATGTAAGAGTATTTTTTAAAAAATAAAATTAGTCACTCAGACTGTAAGTATTGTGTGGATGAACAATGGATTTGTACACGGTTAGTGAAAAGTAAGATTTCTGTAAGCAGCTTACTGACAATCCTATTGTAGGAAGAATCTATTTAAGTTTATCTTTTTTGTTACGGAATTTTGAGAATTATTTTTATTCTAGCATTGGGTTAGTTCTGTAAGAATATAATTTTTTTTTTTCCTTTTTGAAAAACACAGTTCTATTTAATGCCACAAGATGGCATTTGATATAAGTTGTATTTGGGATCTAAAGCAAAAGCTTAAATACTTCTGACAATTTTTCTGTATTGACTTCACAGCTATTAGAAAACCCCAACCTATGAGATACTCGAATAGCACTCACTTTTTAGGAATTACAAGCTGCCCTGATTTTAAAATTTGTAAAAAGAATATAGACAGTGATTCCCCCCCCCCCCCCCCTTCTGAGTGTGTGTGTAATGAAAACTGAAATAGGAGAGTTAAGATATTCCTTGAACTCCAATAATTTAATGTGTGTATGACATTGGAATTGAATGTATGCAAGTCTCAGAGAGTAATTGTGGTAGTTGGTAAAAACTAATTATTTTTACTGGTTTCTGTAAACTGTTTGATATTTGAAATATGCTTTTTAGAAGTGAAATATTGCGGAAATCAGTTTCTTCTGCCCCTTTACAATGTAAGAATGTGTTGCCTTCAGACACTAATTAACAGGTAGGCTAACAACTTCTTTTTCCCCTTGTTTTGAGCATGTTGGTGGTAACAGTGGTGCATTTCTTTAAATTTCAGGCTGTTCTTGAGCACCTTCACTCTAGCAGTTTCAGCTGGTGCAGTCCTGCTTCTACCTTTCTCAATAATCAGCAATGAGATCCTGCTTTCTTTTCCACAAAACTACTATATTCAGTGGTTAAATGGCTCACTAATTCATGGTTAGTACTCAGCATAATGTAATTAAAATGAATGTCTTCATTATATGTGCAAAGATATGTTCTTATTTTCAAACTAATAACTCTATTTTAATCTAAGATGCTAATTGAGTTTTTAACATGTTATTGGCTGGTTTTGCTGCTGTGTTATTTATCACAAAAGTCTATCTTAACTGTTCTGTTGTGTGGTTTGGTTTTTTTTTTGTTGTTTTTTAAGAATTATTCAGACTTTATGGGATTAAACCAAGTTCACTGCTATAAATATTAGTGTAGAGTAAAAGCTACTAGAAGCTAACTTAAAAACACACTGTCCAAACTTCTTCCTTGTGTTAAAGTGAGACTCATAAGGCTGTCTTTATGATGATACAAGTAAATTTATTTTCAAAATAAAAATCTGTTTCATGAAACTTGCTAGCTATGAGCAGTTGGGTTTGGATAAACTGTTAATGATGTATTTGTAAATAAGGAAAATAATAGAATATAAATGTATTGAGTGTGATAGAGGTGCAATAAAAATAAACTCTTTCAAGGAAAAGATGCAAGAAAAGAATATCACTCATACTTTCTGCAATGATGCCTTGATGTCTGGCAGTGAGTTTTGCATGCCTTCCAATATTGGTTAACATGCCTACAACTATGACGTGTACAATGTATACTGATATTTGAAAATCATTTGGACACTTCCATGTGTCTGCTGGAGACAGGACACTCTTTAGTAGGTTTGGCTTGAGAAGGGAGATAGTGCCTCTGCTATAAGAAACAATTTAATCTGGAACAAATAATTTACAAGCCAATAGTGCTGTCCTTTTTCTGTTCTTGTGAAGAGAGAATAATTAGACTTGGGAGGATTTTTCTCTGAAAAGTGTACACTTTTTTGTTAAATATTTAATAATACTCACAGAGAACTAATGAATTTCTTGATCCCTAAATTGCAAGAGTGTGATGTTTGGTGGTTTTTTAATTTGTTTTAAACAAATGTGGATAGGTGAAGACAGGAAGTAATGCGTATTGTCTGTCATCTTTCTGAAACTAGTTGAGCGTTTTTTGTGCTATCTGGATGGTAAAAGAATTTTTTTCTTTTAAACCCGTGAATAAGGGGGGGTTGACTGGAGCTGTGACCCTGACCAGTGATAGAGTAGCTTAAGACCTCACAAGAGTGAAGAAGGAAAACAGTAGAATAAAGACATTAGATTCTGAGAGAGTAGACTTTGTCCTCTTCAGTAAATGTGTGTATGGGGCCTCACTGGAGAATATCCTGAAGGCAAAGGATGCCAGGAGAGATGTTTACTTTCAAGGATAACCTTCAAGCATGATAATGTGTACCTTGGAGTGCAAGAAAATGAGCGGGTGTAGTACGAGATTGACTTGGCTTAATAGGGAACATGAGCTCAAAACCAAAAGGAAGGTGTACAGAAGGTAAAGTAGGGATGAACTGGCCAGGAGGAGTGTTGAAATATCACCTGGGTTAATATCCTGGTGTGAAATTAGGAAAGCTAGGGCACAGCTGTATTTCCTACTGGTGAGGGGTTTATATAGAGCCAGCTTCTTCTCTGGTATGTGCAGTGAGAGGCAAGAAGCAATGTTTGCAAGACACAAAGCAACAGTTCTTCACAGCAAGGGATGGTTGAACACTGGAAAAGGTTGTCCAGAGAGATCTAAATCCTCAGAAGTTTTTTAAAACTCAGCTGGCTAAACCCCTAAGCAACCTGATTGCACATGCAGTTTAGCTGTTTTAAGCAACAGATCAGACTACGTGACTACAAAGGTTCTTTCTAGTTGAGTTACTCCATGATCTGTTTTGTCACACATCATGGGGGATTGCTAATTTGATATGAGGCACACCATCTCCTACATGGGAAAAACCCCCACAGTAAGTTCTCATTTTTCACAAGGATTTGGCTGCTCAGATTTATATTCTTTACTCTCAAATATGAAAAGAAATATTTATGGAAAATAAACCTTCCTTCTGTGTCTGAATTGACTTTGAAAAAACAACAATCAAATATTTTAGAGAGAGAAAATTTGCATAATAACAAATTTTCATTCTGTCAGTTGCTACAGCACTTGAGAACACTTGGGTTAATTAGGAATTTGCTGGTAAAAGTAGCTGTTGCATAGGAAGGCCTTTGGATTTCCCAGTGACCGTCATCTTTTGATTTTAACGGGACAATCTTTTGATAAGTACCACTTTATGCATACACGGTATCACTTATATTTCATAAGTCCAATAGTAATGGCTAACAAGGAAGTAAATTCAGCATCTTGTTGTTTCCAAGTTTGACTCAGTACTGCAAAGCTTATGCTAGGGGTAGACATAAATAAATAAAACCAAGATTCACCACAATTGCTGTGAAGACTTCAGAAACATCAGTGGATTTTGGATGTGGCTACAGGTTTCTGCTACTGCAGCTTGCCAAAGGTTAGTGTGCCTTATTTCAAAGCCTTCCCTTAGGGAAGGGCTCCCTCATGTGGTGTTCACTGGGTTTGCACAATGGCACTGCGCTGCTCTGTGAAAGAACTATTCCGTGTAGTGGCAATACCTTTTTTAAGTTAGTTATGAAATACCTGCTCAAATTTTGGTAGTTTTGTCACAAGCAGTCAAGTCCAGAAAATATTAATATCTCCATAATACTGTCTAGCATAGCCTTCATGTACAGTTTGCATACTGCTTTGCAAATGTTATCAAATGGGAAGATTTGTATTGCTTTACACTTCAGTTTTGCCAGATTTATCAATTACAGATGTCGTCTGAGGTACTTGAGTGTAGTATCACGGGTTTTTATATTGTAGACTGCTGCATTAGCTGTGGCATGTAGCATAATAGAAAATATATGCCTCTAATTTTTGAAACTAGGCAGAAAGCCCGTATCTGTGTCCAGAACAAACACTTTCATATAATACATGTGGAACTAAACCCATAAATTCTTCTAACAGCTGCATGTTCACTTATGCTGTTGTTGGATACAACCACCAGGTGGGGGTAAAATGCAACAAAACTGCCAGGAGTAGAAAACCGGCAAATTGCTGAGGGTCAGATCTGTTTGCCAAAGACTGAGAGATTGTTAATTTTTATGTTTTATTAGCTTGTTTTATGGGGGATATTCTTAGGTCGCTGCAAATGAGGGGAAAAAAAAAAAAAAGTAAAATATTCCAATAAGCTGCTTAAAGCTTTTATATATGTTGATGTCTTCAAGTCTCTCTCATGTAAGTTTATGATGCAGTCAGTGTAGTGTGAAATAATTATTTTTCTAGGTCTATTTTAATTTGGCTTCTGAAATATCAAATTAGGATAAGACACACGTCAGGGGAAGAAGAGAGCCCTGTGTGTTCCTTACTTTGAAGAAAATACATGTGTATCAGGAGGAGTATAGCACCGTCCTTACCTCTCATAACTTTGCATGTATATTTTAGCCCTGTAATTTAATATTCTGTAAATGTGGTTCCTATCAGCTGCTAAAGCGTAAATTTCTGGATTTCTTTAAAAAACACCCCAGATGTGCACCTCTCTCCCCTCTGTTAAAATGCTCTGCACATACTGTGCAGCTCCTAAGCACTGTTTTGCATTGTAGATCTGCGTGTGATACAGCTGCTGAAATTAGGACAACCAGGTATTCGGCTTTGTGTTAGGTAGCCAAATGCACTATTTGTCCTCAGAGAAAACAGCTGAAATGAGACCCTTACCCCATCTCATAGTATTTCTACTGTGACTCTTTTTCTGGGAAAAAGACACCCCAAAACCAAATCAAGCCAGCAACCAAACCCAAATGCATGCTATCTGAGTTAGTGTACCCCTAGTAAAGGCTGTTAATGACATTCTTGCTGATGTTGCTATGTGTGAATGTTTCTTGAATGGTAACTGGAGCTTCCTGGCTAACCAAATTCAAAAGGAAAAATCCCCCTCTTTGTTAGCTGCAGTTTAGCTACCTTTAGGCAGTCTGTTTTCTTTAGCAACTGAGTATTATATTTCACGCATCTTTTAGAGTTTTCTTGTTTTGTTTTCTTAAGCTTATTGGACTAAATTTGGGTCCTGGTCCTATTAATTGCTGCAGTAGACTTCTTACCCTCTCTTTCCTCCCTCCTCCCTCTGTTTTTATTTCTTGTTGAAGTTTAAATCATTTCCTTTAAAGAAAAAGGAAATAATACGGTGAAAGCATTTTTACAGAGGTGTCGGTGAAGGTAGCTGCAAAGTTTTTTACGTTTGGAACTAAACACAGGAATTTCTGTCAATAATGAATTCCCCAGGCACTCAGTAAATGCCTCTTTCCTTCCCTATTCTTTCTAAAATGGATAATTTCAAAGAAGAAAATGAACAAGCCTATTCATGAGAAGAAAGAAATAAACAAAGCTGTTAGTTCAAATTTTCTTATCATGAGGAATGTTCTCTTTTGGATTTCAGGTGATACAATATAGTCTCGTGTAATTGTGGAAATGTGTGTGTTTTGGGAAAGGTGGCCTTGTTTTCTGAACTATAAAATAAAAGCTATGTTTTCAGGATACAGAACATGTAATGCTAGTTGAATCTGTCAGCTGCTAAATTGCAGGTAAGCTGCTGCTTTTAGAAAAAAGAAACACTGCATCCTGCACAACTTCTCATAGGATGATTGATGATGGGTTCATGTTTAGGCACCAGAAATTGTCTGTTCAGAAAGTGTTCATCTTAGATCTTAATAGAGCAGATACCCTTAATGGAGATCAGTTATCACTTCAGGTTGTTTTATCAACCTTTTCCCTTCCTGCAGATGTCACATGTGTCTTACAGATGTCCTAATTTTAGTCACTTCTAGGTTTTTCATGTAGATCACAGAATGACTGAGGTTGGAAGGGACCTCTGGAAATAATCTAGTCTGACTGCCCTGCTCACAGCAGGGTCAGAGAAGGCTGCTCAGGGCAGCGCCCATTCGGGTTCTGAATATGTTGAAGTGTGGAGATTACAAAACCTCTATGGGCAAATTGTTGCAGCATTTGATTACACTCACAGTGGAAAAAGTTTGGGGTGTGTTTTGGTGTGGATTTGTTTTTGTTTTCCCTCTTCCCTCCTCCTCTCCCCCCACTCTAATGTTTCGGTAGGTTTTTCAGTTCGTGCATATTGTCTCTTCTCCATTCACTGGATACCACTGTGAGGAGTCCAGCACTGGTTTCCTTCCCCGCCCCCCCCCCATCAGATACTTATGTACATTGTGTAAATCTCCTTGAGTCAACACTTTTCAAGGCTAACCAGTTCCAGCTTTCATAGCCTCTCCTTGAGTGACAGATGCTTCAATCCTTAATAATTTTCTTGGTCATTTGTTGGACTGGCTCCAGTATAGCCTGTCTTGTATGGAGGAGCCCACAGCTGGATGCAGTTCTCCAGACTTGTGCTACTAGTGCTGAGCAGAGAGGAAGGATCACCTCCCTCAAGCTCCTGGTAACACTTCTCCTAATGCAGCCCAGGATGCTGTTCACATTTGCTGCAAGGGCACGCTGCTGGCTTGTGTTCAACTCCTCTAAAGCCTTTCCTACAAGGCTGCTTTTGGGATGATTGGTCCCCGGTGTGCTGTCAGTCCATTTGTTCAGCTTGCTGAGGATCATCTGAGTGACAGGCAACTGCTCCTCCCCATCTTGTATCTTCAGCAAAATTGCTGAATATGCACCCTCTTCCGTCATCCCAGTGTATTAGTGAAGATGTTAAACCCAGTATTGACCCGCTGGGATATACCACCGGTGACTGGCTTTCAGCCTGACTTTGTATTGCTCGTCATAACTGATTGAGCCCAGAAACTCAGCCAACTTTCAGTCCAAATCAGAGTCCACCTACTTAGTCTAATTAACGAAGTATGGGCTATGAGGGGATTAATGGGAGATGTTTAAAGCTTTTGATCCACAAAATCCACTGCTCTCCTCTTGCCCACTAAGCCAGTTATCTCATCATGGAAGGCTGCTGTTGGTGTTACCATGATGGTGGCATTTGTGTGTTGCTCATGTTAAAATCCGTGATTTGCTGGAGTTTCTCTTGGAAAAACTATGGAAGTGAGTACACTGAATTTTGGGAGATTCACTGATAGTAGGAGAATATCTTTGTCCTAAAAACTCTGTAAATGGTTAACTAAAGAACTTTCAATGGTATGTTGTGGAAGTAGTCCACCTGAGCTTGCAGCTGGTCTCACAAGAATTCATACATTTGCTGATGTTCTAGTTAGTATACAATTTTTGTTTCAAGATCATTATACAAAGACACGAGTATTTTTCAGACCTATAAATAACTCTGTATCATAAAACCTGTCTTCTGTTAGAATTGTGTATACTACATTGTTTTATGTAAAGGGAGAAATGGGATTTTTTTTTAACTTTTAAAGCTAAGAGTCTTACAAATTTTTTCTTCTTTGTTGCAGGCTTATGGAATCTTGCCTCTCTTTTTTCAAATTTATGTTTGTTTGTATTGATGCCTTTTGCCTTTTTCTTCTTGGAATCAGAAGGATTTGCTGGCTTAAAAAAGGTAGGAAAATGCTATTAAATACAAAGTAATTATGGTGCGCATTCAGTTTTTAGCTCTTGTTTCTGATGAAACTACAAATTTGGGAGAATTTGGTGCTGGAATGTGTATGCTTATGTGAATGTGTATATCTGGGCGAATGCTTTTGCATAAGCAGGTGAAGCGAGTATTTGGTGTGTGGCTGTGAGTAAGCTTAGGGGAAAAATGAAGGTCCTTGAAAAGCCATTTATACTGAGATCAAGAAAATGACTGAATTTGATTCTCTAATAACAAAATTTTGATCAAGAATTTATTTTTTGGGAAATGGTTTTGCTGGATTGCTAAATGGAGAGAAGGTTCAATAAATACACTAGAAATAAAGTAACAAGGGAAAGCAATACAGGCTTCTTAATAATGGGAAGGGTGATTAAGTAACAGATGACCTAGAGAAAACAAGCTCAACTTGTGAATTTTAAACATTAACAAACATCCCCCAAGAAGTTCAAGTGTGGTCAGGATTAACAATAATATGTTAAAAAAACTGTCATACATGGGTAGAGAATAACTGAAAACATTAAACCTAGTTGTATGTATTATACACACACACACACACACACACACACACACATATATATATATAAGATGAGAGGGCTGAGTATTTCAGCAAGGCGTAGAATTTGGCAAAGCACTTTCTGAACAGTAAGATGGTAATGATTATATTAATATGTTAACTAAAGAAATATAATGAAAATAGCTATAATGGGAAGAACAGCAAAATGAATTTCAGATCGTAAATATCAAACCGTCTGGAGGCCAATTGTAGCACATTTTCATCAATCTTTATCATCCAAATGATTACACTTTTGTTTTTTAATGATGGTGTGCTTGAGGGAATTCTGTGCTCTTTAGATGACAGTTATTAGAAAGCAAAGGATCTTGAAAAGTGGTCTGAAATCAGGAAAATGAAACGCATTAAAGATGGGTACAAAAGATGATGAGTCATTGGATCACACGTAACAAATCAACAAAGGGATGATTGTAGTGGGAAGGAAAACATAATTCCTGTTTGCACTGAAAGGAATTGGCATTGAGGCAATGAAGTTGCCGTTTTTGTTCTTGGGAGAATTGGGAAAAACTCAGCTGAAGTACTGCATTCAGTTTGAGATTTTAAGGTTCACATGGATACTTAGAGAGAAAACAGAGGACAACAACAACAAAAGTAGATAGTTGGAGAGTACATCATTGAAGGAAAACGTTAATTCAGAGAATGTGGGGAAAAAACCCAAAATTTTACTCTATAGCTGAAGTTACTGAGAGGTTACATAGACTGAGCAATACATCTGTGTCAATGGACCTATGGGACCCAACCAAGATGGTGTGTCCCTGCTGGGTTGGTGCAGCCCTTTCTGAGCTGTTGATGCTACTGCAGTTTTATTTTGTATTGACCAAACTGTAGATGTGTATGTTACTTCAATTACAACTTTGGATGGCCAAGCTAGTAAGTTCACCTTCAAAGGAGTTTGGTGATGGGCTGCTCTGTTTAACTCCATTTACCCATCTTGGCTGGAAAACACACTGCGTCTTCCTTCACTTCAGGTATCCAGAGGACTAAGAGAACTTTTAGCAACTCATTTTGTCCTGTTAGTTTTTAGGTGGAGGTGGCTCCATTTTCCTTTTGACTCCAAGTATCTAGCCACAGCTAATGTGTATCTTTTCTTCTACAAAGAAATTAACTAACTGATTTTTAGCGGGGTTGGTCTCTGGCAGTCCGACCAAAACCAAGGATTTTCTCCATTAGTGTATCATGTACAGTGTTGCTGGTATGTCCCCTTGATTTGTAGATTTCTGCTGGCTTCAGCCAGCAGATGCATCATCTATCTCAGCTGTATTAAACTTGCATTTCACAGAAAACTTCAGTTACACTGTAACTTCTAAACTTATGATACTGGCTATCAATAAACCCCATTCAAGATAAATAGGATCACCGTTAACGTGTTTATGCTTAGAAGCATTTGTGACTCTAGATGAGATAGAACCATAATCTGTCTGCGGATGTTTGTTTTGTTTTTGTTTTGTTACTTTGCTTTCTTCTGGGTGTTTTTGATATGTCCCAAAAGCCAGGTCTGATTCTTAGTACAGATACTCATGGCCTTTGTCCAATGTCTGTTCTACCTGGCTGCTCTGTTTAAAAGTATCCAAAATGGATGCAGACATACTGAATTGTTTTACCAGCTTTGAGTGAGCCCTAAGGCTACTGGTGAAGATGTAGGAATTGTAGTCTATTTAATATGAACATACAGTGTCTTTGGTCACTTAGAAAGTAGCAAATGTAACTTCTGGGCTAAGTTGATAGTTAAAATTGAGTTTGCTGTTCTTTTCCAATTCTGATGCAGATAAATGATTCTACTTGCAAGAAGTACTTTGTGTATATAATTTAAAGAAATACATCACATAATAGGGTGATTAGAATCTGGGAAAATTTATGGTTACTTGAACTTGGGATTCATGTAAGCTTTTCGGTTCTAGAATCTGTGAAGGGTACTTCCCATCTTTGTTTTCCTTAAATTTTGACACATTGCTTATTTCTTTTCAGAGGAGACTTTGAGACCATGATTACTGTGTAGAATTCTGGTACTTGCGCAATATAATCAAACCAAAAATAATTTGTAACAGTTTGGTGGTTTTTTTTTTTTTTTTTAAATGTCATTTTGTCTTTCATCACCTCAGAGTAATGGGCCAAAGAGACTCAACATCATTCAAATACTACTGTTAACTGGCCAAATCAGATTTTAGTGATCTCAATTTAAAAGAACATTTCATGCATTTGGCAAAACTTTTGTCCGTAAAGAGAAGAGCAATCTACTGTAAATGTGGAGACATTCATTAAGGAGGCTTGGCACAGGCTATATAATCTTTAATCTTTCAGTTAGGAGTTGGATGCAAGGAGTAGGAAAGCAATTGATTCTAGATACTCAGCTCAAAATTTGAGTAAAAAGACTGTTCCTGTGGAAGCTTTTATGCATGTCATCTTGAACTTGTCATAGAATTACCTTCATTAGAATGAATAAATAGGTCACTTGAGATGTAGGTGTGCACAGTCAGGATGTCTGTTTGAAGGTGTTCATGTAAGAATTACTTGTTCAATTTTAATAGAAGTTCTGAAAATGAATGATTAAAGGAAGTTCAATTCTGAAATTAAATGTTTGGGGTTTCTTAATTCATTTTTTTAACAGATTTTTGTTCAGCTTAAATTGCAGGAGTAGTGTTAGTCATTATCACATATGGGCCTAGCCTCCAAAGTATTTAGCTATCTGAGTGCTTATAATAGGTTATGCTATAGAAGTTGATTTTATGTATTCACTGTAATGTGACCATTTTGGGGATTACGATATTTCATCTAGCTCATAGGTTACTATTAGAAGCTTTGTGTCTTCTCTTTCCATGTTCTTGTAAGGAAGTATTGCCCCTTCACTATTTTAAGTTTCATGAATCGGAATGGGTTTGATTAACCATTTTCCAATTTACTATGGCTTATTTTCTTGGTTGCTGGTTTACTTTCCTAATGGCACATGGCCTCTCTTATAGACTCTTTTGATTCCCCAGGGCAACAGCTTAAAACAAAACAACCAGTGACTTGCATATTGTGCAGAGGAGAGAAATACGGAAATTAGGCACTCGCCGTAGAGTGATGTAGTGTTGTACCAAAAATCAAACTGATTCTCTGCCTCGTTTTTAATGAAAAACACTGTGTTAATTCCAAAAGGGCATATTGTGTATATGTATATCTTTATGTACATAAATGTATGTGCTACGTGTGCATTTATGCACACACTTATTTTCATGCACACATGTGAATTGGGTTTTTCAAGACTACTGAAGTAGTTTGAAGTCACTGTTACATATTTCACCTTACCTGATGTTGTTAACTGAGCTATTGAAGTACCTGAAGTAACTTTAATATCCTTAATCTCGTTAAAAACTTTTTAATGTTTTTATATTCTTCTTTCTTCTTTTGTAGAGCCTGAGCATAAAGTTATATTTCTTGTTTAGATACTCTTTCAGGTCTTTGCCACTGGCCTGCTCAAATGCTGTAGTACAATTCTGAAACAAAGGTGTCAACCATGTTTCTTACTGTCAGAATTAGCCTCATTCTTTACCATCCTCTCCAAAAAGGGAAACTGTGGTAGTTGCAGCTGAGCATCTGTAGTTCAGAACGCTGATGTTTTCAAGTCTGATAACTGCACAGAAAATTACATGTGTGCTGCTGTGTGGAGGAGGCAAACATTTTTGAGGAGATAATTGCTGTACCTTTTCCTGACCTTTAAAATACGCTTTCTCTTGATGTAACTTTAACTGAAATTTGTATTTATTTGAAGTTGACGAAGATGAAGATGTTTAGGAGTAATTTCCTTGTAAGAAAATACAAACAGTGCAATTTACTGTCGTAAGAAACTGGAATAACTGGGTATTGCATGATCATGACTGTAGAGTTTTAAAAAGGCTTTATGAAGTATTTTACCTTAATACTGATCTTTGAACTTGAAGTCATGGCATAAACTTTAACATGAGCGACAGCAACATCCTGACCAATTATCCAAATTATCCAGACATCCCAAAATGTTCAGAACACAACACACAGAGTCTGGATTAAGAGGTTAACTCCTGGAACATCAAAAGAAGTGCATGATAATAAAAACAAATAGTACAAAAATTTGAGGTAACTTCCTTGCTTAATTAATTAGGTAAACCAGGTGGAAGCGAAGAGGCCAGAGCTGGTGCTCAGAATGTCTATAAAGCTGAGCAACATGACAGCACAATGGAGGAGGAACAAAGATTTTTTTAATATACTTCTATCCTGTGTCACAGTTTGAAATTGTCCTGGTTTATGTCCCTTTTGGCAAACTTACATAAAAGTGACCCTGTACTGTATTTTATGACCAGATGACTTTTTTTTCCCAGTGGCTAATTTGTATCAGACCCCCATCTTAGAGACTCAGAAATGATTAGGAAGTCCAAGCCAGTTTGTCTCAATGAGCTTTCATTGCATGCTTTCATTATTTTTGCTCGGTTTTGCCACTGATCATCCATAAATTGTTGGAAATGAGTGATTAAGGAAGTGCTGCTTAGTGTTAGTGGCACATGCACGTTCTTGGTATGTTTTTTGTGGGTGAGAGGAAATCGTGTACTGCACAAACAAAAAGGAAAACTCCTGCTGGGAACCTTTCAAGGAAATTTAACTTGCATAATGTTTTGATCTTGGTGTTTATTACAGAAAATAAGAGTAATATTTCACCAGCTATTGTTATGTGTCAGCTAGTCTCTCCATCTGCTTGCCTTTCCTTGATACCGCTTCCCAAAATCTCATTGAGTTTATTTTAATAAAAGCACCACTTAAAAATATAGCAGTTTATTCGTACACTTAAAGCAGGTGAGGTGAGCCAGTGTTCAGAACAGTTTATTGCGTAGTGCTTGCTACTGTATAAAGATTTGACTGTCATGACAGCGAAGTCCTGCCTTGCGTTACCAGTTGCAGCTTAGTCCACACAAGTAAAACATGGTACGTAGGTTCCCTTCCAAATAATAAAATAGCCGTTTCTACTGTTAAAAGGCAGATTTCTTCCTTTCCCCTCTTTCATTGGAGCATGGCTTTTAAGAATGTGTTTTGTAATTAAAACTACTTATCTGGGGATGGAGTAAAATGCTGAAGCATTGCAAAAATAGTTACTAGCATTTCTTTGAAACTGCTACTCAATATTTGAGTTAATTTGATCCGCTCTATATTTATCAATAACAGTGGCTTTTCCTAGTCATGTTACTGTACACCAAGTCTGAACTAAGATTAAGTTTCTAATGTGTTGTGTTGCAGTGATTGTATTTGTCAACTCTAGGTAACTAAACTTGTTTACTTTTCACTTATGTTTAGTACTCTGTTGCTTTTTCGTTTTTTGGTGATATGGAAAATCTTTTTTTCTGTGTTTTTGCACATAGAAAAGCTGTACTCCCCTGTTCTACTCAGTGTACCAGTAGCACTCTGGAACAACTATAGGTGTAGAGCAAGTCAAAATAGATTTTCAGTATGTGATGAAGCCAGTGCAGGTAGAATGTTCAAAGCTTGTTTTGAACTAAAGTCCTTGGACTGAAATTTAGTTGCATTTAGAAACTTTTTTTTCTGATTTCAAGCAGTATTCCATGAAAAGCCATTGTTCCTATAATACAGAATATGGGGGAAAGTGGCTGGGAAATCCTTTCCAGTGTGAGATTATCTCTGAGTAAAAGCAATTAATTTTCTAAATTTGGCTTAATTTTTCTCGAAAAGTGATTTGGATAGTGCGAGAGTTGTGAATTGTGTTAGGAAACAACATTTGACTTTGTGTTTAATGCTTGCATGTACCTCCAACTGCAATATCCACGGGCCACTGTCTGTAATAGCTCACCAAATAGTTTTGAGGTACCCTGTTAACAGTGTATGTTTATTTGTCATTTAAGCTCATATTTATTTGTCTATAAAATCATGCAGCATGAACTGAGACTTTAGTGCTCTGATCTCCATGAAATGTTTACTAGTATGTAACTGAATTATTGTACATTATATTACAATCCATTTACTCATTCTGTTAGTAATACCAGAGACAAAAGTTGTTTAATCAGTCACATCAAAGGCAGCTGTTTGGTTTTGTATTTTTGACATAAGCTGACATCTTAAATTCAGATATGAAGTTCTTTAAACAGGAGTAATGGAAAATGACACTACTTAACGTTTATTAGACTTTTCTTGTTGTTTAGAAACATATCCTGATTATTCTGGTATTCAGATACCTCAAGTAGCTTGATCAGGATTTTTCCGTCTCCCTATTAAAATAAAAGCATACTTAACTGACAGTTATACAAACCCATAACATGATCTGTAAGATGTAAGGTACACAGTTAAGGGCTATATTTTAAATGGTCTTGCACTGAGTGGTGCACATCTTGACTTTTTGTATGCTTTCTTCTTCCATTGAAATCTCAGAAATGGCATGTATGCGGCTAAATGTAGTGTGTTTATAATTTGTAGTATAGGGGACAGGCACATCTAATACTGTATTTGAGAATGGCAGGAAATGGAAGCTGAGAACATTTAGCTTACTTGTTAGCATGTCACATTGACAAGTGTCTACATTAAACTCTGAAAACATGTTAAAATTATGGCGTTACAGTGCCAGGTCATTTATTTGCAGTTCTGCAGAGGAAAAAATTAATCTTATTGTACAGGTATATTTCAGCAAATTAGCCTGTAAAGAGTTATGAGAGTGTTATGGGCTGCTTTTGAGTACCTGTGATTGGAATATGTAATTATACTGTAGATTAGTATGAGATGAAAATACCTTTGTCTGTAAACATTTTGCAGGGATGTCTGTTTTTCTGTCCTTTCACTATGACTGTAAGACCAAGGTAAAGACAGTAAGAACGTGAAAATTGCTACAGGTAGGTCAAGAGGAAGTTGGTAATGTTGGTTGTATTAATTTTTGTGTTACAAAGCTTAGACTTCAGCATGCTTTTTAAATTATTTTTTTTTTGGTGTCTATATTTAGACATTTAGGAATAACAGCTGTACAGGACAGGTAAATAACATGAATGTGTACTTCAGCTTAGGCCCATGTCATGTTTCAATGAAAGCAAGATAAAATGAAATTCATGAATCAGTGGCTCGGAGAGAGAAACTTGTGACTGTTGAGGAATAATGGCTTAATGTTAATTTGTTTTTGTAGGTATATAAAATGTTTTATAAGGTTTTATAAGATGTGTTGCTTCAGTCAATTGTGGATATTTTAAGCAAAATCTGTCCCTTTTTATTTTACCATAAGGAGATCTATGGTTTGTTGAATATATGTAACAGTTCTGTATCTGGGGACAGCTGAGGGGGAAATAAGTAAATGTTAGTTGTTGCACACATTGGATCAAGATGTCATGAGATGTGATCTGTGCTCCGTTTCATTGAAGTAGTTAAATGTCAGTTGGTTGCTTCCATAAATTAGAATGTACTTCTTTTAAAGAGGCCTCAGTGTACATTACGAAAAAATAGGCTAACAGGAGATAAGCTAATAGTATAGCTTGTTTGACATATCTTTTCTGCACTACCTGCCTCACTGTGACTTCATTAGCTGAGCAATGATTCAGCCATTCTGCAATAGTTTAGGGGTTTGAGTTTATAATTACTTTTTCTGACCACATCTTTAATGTCGATAGAAAAGCAAAATGTGTCAGGTTAGTCTGTGATCTTGCAACACTTTCATATACTTGAGCTAAAAAATTTAGTAGAGTAATAAGATGAAATAAGGATTGTTAGTAATACTGAGGTAAAAATACTGTACAAAGAAAATCCCAGACATGCTTAGTGTTATTTCAAAATGTGGTTTTCTGACCATTACTTGTGTAGCTCACTGTGAGAAACTAAGTAAATGACACATTATGAGTAGGTAGTCATCTGTAAAACTAATTAGTTTTAGAAGCTAGCACTCGAGCATTAGTTATTCCACCTCATCGGAGCCAGGAACGAAATGCATTGCTGAACTTTTGTGCTTTCCCTACTCCTACGTTGTTCTGAACTTGTACTTTTTTGCTGTGTTGAGCATGCTTTTATGTCTTGTGGAATTTCCATAGTTCTTTGCTAAAAGCATTAACATGTAGCTGGAAATCAGCATATGGAATAAGATATGGTACTTGGTTACTGACTGGGCTTAAAGCATGACATGCTCTCTTAGTGAATAAATTGAGTGGTGTTTTTATGTTACAGTTTTTGTTTGTTTTTAGGATAACTTATGGAGTTCTGCATGAGTAAAAATAGACATGCTAAATACTTCTACTGATTGTAAAGTGTACAGATGGTACAGCTACCAATATGAAGCTTCAATCTCTTCATTTTTCATTGATGTTAACTGAAGCACGGGGTTTTAAAATACTTTTTTTTTCTTCTTTTTTTTTTAAGACATTTTTTCAGGCAGAAGTGAGTAGTTATCAACATTTGTTTAGATGTAGCATTCTTAATGGCCTGTATAGAACCCTTCTGTTTGTGGTAAATGCTAGCTGTGTGTCTTAAATCTCAGATGTATTTCTTTTTTTCTTTTTTATTGTCTCTTTATAATAAAATTCATACATCTATTTAGTTCATTTAGACTAGAAAATTTTGCCATCCTTTGGAGAAAAAAAGAAGTATTCACCTGTGCAGGTTCTCTGAAATGGCTCTGATTTAGAGGATCTTAGAAGCCTTCTCAGTCAGTGGAAAAAGGCAGATGCCTCTAAGAATTTGGCACATCTGAGTTAGAGGCTGTAAGAAGACAGTGGGAACACCTTTCCATCTAATTTTTTGGTTTATTTTCTTAAATGGTAGAAAACATCTGCTGCTGTTTGATTTGAGCACAGTGATTTGTTTTACAAAATTGGCTAAGTGTGTGAGGAATATTTTATTAAGATTTAAATATTTGAATATTTCCACATTAGTCTGTGTCTTTATTTGTGTCTCCATTGACATTAAATAGTGGCCTTCCAGGACAAGCAAAAATATTGTACTTGTTTTAAGTCTCTTTATTCACATTTGTTACTCTATATAAAAATTTAAAGACTTTACATATTTAATAGAAATGTCATTTTAATTCATAGAGAGGAAAATTGCTATATGATCTTGTATTGATAGTGGCAGTTTTTAATATAAGTATCAATCATTTTTCTGATAGCTTTAGTTTTATTAAATGAGGCATTACTAGGTAAACTAGGTGCAAGAGCCTACACTTGGGTCAGAGCAATCTAGAGCAAGGATGCTGTGGGGGGGACTATTCATTAGGAACTGTAGTGATAGGACAAGGGGTAACGGGATCAAACTTAAACAGGGGCAGTTTATATTAGATATAAGGAAGAAATCCTTTACTGTGAGGGTGGTGAGGCACTGGAATGGGCTTCCCAAGGACGTTATGAATGCTCCATCCCTGGTGGTGTTCAAGGCCAGGCTGGACAGAGCCTTAGATGACATGCTTTAGTGGGAGGTGTCCCTGCCCATGGCAGGTGGGTTGGAACTAGATGATCTTAAGGTCCTTTCCAACCCTAACTATTCTATGATTTTATGAAACATCACTTCTGATTGTCTCTCTAAAATCAATTTAATTAATTCTGATGCTGGGGAGGGACTCTTCATCAGGGACTGTAGTGACAGGACAAGGGGTAATGGGTTCAAACTTAAACAGGGGAAGTTTAGATTCGATATAAGGAAGAAGTTCTTTACTGAGAGGGTGGTGAGGCACTGGAATGGGTTGCCCAGGGAGGTTGTGAATGCTCCATCCCTGGCGATGTTCAAGGCCAGGTTGGATGAGGCCTTGGGTGACATGGTTTAGTGTGGGGTGTCCCTGCCCATGGCAGGTGGGTTGGAACTTTGTGATCTCAAGGTCCTTTCCAACCCTAACTATTCTATGATTCTATGATAACCAGCAATGTGATATGTAGATCTTTAGTCTATATTACTTATTTAGTATTACTAGAAATATTCCACATTAAGGATTGCTCTATATTAAGAATTACTTATTTTATATTGACAATACAAGGAAAGAGCTAATGCATCTTTAATGAGGTTTTGTAAGGCAGCCAACAACTTTATTTACAAAAAATTGGAGGAAGGAGAATCAATGAGTTTGTCTCCCATTTGTGGCCTTTTAAAGATTTCTCAACTTATTAAAAGGAATTTTGGCCAGTTCCTAGAAATGTGCTTTCTTCTTGATCTTACTCACCCTTGCAGGGGTTTAGTAATCAGCATTGACACAAAAAAAAAATCAGGTTTCTCTTTCTTCTAGAACCTTAGTAGTGACCTGTGTGCTTCTACGTGGCATTTGCCTTTGGGAACTGTCTTCATGGTTTCTTTCTGCCAGAAACACAATCACAAATTCCGAGTCTGTCTTTATACTTTTGCATTACTTATCTTAATTCTCTGCCAAGCTACAAAGACATTGGAAAATATCTATTTATCTTCCTATCACTCTAGTCTAGTAGGAAAGATTCTTTCTCATCCAAAAGTAAATGATTAGAGGGAGGCTCACAATGTCAGAAATCCCACAGCTCCCATGTTGTTGTTGCAGGTGGCTTTGGAAAGTCTGAGAAACTTGGTAGGTGGAGGGAGTGGAGCATCTAATTGCTAATTAGTGAGTGCTGGGCTAGCCAGTGGAACAACAGAGGAAACTTGTGGGAGAAAGGAGTAGCATTGGGACAATCATCATTTCACTGTATCTTTTAATTTCTTTCTTTCCTTCTCCCCAAAACTTTTGGGTTGTACGCTTTTACTGAGTGTCAGTAAGTCTGTCCTTATTAATAAGAACTTAGACATAGAATCATAGAATAGTTAGGGTTGGAAAGGACCTTAAGATCATCTAGTTCCAACCCACCTGCCATGGGCAGGGACACCTCCCACTAAAGCATGTCATCTAAGGCTCTGTCCAGCCTGGCCTTGAACACCACCAGGGATGGAGCATTCATAACGTCCTTGGGAAGCCCATTCCAGTGCCTCACCACCCTCACAGTAAAGGATTTCTTCCTTATATCTAATATAAACTGCCCCTGTTTAAGTTTGATCCCGTTACCCCTTGTCCTATCACTACAGTTCCTAATGAAGAGTCCATCCCCAGCATCCTTGTAGGCCCCTTTCAGATACTGGAAGGCTGCTATGAGGTCTCCACGCAGCCTTCTCTTCTCCAGGCTGAACAGCCCCAACTTTCTCAGCCTGTCTCCATACGGGAGGTGCTCCAGCCCCATGATCATCCTCGTGGCCCTCCTCTGGACTTGTTCCATAGCTCCATGTCCTCCTTATGTTAAGGACAACAACATACACATAATTCTTATGGGTTTTGTCTTGGGTGGTTTTTTTTTTTTTTTTTTTAAATATGTGAAATGTGTGAGTTTTTTCGTTCCCCCCCCCCCCCCCAATATTTTCTTTCTGCAAAGGAGGGAAAGGAGTCTGCAGCAGGGTAGTGGCGTACATCTGACAGCTGTTGGGTGCAGTTGTTTTGCATCTTCTCTAATACTCTGTCTAGCTTTTCCTCATCTTAAGAAATGGGTTTATCTTCTATTACAAAATTTGGAGGGAATGTTTTTCCAGTATACAATTTCTATGGTAGATATGCAAGAATGATGACCAAATGGGGAAGAGCCAGTTGTCTGTTCTTTCCTTATGTAACATGAATCCATCTATTTGAAATGATGCCTTAACTGCTAGGCAATAAATGAATATCACATTGTCATGCTCACTGGAGTCCCTCTTGTATTGGATAATTAAATAGATTCTAGGAAAAAAAGTAAGACATTTATTTATTTATTTATTTAACCTAATCACAAGGATGGAAGTCTGCAAGGAGTCCATGTTGGTTCTTAGGTTATTTCAGTGAGTTATTTGCACACAATATCAGCAGGAAAGTTTGACAGATAATGGACCCTAAAATACACTACACACTGTAGTTTGGATTTGTATACTCTTCTGGGACCCTGGAGAAGAGGGCCTAAGTTTTCTTTGGCAGAGTCATCAGTCTAGTGAGTGTATGGTATCCTGGATAGATGTCCTCTTCACTGGTCTACTGAATAAAAATATTTTTGTTTGGTACATTTCTTTAGTCAATTCTCAAAGAATTCATCATGGGGGGTTTTTTGCATCCTTTAACTTTCATTGTGTTTTTCTTTTTCCAGTTTTTAGTTTCTCTTCGAAATTTCTGGTTTTTGTTATTTATACTATGTAACTATTAAATTCCATACAGTTAAACTATTTCAGTAGCCTCCTTTTGCTCTATTGACAGAACAGTAGCCACCATGAAATGATTTGGGAAAAGATACTAACCCAAAAAAATCAGCTCAAAGTTATTGGGATAGTTTTCTGACTGTGAATTTTAAATATTTGTGTTATGTGGAAAATAAATAAAAACTTTAAAATAAACTTGTGTTGCAATGAAAAGTGTTTCCACAGGCTGAAAAGATTTTGTGAGGGAAGAGGGGGTGTGGGAGAACACAGCACTGGTTAGAGTCTGAGGTCTTTGGTTCTTGCATGGGCAAGGAAAATGTTTTTCCTTATTGCTTGAATCTGATGCCTGAATTTATTTCTTGATTAAAATCTTTTAGCCTGTTCTGTGAGGGTTCTGAGTTATTGGCTTATATGTTTTCAAACTGAATTGGGTTTTCCTAGAACTACGTCTGTTTCTGACGCGGTAATTTGTGGCAGTCTCATAAGGTAATGACCTCTTGACTAAAATATCAGTGTGCTAAATGCGTTATGTGTTTCCATGTTACCTGATGGAAAATGGGTCTCCTTTACTGATTAAAAAAAAAAGTTTCTGCACTGAGTAGGTCAGAACAAATGGCTCCAAGTATGGTTTCCAAGCATAGAAATGGTTAGAATGCCGGTAGTGATCTCTTCAGTAATGCTCACAAATTGAGAAAGAGGGGATCATGTCTAAAAATATAATAGTGTTAATACAGAGCATCCCCAATCTCATACATGCTGTAATTCTTGGGTTTTTTTCAGTCCCTCCATTTATTTTCTGCAGATGTTAGCATGTGTGTTTGTTGCAGTCAGGCTTTCACTGAGCGAATCTTAAGGTTACTAAGACTCCTTTTTGTCACATGAAAACAATGGGCTTCATGTGTACTTTAAATGTGCCACGATTGCAGAAATGTTTCCCAGGCTTTCCCAATGGGTCAGAGCATGGTGTAAAAACTGCTGTTTGCCTACCTTGCAGGAGGTCAACATGTCCAAGCAGAACTGTGTTCAAGTATTCAGCACCATAGAAACTTTGTTGGGACTCTGGTTGTATGTGTAGTGTTGTAATTTTTACTTAATTGATATATAGTGTTTTTTCATTATTCTTTTATCACCATTTGCAACCAAATAAAAATGTAGAATTAACTAGAATTGAAAAAAGCCATAGCATGTCTTATATTGGTGATGTAGTTCCATCTTAACAGAAGCCAATAATGGGTTCATCAAAATCATTACAGCCAGGTAATGTTCTATCAAAGAAAACTTCTTCTAGAGGTAGGGGTGGAGCTGTAGCTCTTCGGTTTTAGCAGGAGTTTCCCCTCTTAGAGAAAATAACATGTTGCAAGTTTTACTCCATCAGCATTAAAACACAAGAACTCTTGGTAAATACTACCTGTACATAGATGATGAAATCCTTATAACATTAGAAAGCATTAAAAATTATGCCTTAATTGCTGGACAATAATTATGTTCCTAATCACAGCTGGCAGAGCAAAAATTGGCAAAAAAATGGCTCGATTGCCACACTTATTTAATCTTTTTTTTCCCCCCAAAAGTAACAAATTGTGAGTTTCTTGCACAGGGTTGTGCCACTGCTTGGGAAGTCAGAGTGTCTTCCACAGTGTGTTTCCTGGATATATGGTACGTGTTTTACCTTAGTTTTGAAAGAAAAGATTTCCCTTTAAGCTTTTCCAGATTTTGCACATGACTCTCAATGGAGAGAGGAGCAGTCAGCAGGTTTCTTGCCTGTGCATTGTCCTTGTGAGTCATGTAGTCAGGAAAAATCCGTGTGCTAACTGCTTGTTACGCCTGAAACCTTGTAGACAACCAGTGTGTAAAGCAAGGTCTTCGCTTGCTACCTGTGCTACCTTAATGGTAAAGCATTCTGTATTGTTACCTTTATATCATTCAGATTACTTTCAGAATTTCACAGGGGGAAGTGCCCCAACACTTCTGTCTCCGTTATCAAGAAATCTCCCTTTTTCTTATTGAAAAGCTGTAAGAAACTATCACCAAATGCATGTTCTTTTGTAACATAAAAACCAGCCTCTGGGTGTGACGTGTGAGCACATAGTGGGAAAAGTTTTAATGTGTGGCAAGGGGCATGATAGTCATGCTGCTTAGCACAAATATACTAGGGAGAAGAAATGGTTTTCTTAGTAATTATACTTTTTGACTTTCTTATGAATCCGTCATCCCTTCTGCACTGTTGTTGCCATTTGTACTTCATGGGGCTTTTCAGCTGAAGAAGTACCTTTTTTATTTTTTTTGTTGGCCATGTACTGTTTTTTAAATATGTTTTGGATATTTGTCCTCCTGGATGATTTGTATGTGTTAATCCGAACAGGAAAAAAACATGGTAACAGTTTGCCTTCCAGAGTAGCAACTAAAAATTTGTCAGAACACTTCTAGAATAATTAAAATCTTTCTTGCTATAATTAGGCTTTTCTGGAAACATGAACCCTTAGGCCTGCTGCTCCAGGCAGTGTAAGTAGCTCGGGATTAACCAATGTGAAAACTTCTAAATGTCTCAGCAACTGAATTTTAAAGAAGTCAAAGTCTGAGAGTCAGGTATCGCTAAGGTTGTACAAACCACAATATCCTTAGAATGCATTTGTAGGACAGGCTTTATTCGTAGGTTGTCTTGAGAGATTCAAATGCTCTCTATGTTCATTCCACCACATACCCTAAGTAGTGTACAGAGAAGATGACCGATATTACTAGGTTTCTGGCAAGTTCCAGGCTGCTGGCGCTGATGTGTTAGACATGATTTCTTTAAAAAACAAACCCCAAACTTAATTTGTTAAGCGCTTATGTTACAGAACTAGGTGGATTTTGAAAATGTGGTGTGACTAAAAATACAGGTGAACTGTTGAGTCTGAACAGTGAAACTTTGAAGATAAAAAACCAAAAAAGGGGGCAGGGAAGGAGAGGTTAGAGGGTATAATCAGCCAGCCCTTTTTTCCTCATTTTCTTGCCAAAATAGTTTAATTGTAATTTCTATCAGACTATAGTAATTAGCTTCCAGAAGTTTTTGGTGACTATACCTTTTTTGCAGCCTCTAAGAGACTCCTTTTATATGTCAAGTTGGCCAAGATTCTGCTTCCCTGACAATAGGGAACCACACAAGTAATTTGCTTTCAGAAGTCTGTTTTGCCTTATAGATAATCTGAAACTTGAGGGAATTGCAAGCTGTTGGATGCGTTCTGTTTTCCTATGTAGTAGTTACTGAAGATGATCCTATGTGCTTGTAGTGCTGGAAGCAATGGTAGTTGATATTTTGTTCTAGGTGCCTTCATGGAAAATGACTTAGAAATTGGGCTACTTAAACTAAACTCACTTTCCAGAGAGAGAAGTGCCATGTTCCTTAAAATTGTGGTTCAAGCTTATCAGGGGATAGCCCTGAGTCAGGAACAACATTCCTCTCATTTTTGGACCTACAGGAGAAATTTGTTTGAATTGAAGACCAAAAATCAGGTTCTTCTCAACACTTCTACCTTTCTTTTAGCTTGAATTATCAGTGTCCTGTTCCCTTTTGCTCAAGTTTCATTTCCAGTTAATCTCTTTCTCCTTCTTAGTGTCTTATAGCTTTCCCTCTTCTCTGCGTATCCCCAGGGAGCAGGAGCAGCACCTACAAAAGTGAGGATACTTCCTCAGCCCCTGCTGTATAATAATAAAAAAAAAATAATGAAAAATACCTCAAAACCGAAGCATGACATGAACAGATCTTCAGGAAGTGTCTGAAGAACTAGCCGTGGTCTACATTGCTTCAACTATTTCCTTTGAGGACTGTATGTCCTGGTACAGATTGAGATTTTCAAATCTTCCTGATTTAGCAAATCATATTCCTGGCAAATAATCTTTCTAATCCCAGGCTTTATTTATAGACAAGTTTTTTGAAAAGGAACATTTTTTTTCCAGGTTCTTATACTTCTCTTATTTCGTTCACACTGCTCTCTCCTCATGCACACAAATGTAAGCAGAAGTCACAGCAATAGTGTATAGCAGTGAAAGTATGAAACCCCACCACTTTAATGTGTAATTTTTATTCTCTATTTAATTTTATAACTTCAGGTTCAGTTACACTTTGTGTAGTTTGTTATTTGCTTTTTGATATCTGGTATCTAGCATTGTAAAAAAGATTTTAAAATGTTGGTGAGGGTAGTTTTGTTTTTTAGGTTACCTCTTCAATTTAACCAGCCATCAATAACTGGCCAAGAGAAAGTAAGGAATTTGACCTTAAAATTGACATGCTACTAGAAGTGGTGCAGGGTTCAGCTTGTCTTACTGAAAATAAAGTGTATTGCCTGAGCTCACTCTTCTCATTTAGAGTTACCTTCTCGCTGTATTTAAAAGCAACATAATTTAGTCCAATGTGAAGGGAAACATTTTTAATTCTTTCCAAGGGCTATGGCTGTGTCCATCTCACAAGTCTACAGCATGGGAGCCTTATTTGAGACTGTGTGGTTGATGCTGTACTGAAATCTGAGTTTGATATTTGAATTGACAGTGGTCTCAAGGTGGTTGTCCTTATGCTCCGCTTTAAAAAGCTGTATAGACATTTATTATTTGTTTCAGTCTGCATCTTATGTTTGTATTCTCCTTTAAATACTATAACATATGATAGATGCAAACCAGTCTTTTCCTCACTGTATCAATATCCTGGAGGTCTCCTTCTGGTGCTTTACTGTGCAATCCATGCTTGGTTTGGAGATAAATAAATCCCTCCCCCCTTAAACCGGATTACATTGTAAGTGTAATTGCATTAAAATAATTCATAAGATAGTGAATTAATTGGGATATATACATTCTGTTCATAGTGGACACCTTCAGAATGAAGGAGTATTTGTTACCAAATGCAGTTTGGAAAGTTGAGCTCTAGGATAACTTTATGAAAACCCTGTTGCAAGCTGCTGGTTTATAGTGCTTACTTTCCTTGTTCTTACCTGTCAGAACCATTAGGAAAAGAAGACCAGATGAACACTTGGACAACTGAATTTTTTTAAAAAACAATATGGAAAGCTAAAAATACAAAGTGTTTTCCCACTCCTCTTTCTTATAGTCGGTTCAGTTTCCATAGGACTGTTAAACAGCGATCATAAGAGCTCATGAGGCAATTTCTCCCGATAAAACAATCAAGCTGGAAAACTAATGTAAAAGGTGACCGTCGCCCCCTTCTCCCCTTACCTGCCCCTGTATTTGTACATACATAGGCATGCGCACACACACTTAACTTGCTGGGTAGCCACCTCCTTCATTCGTGTGGTAAAGGTTTCCTTTGTTTTCAGTTGTGCACAGATGGTTAGAAATCAAAGAACTCTTCCAGGTGATTCAAATGCAGTCACTCTTTTGACAGTAAGATTTAGTGCTGTACGACTGGTTTTCCTTGTCTGGTTAGAATGCTGATTTGAAGTAGTCCTGTTTACCTGGACTACATGTTTTTTTGTATTGTACTCATTTTTTAATTCTATACTCGAGACAGATAAGATGGTGTAGACTGAACATGAACAATAAATATACTCTTACAAGCTGATCTGAAATCTCTAGTTTTAGGTGGGATTGTTGCTGTTTTTGAAGGTGTCAGACTCTAATGCACCTTTTCACGCAGAAAAAAAATGAGGAGTAAATGGATTCAAAAAACACAGCAAGTATTATGTGAAATAGAAGTGGCAATATCTTCTGTGCCATGAAGATATGCCATGACATTTTGTTCATCTAAGAAATCTGAGTAATATAATGGGGCTGTGGGAGAGAAGTGAAATGACTTAAAAAAGAAATGCTGAGCCAAAACCAAAATGTCAGTGAACAGGTTTTTGCTCAGAAAAAATAAGCATTGAATTTCAAGCTTTATTTTCATAGTTTTGCTTTTATTGCAATAAAATGAAATCTTGCTTGTATTTACCTGTTCTTTTTCCCCTCTGTTTTCAAAGTCAGGAGTATAGATTTTTGCCTGGCTCTTAAATTAGTGATGTTACTAATGGTAATGTTCAAGCTTTAAATTTTTCACCTAAACAAACAAAAACTACTTTCAGCAAAAAATAAGTAGTAGTGAGGGTGTCTAAGGCTCACCTGCTTCTTTTTTCACTGTGAGGGTGCCTGAGTGTTAGCACAGGTTGCCCAGGGTGGTTGTTGAATCTCCATTCTTGGAGACCCTCAAAAGCTGTCTGGGCAACCAGCCCTTGGTGGCCCTGCTTGAGCAGGGCGATTGGACCAGATAACCTCCAGATGTCCATGCCAACCTCAGCCATTCCATGATTCTCCAGAAGTTACCTGTGTGTGTGTGTTTGTATGTGTGAAATTTCTGCATCTTTCATTCCTTACAAAAAGCAGTTATTTGACAGAGACACTCATGTATTTAAGTATGAACTAATGTGCCTGAATCATTAATGTTTTAATAAGCACAGCCTTATGGGTGCCTAATGGAGGTTAAGTATTTACCTATATGCTTCAAGCATCTTAATTTTTTTTTTTTCTATCCTGGACTGTTATCAGATATTCATTAGTGCCTATGACAGAATATTTCTATCTAGTCACTTCACTGAAGTTCTTCAAAATATTTATATGTTGCTATTTTTTAATGATCATCATTGTGTGAATCCTGTTACACGTGTGCTGTGTAATATAAAAATTGTTCTGCCCTTGAAATGAATTGCCAGTACATACATGAGACTGCAGTATTGGTGGTGCAACACAGGTGCAGAAATAGGTGTGGCTAGTGAGAACAGAAGATGATTGATCCCATTTTCTGAGAATGAAAGATTCAAACTAGCATAGAAACCAAAAAGCAGGGAAGGCTTATTAGGCAGCTAACTGGCTTTTGCTGGAGTTTGTGCCAATGGTACTTTTGGCCAAAAGCAATGGTTACCTCCAAGTACTTGCTTTAGTCATTTTTCTTTCTTTGAGATTGAGTGTTATTTGTGTTGTCTTAATATTGCCTGTCTGCAGAGAACACTTGCAGTCAATATGAAAAAATGATATTTACAGTGACTATCTCCATCGCAGTGTATTTCTCTATCTATTTTGACAATTGCAATACTCCATCCAAGGAAGGAGGATTTGGTGGTCGGGTTGCCATGTAAAATATTTTTCAGATTTGTCTAGAAGAATCTGTTGCTGTGGAAGTTAAGTCAGAGAGACTGAGATTTGTGCTTACGTCTTCCAGTAGGGAAGTAAGGAATCCACTTTCTGTGGCTAAGGCTTTCAGAAGCTCGGAAGATAGTTTTATATTTTCCTCTGCCTAGGAGAGGAAAGGAGTCTTCAAGGTGTTTAGAAAGCTTGAAGCAGATCTCCGTGCATGCATCCGTGAATGTTCTGGGTTTTCTTCTAATCCTGTGACTTTCTTCTGTGATAAAGTGAGACTTTATTGGTGCTCACTGCTTGGACTGGAATCTGTTTGTTTCCTGGTAACTTACTGCTCAGGTTCAAAACTTCAGTATTAAATATATGGCTATTTAATCTTTACCTATATTTAGCTTAGATGCTCTTCTTCAAAATAACTCACAGAAGACTGATAGCCAGTTTCTGAGCATGACAAAAATATAATTTTAATGACTTACTTCAAAGCCACTGTTACTATACACAAAATACATTTTAGGAGTAAAGCCGTATCCTATCCATACTACCTTTAATTTGAATTCTGGTGTTCGAGATTCTCTATGGAGTTGGACTTAATCTGCCCATTTAAGCCTTAAGAAGAATTTTGTGAAGTTCTCTCTTTGTCTGTTTTTACTTTAGCTGTTCTGCAGAGGACTGGTGATTGAAAGGAACTGGTATGCTAGAAGAGATCAGTGCACATGGTTAGGATGTCTGAGGTCTTCAGTCGTGGTTGGATGCAGTGGTTATGTAGGGAGAATAATTTTTGAGATAGATATCATGTAAAGATTACCCTCTTGGTTTAAGCAATGAGGGAAGACATAATAAAAGTAGGTAATATAGTAAACTGTGCTTTCTGCTTCTACCTACAAAGTAGACTTTTCAGTGGAATTTGCCCAAGTTGGGGTGAGCCTGTGTGAGAAACAAAAGAGTGGGTTTGCTTGTGGAGAAGTATATTGGCAAATGAAGAAAAATAAAAGTAAAATTGTTGTGCTGGTCCCTGAATGGCAAGGATGTCAGAAGAAAGTGTCCCAGTAGTTCTGTTGTTTGCAATTAGTAAAATCAGTGTTAGAACACCAGTTTAAAAAAAAAAATAAAAATCAGATTTTGTATATTACTTGATATATTTACATTTGCAAATCTAACCCTCACCTATTAGAGGGTTGTTACATTTTTAGACTCAAGAGCAAATGCTGTGCTATGTAACCCTGTAGACCTGTGATGTGCGTGTGGTGTCAGCAAGAAGTACTGTTTCATTGCGGTGCGGAGCATGCAGAGATAGGAAGTAAAGGATGTGGCTGCAGCAGCAGCTGCAGCATGCGAGCACTTCTCCGATCGTACACTTGAGGGCTCTGAAGACTGAGAGGAATGGTGCAGAAGCAATTGCGGTTGAAGAATGTATTTTAACTAAATTGGTGCTTTGTACCTGCTCGAGGTTTAATGCTTGCTGGGCCATTTGGCTATTTGCCATAATTGGCTTTCCATTCCCTTGATTGGAATCATAGATAAAAATTTGCTAATCCACTTTCTTTGCTGAAAGTATTAGAAAAGTAATCCATCTTTTAAAAATGCTTGAGCAAAATCATACGGTATAAAGAATATGTTATTGAATAACGAGATTAATGAGAACTGTAAGGCATACGCAATTTAAAACATTTTTCTATGGTTTTAAGGGGAAAAACGCAATCTGGGCTCTTTAAAGCCATAAGTACTTCCTTTTTTTTTAATGCAATGCGTTTTAAATGTGTTACGTTATGCTTTTGTCTACCTGAGAAAATGTGAGTATGTATTTAGGAAGAAGGAGCTGCTATTTATTTTTATTTTTCTTGTGTTTGAAAATACGTGATGTAAATTTCTTGCCTGTGTTCTTTCCCCTTCTCCCCTTTTCTACCCATAGGGCATCAGAGCACGTATTTTGGAAACCCTTGTAATGCTTATTCTTCTTGCACTGCTTATCCTTGGAATCGTATGGGTGGCTTCAGCACTCATAGACAATGACGCTGCCAGTATGGAGTCTTTGTATGGTATGGAATTCAAAAAACCACCACACTAATTTCATTTTAATTATGGAAATGGATGTTTTTAATTAAATGTATTTCTAGTAAATGCTATGCAAGTGTTGCACAGGTTGCGATGAAGCTGTATTAATTTAGTCAATACGATTTGTTTTGTTAAATCAATTTTTAACATGCTGAGGAGTTACATGTGGACATGATATATGTTAAAAACAAGAGACTTAAGTGGTATATTTTTCCATGTAAGTGATTTTTCAAGCTAAAGTACTTGGGGATTTAGTTGCCTGCAGGATTATTAACTCAGTAATTCTCAACTTATTCTTGAAAGTACAGTTGTTCAATACTGAATGCTTAAGAAAAAAGGTTAATTCAGTAGTGTTTGTGACATAAGTAAGCTAAGGCTGTGCTCAATATTTTCTTTACAGATCTCTGGGAATTCTACCTCCCATATTTATATTCCTGTATATCACTGATGGGATGCTTGTTACTTCTGTGTAAGTATTTTCCAGATTATTCCAAAAGACGAATGATTTCATGGGGTTTTTTTATTTTTATTTTTATTTTTTTTTAAAGATTAATGGAAACTTTTTCATTGTGAAAATCAGTGTTGTGAAAGCTGAGTGTGATTTCCCACCCCCCACTCCCCCCTCCATTTTCAAGTTTAAATTGAGATGTAAATTTGTTAGGTTCGGGTTCTGAAGTTTGAACAAATGCTACCTTACATATTCAGGTTTTGAGGAACTTCACACCTAACCGAAATAATTTCGACTTTTAAATTTTTAAAGGTATTTGAAAAATGGGGACTCTATTCTGCAAAGGAAAGCACAGTTTTTAAATATATCTGCAGGAGGTCAGTAGTACAGAGAGAAAGTTATTTTCGAACATTTAATTTGTCCTATATTAAGTAAGCTAACCTTCTTCCTTATTTAATTGAAAATGTTCTTATATAGACAGAAGTTGGAACAGTGCAGTTACCTATTTTGTGATTATGAAAGCTATCTGGAGGTCAGTTATATATTTGCATATAAAAGAAATGCGGTAAAAAACCCAACCTTATGCCAACTGGTTGTAGCGAAGGTTCAGTCATCCATGTTCAAAAACCATGTAGATGAGGGCCTTAGTGATGTGATTTAGTGGTAGATTTGGTGGTCCTGGTGTGGTGGTTGGACTTGATGATCTTGAAGGTCTTTTCCAACCTAGTTGATTCTGTGATTCTGTGTTTAGGGGAATAAAATAAGTGATGGAAGCCTCCAAATCCCACTTGTAATTTCAGTCCCTATCTGCCCTCTCCAGGTAATTTCTAGAAAATTGCTGTGAGGAGGACAAAACATCTGCCTTTCCAGATTATCCTGTTTTCATTTGTTCGCTAGGCGTGATAGGTTTACAGGGAACACAGGGTTGTCATTGTGGGGAACGATAGTTCAAAACATCCTCCAGACTAAGCAGATCTGTTTGTGAAAGGTGTTGCTTATAGAGACCTTGGTGAGTCTCCTTAGGTTCTCTCTATGTGGAGATTCTTAAATCAAGTTTAACTATTTAGGGGGAGGGAGAGTGGGTTAAGGGGGAAAAAAAAAGTGGTTCTGAGTGGTTCTAACTTAGGCTGTTCAAGAGTGAGTCACAGCAGTTGCCAAATGGTTTTAATGGGGCAGTTTGCTTACAGACTTTCTATCTCTTGTCTCTTGTTTGTTTCAGTACAGCTGAAAACAGAGTGTGTTCTGGGGCTGTTGTAAGCCAGTTCACCAGAATAATTGGGTTTAAGTACCCATTTTTGGAAGAATTATTTGTAACTTGTACGAGCAAATCACTGAAGTAAAGATGCTCCAAGCTGCATTGTCTGTTTAGCTGGAAAGGCATCATGCAACAGTGGGGAGGTGTTAGATGGCAGGGGTAAAGCTTCATTATGTCTTCAGCTGGCTTAATTGCTGAAGCGGTGTATGAGTATTGCTGTGGTGATTTGGAGCATTACTTCCATTCTCTTTTCTTCTTTTCCTGCAGGCTTCCTTTGTTGTGAATGAAGACTCGCTTAACTTAGCCTTTTGTATTTTTCCCGTAGTACCTAGTAGCCATAGCGAAACACCATTTAAAAATAAATTTAATCCTCCCTATGAAATCTTGTGTGCTTCTCTGTATTTGGCAACTCTGTTCTGTTATAATGGAAACTATAAATATATATTCTCATCCATACTATTACAAATTCATTCTATCTCCTACATGCTTCAGTATTTGAAGGCTGTTCTCCCGAAACTGTTGATTTTTACTAGTAATTCTCAGTTATCATGGTTTGAGCCTTTCTCCCAACAAGCACATATGCACCATACCTGGAAACAATCACAGGCTGTGATCAATAAAGGGCCCATTGTTATTTTAAAGAAAAATAGCTTAAAATCTGGTGGCTGAGCCTTCTGTCAACTGAAGTTGCAGTACAACTTTGATAGCAAAGCAGCATCATGATCTCTTGACCTCACAGCTACACCTGTGCTGATAGATTAAATGGCTCTGCAGTGGTCTTCAGTGCTTTGGCCAACTAGTGTTTTTGTGTCCATGATATTGCAGTATGCAGTAGGTGGCTCTGTCGGTATCACTTTCTGATAATGGTTCCTGGACTGCAGGAGCTCTAGAACTGCACCTAAGAAATGTTTGGGAAAGTGCTAACTGGCCCAGGGCACATCATGCCATAGATAGTTCTAGCAATTTACTGGTATAGACAAGCAAGTCTTAATGCCCAGGAATGTATCCTGGCACTGCTGAATTTTACTAGGGTAGGCGTAGCCTCTGGTGCCACATGCTTTGAATAAATAATTACTTGAGCAAGTTCAAGATATCGGATTAGATGATGTTCCTTATTTACAAAAAGAAAAAAATCACATTTCTGCTCTTGAAGGAGAGAGATGCTTGTCTTGGTCAAAATTTGCATGATAACAGTGTGGTTTAAAGTTCATACTTGGAGCTTGAAGCTCCTGCAGTTCTCTTCAAAACTGTGCTTGGTTATATGTGAAATAGCACTTTGAACATCCAAATAAAAATTGGTCCTTGACTTACAAATCACTGTTTACAAGGATCTTTTTTCCTCTGCAGTATGCACCCCAGTGGGACTTTCACGGATGTTTACAGTAATGGGTCAGTTGCTGGTGAAGCCAACAGTAAGTGTTACACAAATCTGTCCTCATTTGCTCTCTGTTAGAAAGTGGAATGGCATTAGGGTATTTCATTTTTGAATGCTTGCACTTGTGTAATTCTCTTCAGTTCATCAGAGTTGCTGTAGTCAGTATTTCTGTACTTGTTTGAAGATTTTCATAGAGCACAAAAGCCTATTCTTTTCTACAGAAAAAGGTTTTTTTAATAGTATAGGCTTCCTCTGATTTTCCAATTTATATAACTGCTACTAGTATTAATATTTATTGTCAGTATTGCCTCCTGTGTCTGTTTTATAAATGCCTGAAAAATGTGGGCTTGTTCTGCGTTCAGAAGCAAATGATACAAAACTAAGCAAAGGATACAAAGCTAAGGCTGGCTAACAAAAAGGAAACGTGGGAGTACACTTGGATGGGTGAAAAATGGAGGTAGTTGGCATCTTTAAGACTGTATACATAGACTGAGTTCTTGTACTGAATGTTGTGAGGGAAGGGAGAAGTTTGCATCATGTACAAGTGCTCTAGTGACTTTGCTGATGTTTCCTAGTTTGTATTTGCTAAAATTTGGATGCACTTAGGTCTTGCATTGCTTTTCGTTAGTCAGTTCAACCCTGAAAATACAAAGAAAATACATATTGTTTGGCTATCTGTAAGCTTTAAACTCAAAGTACCTGTTAGTAAGGTAGACAAACTTAATTTATTTTGTTTTAGCTTCCAGTAGAAATTCATACTTGCTTGAAATACTGGCTTATGTGAAAAGTCACTTTTTAAAAATCTGTAGGTTTTTTTTGTTTAAATGAAATTGAGTGTGAAGGTTGATACGATTTGAATATATCAGGGAAAGGTCAGATGTACTGTCCGTTCCCCTGTTCCTTAAGTGTCTTTAGATTCAAAGTGAACATAAAAGAGCTTTAACGTGAAATGAAAACTTAACACAAGGTTTGCTTACCATAAAGAAATAGATCTGTAATAGGATGGAATAATCTTTTATGGGGTTCTTATTTGTATCAGTATTGCAGTTGTTGACTGTATATTTAAAATACAGATTACTAGAACAAAATGAACTTGACTAGTTGACTGCAGTTTTTTCTAAACAAGTGACTCTGATAGTCAGTTCATGTTTCTGTTTACTAATACAGATCCTTGAAGACCTAGATGAGCAGATGTACATCATCACTTTGGAGGAAGAAGCAATTCAGAGGAGGCTTAATGGTATGCTTGTTCTGATACTGCTTCAGATAACAGTATTTAGACTAGAGTGGTTTTGGTCAGGAGCATTGATCTCACTGTTGCGTAGCCTCTTCTCTCAAAATAGAAAACTTTGGCATCTTAGTGTGTAAGAAGCATTATTAGGCTTACGTTCCATTGCTCACTGTGATGTTCAAGATTGGCTTGTGTGGTTTGCTTTGATTTTGTTTTCTTTAACATGTTCATGAGCTCTAATATGTGAATATTCTGAGACTGAGTAGTTGACCAGACACAGTTTGGATTGGTAAATGACTGTGTTTTAGCCTTGTCTGAAGAGCAATGAATTTATATAAGCAAGAGGTTCAGCTTCCTGCATTACGAGTTTTGGTTTTTATTTGGAGGATATTTTCTGTTTCAGTTCATTATTATTTAGAATCTTAGGTAGTAATTCATTAAACATCAGAGCAGTATTTGAATCAGAGAGTATTTGAATTTAATAATTTCAATAATTTTATTAATGAATAATTAAAATGAATAATTATTCAAATGTTTTAGAATTCTTTTATGTAGTATAACAATTCTGCACTTCTTAAGGTATTTCTGTTTTGATGTACTTCAAAAATAGTATGAAGTTTTGGATTCTAAGAGAGTATTGCAGCATGGCAGACACCAATTACAAAAATTATATTGATTCTACAGGCCTGGAAGTGATGTTGTACAAATTCTCTTCTGAATTGTTTTTAGCTGCACGGATAAGCCATCTATTCGCAATTTATTACAGTTGCTTCATGTTGGAAAACCAAAGAACATTCATGTCATGACACATCTTTTGTTGGATGTGACTACATCCATTGTTGTCTTATGACTTATTTTAGCCTTAATTTTCTTAATTTCCTGCCTTTCTCTCTTAAGTCTTCTGTCATATATCTCAATCTTTTCTTCTTTCAAGTCTCAGTAAGTCTCTTTTCGAAGTTGCTTGGTCAGGAAAAGTACCTTTTATAGCAACAGATCGTGGTGGTTGTCTTTATTCCAGTGTTTAAAATTTGTGGGGGACTAGTGACTTCTTTGTGCTAAAGTCAGCCATGGTTTCTAGTTTAGAAGGAGCGTTCACTTTTGCTGTTTTAGAAGCTTAGGTTTTCATACTGACATATATATATGTATGTGTATATATATATGTATTCACATACAGATACACAAAAAGTGTGTACAGTGAATGTCTTTGAAGCTGTGATGGGGTAATTATTGTTCTGTGTGTTTGATGTTAGCTAGCAACTGTAAAATATTTGTTACTGAATATTTTATGTTGTTATGGTAATTGTGCTTATGTACAAGAAAAGCAATACCTGAATAACTATTGGGTCATTTTTCTGTATCTCTTAGATGTAGTGCAGAGTGGTTTCCACTGTTCAGGTGGAGAATGTGATTATTTAGGTAATAAGTGCCTGTTGCTGTTCTGTGTAGAAGTCTGTGACAGTTGTTTATATTGCAATTTAGTAATACTACTTGTGAGGTAGACCTAGTCTGTTTGTAGGCATCTACTAATGGGGTCTGTATTTAGGATGTGTGCAGGTGGCTCCCCTCACCACTAGCCAAAACACTAGGTTTTCTCAGTGAATTGGTGTGTATTCAACATAAAGTGGAACTGCAGCCTACCCATGTTTCACAGAGCTCTCACCAGCCTACTCATGAGAGCTGAAAGATGCAGGGCTTAAATGTTCTTTGACGGGAAAGGGAACTGAATTCTGTTTCACGTGCTGAGGGAATGTATTGACGCCACTATCTGAAGGAATGCTTGAAAAACCATAGCTTGATGTATGGAGAAGATTAATGGACTCTAGCTGAAAAGTTAATAATCTAAACTTGGATATAGTTTGTAGGTAAGGGGCAGTATGTTATGTGCACAAGAATATACTCTGCAAGATCTTTGTGAGTAATTATATAAGTAATTTTAAGTATGGTTCTCAATTAAGTGGGAAGTTTTATCTTCTCTGCCAGAAGTCTTTCTAATATGTACAAATTATACCAGAAAAACAGACACATTTTTTGCCAGAATGATGAAGACTCATATTTATCATGTTTCCTGCATCTTTAAAAAATGTGTACAACTAGAGGTGTGGTGCTAATTGCATCAGTAAATGTAGTGATGTGAAATTAGAGGCCATAATCTGTGACTTAACACACAAATGTGCAAGTATTTTTGTTGCTGTATCAGAGCAGATACATTAATCTACATGCTTCCTGCGCCATGGCTGTTGCAACTCTTCCGTAGTTGTGGTAGTGGAAATACATGTGCTTAAGTGACCCTGCTAGGCAGTTTTGCAGTAGAGTGTTTTAAAATACATACTGCATTTGTACCTATAACCCAAAAGCTGAATTTTTATTAAAACTGAAGAGAACCGGAGCACAGGCGTTAGGTGATACTTGGTGATTGCCAATGCTGATTTTTGTTTTATTTTTGCCTTGGTAGAATAAAAAGCACTGAATTACCCAGTCATAATTAATGCTTCCTCAGACAGTGTGTGGACATAGGAAAGGGCTAACATGAATCGCTGTTCCCTCTGCATGGGCTGGGTAAAGCCTGTTTTCAGAGGAGGAAAAACATTCAGCTGTGTGAGCTGGTGCTGTTCTTGATTCATATAGGTGTAACTATTGTGACTGTGGTGCAGTTGATAAGAGTATTCTGTAAAGCTCTTCATATTTGAAAGTACGTCTAACTGTGAAACTGCATATCTTCTTTGCGGAAACTAGTTTTCTTCCTTCTCAGGTGTCTACAGTGTATAACTGAAAATCGGAGGAGGAGGGAGGGGAAAGTTTGATTGTGTTATCTACCCTAGTATTTTTATCTGTTGAAGATATACTGGGCTTTGGGAAAATGTTTGTTTCCAGTGTATTATATTTCAGTACCCACATCACTCCTACAGTCAAAGAATAAAGCTGGGACTTTTTTATATTAAAAGAAAAAAGTTGCCTTCAGCTATTAGTTTTCCTGAATCCAAAGAGACGGGTGGGGTAGGATCAAAAATACTTACTTGATCAAAGTTATTGGCTCTGAAGGTATCCTTACCTATGTAAGAAAGATGAAAGGTGTTGTTTTTATTGCACGCTAGTAACAGTGTAATTTTGAACTAATTGGTGTTGAACTGCCAATCACCTAGGGGGAATGCAAATAGATACTCTTACAATTTCCTTTGAGGTACTGAAATCTTATGTCGGGGCTGGAAGAAAAACAGAATAATACCGTTAAATTGACCTTAAATGAGCTGCTTTGTGGCTTTCTTGGAGAATCCCTTCTAACTTTTCATTGCTAGTCCAAACAAGTCTCGTCTACCGATTTGATTTATTGGCTAGACAGCGCTGACATTGAACTTTGTGCATGTTTGAAATAAAGCTAATGTTATAGAGCTTTTAAGAATTTAGCTGCATCCTTTTCAAATACTCTTTTGACTGATCTGAAACTTTGCCTTCCCCTGTCATAAAATATCCTTTTGTATAGCAATCTGTTGTTTGCTACTATTTTTAAGGAGGAACTACAACAGCACTTAAATATGATTCAGTATTTCTATTGAAGTATTTCTTAGGGACCTAATGTAATCGTGCTGACTTTGTTGGAAATAATCCCATGAATATCAGTGATTTAAGCTCTAGATTTTTACATTGAGGGTTAGAAACAACGTGTATCTTGAATAAAGCTTTTCCTCAGAGACCCTTAAATCAATTATGTAGAACAAGAAAATGTAAGATGCTAACTTGGTTTTTTTCTTTTCCAACTGTTTCTGTTAAAGGTTTTGAGACTTTTTCCACCGAGCTTTATAGCTATCCTTTTTCTCAACTTACTGTATTTAGCCATTCTATAAAATAGATGGTTTAGACTTATCAGAGGGAATGCATCAGCACAAAAGCTTATTTTTATAATGATAATTAGATACCTTAAAGCCAGCTTTTTTCTGAAGACCCGCATATTATGATTACTTATTTTAAAAACACAGAAGTTAAACTGACATTCGTATTGCAGGTACTTCAAGTGAATAAGAATTGTTAGAAAACGGCATTTGTAGGTCTTACTGGCTGGTCCTGGGATTTGAGATATGTACATATGTGAAGCTCTGATAACTATTGTGTCATACACATTATGTCACTGGTATAAAAAAATGAATGTTTAAGCATAGCACAGAGGTTGTGTTACGTGCAAAACTGTGTGTGAAAGAAGCATGCAGTTAAACATTTAATCAATTTTTGAAACAGCTGCATGCCCCTGATAGTTTGTCTGCATTGAGAAAATCAGTGTGAATCCTCTGAAATAAAAAGAACAAAAGCTTTTTTTTTTTTTTTTTTTTTTTTAAGTTCAGGGAATACTCTTGTATATCTTGGTTTTCAGGTAGGACTTCACTGTGCTGTGATATGGAGAATGTGGGAGCTGGATGGGATGAGAAATTTACCTTCTTATCTTGTACTGAGATTGCTGGATGGATGAGCAGACAACAGAAAATGAGGATATAATGAGACTGGAATATAAAGTAGTGTTAGTCTGCCAGCAGCCTCAGTGCTTTTTAGTTCTTGTAGGTGAATGATGAAGATACAAAAGCCTGGACAAGACTAATAGTCTCAGAAATTTATTAGAGTGTGTTTAAAAAAGGTACTGGGAGCATGGTGCTATTACAGGTTAGCCCACAATCAAAGGTGAGGTCAAAGGCAGGGAATGGTCATGAGGTGAAGGGCATCAATGTAAATGGAGAAAGAAGATAACGGGACTTAAGGTTTATTAAGACCTTGAACTGTTGCTGCCACAGAGAGAGACTGTCTTGGAATAGACAGGGAAAATATGAGCCCTCTTATTGTCAGGTGAGATTATACAGAAAAAAGGGATGAAAGTAGGGCAAAAGGATAGTGTTTCTAACTTATGCTGGGAAGAATATTTCCAGTGTGTGATTGCAAAGGTTAAAGTATGATGAGATCAGAACTGAAATAGCAGATCTCTAGTCAGCATTCCAGAGCTGTATCATTGCTTCAACACTGTGCAGTGTTTGTATAGGAACTGGAATCCAGGGGGGAAACTACAGTGTGCTTGCCCTGGAAAAGATGGATGGTTGGAAGAGAATGGGAGGTAGAAAAGGAAAAGGATGGAGAGAGAAAATGGGCTGGATTTCCTAAAGCCCATGTATAGATAGGCAGAAGAGTTGCTGAGCAGCTTTTAGGCAGAAAATCGGCAAGGGAGAGAGGAATTTATATTACAGTTGTCAGTTTTCAGCTGGTATAGAGGAGAGTTTGAGTAATTGTACTATAGTGATGTTCCTAAGCTGTGAACTGTAAAAAGGAGAGTGAAAGAATGGGATCTCACATGTGGTTGTGAGGAAGATCCGATTGTGGTTGTCAGAGGGAACTCTGTGGCACAGGCAGACTGACCAAATTAGATGAGCAGATGCGAGTAGACGATAAGTCAACAAGCAGGTCAGCAATATGGAAGCTGTGCTTGCTGAGGAAAAAGGACTGGGGAAAGGGATGGAGTGGCACAAACTGAAACTGGAGGTCTAGCCACCAGCCTACTTAGTTTGGAGCAATGGTCCACTTTGCCTTTAAGTTGCTAACTAATAATAATGCACTTGAAGAACATCGAGAGATTCTTTACATCTTGATACATGAATCATCGAGAGATAGAAGAATGAGGCATTTGAGACATCCAGTTTCAGGCTGCCAAACCATAACTGGGTTTTGGACCTGCGCGATAGCTCAGCAGTAGCTGTTCTTAGTTCTTGCCGCAGCTAGCCAACAGAATAGGCAGGGATCAAAGAAGGTCACGCTGCAAAACCTCTGTGTTGAACTCTTCTGGTCAGACAAACTTAGAGGTTTCTCGGCTAAGCCTCTGATTTTTGAAAAGTAGTTGAAGAGTCTCAAAGAAACACCTGAAGTTTAAAGCCACAAGTGTTCATGTGATGCTTCCTAAATCTGAATTGTCACAGTCTGTCTTACAGTACTACAGTTAGTCTCATCCAAAAGAAAATTCTGTCTTCTGTTTTAATAGGTATATCTTCCACGGTGGAATATCAGGCAGCAGAGTTGGAACGGGAGCTTGAAAAGGTGAAAAGCAGGAAAACAAATCTAGGTAACACACTTTTTTCCCCTGCTGTTTCATGTGGATTACGGTTTAATAAGTAACCTTAAGATGTTGTGTTTAACTTGTAGCAGTCACTTGATTGATTCCACTTTGTTCTTAACCAGATTTGTGCATTTGCAATACTTTCAAATCATCATAGTTTCTACAATTACATTACATGGAATCATTATACCCCTCTAACAAACAAATCGAAGTAGGGAGTCTGAATTGAATCTTACTTTTAATGTAACCTTAGAAAAATTGTAACATCTTCACTTTCTTGCATGGAGCTCAATAGCATGGTTTTTCATACATGTAATGATACACTTATGATTATTTGAAATAATCTAAGATGTTACTTTCTTGAATGGCATGTTTTTTCGTACATGTAATGATACACTTATGATTATTTGAAATAATCTAAGACATTACTTTCCTCTGTTTCTGAATTACTTCTATAAAAATCATGTTGTTTTTAAGAAGAGTAAAATAATTCTTAGCAGGTTTCTGTCTTTTAAAACTGAAAAGTGATACTTCTGGTAATGGCAGCCGCTTGACAGCAGTCTCCATATTTATTCAAAGGTTTGCAGGAGTTTTGTATTAATCGGTGGGATAACTTAAGACTGTGGGAAGAAAAAGTTGGGTTTTCGTTTTAGATGTACTAGTGATGTGCAGTGAGTTAGTCTTGTCTGTCTTGCCTTATGTTGTAAGAGGAAAATGCTGTTTAAATATTTGAAATTATCTTCTGTCCCTTTAGGTTGTACTAGAGTATACGTGTAAACAGCATAATTTAAAATTAGGTATATTTTAACCTTTGCAGGTCTGCTGTATGCGAGGGGAGAGGGGGAAAGTGCTGTAGTAAAACATGCCTGTAAACAAGAAAAAAATCTGCTTCTCTCTCTTCTGCCCAGCCTTTCTCGAAAGAGGCTTCATATTTTTGGCGTTGCTTTGTACAGCTCTTCAGGGTTGATATTTTTATAAACTGGGTGGTGTCAGTTCAAGATAAGATTACTTTTCTTCACTGTAGTTACAACAAGTGCTTATAGACAGCTGAATGATTTTTATATGTATTATTCCAAGGTTATACACAGTATTAAGCTTCTGTGTTTTCTCCTCTGAACAGAACGGAGGAAAAAAGCTTCTGCTTGGGAAAGGAATTTAGTCTATCCAGCTGTTATGATACTGCTACTGATTGAGACAGTAAGAGTTTTTGCCTTTTCTGCATTTTTTCCCCAGTGCAAAGTATGAAGAATTCATTGTCATCTGGAAGAATAGTTTTGAAATTGAATGATGTGTGTTTAAACAACAAACTTGACATTCTTCTCTTGAACCATTTTTTTTAAAAAAACCTTAACATTACAAAATCTGGTGGGGATAAATATATACATTTTAAAAATGTGGACTACTTTTAAATAACAGGACTGCTTCTGCTTCCTTACAGTCCATCTCAGTCCTCTTAGTTGCTCTCAACATTCTTTACCTGTTGGTTGATGAGACTGCAATGCCAAAAGGATCAGGGGTAAAGTAAACTTTATGTATGATTTTCATAACTTTAGTAAAGCTTTCGAGCCCTTAGAAAAGTGCAAGTGAGAACTTTTGCTTTAATAACATGGAAACAAATGAGCCTCCGCCTTGACTTTGCTTCTAGGTTTTGTCCCTGTGCTCACATAAACATTTATTACATGCCATGTTATAGTGTGTTCTTGATAAAACTAGTCCAGAGTCTTAGTGAAGATACAGTGATTCACTAAAGTAAATCAGTAATCTGGAGCTGCATTTTCTTCATGTTTCCTACATTTTTATGAACAAGAAATGTTCAATTTAAGAAACTATATTAAAAACCAATACAAAAAGCTTATCTTGGTTTGTGTTCCACTTAAAATACATGACATTTACTCATCTTTTATTATAACAGTCCTTGAAGAAAGTAAAGAACAGCACACTGAGGAGTTATAGTGTCTTTAATCATGAAGATTTTTGTATTAACTTGGTAATGCTTTCCCTTGTGTATCACTGTATGTGAGCTTGCAGAGCTCTACAAGGTTTCTAGTGGTGATGGCCACTCTGCCAGTGTATTGTGAACAGCTAGAAGTGCTACCTTTTGAAACCATTTATTTTAGTTTCTAAAGTAATGGAGTAGGTATGGAATGTAGCATGGTGGGATGCCATATACGTAAAATATGAATCACTGTACCTTCTGTCGCAGTAATACATTTCACTCAGGTTTGAAAGCTGGCTGATGCCATTGCATAGGATGGGAGACTTGAAGGTTAGAACATTAAAATGCCCCTTAAACACTGAACTGAGAAAAGTCTACTTCATGTAAGATATTATATTTTTTTGGTCCTGGTAAAAGTTAAGACACAGTTGCGTGTATCTCAACTAAATTGTGCAAAATATTTTTCTCCTTATAGGGGCCTGGAATAGGAAATGCCTCCCTGTCCACCTTTGGTTTTGTGGGAGCAGCACTTGAAATCATTTTGATTTTGTATCCTTTCTTGAAGAATTCTATCTGTTAACAAGTATTCTGTCCAGTTTTCTGGGACATTGGTAATTTACTAAGACACTTGCCTGGGAAGAAGAGATACAGGCCAGTCCTTCTCAGGCACGCGAAGCTTTAGTTTTTGTTGGTGGGGGGTGTGTGTGTGTGTGTGTGTGTGTGTGTTTGTCTTTTTTTCCTTTTGCTTCTTAAGACTTTTAGGAGTCTGCTGAGAACTTGAGTGAAACTTGCATTCCTTGGCAGTCCCTTTTTCCTTGATTCTCACAGCTATCTTATGGTGTCCTCTGTCGTCGGCTTCTACAGTCTTCGGTTTTTTGAGAATTTTACTCCCAGGAAGGATGACACAACTATGACAAAGGTAAGGTAAAGTCTGCCATGGTGATGGCCCCTTCTCCTCTTTCTTGCCACCCAAGACAAACTGACTCTTTTAGTTAGTAATTACCCTGAATGGCTCATTTGCGGTGATCAGTATTTGTTTGTAAGCTGGGTAAACACAAACTGGAAGATTTTCAAAATGCTGAATGAGTGGGAAAAAGGATGTGCTCTGTTTAGTTTGGATGGCATCCATTCACTTGTAAAAAGCCGGGAATAGCAGAGCTTGTTAACTAGCTATAGAAAAGCTAGTGAAAGAACTTTGGTCAAAGGAAACGTATTGCTAATGAGTAACTTTGATTGTGCTAACTGTACTTCAGGGAGCTTGTTTGAAATCTGAAGAACTTGGTTGCTAGAAGTAATACAGACAAAGTAATTCAAATTTGAATAATTAAACTAAGACTGAGGAGGTATATTCAGCAACATTTTGCAGTCTGAGGCTAATTTGACTTTCTACAGTTTAGCACTGGCTTCAGAATAACAAGTGCTGTTACCTAATGCAGAGGAACATGGTTAGGTTTTTGGTAGAATATTCCCACAACTGACAAGGAGAGGTGTTCAGTAACCAAGGAACGGATGACGAATTTAATTATTTTTCTTTGTGTTTCACTGTTTGTTTGTTGCTTGTGTGTTTTTAAAGTAGTGTATAGACATCTTTAGCATAAACTGCTGGAAGTGAGAAAGTAGATAAACACACAGAATGGTTACAGTAGATAATGGGGAGTTGGAATGTTCTTAATGTTTTCTACTAATTGTTTACAGTACACCAGGAATAGTGTCGAAATAAACAGTGAATGCAGGGATGTCTGCCTACTTTCAAGAAGGTTTTAGGTTTTATTTAATTATTTTTTGTTTTATTTTAGATTCTGATAGAAATAGAGCTGAAGAAAGTGATCTCTTGTGAGAGAAAGTTTCAATTACTCTTTAGAAAGGCTTCACAAAAACTGGAGTAAAATCTAACAGCTGTGAATTTTTTCCTTCTATTTAAAGTAGTCAACAGGCATTCAATTGAAAGGAAGCTCTTTGTTGTAATTTTTTAAATAATGCTAATCCTGCAAGCAGTTACCTACAAAGCTTAAGCTGATGTATCAGTCATCTATTCTAAGCCTCTGGAATGGGTCTTTTATCAAAAGGTTTCAGGAATTATGTAAACAGTTGATGCTTTGCAACATGGTAGTCTTGAATTATTTTAAATCTTAAGTATGATTAAAAGCAAATGATTACATATTTGATTTTTTTACCTCATCCCTTGGCTCATCTTCATCTTGTATAACACCATATGGAGAAGTGTGGCAGAAGTGAGCAGGACTAACAATATCTTGCTGTAAATTGCTTTAGGTTCAGTTTAAAGGATGTAACTTTCAGGAATTCTTTCTCATCTTGACCACTGTTTTCCTTCAGCAATCCCATAGCTAATTTAAATGTTTGTCATTTTTAAACAGATCATTGGAAACTGTGTCTCAATCTTGGTGCTGAGCTCTGCTTTGCCAGTGATGTCAAGAACACTGGGTAAGTGAAGTGGAAGTACAGCACCTTGTAATAAAGGATGTTTAATAGAGTTAAAAAACCCCAAAATACGCCATAGAAAGGGCATGTCTGTGTGGCCTTTTCTACACCAACATGAGCTGTTGAACATGCGTTTAACATACATAAACTGCATTATATACATTCTAGAAGAAGATGCTAAGCATTTTCTACAGAATATATTCTTTTAAAAAGGTAGGTTAGGTTTTTAAACTTCAGGTGGGAAGAGTAGATATGTAGGCTGCTTGATTAGGGCAGTATAAAATAGTTTCATGTTCACCGTGACATTACAGTGCTCAGTTTTCATGGGGAAAAAAGCCCCAAACAAAAAAAACCAACCAAACATTTGGGGATTTCAGGTTTAAAATTTGAGATAACGTTGAGTGCAAATGTCATCTTAAGTACAGTTAATACTGTAATTTCACTGAAGTTTTTTATCAGCAATGATACCAGGCTACTTTCATTTTTCCTGGTTATAAAATAACCTGCTTGCATTCTTTCTTACTTCAGTTTTCAAATATAAAAATTTGGTGTCCAGCATAGTAGAACTGAAGAAGTTCTGATTTTATAGTTAAGAGCTGGCCATAGCATTTGAAGTGGAAAAACTATTTTAACTGTTTGGAAAGACAAGGTACTTTGTATCTTCACTTTGTTTAGTTAGGTAATCTTCAACTTGATTTCTTGCAGCTAGGTTGCAAGCCTATCACATGTTTAAGTAGTGTAGAATGCTTTCAGGTAATGTGAATTTCATTTGGAACAGTAAATGAGATAAAACAAAAATCCACACAACAGGCTGTATGAATCTTTAGTACAAGCTTAGGAGTTTAAGCTCAGGCCCACGGATCAGTAGTGTGTACCACATGGTTTTGTAGCTCACCTTATTTTCAACCAGAATACTGTCAAATCAAGAATAGTTAATGTTTTCTGGTACATTATACTGTACATCTTCGTGCTGTATATATCTATAGTTGAGTTTTATTAGATTTACTAGATCATTTCTATGACAAACAAAAACCGCGCCTCTAACGCAGTTTGGAGGGTTGAATCTGAAAATACACATTATGGAGCTCATGTTTTAAAAATTTGTAGGAAAGCTTCACAAATGCAAAAGAACAATTCAAGTATTTAAAATAGTGCATTTTTAAAGTATAGCCAGTACGATAAAGTTCTCACAAGTAAAAAAATTCTAGCACTTAAGAGCAAGATTCTATGTTGAAAAATTAGTGGTTTAGAACAGAATTTTAACATTAGTATCGTGTCCACTAAGTTACTGCATTCATCACTTGTTTAAAGGGAAATAATTGTTAATGATCTGTGAGATTAACAGTTGATAATAAATGGATTCTATGGAAGTAAGTATACATGCTGGGTGCATTGGTGTCTCATAGGAAACAGATTAATGGTAAAACTCACTTGAAAAAAAGACTAACAAATGAAATTCCTGAATAGTTTGCCATAGAGATAAATAAAAGAAGAAAAAAGATGGAACAGTTAACACACAGCTAACAAATGCACAGTCACAGCTGTCCAAACAGGATTAATAGAGTGTATTAGAGTACAGTGAGTCATGTGGCGCTTTGCAAAAATATCAGTGTGTTGCACTACATGCTACCGCCCTGTGGCATTGAATAGATGAAAAGAAATAAATATGTTAAGCAGATTCATAGCCTTTTCACTTTATTAAAAAAGCAAGTTTCTAGACTATATGGAAAAGATTAGACTTCTTCATTATGGGAAAGGTAAAAAAGCAGAAGTTATCTAACACATGTACTGACCTTTTTCAAGTCTTAAAAATGGAAATAGAATTTTGTACAAGTTTGCAAGTTTTAGGGTTAGGGTATGTATTGGATATGTAGGTGGTGCAGGTCTCTAATAATTCTTTTAGAACTCCAGGAAAGTTTTTACTAAAAGAAGTTAACTCACTTTTTAGCCTGTTAATAGTCCTCCTTCAAAAATGTTTCACACCAGCACCATATTGCTAACCACTGAGAAACAAACTGGAAGCAGGGCACTTTACAGAAAACAGAAGCAAAGAGTTGTGCAAACAAAATTGAAATTTCTAGTATACAAAGTTTTCCCAGAATTCCACTCAAGTATTATGGTTTAAGTAAATAGTGATTTTTGAACTTACTTGCACATACAATCTAAAAACATAGTTGTTGGGGTTTTTTTTTCTTTTGTTTGTTTGGTTTTTTTTAACCTAAATAATTCTTTAATAGTTTTTTTGGTAAATTGATGCCAACTTTCTTGGGTATCTATTTGTGTCCACTAGAGCTATTGCTTTCTGTTCAGCTACTGAATACTTTTTCAAATTGCAGTTTGGAAATTCTTTTCTTTGTGGGCTGCATAGATACTTCTTCTGTCAGAAAGTCACTGGAAGCTTTTTAACCCTTTTCTCCCACAGATTTACAAAATGATGCTGTCAGATCTTTTCTAATGAGCAGTGACTTTATTTTAAGAGAAAAATGTAATTTATGGACAATATTTTTCCCACCTGTTCTAACAGAAGTGTCAGGCTTAACTTTTGTTTGTCCTTTACAATGGCTGCTCTCTTGCTAGATACTCTTTTGAACCTCTTTGTGGCAAGGAGTATTATTTCTTTTTCAGAGAACTCCTCACCCTACCTGTTTTGTTTCTTTTCCTTTAAGGGTCTGGAAGGCTCTACGTTCAAACCTGACTTTCTCAATTTTCCTGTAGCGCTACAGTCTGACTAAAACACTGCTGCTTTTGAGAATGTTAAGGACACTGTTTGCCTTCAAGTGTGAAAGCAGCTTTGTTTTTATTGTCCTTCATCTGTTTACCAGTTAATTCAGTCAGCTGGTTTCTTCTTTTTGTGCTAAGACCTTCTGTGCTGTTTTGATATTTCTCCCTGCTTCTCTTGCTAGTTTGATCAGCTTCAGTGACATTTTTCTTTTCCTTTATCCTGCTTTTCATTTTCTTAATTTTTAACATGTTTTTCTTAGATGTCAAATTTGATTCCCATGTTTTTAATATAAATGGCTGATGCTGAGTACGAGGAGCTTTTGTATCTCTTACTATTGTGATAGCTTGCTATAAGTCTTGGGTATCAAGGCACAATGAGATTCAGAAGTGCCAGGTTTACCCCTGAGAGGAAGATAACTGACCCTTAATTCTGCCTCTCTTCATTTATTATCACCACTGAAGTCATGGTTCTTCAAAGCCCCCAGACCTTTTCGAAATAGGATGATAGGAAACTTACTTCCAGAAATTTCCGAGCCAGGCTATTTTCTGATTGCCTAGTTTGCTTCTGCCATTTCAGCTCTGGGGTGAGGAAAGCTTCCTTCCTTTGCACTATTGGTCTCAACTGTGAGAGCACACATCGACATCGTCTGTGCAAATGTGTTTGGGCAATATAGTGGCTCATCAATCCTAGACAACTGTTGTTTGGCTATCATCTCAATATTCTGCCCTTTATTCAGTGCAGTCCTGATGTAGGCCTAACAGAGGAGCAACTGATGGGTCTTCCTCTTCTGCCTTCTGGGATGGACCCTGTGGCTCATAGTCACTTCCACATTTTGGAAGAATTCTGCTCACTTAGCTGTAGTGATTGACTAGCCTCTATCAGCACAAAGCCCAGGCATCAGTGTTATGAGGTCCACTGTGAACACTTGTCAGCACTGTCTTTCAGCCAAACTCTTTTCCTTCTGTGTGAATGCTCGGTGGCTGTAGTGGTGGATAGGTCTAGGAGAAAAACTGCAGTTGGAAAGATGTCTATGAACTTCGGTTTCAAAAGCAGTGGCTCCAAAAAAACACTTAGAAAGACTTAGTGTTTGCTGTAAGATGTTGTGGCTCTAATGGAAAGGCTTTTTGCTACCTGTATGTTTAATAAAGAAACCTCGTGATGCATTTCATCCTTTTCTGGAATAGATATGGATTTCATAGAACCTGAGATTTCAAGCAATTTTCATACTAATACTGATACTTTTCTTTCCTAGTTATAGTCACTGAAGTTAAAGAAGCAGAATTCTTATCTAAATAGACAATTTACTTAAAATCACATTATCCAAGCGTTTCACTAGGAAACTTAAACAGTTTGATAAGTGTGTCTTACAGTTTTATATTGGTAAATGGAAAATGACCTTGAGAACATTCTTTTGTGTTTAACTATGTGTCTGCTATAAGTAGTGTGCTGTCTGAATTTTGCTTCCATATGTAAAAAATGTTACAATGATGTTTTTGTGTTTCTTAAAAAATGTGATCAAGACTTTGATGTAAATCTTAAATGCAATTTTAACAGGAATCACCAGATTTGATCTGCTTGGAGACTTTGGAAGGTTTAACTGGCTGGGAAACTTCTATATTGTATTATCTTACAACTTGCTCTTTGCTATCATGACAACATTATGTCTGGTCAGAAAGTTCACTTCCGCTGTGCGAGAAGAGCTCCTGAAGGCATTAGGTAATATAGCATTGAAAACGTAGTTAGTACTTGAACTTTTCCTTTCTCCAGTGTTTGATACCTTGACGTGCTACTGGTAAGTTTCTGTTACAGCTGACAGAGAAGTTTCTTTTGGTGGAAGTTTCTGTAAGTTAAGGTGTGAGAATGCATAGCTTTGTGGTATTTTTTAGAGAGTTGAGAGCTAACGTACAGTGTTGATATTAATGATGTGCCCATATACTTCCTGGTCTACAGTTAGATTATCAGACTTTAGAGAGCACAGAAACATTCAAGTTGCTACCCAGGAATTATTTGGAAATGCAGCTTCCACTTATGTGTGGGTTTGCTATTTTGTTTTGCTTTTAAAGCAATTTATTGCCTAAAAATAGTTTAGTGACAGTCTGAGCTGCCTTGTTGTGATGCCTTTTTTGAGCACTACCTGTTCAGAAAATCTCTCTACAGAATATACAGAATCTTAGTAACTGATTGAGTAAAACCTGTGCTTGATATCATCAAGATTTAGATCAAATTGCGTATTCATTTTTTTTCGCCATAGAAGAAAACTTGAAACATATTTCATATTAAGAGGATAAAATATACATAGTTAGCAGTCATGGTTTTACTACATCTTATCTTTGGTGATTAATGAAGCTCCTGCCTCTGTAGAACCCTAGAACAGTATTTGCTGAAATTGAAGCCACTAATGGTGAAACTTCAGTGTTATTTATACCTGTGGATTCAGTTTGTAGTGTCTAAAAGGTTAGTTTGTTCATTTTCACCAACTTTACACAGTTGTGACCCTGGTAAGCAAAATCCAAGCATTTTCCTGGAGTGCACCTCTACTGGTGGCACTTAAGTTAAAATCAGACCTACTAAATAGGGAAATACAAAATGACTGATAGTGTAGGATTAAAACAAGCTATTCTGTGATTTTTGATGTTGAGTTTTGAAGCTCCAGGGGAATGGATTAGTGGACCAGGGCTGTGTAAATCTCTCCATTGATTTTTATGCCGAAAATGTTTTCAGAGAAGTTCCATTGTTGATTGAGACTGATATATGATGCGAGTATGATGTATCTGACATTATCCCCCAGCTTTTAGTTAAGGTTATTTTATGAGAAGACCTTGATTCATCTCTTTCAGTTGACTTGCATAATCCTATTTTTTTGGGGCAACTGTTTTGACTGTAAAGGGATTACTTTGTATAATGTAATGGCTGCTGCAGAGCTCTGAAGGAAATAAATTAACATCAGTCAGCATGGGCTTTTAGCAACAGGTCTGGTAAAACTTTAAAGTTTCTTTCTTAAAGCAAATGATTTAAAAGATTTATCTTGATAATTCATGGCACATCACTGTATTAAATATACAGTGCTTAGTTAAAAAATCTAGGCAAATTAACAGACTTGGGAATGCACACATAGTAGGATAATGGTCACTGGATAGCACCGCTCTAAGGGATTTTTTTAGGGATGTTTTTGCCACTTGCTGTCACATATTGTGTGATTTTGTGTAAATACTGTGATCAAAACGGAAAGTAATTGGTAAAAGGTTTGCATTTGACACAAGCAGGAAGTTATAAATCCTGAAGAGTGCAGGTTTCCTGACACAAACTGGGTTTGTTTTCAGTGCTGTGCATAACAAACAGTGTCTATTAAAAAATGTCACATGGAACTCAAAGAATGAGAACCAAAATTTGTGTGCTTGTTTCTCCCACGTATTAGGACCTGTGATGCTGAGGATTAGAGGCTGGTGGAATGTCATAGCTAATTGTTGGAAGTTAACATCCTGCTGCAGGCCTGAGACCAAAAGAGTTCGTGTAATATTGGGACTTACAAGTAATATAATACCGAGGAGTTTTGTTTTTTTGTTTTGTGTAGTGCAGTCAATTTTGGAATTCCAGTGATGCAAGAAATTTAGCTTAGTACATTATGGTACTTCAGCAAGACATTCTGTATAGTCTATGCTAAATGAATAAGAAGCTCTTTCCATTTTTGATCCTTAGAGACTTGATAGGAGACTTCAGAGAGAAACCATAGCAAGCAAGGAAGGACTGACATTATGCCTCTTGTGAATAAAATATGGCTGAATGTACCATCTTTCCCCACCTTCCTCCAAAAAAAGAGCAGTTTAACTACTTGCTTGGGGCAGGGTGAGAGACCTTAATTAGCACTTGTAGTACAGAACGATACAATAAGAACAAATGGCTGGAAATAGAGATAAAACAAAGTGGTAATAATGTAGGCCTAAAAATATTATTAGACATATAAACAGTTTGGAGAAATGATGGGGTCATCACCAGTGATATGAAGATCAGTGGATGCTTTTCAGAAAGCAGCTATATTTTAAAAGAAATATTCTTAGGTAATTATGTTGTTCTTTCTAAATTGGCTGAGTAAAATATTGCACGTCTTTCTCAGTTCTTAACATCAGATTTAAGCAATGTGAAGTTAGGCCTCTCTCCCTTCCATGCTTGTCCGTTGTGGTGGACTTTTTTCACTTAAAGCGCAACTGAAGGCATATCCCAGAAGTAATTCTTACCAGAGTTATAATCTGTTCTGGTCTTTAGCAAAAATCCTTATCACAAAGTAGAATTTGGTTTGTATGCATTCTTCTGAATAGCTGTATGCATGAAACATGGGAGAATCAGTTTTTTCTCGTTGTGCAATGTTTTGCAGGATTAGATAAACTTCATCTATCAAATAATCCAAGAGACTCGGAGACAAAGCCATCTGCAAATGGGCATCAGAAAACACTGTGATTAGCAATCGCCTGCAATCAACAAAACTGAAAACATCAACCTCACGGCATTCCTGTCATCTCATCAGCATTTTTATATTGATTTTTTATTTGTTGATAATTTGGGTCCAGTGTAAGTCTCATTTTTTGTTGCTGTGTGCTTCTGAGGAAGTTAGGTATATCAGATTCTTCTCTTTCCAGTGAACTTTTGGTCTGCTTGTTTGTTTCCTGGTGAGTTAATGCAGGAGGTGCCTTGAAGACTGGAAGCTGAAGAGAATAATTCATTCCTTTTTATTTGTTGAAAGCCTCACATCTTTAGAACAAACCTGCTGCCATTTGAATGCATAGTACCTCCTGTGTTACACAGACACAGCTATAGCGAATAACTCTGGGACTTGGTTTAAAAAAAAAAAAAGCAGCAAAAAGCTGCTTTTTTCGAGCCCACTATGACCCTTACTGGAAATGTAAACTACCTGGAGTAGGTATCCTTGGCAGTAGATAAACAGTTCCACTAAGAACATGTTAAAAATAGCAGTAATGTGTAGAGATCACAGTCCTTTCATGCCGGATACAGCGGGCTGTTCACAGCTGAATGTCACGGAGCTTTCTTGGAAGGCCAGCGTTTTCAGCTTTCTGTTCTTAGCTAGAAACACCAGCTTGCTTTACTGGTAGTCAGACAATGTCTTATTAAAGTACAAGATGAAAATTAACTTCAGTGTTAAATCTGAGCCAAGTATGCTTTGTAAAAAGCTGTGTAGACCCCCTGTCACAGCTCTTACAGTTCTGTAAGCTATCGTGCCAGGGAGGTCACTTCCCTACCAAGTACATCCCTGTAAAATTCTTTATGAACTACTGTGTATAAGCAGTACTTGTAATCAATGCAAGTAGCACAGGCCTAGGAGGCTGCAGTTGCAGTTTTTTACAGTCTTCTTTCATTTGAAGTAAATTATTTCTCTGAATTTATACTATAGTTACCAGGATTTCTGTTCAGTGCTGTAACCCAGTATCTTTCAGTAGCCTGTTTCTTTTAATGTACACATGAACGTGTATATAGGCCTATATGTGTAGATATAGTAAATTAAATTCTAAGCTTCTAGAGATGGCATAGGTGGCTTGGTAAGTAAAACTTGTGTGTTTAATCTTGATAGTTGAATTCCTGCAGTGTTACAGTTTAACTGCTCAGAGGCCTTAGATTCAGGCCTTAGATGCAGGATGGCGTTGGTGAGTGGTTACATCCCTTTTCTTAGCATTACTGCAGCCCTAGGAATCCCTCAAGCAGTTTATAGTAAAGAAAAAAGCTCAACAACCAAAACCCAAATAAGTATTCAAAATCTGGTTACACTTTTGTCCTGCTCTGCCACAGGTTATCTTCAAACAGGTTGGAATGGGGACACCTTCAGTGTAGCAAGTCAGATACTGTTCCTGTTGATTTCCCATTTCTGTAAAACAAGTATGTCTGTAGCCTGAGGTCTTACACGTGATGAGGCGGTGATGACTAGCTCTCCAGTGTGGTTCCGAAATAAGATCAACCTTGTGTCAGAAACCCTTCGGCTGTTTGCCTGAGATGACTGCTCTGGGCTGTAGAACTTACTGCTGAGTGTGTGAATGTGAGCTTTTCTTTTTTTTATTCCCTAGAATGCTTCAAAAATTATGCTCCAGTATACCTGAGGATTTCTTATTTTTGCAGCTGCCTTTTCTGACTCATACTGGGGCACAATGTAAATATTGCTGTAGTAAATATGATGCTAGAGAGTTATTTTTTTGTGTGTCATTAGTATAAATTCAAGGCTTATCAAACTGACTGTTGATGTGTTGTACTGAGTCTTGGAAGACAAAGTAAAACTGCTTGATTTCATTAAGATTTACAAGCATCTTTTTTTGTTGTTTGGATTTAATGCTGACATTTTAGTGAGGAATCTTTATCCGAGTCGAAGTTCTGCAACCAAGAACAGGGAACTGTAATTAAAAGTTGTTTTAAAGTGTGTTTACATTTAAAATTTTGGGAGATCTATTTTTTAGGGGCATCATTCAGGTATCCTCAGAGCTTGTAGCCTTACGTATTAGCATTATAGTTAAAAATAACTGAAATGTATCCGCTTGTCCATGCAAGGGATTGTGTGACCAAAATTGTCCTTGTGTCTTACCAGGGCTGGTGAATTGTGGTGTGTGAGGCTAGTTAGCATTATTAAAACATTTCTATGACAACTTTTAAGACAGTTATATAAATGCAGTCTGTGAAACTGAGGAAATGAATTTAAGGAATAAGTTTAGGGAGCGTGAACCAGCATAAGTCTTGCTCTTTGTGCTTTTGGAGAGATATTTGTCCTGGCATCAGTGACCCAAGAACACAGGAAAAGATGAAATTGAGGTAATGTGTGGTTTCTGAAAGTGAGTTGGGCAGTTACTTAGAGCAGAGACAGTTCCTGCTGAGAAACACACAAGTTTCAGGCAAGAATTCAAAACTCTCTTTCAAAACAAACATTACGACCTTGCCTTTCCACCCCTTCTGCTGGTTTCTGCAATAGGAGAGATGTGTAGGTTAAGGCTATGTTAGTAAAGATTACACCGAAACCCGAAGGGTGGTTTAGATTCTGTGTGGTTTCAAGTAATTCAGAAATACCCTGTGCAGCTACTGACAGTGTTTTGTTTTAAAACCAGCTGTTCATATTGTGACACTGTCCACATTAAAATATGCCTTCTGCCTGGAAAAATTACATGCTTACGCACAGCTTCTTTACAGATAAAATGCTACAAGTATACTACATGTAAGATACAGATCACTGTATACTTTTCACAGAAGCATATGGTCACTTAAATACAAGCAACTGGTAATTCATTAATGGATATTGACGATACATTCCTAGTATTTTGACTCATGTAGAGTCAGGTGGTCTATACCTTCAAGGTATATACAGCTGATCTTAGTAACATTAACATCTGCCTCACTTCTTACGAGGCACAAAGCACATGAATGCTTCCATTTTCAACTAGATACCACACAAGACCAAAAAATAGATGTAAACTAAGTGTTTTAAGTTAGCCGTTTCTTGGCTTTATTCTGTGTTGATAGCACAATATTAAATGCAGTGGCAGAACTCTAATAGTGTGGTATTTCTAAGCATAAAGCACACATGCTTATCACTTTAAGCTAAAAAATAATAGTATTGGTTTTAACAGTATTGGTTACTGTACGAGTAACAGTTTTTGCAGTCATAGGAAGCTTTTTTGCTGTCTGTAATGTGGTGTTTATCTTTGGCTGTGTTCCTCTGATACCTTTTACCCTGTTGACTCTTTTAGTGTGATAGAAATTGAAGGATTTGACAAGTTGCTTTCCTTGTCTGGTTCCAAAGTGCCACCTCAAGTACTGCAGAGGCATGGCTAAGTGCTGTGCTCTGGTCCAGTCTGTGCAGACAGAGCTTGTGCAGCCCTGTGCTTGATGGGTGAGCACATTAGAGGATGCCGAGGAGTGCCCCTTCTCCAGTCTGTCACGAGGAGTGACAAGAGCAAAGGGGCTGCATCCCTCATGTCCCACCAGATCTCTACTGCTTGCTCGTGCAGCTCTGCAGCAGCTTCACGTGTGCCCACTGCTGTGTAGTAAAGGCAAGATGGCCCTTCTCTTAAAAGAATCTGCAATCTAAATTAGAAAGGAATAAGGTAGAAACAAAGAACAATTGGCATCTTCATGCATGTGACTTTCCTTGAATTTTCTAAGAATGTTGTAGGTTATTTTCCTTTCTTTTATTCTGCCCTTCCAGAAGTGGGATGGGCTCAAGTGGTATACACATATACAGCAACTGAGCCTTACGCTCAGTGGACTAGCATCTCTCATTTTGAAACACCAAATCCAGGAAGACAGTTAAATCCTTTTGCTTTCACATACATTCTAATTTTTAAAATAGCAATTTTTAAAATCTAGGTGAAGTCACTGGAGCAGAAACAATACACTAAGGCCATGTTAATAACCTCTTTAAAAGGAAATGGGCTTAGTTTTGTTCAAAAAAAAAAGCATTGATGTGATCCTTAAAGACTTTAAGGAAGTAAAATCCCCTGCCCTCTGGTGTTAGTGGGTTTTTGTGCATATTTTTAGTGTCTTTTAATGCTGACTTCAGACAATATTCCATACACTAACTTCCCTCCCCAACCCATATGTTTCAGGAGCTGAAATCTTGAGCTCTTGAATATTGGATTTACTATTGGTAACTGGCAAGTTATTTCAGTCGCATTAAGAGCTTTTGAACTTTACAAAAATGCTGCTTTGGAATTCATCCCATTCAGGGAGAGCAGTCTAATCCACTGGCCCTCACCCAGGTGGTGATAACCTCTGCCTCCTTTTTTTGCCTTGCACAGCATTCTTACTTCTGGCAGCTGGTCTCTGACATTGTCATAAGAAGTTGCGATGCTCGTTCTCTGTTCAGGATGTGAGGACATCCATCCCATGGCTTGTCCATTTGCCACATGCAGGTCTAGCTGCTGAATTGGGTTACTTTGGGGATTACAGACTCCCAGGATTCCCAGGTGGTAGACGTGCATGTGCTTGAACTTTCTGCTTTCAGCTCATTTTTGGTGGGACTGAGAAGTTGTTCCAGGCTTTCTGGGTGTACATTTCTGCGCCAGGCCATTTAGGGGAGAGATGTGAGAGGGCAAATGAAATGGAGCTCATTTGTATAGACAGTCTTTTTTCCGTTCTTTTTATAGCCAAGCTTTACAATTCCATTAAAAATGCACTTAAAATCCTTAAGTTCATGAAATTCAGTAGCTGATGAAACTTTTTCACAACCTGGCCCTTATTCTTGAGGATGTCTAACATCTTTGCTTGCTTTCCTCTTGTGTGTATTCAAGTCATTCGGTGTGTTATTTGGTGGCTTTGATGTTAAGAGCAGGTCTTGATCTGGACAAAACATGAAATACCAGACCAAGAAGAATTTACATAGATCTGATGTAGGATGTGTGAGAAGACCACTTCAAGTGGGAAGCTTTTTTGAAATGTTTCAGAATTGAAGCACCCAAACCTCTTCTTTCCAAGAGAAAGAAGACATGTATCATTAAGATAGAAAAATTAATTGCATGTTCTCTAAAATGCCAGTAATTCACTAACACTGAAAAGAACTTCACAGATTCTTAAAATCCATTCTGTGATTCTGAGTGCAGCAGCATCCTTGACTTCATAGAAGCCTGTGAACCTTTGAGAATAGCTCTGTCTTGGCAGCAGAGAACCTGAGGATGCTTGCTAGTTCTGTGTTAGTTACCACATTTTTCTAAGTAACTTTTCAGTTGCATTTATTGCTTATTATTTGTTTGTTTTGTTTAAATATGCATAACATTAAATGTTCTAACAAAGGCAGGAGGTGACTTCAAACAGTCAGAAGGATAGCATCAGGAATATCCTGTACATGTTGACAATCCTGACCTGCCTAATTCTAAGCTATTTAAAAGCTGTATCTGTATGAAGGTCTTACATCAGCATAGAAATTAGGAAATCCCAGTTCTTTAAGGCTTGATGAGGTACTGATGAGATTATCTGTCTGTTCCTTTGTACCTAATGAGCACTTTGGAATACTGCTTCTGCATTGCTTCTAAATGTCTATTGTATATTAACCTCAAATGTTGGTGTTGCTTCCACCACCCATTCCATTTAGTTTTATAGTCGATATCACTGGATGAAGCTCCTTTAATGAATAGGGCTTTGTTTTGCATTCCTTGTATCTTCCGTAGATACCAGCTACTGAAGTACAGGGGCACTTGCTTGGATTGTAATGTATTTCTTTTCCCACAGAGTCCATACAGAGACATTCCTTAGTTAGAAATGTTCTTCCATGATGAAAGTGTTAGTATTTATTAATTTGTTTGTACTTGATCTCTTTTTTTACCACTAGATTCCACTAAAACAATCCTGTAATTAGAGTGGGTTTTCTAACAAGTTACCAAGAGCTCATCTAAGTTTGAATTAGGAAGGAGATGAAAATGGTTTAGTCATTGCACATATATATGTGCTTTTAATCTTCAGTAGTGCAAGACAACCAGCCCAGTTCTCAGTGAGAGTGTAATGTGCTAGTACCGCCTATGTGAGCCTATATGATGGCCGTTACTCTGGAGCAGCTGATGTTCTGTGGACCTGCTCCTCAGTTACCTTCCTTGTACTTCGCAGAGCAGGACTACAGCTCTTGACATGCCTTGCTGCCTTGCTTGGCTGGAGATGGAGACACACTGCTCCGGTGTGTCAGCAGCACATAACTCTCCCATGTTTTAATCAAGGTTAGACTTTGCACAGCGCTGAGGTAGGATGTGACACTCTTCACATGTTTTCTGTCCCTTTTGTATTTCACCTGTGCTCGAGCGTGGTTTGTGTGTCTCTTTCCACGGAAAATGATTGTTCAGAAAAGAGGTGCGATGGCCATACCTTCATGGTGAATTCCGTGCGTGCGTTTCACAGAGAAAATTAACTGATGTGTGACTTCCGTTTTCCCTTTAACCATAAGTTTCCCAGTCTGAGCTGAAACACTTAGAATCACAAAATCTGTGCGAGTAACTTTTTCTCTTTCCTGGCTTTATGTAACAAAGTTGATCCACTTCTAATCTTTAAAAAATAGGTTTCAAAGTATTTTTGTCTTATTTGGCCTGACTTCTATTGTGTTAAAAATGAGTGGATAGAAAATTAAGGTATACTTGGGTCATGGATTTGAAATCTTCAAGTTTATGAAATGCATGCTTGTGCACAAAAACCATGGCTAGATTTCCTTTACTTCTTGATGGGGTTAGGAACCCAGTGCTGCGTTACCTTAGCAGAAAATGCGTCTTGCTGTTGTCTTCAGGAAGCTTTGTGTCATGTTTTGACCATGATTATACAGCTCTGGACTGGCGTGTCTGTGGGTGTTGCTGCTGCCGTAGTAACAGCAGCAGGGATCTCCTGTCCTGTACTTCCAGGTTTTTCATAGCAGAGTGACTGGTTGAGATTTCAGTTTACAAAAAAAGTAGCACAGTGACGCACAGTCTCAATGCGTGTGAGGCTCAGTGATGCTGAATGAAGTCAGCGCTTCCCTCTTGGTCCAATTTGCACTTAAAGCTTTTGGTCTTGAGCAGCTCATGTTTCTTTCAGGTGGATGTATCTTTGACCAAGGGAAAATACAGCTGAAAAATTACACTTTTGGTGTTACTTTAATCAGAACAGTTTTCTGTGGACATACCTTTTCCCCACCAAACCCTTCCTGCTTTATTTTAGGTCATCCCAACATGTCTTACCATGTTCTCAGTTGTGGATACTTTGCTGCGTTACAAACCAAACAAAAATACTCACCGCGTTCACCAGGTTGAATGTTTTGTGAAAAGCAGTGGTAATATGTTGTATTTTTTTTCCTTTGTTTGAAGTGTTACACTGAATGTTTGATAGGAAGATTATTATGGTTTTTTTACTGTTTTCAATAAAGTGTGATTCATAGTGGAGTTCTGCTAGTCTTTATTTTAAGCAATGAAAAAAAATAATCACTGTGGCATTCTCAATTGTCCTGTCTATAGTTGGTGTGAATAAGTTGCTTTACTTTCTCTTATTCCTTCCTCCAGTTTGTTTATACAAGAGGATGCTGATTAAGTCGTGTGTAAGTCATTTGCAGTAGCTCAGTAGTTTGACTGAAAGGCAATTTTTAGATACTAAAATCTGACCACTGTGGTTCCTAAACTATTTGAGGATTAACAGCTTCAGACTTCATTCCATGAGAGATGTTCTTAAAGTTGAAGAAGGGAACTGGAGAATGTCCAATCTGCTCAGCTGCACAGGACCAGATGTACCTATGCAGATGTTCCAATTTGCAGCTGATATCCAGGGCTGATTTAGAGGTTAAAAGCATCAGGTCTCCACTGATGGACCATTATCCTTCAGAGAAATCACAAAGTGGAAAACCAGGGTGTCTGCTGTGGGCTTTGTTAAAGACACAATAAGCAATGAGAGAAGAGGCTGTTGTCCTTGGTGTAGGCTTAATGACCTACAGCCTTAAATATGTTTCTGCACATTGCACATAGGCCTGGACAATCTGGTCACTGTATCTGAAGATGTTCCTGCCAGTGCTCAGCAAAATGAATCCTAAAAGCAATGCATGCCTTTCTGAACTTAATCATCTCCTTGAGTGCAATCCCAACTCACTGTGACCGCTTTATCTCCTTGCTACCACAGTATCAGAAAGTTCTGTAGGGCATCACACAAGTCTTAGACTGACCTTTGACTCTGCTTGTAAGAGTTTTCAGCGGTTTTAAAGAACATTTCAACACCTGTACCAGGACCATGCAATGTGAGCCTTTCTCTCCATGCATTTTGTGAGTGAAAACCTGGCAGGAAAACAGGGAGCTGTCTTTTCAGGGAAGGTGGGGTTGGAAGTGGCAGGTGAGATGGCAGAAGTGTTGTTGCCAAGGTCAAGCAGCCTGATGGTACCTGAAGACTTTCCTATTGTTTCATTCCAGGTTTTTATTTTTGGTAGTTTTTCTCTACCAGGACATGTGCTTCATAGCATGTGTCAGAATATTCAAAGGGGACTTTTGTTGACCTAATGGAATCAGGAAAACCCCCCACAAAAACTCTCTGAAAAGGTCATTAAAGTTATGAGATTGCATTTAAACTTTGAATTTCCTAAATTTACTTTTAAAACTATATAATGCTCAGCAGGGTTTTTTTGTTTGGTTCATTTTTCTTAATTATATCAATATAATGTGCAACTATAGAAGTGCCTTCCATTGAAGCCCATACTGTTTCTCAGTATTTTAGAGACAAACATTTGAAGCATCCAAGTAACAGTGAAAACCATCACGTAAGGCAAGTTGCTTGCTTCTTGATGTTAGATTCGATCTGGTGTGTTCTCTGCTGAGACCTATTATGACTTGCCGTATTTCCAAATGATCCCTAACACAAGAGTATATTGAAAGGCTGTATCCAATTGTCAGTACAAATCAGATTTAGTTGCCTCGTTAGTTAATGCTGATGTACAACATAACTTAAAGAAGAACAAAAGAATTCCCCTCAGCTCCCCTGTACGGTGTATTTAAATCACAATGTGACAGGAAAAGCAATAACCCCTTCTGTGTTCTGGAAGAGAATTCCTTGTCCAGCAAGGAGCAGATGGGTAATCTTGTGCTCCCCTCATGACTGTTCACTGACAAGAAGGAAAAAAACCTGATTCTATCCCATGCAAACACGCACACTGACCTTCAGTGGTATGTGTAAAACAAAAAACAAACAAACAAGCATCCTGCTGCAGGCCTCCTTCAATATTTACACTTTGTCGTCTCCAAACAATCCCAAATGGTGACATTGTGGGCTTCCCAAATAAGACATGAAATACTAAGGCACTACACTTTAATCAGTTTATGCCTTTAGTATGTGATTATGTATTTAATTAAGCACTTACAATCCTAGTATGTCTTATCTAAATGTTGTTTCCTAGATTCTAGAACTGCATCTGCTCCACATGGTAATTTCAACTGCTCTTACTGATTTGATTTTAAAATGTGACTTCAGGATTAACAGGGTAAGAGAACACTTAAATCTTACAAATTCATGGTTTCTGTTCAACATCCAGTAAAGGTTGATCTGTTTAAAAACACTTTTGTACTTTTTTTATGTTTGGTCTTCATTTATATTGATATCATACTTTGACAGACCTGAAGTGTTTTCATCAGAAAGCTGGGGAGATACAGTAGAGAACTAGAGCAGCCGTAACAATGCTTTCCATAGCCTCTCAGGACTCAAAATTTGAGGAAAATCAACCACGTTTTAGCTCTGCCCTTATCCAAGGTCTATTTTTGTGAATGTGAGAGCAAGGCAGGCAGTCTGTGGTCGGTTCCAGGAACAGGCCTCACTTGTGAGCTACGCCATGACAAGACTGCTGAGGACAATTAACCCACAGGGAGATACGAGAGCTGGGGGCAGAGAGTGGCTAGGATTGTGTTAAGCAACCAGTGCCCCTTTCTGCCTCTGCTGCTTGCTCCTTTTTCCCCTCAGCAGGGAGAAGCCTTCAGTTTCCTCACTGAGCTTGCACTTGCGCTTCTCTTCCCCATTTCACTAAGCAAGTCTCAAAGTCCTCTCAGGAGCCTCCTCAAGCAGAAACTGGAAAAATAAAGAGAGGAAAACTCTCCTCCTGCCTGAGACTGTGATCTATTAAGTTCCCCTGCTGCTAAGATACTATCTGCTTTGAGCTACTCCTGTATTTTCTGCCGTGTGACCTGGCCCAACCCGTATCCATCAATCAGCAAATAACATTTAAGGTTGGGAAGAAAAAAAACGTGTAACTGAAATTTAACCCCAAATTTTTGTTAACTGGCAAATAAATGTGAGCTATCAACATGAACAGAAAGGAAATAAGCGTTTTGTATAACTTGTTAATGTGTTGTAGGATTTAAATATTAAATCCTGCTGTGTTTTAATGAATAACACTGAAAAACCTTTTTTCCCTCTAGAACAACTGAAACTGATTAATTGAATTTATTTCCTGATCCTGCCTCCCTCTGTATTTTATGTCTGAGACTTCTTAAAACTCAGACAGAATGGCATAAACTGGATATTTGAAATGCTCTATTGGTTTGCAGACCTACATCAGTCATCTGTACAGCAGCATAAGACTATGATAAAATAAAACGATGAAACAAAGCACCGAGGTGAACTTTGTCCACAGGGAAGCCTTTTTAAGTGATCCAGTGTCAGCAAATTGCTTACTAATGTGTTGACTTATGGCAACCCTCAAAAGTAAAATGAAAAGGCTGGAATTTACAGCATATCAATGAATCAGTTGATAAGCCTTTACTGGTTTAATATCCTCCTAGTTTTGCTGCTTGGAGCCACTTCAGGTTAGCAACAGAATGTTTACCCTCTCCCTGTGATAAAGGAAGTCAAACGACTAAACAAATTCCAGGACCATTATACTGTTTGGTGAGATTTAAATTAAATTCGTTAGGAGAAATCATGTGGAGGGGGAGGAAGAAACTGAAGTCAACTGCATCATTTCACAGTGACTCCCCTCGCTGCCTAAACAATGGCGAGATTTTTAGCAAAGCCGGAGATAATGTAATGCATTTGAGAAGATTTAATTGCGCCAATAAAAGACTATACCGCAATTAAATGACATACAGAAGTGACATTTATAGGTAAGATCAAAGAAATTCACTACCTAACATGCTGAAGCAACACCCTGCTTTCTGTGTATAGCAGGGCTAAAAAGGAGCCTACTTTGGTTTCAGTGACCTTTCTTATCTCCTTTGATCTAGATTATTAAAAAATTTAATGATAGCTGTAATAAGGGCTACTGTAGCACCCTGAAACAAGTCAAAAATATGTCCTAATAGCACTAATACTTGAGGCTTTGTTTTTTATTTTGTGATATTTAAGCGTATGAAAGTTGACATTTAACCTTTGTGATCTTTCCAGAGGAGGCAGGATTATTAAATATTAGATTCAGGGGTTTTTCCTCAATGGCGATGCCATTTGGTTATGCTAATGTTTAGGAAGTGACATTTTAAAAGCACAGAACGGGTTTGAGAGGCAAAATTTAGTTTAGAAAAGCTTTTTAGCGTCTGGAAATGGATAGCTCCCTGTGGAAAATTTCCTTCATATTTTCATTAACCAACACTTAAAAGTGTAAGAGCGAAAGCAGGAAATCTCAGCTGCAATTCCCACTTCAAAGCCGATAAGAAAAATAGTATATAGCCTTTAATCACAATTGGTACTGAATTCATTTAAACCTGGCTAATCCGTATAAGAAGACTTTATGCATTTATTTTTAACAGAAGGTGAAAAAGTAGTGCCCGTTTTGTTCCCTGGAAAATCCTGAAGCTTTACCTATGAGAATGATTCCCTACTGCTGTGGGCTATATATGGAAACTATGTTAAATGAATACCTACCTATAATCGCATGATGAAATGTGGGCAGTCTATCAGGCTGTTTCTCCCTAAGACAGGTATCTAACCTGGGGGCCCTAAAAGGTACCCCGCTGAGGTAGCTTGGCAGACTGCTACTGTAGCCAGCTGAAGTTCAGTGGGTTTGGTGAGAGAAATTTTAACAGCTTTCTGTATATTTAGAAGCCTTCTTCAACTCCTCCTTACTGAGGCCTGTTTATAGCTAAGCACAGTATCTGGAGCCCACAGAAAACTAACCACCTCCCTGGAAAAGAAACGTACAGCTGCTTCCCCAGTCTTGTGTGCAGAAAAATCTAAGTGCTTCTATTATTGGTTCTCATGCTGCTACTTGAGGACAGTCACAATCCACCCAAGGATTCACTTCTTCCAAACTGAAGTGTTTGAGCACTTTCAAGTGTAACATTAGCTTTCATTAGTTACCTCCATATTCATTTTCTCTGTTACAGGGAAGGACTGCATTGATTACAAAGGTAGCATAGCAACCAGCATTCTGTCTCAGTGTTACGACTGAGAACAGTATTTCCTTTCTCTTCCCTGCCACCATCACCAGCAGTACTGGTTTTTTCGCAACAGTCTGCCAGATCACCTCTAGGGTACCAATCTCACTATCATACGTAACTGCAAACCACAACAAGAGAGAGTCTTTTGTCTCCAAAGCTCTCCTCCAACAGAATACAACCAAGTAAGCATGAGAAATAATGACAGACAGTAACAAGGCTTTTTGTGCAAGCACTCTTCCGTTTAATTAAAGCAGTGATTTGAAAAAAAGCCCACAACTAAACAACTGATTTAAGGATTGTTCTAAACCTACTGCTGACTTAGCTTGCAGCTTGGGTAAGAGTATTTTCCTAGTTGCACACACTAGCTACACTGCAATGGCCGTCCTGTGCGGCTTTGTTAGTCTCTGCTAACCAGGCCGTCTGGTAATCTGGACTGGAAGACAACTCCCCACACTCCGAGGGACCCTTTGGTAGTTGCTGAGGATGTGTCAGAGCATTTTTGTTACTGAAGGGCTGAGCTGGGCTGGTTGTTACTAAACAGGGGGAAGACTGGAACTTGCAAAGAAGGACTTCGGAGTTGCACAGGGATTCTGCAGCAGCTGTGTGCTAAAAGGCAAGCAGGGTCACTGCGAAATGTTTGCACCTGATTTGGTTTCATTTGTGTGGGGTCAGGACGTTAATTTATTATGGTCCGACTCATGCCTGAGGAGAAGTTAGAGAGGGGCAAAGCTATGGAATGGAAATATCCAGTTCAGTGTCCAGTGAAAGGACAGTGAAAAGAAGTTGTGATTGTTTATGTATTTATTTGTTTCTCCTCTTACTACACCCCCTTCATATAATTCTATAGGGAAAGAGATTACTGTGATTTATCAGAAAGAGAAGGGAAATACAGAGCCTCACAAAAAACCTAGGCAAAAGTCAGACCTTAAAATTAAGTATTTAAATTATTTTCTTTCTACATTGTAAAGAAGATGAAGGAGTAAATTAAAGGGTAGAGAGCTGATATTCAAGAGTTTTGATTTAAGGCTGCTTGAATCAGAGCAAAGAAGGAAATGCAACGTACCTTTTTCTCAAAGAATTGCTTTCTTAATTTTCTATCTTTCGGAGGCACTGTTTCTTTAAACTTTGTTGGTTTTTAAACTTTTGCACTACGTTTGTTCTCTTTAGTTTCTTATTAAAGCTTTAAAACCTTTGGAACATTATTTAAAAATAAATACTGTCCAGTGACAACACCTGTAGAAGAAGTAAGGCTTACCTAACAGCATGCCCCATCATGTATTACTCTGGTCTGATACTGCTCTTTCCTACACAAGAGAAGGACAAGACTTTTTACCTGTAAATTTTTCAAAGCCTTTCAGACATGCCTGTTAAAATAAGTGCAACCACTCACAATGTATACAAGCAGGATAGATTACAGAATGTGAAAGAGTTCATCCATCAATCCATGAACACTCTGCAAGAGGTGTATTTTTATAATTAAAGTGTTATGAGAATATTGCAAATCTCCATATATTTGCATTAAACTTCATGAATTAAACTATTCCCGCTTAGTTTACGAATGTATCGCTCAGTCACAAACGGCGTTTCCCCATATGGTTTTAAAAAAGGTGATAACATGAAATACAGTGCTTCATCATAAAGTAGCCTTACATGATATTTCTTACCATGAAAATATGGAATCAAAGTTGCTTTTTAGGATGATTGTATTTAAGTAGTTTAATTGACTTACGTAGTTTTATTTAAATAGTCGTGTATTATGTGCTCGAATGGTTATACAGAAGTGTACTCACTTTATGGAATACATGGGAACATGAAAGCAGCACCTGTTTTTCAAAGGAAAAAAACCAACCAACCCTGACTTTAAACCATTCTAACAGCTGAAAAGTAAGAAATGCTGTCGAGAAGATTACTGACTGCCTGAAAGGTCATCAGTTTCTATCTGTTACTACTGCAGTCTTTCCAATGAAGATAAAAGTAGTCTTCTATAGAAATTACTTAACAAATTACATCTTAAACCAGTATGTGAATTTCGTGTTAACAGCACACGGAGTGCAGAAAGCAAGAAGTGCCAACTACTACTGGCTGGAGAAGATTATAAACCAAGTACTTGAGATGAAAGCTGATTAATTTTTTCCCCTTTACCCCACAGAGACGTTAAATTTCAAGAAGCGATATACATCAAATGCAGCGTTTCACACGTACAAAAAAACCCAAACCAAAACACAAAAAACAAAAGAGAAAGCATGTTCACAGGCTACAAGAAAACTTCACCTTTATCCGACCCAAATTCCCACCAAATGCTGATGATCTCCACCCTGACAAAAGATACAGAGTTGGACAAAAAAGGCAGTTGGCTCTTAGAGGAAGGAAAAACTGGGAAAGGAGTGAAAACCAGAACAAGTAGCATGCACTATTGAGCTGGCAAACACAAAAGGATTAATGGCTAGCAGCCAGCTGAAGGGAAAGCTTTCAGATACAGTGGCTTTTTTTCCCTTGAGGGAGGAAAGCTAACGAAACACTGTGGACAAAAAGAATTCCAGAGGCATTTCCCTTTTTGTGCCAAATCTAAAGTAACCTTTTTAATGAGTGCTGTCTTTTGCTCTCTCTTGTCAAGCTTTAGGCTTTCAGGGTAGCCAGAAACTGGCAGAATGGTCTTTTGCCAGATCTATCCCACCTGTCTGTGGACAATTGTACACCTTCAGTTAATGTTGATGTTAAAGGAAACAAAAGCTCTGTATTTAAGGTTATTAAAAGACCTTGATTCACATCACAAACTTGGCTGTAAAAAGTCTTCAGGAAAAATTAAAAGGGACAACAGGCAGAAAAAAACAGCCTAAAATGCACTGCGGAAAGAAACTTGCAAGCAGTTGGGATAACTCTTCTAATTACCATCATCACCTCTCTGAAGCAGAACTCCAGTCAGTCGCTTGTCCCTTTGGCTTAATATTTTCAAGATGACAGATGAGAGAATCTAATGAAGTGTGATGTCTTTATGCTTATGCTACACGCATGCATCAAATAAAGCCAACAAGGTAAAATACAGGCATTTCTTCAGATAACCTGAGAAAGTGACTGACTGGTATTAAGAGTACAACTACTTCTATTTGCCAAAAAGAAATAGCTATTGAACTAAACTGCAATTAACAGAACTTGTGAGAAAACAAAATGTATCTTAAGATGTATAATTAGTGGGTATTTACCAGTCTGATGAATGAAGGCTGGGATCATATCTAAGAAGAGTTTAAATGAAGCAGAAAATAGCCTATACCTGCTAAGCAAGAACAGATAAAAAGGCTGATTACCTTCTCCTGTACTGTCATAGTTTCAGAGGTGAACACTACCAACCTTTCTCTACCATGTCATGTCCAGAATACTTTCAGAGTTGGCCGTTGATAGCTGGGTCCAGCTATAAAATGACAGGTGGTGTCTTACAGTACAATCTTTCTTTCCTTTCTTTCTCCAGCTAATGATTTTTAGCAGTAACACTGGAGGAAGAGCTTTAAAATACAGTTGTATAGTCCACACAATTATACAGTCATACGTGTACCTGAGGTTGAAGTGCTAATTCTTCCCTGCATATTGCAGAAGGCTGTATGGAATCTCTCTGCTGTATGGATCACTGCTTTATTTTAACCCATTTTTCAGCAGTTAGTGGCAAGGAAGGAGGCTCAGCCAGGCCTAATTTCTGAGCTGTAGACTATAACAGCAACAAATTGCTGAATAAAACCCAAATGCAGACAATGGATTTTCTTCATACGAAATTCGTTGATGATGCACTTAAAAGTACTTTATACAGATACTTCATATAAATCTATTATCGGACAAATCACTGGCAGGTGATGTACTTATTAATTAGCCACTCAGTAATTGTCAGAACCCTTTTACATACAGGATTTATACAGGAATTTGTTTTAAATGTAAACTTTTATTTGCCAAGTAATTTGAATTTATTTTAATCCCTTTTCACAGCCATTAAGATGGGGGTTATTAATGTAATGATAATGTAACAATGCACGATAAAATAATTTCAAATCAGTGGTATATACAAAATCTGTCAGATTTAATTTGTGAAGGTTTCTTCAACACTGCATTTTTGTGTTCTTAAAATAGAAATAAAAATTAGTAAATTGATAGAATAAAAACTGTTGCTGGTGCAAAATCCTGAAGTGTAATGAGACTGTGATGAGTGCAAGAGAAATAGGGATCATAAAGAAACAAAGAGATGGTCACAAGACATTGGTGACGGTGTCATTGTGATAGCTGAACTTGTCGATCTTGGATAACTGAGGTGCCTTGCTGCATGTCCTGGAGACCTCATAGCAGCCTTCCAGTATCGAAAAGGGCCTACAAGGATGTCAAGGAGGATGTCTTAAGGTCCTTCTCAACCCGAACCATTCTATGATTCTAGGAAACCTCTGCCTTCTTAACGAAGGAACCAGTGAAAACACAATACACAAATGGCAGATAAATCCAGTGTCAGTATCTCAGTAGTAAAAAAAATATGCTAGGAGGTACAGCAAAGAATAGATCTTTGTCATCTTTGAGGATCAGAGGAAGCAGCTTGTGTGGACTGACCAAAGCCAATAGAGGAGTGTCCAGGGTATGTGTAAAGCCCCAATAACATGAGTCCATGATGAGGCCTCTGTAGTATTTGCTGAAACAAGAAAGGGACATGCAATAATTAGAACACAAGTTGATGACACCTAGCTGAGAGTTTTAGTTCTAAATGGGAAGGATCAACTCTTAAGTTCATACAAAAATCTTTGCATAAACCAGACATTAATAAGTAGCACATATTTGTTCTGGATAACATTTCAAACCCTCATCAGACCACTTGTGTATCCAAACCTATTACACCAGTTGGTCATCAAGAGAAAAGGAATCCCAACAAATCAAAGACTGGGGTTTTGGTGATCCCCTTGCTGAAGTATCTCATTATTCTTGGACAGGACTTGTTAATTTTCAAGACAAAAATTCTGCTCCTGAGCTCATCCATCTACAGATGTATATCGTTAATCATTTAAAATTTGCACAAAACTGTTTTTGATCTTTTTAAAGAACTTCTGTGACATACTAAAGGAATTATACAGAATACTTTCTTCCCTTAAGTTGAACTATCTGCCTTTGCCTCCTTCCTTGTGAGATCATGACATCCTTCAAGCAGAAATCAATTTCATTCCACACCTTACAACAACAGGATGGCTTTGAGATTTCAAGCTGGGTCAGTTTCTGCTTTTGGAACAATGTGGAAAGTGCTTTTTCTACATATGGTTTGGTTCACATAGATCCCACCTTGTTGCTGTTGTTACCCTTGTAAAGGTACCAAGTCAAAGGTAAGCAGTGCTTGTAAGCCTAAATATCAATAGACCATTCGAATCAATGAATGCTGTAGATTACATCCATGGTCATGTATGAATTTTCTCAGGGTTACACACTTATAGTTCGTGGACAACTCAATACCAGACATAAATGCAGCACCTCCACACGTGCAGGGACTCACAGCTCTGCCTGCAGGCTATGGGCTAGAATTCAAACCATTCCATGTCAAGCAGTGAAGTGCATACATATGTATTTACAGCATTGTAATTTCAGAACATAAAATATATACTGTATTGACATAAAATAGCATTGTCTATCAATTTTGGTGTGGTAAAATGCGTTTATCTGGCACTTTTGATGATAAAATGTAGTATGAGCTTAAGAAATATATAAAGGATCCTGCAAAATTTTTGAAGTTTAAAAACTACTTCAGAATGTGTATTTTGCTTAAAGCTTATGTATGCATTGCTGAAACTGGTAGCTGAGTAACAAGGAAGTTTTCCTAACCAGGAGTCCTTTCCCTCTTAACCATTTAACTCTTGAAGAGCATATATTGCACAAATCAGTGTTTTTGCTACAAAAGTAGAATCAAATTATAAAATACAGGGTACAACTTTCAGTGAAATAATATATGAAGTTTCGCCTGACAGTAATACCTGGGGGTATCAGTGAATGAGTAAGGGAACAAGATCCCGATTTGGTAGTCCAATATACACAAAGACCAAGCAATGGTCTTTATGAAAATCTGGATACACAGGGAACAAGATAGCAAACCAGTCACAGCATGAAAGACAGTATCACAACATAAAAAGTGCCTTGCCTTGATTTTCTTCCAAGCACTGTGGTCAAAGACTGTTTTAAGGAAGACAATGAGATGGCTTTGTGGAAAGCCTTTTGTATACCCCCAGGGTAAGAAAAAATGCTTATTTAAAACTTTCACAAATGGATGATTAAAGCTGCCAAATAGGAAGAGATTGGCAGCAAAACCTAACTTCTAAATAATATAAACCAGATGGGATATTTGTGAGGGACAGGTTATACAGGTGTTTAGAAGGAAAGCTTTTACACAACATAGTTGATGAAGGAAAACTGGCAGCAGGACACACAAGAAGGGATATGTGGTTGAAGCAAAAGACTCTACAAAGATATTCTCAAAGCAGCACTTTGAATAAATGCAAGCAATGAAAGCCTACATTTATCACAGCTCAAGACATCCAAGAGTTTTCATCTTTATGCATCAATTTTACAAGCGCAATCCTTTTACTGACACACCCATTTACAACCCAGTTATCTATCCTAAAATGAACATTAGCAAAGTGATCACACACATTAATCATTAAACTGTTATTATTTGATTTTAGGACTCAAGTCCTAAACTAAGAAAAATTTAATGATAGTGGCCTGTGAGATTTTGATTACCCACAAACTCAGGAAGAAGAAGTCACATTAAATTACATTTTCAAAGCTGTTTCACAGCTGTAAAGTTTAAACCACACAATTCTTCCTAAGAACAGAAAGCTTGACACAACCCTTTTAAAAGAGGGTGCAATCATAGGTGAAAATACTAATAAGCAAAACCAAGAAACAATTGCAATTTTACAGAATCTTTCAGCACATTCTTTCAAATCACTTGCACAAGCATCCATAGGCGACAGTTCAGTCAATGAGTCAATGCCATGACTGAAAGAGAAAATACTTCTTATAATGGCAGAGAACATGCTTACACTTGGGCTGCGTTGTTTCACCACAGTCTTTAGCTTCCATAATCACTCATTATTTATATTTGTGTTAACCTCAGTACCTGCTGTTTCTCCCCCACTATCCTCTTTTCTTTCAAATTCCTCTTCCAAACAAACCAAAGAAATAAGCCTCCCATCTTTAGAACAATAACCATGTAAACATAGTAATAATCACCTTTGTCCTATCACTTGTTACACTCACTTGTTGTGTATTATCTTCAGTTACCCTCTTAACCTTCAGCTCATTACAAATGGCAGATGCTTGTGCTTGTAGGAAGCCTCATTGATTCACATGGTTCTCTTCAGAGCTGCGACCACTGTGACGGTTACTATTAGCAAAGGCAACACGATCTTCCGGGAGGCCTATAAGGGCATTTTCATGATAAAGAATAAATAAACTTTCATCATCATTAATAATTGTTTTATTATGCTTAAAACTGCGAACTGTGAAGATGTGAGGTCCTTTAAGAAATGCCTAAAGACAAACAAAAAGATGGACGCAAAATGTTTGTGGCAAAGATACTTATAGAAACCTTTAGAAAAGGGAAATATGGGGCTGAAACTGATTGATGGGGAGCACATTTGGGCTCCTGGTCTGTAAAGATGCTCCCTGGCTTTGTGTTTTTTAAGCAATATTGTGTGTTGCTGCTGAACAACTGTATTATTATAATGCTATTTAAAAGTGAGTTTTCTCACCAGGCATCATTCCAAGCCCTCACATCTGTGACTTTTATCTTGTTGCATGTTTGCTTCTAAATTTGAAAAAGGTATTCAACTACAGGTGTTAATTCTTCCTGGGTTTAGCCTCAGGACCATTGTAAAAACAAACCTTTTTAACTTTGAGTAAAGGTGGGTATATATTAACAAAAAATATATTTAATGCAACACTAGTTAAATGTCTTTTTACTGAATAAGGAATAAACCAAACCATTTCAAATAGATGTAAAACCCCCTCAATACTAAAACATTCCACCAAATAAACACAATCTCAAAATCACTAATGTTTGCTTGAGAATATGAGGTAAAGAAAGTTACGACACTCTAACATATTAAAACAAGTGTAAAAAGCTTTCACCTCTTAAAGAATTTTCCATCAAGATGCACTAGCTTTTTCAGTTTTATCTTCATTGTCACAAGAGTAATATTCTTTAATACATTTCAGATATGAAAAGACATGTTCAGGCCACTGAAGGGCAATTCCATTGTTTACCTGGCCTAAACTGCTCAATTTAGACAAATCTTGAAACAAGATTTTATGCTGTTTAGCATTAAATGATCTTCTTGAACAGAAAGCGTAGCTTTCTCATTTTAGTTTATTTTAAATAAAAACAAAAATTCACAAATCAGAATATAATTTTTTACCTAACGTTAGCTGTGGAGGGCTGGGATCAAGAACATACACTCCTTTGTCTTCATCTTCCTTGGTTTTGTGGCCAGTGCTCTTTTTTCTTAGTCCTGCATCTACTACTTCTCTGACCATTTCTTTGTTCACAGGTTTGTGAATGTTCTTGTTATTCCTTGTCCTTGACTTAAAAGGATCTGCTAATGAAAGGTCCTGGAGCTGATGACTGCGTATTATGCGATCCTGTAGACCAACTGCAGAAACTGCTATTGTCTTTTGTTAGGAGGAGCGGCCCTAAAAGGAAAAAAACACAAATGTGACTAATTATTGTTATAAATTATTAAAAACCATATATAATATGCTAAATTAAAAGAAACTCTGCTCTTAGCCAGTGTTATTGCCTTGTGAAAAGCTTTTATACACATGCATCTGCCGTACTTGAAGCCTAATATACAATTACCATAATATGAATTTTAAGATTGATGTTTGACACATCCTAGTTTTAACTTATAAAAAGTAAAATGAAATCTTTGATTTCTCATTTATATAAAATAAAATAGCAGCATTTTTTAATTACTGAGCTTATAATTATTATATGCAATTAACTTATTATGGACTATAAAAGTTTAGCGTGCCTGAACACATTTTTACTTCAATATAACTAACAACAATCCCAAAGGCTAACCTTGCCTTCCAGAACACTGAATATAAACAAGAACATATAATTTTTATGCAGGGAATAGGCTTATCTACCTATTCCTCCATTTTTCCCCACCTTCTGCCTTATTTTAAAAGATATGAAATCGTACCTTCTAAAAATCATGATGCTCCGTTGTTCTACAATCAGACATGTAAAAGAACTTGAATAATATTTCTCAACAGAAACAACCCTCATCAATAACAGAAGAGAAACCTACAATCTCACTCATTTTCTCCTTGGCCTACCATGGGAGACAGCTTAGCATGTACTCCAGGTGCAGCAATTAACTCTGGATCCATAAAGCACCAACTGTGCCCTTCTCTTGTCAGCCTCATCTCACCTCCAGTGCACTGCTCATAAAGTACACAGAATGGCTTTGAAATGAATGGCAGTAATCATGAATTCTAAACTGATCTGAGGCAAAAATATGGCTGTAGCAATAAACCTCAGTGAACTGTTCTGCCAGATCAGTTTGTTGTAGACAAGGAAGCCTGTGATACATAGAGCAAGGAGGATGTAAGCAACTGCTTTGGGGCTGGAGCTGCTCTGCTGTGATCTCCACATCCTCATTGGTGCAGCTGGAAACCCTTTGGTGTGGGTTTAATAGAGAGGGGGCTGTGGTGTCAGACACCCTTCAATGCTGGCTGTGGCAATCAGGAGCCACTGCCTATAACCCTGCTCTTTACCAGCGTGTGGCTGCTCCTGGTGGCTTTAAATTTTAAGGAAAGCTACATTACTGCTATTTTGGGTGACCTCTGTTTTTGGCAACTCTGTATAAAGAAAAGAAGTAAATAATTCTATAGGAAGAGAACAGATGAGCGGTACCTATATGGATCAAACCAAAGGTCTCTGTCACCTAGTGTCCCATCTCTGTTCATGGCAAAAGCAGATGGTTCAAGAACACTGTAAGACCAGGGTTAGTATACAGCGACAGCTCCTTTAGGGAATTCCCAGGCTTCAGAGCAAGGCTTCCTGAGCTAGAAGCACTGCCCTCGTTTTTAATAACCATTGATATGTTTCCTTAAGATCCAGAACTGTGCAAAGGTACTTTTAGCCCCTAGTAAGAGTGTAGCTTCCTTTGGAGATTTTCCTGGTTATTCTCACTTGGCGGCCCTTTAGTTCCCGAGAGGAGGACAGGTACAGATGCAGCCTCAGGTCCAGGTGTACCACTTCTTTAATCTTTTGAATGTAAATAGTTGTCAGAGTCCTTCTCAGCTGCTGCTGTCTTGAGAGATTTGTTTTCTTGTGGAACTGACATTTTCCAAGCAAAAGCAGAGAGGCTGCCCTGAGAGTAATTCTTCAAGCAGCATATAAATGGAGTGATTAATCCACTGGATGCATTTCTTCTCTGTAATTATAAGTAATTACTTTAAAGTCAAATCTGCAAATGAGGATACCTCTGTGTACTGTAGGGAAAGATGGAAAAAGCAACTGAAGTGGCTATCTTTAAAATGACATTAAATCACCAATTCTTTCTAAGGACAGGAATAAAAGATAAAATGATTTTTAAAATAAACTTGCAAGTTAGCCTGGCACCAAACATGGCAACTGTACCCCAAAGGGATATTTTACAGTATAAACTTTGAAGTTTTGTAATTTTGTAATGATTTTTAATTAGTAAATATAGTAGAAAACTTGATTTTCTGCTGTCTAAAACTTAAATGAAAGTGTAAATTCTGTAATATTTCCAAAAACGCATTCAGATGTAGAAAAATCATTAGTATGCATCATTTTGAATACAAAGATACTGAAAAATACCCCTCTCATACCTATTTTAGCTTCGTTGTTTTATGCTTGAACTTGGTCCAGCATTCTTGTGTCTTTTCAGTATTGCATTGCTGTGTTTTGGTTTCTTTAAAGGAACCCTCAGCTGAGTTTCTTAAAGTTGTTAATAACCTTCTTTTACAATGAAGTTTGCTGTCTCTTCTATTTCTGTCATACCTCATTAATGTGATCCTATACACATATATGCTTAATTAAGGCTTTTCATTAAAATAAGCCTTTAATCCAGTGGTGCTGGGTCTTAATTGAAACTCAGGGAAGGTTAGTGTTGCCTTTTATTTTGGCTTTCACCTTTACTGTACTTCCTACTGCTTCCAAACTGAAATGTCTGTATTCGCCTTAGCTGATACATGGTCAAGGAAGGAATTAAAATTCACCCTGCAGTCTTCTGGGGAGTAGCATGTCTCAGTAATTGCCATTTCTCATTAAGTGCCACCTTTTACCAAGAGTCTCCACTTCAAATGCAAAAGGTTGCTTTAAACACTCCAAGGACATTAACAGAAGGAACACGCTGCCTGTTTTGAAGGTGACTAATAAGTGACTGATGATATCTGGTTTTATCCACATGTGTAAATGTAAAGTGTTCATTGTGTGTTTAAATAGTGCTAAAATTATGGGTCTGCCTAGAATGGTTGAGTTTTACAGCATTCTGCTTAAGAAGATTTAGGAAAAACGAGAATTTTAGCCGCAGGGTGGTAGCGCTCACCTGAGGCATCATATGATGTAATAGGCTTTCAAGTCTTTTTGAAGGAGTTAAGACACAGATTTAACAACTTCTGGTGTTCTAGAACACAAGGCACTAGCCAAAAATCCGACCCATTTTATTCCTGTAGAGCTGCAACTGAGCATGGTACTGCTAATTAGCAGAGGCAGGTGGCCTGCTGCCATCAATGGCAGAAGAGTAACTTTTCAGGAAGAGCTCATAAATTGCGTGAGTTGAATAAATTTGCTACAGCAACAGCAATGCTAGGGCAAAGGTTTGAAATAAACTTTGTAGGATGTATAGCTGCTGTAATGAACGTCACTGGGACCAGGTCCTTGTACCATGATATGGTCTGATAATGATGAGTATTATGTTTATCATTATACATGATAATGTACTATGTTTTCACACTTTGCCATGTTAAAGGAGTGTAATAAAAATAGTAAAGTGTTTGAAAGGAATATAGTACTTTTTCGGCGGTTACTTTGAATTGATCAGCGTTTGAATGTTTGTTTTGAAAGAATGTGATAAAAATGTTCCTTGATACAGTAAGTAAAGCTTGTGTCGTAAACAGCTAGAACAGTTAGTTAGTGCTAAACATTTTATACGCTTATCTCTGGAAGGATTCTTGTGTAGTGTTCTGACAGTGATGTTGGGCTGTGATGCTGTCATCAAACCAAGCTCCAGGGTATGGACCTTTGCTTATGTAAAGATGCAGATTTCCTCCCCCAACCACTGCTGGAAATAAGGACATTTATGCTGCTGGAAGTGTACAAGCCAATAATTCTTCTAAGAATCTAATGTGCTGCTGTCACAGATGATGAGAGGTGAGTCTGAATGTGTGAACAAGGAATTCCAGCTTGAAATACTTCTGCTGGCTGAAGAAGGCAGGTTTTGGCAAATCTGCACATGTGAGCCATACCTTTGACTCAGCAAGGAGCACTGTGTCACAGAGCTTTGTAGTTGCCCACTTAAAGGTTTCTTAAAGAGAACTGAGTCAGACATCCTTAATTATAAAAACAGTGTCTGCTTTTTCTTGTCAGAGGTTTGAAGACATTTTACCTTGTTTACTACTTGCTCACATAAATAGTAAATATGTGTATTTGTTTATATGTGTGTGTACACACATATACTATGTGTTTTTCAGTGTTGTGCTATTTGTTTACTGTTTGTATTTCCTGCAAGTTTCTGCTAACTTTCAGGCATGTGCTTCCAGCTCAGTAAGAAAGCTGCAGAGTTTTAGTTTGTAAGGGTAGTAGAGATGTTCTTAGGCTCAAGTCCCTGAGAAGGCTGTCAGTGGTTTATAGTTGAATTCAAAGTCTGTGCTGTTAAGTAAATATCATTTCCTTCTCAGGGAGGAAAAGCTTAATTTAAGGGGAAATTTGTATATGTACATTTTTAGAAGAAATTAGATTCCAAGCCAAAGTTCATGCATAACCATTAATTTTTATCGAGCATATGTCATAGTGAAATTTTTTTACCCCAATACTACACACATTAGCGTGGACTTATAGACCTGATTTACCTTTTATTTGCAAGAATGCCTTGGAAATTACTTAGGTAATTTCCGAAGTAAAAAGAATAAACCCAAAACACCTGGTTTGCAATATTTATGATGCCTGTGCATTAACTGCGTATGGTCCTAGGTTGAATAATGCTGTAGGTGTATGAATGTTTAGTTTTGGATGTATCTGTGAAGAGCTACGTATGTTCTAATTTGTAATTTCCCGTTAGATGAATATTTGCTTAATAGAGACATTTTCCACTGTGTGAGAAATACGTTTAATTATGTAGAGGGTTCACACACAGTTCTACAAATGTGTAGTGTAGAGCACAAGCCTCGAATTCATACCATTGTCGGCATTTAATGCGCTGATATTGTTTCTTCCCCTCTGTTTGTCTTTGGAGAGGTCCTCATTCCTTAAGGATGAAGTAAAGCTCTGGTTCCATCACTGCAGTCTTCAGAATTAGCACTGAAAACACAGGATTCTTTTCCTGGGTTGATGAAAGTAATTTCTTGTTTGCTGTGTCAAACAAAGCATGCTATTTGTCACATTGTGGTTTGTGTATCTTTTAAGAAGCTTTCAACTTTGATCTGAGCCAAGGTACACTCAGTAGCACAGATGACAGAAGTAACAAACCAGTGATGTGCATTGTCATTCATACAAACTCTTTAAGTCAACAAATACAGAGACTTAGATGTAGAAAACCATATTGCTTTTGAGGGGGCTTGTGCATTCTTGTGAGAAAATGCAGACCTTTGCTTTTCTGGTTTCAGACAAAGGTGTGGAACAATTTATTAGTTAAGGATTCAGTTCAGTGTCTGCAATCAAAAGGTGCCTCTTCTAGTCCAGATTCTGGCCTTTGCTTGTATTTTCTAGGTAAACAGTTGCATTTAAAAGACATTGTAGATGTAGGCTCAGTAGCACATAAAAGCTGCTTTCTTCCAACTGTCATCACAGAGGTTTTCAGAGCATGCTTTTAATACTTCCAGCGCTGGGTTTGTGTCTCTTTCTCCCTCTCTCTCTCTCTCTCTTTATGTGAAATGCTATTTGAAACAGGAGTGTTTTTTTAAATGCAACTTTCACCTGCTTTTTACTTGATCCGTCCGTAGGGAAATTAACCTTTTGTGTAACAAGACAGAAGGTTAGAAATCTGTTTCACAAAATTACCACTTTAAGAGAACACAAAAAAGACAATTACAACAAACAAGCAGTTGTTCTCAATGGTTGTGTGATTCTGAAAGTTATGTCTCGCCACGTGTTAAAACTCTCAGGTTTGGGGCACAATGTGATCGTTCAACCTGGCCTTCTAAGGCTGCGTGAGGGATTTTATGCAGTTAGCAAAGTTTAGAACTGAAACCATTTGTTTAAATCATATCTTTCAGAAAGCCATTCAGTTTTCATCTAAAAATTTCGTAACTTGGGGGAGGTAGTTTGCTGAAGTGGTTAATCATCATGGCTGCTACTCTTTATTATATCTCATTTGAATTTGTCTGGCATCAGCTTCTAGCCATTTGCTCTTTTTATGCCTTTCTCAGCTAGGCTGAAGAGCTCTTTATTAACTGGTATTTTCTCCTTGAAAAGATACATTAACAATGTCATCAAGTCATCCCTCAATTTTTGTTGCTAATCTGAATAAATTGGGTTTGTCAGACACACTTGAGACATTTGGCTTGGCCTGGAATATTTTCTTGTCTGTTTTCCACCCTGTGCATTACACAGATTTTCAACTTCAAAAAACTGAGATACCTGAACAATGTAGTATTCTGTTCTTTGTTTCATCAGCAACTTATGCAAAGCAAACTATTTATTATTCATGCTTAGTATTGTATGCTTCCCAATAGAACATAAGTGAATGCAGCAAAAAACATTCTTTACAAGAAAGAGTGTTTTTCCCATAATTTTGCTTGGTATTTTCAGAGGAAAATGTCCTGTTTCTTATGTGCTGTTCAGACTGCTCATCTTTGCAAAATATCTAAGAATACGAGATTCAATAAAAAACTGCAGCCGTGGTGCAGCAAAGGTGAAAAGATACCACTAAAAGAGTAACACTTGAATAAAATAAAATATGCAAATACTCATGTAAGGAGCTTAAAGAAAACTCCTGGTAGGGCTTAATGTCTGACATCAAGGTAATATAGGTATAATTTATCACTTGTGAAATATGGTGCTCATGAAAAAAATCAATGAAGTACAATAATTCGTTTCTCTATACCATAGAGGAAAGAGAGATCGGGATGTGGAAGTGGAAGTCTGTTCTATAAACCCCATAGGGGTTTTTTAGGCAAGAAAAGTGAAGAGTGTATGGGACCATCAGAGAGTATTTGGGCTAAATACTGCTTTGAATAGGCTAAGCATGATAGCAAAGAGCACAAAGCAAAGACTGTTTTCTTCCCCAATGGGATTTTAATGAGAGTGTGAGTAGAGGTACAGGACATGATTCAATGTCATGTCAAAATGTGGTATACAATAGCTAGAAGAAACCTGAAGAATGTTTGTAGTTATAGTGATAATGTGCTGGAAATGCATGAGGTCTCCCCAGTGCACAAAGGGAACAAACTGAAAAGGCAAAAAGCTTGTGTGGAAATGAAGCATTTTGGTTGTTTAGAACTTCAGCAGAGCAGACAGATTGTGAGCAGATCGAAAGAAACTACCTGCCTCAGCCTTTCCTATTTACAAACAGCAAGTGTTGCCAAAAGCAGTGATGTATATAAAGAGTTTGCAGCAACCCATGGGATTAAAGGACAGTGAAAGTCAGAACACGTGGCATTCATCCAAGGAATCTGAAGGAGCTAAAGAATTGCTAAGTGAATTCCTATTAAAACTTAGGTAATTAATCAGCAAAATGTGATGCAATAGAGGAAAACCGAAGCTTCATACCAAACTTTTTTTGGGGAAATGGTTTTGAGAATGATTCCAGGAATTAGAATGTCAAACCTTTCTTTGCTGTCAGAAAACTTAATTGGTAAAGCTGTTAAAGATAAAAAACTGTAAAGAACCTGGATGGAATATAATTCTAAGGGAAAATAACTGTGACCGTTGCAACAATATGTCTTGCTGCTCCAGCCTTATAGTGTATATTTTAAAGGTCAATAATTTATTTGAGAAGGTTGGAATTACAAGCACATGAGGTTTTTAGGCAGTAGGTAGTACCAATCATAAAGAAAGAACTTAGTAATTGAGATGACACAAATAAAGCCAGTGTGGGGAAAAGACAGGTTCGTCATAGAAAGCAAAAGATTTCATCGGAAAAATCAGTCAGGGGAATGTCCAAGGATCCTTCTAGATGCATTTAAACTGCCATCGAGACAAAACACATGCCACCTCTTGTTGCGAGGCAGGGCAGCAAGCTGGTCTTACTACCTGAGACACTGTGAAGCTGTGCTACGTGCTTCCCTTCCTTCACTGTGCCAGACGTGGAGGCATAGCAGCCTGGGACAGGACTGTTGCAGAGCTTTTCGTGCTGCACCCCATTGTGAATCTGCGTTTGGAGGAGAGGGTGGAAGTGGTGACTAATGACATCCCAATTTGCTGATGAAACAAAATAAAGCTTTTTATCACTACATTTCTAGGATAAAAACCCAACCTCAAACACAGGAAGGGTCAAGGGGGAAAATAGAAATGATTAGAGGCATGTGGGGAGCTTCTTTACAAGTAAATTAACAAGAATGGTCCAGATTTGCAGCTGATGAAAATTGGCACGGTTCCACTAGGATCAATGGCGCTGTGCCAATTTACACCAACAGAGAGTCTACCCCGATGTCTTTTTAATATGAAAAACCAGGGCGATTATAGCAGAGACCTGCAGTAAAAGACCAACATAATTACAAAAGCAAGGCTGCGAAGGTTAGGAAGTGCCAGTATTCATACTATGTGAGTCTTCAGAGATGCATTCTTTTCCGAGTGTTGGTTAGGATCAGTTTTTATAGTCGATACAAAGTTGCTTCTTGGTTTATTTATCTTTTTCCCTGTAGAGTGCAGATTTCTCCTGTCTTATCACAAGATGCTCCAGTCTAGCCCTTTCTCCTACCTTCTCCTAGCTCTTATTCAATATTCCGTTGGCATCAGGGAGGTTGTTTTTAACTATCCTGCCTGGTGCACCACACAGCTAAAAGGGGAGCAGTGAGAGCATAGGAGGCAGCTCCAATGCCCATACTGCTGTCAAGATGTGCCTGCTCCTCTGCCATCATGGCCAAATTAGCTTTAAGGTGGGGAACTCTCCTCCTGCCTCTAAGTCTCTGCAGCAAACAGCTTACTGGGAGCCGTAAAGCCTTTCTGGAAAACAGTTAGCACTGAGGTGCTTGGCCCACATTGAGCTTAAGGGGGACTTTGGCTGTGCTGTTAAACTGCCTGGATTGTGTCACCTAGGTGTGTATCCACAGATCTTAGGCTGCCGTGTAAGAGTAAAAACTGTGGCTTTTCTGATCTCAATCCCTTTGCTCCTTGCACTGGATTCCCTGGTTGCAGAAAAAGTCCTGCTTACGCTTTTAGAACAAAAACAGAGAATGGTCACCTGCTGGGATTAACGTATGGTCAATGTGGTTTGAATTTCAGAGCTCTGGAAGGATGGAAGATGTCAACAGTAGACAGAGGCTTTAAATCTGCCAACTCTGACAAGACTCCCTAGGGCATAAGTAGGACTTGGCCAAATTTTACACTTTTCTGCAACTGCCACACCAACAATATGCATGAAAGGCATAAGGTTTTGAATGTAGACAAAACAGGTTTTCCACTCATGCAGAAGGCTTTTACAGAAACTTTCCATAAAATTTTCTCCCTGAGTGAGAAAACTGGCACAGAGAACGACTGGAGTTTGGCAAGGATGTAAGCAACTGAAAAGATGTAATAAATTGGTGTTAAACCACTTAAACACAATTATCAGCTAAATAATTTGCATAGTGAAGATGTGCTTGATGCAGCTAATTGCTCTTCCTGATACTACCTGAAATGGAAGGTGAATTAATGAGAAGGAAATCCAAAGTTAATGAGAGTTAATAAGATAAAATAAAATGTGCATATAGATATATTCAGACGGGGGAGAAAGAGGGAATCCATGTTGCTTCTGTAGGGCAAGCTACTGCATAGAATAGTAATTCCTCCAATAATTCATTATTTCCTGTAAGATTTCAATTTGTTTCCCAATCACCACTGCTTTACAAGATCTTGTCACACTCTTTCTTGCTCATCTTCCCATTTGTCCTTGCCTCCTCGCGTCATTGCTATCATTACTTCTTTGGTTTCTCTTCAGTGCAAAGTTGTTCAAGGAGCCAATGTGCTCAGCTCAGAGAGGAGAGGAAGAGGGGGATACCTTAGACCCCGGCTATGCATTTGCTTGGCATTGTTTATGGCTGTCATCACTTTGTGTGTGTATCCAGCTTGACAAGGTAAAAGCCATTTTGAGGTGATAGGTGTTACTGAAGAACTATTTCAGGTGAGAACATTAGTAACCAAAATAATTTGTTTCTAGTAATAGTAGTTACGACTGCTATACAAGTTCAAATAAACCCAAACTTTTTTTCCTAGCACTGTATTGCACAATAATAGATCTTTTAAAGGGATTGTTTCTTCTTCTAAAAGAAATTCACTTAATAATTCTGAGTCCTGTCGCTGGGCTATTGATACACTCTGATGCCCTAGTATTTCCAATTTTAAATTCATTTTCGCCCCTATTAATTTTTAACAGAATTTTAAAATTTCTATTTTTAATACCTTTTTTTAAAAGTCTATTTAATTTCTTATTAAAAGAGAGTTAAGATGCATCTTTACCCTCCTTTTAAGATTTCCTAATGACCCTGATATTTCTAATTAGAGTTTACATTAAAGGTGGAAGAACCTGTAAAAGATCTGTTCTATAGGAGACAAATACTGTTGCTAATAATGTGGTAGTTATTGTGCCTATGTGAGGCTTATGCGTCTGAAAGAAAATAAGTATTTATTCCAAATATATCTATTAATCTAACAAACATTGTGAAGTCTCTTTACATGCATCATCTCTCCTAAGTAGAGCTTTGGTTTTTATTTGTTTGTTTTTCTAAAAGTTATACTTCAGATTTGGAAGAATGAATAAAATCAGACATTCTGGGGGAATTAAAAAAAATGCTAACATTTATGGTAGTCCATACAATTAAAAAAGTAGATCACAATTTAGGTTTGGCCTTTATGCTGTCAATACTGGTGGAAAGGTAGCTGAGTAGTTCTTGTTGAATGAGATTTTCTCTAATGTTTAAGCCACCAATAAAACCCCCAGTTAAGCCCTTCATAGGAAACTTAAGAATTGACTGATGGGAGTCACATGGTTAAATCAGTGCTTGTTATTCATAATTTATTCAATGGTTGATGGAAAAAAATTGTCCAATTATTTGACAAATACTGCTTGGCAAGATGATTTACAGAGAATAATGCAAGTATTTGTTGAAGAATTTAAAGTGACAAAAAATGCCAAAATTACGGCCTTTTTCCTCAATGCAGTGATTAGAGCTGATTGAATGATATTCAGACAGTTTGGCTAATTTTGAATAGTCCTTACACAGGCAATATTCCCATTGACTTCAGCTGGAATTTTGCCAGAGTAAGGACTACAGGATTGGGCCTTTGAGTGTAAATGTCTTGAAAGGGTCCCTTTATAAATCAGCAGCTTAAATTCTGAACTGCAATGAAAACCCATTTTCACTTTTCTCTGTTACTTTGCCTGTTCTGTGCGATTGCTCTGTATGAATGTTAATCCCATTCCCTCTTTATCAGTAGAGGGTGCTATGGGAGTTTTGTGCTCTCCAGTAGCCTTTTGTTTATGCACAGTTCAATCTAATTTAAGTTGAACTGACCATTTCAATGGGAGTCAAGTGTGTATTTAAATGGTGTGTGGGAGAACCATGGTTTAATGGCAAACCATTTCCTTAATTGATTCAAGTTAAAGAAGGGAGACATTTTAAAGTGGATAGTTTCAGATTCCTGGCCTCTACCCCCATACCCTCCTAAATGGGTCACTGAATGTGGTCTTATACCCTTATGTGAGAAATGATAGGATTTTCATGTATTTTTGAAGGGCAGGCTCAGTATTCCGAGTTACTAGAGATGTATAGCGAACTAGCATTTTTGAATATGAAGTTCAGTGACTTTTTAAAGTTCTTGATTTTTTTAAATATCAGTAGGACTTTAATACAAAAAAAGGTGTTTACAAATCCCTGATATGGAAATACTCAAAAGTGGAAAAATGGTTTTTGATAAGCCAGTATATCAAATGCTTTGTTACGAGAGTGTAAAGGTTGTAAAGTCAAGTGTAGAGAAAACAGAAAATACGTAGGCAATCTTAATTCTGGTTATTTTTCCGATTGTTCATCCACATCCTGACAGGGATATTAAATTACATGACTGCACAGCTACTTTTTTCTATGAGATGTCTGTGCCTTTAACATGTACAATAGACACCACTGAATAGGAGCTTTATGAAATGTTTCTTTTTATCTGAATTGCTCAGTGTATGCCACTGAGTTACTTGCTGCACACCATTCTGTCCAGCATTGAATGCATGATTATTGACTTCCTCAAGTACCTCTCTATAGTGCTACCATAAGAGGTAGTTTATTATCCTTTGATTAATCACTGTTTAATGTACTTTTGCTATTTAACACAGAGACTAAAAAAAAAAGGTGAAATGCAAGGCAAAAGTGATCACTAATTTTATAAATTCGAAACGCCTTAAACCTGGTACATTTCAGAATTTGCACTTCTTGTAAAGAAAGCAGATGTGTAGCTGACGACTCCTGCAGTTCTGAATTCTCATCCCTTCCATAAATCAGATTCTGTGACCTCAAAAAATCTGTATTTTCAAAAAATAAGGGCCAGACAGTTGGACTTCAGCAGTGAGAAGTTCAGGGTGATCTTTTCAGCCATCATCAGAGGCTGTAGTCAAAGGTGAGCAGGCTCCAATACTTGAAGATGACATTTTTTAACCTTCAGACCACATTTTTTTCTTTCCTCATGCACTCAAGTAGTCTTTCAATTCCTGCTGTAAATGAGAGAGGATCTTAGAGATGGCAGCCTCATTTCCTACTATGGGTTTCTAGAGTATTGGCTTCATGGTACAGCTAATGAAATGGCTTCAGTGGATGAACATCTAATAGTTAAAAACTACCCAACTGCTAAGTAAGGAGGAATTCCAGAATGTTGGGTCAGTTTTGGTGAGTTTTTCTTCAGCTGCAATACAATGTCATCCCATGGTGGGAAATGAAACTTCAAAACTGTTGGAAAACTGTACCTAGAAACACACTGATTGCCTGAGTCACGGGCAAGACCAAGACCCTTGGATGCACGGGACAGTCTGCAGCCATTTATTGTTCTTTGTTTTGTGGCCCAGCTTCTGCTGTGCACTTTGTAGTCGAGCTGCTTTATCCAATCATCCCCAAACTTTTCTGCCTGATCTTCATTCCACTGTGGTAATTTGCAATATTCCTTTCTAATCGTGACTGAGGAGAGGAAGGATAACAGACGGAGGCAATAAAAAGCACAGGAGGGAGAAAATTTACTGCTTTCATTCCTAGGCAGTGGGCCTGGTGGCTGCGCACAGGCTGAAAGGCTAGAGAAGCTCCGCCAGGGAATAGACTTGCAATTCAGAAGGACGTGGCATGCACGCTTCAGCTGGCCCAATGGGTTTAATGGGTGGAGTTTGCTTCTTATTATCTGCTAAGGAGTCAGAATTTCCAATCGGTCTGTGTGGGCAGATCTGTAGAAGCTCATAACTTGGCTGAATCTGTGGACATTTTCACAATATAAACAGAATATTGATGCTATGGCAACTGCTGTGCCATGTTTCCAAAGCCTGATCTGAGTCATGGAGGCAGCTGTAGCATCTCCACCAAACAGCTGTAAAAGATGTTTTTATTAAGGAGGGGAGAAGGGAGACGGGAGTGGAAGAATGGAAGAAACAATGCGTTCATCCTCTCATCCCTGAGAAAGAGCAAAATTGGTTTATGTCAACACTTCTGAAGAACTTCATCCTTAGTCAGAACTATTTTCAACACTTTCGGCCCAAACTGTTACAGTTTGAGGAAGCTGTGAACTCCTGGAAAGATGGTCTTTTAATGGAAAGTGTGAGGCAGCCTTGTTTAAGAGCGCTGTCCTCTTCAGGCAGCGCATTCTCTGCTGTAAACCATGATCTTGCAGTGAGAACATTTTGTTCATTACTTCGGAAGTGCCTCCTTAACACCTTAGAAATACACATATGTTGTTTGACTCCAGTCCTTGTTAGTTCTGCTTCACATGTAAATTTGGTTTCCTCTGGCATCATCAAAAGCCTTTTTATGTTTGAGGATTTTTAAATGGCAGCTCAAAATCCAAAGGTAGCTTCTATATTGTTTGAGGCTACTGCTTAGAACAGGTGTGAGATGATGAGTTCCCAAAAAATGCTTGTAATAATATAAAAAAATGTTGGCTTTCTAAATTGAGGACTATCCATCTTTTTTGTTTGACACTAATCAGCATGCTTCACTTCCAAATGTGTGTAACTGGAAATTTTGCCTATTGCTTACTTCCACAGTTGTATTCTCAATGCTTCCAATAATAGAATTTTCTTGTAGGTCAAGTTGATGTCATTCTTGCTTACTGGTGTCTAGAAGGTAGTTTTCCTTTCCAGCTACTGAGGAATAAGGGTATTATTGTTAAGATATTATTATTTTGACATGGCTTTTAAGTACTGAAATAAAGAATGTCTATATTTAGGTAGGTATTTAGGAAAAGTGATATAATACTCTTCTTCATCCTACTGTTAGAAGAAAAATTTGGGCTTGTTTTTTATTTGCTTATATTCAGTGAATTGGAAGAGGATTTTGAGGGGTGATCTGTACTAGATCAGAACAGATGCAGAAACAGTAAGTGAAAGAATTGCACCTTAGAAGATGTCCTAGCAAAACTCTTGCTTTGCTCTGTTAGATCATTTGTTCTGACTAGTAACAAGCGGTCAGTGACGAAGTAAAGCTTTTCAAATCATGTCTGTATCCATACTTCAGTTGTGAGAAGAGGGAGTCGTCAGATTCAGTTGTGCTAAAACTCTTAGGATCTGACCTGTGCTTTTAGTTGCTTAAAACTGGCTTGTCCTGTATAATGAATGCATTGTCACTTGGGAACTTATCTAAAAAAATGCCTGAGCTCAACTTCCAGCCTGTAAGTTAGCCTGTTCATTTAATATATAGTTAAATATCTGAGTAGGTTGGATTCACTTCCAGGGACCCACACTATAGCAGTCTGTTCCTGAAGGGCTGCACCTCATGGAAGGGACCCACATTGGAGCAGTTCATGAACTGTAGCCCATGGGAAGGACCCATGCTGTAGAAGTTCCTGGAGAGCTGTCTGCCATGGGAGGGACCCCAGACTGGAGCAGGTGAAGAGTGTGAGGAGTCTCCCCTGAGGAGGAAGGAGCAGCAGAGATTATGTGTGATGAACTGACCAAAACCCACATTCCGTGTCCCCCTGCACTGCCAGGGGGAAGGAGGTAGAGGATTTGGGAGTGAAGTTGAACCCAACAAGAAAGGAGAGCTGGGGGGAGGGTGTTTTAAAATTAGGTTCATTTCTTGTTATCCTACTCTGATTTGATCAGTAATAAATAAATTTCTCCAAGTTGAGTCTGTTTTGCCTGTGATGGTAATTGCTGAGTGATCTTTCCCCATCTTTATCTCAACCCAAGAGCCTTTCACTATATTTTCTCTTCCCTGTCCATTTGAGGAGGGGAGTGATAGAGTGGCTTTGGTGGGCACCTGGTGTCCAGCCAGGGTCAGTCCACAATAACATCTTTAGAGAAGACCCAAATGAAGGTTGCAGGCATCCCAAATAATTTTATTATTCAAATATAGTGTATGTTTTTATGTTTCCAAAGTGCCTGAACGAAATCTCAGCTTCTCAAACCATTTTTAATTAGTAATTTTAAGAGGAATTGTTTTTATATCTATATAGGTTTGGATATGTGATAACTTTTTGTTAATAAGGCTTATGAATTTTTTTACAACTAAAGGACCGATTCCTGCACCAGTGAAGGCAATGTTATCTTGCAATTTATTTTTTGTATACCAAGACCATTTTTCTTATACCCATTGAGGTTAGAATCTCAGAAGACAGATTTTTCATTGCGTGTGAATATTACGATGTGTATGTGTTTTTACTACTGCTATAATAAGAGTTGCTGAGCACTGAAACTTAAGTAGTCAGGAGAGAATAAACTGATCAAACTGTGCTTGCTTATCAGGAGGAGCTTTCTTGTGATGCTCTATAACATAGAAAATTTTTTATAAATTTTTACTATTGCAGAAGTTTCTTTAGCCTACATTTCTGCAGGTTGCAATAAGGAAGCCAACGATTTTCCCATATGCCTTCCCGGTTTGTTCAGATCACTTGCAAAATTATTGGCACCAAACTTAATACTGTTCCATCCTGCATTTTTCTTATTGCTAAGCTCTTCTGTCATGCTGTGTGTTCTTACTTTATGTTATACCCAATGTGTGGAGAAACTAACCTGCCAATCGCTTCCCCTTGCCCTCCACTTTTACATTCACAAGGGCCTTCTTTCTTTGATACCCTCCCAGTCCAATAAAGAGCATCTTCCCAGTGCTGGAGATGTTTAATTTTTAGATTAGTGTATCAAAAAGGCCTTCTTAAATCTCAGGCAAATTATATCCAAATCTGTTTAATGTTTATTGGATCAACACTGGTTATAGTAATCTGTTTTTCCCATTCCGTGTTTCAATTATTTCTGATTGCATCCCACTGATTTTGTTGGGTTTTTAGTTTTCAGCCCACTGCTAAAGAAGATCCCCTACTTTCAAGGGTTTTAATCCTTCTAATGAAAAGCATTTGAACATTCTTTCTGAGGATAAGAAAAGGAGGCACTACAGAAGGAAAAACTTAGGTGGATGAAGGAACTGGAAAAACGAAAGAAAAGAGAAAGAAAAGTCTATTTATTTATCTCCCACTCAGATATAATTTACTATTAGAAGTCAGGAGTCCGTGTGGAAGGAATTTACTTTTTCCCTTGTTACATTAAACATGCAACGTAACACCCTTTTGTTAGGGCAGAGTACAATTTCCAAAGTATACCTGTAAAGTATTTATTAGGTATCAGTGCATTTGGATTTTGGCTTAGACACTGAAGTGACCTAAAATACTTTGTTCATGATGATCCAAAACCTGCAGAGGAACAGATCTTTCCAGTCTGAGTCACTTAGGTAACACAGTGAAATCAAAATGCCTGGATGTTCAGAGGCAGAGCACTCTACAGCATGAAGTGCCAAAAGTGGATGCTAGCCTTTTGATAAATCTTTATGTATAACACTTTTCAAACAAAACAAAACATATTGGAAAAACAAGTGGGAAAATATGTGTACAGTTTTCCTTCATACACTTTAGTGTGTTTGCTACTTATCTTGCCAGCTTCTGTCAGGAGGAACCAGGCAAAAGAGGACTCCTTGAACATCTATGTTAGATATATGCTAGTGTGATTGTTCCTTATTTTGCAATAAAGCCTTATAAGGGACTGGGACTTAGAATTCCAAATCCAACCAGTCTCCTGTTTCCTTGATGCTGCAGGCAGACTGTTTGGGAGCTACCAAAATATGCCCCCATTCAATAAACTGTGTAGGAAATGTCAGTTTCTCCTGCTTATAGAAGCTTAGACTTAGTCTAAGGCCACCTGAGGTCATTATGTATGGCATTATCTCCCAGTGCTTTTATCCTGGGAATTCCAGGAAGTCATTTATCTCATTGACCACAATAGCCTTTGGTCAACAGCTTGTACCCTTTGTACAAAAAGTAGATAATATTCAGTACTAACGATATTGTCCTGGGAGTACAGGTTGTAAATTCCTCCCAGGAAGTCTGGCAAATACTTGGGTATTTAGCATGAGTATTTGAGCTAACTTTGTTGAGGGTAGCTTGTGTATGGCTTTGTACATGGCAGTGACAGTGGTGTAGATACTGTGCCAATGCATGTAAAATTTGAGTAAATGCTAGCCAGCATAAACTCCACTCATTTGATTAGTGACCACATTTCTCTAACATGGAAAAGCATGGTTGAAAAAATTGTCCACAATATACTAGCAATTCCATTGATATTCTTGAATGTTAATCAAGGACAGCTGACACTTTGTCATTGTGAATAGTATTTCATAATGCTGATGTTATCAGGTTGCTGCTTAATTCCTCATCTGTCACCTTTGACCTTATCCTAGTGTTGGCTGAATAAATACACACCCTTCCTTTGCAAGCCTTTTTAGAACAGTCAAAGAATTTTCTTATATTTCAGTTTTTCTGTCTGTAGTTACCCACTATCTGTCTTTAAAGAGCCTTTTGATGTCACGTTTGCATCATCCGTGTAAGTGGAAGAACATAGCTGCGACATGAAGTTCAGAAACGGAGTGTTTTGATTATCACTGTTCCTTGTTCTACTGCATTAAAAAAACCCAAAACATCAAAAAAACCCAATTCAGCTTCTGTTATCTTTCTTATTTAGTGCTTGGAGAACTCTTGAGAATTACTTTCCTAGAGACTGATTGTTCAGTCTAAGGTCGTGCAGAGCTGTTGTCAGTCTAAGCTGAATGAGTAATACTGGCACAGGTAGGGGAAAAAATGCCATGTGTTGCACTGTACTATCCCTCCTCTTCCTCCAGGACTGTGTATTAAAGCCAGCAACCCTGGAGAGATATTATGGATCTGGACATGGAGAACATGATTCACACAGCCTAATCTCTGCTTTTTTGATACTTCCTGTTGTTTGAGAATCCTTGAAAGCCTAAAGGCAACAAACAGCAATAGTTAGGAGTCAGATGCAGATTGGGCTGCAAGAATCTGGACTGTGAGGTATTAGGAGCTTAAGTATGACCACCAGCATGTTTCCTAGAGATACTGATGTGAATAATCAGAAGGGACATGAACTGGTTTCTGTTGATGACTTTAGAGATGTAAAGTACTCAAATACTAAGATGGTAACAGCGTCTTGCAGTGTCTTGTGACTTACTTTAGGTTGGAATGGCCAGCTTAGAAGTGACAAGGTCTGTATTCCTTCAGGCTTGGGGATCTCAGACGTGTGCCTTATTAGCACAGTCTACTCTTTCTCAGGTCTTTGCCGCTATGTTCCTGTTTATCTGCCATAATGAAACTCTAATATGAAATCAAATTCATTGGAAGCCACCTCTGTAAAATCACACAGCAAATTTTCTTGAGTATCGAGCTCTAAGACTCCAAGAGTGGGAAAATGCTTTATTGCATTTTCATTGGGCAGTGGGAATATTTGTGCCATACAAGTGAGCTAAAGAACAGTGTCTCTAGGTAGTAACATTCTTAAATAAAATACAGGAATATTTTTCATGTCTTTGCAATCTCTCCAGTACCTTCAGATGGATTTGGCTTTGGGAAATGAGTGGTATCCCCTATCCAATCTTTGAGCAATGACATGATGTTACATAATGACAGTGGGATTGAGTGCACCCTCAGCAAGTTTGCCGATGACACCAAGCTGTGTGGTTCGGTTGATACGCCGGAGGGAAGGGATGCCATCCAGAGGGACCTCGACACGCTTGTGAGGTGGGCTGATGCCAACCTTATGAAGTTTAACCATGCCAAGTGCAAGGTCCTACACCTGGGTCAGAGCAATCCCACGCACAGCTACAGGTTGGGCAGAGAAGAGATTCAGAGCAGCCCTGCAGAGAAGGACTTGGGGGTGTTGGTCGATGAGAAAATGAACATGAGCCGGCTTCAGTGTGCGCTCGCAGCCCAGAAAGCCAACCGTATCCTGGGCTGCATCAAGAGGAGCGTGACCAGCAGGTCGAAGGAGGTGATCCTGCCCCTCTACTCTGCTGTCCTGAGACCTCACTTGGAGTATTGTGTACAGTTCTGGCGTCTTCAACATAAAAAGGACATGGAGCTGTTGGAACAAGTCCAGAGGAGGGCCACGAGGATGATCAGGGGACTGGAGCACCTCCCGTATGGAGACAGGCTGAGAAAGTTGAATCTGTTCAGCCTGGAGAAGAGAAGGCTGCGTGGAGACCTCATAGCAGCCTTCCAGTATCTGAAGGGGGCCTACAAGGATGCTGGGGAGGGACTCTTCATCAGGGACTGTAGTGACAGGACAAGGGGTAACGGGTTCAAACTTAAACAGGGGAAGTTTAGATTGGATCTAAGGAAGAAATTCTTTACTGTGAGGGTGTTGAGGCACTGGAATGGGTTGCCCAGGGAGGTTGTGAATGCTCCATCCCTGGCGGTGTTCAAGGCCAGGTTGGATGAGGCCTTGGGTGACATGGTTTAGTGTGAGGTGTCCCTGCCCATGGCAGGGGGGTTGGAACTAGATGATCTTAAGGTCCTTTCCAACCCTAACTATTCTATGATTCTATAATGTTATACTTTGTTGGCAGCCCTAAAACTACTCTTTTGGGAAGAAATTTCCCAGACTATATTCCCACAAGAAGTATGTTTAAATATGGATCTTTCCACCCTTTTTTCCTTTTGTTCAAAGAAAATGTCAGCTCTCTTTAAAATTGGCCAGGAAGCATTTGTAAGAGGTTAAGTGAAACTACAAATATTCCTTAATTGAGTTTAGATGCATTCCATGCATTTTTACACCAGCATCAAAGAAAACATCTTTCCAAAGATAAGCAGCTTCTTCTCATATTTCAAAAAATCATCACATATTTTCATCAAGCTTTCAGGAATTAAAGCTACTGGACTGGAGTGTTGTCATAATAAAAAAGAAAGGTGCACACAGAGGTGTTATGATCCAAAGGTGACAAGTGCCGAACAAATAGCACGTGAAGACGTCTTCCTAGCTGACAGCATCTGTCCCCATAAGTTATTGCTCTTGTACTGGTTCAGATATGTTTGATCAGCTTTCAAATGATTATCCTGGCAGAAGCAGGTGAAAGCAGTCATGATACTTTGATTCAGAGTAAAGTAAAAGGCAGTCTGAAGGAGTCTTTCACTAGCAGTTGATACTCAGTTGACAGATTCATATGAGGAAGATGGGTTGAAAACAATTCTCCATTTCCCCTCTTCATAAGAGAGGTTTGGTCAGGGTAGTATGAGTGTAGCAAATTTCCACTTACTGACTTGTGTATTAACACATCTGGTATCAGATTTACCAATGCAAGATATGAGTAGAGAAGGAAGGCCTTCAGTTCTTTTTGCACCATTTGTTTGCATCTAGTATTTTCCATTAAATGATATGGTTATACTTTCACTTGGGTTAGTTTTCAAAAGCCACTTTGAAACACACCTATTCCTGTCACAAAACCAATGCACTTGTCTGTGTGCAATTTTAAAGAACTTCAGTTTCAAGTGGCTAAAACTGAAACCCAAATAAAACTTTCCCAACAAGAAGTTGACTATAGTGGTAGCAATAACAATTTCTTTTTTCCCTTTATAAATCATTTGGCAGATTGATTCCAGTTTCTGTGGATCTATTTCTTTTTCATGAGTATTCACCAAATCATGCATGGCTGTTTCCCTGATGTATCTTTGGTTTCCACTGTGTGCTTTGGGGCTGGTTACCTAGTACACATGATAATGGTTTTGCTATCTGAATAGATTTCATAGAGCTGTTGATTCCAAGGAGTTTACATTGAGTATGACACTTGAAACATTTTCCATTCATGCAAATGGAAATGAGTTCAGGTGAATATGCATGAATAGCAAATAAAGAGATTGGCAACCTGGTTATTCTGAATAGTTTTGGAATATGAAAATATGAGGGTTTTTTTTCAGTATTTAACCAGCTCTACAGCTAAATAATTTAATATGTAATTGTATTGAAGAACAAGGTTTAAATTCTTGCTAGCACAGAACCAGAGGAGGTTTTGCCAGTAACTCCAGTGGAGTTGTGGTTTCACTGTTTCATTTAAAACCTCTTGGAATCTGTTTTTCTTTACTTTTTTTTTTTTTTCTTTTTTCGTTCAAAGCCACTTTAAACTAACAGAAAGGAATAAAGGCTCTGTAGCACAAATGAGAATCAGGCCAGTGGTGTATTTTTATACCCCTAATATTTGTGCCTCTTTTCAGCATTCATTTGATCTCTGTCTCATGTTATAAATTCATGCACCTTCCATTTCTTGTACCTGACATCCTACCGTTTGTGTCTTTTAATCTGTGCTTGTTTCTTCATCATCTCTGATACTCTACAATATTGTTTGACTCTAAACTTTGAGTGACGTAAGCTATCTTAATCAGATAGTTGGGTTTAGCTGGCTTCTAATGTTAGTTGCTGACAGTTGTCATCCCATACACATTTGCGCAAAAAATGCCTTTTATATTATGCATTTTACATTTTTCTTTTGCATTTTATGAACTATTCATATTTTTTCACTATTAAACCTAGTTTTCTCTTCTCTGCTACAAGGAAATGTGATTTTTAAAAGTAAATAGATGGTTATGGAGTTTTCAGTGGCTGTCATTTTTGCTCTTCCTCTTCCTGGTTTCCTCAATGAGACAAACTCTTCAGTTGTTCTTATCTTCCCTAAACCATGAGTTAAGTGTGAGGTAAGACTGAACCATGTTGGTGTGTCACGAGAGGTGAAGGCTCAGCGACGAAGTTGAGCTGTGAAATAGAATAGAAAGGATACAGACGGCAACCATAACTACATTTTTGTCAGCGTGCCACGTTTACACAGTTGCATCAAAACTGGATTAATTCCTCACCTGAATATGAGCTAATGAGATATTTAAATAAAATTCTGCATAGCTAGACTCTACAGGACCTCTTCTGCTTTTTTACATTAAACCCATCATATGAATAATTTATGTTTCCAGCAATACGTTCTCAGACTTTCCTGCGTTTGAACAAGACCCTACCATGAATCAATGATTAATTGCTAACAAAATTGTAAAAGGGTTCCATACCTTATTCTGGATGCCTTGACAGAATATTCTTAAGTAAGTAAAGTTCTCTTCTGGTATCAATAAATGGTTACAGTGAGCACAAATAGGCAAAATGTGCTCCTATAGGCAACACCCTCAACAAAGTATTCCTTTAGAGGCAAAACCTTCAGGAGCTGAAAGGCCTCAGCACCTTGGTGGTTATTGTTCTGGGATTATACACTCAGGTTCACAGTGAATGTCTGATTGAGAGCCCTGATATCTTCAAAGTTTATTATCATCTTTAGCATCCATTTTTATGGTCTTTGTTCACTGCACTTGCAAATAGCCCGCCTGTGTCTTGACAAACTCCTTTAGCAAAAAGAAGTGTATGAGGAAAAGCCTCAAGTAATTTGGTTTTTATTTGCTGTGATAACAAACTATATTGTTGACTTTCCGTTGTTTTTCAGTGAGGAAACTTCATCCTAATGTATTTTACATTGCTTGGTTGTAGTATGATGCTCAGGTCAGCTGTTGCAAATTAAACATAATTAGCCTTATTAGAGATACCTGGTTCTTGGTGCAATAGGTATGAATAAATGAATAATCTTTCCCCTAATTCTTATCAGTGTTTTCTTGTTTCTTATCTAGTTTGTGTCTTCTCTGGCAAGGGCCTTGCAAGCAGTAGAAAGCTTCTTAAAATTACGAATAATTCGTGAGACATATTTTATGAGGGTATTTTGAACATGAAATGGATTTTGACACAAGAAGGTGGACACAGAATATGGAAACTTTGAAACTGTGACCCTACCACCCCACCAAATGTCTAGTTCTCTATTACATGTCACAAGGTTTGAAAGCCTTAATTTTTTTTTTTTTTTCAGTGGCATGTTAGAGAGCAACTTTGAGTCTTTGATCCATAAAATGTCCATATTCACTCTCAATGCTAAATGAAGAGATAATACAAAGCCCAAGTGTAACGAAAGTACAGCAATAAAACTCTCAGGCACTATAACAATTGAAGAAGTGGGGATCTTTTCAGAAGAGTGTCATTTTTCATTCACACCACAGATTGACCTGAATGGCCATTTACCATTTCAGATGGAACTGAAGTAGCACACAGCAAAAGGCATCTCAGATTTGGGGCGACTTGGTTGTAAAAGAAAGGAAAAGAGGCTTTAAGCCTTTCTTTTATGGAAAGACAGAGGCTTGCCCAGTTTCAATTGTCTTTATGTAATGGTGAGATGTTACAGTGACAGCATAGACACTGATGATTCTTGCACTAGAAAATTTGTAGTAAAATGCTGTTTTCTTTCACCTGCATTTTCTTCCATGGCATATCCTTTTGCCTGCACACCTGAAGTAATTATTAGTGAAAAACCGATGAAACATATGACTCCTGTTCAGGTTGTCCCATTTCTCATAGTGACATCCAGAACTTCACTGCCACCAGGAGATGTCATGTTTGGAAAATGCCTGCCCGCTCCCATGCCTTTGGAATGGTTGGGTACTGTAGAATTCTTGAAGTTTAGCCTGATTTTTTTTCTTTATTTTACCATGTCTATTTTCCTTCACTGAGGTTGACTCCGAGGAAATTTTTTTTGCCTTTGCCTGGGAAAGAAGAACACCAAAGTCTTTTCTTATAGTTCATATACATGAAAATGTGAAGAGAGATCAGGCAGAAAATTCAATTGCCGCATCACTTGCTTAGTCTAAAATTGTAAGTCCCTACAAACTAAGGTTAATTAAAGTCCGTGTCTTCATTAACCAATTGTTCATATTCTGTCTTACTGCAAAGATGTCAGGTACATGGGGGATTAGTGACTGCCTGCACTGTCAGATGTCTGGCATCAGGTAACCAAGCAAGATGTCCAAACTTCCATGATTCATTGGAGCTGTTTATATTTTTCCAGCTGGAGCAGGCATTCCTCAGCTCTGGGAAAGCAGGCAGGGAAGCATACCAAACCTTCAAATCCCATTTACTTTCTCCTTTCCCACAGGAGAGAATCACTTTGTTGAGAGACAAGGTGGTTAAAAGTTAATTGCAATTTAATTACCTCCCGTGTATACCTTAGCAGTTGACAGAAAGGACAACCTCTCAGTTGCTATCTTCATGCTTTCAAAATTAGCCCAGTGAAGCTTTCAAAAGAGGTCTGCAAAATTGGGATGCACTTTTTACACATACAGTCAAATGTGTCCCCCAGTCTTGGTCATTCAAATGCCACATGGCAGCATGGATTGTTTTTGGAGAAAGGTGTTGTCTGTGATTAAAACTGTAGGAATTCTGAGACCAACCTAGAAAATTTCATCAATCAATTGCTAATGAAAATTTGCTAGTTTTATTTATTATTTTTGTGATGTTGACATGTAGGATGAGGTCTTCTTTCCTCCAGGTCCTGTACAAACATGAGATAAATGGAAAAAGCCTCCCTCCAAAAGAACTTAAAATCTTAAATATTCTCTGCAGGGTGTCAAATTTTCAGATTGTCAAATTTTCTCTGGAAATCTAACCTATTCTATGGCCATGGTCTGTTTCAAAAATAGAATAGTTATTAGGCTGATAAAGAGTGCCTTTTAGGAGGCCTTCATTGTGCCATTAACTTGAAACTATGGTTATTGTAATATGATTTTTATTACTAAAATTAAAGATTGGTTTGATTTTAGAGGATTGGGTCTAATTGGGTTGATAGAAGCCTCTATAGTGAAGTTCAAATATTTATCTAAATTTAAAAACACATGTGTTGGTATAAGATTGTAGTTTACTTAGTATACCTGGTACAGAGGTGGGGTGAAAATACGTGTTACAAAGTAAATGTTAAAAGCAGCTTTTTCTGGGGGAGATCGGTGTGTAGTAGATACAGCAGAAGGCAGAGTTTCAGGAATCAAGTGCTGCTTTTTTTTTTTTGTTGTTGTTGTTTTCATTGTAAAATGTTTCAAATTCTTGTGTGAAAAGGCCCATGTAAATGCTTAGTGTTGGCTTGTTCCCGTTTCTTCCACCAGCTCCTTGTTTAACTAGGGACTAATAATCACTTAGCTTTTGTATGGCTGAGTTTACTCATGAATTTATTCACTATGAGTATTTTGTCAGAGGTGTCTTGAAGTTCCATTTCTTTTTGAATCTGAAGATAAAAGGCTTTATTTTAATAACTAATTCCTAAAGCAACACTGACATATTAAGTAAAACAAGACACAATTTATTTAGTGTCTTCTGTTAAAAATACCAAGCCCTGAGTGTATTTTACAGATGTATTTTTTTTTCTTCCTATTTAAAGAAGGGGAAAGATGTATGCTACCAGAATATTTAAAATACAAGTAGTGCTGATGGTAACATGGTGTTACCATTTGCAAGCAATGCTCTGCAAAGCTCTGAAGCCTGTGGACTACTCTCTTTAAACTGCAAAACATAAAATATAACCTCAGGCATCCCACAAGATACTTTGGCACTACCTGGACAAAGTTTCCAGGAAAGTGACAAGAAAAATACTTAAAATGTCTTTTTACTGGAACAACTCTTAGTAGTGCATTTTGCAGATGGGGAAATTGAAATGCAGAGGAAAGGTAAAGCTCCAAAGCAATGAGACACTAAAACGCTTCTTTATTATGACTGCTTGTTCTTTAAATTAAAATTAAACATATGCTCACATGTTATGCTGCTCTGGGGCTGAACTGCTTGTTTAAGATCATACAGCAGACAGTTCCAATATCAAGTCTATTGGTATCAGAGTAGTGATTCCCACTACTCTGTTCTTTTCCTAGATCGTGTATAACATCAATAGCAGAGATGTGAAAGTGCAATCATTAGAAAAGAATAAACCTGACAAGCAGGTGGTTAACACTTTTAAAGAACATGACAGTTGCCATGTTTACTAGCATTAAACAACCAAGAGACACTGATGGTCATGGAAGAGAATATAACATTGAAAAAAACCCCAAACAGTTAAGGGCATTCCATCTGCAATTCCAGGCTATATGTGCATTGAAGAAAAACCATTGGACTCTCCTGAGAAAGGTTTTTAGTAATAGTGTGACATTGAGAGACGATGTGGTTATTATGCTTTTTGACGTTAATCCTCACTAAAGCTAACTGAAGTTTTCTGCATGCAGCAGAAATGAAATATGAAATATATGCCACAAATACATGCATTTGTCATAGAATTCTTCCAGATCCCCAGCTTTTGCTACAAAAAAGTGTATAGTGTTCAACAGACACTTTAGCAATAACATTTTTTCTGCTTTTATAAAGAAGACATGAATTGTTTAGTGCAGTGTGTTTGTACAGCTAAGATATTCCTTTGATAGGTTGCTTCAAAATCCGGCTTCGGGCTTTGGAAAGGACCACATGGTTTCTGGAAGATTTTTTGTTGGTTTGTGTTTTTTTGGGGGGGTTTTTTGGCTTTTTTTTGGTTGGTTTTTTTTTTTGGACAGGATTAAAGAATGTAAAAGACTATTTGTATTAAACAGATTAAGCTGTTAGTAAACATGTCCCCTTTAAATTAAGTGGTGGTGAAGACAAAGAAAGTGCTTTGTTGTTGTCAGATGGATTTGTCTTAAGTCAAATGGGCAAACAAGTTAAACATCAGTCCTCTTTAAATCCCTAATGGCTGTGCAGATTAAATCTCAAAAGGTCTGTAAAATGAGTAAAAAAATTAAATTGCTTTACTTCTTTCCACGGTTTACTTTGGCTAAAGCATTTTTCTTCTTCCTTTCCTTTTTTCTTTTCTTTTTTCTTCTCATCCAGCTTTAGAGAACTTTGTTTTCACACTGCATTAGCATACAGACAAATATTAAACAAGAATTTCACTTCTCTGCAGTCTTGTCACTTGTGATGAATACATCCTTGCTTGGTAAGTGCTGGTGACACATCATTGTGGCAGCTTCTGCCTCTCAACAGAAGGATAATTAATCTTGCTATCAACACTCCTAAACAGGGGTAGATAGTTCAAAGTTTTATTCCATGGAGCTGCTTTGTGTGTGGTGGGATTCCTTCATTTGAAATGGCTGCTTGTGAATCATGGCCTTCCTGTGATTAGCGTTTCTTTAATGCGGGGGGTGTTGATCTGTATGGGAAACAACAGAAGGAGGAGGCTTTGTGCTCCTCTGACTGGGCACTTTTATGCCTCAATAAAGTGGGTGGGTGCAGAATGCAATTTAGAAAAGATACCAAGAGCTAAGATGGCCTTGCAGGAGCATGGAACTGAATTCAAGGTGGTGTTCTGCAGATTCTTCTTTGATTCGACTGGCCACAGTGGGAATTTGGGTGGTTTGGTTTCTGGCAGGAAGAGATTTCAAGTGAACACATTGTTTATGCATCCCAGCTATGAGTGTGAAAACATTTTCTGTACCCATCCAACAGCTGTCAACATGATTGCATTAGAAGGGGGACAGACTGCTAGCTAGCTAAGCATTAAAGGCTGAGTATTCACGAATTTTTCCCCTATGAATTTCATTATTCTAGCAGCTCTGTTATGGTGAAAATCAACCAACAGAGTATTTGCTCCACTTGGATTTTCATTTAGTTTATTAATGATAAAGAAACCCAACTTCATGCATATTAAAGGAGTGTTGATTGAAGGTCACAGAGGTGTTAACTGTGGTGTCCTGGCTAAATTCCAGTTGGCTAATTACAATCTGCCTTCCTAAAACTCCCTTGTAGTTTCATTATTTAGTTCATTAGCTCTTTATATTTTGTTCCAAACTCTTAGTAGCATGTCTCTTCTTTTGTTAAAGAGTTTCACAGTTAAGCTTTTTGGTTCATCGGAAGGCAAACTGTGAAGTCAACTTTTTGCCTCTTTGAATGTAAGATGAATGGTAAAGATACGGGATTTAAGTAGGACTACATCTAGCTCCAGCAAAAAGCAATTGAGGCATGTTTTACAATGTATGTCACACTGTGTCAGTCATTTGCTGTACTAGAATCAAATGGCACACATATGGAAAGGTATACCTTTTAGCTGTTTTCTTCCAGTTACCTGAACACACAATTTGACATGGTTTTTCCCCTCACTCTTTAATTTTTTACTTGCATGCTACTTACTCCTGCTTGCCCAATACTTTCTACCCTTCCGGCAAGCATCCTCATTTTACAAAGGTTTGTTGGACCAAGCAGGTCAGATGGGCATTCTCTTTGCTGTTTGTCTCATACCAGTTGCTTTTTCCAAAGGCATGTGAGCTATCTGTGGCTCTTCTAAAAGGATCATGTTTGGAAGCACCTGGAAATATATTTTCCATTAGGTGGTATAGAACACGATTGCCCTCCACTCCAGGCAAACCTCTGTCTTGGCCTCCCAAAACTCTCTGTAGGAGAAAGATGGGTTCTGTACTCGGTTCTCAACTCAAGCAGTCATGTGGCAGCTTGCAGAACTGATCCATAAAGTTAGGTGGCACTCGGTATCTGCAGTATTGTTTTTACATTTAACAGTGGTCACAGATCAGTGGTGTTGTCTGGTAGTAACAGACTGAGATCAGATTTGGCTGTGGTCTGCATTGACTTTATGCTTACACTCCATTTGTGATTTTTGGTTTCTGAAGGTCCACTGTGAACATGATGGAGGAGAAGCAGTGAAGCAGCTATTTCGAAATGGGTTCAAATGCAGTTGAAATAGTAGGGTCTAGAGATTAGGTCTACACTCTTAATCGAATAAAGGAAGGAAAATAATTTATCAATTATTCAAGATGTTTTCTTTGTACAAAATGCTGAGGTTTTTTTGTAAGTATACGTGTCTCAATATAGTGTTTTTATTGAACTATTAACTGTAATTAGAAACCAAAAGTAAATGGTGTCTCAGTGAGTCAAGAAAGCCACAGAGAAGCTGAGTAGTGCCTGTAGCTTTCTGAGCGCTGTCAGTTCCCCATGAAGCCTATCTAAGGGTGATTAGCTCTTTACTCAGCTTACTTCAGCTTGTTTCTAACTAATGGTGATTTACCATTTTGCTAAATGCTAAGCAGCATTTGTTTGACAGAGTGGAAACTGCAGGCTTAGAGAAAAGCAGGTAAAGATTTACTACAAAGGGCCTGTCAAAATACTTCTAAAATATACTGTCATAGTGTTAAACAATTTATTAATAAGCCTATTAATACCCAAGGATTTTTTTGTGTGTGTGTCTTGAGGTTCTGTTAAAAACATCAGTGTTTAAGATGCTATCCACACAGGCTTAATGCCAGGGAAAGCAATCCCATTAAATTGGACCTCATAAATATTTCATGAGGTCCAATCTAAAATTAATCTTGGCATGAAGCCAAACCAGGCAGTATATTTGCTACTGTATTAAAAAGAAGCAGCAGATGAGGTATTTTTTCACAATAGTAATCTGACTGGATTTTTGCACAATCCTATCAATATTTTTAATAATACAGCTGTTAGTTTTGGCAGGAAGAAATGCATTTCTTTCATCACCTGTTCATGCAAGAATCGTCCAATCATCCAAAATACCAGCGTATTTTTAATGTCATCATTCTACATGATTTTGCTTTCTTGTTTTTTTGCCTGGTGATGAGATCTCTGATTTCTGAAAAATATTTCCCCTTGTTACTTGGGAGGAAATGGATAGCTCTGTAACTTAACAGTGAGAGTAGGTTCCTTTGGGAAAGCGTTATGAACTAAATTTTCAAAAGAGATTTAGGCAGGTAGGAGGTTTTCAATGTGATTTGAATCTGAGGTGCCTGAGTTAACTAGGAAATGAAGTTTAGGTTTTTAGGCAGTTTTGGTAGGATTGTGAAATTTACTCTGGTCACAGTATTAGTAGGCAAATTGGAAGAACTATGATTTGACAGTAGTTGAGACTCTGTAAAAATATATCCCTAAGTATGACTGAAAGCCTTTATATATTTTTCAGAGAGAACACGTCCTGATTTAATGCCTCTCTGAGTCAGTCCGGGTTTTAATAGGTGGATGCAAAATCAGAATGCATAAGGCATAGGCAGAGAAAGAGTAACTCATTTGCTTTGCCCATTTAGGAGATCATATGGTTCTAGGGGACTGCCTGATAGGAAAAGAATTCAGACTGCAAAAAAAATATTGCAAAAAGGAAAAGTCTCCTACTGTTGGCAATAGCCATCAGATGAGGTCTCTAAATAATTGCTCATTTTTGACAAGTATATTAGGTGACTTTTTTTATCTTTCACATTTTGCTTGTTCTCCTAATCTGTGACCAAATTTCAGTCTCAAGAATTTCCCTTGTACATTTGGGAAACACTTAAAACTGTGTGAGCAATGAGAATAAATAATAAATACAATGACACTATAAGAGCTCAAGGAACAGTTTGTTTTGTATGGCTTTAAAACTGGTTTGAGAATGAAGAAAAAAGCCTTTTATGCTGGAACAATTTCTGGGAGACACTGGTAAGGAGCAAGATTACAGGGTGTTTAGAGATGTGCGTTTCAATAAGGAGCAATCACCATTCATATGCATACGTTTCATTTAAATGCATTATATACACTAGCAAACTGGGAGGCAATCCTGAGACATTGAACGTAATTTATTTGGATTTGAAGAAAGCCTTTGCTTTTGTGCCTTACAATGGATTTGATTTACTAAGTCAGGAGACATAGTGGAAGCAAATTCAAATGGACTTGCATTTGGCTGAGGAAAGGGAAGAGCAATAATATCAATGTGGAAACAGACAAAGGTAATGTGTAGGAAATGGCATGGTGTTCAGCTCACCTGACTTGCTGCCTGAAATTCTTGTTTAGGAGTAATAGAGAAAAGGGGGAAAGGGTGTCTTCTTCAGATAGCAACTTGTGCCTCCTGCCTTGGTATGAATTACATTCTCTTGCGAAAGTGCTGCTCTATCCTACTTACTACAGGTGGAGCCTGGAGACCTAGCTTAGACTAGATGCATCATCTGAAATTAGAAGAGTTGAATCCCAAATTTGTTATTTCTTGTGTGTGTTAATTGTCTTTTTTTCTTGATTGTAACCCGTGAGAGACCTAAGGGTCCTTTTAATTCAGCTGGACTCTGGAGGGTTTTGGACTGGGTTCTCTAGCCTTATTGGTGGAAGGGAAGGGAAAGAAATGCTTCCTGTCAAGGAAAGGTGACCTTGATCAAACACTATGTACACTGGCAATACTGGATGGGTTAAACAGCGAAGGAGCGAACAGCTCTGGCAGCCAACAGGGATTCGCTGAGGTTGGGTCACCTCTAAGCTGATAGTGAGAGGTAGTCACAGCTCAGCAGTGAAGTATGTCAAATGCTTCAGTTACACATAAAAGTCTTAAAGATCTGCATTTAAAAGAGCCTATGAGATATGAATAAAAGGTCTCATAAGAAACCAGAGGGGCTTGATCCTCCAAAGAGAGGCTTATCAGTATGGGGGAACTGAAAGATACAGACTTTTGAGAAATGGGGATTTCTTCAGTTAAAGGAACTCTAGCCATAAGGCTTTTGTTGTTTAGCAAAACCTGGTGAATAGTTGAGTCTTGTTGAGCTTTCAATTACTTTCCAGAGTTATAGAATCACAGAGTGATTGAGGTTGGAAGGCACCTCTGGAGGGTGTCTGGTTCAGCCCCTCCTGCTCATAGAAGGGTCAGGTACAGCAAGTTGCTCAGGGCCATGTCCAGTCAGGTTTTGAATTTATCAAGGGTTGGAGACTCCACAACACCTCTGGGCAACCTCTTCCAGTGTTCAGTCTAAAAGCTTTTTCTTATGTTTGAATGAAATTCCTTGTATTTCAGGTTGTACCGATTGCCTCTTATCTTTTCCGCAGATACAACTGAGAACAGTCTGGCTCTGTTTTGTGTACACCGTCTCATCAGGTATTTATACACATTGATAAGAGCAGTCCTGATGCTTCTTTTCTCCTGGCTGAACAGTCCCAGTTCTCTTTGTATGACAGATGTTCCAATATTTCAATCATCTTTGTGGCCCTTTGTTGAACTCATGCTAGTGTCTATAGTGGAGAGTCCAGTAATACAGCTGGCGCACCAGATCTGTCCTCACAAGTGCTAAGCAGATGGCAAGTACCACCTTCCTTGACCAGCAGTGCTCTTCCCTGTGCAGCTCAGGATGCAGTTGGCCTCTGCTGCCAGGGTGCATTGCTGGATCATGTTAAACTTGGTGTCCACCAAGACCCCAAAGGTTGTTTTTGCTGCTTTCCAGCTGGTCAACCAGGTTATAATGACATTATTGCTCCCAAGGGATAGGACTTTTTGTTTCCCTGCGTTGAACTTCATGAGACTCTCTTTGCTCACTTCTCCAGCATGTGGAGGTCCCTCTGAACGGCAGCACAACCATCTGGACTATTAAACACTCTTCTCAGTTTTCTGTTACCTGTAAACTTGCTGAGGGTGCACTGTGTCTCATCTTCCAGTTAATTAATGAAGATGATAAACAATATTGGCCCCAGCATCTATCCCTGGGGTACACCACTGGTGATTTGACTCCAATTGGACTTCATGCCAGCTTTCATAGCCACTTGAACCCAGCAGTTCACTGTTTTCAGTCCATCTCACAGCTTATTTCATCTCAGTTTACTTATCTAGTCTGTACTTCATCAGTTTCTCTATGGGGATGTTGTGGGACACACCACTGAAACTCATACTGGAGCTAGGATGGACATCATCTACTGCTTTCCTCCTCTACTGTTCTTTGACCCACCAAGCCAGCCATCTCATAGAAGAAGGCTAACTGGTTGGTCAGGCATTTCTTCTTCATAAATGCGCACTGACTAATCCAAGCCATTTTCTTTACTTCAGATGTTTGGAAATGATGTCCAGGATTATTTGCTCCCTCACATTCCCTGGAATTGAGTTGAGGTTTCAAATGATGCAAATAAAAGAAAACAATTTTTTGAATAATCAGATTTTGACTTAAAAATCGACCTCCACAGGTTAGTATTGCTAGATTCAGAAAAAGAAATAAAATGAAATAAAATAAAATTAAATAATTGGGAGTGAAGATTAGAGTGCAAAGGAGGGTGTATAAAAGCTACAAAGTCAGTAAGAGAGGTCAAAAAATCAGGTTCTGAGATTCTTCTGCCAAGACCTTTGTCTTCCTTGGTCTTGAGTTGTCCAGGAACTAAACAACTAATGCCATTTGCTGGAAAAAGGAACTTGCTTCTCGACAATATTTTTAACCTACTAATCTTGATGAAGATGGCTGATTTGGAAAGAGTCTCAGCCTGAGGGAAAAGTAATTTTTATGCATTAACTTCTTGGAAAACAATAACACAAAAGGAAGTTTTTTACAGTGGAATATCAGTTTATTGTATGTACATCTTTATGTACTGGAATTCATGCAAGGCCATGGTAGTGCCATTGTTATGAGTCTTGTCAATGCTTTTAGCATTGCTCCCTGTCCAGTCTAGATGCTGTTCACAATACCTCTTTCTAGATACCAGATTTAAATACTCAAATATAAGAAGCTAGAATGTTTGTCTGCAGATAATCAGCTGTTTTATCCTGCTCCTTTCTTGCTCATATCCTCTCAAAAGAAAGCAACACTATTTTCTTGTTGGCCCAGGATGTAAATTCTGAACTTGTAAAGACCTTCCTCAGTTATGCCAAAGAATGGAGAGCTAGCAATTGATTAAGAATGAAAGTGAGAGCTCATAATTTATCAAAGAAAAAAATATATTGAATGGTGGTAAAAAGATAACCTAGATGGATATATAAGAAGGAAAAGAAAGAAATTAAATGAAACACCATACCATAAATTAGGGTTAATAAAGTTCAGATCTGCTGTAATCTGGCAGCTCACCCACTCAAAATAACAGAAGGTAAAAAGGCTGGAGTTACAACAGGGTGACTGTGATTCACCAAAGTGACTGCAGAAAAGGCAAACAGAAAGTCTCAGACATGGTGTTTCCAGTAGTGATAAAGAGTATTAATGTCATCACAAAAAGCATTGTTAAAGCCTAGCATTGTTTAGTCTAGCAAACACTGTGCTGTAAGTGTATTATGTCTTCTCTCTGTAAAACTATCAAGGCAGGAAAAACACTAGTACTATTGAAGCTAGAAGATAATGTTGGCATTAAACAAATGGGTTTAGTCATCCATGAGTAAGGCTGACAACATGAACAACATTTGTAAGTATCAGAAAGAGCAGTTCAAGTTCTGGAGACACCTCCCATTGCAAACAGTGAGGAGATAAAAATTTAAATAGCTTAATGATAGAGTGTGCTGAGTTTATAAGAGAGTATAATGCAGTAGCCTATGACAGTTCACACTGTGTCCCAAGAGCCTTCTTCTAATAAACATAGTGCTAAAATCACAAGAGGTGGGATTCAGTTGCCTAGCCATAGGTACCTAGTGCCTTTTGAGATACTTCAGGATATCATAGCTGGCCTTCAGCTACCACTCCTGAAGGGTGCAGGTCTCTCAAATCCTATGTCACATCTGATGAATGTCAGGTGGATGCTTCAGAGTCTCTGTGGTATCTCAAATGGCATTAAATGATTGTGTCTGAATCAAGCACTGAAAGTCAATTGAGGAGAAGTTAGCAAAGTTAAACTCAGATTTGCTTATCTCTGGTTTGTAGTGATAATGAAATATCATCAAATTACGCTGATATAGTGTGCTGTTGAATCAGCTCATTAGCTTCGATATGTGTTTAAGTCATGTTTTTCTTTTTTTTTTTTTGTGAACTCATTAAAAATGAAGGAGTTAAAATTATATGGAGCATGCAGCATAGTTTTTTGGGTTATGTAAATATATATGGCTGTTGAATATTAAACTATGCTGTACAGGAAAATACAGAAGTAGCCAACAGAAAATTCTATACCACACACATCTTTTTATCACTCTCAGGAGTCTATACTGTCCCCTTGCCTTCTGCAACGCTTTCTTCAGTAACTGATGTTCTCTCACATGTTAAATTGATGGGTAAACAGTGATGTTTCCAATCTTACTTAAAGGCATCAGCTTCCTGAGATGCCATTTTGTAATAGCATTTCAGTATAAGCCCATTTTAGATCTTTGGTTTTAGTATCAATGAATGTTTCTCCTAAATTAATAAAATACAGGATGTCTCCAATGCATATTGAATAAAATTAGTTTAATGTTATATTGATTTAGTGAGATTTAGAACAAGCTATGCATATGGAAATAGGATCAATTAGTTTTTATTGACTGCAACATACATGGAGAAAATTCTCCAAGAAGAGGTAGAGGTGCCCTTACAAGTGGGACTGGATGCTATTTAATCAAACCTTAGAGTTGATATTAGATAAAACTGGCACTCTATGAAAGTAAATCAGCATTCCATTCAAGTTGTCATGCTCCCCTTCTAAAGTAGACTTTTATCTTTTGCCTTCAGAAGAAAAGCATGGGATTTTTGCAACCAGGTGTTTCTGACCACATGCCAATATTATTAATATCAACACATTAATAATATTATTAGAAGATTATCCACTGTGCATAAAGACCTACATAGCATTTGCAATTTCATATGTTAATGAGCTTTGGGGATAAGATGGAGGTTGGACTAGATTTGTATCTCTACAATAGCATGCAGTGTCCTGACAGCGTACTACTGTTTCTCCATTATATGGGGTAAGATTTATACCAGACTACCAGCACACAAAGTTGATAGCATTATCTTTGGTTGTATTTTATAGGGGAATTTTTTGAATAGGAAGAAGTTGCTTGATACTAGATAAGGTTTTCTGTGAAAATTATGGAGCTGCAACTTGGGTATCCCAGTTGTAAGTAACACCTGGAAAAGGAGAAAGCATTTGAATGAGTGGAGTGGCAATGTCTTATGATAGCTCAAGAATGTGTATGAGATACAGGTGATTTACGCTCTAATATCAGATCTTTTGGTTTTGGAAGTGATTTAGTTTCAGTTCTGGCAATGCTTTGCTCTTGCTTCTATTAATTCTGTCTTTGGAGTTTCAGGGATGAGGCCATTGCAAAATTATGGGGTTTATGGCTCTGCTAATTCAATTCTACACTAGTGATTTAGAGATTTAAAGCACTAATGAAGCAAAGATATTTTAGATTTTCCATGGCACATCTAGATTCAGCCAACATTTTCACTCACTTTATGATGTGGATTTTCTCTGTCTTTGAAATCTATTTCATTTCCCTCCTCTTCCTGCTTTAAAATAAACCAACAAACCACATCATTGACTTTAGACCGATTTCCTCTGCAGATACATTTTTAGATTGACCAGTGTTACCCTATTTTTCCTTAACTGACAGCCTCATTAGTTTCCTTCTATAGTTAGATGGCCCTAATGTGTTTTGATGTTTTTACTTCTCCATGTGCAATATTTTTCCTTTTTTATAATAAACATTGAGGTATGCCTTAAGAGACAAAGGACGTAATTCAAATGCTTACCTTCTAGAACATATTATTCATTTAAATACGTTAATAAATAAAAATTCCCTTTCGAAAAATAAATAGATTCCCATGTGCACAGTCCACAGTTCACTATAGGCTAAATTGTGCACAGTGGTAGGAAAAGCCAATTTGGACCGGTATTTTGCAGATAGATTGAACCTATGATGTGATTACATTTAGGCTTAGTAGAAGACCATTGCCTGCATATGCAGGCTTAGGTTACAGCAGAGTTGTTGTTTCTTAGCCTAATCTTATGATTCGTATGTAATAAACAAGTATTCCCAAGGGGAGTGAAATGTCTTATGAACTGTCTCTAGAATCTCAGAATTGATACTATGTTGTTCTTCTGGTGTAAATGGATATAGACAGGTAATACAAGGCCAGGTGAATTGTATCAAGGAGGTATTTTTATTAATTTGGCATGCTTATAAAATGCTTCTAGTCTGGATGGCAATCAAAGCTCTGCGATTTGAACTGATGTCAAGCCCTTAGGACAACTTCTCGGTATTAACATGATGCTTTCAGAAAGCTAAAGAAATCTAGCAAGTATCACATGTTCAGTGAATTTTGCATACCTAAAACATTGTTTTGGTTCCCCAAGAGTAAATTTCAGGGGAGAATTAGGTGTTCATTTTTGCAAATATGAGTGGGTAAAATTCTCAGTTCTGATAAAGGATTATATATGGAAGTAAATTTTAACTGTATTTATCTTTAAATGTTGCAGGGAATAAGAGAAACTCTCTATATATGCTTATATTTAGGATTGACTATGTCTTAGGTACAGTTTTATTCCAAAGACTGAGATTCCTTGAAACAGGACTTTGTGATTTACTCTACTTAAGACCACATCAGCCAGAGATACTTTCCCAAATAACAATAGTGTGTTATGGGTAAGACAAGAGATACCTACAATTTTAGGCACTCCTGCTAACCTGAATGGCTTGTGTTTCTAGTAATGGTGAAGTTTTTATTCCATAGATGAAGAAGGAGCGGGAGAGAATTTGATAAATGTTTGAGTTTGTTCCAAGCAAATTGGGTGGCACGAAGTAAGGAATATACATGAAAGGTGGTGAAGAAGATGGATTTGCCAGGGCTAAGGAGTGTAGGAGGAGATGAAAGTAGAGATGTGGCTTTGAAAGAAAGCTTTGAAAGAAAGAGAGAGAAACATGGATGAGGGAGATTTGAGGAGACACGCTGAAAGAGAGGAGCTGCAGGGATCTGAGTTTCAAATTCAGCCGAGCTGGAAGGGTTGAGAGTGAGAATGTGGTATGGAAAATGGGAAATTAAGATGAGTCTTAACAGTGAGGATGACAATACAGTATGCAACTAGAGATGTAGAAAGTGGAGAAGCTCAGGATCTGGCTATAGAACTTCACAAGGGAAAATGATGGGGATTTCAGTAATAAAAAGGCTTGTGTCATGAAACAAGTAATAAGCAAAATAAATGCAACATTGTTCAAATTGGGTCATATTCTGTTGAGTTAAATGGGCTTTACTGAAGAGAGTTTACTTACTGAGGTGCACTACTAAGTGATCTTGAGGATTAAGGACATAATAAAAATATAGAAATCATAGGTATAACAGGATCTGTAGAAGGTGGAGAGGCAAACTTTTAAATTATGGCAGAGGAGGTTGCCTAAGAGGCTGAAAGGTAATTAGCTGGAGGAAATTGCCTGAGAGAAAATGCAATGAAAAGCTTCAGAATGCAAACTGAGAAATGTCACTGTTTTTTGTCAGTTCTGCCTCTCCTAAAGATTTATAAGAAACATTTATTGCACCAAGCAATTGCTACTATGCTAGTGGACTACAGATAGAGGAGCAGAAAGACTGGTGTTTAGAATACACGTAGTTGCCTCTTTAAAAAAATGGGTGATAATCCGCATTTTGAATTTTGTTTTAAAAATCGACTAAATCAATTTATATCTTCCATTAAAGCAGAAACAAGTTAAATCCTAATCTCATTTTATCAGTGCTCTAGGACGGTAGAAAAGAATTTTGATTTTTGCCTCCCTTTTATTTGAATGAATCAGCGTGAGTTTTGAGAAACCTTATATCTAGGCAGACAGGTCTGCATTTTTGTTTGTTTTACAAAGTATGTTTGTTTGTGGTAGGTATGTTCAAATAGGCATTATATTTGATTTAAATCACGACATTTCAGGAAATGATCTAGCATAAAGTCCATAGTTTCTGTTCTTTGCATTTTATAAATAGGAAATCACTGACTGTGATTTCTTGTGAAAACAATATATTGATTTCTTAAAAGTAGCTAGACAGTAAAGGTATTTAAAGTAATTGTGGCTGTTCACTATCTTTTGGGTTCTCAATAAATTTTTTTAGCCTTCTTGCACAGGTTTCATTTATATTGCTCTTTCTCAGTGTTAAAAAAATCCTGTCTGGGAAAAAGCTGATGACTTTGAGGACTTCACCACATTACCTTGCTTCCATAATTACACTGAGTTACATCAATTGATTTACTCCACTCTGAAACTCACTCAGCCTTATCACATGTATTTATCAGCACAGTTCTGTTTTAAAATGCTATTTGCTGTAGCAATTACAGACTTCATAATTTATGATATTATAATACAAGCTCTTTTTTGCCTGGAGCTCTAGAATTTATGTGTGTTTTTATTTACATAACATATTTATTACTTATGAAAGACACTTCAAGTGGTAATGCTGAAAAGCAACAACATGGAATGCATGCACAGAAGAGTGGTTTTAAGGAATGTGACATCTTCTTGGAGATTGTATTGTGAAGCTGGTGGTTCCAAGCAGCATCCAGAAATGATTCATTCCTTTCTTCTAACTCAGTCTTTTCCCATTTCAGAGAACTACTATATAAGTGGCATGTTTTCAGCATGCTGTCTTTGTGCATATTTAGCATTTGGATTTCTACTGATAACAGTATGACTATATGGCTCAATTGCTGTCCATCCATTCAGAAACACATATCCAAGTTTGGTATTGGTGAACAGACTCACTTTCTAAAAGTTTCATTTGATGCTTTATAAACATGCTAGGGCTGAGTACTGTGGAGCTGTAAATCTTGAAAATAATACCAATGAGTGTCAACTCATTGCTTAATGTCTCCATACTCCTGATTTGATTGTATATTTATGAGGAACAGTGCACCTTCTTAATCTTTCAGAGTTATGAGGCCCACAGTGTAATGTCTAGGTTCCATAAGCTGTTGATGTTCAATGAAATTTATCTTCCATTATCCAACTAGACCAATATTAACTACTAAAGAAGCAAAACAAATGTGCTGGTCTTGGTTTGAAGAAGTTAACTCCTATAAATGTGAAAGTCTGCAACTGACTTTAGTAAAACCATGCCCAGAAACCTAGCTGATTTCTGTAGACTTGCAGTGTAAGAGTCCTTCCAATATGTATGTGCAGTGCCAGGGAAAAGGGCAGAAACACTAAAATGAGTTATGGTTCTCAGGCTGAGCCTGTGCTTATAAGAGTAGTGGGTGGATCTCAGTGCAAAGAAAAGCTTGTCAGTACACAAGATTGTGGCTTCATTGGACACATCATCATAACAGAAATCTTACACTTTGTATCTTAAATTCCAATGGAATATCAAGAGTTCTCAAAATGTGATCAATAAGCCAGCCTTAAAATATGACATATTGAAATACAACACAGTGTTTTGCTTTTGAAAATGAATGGGATCAATACATTTTGTTTAGATGTCCACAATCATGGAATTGGTTAATCTTTAATTCTGAAAGGTAAGTGAAAGTGCCTGAAACATTTAATGTAATAATACATTCAGATGATCATTATAAATGCAGTGAACCTTATGCCCTAGAGATGCCAGGAACGTGTTTTTCATAGGTAATGCTTGTTGCTCTGGACCCAGTGTTTCTTCTACAGGTTGTACATCTGACATGACGCATTAATGACACTGGATTTTTTTTAGTATTGCTGATTGCATGGTATTCAAGCGTGATTTTTGCTTTGGTTCAGCAAGGTGGTATGTCATGAGCTTCCATACCCGTGCATGACTTGCAGATAAAGATCTAAACAGTAACTGAAGCTCAGAATGAAAGTGTTGGCATCATGTTTTGGTGCTTCTGGTGGTTCCTTGCTTACACTATAGCAGCTGGGGAGGGGGGCTCTGCTAGGAAGTTGATATTGCAAAAAAATAACATGTTTGACTTAAGCAGACTGCTTCAGGGGCAGTTTAACCACTTGGTGCAAATCAATGGAAGAGTTGTACAGTGTTTCACAGGAAGTTTTTGTTTCCTTTCCCTCCCCACCCCCAGTCAGTGTGATCACAGCTGTTAGGAGACCCTAGACCAACGCTGTCAGCATCTACTGATAAGTTATCACTATTAAACATGGACTTCTGTGCCAGGCAGTGATGCATGATAGGGTATGGTATATTAGTCATGCTACTCATGTCAGGGAGGGAGATGGTCCCACTTTGCAAACAAATTTGTCTCTGCTGTAAATGTTTATGAAACACTTTGTTACTGCTGTGATGTCCCAGCAAAGTATAACCTTAACAACACTTCCATTACCTTGTGAATAGTATATTTGTTTTGAAAAATGCTTTTTAAGTGAGTCAGAGCTTTTGGTGAATTTAGGTTAGAGTGAATATATTTTCCTGAGGAATCTATCACGAGAAAGAATCATGTTTCATTGTAATTACACAGTCATGCTTTATATATTTCACAGTACCCATGCCAAGATTTGAGAGCTTATTTGCTAATTGCAGATGAATATGCCACTTAATTAATTAGGTGCTACACACCCTCAATTGTATGTATCTATCATACTGATTAAATTTATAGTGATACATTTGTCTGGATACTTTATTGTCCATGGAGGGAGGTAAATCACACTGTTTATTTAAGGCATCTAATTTAGGTGGGATTTAGGACACCAGAAGTTAGGAACTTTTGTTTGCCATCTTAGGGGAAAGTAGCAGGTACCTTCAGAAGGCAATTCAAAGCATGTACATCTGGACAGATGTATGCACTCCTCCTTGTGAGCAGTAGTAATGAAATTAAAGAGCTTATCTTATGAAACAGGATGAGTACTAATAACTAGGCATTCTCATGGCTTGCCAGAGCCTTGGATTCAGTTCTTCCTCATCCTAGTCTTTTTATATGTCCATGGAGGCACCTAAGCTCCTCCTCTCTCTTTCTGCATCCAGCTTCTATTAGTCATGTGACTGTCCTCAGTCCTACAAGGTGACAGTCATCCATATCTTGAAAGTCTGATTCTTGCTTGCTGAAATTTGACTGTGATTTTGTACTCTCCCATATCGTTATCTGCATGCCATAGGAAAACATAAATAATTTTTGCTTTAAGAATTACTGTAACTGAAGCATAGAAATGATTTGGTGTGTGTATATATATGCACGTGCGTATTCAGCTAGGTATATGCTTAAATTCATGGTATAGGACATTGCAAATGCAAAGTGATGTACATAGTGTTACTGGTTTTGCAACAAGCCTTTTAAGAGTTAGCAATCTATGAAGGAAGCAGGCAGGATCTTAACCTTTTTTTGTATGAAATGTCTATGATCATAAAGATTTTTAAATTAAAATCTTTCTAAGATTTGGAGGGGAATCTTACAAACTATTCCCTTAAATAAAACTAAAACCAGGCAAACAATAAAAAGGGAAAGCATTGATATAAATTCTGTTACTGTAACTTTTAAAAGTTTACTAAGGATGCTTATCATGTGGTTGTCAGAATGTACTTGCTGCTCAATGACATACATAAATAAACAAATCATGTCAATACATTTGAGAGATCTGAATATAGTTAAATAATTGATTTACTAAATACATAATTTGATGGTTTTAATTAATAATATGCTGTAGTGTGGAACTCTGTCACAGTGACCCTAAGGTCAAGACCTGTGGTTTATGGACTATTAATTAGCCATTAAGTCATTCTCTCATCTGACCTGCAAATCTATCAGATTGATGGATAGCAGAGACCTTTATGTTCCTAATAGGTATTCTATTTAACTTTCAAAATTTTCAAGCAAAGTTTGATCATTGAGTAAAATGAAGTGAAGAGGGAGATTCACGATTTTCTTAAGGCTATTTCATCACCTTTCACTTGAAAGCAGATATTAACTTGAAGAATACCATTGCTGTCTTCACTGTTCTCCTAGGACTACCGACTGAATAGTGTAACTAGTACCTTAATTTCTTTTCTTTGAAAAGAGGAAATCAAAATGATTTTTACAGATCTTTTTAATGCGTAATATCAGGCATAAATTTTAATTGCACTTCATTTACTAAGTGGTGCATTACCTCATCCTTTGGTTTTAACAATGGATTTTCTATAAATCTTCATATGGTTAAACATGATAAACTGCTCAACATATCATGGAACATGGCAGTGCTTATTAGCACTTGAGAAGTTATCGATTGCTTATCTTGATTAATCTTTTATGGGTCTCTGTAGTATTAATTCCACAGAAAAGACTTTGGAAGTTCTGTAGCATTAGTCTCCTCATTCATACGTTTGCCTTCGATTACATGGATTTCTCTGACTGCTCTTGCTAGATTAATTATAACCTCTTTGTCACGAGATCTTGCTTTCAGTTTATCAAGAATTAAAATTTTAATGAAAAATGTATATTTAAAAGATTCTAAAGAAGAGTGGCATTAATGAGATGAGATGTTTCCTGCAATTTGGTGAAAGGAATGAATTCTTAGGCTTCTTGCATTAGGAGGAGAAGTATCAATTTTAGAGGTGCAGTTTATGATGTATGGGTTTTGCCAGATATTCAGCTGTTTCATTTTAGATACAGCCTGGGAAGTTTCCTTTCATGTTCTAACTTTATAACAAACAGTATCAGCTTTATCACAAAGAAGAGAAAGACTGCAGCTTGCTCACCTGGTTTATCTTTGGGAAGGTATGCAAAGACACAAGACCTGCCAGATAAATGCTGAGTGTGTCTTTGAGTGTAGGTTTCCCATATCCTAGAGAAGTACCTGCTCAGCTGTGGGCTATTTTAGAATCTCTTTCTTCTAATTTTGTAAGTGGAAATCTTGATATGTTTGTATGCTTTCCCTGGTGAAGAGTGGAAATAAATTCCATGCATCAAAATTTCATGTGTTTGGTTTTGGACAGTCCTAAAGACAAAAAGCATAACATACTCAGAATTCGCTTGTAGGTATAAGGACTTGGTAAACAGAGGTCACTCTAACAAAAATATCCTGACCACAAGTCTGAGGAACTTCTTTAAGCCACAACATCTGAGAAATTGAAATTCCAGTTTTAATTTGATAGAATGTCATTGTCTCATGGTCAACTACTGATGAATACTTGGGTGCTGTGTGGTGTGCTATCACCATCTTAGTGTGTTCTTGGTCTCAGTCTCTGCTCTTCCTCTACTGTCATTTTGCAATCACTCTAAATATGCATTTAATGAGCACTGGGATTCAGGAATGGAAGGAAGAGAAGGCTTTGTAGCCTCTCAGTGTCCAGCCTGGATTGCTGTTTGGTGGCATTATGGACTTTGCATTTGCTACCTTCTGTGCAAAGAAGTTAAAGAAATGTACACCTAGCCTATGTGTATATTGAAACCTTAGTGGATTGTACAGTTATGGAGGAATCCTAATCTGATGCTGTGAAACAAAAATAGGAGGATGTGGAAGTTTCCAGTGATGTACAGTGGGGTTGATCCCACTCCAATTCAGAAGAGTGGAAAAAATGTCAATGTCTGGAATGAACAGGGGGTCAAACTGGTGTTACTGCAACAGCACTTGTGATGATCTCACTTTCTTACAGATCTAAACCACCGGCAAGAGCAACAGAGCTCTGAAGTAAATAAACAAAAACCCCATAGCAATAAAAGGCTAGCTTTATTCTGATGTTAACATCATATTGAAGGAGTAATGAGTCATCTACCTTATTAATAATAAGCAGATTTTCAATACCAGCATATTTTATTGTCATCGATCCCTGTTGCATGTGTAGGAGCTGGAGTACAGCCAAAAGGAGAGGAGGAGTAGAATGGACCTTTGGTTTCATAGGTTAAAATAAATAAATAAAAAGATAGAAAGCAAACGAACTCAATTCCCGTTTCTACTTAAGCTGAAACAAAAACATCTTTTCGCCTTGAAAAGGCCAATATTTCACCTTGCATCAGGACTGTTCCTTTTTCTGTAACATGCTTTTATTCAGTCCTAGCCACTGAGAGCTCTGCCATCTTCACAGATGTGCTGTGAAGACCTTAACTAATCCTGGTAAAGGGCTTCACAGGGAAGATGCCATGAGAATGCAAATCATGGACAACATTGATGATTGACTGAGTATGTGTGGATGTCTGTAAAGGAATCTCTCATGTCTGCATTGTATTCCTAGGAATACTATTTATTACGTGTTAGTTCTGAAAGCTGTTGAATGTTAATTAAGTCATTTCATAGGCAGACCAAGTCATTCCTTCCAGATACACTGGACAAAGAAATGGACTTATAGTGACTTCCTGGCCCTAAGTGTTTTATCAATCAGGAGGACAAAGATTTCACTACACAAATTCTTTGGATTTCATGTAGTGTCAGAAAGGGCTTAAATGCAGATATTTTATTGATGGGAATGTGCAGGCCTCACAGATAGATAACAACCTGCTATGAAATTCTCAGCGAGTTGGCATAAAGTAGGATTTATACTTGGGCTGTAAACTAAATGGATACATTAACCAAAAGATCCCTATAGGGGAAAAGAAGTGGGCCATGACTCTAGTGTAGCCTCAGGGTCATGGCAGCAGCTGCAGAGCAATTGTTCTTTGTGTCATGCAAAATGTTCATCTTCTCTTGTTTCCACATGGGTCTGTCTGTACAGAGGAAGAAAGATTTTATTCTCTAATAGTACTGGGGAAGTTATTCCAGCCATTTTCAAAGGGTAAGCACACGATGTTTCTTATTAAGCTATACTGTCATTTAAAAAGAAATCAGTCTAACAGAATCCTTAAATTTGTTTAATTTTGTATTGGAAAAGTAGATCAGAGAAATGTCTTTCAAATGCAAGATGGCCATATTATCTCTCTAAATTAATCTCAGTGTCAAGATTATATGAGAGGGGTTGCATTTTCAAGTTGGCTTTCTGAACTTCCTAAGCAAATGTGATAAATAGGTAGCTGAAATGAAGAGCTGCAAATACTAGGCATGCCTGAATGAGCAAATGTGGAATTTGCACAGGGGAAAGTTTAGTTTAAAATTTAGTGAGTTAGTTTAAAATATTACTCATTTATCTCTACAATGTTCATGGGTTAAGAGCCTTCAGCCTTCTACTTTGATTTACACAAAAATATGCACATGCAACACCAGTGTGTTTCTGTGTTTCTTGAAGGTGCTACTCCTGTGCTGACAGCACTTGTGCTCTCTCACAGCCCTTTAACATCTGCATGCATATACCAGTTATCTTACACCTTATGGTGCAGGGTTTCTTTAAAATCAGTTAGGGAACTCGTGTGAAATACTTTGTAATTTTTGCAGTTTGAGGATGTTTGCAGTTAGATGGTTTCATTATGCTGCACTGTGTTTTGTTTTCCGTAATGAAAGGTGCTTTTACTCAAAAAAATAATCTTTGTAGGAAAGCTTTTTTTGCTCAGAATCATGTTACACAACATCAGAAATGAAATTGTTAAAAATTAATTTTCGCTTACAGTCTCTTCACTTAAAGGGTAACCCATAATTCTCATAATACTCACTTGAACTTAATGTTTTCCTGTCTTCTAATGGACAGTAATTGAGAGGGATCCATCATCTAAATTATACTCTAGTGCAGAGAATCACTTAGAAAAATGGTGCTATAAACTGGAATCTCCATGGCAAAAATCAATCCCTGCAAGCTGGTTAGCTTTAAGGAAAGATATTACCTATCTGCCAGGCATATCTGTAGCTTTATTATATTTATTTTAATTTGCATATGGACTTTAACTCCATCATTTTTCTAATATGAAGTAAGATGAAGTCTCCTCATGCTACAATTTTTTTCCGTTTCCACATACTTCCATGGAAGACTATGTCTTCTTCACTGACATAACTAGGTACAGTTTGCAAGATTTTAAGGATGGCCTTACGTTATTAATTAATAAACATGCTGAGGGTTTCAGGAAAGGTCCAAGAGGTGCTTCCTTATTCACATTGGGTCCATAACTTACTGAAGGTGACTGTCTTTTTAAAAGTTGTGGGAAAATCCTAGGAAGTAAGAACTCTATCGTTCTTCCCTGCTGCACAAGAGGATCTTCTCTGTCTCAAATTCTTCTGTCATAGCAGAACCTGGTCCCTTTCTGGTGGGAGATCACCAAAACCACTGTTGGAAAAGGCTGCAGGACATTTGGAGGAAGCCCGTAAGTCATAGGTTGTCAGATGAGTAAATTTTTGGAAAGGGATCTTTTTGTAGAAGCCCAGTCCTTATCCATCTCCTCCTGACTGCTTCCCAGGAACTTATACCAGGAATATATGGATATATATACCATATATATCTATACCTACCATACCCTACCGGCATGCCTATTCTTTAGTTCTAGTTTAAATAGGTAGGTAGGTAGGTGGGTGGGTGGGTGGGTAGATGGACGGATGGATGGATGGATGGATGGATGGATGGATGGATGGATGGATGAATGGATGGATGTCCATCTGCCACAAAGGGGTAATGCCCCAGAGCACTGCTTCCCCAAATCTAGCCTCCAAATACTCTTTTTCAGATATTTGGTGTGTTCATTCTGCTATCATCGCACGTCCAGTAGCTCCATTTCCCAAGTGGCTAAAGCAGAGACAGCAGCAATCAGTGGGACCTAGGGATATTTGCATGCCAAAGACATGTTCTTTGCATATTTTTGTGTTTCTTTTCTTGCCACTTACTATCAAACTGGGAACAGGACTAACCAGGAGCTCATGAGCACTGCACCATTATTGAGAAAGTTTAATACAAGGGCACTAGTGAGGACCTTGAGACTATCATATAAACCTGATCAAGTGTCTGTGGTCAAGTATTGTGTATGTTTTAATGAATGCAGTGCAAAACACTTCTTTCCTATTTTTTCAGTTTTGCAGCTGTAACTTTGAGATGTGGTGGAAAACATTTCTTTGAAATAATTCAGAAAATCAGTGAAAGACCCAGGGATAAATCCAGTTGTGAATCCCACCCCAGTAATTTAACTGGAAAAATACTTTTCTCTTCATAGTCTCTTGGAAACTCCAAGGGCCAGCAGGGCTAGGTGAAAACTTTAGCAATATGTACTGGATCCCATATTTGAAAATTATTAAGAAATTCATCAACAAAGACAGAAATGAGTTTCCTTTGACCAGCTCTGACCTTGAAATATCCTTCTCCCCTGATACCTCATTTTTCATTTTTAATAGCTGTGAGAAGCATCTTTCTGCAAGAAACAGTGGATGTTCCTTTTGCCAGTTTGTAAGCAAAACACAAAGCAATTTAAAAAGCTGTCAGCTACAATGAATTCTTCAGGTTAAAAAATACCCTTTGTTTTTCCAGTAACTACTAATGGTTTAAGGCACTTTCATAAAGATCTTCTGTACTTTGGGGAAAGAGCAAGTTTTATAGATCTTTATCGGAAAAAAATCCCAACAAATCTCCCAAGGTCCAGCAGCCTCGATACATGAAGGATTTCCTTCTTCCTTTATAGGAACCTTATTTTTGTCAATTCCTCAGATTTAGACGGAGACAGCCTGACAGTGTCTGGTGCTGTTCTTCTTGTCACTTATGTATGCCCCCTCACAGACTATGATATCACAACTAATTTATCAGGCTTGAGTGAGATCAGAGAAGGGCCAATGCCAGTGCTCTTTTCCCCTGATTCATCAGGTGACATTTTTTTGTTCTTAGTGTGGTCACAGAAGTGTATAAATAGGAACAGTGTTCAATAAGTGATCCTCAGGCCAAATTTAAAGGTTTCACTGAGATCAGGTGTATAAGATGGGCTGAGCATCTAAAGTAAGATTTGTCAAGCAGATAAACCAGGTGGCAATCGCTAAAATAATTCTTAAATAGAGAGGCTTTGTTTCAGGGCATGATAAGGGAATCTGTGCTAGCTTTTATAAAGAAATGTGAAAATAAATAAGCAGTGTTTTATTGCTTTACATTCTCTCATAGGGCTGGACCAATTTTTTTCATTTTCTTTAGTGAACTAAAGAAGGCAGCTCACTAACCACTGACTGGATCTGCTAGCAGAGTTACATGGCTGCAAAAAGAAAAGCCAAATAGTTCCAAAGTCAGGCAAGATATTACCCTGAATGGATTAATTAGGATGCTCTGGGTTTTGTTGTTAATACTACTCACATTACTATTTCTAAAGTACTGGGGAGCATAATCCCAAGGATAACTGTTGGTGCTTGAAGAAAATAGTCACGAAAGGAAGGCAAAGACGTTTTCAGCAAAGAAACTCTGCTGGTTTAAGTTGCATCTTCGTGTCCCCTTGCAAACATGAACAAGAAGCCAGGGAAGTGATTGAATTAATGCCCCTTTTGCAAAAGGCTGTTCATTGTATTGGAGTCCATCTTTTTTTCTCCAGGTGGGCCAGCTTGGCTGAATAAGCATTCAGCCTTTTCCAGGGGTGACCGGACTGTTCCATCATGACAGCAGTGCTTAGAACATTCCTTCTGTTTCAGACATTCACTGAAGTTTTACATTCCTCTGTGCCAGGAAAAGAAAATCAGTGGTTAAGGACTGAACTGTAGCTGCCTCCTTTGCAGAGCAAAGACTCTCAAGGCAGCAAGAGGAGCAAGGCTCTTTACAGCCTACAGCCGACAATCTGCAACTGACGGTGTCTGGGATAACACAAAGAAGTACGCTGCAGTTTTTTTCACTTTTCCAGTGTCAGCACGATGTACACTGAGGAGTTTGTATTGTTGAGAGCAAGAGCTAAGATGAGGCTCTACGAAGCACAATAATAATGCTCATAGTTTTGAATTAAAAGACACAGTTCCTCCTTAGAGAATGCAAAAATCTTTCGAGAAATATCTGACTGGCTCAGGCCACGGAGTCTGCATATTCACAGAGCAAACTGGTATTACCAGTGAGTTCCCAGGTGTTGATTCTGACTTCTGGACAAGCTTTTTGTTTTTACTTTGATAGCAATAGCATGGTGGTAGCTTAGTTGCAGCTGAGTTGTGCAAGAGGGAACCTGAATGTTATCCTGTGGCACAATGAATTGTGGATTAGAGGATGAGATGTCAAATCACCTAGCAATCTAGTTCTCAAAAGAAATCCCCTTTCTTCCTCTAGCTTGATTATGTGCTTTTTTACTTTCTTCCTCTGCATCTCATTTCTTTGTTGCAGCCTCTACAAAAAACTTTCCTTGCCTATCTTCCCAGCTTTTTTATTCTTCAAAGCACTCATTATTTCCCTCTTCAAAAATTCAGGCTTTGCCTTCAACCTTTTTCATACCTCTGTCAGTACCATTCTATGTGCTCTTGCTTATGATTTCTCCATTTTCCTTTGATGCTTACCAAGTCCATTTCCCCACATGTCCGTATTTTTTAAAACTCTTCTCTGATATGGAGAATTCTGGTCTGTATCTCTCTATTCCTTATTTATTATCTATTTCTGATGTGCACCTTTCAGGGAACTAGCTCACAAGCCTAAAGTAGAAGGCTACAGATGCTTGTCAGTGTTCATGTTAGCATAAGAAATAATTAGGTAGACTGGGGAATAAAAAAGGGTCTTGGCCAGTTAAAGCCTTTGATTGTACATTATGTTGCTTCTTCCTTTCACTCCATGCTCGGTTTGCACGCAGTCTCAGATGCAGAGCTCTTTAGGCAATCTAATTAAAATATTTGTACAGCACCTTACCCCAAATACAGTGTGGCGGCTATGGTCAGCCTGGCCGATCAGCAGCTGTCTGTGTGCCTCCAGCATATGGAGGTTCTGTTCCTTTCCCCACTAAGTCAAATCGAGCTAGTCTGTGTTTAGTGATTTAAATCAAAGTGGAATTTGGCCCAAATTTTAGTAAAACATTCTTCCTAAAGTATTGCAGTGAAGTCAATACTCTTGTTGTTTCCTACTGTGTATTTATTTGCATGTTAATGGCAGATTATTGTCTTTTCCAGTATACTTCCCCAGAGAGTCTATGCATGTTTTTATTGATTAGTTCCTCTTCATTTAACATTTAAATGGATATATTCAGATTGGTGCAAAATTATAATAGTGTGTTTGCTCAAGGCATTTAACTGTGGTATTAGCAGAATCATCCAAGTCTGTTGATTATGCATGCTTTGTACAAAAGAGTTTAAGGGCTGTAGTGTAGACCTGCAATTAGGTCTGAGTTACACAAGCAAATGAATCCTGAGCCAAAAGCACCCATTTTCTCATTTATCTGCCTCAAATGTTAGTGAAGGTGAAGTATGAAAGCAGAAAGTACACATTAAAGTAAGAAAATAAATCTGACTTTATAGCCTTCAAAAAATTTCTGAATCTTTTTTCTGTTTATATAAATGTTATCTACTGATCCTATACATTACCTAAGTTATTTCCTTTTGTTGTAGAAACTTTGGAGATGAAGCTTTTCAAAAACAAGGTTTTATTAAGAGAGAGTGAATACACTTGCTGCATGCAGTAGCGAAAATTCTGGCCATGTGACCATGCACTGTAAGGACTAGTTTGCAGCTCCAAGAGTATGGGCTGCAGTCCCACCAAATTACATAAAACTCATCTGGCCTCCTCAGTATCTAAGTAGAAGAAGCATAAAAGCTGAGGTTTCAGAAAATAACACCTTATTTCTCAAATGTGGATGTTTTGGGGGCTTTTATGGTTGCTTCTTTATTTTTGTGTGTGTGTGTGGGAAGGTGGGGCACGTAAGGAGCATTTATGGGATCTACTGGCCCTGCAAACTGGCTTTCTTCATTGTTTCTACAGGGCTGGCAGAAAGAAGATTCTCTGTTTTTTCTGAGTGGCCTGGAGATGTGGTTATCTTTGCCTTGTTCCTTCTGAGTTAATCTTGCTTCTAGCCAGTGCTGTTCCATAGTCTCAGTGTGGCACTGGATGCCTGCTAGCAGATTCCAGCTGACAGTTGTAACCTGTTGAAAACACAAGTGACACAATGAACATTTTCACAACAGACAAACACAGCTATTCTGGCTGAATTCAACTTCGTTAATTAGAATCGTAGCATCATTTAGAGTGAAAGAGACATTTAAGATCCCAGAGCCCAACCATAACACACCTGCCATGGTCTTTTTTTCTACATTTATCTTTCTTTCCTGTGCTAAGGTGCAATAAATATAACTATTCTGCTCAACATCTTCTCAGTTTTGCTTAGAAGGTCCTTTCAGGCTGAGCAGAGAGTCTTGCTTGAAAGGCATCCTGGTACCTGAAAGAGAAGGTGCTACCTCTATCAGTAATATTCTGTTGGTGTTTCTTACCTCACAGTGTGTTTTGCCATTAATTTTTAAGCAGATTGCGTATCTGAAAATAGAAGGGCATGAATAATCCTAAAGTAATGACAGAATAAGCTTTTTTGTGGATAATGGGTGGAAAATACAGTTCACCTGATACGGAGGAGTTAAATGGTAAACTCCAAGTGATCTCTGGGTGGGGTGGATACCCTGTGTATGAATAGCCTACACAGGTAACTGTCTGCCTCTCAGGGGAAAATGGAGATTTTCACCCAATTCTGTGGGATCGGTGGAACTTACACTAGGGAAGTTTTGTACAAAGAAAACCACTTTAGGTTTCAGATATATGGCATTAAGAGATGTTTCCTAAAACTGGCATATTCTGTGAATGTCTGATCAAATGTTCTTTAAGAGCAACACTTTAATGCACTGTGATTATTTCAGTTGTATTTGTTAGGACACTTAAACGACTGAATGTCAGTCCTTCTTTGGTGGCTGTAAGGATGTATCCAGAGTCCCTTCCTGGGCTGGGCTCTTCAGGAACCTGCAGCAGGAGGAAGGTGAGGGCTCTCAGCTGATGTTCCACAGAGCCTTGTGTCAGGGAAAGAAGTAAACACAGGGCTGGAGTCCTTGTGGCAGATATCTGTTATTCAAGAAGTCATTATAGATCTTTTTACTTTATGCATTTTAGACAAGTCTGTTAAAGTTGGTTTAAAACAACTGGACAGGATCTGTAATGTGGCTAAAGTCTAGAGAACTGGAGCACTGAAATCATGCTGTAGCTGGTTACTGTGGCACAAAATCAGACGTTGCTTACAGAATCTGAAATTATGTAAGGATTTGTTAAAGATAGAGTTTTTGCCTTGAACTCTGCATTTCCTGGCTTTGTCAGCTTAAAAGAAGCCTTAATGTTATTTTAATGTAGTTTGGTGTGTGGATTGCTTCAAAGTAGGTTATATATTGATTGCTCAAACCTCAAAGCTCTGGAGGTAAATCTCTACTGAGAAGTGTCAGAACTTCACTTAATACGTGTATTGATAGGCATAAGATGTCACTATGGTGCTTACTACATTTGTGTTGAAATTTTAATGCCCGTAGTGTTTATCCTTTCTAGACTATGGCAAGATAATCAAAGAACCTTCTCTGGTATATAAATCACTGCACACTGCTGAAAATTGTAGACAAGGTAGATCAAGGTTTCCGATCAATTCAGTCTTCCATCATTCTTTCCAGCAGCACAGAAAATATAGTCCATGTTGTACTTGCAGTTTGATAGCAAGGAGATGTTTAACATCAAGGTTGGAGATTGACTGTGACAAGTTATATTGTGGAGAATGTGAAATGGTGTTTAGACTGAAATATTAATTTCTAGATTGATGTAGAACTCCATAATTGAGGCCATATATCAGTGCTAAAATCAATTTGATTATGCATCATCAACGTTCAAAAACTAGTCGACAGTTTCAAAATCTGGAAATTAATGAAAGGGGGTGAATCTGGCTTTGCACAATATATTATCTCTCAAATTTTGGTAATGTTCAATATGATAGAAAAAAAGATTTTTCTCTTCTTCATTTTAACAGACTGTTTCTCATCTCTTGAAGACTTATGAAGTGTTTTGTTAAAAGATCTGTATCTGATCAGTAAAGGAAGTGGTTTATTTGTAATGAACACCTTATTGCATGGTTCAGTCTCTTTTGCTATTTGTGAGTTATCTGCATATAGTTTTTGACCTTCAACATTTGTTCATTATATGTAAAGATTGATTTGAATACATTCCAGCCTAATTCCTAAGGCTGCACTTACCTTGAAATCAGAGTTTATCAGTATCTGCTGTTTATTCTGCATGATTGGTCACCAAGGGCATGTGGTATTTCTTCCCCCCTCTACTTAGTTCTGTGCTGAAAACCACAGAAAGCTTTTAAGCTGGAGCTATTTCTGCTTAGGAATTTAGATCCACAGTTGCTAATGAAGCACAGAACAATCATTGTACAGTTGAAAGCTTCTCCACTATCAATACCTGGAAGGAAAAGTGTATTTAAAAAAAAAAAATAAACAGTTTTCACAGAATAATTTCTTCTGTATTTGCCAGTGGAGGGCTTCATTGGTAAAGCTGTCCCACATTTAGGGTTTAAATTGGCTCACACCAGCTTTTGCTCGGAAAGTAGATAGGAAGTATGTAGCTGGTCAGAACTACATTTCCCAAAATACAGTTCATCTAGAAAAATAAATAAATAGAAAACTTCTGCTGGTGAGAGCTGCAGAGTGGAATGCTTGGGAGTTGTAACATTTGCTGGCAAAGCAGCACCGTAAAAATGCAAGTATATATAGTGTTTTATCAAGTGTAATTGCTTTGGGTTATCCTGTGAAAGACTTCAGGCCAAGTAATCTCTATATGAAATCAATGGGACAAAAAAATCATGCCTTCAGAGATTTTGAGGATTCAGTTCCCTTCATGGTGGCTCTCCAAAACTGATGGAGTGAAATAGTTGACTGCCCAGGGTGGACAAGAAGGAAAATGCATTGTGGTTTTGACATGATACATGTTGGACAGATTAGAAAATACTCTGCTAATTAGGGGAATTCCAGGTATGTACAGGAAGCATATTTCAATAACCCACGATTATGCTGGGTTTAATTTAAAGCTATTTGTTTGGCTGCCAAAGTGTTTCATGGTGTGATGCCAACTGTAATGTATTCAGAACACAAGCTAAAAAAAACCCCTCCAAACTTTGATGCTTGATGAGTTCATAGGATGGGAACACAAAGACAAAGAACCTTGAAAACCTCAACATGAATAATTAAGGTAAATAGACAGGCTGCTCTGTTATTGTGATTAAAACACAAGGAACTTTTGGACATTACATAGCTATCTAGAAATTCAAAACTTCTTAGAACAAAAGCATGTACTGTAGTATCTCTATGATCTAACTATTACACTATACAATTTATTATGAGCTGACTTACTCGCCCCTCCTTTGTGGAAGTAGCGTGCTGCCACTCCAGCCTTATTTTCAGCCTCAGAAAATTACTGATATCCTTTGAAAATATATTGGAATAAAAGTCACTGGAGAGTTAAAGTTTTTAAGAGAATCTTTAATAGTTTATAGAGACGGGGCAAATAATATAACAAATTATATTTTTGAATATATTTCATGCACTCAGGAGTATATAACAAAGTTTTGTAAGTACCATAAACTATAAATTCACGCTTGAAGTGATAACTGTAGCTATGCCAGAGTATCCAAAACTCTCACAGAGGAGTGAGATTTTAAGTAGTTGAGAGAAAAAAGAAAAGGGGGAAAAATAAGAGGAGTAATACAATAAGCTGCATTGTTCCTGGATGCTGAAAGAACAGTATGTACAATAAGCCACGTTCCTGTGACTCTCAGCAACAGAGCTGGTGTTTCTTTAAAGAGGTGATGGGTAAGGACTGGCCAGAGCGCAAGCCCAGGCACTGCTGTTTCAAGTCCTGGTTTTGAGCACTAAAACCAGCCTTGGGCAAAAGCACAGGCCTGGCTGTGATCACTATCACTGCCTGCTGAGAACCTTCCAGGTTGGATGCACCTGCACCCATTTTCTGCTGCTGCTGCCCCTCTCTGATGGGTGCATGGGGAACAGTGGCAGCTTGGAAAGCCCAAGAGCAAGGTGTACAGGCACAACAGGATTGTGGAAAATCAGTGAATTCCCCCATACTTTGGTTCTGGAGGCTGGGATAGAGATGATTTCCAGGTTTGCATGTGTCAGGGCTTCTTCTCCTGACCTTTCCCAGGGCTGGCTGAAATAGCCTTGGCCCCGGGATGGGAGCAATCCCATCATCAGCCGGTGCGGCACTCCAGGCGTATGCCAGAAATAAGAGAGTGCAACAGCATCTGCACCCCGGCTCTCCCCCTGGGCCCAGCATAATGAGTATGGCCAGAGTGGGAAGGAGGGTGTGGTGTCAGCCAGCTGCCGAATTAATTAATTGGGAGCTGAAAATACATGGATTGACTCAAGGGCTGCTTTGGGGTGTGTGCTGGGGAATGGATTTGACACTGACCAGAGCCAAGAAGCCACAGGCTGGGCTGATAGCAGCTGGTATGCCCTTCTGAGATGACCTTCTGAGATACTGCTGAGGGCCTGGCTCCCAAAATAGTTTTAATAGGTTGCAATTTTTGGTTGTTGTTAATTGCTTTGTTTATAATCCAGATCTGCAGGGCTGCTTTGTTTTAATGAATCCATTGCCAAACTGCATCTCAGACATTAGTCTGATGTCCTTTTTCATTGCCTCAGTCCAGGATATGGTGTGAAAATGTAAGTCACTATTTCCCTTTTCCAGCGAAGGAGCAGCAGGATCTATGGAGAGCAGGACTGTATAATAAAAGCAATATTGGGATTAAAAGAGAGCAGAGGAGTCTGCAGCACAGTGTCTCCCTCCTATCTCCATCATAAACTTTTTGTTTAGTCTTAGTGAAATCCTTTGAGCTCTGTATAGCTCCTTTTCCCCAGTTGTGTAAAGGCTGATCTCTGGGATTACAAAACACAGAGGTATGATGAGGCATGTTCTCCTTGCGTCAGGCTCTCTAAGAGAAGGTGCTATGGGAAATGAATGAGTTCGTTTTTATTTTATTGTGTCATTCATCACCTAGCATTGGAAAAACTCTGCTGCTGCAGTTTTGGCCTCTGCAGAGGTTGAATCTCTGGCACAGGGATGAAACAAATTCCTAGATAGATGAATAATCTCACTGAGATAGCGCTCACCGTAGCTAGAGTGCGTGTTTGTTGTTTTGACCTTGAGGGTTGTGCTGGTTCACCCACACAGCCGCGGACTGAAGTGGGCTCTCCCGCTGCATGAGTGGGGTCATTTACATAGCAGCAACTTCAAAGACGTGAGCAGAGGAGCATGGATAGGGATATATAATCTGCTTATTCTGCTACTGAGTACTAGGGATATTGTGTTTGCTCTCCCTTTTAAATACTTGGGTTTCGATCTGGTGTGCATCTGGAGGCAATGTGTCAGATGGGAGTACTGACTCTTTTCTGGCCAGGGCTGCAAGGACAAGTAGCACCCTTCATCCACTGGCTCTGCTCCTTCCTGAAGGACTAACGAAGGCAAGACCCAGGCCTTTAGCTCTCCCCCTAAAGACGGATGATTGACATCAGGAAGCTCCTAAAAATTCTCCAAAACTAGAAAGTCACCAGTTCCTGCTGCCCACCTTTTTCCTCTTGTGGAGATCGCCCTCCTTGGATGAAGGCTGGTAAAGATTCCTGTGTACCAGCTTCTCGGCAGCTGCTTCTAGAGGTCAGGTGCTTTGTATCACTGACTCCAGCTGAAAGGGATGTGCCAGGGTGTAAACAGTGGCATCCACTTGTCTATAGCCATTATGGTCTGTCAATGGCAGAGGAACCCTGTGGGCAGCTTGGACTGTGCAAGTGCCTGTATCTGAGATTCAGAATCTGTGGAGGAATCCCAAGCACACAAAAAATCTCCCTTGTCCAGGATAATGGGGTGGACGGTGAAAGGGAGAAGTGATGTGATAACCCAGATAAAGCCAGAAGACAGACAATGAGAAGCCTGTGTAAATTAGGGCATGAGAACAAATTTAGTACCTCTGCTTTAAAAAAAAACTACTTCTTTTTAGAGAACAAGAGCAGCAGTGATTGGAATAGTGGAAATTGTGCCAAAGTTGACAAACACGGAAAATTACTCGATCCTTTTATTTGTTCCTGAACCCTGATGGTATTTCAGTTTCTATGGAAATGCTGTCTTAGGGATGAAACCCTTCTCATCACAGAGAGTCACCCAAGGTGGGCTTGGGAGGAGGAGAGGAGAGGTGAGTGATGGGGATCCTGAGGCCAAATTCTTCTGTGAGCTGCAACAAGGCTGTAGATTGGCTGGAGAGGACCTGGCAGTCAGGTCTGTAATCTGCCCGACGACAGAGCTCATCCTTGGGTGGGTGGAGATGGTTGAGGGTCGCAGGCAGCTGTTGCTACAGTTCCAGCCACTGACTCTGAACATCTGGGGAGCTGCCAGAAGCACGTGCTGCTGGGGCTCTTGACTCTGAAGTTGTAGCACTTAACTTCCTAGAACATTGTGCGTGTTTGTGTACCTGCAATAGCCATTTATAAATCATTTATAATCCTGACGTGCTCCTCAGCCTGGAGATGAAAAGGGAATTTCAATCCGAGATGGGGTTTGCCACGATGTTGCAATAATTGTTCTTTTCTGTGCATCATTTCTATAAGGCTCTGTCAATCAAAAAGTTCAATGTCTTCATTATTCTGTAGGCGCATGTCATGCTTGAGGGGAACACTAGCAGGCTCAGTGTTGGGACTTGCCCAGAAACAGCAACAGAGGTAGCTCCACTGAGAATCAACAGAAGCTTATCTGTACTACAGGTCTTTTCTGGAACGTCAAAGTAACATCTTAAGTTCAGAAGCCCTTAATGAACACACCAGACCAAATTCTGCTTCAGAATATGCATGTGCGGCTCCCATTGAAGTAAATGGGCACTCTGCCTGCATCTGAGATAAAGATCTGGCTTGTAGCAAAGCTTAAAGAGATATACATTGGGTTTTAATGGACTGTTGCCTACAACAGAATTTATTTTTAAGCTCTTTTCAGTTATTTCTAGTGTTGCAATAGGTAAACTTCACTTGTTTTGGAGCTATATCTTCTGCATACTGGTTTAATAAGGTATAGAAATAGAAATAAAGCAATCTAACCAGATAGTTTATTGTGGTTTCTTTAAGGCAATGTCAAGATATTTTACAAGCTTGCAAAATTACATTTATTACACTCCAATCATCTGGCAGACCATAAACACTCCTGAATATTTCTGTTGGAGGAATGGCATTTTTTTTTTTTAAACCTAGATAGGGAATATGAGTTTGTTTGAAGAATGAGTGAATTTACCGAACATCTTTTCATTTTCCTTTAATTTGGCCTGTTTGGCCTTTAAGAGCTGTGCCTCCGACATCTGTTTTTTCTTTGCTGACACCATTCAGGGAAGTAATCAAGGAGAAGTCTGCCATTGCTTTGCACTCCACTAAAGTGTGTGCATGTTTGTGTATGTGTGTGTTTGGAAATTGCAAACCTTTCCCAAGGAGGAAAATGGTGAGATGAAAGAAAGAAATGATGGAACAGGATTAACAAGGTAACAAATAAAATGAATTCCAAAGGTAATAAGTCAAAATAACGGAAGGTAAGAAAAGTAAAAAACCCACAAAAATAGAAATGTTATATTAAGGAAATATTCATTAAGAAGGAATATTAATCTTAGAGGTATGATTCTATTTCATCTTACAAAACCTAAACGCAGGATGTTTTGGGACATCATACTTGTGTTGGAAGTGTGACATAGGAAGTGTGACAAAGCAGAAAGTGAGCAAGGAGCCCAGCCACCAGTCCTATGGTGCTTCATCCTTCCTGTAACACTTTTCCTTCAGAGGATGCAAACCTTTGTCCTACAGCAGAGGATTGGTACTTTGGACCCAGGATCAATGTCCAGGGGTCCTGGACACCACTGAAATGTGCCACTTGTTTACCGTGCCTGCAACTCATAAGGAAATGTACTGTACAAATATGAACAATCACATATGCTAAATTGATGGAGCTAATGCAGCCTTTCGTATACTTACATTTGGAGCAGCTTGTGGCACAAGAAAATAACCAATGAGCTCCTTACTAAAAGGGAACTCATAGTGGGAATGTCAAGACTTCTCAAAGATTTTCTCAAATTCAGATTTTAAGGCTTTGAACTGTGAGCAGGTTTAATGCCACTGTTGGTCTGTGAGCATGCCAACTGTGTATGGGGTATTTCTTCAGGATTGGGGTTTTGTGTATATAGAATGTGCCAGTTCTATACAATATAACTATATGATAAGCCAAAAAAAACCAAAAGGGAGAGAAATCTCAACTCAGATACACACATTTATTATTTTTGAGCTTTATAATTTATAAATGCATCATGCCTATTACTTTGACTTGTTGGAAATACTGCTTCTCTAATCAGTAAGGTTATAAATCCTGATCTACAGCAACAAGGCAATATATGTGTAAAACCTCTAGGGTAGGCCAAGACAGAGGCATTTTAGTTCTCGTTGTCTGGGTATGCTTGGGGAATGCAAGTGGACAATATTCCAGAAAAGGCTGTGCCAATCACATATAACTGGGCTAATGTGGAGCCAGTGATGAGAAAGAAGTAGTTCCACCAACATCAGAATTTATAACGTTTAATTTAATTTTTTATCTTGTACAATGAACAGCAATCCCATCTCTCAGCTCGTACAAACAAAACTGGAGCTTTTTCTTCAGTGCAGTATTTGAAGTATCTCCCTTCTTTTGGCTTTTCTACTAACGTGATTGTGCTGTGTCCTTTCTTGTAGAGGAGTAAAAGATATATTCAAGTACCTGTCCTCAGTTTGATTGCCCATTTCATGAAGGCATTTATAGACTTTACTGCTCCTTCTTCAGGTAAGAATTAAAATTTCCAGCAGCTTAAGTAGTAATTAGGAACTGGATAAACACTGTTTCCTTAATACACCAAAGTATGGGAAAAGATGAAGAAAAACCCAAACCACAGCAACTCAAACTTTGATGAGCTGAAAAAGATGTGAGGGAAAAAGCTTTCAAAAAATGTCAGAAAAGGGAAAGATGCTTCACATGCTGGGCTTAAAACTTCAAATTCTGTAGGGGAAATAAACATACCTGCAAAAGTGCTGAGAAATAGTACCAGTGAATGCCGTAAAAAAAGAAGTGAATGGTATACATGTTGGAGCCTACATGACACTATTTTCAGGAGTCTGAGTATGTACACTCAAATAAAAAGAACCCCAAATCACATACTATTTGGGTAACTTTGCTGGGCAGTATACGTAATACTTTCATGGTGAAAAGGTGGTGTATCAAACACACTGTTATATTGAGAGCACCTCCTACCTATTTTGTGATCATATGGTGAGCTGCGATTGCAGAAGCAAGAGGAGATAGTAGGTCTGTATTTTTTACTCCAGGGTTGAGACTTTTTTTTGCAAGCTTTTATGGAATTAACAAGCACAGTTTGGTTCTCAGAAACATAATTGTAGCAAGTGGAAGTCTTTCAAAATATTTATAGCATAACTTAAATACACTGAAAACAGGTAAGGGAAAAAGTGCAAGTAAAGGACCTGAGCAGAACAGCTTTCCTTATAAAAGTATAATCATAGAATCACAGAATAGTTAGGGTTGGAAAGGACCTTAAGATCACCAAGTTCCAACCCCCCTGCCATGGGCAGGGACACCTCACACTAAACCATGCCACCCAAGGCCTCATCCAACCTGGCCTTGAACACCACCAGGGATGGAGCATTCACAACTTCCTTGGGCAACCCATTCCAGTGCCTCACCACCCTCACAGTAAAGAATTTCTTCCTTAGATCCAATCTAAACTTCCCCTGTTTAAGTTTGAACCCGTTACCCCTTGTCCTGTCACTACAGTCCCTGATGAAGAGTCCATCCCCAGCATCCTCGTAGGCCCCCTTCAGATACTGGAAGGCTGCTATGAGGTTTCTATTAGAAATATGGTTATCAATCATTAATAAATCTCCGGGAAACAGAGTTATACAGTGAACCTAACACACAACTAAAGCTTAAGAAGGTGCCCAGGCTATTTAACAGATTAGCAAATGTGAGCAAAGAAAGATTTTTGCAAGGTGTTAGCATATTCCAGTACAAGACACAGAGAGGAAGAAAAGACAAACATTGGAAAAAATCCCTTGTCATTCAATCTCACTGGCTTGTCCCTGGCTCTGATGGGTTTTTGAGAGTGATATGGGGTTTCAGTTACGGGAAGTTCTGTTCCACTGATTTTGCTGTTAATGTTTCAAATACAGTCAGCACAAGTTCTTGCAAGGACCCTGAGTCCTAAGCCAAGTGTTGTTACCTGCTTGATGGCTTAATATTCTTGGGTCTGGGACTTCTGCCAGGTGAACATATGAGTGAAGTGGGGACGAGGATATTTGTTATTCATCTGTGCAGAAAATATTTCCATCAGAGCTTCACAAACTGAAAGCAAAATTGAAAGAAAAGGAGATACTAAGGAGATAGAGAGCGTAAATGAACTAGTCAAGAGGATTTTAAGAGAGGTTATGTTGACTAATTTTTTTCCAGTTCTTCAAGGTCTGTGATACCTGAAAACGTTCGGAATTGTTTTGTTTTGCTTTGTTTTGGTTTGGTTTTTTAATTTCTAAAAAAGCACTCTCTAAAGGTGTGGGATTCAGCCTGGCCTGTGCACTCCTGGTCTTAGCTGGGTAAATTGCAGCTCTAGGGAACACCAGCCAGGAGACACCCAAGTTGTTGCCCACCATATTCTGCTGATGTCTACCAGTTCCAAACTTCATAAGCTTTCCTTCCAGGTTATCTCTGCCTCTGTTCTGCTCATGAGAGGCTCAACCAGGGAGGCTCTGGAAGTTTCAGCATCTATAAATAATAGACGCACAGAGAGGCAGGGGTGATGCTTGAATACAGCATCAAGGAATTATCAAAGAAGAATGGGTTTAGCGTCAAGAATATATACCAGCCCTAGTTTCCTCAGTTTGGAGGTTAAAAGCAGCAGGGCAAAATGCAAGTCTTCACCCAGGCTTTTTTAATAGATCTGGAGTGGCGCGCAAGCCTGTTTTCCTATCTACTGTGTTTTTTCTTGCTGTCTCATTCTGCTTAATTGGGTAACTCTTGTTTCTTTGAAAGCACTTTGATTCACCATATGAACACTGGAAGTATAATAAAATCAGGCTGTTTAAGAGTGTGTCTGGAAATGGTGATAAACAGTCCGTTCTCTGCTCTGCGGTTCATTACATCTGTGGATCACAGTGAGTTCCCAACCACTGCTGGAGGCCAGCTGGATACAGTGGTGTTATGGAGGTGTTGATTATTCATTTTTTTTTCCCTTGGGACATTCAAGAAGTTTAATAAACTAAAGGCATTGTGCAACGTGCAATCAGTAAGTAGAGAAACAGTCTCATGGCAGAAAGGACCAGTCTTTCTCCTGCATCAGCTTCAGGTGACCTCCCAGTACAGGCAGCGTGAAGTGGGAGAGGAAAGAGAGTGATTCTGTGATCAGAAGAGTTTTGCTGTGCTCAGGACATTAACCAAAGCAGAGCTGATAAATTTGTAAGAAAAATGAGAGATGGAAGCCAGCACCTGAAAGTTCATTTATGCTGAATTGTAACCCCATGTAATTGGTGAGAGGAGTGAGGGAGGGATTCAGGTAAAGAGCAATGGGATTATTTTTGATCACAGCTGTGTTTGGATATGTACTAACATCTGCCCCACTAGTAAATAGCATAGCAATGCCGTACCAGCAGACTAAAAATAATAGCTGTTAATAGAGTTAGAAGTGCCAAAAAGATATGGACAAGACATTTTGATGGCATATGTTTTCAACTCTACTTCTGTTTTTTCCAGTCCTAAGTTTAACCCTTCTCACATCAGACCTTGATAGAACACAGGGGTTGTTATTTACCCTAATATTGCCAGGTAAAATATTATGTTAATTTGGGGGGGGCGGGGGAGAAAGGACAAACAACAAGACATTATGCTGGGAATAGCATTAAAGTGGCTGGCCTGTGGCCAGGGTCCATCAGCCCCTAGAGTTGTGTGGCTGGCAACGGCTGGGCCATATGCTTTTCACCAGGCTGAAAGGACCAGCACTGGAGAGTGAGAAGTGTCTCCCCAGGCAAAATAGGTGTAATGCCTCTTTGGTGAGCGTGCAAAAGTAGTGTAAGCCCATTAGGATTCACTTTGGAAACATGTGGCCAAATCTCAGGGTCAGCTGTTGCGTGCTGCGTATCTAACACTGCCAGGGCCCTTTAAAAATCTCAGCCTTCGTATCTAAATTAACAAACAATTCATTCACATTTTGCTATTTAGAGAAAAAGTGCAGAGTGGACTTGGTTATTTGATACTGATTATTTAGCAGGTATAAAAGCATATTCAAGTCCCTAATCTCCTTTCTGAGCAGGCAGGCATGCTCATGTTCGAATAGTTGCATAACTTGCCCATCTCTAGTTGACAAACCCTTATAACTTTGTTTTCAGATCTAATGCAACCCCACCCCTGGACAAGCTGTGTGCATAGCTGGCCCGTAGTCGATCTTGCTGTTAACCTTGTCCTCTTTTCTCTGCTACTCCTGCAGTTTGTTGTCTGCTTTTCATATGTGCTTAAAATACCAACTGTTGAGGAAAGCACTGCTCCAACACTTATGCAGTGCCTGGTACTTTGAGTGGTCAGACTGGTGTTCAGGGCTTTTGGGAAAACAAGTGAATGAAAAAGATTCAGGACCATGTTTTGCACTGACCTGAGATGTAGAAGAATTTCAGTGCTGGATCTCTTTCTATCTCTTTGTCTCTCTCCATACATCTATATATGTATATATCTATATCTGTATATTTCTATATACATCTCTCTGTGTTTGTGCATGTCTACATCTGAACAGCCACTATACGGTATCATGGAAGCATAACAGAAATCCTCGATGCTCTGAGATGAACACAGCTTGCTGTTGGTGTGAATTGTGAAAGATTTCTCATTGCCAGGTAATTTCCTTGACTCTTCACATCTTCCATTTACCGAAAACTGACCAAAGTCAGTGGGATCAGAGAGGATTCAAATCAAAATAAAACCTGGACTGAGCCTGATACTGGGAATTTTTGCTGAATTAGGCATAAATTAGATGTTATCTCCTGGCCAGTTATGGTGATACTGAAAGCAGATACTTCAAATTATTTGCAGGGTGTGAGAGCGTCTAATCTTCTTTCATATAATTTTAAATAACAACCCAGGGACAAGGCTGTGGTTTCAAGTTGTAGATGGAACAGACACCATATTTTTTTGGGTGCTTTCCTTGAGAAGACCAAGGAAATAAAGCAATCTTCTTTCAGCTCCCCACGTTATTATCACAAACAATAGCCTGCTGGCACAAAACAAGTTTTAATTGATTGTTATTATTGATTTTACAGGAAGCAAAGCAGAAGAAATACAACTTGATTTTTGTAAGCCAGGGTGACCTGAAAAATACAAAGGAGAAAAACAGATTATAAAGCTCTCTCATATTTTGCCTAGTTCCATGAGTTTGCAGCTGAGCACTCCATAAAAGCCCTCTGAAATAATTCTATATTTATGTATTTTGACCATATTGATTTTCTTTTTATGTAATCTCCATCTGAAAGTTTTATTCAGATTGTCTGTTTTGTGCTGTCACACTCTCATTCCTTATGGCCAGTAATTTAAACACGTCTCTTCCTCCTCTCTCTTTCCACCTACCTCAAACCCACGTGGGGAAGAAAAAGCTGCACACAAAAGCTTTAGGTCAGTTGATACTATGACTTGCTCCTTTCTGCTGATTATCACTTACCGGAGCATTTTCTGTTCAGGCTGAACCCTGGGTATGGGATATTTTTCTGAACATGCTGCTCTATCAGTGCCTGGCTGGGACCAAAGGTTCTAGGCTCTGGATAATCAGAGCAATCCTGTTAATTAGCCCAGATGGGCTGGCTGGTGTTCAGTGGGGAGACCTTAGCTATAGTTAGTCTTTCTCTGGTACAGAATGGAGGAAATGGCAAACTTCGTAGAATGCTGCTCAGATACGCTCTTTTCCCAAGCTCCCCTTGGCCACAGTTTAGGAAGTGAAGTGTGTTAAGAGAGAGGGTTTTATTGGTGGTGAATAACAAAGTTTTTGCAAATGCTGAGTTGAAAGAAATATTTTCTCACCATTCAGTCTTACATGTTAATTTTATGGGTTTTGGGGAAGATGTGTGACAAGAAGTTGATGTTGATGGGAGTAGAAGTGCTTGGCACTTTTACAAGAATGTACCTAGAATTTTAGGTAGACTATAAATGTATATTTGGAATTAATTAAGTTGCATTAATAGAGCCATTCCATAAAGCTTTTAAATGATTAAGAACACTGAAAATTTTATAATGGATTTTACTATGATCATTATTAACCTAATTAATATTAATTGTACTAATAGTATTATCAGCTTACCCAGTAGCTTTGCACAGGGACTGTGTAAAGTGCCCTCCAAAGGCAGAACACAAAGGTGATGTAAGTCACTCTCTTAACTTTCTCCCTTCTTATATGTAATTCTTATTGTGAACTGGAATATTTATACAACAGTAGTAAAGAACGCTAGAGTCTTCTTTAAATTTACATTCTGGTGTTTATTCCTTTACTTACAGTTTCAAGATTTTCTACTTGGCAGCAATGGTTAAAAGCTTCCTCTTTTCCAAAAAAAAAAAAAAAAAAAAATGTTGAAATAGTGTGGCTCTAGGAGCTGGGCTTTAAAGGAAAACATTAAATTTTTATACACCCTGTTTTAAACAAAATGTTTAGTTATTTACAAATTGTTTGGTTTAAGGCTATGAAGAATGATAAATTATAACCCATAGCCCTAAATGAAATCTCCTGTGTCAGTGCTTTACTCAGACAGAGACCTGGTATTTCTGTCTATAGCAGCTTGGCAACAACAGTCTTCCCAGAATGATATACAAGGGAAAAGAAAAAAAAAGGATGTCTTTTTGCTTTTGCAGCACCCACCCAACTTTCCCACCAAGTGATCTGTTGTTAATGTGCAGGAAATCCCGATGAATGCACATCATTTGGTGAAAGAATGACAGCAGACACCACAGCTATCCTTAGCAAGCATCCACCTGCTCCCGTGGTGTCTTTTTAAAGCAAGTTCAGCTTACCTCTTCTCCTCTTAGTTTTCCTTTGCTTAATTGCAGGTGATGATTCCAAAGAAGCCTTCACCTGTTTGAGTGTGCTTTCATCTTTCTAGACAAAGCAGGCTTGGGCTTGGTGCTTGATCTGTGGCATAGTTAGGGCCTTTGGTATTAAAGGCGTTGGGATCACCCTGAGGCTTTTAAGGTTTTAGGGTTAAATTGATGAGCGTGTATAAAATGTAAGCTTTGTTGTTTGGCAGAGTTTTACAGCATTTGTTATTCTTTTTTTCGTTAAGAAACCATGGGACTATACTGCATTCCTCAACTGCTTCTTGCCTATTAAACAACACTGTCAAACGGAGACCTCTTTGACTTGTATAAAACTTGTGATTCGTTATATTGCCTTTAAAACTCAACAGCTACCTAATTTAGCTGAGAAGTCCAGGTATGCCTCCATACCAAATCAAGATATCTGTTTCTCTATCAGTTTCATTTGTGCTGTTCCTACTGGATAGTGAGTGTTTGGTACACTGTAGAGCTGCAAGATACATCAGCTTCTGACTACAGAGCCTGCACTTTGGTTCCTGCTCTGTCTTCTCAGTTATAGCTATCAGCATTTAGGAATTCAGAGCTGTTCCATGAAAAATCCATATGAAAAGCCAGACAGTTCCCACATACCCCTTTTTGTGTTTCTTGTCTTTTTAAAGTAGGGAATAAATTGACCAAAGGCCCAGTGGAAGGCAATGTCCTGACCTTGACTGTTGGTGAAGAGCATTAAGGACTGCAGCCCACTGGTCCTAAAAATAAAAGCTGTTGCTTCTAGAAAAATGATGTGCCTGGGTTTCTGCCTGTGTCCACTGTGAAATGCTTCCCCTCACCCTGGCAAGTCTTCTGGGAGAGGGAGCAAGTGGTGACTTTAGTGAAAATGATTTCAGCACAATGTGCAAATGTGTAACTGAAATTAAAAATCAGGTAAAAACAGTGTTTTCTGACTCTTTTTTTTTTCCTTCTTCCTTACCTGTTTGTATATGGTGCATGGGGGAATTTGCCTATTTGCTTAGATGATGTTTGAGATACAGTTTCCTCTGGCAATTCCCAAACGTTTTGGATGCCTTGCATTGGTCTTATGTGGCTGACATGCCCATCCCAAACTTCCTCCCGTATCTTCACGTGCAATTCCTTCACATCAAGATCCAGGAAAGCTTTTGTGAGATATGGTTGGACAGTAAAGTTATTGCATCTTAATGTGTTCCTGGTTTTTATCTTCAGCAAATGTGAAGTAAACTGGGAGAATAAGTTACCATGCATGTTTGGTTTCATGGTGGCTGTTTAGAAGAATATGTGTTATTTAATACTATTAATACAACATTTTTATGATTAAAACCATACACTTATATGTGTGTGTATATATGTATATAATATCTATATAACGTATACAGTTGTCATGTCTCAGCTGATTGGTGGTAACTTGTGAAACTTCAGTAATCCAGTTGCAACTTCCTGTTCATTCCAGCAGGCTGTAAGTAAGTGGTGTCCACATATACAATTAAAAAGGAGAACATCTTTTTTTCAACAGATGATAAAATGGGTATCAGTGAAGATCTAAAAGCAAGAAAGGACAACATGTTAGCTCTGCTGGTGACAATGCTAGAGGCGCAATCTGGCTTTGCCATTTGTCACTTGTGTCTTAGAGGAAGTGTGCAGCCGTCAGTTTGGGGACAGACGCAACGTTTCAGAAGGAAGGCAGAAATCACCCTTCTCTGAGCACCCCAGAGACTTTGGCCACTAGGTTTCTACTTGGTCACACAGGTTGCTTCTACACACTGTCACTAGGGTAGAGTTCCTGTCTGTGATAACTTGAGAACTGTTTCTTACTAACTACATAAACTTAAGACCCCTTAAGACAGTAAGGTTAGACTTGGAATTACTTGTTTTTTTCATTGGCATGTATTCATATTATGCTATTGTTTTCTGAAACAAGTTTATAGACCTTGATTCATTTTTGCATTGCCAAGTGAAAAAAAACAGGTGTACTTTTAAATAATGACAAACTTCTCCAAGTTCAGACTACTGGCTGCAAATCTGTGTCATTCCTACAAATGACCTGAGAAGTTACATATTTTCCTGACTTCCCTTGATGAAATCATCTGGAGTCAAGTTCACTTCACCCAAACTTATACCCTTCAACTGACTTCAAAGGAGATGAATGAGTCGCTCAGCAGGGCAGAATATAGGCTTGTTATTCCTGTAACGCATTCTGTATGTCATCAATACCCTTTCTCTTATCTCACTCTTCTAATAGTCATCTAAATTTTAGAGTTGTTTAGAGTTTAAGTTTTACAGTTGGTTCTTTTTTTTTTTTTAATTTAAAACTTGGGAAGGGTATTTTTCCCTTCGCTTCTGTTTATATTTACATTTTCAGATACTACATATACAGCCTAATCATATCACTTTGAAAGTGATATAGAAAGTTGTGCTCTCTTACTCAATCAGATTTAATCAGTTTGGATGGATTCCAAGTACTAAGCATTAATCTCACTTAAACCAAACTCCTGATAGTTCATCTAGCCTGAGTATTCATGTCAAAGACATAAAACAATCTCCTTTAATGCCCACAGTACTTTTTAAATTGAGCTTTCACCATCTGTTAATAAAACATGCTTTGTACTGCTGGTTATGTTCCGTGGAATGTGTCAGGGGTGAGTTTCTCTTTTCCTCTGATTCTTAAAGGCCTTCTTTTTTTTAAAAGTATATGAAAATTATGCAATATAGTAACAAGGAATTAGTCACACCTTGGCAGAATCTCCATTACCTTGGCTCACATCAAAGGGAAAGAGAGAAGCGTGGTCCTTACAAGCTTATAGCATTCCTTTGCCTTGGAGTCCCACTCTGTGATGACAACTAAATTGGACACTGATGTTTACTTATTTTTCAACATGAGGGTGTAAAGCACATTGACCTTGCAGTTGACTCCTTTAGAGCACCTTTCATCGTGAGCCCAAGCCCATCGTGTGATGCAGAGCTCTCTGTTGACTTTCGGGAGTCCCTGGGGAGGATTATTTGGAGGCAGAGCTGCTGAGCTGAAGTCCCGCTTTGATGCCCTCTGTATTTCAGCATCTCACATTATTAATCCTGGGAATGGTACTGTAGTGCTCCCCTGTCAAACTGTTATGGAGATCATGCTCAAAATAAACAGTGCCTTCAGATGATGTTTTGCATGATTCAGGGCTTTAAGGTCATCACTTACAACAAAAGGGGAGTGAACTACAAATTAGAAAGGGCAAGAGTAAGAATATATGTTTCTCTGGGGCATGTTTTTCAGAGCATGCTGCTGTCTTTAACGGCTGCTGCTGCTGTCAGGATAGAGCTAGGTGTATTTGATTGTATTTTTGTCTGGAAAAGCAGGTGAGGTATGTGCATTAGATGGTTTTAGAAGTCATGGATAGGCTTGTTTTCTATGAATCTTCATAAAAGTAAATTAAAATGAGAAGTGTTTTTGTTGATTTGAGAAAAAAAGGGATGGATTTGAAGGGTAGATCAAGTTTCATTCTTGATGAGCAAGAGACTTGATTATCAGCATACTTGAGTTGTGACACTGAGTCTGAGCAATGAATAGGCGTCCAGGTACACGTTTATTCTCCACAAGAAAGAGGCTCTGGGCACTGGGATATTTTGGGAAAAGTTTGCAGGTAAAGGAAATAATTGCCCGACCTTCTGATTTCTCCAAGTCAAAAAGTATTTCAAAGCAGTCTTTGAGGTTTTGATGGTTACAGGAAAAGTGTGAACTGTCAAAAGACTCACACTCAACCCTTTCCCAGATGTCAAGCTTTTCTTTCCAAGAAACCTGCTTCCCTGGGTTGTGGGAAGTGGTCCCATAGCATCTGACCTTGATGCGAATGCCAGTCTGAAGGTTTTAGTTGCCAATGAAGGCATGAGCAGTAGACGCTGTCCCTTTGTTAGTGCAGTACTTAATTTATTGTCTGCTTTAAGAATAATGTTGCAAAACCTCCAAGAAAGCAGAATGGCCTGCAGCCCTCAGGTTGTGTCAAACTCCACTGTCTCCACTTCCACACTGGGCCATTCATCCCTGGGACTTGCTTTCAAGACAGATTGAGTTATACTTGAAAAGTGGGTAAAGCCATGTGCACTCTCACTCCCACCTCTCATCTTGTCTCTTTCTGTTATCTCAGGACTAAGAGGAAGCCCCTGATGAGAAAGCTGACGATGTTGTGAAGCTGACTTGTCTTCACACTTGCTCTTGAGATGAGGCATGTGCTTAGCGGGCATAAAAAAGCTGTCACCTACCTCAGGTCCAGTCTTCCTTCACATCTGCTGGTATGCTCTCTTTATGCTGGCTAATACACTGAAGGCTGAGAAGCTCTTTTAAAAGTAACTGGCAGACTTCAGCTTTAGGTTACTTTAGGTTACAATGGTGATGCTGATTTTATGAGTTTCGAAATGCAGCTTCAACATGGATTTCACTTAGCAGATGTGTTAAATAATAAAAATACACTGTGGAATTCAATTTGTATTTGATTGCACAATTGCTGATTTCTTCAGCTACTTTTTCAGCTTCCTTTTAACACTTCTGGTTTTGCTTCTAAGTTTTTTGTTTGGATATAATAAGGCTTTGTGTCTCCTGATTCCTTATCTTATGTGGGTGGTAGAAAAATTGCTCTACTACTCCAATATTTGTGGTTGTGTGGGGCAGGTGGTTTCACGCAGAGCTGTGCAAAATGTCTGTAGTAAATAAAAACAGAAGGGGAAGCCTCTTTCCCTGAGATTTCTTTATACCCCTGGAACTTCTGCTGCCAACCCCAGGAAACCAACTAGTTTCAGGGATGGAGAGGCCTTTTGCCAATCTTTGCAGCTCCCAGCGACCTGGAGCTGGTTTGTGTTTTTGTTGTGCATCGCAGGCCAGCAAGTCCTGGAATTCCAGGTGCCTTCCGCATTGCCCAGGGGTCCCACTCCTTCTCTCTCCTTTTGGGCTCCAGGCACCATTTTGTTCAACCCCTCCCAAGACTCATGCATGGAACAGGTCAAGACTAGCTCTTTGGGACTTGTGTTCAAACGTGAGAGGCAGCATAAGTCTACATGACCTGGTATAGTCTCCGGAAGTGTCAATTGAGTGGCTTCTTGCATAATAAGCATGCTGAGCTCTTCTTCAGGCATAGTGGTGGATCCTGGACATTTGTCAGCTGTAGAAAAGAAATCCTGTCTAGATACTCCATTGGGTATTGCTTACAGCTAGCTAGGGCAAAGACAAGATATAATTTCAAATTAGACAAGAATTAGGATTTCATGTTGCCACCTAAAGACAGTAGGAATTTAAGTCAAATTTACTGCAATAAATATCTCTTCTTATTAATGGTAAGCTCCACAACTGAGGCATTTGGATGTTCATGTCAAAGAACTTGCGGAGTTTGAAATTCACCCTTAACGGACTTACAATTGTCTCTGCAGCTTCGAGCTAACACCTTCTGCTATGACAACCCCCATCCCACCCAGAATTCCTGCTGCTGTGCCATCTGTACACTTGACAGTAAGAATTTCTGGACAACTGAAATCATGGATCCTGTAGTTTTGCTCTAAGACACGTGTCTTTGGCAGTCTTAATGTGGTTCTCTGCCTTGAGCCAGGGGCCCATCCACAGCTAGCCTGCCTTTCTTGGAAAAATGTAATGAAGACAGAGCAACTCCGAAACTCCTGCTTGGTCCAGGGGCAGCTCATTAATCCCTGTAACAGCACAGCCTCTTTCTCAGCAGTGGGTCCACTGGCACTGCATCCAGCATCTGGCAACATTTCTTATGTCCTAGTGTGCAAGCCTCATGTCTAGGTGTGACTGGGAGGTTCTCTTCAAATCATATGGCACACTTATATCAGATTGTGGGATGGGACAGCAGACTCACCAGTTGATCCAGCACAGAACCCTCCAGCCTCCTCTGCCTTGCTTTCCATGACAGCATGCCATCACCACCAATTTGCTCCCCATATCTTTGGGTACCGGACCACAAATCACGACATCTGGCATGCAAGGTCAAAGAGCAGGAGGAAAGACTATAGAATAGGGCAGTATGAAATTCAGGCCTAGCTGTGATGTAGCACATGGCAGGAGCCCACCTGGTGAGCTGGATGCTCAGTGCCTGAGATCTGACAAGTGTAAGAGCACTTTCCTTGATACTGGGTCTTGGATATTGAGTAAGGTGACAGTCTTTGTCAAGGCCCTCCTGTATAGATTCATATATGTATTAAGGAATGCAACATTTGCTACGAATACTTAAATTCTTGCTTTTATGGATGTACATATTAATTTAATATATTTTTTAAAAACTGTATACTTGAAGTGTACAGATTTTATTTATTTAAATGATATTTTTGAACCAGGCAGCTGATATTTCTCATGTAACAAGGCAGGTATAGGACTCTGCAGCAGTAAATTGCACTGCTACACTTGGATGGTGCAACGTCAAGCTGACAGAGAGGTGAGATTTCTGCTTCCGGACTTCAGAAGGTCAAAACAGTGCGGGAATTTTTCCCAGCGGTAGCAGCTGCAAATGTCAGGGAGAATTGCATTTTGAGCAGCTTCCCAGAACAGATTTTCACAGTCAGAACCATTTATTTCATGTGTACTTTTGGAAAAACGTAATAAAGGGAGCCTGGGTATTAGTTTGAGGTGATTTTGGAGGTGAAGACAGGGGCATATAAGCAAAGGACTGCAAGAAAAATTTTCCTTTCAGTTATATTTGGTGTGTGAATAGAAAGAACACCCAAAGCAGGCACTGATCAAATACATACTTATTGTATTGTATTGTATATGCGACTTAATGGCATAAATATTTGTCTGTGACAATGTCAGATTCAGTTTGCTGTAAATCATATAACCTAGGTGGATAATAATGTGGCATATGTATTCCACAGCACACCACACAGAAACGAATCCATTTGATAAACTGCTTAAACTTCTGATCCGCTGTATTTATTATGTATCTGTGAGATGTTCATGGACAGTCTATCCCTGACACTTGACTGAAGACTTCTGAGTTGTTTCAGATGCTTTTAAATGAAAAAAGGTTTAAGGCAGCACCAGGGGTGGCTTTTTCCCCATATTTTGTTCTAGAGACACCTTAACCAGTATTGTCTCTGCTGACCTGTCAGAGAACTTTAGGAGTGCAGATGTGCGCTTATCTGAGCAGTAACAGCCATCTGCCTTCAAAGGGAAGGGAGGGTAAATGCCTCTCTCAGCAAGAAGTATGTGGTGGAGGAAAAACACATTCACAAATATGGCCCATTTTGAATGACTAGCACTCACTGTTTCCTGTTAAAAAAGACAAAGCGGGGAACATGAGTCTCTTGGTATTTTACTAGAGAATTAAAATGTTGGTAGAAGTAGGTGACAAAAGCCAGCACTTGTAATGCAGCCACCTCCTCTTTCACTAGCAGGTTCCCTCTTTGATGTATTTTTACTTACAGTGGACCAACTTGGACAAGTTGCATCACCACAGATTTTCTTCAGGGCTTGACAGGTTAATGGAAGGAATTGGTGGATTGTGTTTGTAAACTCTCAGGTTCCTTTGGAGTAGGAGCTTTCCATGCCCCCTGTAGAAGACTCAGCAGGTAAGTTTGTGATAGCTCATGCAAATAGTTGACAAATCACATGAATCCTTCTCCAGCTTCTGGAAGAGATCCCTCACAGGTTGATGAAGCTCTGTATTCCAGGGAAAGTAATAATCTCCTTCTGAAATTCTCAACTACGGTATCCACAGAGGCACTAAAACCTCTCCTGAAAATCTGACAGCACATGAATCATATAAATCTGGATGCTGCCTGGAGATTAAAATCTAAATAATAGCTATTAAAAAATAGACCAGCTCTAAATTTCCAAAAAGTCGTTTTGCAGTCTTGAGGCTCACACAAAATTCATTAATGTAACAGAGTGTTATCTTCAGTGAAATAAAATATTCTATTTTATGTCACATGCCATTATCTCGCTGACATCACATTTCAGTATCCTTTGGTTCATACATCAAGATTTATACTTAAAAGACCCTACAGCCTGTCTCAGGGTCTGGTTCAAGACTGCTCCGAAAACATGGTTATGGGATCAGCTTAAGTAATCAGAGTAGTTCTGAATTGAGCGTTTTGATTGAAATGCCATTATGGATATTTAGATTAAATGACAGATCTCTGGAGCTTCTGAGGTGCATTGTCTGCTCGGTGTGCAGATGATATTTTGATAACATAAAAAAAAATTACTCCTAGGAAAAAAAAAAGGGATTTGAAAATGCTGGCAAATAACACTCTACAAACATGACAGGGACTTTTCTAAGGCAAGAATAATCTTCTGATGATGAACTTCTATGAGCTTTGAAAATTTCTTTAGATTTCCTAATAATTCGGGTTATATATGGTGACAATGGTGTTCTGGTAACTTCCCACTATGTCTGGTTAAGCCTCCCCTTCCTTGTAGCTATGTATATGAAATCCACATAGGCTTGATTTTCCTGACTTGATTGTGCTGCTCTTTCACCATGTACACTGTAAGGCACCCACAAACCCTGCTTTTCACTTTTCTCACTGAGGTGTCACTGTCCAGACAAGGTCAGAGGCACAAAAGAAGCAGACCTCTTGGCTCTAATTGTAAAATATGGATAGGACAGGCTGTCCACCTGGGGATGCTGGGAGCATTAAACACCAGCTGGGAGCATGTCCAGACATGCTATGACTTGTACAAAGGTTGCTAAGTGACTTAAATCTATTGCACAGAATAGAACCATATAGCCTCGAAACAGCAGAACCTGACTTAGTTTCTAGTAACTCATTAAAATGACTCTACACTTCTTTTGATGTTCTGTACTAGTCTGGTCACATTCTTTTCTGCTTTATAGCATGGTAATAACAACATTCTTGTAAACAGTCATATAAACTCTAACCTTCATATTGCTCTTCAGATCGTTTGAAAGCATTTTCACATTGAGATTTGGCTTTCTTACCCCCATAAAGCATATCCCACCCTAATAACCCATGCCATCAAGGGAGCAGAGGGAGAAAGTAAGGATGCAAAAGTTCATTACTGTTGGGTCACTTTTTCAGAGCAGCCATACCATCCTGCAAGGGCAGAATTTTTTTGCAATCATTACCTTTATAGATCCCTTGTTCAGAGCTATTGGGGTTTCCATTCTCTTTCAGAGGAAACTCTCTGGTCCACAGATAGACTTTAGCCTGGATGTTTATTGGTTAGTGCCTTCACATTGGTAATTAGCAGCCTGTACTCTCTCCATTGTTATCAATACATTGTCATACACTGCTCATGTGAGTCTACAACCTGGGGTAATATTTCCTGGGAGCTAGAGTTCTGTGTTATATGGCTAGCAATGGAGAATTACAGAACCAGAGAAGGCCTAAGAGGCAGAAAAAAAAGCCACTGTGGCTCAACTGTTCTTCTCCACTGATAGCATCAGACAAAAGAAAGATGACTGACTTTAGCTGCAGAAGTGTGTGCTGTATGTGCTGTAAGGAGGATAGGCAGCAGTTTCCAGATGTCTGTGGCCAAAGGCTTGGCACTTAAGCATTTACTCAAACAAAAGGGCCAAGGATAAGGGACTGCACCCTTTGCAAACAACACAGCACATGGACATGCACTCACATGCAAAGAATTTACATTGGCGGAACAGTTTTCCAGGCAGTCAGTAAATATGACTTATGCCTTCTCTTCCTCCATCAATAGTTTGAATAGTCTGGGAGCAAAACCAGATACAACGATCTTCCCAACACTGTAAAAGACAAGGAAAGTTTTCACATATTTTAACATATCCTTAGCTTGCTTGCTTGCTTTTCTTTCCCTCTGTTTCTTTCTTTTCTAAAATTCTTTCTATATATTCAAGACAGCTCTGCATTTTCTTTTGGACTGTCCAGTTGGAGCAGAGAAACAAAGTAATGTGCTGTGAACCTATCACAGAACATAAAAAGGAAGCGGTAACTGCCCAGCAGAACGAACTGCCAACAATCTCTAAATAAGCAATGTGTTCCGTAGCATATCTGTGGAAGGGTGGTACATTTATAGTAGTTGCAATCTGCTGGAGAATTATTTGCAAGTAGAAAAAAAAAAAAGAAGTAGCTAGATGTGACAGATAAATTTTTCACAGTGTTATTCTTTGTTTATAGACCTTCTCTCCTTTTAGTGTACCCTAGAGCAAATCTCTGCCTTTTCAAAGGGCCACGCCATTGTTCAACTGAAACATTATTATTTCTTCTCTCAAGTTTGATTAAATTACTTGGCACTCAGACAGAAGTTGATAATAATACAAACGCAATGATCAAGGTGGCAGATGTGCCGTTATTCTCTTAATGGCAAATAACTAATCCTTCAAACTGTGGCTATGCAGTTTTAAAGTGATACAAGGCAACCTTATAGCCAGTTTTATGTATGTTAATTGAAATAGGATTGAGAATTTATTGGGGAACATTTAAATAATTGGTTTCTTTACAAAATATAGTCTGGCTGTTGGTTTGTGGATTGTATGTGTGTAGAGATTGCAGAGATTAGGGCCAGAGCAGCAAGCAGAGGTTGAAGGCAGCAGGCTGACAGTGCCTGTGCAGCTACAGGGTCTCAGCTGCCTTGCAGGAACTTGCTCCTGTATCTGAGCCCTAGGATAAAAGGTGTATTTTTAAAATGTGCTAGCTAAAATGTTTTAATTAACACCTGTTAGAGCCCTGGAATAAGCAGCAAAAGGTATTTTCTGTTCTATTGACTGATGGAAAGTTGGCTTAACAGGTGAAGGAGTCAGGAGAAATGTTAGGACAACCATGTCCGCTAAAGGCCATAATGGTGAAAAAAGGGCTCCTGAACCCTGCTTGCAGGGATTTAAGTAGCCACGGTTCAAATGGGGATCAGAAACCAGGGCTTTTAAATATGTTAGCTAGTAAGTTTTAAAATAAATCTTTTCTGGACTATACAAACCCTGAGGGAAGAGCAAAGAGATTAAGGCAAAAATAGAAAGCATGAAGTGTCTAATAATGAGCCACACCTGTTTAGTGATGTTTCCTTATCTCTGGTCTGGTCTGCACCCCATTTTTGTATCAGTAAGGCTGGCTTGGCCAGGGAAGTGTCTTTGTAAGGGACAAGGAGGATGAATCTGTTATCACGAGGGAGCCATGTGGCAGTGGCAGAGGTCCTGAGGGCAGCCATTGAGCTGTCTGCAGAAGGTGCTTCCCTCTCATTTACCCCAATACTGGAGGAGTTTTGGTTTGATGTGTAGACAAAAATAAAGACTTTTTAAGAAGATCTAAAAATTATTTAGTAATTTAATTATTTAATTACTCAGAGACAAGTGGTTTTCATTTACTACAATGGATCCCAATCTTGTTGGCCTCCAGGCTTTATTGTACCGTAAATATTATTACTCATAATAAAAACCAATCTAACGTTTTTCCCCAAAACTCTTAGCTTTGGTCTTCAGCTGCTGATGCTGGTGCAAACTGGAAGAGGAAGTAGAAAAAACCACCAAAGGAGACTTCTTTGAGATTTCTGACGTTATTTCACAGACCCCAAAGTCCACATAACCTGCAGAGAAGCATAGGTTAGCAACCCGCAACCTGCCAGTCTTCTCCAGTCAGTCCTTTTTGTCTACCATGAGCTGTCACAATATGTGATGATGTCTGACTTCAACTATGAATGTACTTTACATTGTTGTGGGGCAGCCCATGTGTAGGACATGACTACAACCTCAGGTAACTCATAATATTACACGTCTTTATTTTGAAGCTGTAGGAATTTTTAATTATAGACAGGTAATTCCTTCCTGAAAAATACTCAGATCCTTTAAAAGAGATATTAACAATTAGGCCACACTAGGGGAACCTCAATTTTGAGACCTGGGAATTTGTGGTACCTGTGTAAAACCAGAGGATTTTCTCCCCTGTTCATGGTCAATTATGTAGTTAGTAGAAACCTGTGTGTCTCCCTTACCCCCAGAAGAGCTACAGGAGCTTGGATGTCTGAGTGTCTGGGATGACATGATGGTTTAACTGAAGTCAGGAGTTTTGCCACTAGCATCTCCTCAGTTTACCCCACACCCTTGTCAGAGCAGGCAATAATCCTGATGAAACTGTAGGACAAACACAGTCACAGTATAGAGATATAAATTATGTCTGGGGTTAAGAGGCATTGATGAATATATATTAGGTAGCTTACATAATGTAAGAAAGTTGCCACAGACAGACTTTTTCCCTTACACCTTCTTATGCCCTTGTCTGTGTCTCTTTCACTTACAAACTAGCTATTCCATTCTACTAATGTGAAGGGTTAGGAAACATTTATTCATTCGTGTTGCTTTTCAACAGTTTATTACAGTATATTTCATAGCTTCATTTCAGCTATCTGTCTGATCAAGATGGAGATGTAGGCTTCATCAACAGATTATTAGAATAGACCTAAATTTGGTTATGTGTTGTTGCAGTAATAAGGCTTAGTCCTTCATGTGTAAGTGAATTTATTTACATTTGGTTTCTTAATCCTCAGAAGAACCCTATTGAAAGGAAAATATTGTATTTTCCAGATCACTTTTCTGATATGTTTAAATCTATGGTACAGTTAGAAAGCAAATAAGACAAGTCAAAAGTAAAGAATGAGGAAACCTATATTGATTTTTATACTCCTGTTTTCTTGTACATAGACGTCTGAAGATCTTTAAGTGTGAGATGACAGCTTGGGCTTGGTTTCATGAGCATCTGAGCTGATGACTGACCAATAAGGGAGGCAATTTCCCACCACCTTCCTCACTTACTCCCTCCTTTTCCTCCCTTCTTCACTTTCCCAGCTGCAAAGTCACACTCCTTTGACACCAGCATTGTTATAGTTGATTCTGCTATAAACCAGTTAAAACTCATTAACCCAGCAGAAGTCTTTTTGGTTTTCTTGTGAAGTTTATTTTCTGCTGAGTGAGTTAACCAGGCTCAAAGGGGTCAGTGACACTAGAAGTGGAGTCAAATGAAGAACAGCAGTGAGGAAGGATGCGGAACTGACTGGGGAGGAGAAGGAGCTTCTCTATTTTGGTGGCAATGAGCTGTTAAGAGTGTCTCATTCTTTGTCACTAAATTGTAGCTTGAACATACAAGTTTATTTCTTCTGGAAAGGTTACTTCTGATTCCTTCTCCCCTCTGGACTCTTGGCAGATTTCTGCTAGTTTGGTGAGATGAAATGGCTCACCAAAAGTTGAGCCGAGCTTTTGACACCATGCATTGGAATAGAAAGGAGGAAGAGTTCTCCTTTGGTGGCAATGTGTTACACCAGATCAGCAAACACATCTGCTTTCATCCTACATGTCTTGTGCAAGATCACATGGAAATCTGTGGCAGAATAGAAAGCTTGCCCGCTCTCTTGCAAGAGCAAGAAAATTGCTGTACCCCAAAAATCTCAGGATCTTTCTTCTACTGGTTCAACCAGGATTAGGTAGTTTAAAGGACAGTGATGGTTCTCCACAGATATAGGATAATCTGCTTTATCCACCATCTCAGCTCATCCTACTTTCTACAAATCAGAGAATATTTTAAACTTGAAAGCATGCGATTAGGCCTTTTTTAATTTGTCATTAAAAATGGTTGCTCTGAAAAATTCTGTCTCATGAACTGTATGAAAATTCAATTAATCGTATTAAGTTCTCAGCCTTGGGTATGTCCTTTGGCAGTGAGTTACACAAGCAGAATAGGTGAAAAATCTTTCCCTCTTATCAGTTTTGAATTTTCATAGAATCATAGAATAGTTAGGGCTTGAAAGGACCTTAAGATCATCTAGTCCCAACCGCCCTGCCATGGGCAGGGACAAATTTTCCATGTCTTGGTTTCACTGAACGCTCCCTATTCCTTAGGATTAAGGAAAAGGATTGAAGAATAAATTTTCCCAGCTCACTCATTAACACCTAACCTGTGCTTCTGCCCACACTCCCTCTTTCTGGGAGGAATCCCTCTTTATAAATCAAAGATCCTGAATCTGATACTGATTTCCACACTGATTCCCTCTGTCATTTTGGTAATGCAGAATACCTGTTTGCCCCCATATAGCTATTTGCAAAAGGTACTTCAACGTCCTTCCTTATGGCAGCCTATTCTCAGCATATGCACCAGATGGCACTGCGTTGCAGGTTCAATTGTGGCACAGATGGCAACTACCTTTTAATTTGTATAATAGGAACAATTGATAACCATTCTTTTCTATTCCCACAAGAATCACACACACACACACAAAAAAAAAAAAAGTGGAAAAATGTAATATTGTTTTATATTATATATTACAGAATTTTCTATTATTATTATTATTATTGTTTTTAAGAAAGACTTAGCACACCTCCCTTGAGTCAAATGAGAGAAAGTCTCTAAAAGCCACAAAGACACCACCAGCCACCATTTCTGACCATGGAGTCTGAGAAGTACCATGCAATAAATTCCAATTTGACTTGCTTTTTTCTTGACCATAACTACGTGATATACATAATACATGAGTCTAATAATAAACCCCAGGACTCACATAGTTCATTTGGGGTAATCAAAGTGCACTTTCACAGAGGTATTAATAGGACATAATTATTTACATATTGTCTCCAGGGAAGAATGAAAGCTGTTAAACAATTTGCTCAAATACAAGCAGTACAGTTATAACATGGGAGAGAAAAGAACTCCACTTTCTTTAGCCTCAATCTCTTACAAGGATGCATTGCTTCCAATATTCCCATTTATAGTTTGTATGTGAAATGAGAAGAAGAAATGGAATGCTTCAAGGGGAGGGGACTATTGTATCTACATTGTAATTTTCATAGTCCTGCCTTAAAACATGATTTATCTTTATTGCTCGCATAGAAGTGTTGTGTCGCCTTGCACAGTAAATAAGCAAGGTGGACTTTGTGGTAAAATTTAAACTTACTTTAGCATTTTCTTGGGTTATAAAAATATTCCTCCCTATAGCACCTTATTTAGAGATTAACATGTACCCTTTCCACACAGTATTTTCAATGCCGCAGTTCATGAACACCTGCTTTTTATGTCTCTCCTTTTATTGTTGGAGTTGAGGAACTGTCAAAGGAATGAAGTGTATATAGTGTATTTTTTTTCTATCCATGTAGGATTTTTTGCAAACCCTGTTATCTTATTTGAAACATCACAGAGAATATATAAAAAGATACAGAATATTGGTATGCACAAACCATGGGTCTGTGTCACTGCACTGAATTTCACAGTGGCCTGTAAAGATATATGGGAAGAGTGAAATGTATCTCTGTGGAAAAGGGCTTGCTCCTGGCATTGTTATTTTTTCTCTCTCTTACTCTGGCAGGATGAAGATCTGGGAGGAGGGCATGGGAATTTAGATAAAAAGCAATCCCTATGCTATAGGAAGGGAAAAATATCTCAGCTTTCCACATTCATCTAAATGTCATGACTTGGCCTCTCTCTTTACTGTCTGGCACCTTGCAAAGCTGGCTCTGAAGGCTGCAGGTAAGAACAAGGTTGTGTCTGGCCTCCCCTCTATACAGGAATGACAGAGAATAAGGAATAGCATGTCTGGAATTACAGCTGCCAGTGGGAACAGATGGGAATTTGGACTTTCACTAGTGTTTTCTGAGGATTTGTCGAATGTCACTGTGTTTGTTGCTGGATTTGAAGGTCCATTGAAGCTGAATGTTCCAGGAACCAGTCCTGGGGTTTGCAGCCTACAAATGTTCCTCTGGAAAGCAAAGGTTTCAGGGCAAGGGCCTGGGACTTGTTTAGGGTGGGAGCTGAAACTCAGGGGCATAAACCTCTGCTGCAGTGTGGGCCATGGTACTGCTTAGCCCTCCAGGCATGCAGCAGCACGGAAATGGGAAATACTGACTCAGAGGGTGTTTTGCAGTCCTGAAGGTTGATTGTCAGAGCTAAAGAACAAGCTGCCTTGTAATTTCTCTGCATCTGCTCCTCTTTTTCTTTCAGGGTGAGCTTTTATGCCCCAGCTCATTTTACAGGTCTGTCCTTAGTCCTGATGAAGCTAATGGTAAAACTCCGACTAAGAGAAACCTGTTCTGCATTTAGAAGCAGCTAAGGACTGATGGAAGCTTTAATTATAACCATGATATTATTTGCTGTAAAAGAGAAAAATAATTAAAAAAAGGAGAGATAAATTGTCTAGAAAAGGCAGCTGTCCTTTCAAATTTGTTCTTAAATCAGTACTTTTGTTTTGAAAGTTTGTTCCTGTTTCTAAATACACATCTCACATAACACTAAAACCTACAAACATTCCTATATGTGGCAATTCAAGCACTGCTTTTGCAGGGTTTGTTTAAGCAGCTCCAAATAAACCTGATGATAATCACACTTGGACCAAAGGCATACTTAGGATAAGATAAAATCACAGCCACAGTAGTTATAGTCTAGAAGTGACTGGGGTACAATAAAGTATAGTCACAACTAAATTATGTCTTGGACTGAAGTAGATACATACTATTAATTGGATGTAGGCCCTTTAACCTTCTTGCAGGAAGCAAACTTGAGATCTAATAATTTTTGTAAAGATGAGCTTTCTGTACTTCCAGTAATATTTCTGGGCTTTGAAAGGATCCTGACTTTCCATTCAGATTGTTTTGATGAGATTGTCTCCAATATTTCAACCATGCCAACTGAGCAGAGGTAAGAGAGGATAAAGGAGGGTGGAAGTTTGATTGCTTTATTCAAAGGATACAAATACCCTGCTGGAAGTATCAATGCTCCACCGCCAATCCTTTTAAGGTATTTTGTTGCTAGATGTTTCCATGGATGTGAAAAATTGTGGCAGAAGGGAGTTCTAGCTAATGATTCAAGTATCCCTACTTAAAAAGAAGTAACAACCTATTGGGAAGAAGACATGAAGGCAACAGTGTTTATATCATACACAAAACCGATTAAAATTTCATTTCTCTTTTGAGTTCACCACCTTTCATTGCTGTTAACTGTGTCCAAAAGAAGGTCCTAAAAAAAGCCTTGTGCTTTTAACATATACAGAATGAAATAATCCTACCTTCTAACAGTTATCTTCTTTTTAGTGCACTGTTTTCGTTTTAACTGCAAATTAGTCCTGGTTTCAATAAGAAAAGTTTAAACCCCAATTCAGGTTGACAAACCCACATCTACTGTTTAAAAAGTAACAGATGGTCTTGTGTGCCTTGCTTTTTTTTTTTTTTTGTGATAGGTTTATTTCAAATGACCCAGGAGTGAGATTCCTCCAACACTGGAATGAGACATCAGGAGTGGCTTCATCAATCCTAACTCATGCTCTTCAGAGTTTTGGAGGAACCTAAAATACTCCTGATGTGCAGTTTTCAGTGTCTGAAGTTGAAGCCTCCCCACATTGATTTCAAACTAGTCATCCAATTTGTCTTTCAGGAGTTGTTTGGGAGGTGGTAATGGAGAGCAAAGTAGGAAAAAGCAGCTGAAGAGCTCTTAAGAACTTAGGCTGTCACCACTATTTCTTCAGTAAAGGTCTGGCCACAGTCAAAGAGGATTAAGGTACATCTTATAACCTAATAACTGAAATGGGCTAAGGAAATATACGTGTTTAATACGTATATATTTTCTGAAGAGCCAAGATCTAACAGCCCCAGGCCATAAAAACTGAAATTGTTTATGGACTAGCTGCAGGCAGGGAAACTACCACTCACTCACCAGTGGCCTGAATAAACATTTGCTATTAATTTCCTCTCATTGCAGATACAGTTTCATCCTAAAAGCTGAAGTTTTATGAAGGATCACATTTTGTTTCCTTGTAAAAAGAATTAGAGAAAAGCTTAAAAGCCAAACCAAATCTGAGTACTGAAGGGTGATGACATCTAACAGGTCTGCAAAAACTGCTACTGCTAGGCTTAGGGACTAATGCTCTGTATATAGAAAAGGAGTTGAAATTGATAACACATGAAATATAACTAAATATTCCTGAAGGTTAGGCCAAGTGCTATGCAATCTTTCAATCTTTTACTATCTGTCAATGGCTATTTGTAAGTGAGGTCAACAAGATATTTATTGTACGGTTGAATGCTTTATTTGAACTGAAGAAGTATGATCTATGGATAAAGATATTAATGATGTGACAAAATATCCTGAAAAAGTACTGCTTTCAATGGGAGCTACAGTTAAATTCATGTACTAACAAGCTAGATGCCAAAAGTAGCTGCAAGGAATGTAATAATATAGATATTTGCTGCAAAAATAGAAAAGAGAAAAGCAATAAATCTGTTAATCTACTCAACTTTTTAAACTTAGACTTGGATATGAAGTTACAATTCTAATTGTTACAGCTACAGATATTCTTAATCAAATCAAAACTTTCTTTTTAGAGTTTTACACATTCTTCTTAAGTACAGATGATGTTAACTTATCAAAAACTGGTTTCCATATAACTTAAGTCCCATTCCTCCAGTGTCACATGTGACAATGCAAGCTCCATTATCAGGAAGAATAATAAAGGAAAAGTTTTAGCTACAATTGCTAGTTGAGGGCTTGATTGTATCACAATTCATGCTGATTATTCATATGATAAATTTCAGTGACTTTAGAATGTTAAATTCTTTAAAGTCTGGTTGTGTGTGCACACAGGCAAATGAAATCCCGAACGCAAGCCTTCATCAAAACTGTATTAGCCAATCTGTGAAGTCAAACCATGAAAGTCAAGGAATAACAGAATTAAGATTACCTTTGCAATCTTAATTTGGTTACTTTGGGTGTAATGAGTGGGTTGTAATTCTTAATTATACATCTACATGTCACCCTGCTGCTTCCCTTCCTCTTTCAGTATATAGACTGACATATGTTCCTTTAATGAGTAAGTCGTATTTCATTTTCTTTTCACTATTCATTGTGTGACCTCAAGTCTTCTCTTGCTCCCTCCTGCCAGTTTCTGTTCTGAATTCTGCATTATTACTTTTTACCTAACCTTTCCTACAGTTTTCAGCTCTCTGCTGTCTGTGACTTTCACAAAAAATAATGGATTTATTTTCACAGCAGCCCTACAGATGAGATATGGTATTAACCCGATTCTGCAGGTGCGGCATGGTGGCAGGCCAGAAATGTTTCCTGAATTTGAGTGCCCAGTTTCTGCTAGAGTTTGACTTTGCACAGCATGGAGCCATATTTTATGTGATAGTTAACTGTGAGCGCTCAGCACTTCTGCAGCTCAGAGACCCCACCGTATCCAGCCAGGGACCCAGAAAATGAAGCTGTACAATTTATAACTGTGAGAGAAAGAGCTGATTTAAATTGCTTGCCTAGCTTTGCATAAGAGCTGAACAGCAGAAATACAATCAGCTCTCAAGGACAATGGTGAAACCACCCTCCCTCTTCTGGTAAGCCCTAGGAGCAGACTTAGCAAGAGAAGCTGTGAGTTGAAACCACCTTCTATTACCTTCCCTGATGTGATATCTACAGTCCAGGTCATACCTGGGGAACAGCCATGCCGCAGTGCATCTCTTATTACTGCATCTGAATTTTCTTTTTGTACTTTTTTTTTCCCCTCTATTCTAAGATATCTTGCTTTTGAAGTATATATCCCACAGGCAGCAGTCTTCCTTTGTTATATCCTCCGATCTATCATTGGTGCTGTCCATTTTGTGCCCCGCAGGAGGGAGAAGTATATGATCATGCTATTAAAGATAATGCCTATGCAAAAAGGGGCTGAATCAAGGCTAGAGAGGCAATTTGATTCTGACATTTCCTCACATCTGATTGCGACTGCAAGATTCTTTTAGCACAGTTTGAGGTGTGTAATTCCCCATATTAAAAAAAAAAAAAAAAAGTAGGCTACCAAAATAAGCATTTCATTATGCAGGATCACAGTGGCTCCCAGGAGAGCCAGCAAGGCTAGAGTGTTGGCCACTCAAAGCTGTGTTACATCAGTTAGTAGAGAAGCAACATTAATAATCACTAGTTACCAGCGTCCTGCTGAAAACATGAAAAGGCTAGTTTCCTACGAGGCAGGCTGGACAAGTTGTTAGTGAATCTTGCAGTTATTTCAGGGCAGCAGAGGATGGGCAAAGCCCCAAAGCTGTGTTTGGCACTCCAGGTTCATGAGGAGAGTATAATGTTGTCCTGTTTTTCTAGAAGGAACCACTTTTACTGTGCCTACCCAAATGAGACTGGGACAGGAACACTTTACTCCTAACTTTTTCGCCCAACCACATCCGATTTCCTTCAGATTTCTCCGTTGCTGGGGAAGACTCAGGCTTCTTACTTTGTCATCTTTAGGCCTCCCTCACATCTTGTTAGTTTCAATAGTCTTCCACAACCATAATTCAAGGTCCCCTTTCTCATTGGCTCTCCACACTGTGCTTCTTCCCATACAACTGGCATTAAGTTCTAAGCTCCCCATGTTCTCTGTCTCCCCAAACAAATGTCAGACTACCCTTAGGTTTCCTGTCTTTTCCTTGGGTTAGTTTTCTTCAATGATCCCTATCCTCACCCTGTTGCTCCCCCACTTCCAACTCAGAGACCTATTTCCATAATATTCTCCAAGGAACTTGAAAGTATGGGTAACTCTGTTCTCCTGCACCTTGAGTACTTCCAAATGATTGGAAATATCCTAGAGTTATCTCAAGCAGGACTTAAAGCAGCAACACAGTGTCAGATCTGTTTAGCTCCAACCTAAAATATTTGTAATGTCAAAAACTGTGGTCTTAGAAGTGTCCACTGTCTGTGTGTGACCTGCAGTTGCAGTGGTTCCTTGGTGTAGGTTAGTACAACAGTTATAAAGGTTGTGTTTCATGGAAAAGCAACATCTTAATGCTCAAATTCAAGTATCTTTTCCAAAGCATATAAGCATTAAAGTTCCAAAAACCAGGGGGGCACCACAGGACTTTAAGATGGACAAGGCAGGCATTTTTCCATGGCCTTATTCTTGGAAATAGCTGAACTGTTTTGGCTTTCCAACTGTTTCTAAAGAAGATTCTTCAAGCTCAGACAGATGTCTGACGTGCCGGAGTTCAGCCTTGTCATCTGAGCTCTGCAACACTGGGAGCCTGAAATGAGAAGAATCAAGTAAACTCAATAATTTTTGGTGCTACCAACAATGCTTATAAAAGTCATATGCCTTGTGCCTAATTCAGCTTCTCATTTATCCAGTTTTGTTATGATCTAAATCCACAGAAATACAGAATGATGGCAACTGTGGAATATCCGTGGTATCTGATAGGCAGGGATATCAACAAATGTTGACAGATTATATTTATGCAAAAATGTTCATGAATAAGATGGCTTGTCTGTTTAAAAAACCCCACAGATATTTTTTTAAATCCCATAAACATTTTCAGGAGGGTCTTTAAACCTAGACTTATCTTTACAGATGTAAACTTCAACAGTCATCTCAGAGCTAGGAAAATCTATGGTCAGGCCTGTAAATAGTATCTGCTGATGCTGGTTTTAGTTTGTCACGAAAGAAAACTGCAAAGCTGAAATGGATTTTTCTCCGTTTTTAGCGTTAATCGTGCTATAATCAATGCTACTTAAAATTGAGGTAAAAACCTGGTCTACAGGTTGGAAGATCCAAATTTTGCCTTAACTGTGGGGAAAAAATAATCTGTTAAATTGCTTAAAATTATTTAGATCATGAAACACAGCATACCAGCATTTCTCATCTTCAGTCTTTATAACACTTTCCCTACAGTGTCTTTCAGTTCAGACTTTCTGACAATATTTGCAGAACTTCACATTAACGTGTTGACTGCCTCTGTGTGCTGGAAGCATTTTGCATTACCATTCATTGAGAAATTTAATTGCCTTAGATCACAAATTCTTAGGACTCAGAGTCACAATTAAATTATGGTAATCTAACAAACCACTGTGCATCAGTTAAGCAGTAATAATGGCTTATGTGTATGGTCTTAGCTAGTACTTTTCCCACTCTGAAAAACTGTTCCATAAGATAATGTGCCTCGCAACAGGCTTGGGATCATGAACTGATGGGACACTGGCAATTATTTTGACTTGGCTGGTGTAAGGATGCTTTGAAAACTGAATTATTTTGTGAATCTGAGCCTTTGCTCACTTATTGTCCTGGGTACACGGTAGTCCCACAAGCCTTTAAAACAGAGCTCAAAAAGATAGGGTCTATATGATAAATTAGCTTAACGTGAGAACTTTGGAAAAATCCTAAATAATGCCTCTGAAATTATGGATATCTCATCTATCTCTCCACAGTTGAAAAAAAAAAAAATCTCCTAATTACTTTGACCTTCTGCTGAATGGTTTTTCTGTTGACTTGAATATTGTGGGAGTGGCGGCATAGTTAAAGCTGGAAATTCCCACCCATTTTTCCACCGTCTCTCCCAGTAGACAAGCAGATGTTCCTCATTAACTTTTAGCATATAGATTTCTTGTTGATAACTCAGGTTATTTTTATTGCACGGAGGAAGCTGGGAAGTGCTTTGCTATGAAGCATAGTTTTCAAAACAGATCTCAGTATCCCAAGATTTTTCATGGTATTTCTGAAAAATAGTGTGACTTCAAAACACATTTATAAGTCTTGTTGGTTGCATCTCCAAGAGGGTATTGAAGTTCTAAAATTTAATGTAGAATATTATGTAGTTTCCTGATCAAACAGTTCTCCATGTGTCTGAACCTCTCCTTGGTTTTATTAACTGTAAGAGACCCTGCAATCTCCCTTGCAAAAATTATTTGAAGTATTCATTGATTGAAGACTTTGCAAAACAAGGTTTACTGGCTCATGCTCCTGTAGTTGTATCAGGAGGGTGTTGCCACTGAGGACTTCTTTGTGCTTGAAACATGTCCTGCACAGAGTCTTCTCAGCGTGTCTCTGATCCCAGCTGAGACTTTGCAATTTTTGACAATTTTCTTTTTCACAATGAAAATGTTTCTTAACCAGAAACCAAATTTTGAAATAAATAAAGAAAAATGTTTTCTCCTGAGATCTTTCGTGAAAAACACAAACATTTTTTGTAATAAAATATAATGTTTATGTCTCCTTTCATGGAGGGTGACGATGAATGCCTGCCTGTAAATGGAAGGATGCTGTCACATTTATTGCATCATCTATTATCTTGCATATTTTTCAAGTCATCTGTCTCATCTCTTACATGTAAAGAATCCTGATGGTACTGGGACTCGTGTGTGTTACAGAGTCACATAAACTATTTATACTAATGCTTACCCTTAACTTCCTGCCAGAGCTGTATATTTTCATTTTACCAACAGAGATGCTGTCAGCTACTGGCAGTTTAAATTGCATTCAGGGTAACAAAGTCAGTGCTTTGGCCAATTAATAAAATTACACTATTGACTGCCAAAGAAGCTGTAATATTTGATGCCTAATTGCTACCCAAACCACTGTAAATGAGAAATTACAGTAAATCCCCTATTAAAATATTAAACTGCACACATGAGGACACACCACAAGTGCTTAGTATTAGGGAGGTTGAAGACATGACAGATCTTCTTCTGCATGTAAATAATTGTCCGTGCACGTGCAAAATTAACATTACAGAAGAGTCTGAGTTCAACTGTCACTAAGTGTGCACATTCCTCAGCTAGACAAGGGGCAACTCAATGGCCGGTCCAGCATTTAAGTGAAGTGACAGTCATATGAGCTAGGTTCCTCATCACTGTGCAGAAGCTTCCTGTAGCCAAGAAGAAGAGTTATCTCAACAAAACCTTGATGTGTGCTCCCTCACATCAGCCTTTTCCTTGTTATGCTACATTCTGCTGCTTTTGGTGTGTCCCTTTAGGTTAGATACTCTCCATGCCCAAGACTACGAACTGAAGGCTTGTCTGGGGTCTAGCATAGATGGCCATACTCTCCCCTAGTCCCTGTGCAGGTACACAGCAAGTGTAAGTAGTAACAAATTTTAGCTAGCACAGTGAACAGGATTAGTCCTAATTTTTGTTTTTAGTGGAACAAGGCTCAAGTCTACCAGCATAATGGATACTCTGTGTCATCTGCTAGGCAGGGAAAAACTTTCATCGGAACTCATAAATCCCTCCCTTTCCCCAGATTTCTCACCTCATGTTTAGCTCCCTGCTTTCTGAAACCTGTGAGAAAGCAATTTGCTACAAGGCAAGTGTCTGTGGAGATGCGGGATCGTTTAGCACTGGTTACTACCTCGGGCATTCTGGAAAGGCTCTGCTACCCAAGGTGTATTTCAGAGATCTGAATATGTGCTAAACGAGTCCTGCATCTCTGCCTCGTAGCTCTGGGAATGTTAGGCAGGTAATTAAGAAATCACAAGGCACAGGTGTGCCAGGTGAAGTTTGGTAGCTTGCTTTTGATCTAAATTGAGATGCTCTGGGGATTTAACTTCTTAAACAAAAAGGGCATAAATAAATAATTTTTTTTTTCTGTTTTTTAAGGTTGGAACATGTAGGCTATAAAATTTTGTCTTGTATGTACACAAGTAGTCAATGCTAGAAGATTGTTTAAGGCTAGGGTTTTGTTTTAAATAGGGGTGTTGTTTTCATTAACTTGGGTCTGATTAGTTTTTTCACTGGGAATTTCCCCACTGATATAAACAGGAGCAGTGCTTGGTTTTTGGGAACTAACTCAGGAATAATTAATGAAAGTGTCTTTAAAAATAAGCCTCAAAAAAAACCCCAAACCAACCCAAAACCTGGATTATTAGTTATAATACAGGAGTCAGAGCATTTCTTTTTAATATTTCTTTTTAATATAATTGAAAATGAGACGGCTTTAAAGTCTGTAATGAGTCCTTCAGCATACTGCACACAGTCAGAGCATTACTTCATAGCTGGAAGCCAAGAAACCAGGCTGACAATCAATTCTTAAATTATTCCAAGCCCACACAATAGCCTCTTGCCACAAAGTTTTGGCAAGGTTCCTATTTTGCTACCATGTGGGTGGGGTGAGATTGGGATAAACAAGAATACAACTGCCCACTTTTGATTTTGCATCTTCGCCTAAGCTCAGTCTTGCACAGATAGTTTCTGTAAGTTTGAAATGTTTCCATGCATCTCTCTTCTTACATGATTCCTTGATAAACCTGAGACATGTCATGTTAGGAAGAATCATTTGGTAGTTTAGGGTTTGAATAAGAAAAGGAAGTGCCAAGAAATAAGACTATCGTTCTGAAAGGTTTAGCCTGATTCTTTGGTCTTCTGAAGTAGGAAAGCTTTCTCCAAACAAATTGGGTGGCTATCTCTGATCTAGCAGAGTGCCCTTAAATTACTTATTTTGATACCTTGGGGAAGAAAGATAGCGCAGGTGATGTCATAGGGCTCCTTCCAGCCCTGCTGTGTGATGCCGGCTCTTCTCTTTCAGAAGGCTAAACACAAGGGAGGTCACAAGAAGTGTGGGTCTGATAAAAAACAACAGTAAAAGCAAAAGCGGCACTCTTGCTACACTACGGATATGCTATAGACAAGTTTCAAATGTTGATACTATTCTTGCTTTTAAGAAAAGCAACAGAGCAGTTCACATTGTGGGTTGCAGCCTCTCTTCAGTGAGACTTTGATGGCGCACGTAGTTTGCAGCCTGAAGTACAGTGCTGTAAGAAAGCTGAGATTGCAGGGTACGTGTCTCGTACATGGCTTTAGAGAAATGCCCAAGTCTGATGGACATAGGAATGTTGGTCTGGAATTCTGAAATCCAGAACTCAGTATAGATAGTGATTTTACAAAACCTAGATTCTGGTTTTGGTCAGATAAAGAGAAAACGTGAGGTAACAGAGACCTGCTAGAAAACCATTCTTCCTTTTTTTTCGGTAAGGTTTGGATTGCTGCTTTAATACATCTCCAGCAAGAATAAAACAGCATATTAAGTTCTTCATTGTGTCATGTCCTGAAAGGATACTCCATCCTGCTACAACATTACCTAAAAGTTTGTTGATTTGTTTTCTGCTGAAATGTCCTCTTCAGTCACCTGTTAGGTTTATCATAAGAACAAGGTTGTTCTGTCACTTTACTCTTAGGAAGTCTGGCACATTAATCTTAGAATCACAGAATGGTTTGGATTAGAAGGGATCCCGTATAAAGATAGGCTGAGAAAGTTGGGGCTGTTCAGCCTGGAGAAGAGAAGGCTGCATGGAGACCTCATAGCAGCAGTATCTGAAGGGAGCCTACAAAGATGCTAGAGATGGACTATTCATCAAGGACTGTAGTGACAGGACAAGGGGTAACAGGTTCAAACTTAAACAGGGGAAGTTTAGATTGGATATAAGGAAGAAATTCTTTACTGTGAAGGTGGTGAGGCACTGGAATGGGCTGCCCAAGGACGTTATGAATGCTCCATCCCTGGCGGTGTTCAGCGTCAGGCTGGACAGAGCCTTGGGTGACATGGTTTAGTGTGAGGTGTCCCTGCCCATGGCAGGGGGGTTGGAACTAGATGATCTTAAGGTCCTTTCCAACCCTAACTATTCTATGATTCTATGAAGATCATCCAGTTCCAACCCCTTGTCATGGGCAGGCACACATTCCACTAGCTTAGGTTGCTCCAAGTCCCATCCAACCTGGCCTTGAACACTGCCAGGGATGGGGCAGCCACAGCTTCTCTGGGCAACCTTTGCCAGTGTCTCACCACCCTCATAGTAAAGAATTTCTTCCTAATGTATAAACTGAATCTCCCTTCTTCCAGTTTAAAACCATTCCCCCTTGTCCTACATGCCTTTGTCAAAAATCCCTCTCCAGCTTTCTTGTAGGTTTTGGAAAACTGTCATAACTCCTATTAACTGAAGTTTCTTCCATCTCACTCATTCCATCACTTCTTTCTCTTTTCAACTTTTGTCTAAAATCTGGAGGGAAAAAAAAAATAAATTAAAAGCACTCCAAAACATTATCACCTTCTGAAAATTAAAATAGGGTTTTCGCCCTATTCTGTGGAGAAGAACTCTTTTTTTTTTTTTTCCCTACCAACTGTAGTGCAGGGTAATTCTGCCCCTTTGTATCATCCTTTCCTTAATTCAGCAGAGTACAGAGTTTGACTTTCATCCTTTGTGTTGCTACTCACCAGTATTTCCCACATACCTTTCCCCCCAGTTATGTGATGAGTAAGTTATAATGAAACGGGAGCTTATATTCAGCTAAACACCTCAATTTTGGGGTTCTCCTCAGCTGCTCTTCCCCCCTCCACAGGAGCTGCTGGATTACTCATGAGAAGAAAAAAAATATCCTTTTGGTGTTTTGACTTTGAGGAGAACTGGAATATTAACGATAATGTGGGAGTAACAGGTAAATCTGGACTCCTGAGTAAACTCAGCCTGTAATTCCAGTGCTGCCCCAGCATGAGTCCGTTCTCTAGTGTTGTAGGGGATTGTGCATTTATCACACTTCTTCTGGTCTTATAAGGGAATAGGTAGACAGCACTGAAACTGTTCTCAGCTATGAAGAAAACACTTTTGTCTTCCAGAGCTGAAGGACTGCTTTCTTTTAAGCAGACTTCAATAAAAATTCCTTCACCTAAATGAGTAACAATTAGAGAAACTGGTGAAACCACCTAGAGGACCCAAGTAAAAATGAATTGGGCACACTGGATATGAATTTGAGTGTGTTATAAGCATATTTAGACAAATGTTGCTGACCACTCCACCATGGCTTTCCCCATGATCCAAGTTAGTGGAATGCAAGGTAGCTTGGGACTGAAGCTGCTGGGAGCTGCACTCTGACTAATAAAGGGTCCTATCAAGTCAGGTAAGTGCAAATGCAGTGATGAGCTACAAACCTCTTAGGTATGCTGAAGCCTGGACATATAGACACTGAAGATGGCTCCCACCAGAAAACCAGTAAGGTTCCTTATTGCCTCTTTCTCATGTTAGGGTTGGTTGAGTGGCTTCCTCTTCACAGAAAAGGTTAAAGCAGCCACTCGAACATGCTGAAGTGATGCATGTTGCAATTGACTCATTCATAAAAATGAGCAACCGGAGAGTTGAGCCTTATCCTTCCCACTGGTAGCATGCACAGGTTTCCAAGAGTTTGTTGATTAGGGCAATAGATGATAAGCTCCCAGAAATGACAGAAAGTCAATCACTACTTTCATCATGTGGCCTGGAGTATGGAACCAGATATCATCTTTGGATCAGACTCATGCCAAGATCCTTCACCCCATCATTTCAATCTCTTGCTGCAGCATATTAATTGCCAGGGAAATTCTATTTCTTGTCCTGCTTAAAGAGTGAGGCCCTGACAAACACAGTGGGGATTCTCCTTGGTTCCAATGGACTTGTGATCTTTTACATCAGTAATATGCTCAGCAGTTGGAGGTAATTAATCTCCTATTTTACAGATATTAAATCGAATCTCAAAGAGCTTATGTGACTTCATGCCTCCATTGCAGCACTAATCCAAGGCACTATTTCCCCAAATCAAGATGCTGTTTCAAGGTTTGCATAGGCTGGATTTGAGTTTAGAACTTATTTAGGTGTCATAATTATATGAAATTAAGAGACTGATATTAGGATCTATGGCTCCTCAACTTTTGCATGCATATATGCATGTTACTGGGTTAACAAGCATGTTTGTAAAAATATTTGTGCAGTATGAAACATTAAAGAAAACGATATAATTGTTTTAAAAAATGCAAACAATTGATCTTTTGATGTTTTAATATGTAGCTGAGTTTTTCCTTTTAAGTAGGTACTATCACTAGTGTGCTCCTTGTGTTTATTACCTGGGCAAATTTGCCATTTGATAAAACAAAACCCAACCAAACAAAATTACCAAACAAAAAACACAACAAGTACGTTGCTGACTTATAGCCAGATCTCCCCAGGTAAAAGGCTTATTTTCTTCTGTTTTGAAAATGAAATCTTAATCTAATTAGATCTTGGAGGAAAACAGTTGTGATAGGTTTTCTGTAGGTAAAAGGACTTGTTTAGTGTGTTTTGTTAAAGTCACAGATTTTACAGTAAGTAATAAAACTTATTAGGGGTATTATCCATTTATAGAATCTGTTTGACAATGGCTTTTTAATGAAGTATAAGCTTCTCTGGATAGAGGTTATGAAAACACAGTATTACAATAGCACAGGCTTTGTCAATAGGTCTCTGAAACATGGGAACATAAATTGATCTCAATACAGCTCTATATGGCTATTGATTCTGGTTGCAGACCAAGAATTGTCTTTTATTTATTTGTTTATATGTTGTAATTTTCCTGCTTCCTCCATCAAAACATTTCTCTTGTCCCACCACTTTCTGGGGTACATGAGCATGCTTACAGTTGTACTCAAGAGTGCTCTCTTCCTGTGGATTCCTGCTTCTAGTGTCCAAAGCTCGACAGCCTGGCAGCTCAGCACTATGAAAGATCTAACACACAAGGCAGGTGAATTGTTTATAGATGGAAGGTTATATTGGGATTACACCCAGAAAGAGACTGAAAGCGGATGTGGGCTCCTAAGGGCCAAAGCAGAGTAGACCTTGGTAATCCAGATGAAAGGAGACAAGGGCACTAAAGGCAGCAGTAAGGTTCTGCAATTCATGTGAGGGGTCACAACTTCTTGGTCATTGGTGTACTGGGTAAAAAGAGAGAGCAAGGCCTACATGCTTGTTTGGACATCCAGACACTGCTGAGATTTCCATGATTCCAGCTTTGATAATTTGGACCAGCAGAAAGAGGGACAACTGTTCGGAAAAGGCCAGGTGGCATGCGCCATTTGGTTTCATCATTTCTCTGCATGTCAACCAAATCTTTGTAAAGACACTGAAAAGGGGAACACTGCTGATACATCGCACTCTGGTCTCCTTGGATACTGAACCAGATGCTTAAGGGGGATATAGCTCTTTTAAGCCTACTATACTAAAAGCTGCCAGTATTCCTATATCCACTTGTTTTTGTGGCTTGTTTGCTGAGAAGAGTCTTGCACAGACCATAAATGTCAGCACATACCATCCTCTTGAACCAGACCGCTGTTTTAGATCTCCTCTAGACATATTTGCAAGTGCTCTCAAACATTTCAGAGTATAAATCATTCTAGTAAAGTTTGTTTATTGGCTTCCTTTTGTAATTCTTATACAACCTATAATAAAATAGTGGTCTAGATTGTCTACTGAAACAATAGAAAGTGACAATCCACAACATCATATCCTGCAGCAGAACACTCCTACCTATTATGGCAGACTTTTCCATGGAGGTATTGGGAATGCAGCAAGGAGTTTTCTGCAGCTGTTAGGTGGAGTGCTATGTCTTATAGGGAACTATTAGAGATATATATAAAAAAAATGTCAGCCGCTGGGCGTTTGTTAGATTAATGTCCTCTCCTTAACATGAATGCATAGAAGGTAGACCATGTGATTATGCAGGTATGGTAATTATCCTTCAAAGAGTTGGAAGGCTTTGACGTAACCTCTGTGTCCCAAATGTGCTGGTTCCAGCACTCGCTAGAGGGGAGAATAAGGGCTTGAATCTGCAAGCCTTTCCCATATGACAATCCGATATTGTGCCTTATAAAATCTGGAAGAAATGTAAATGACAGTAACCTTTATGAGAACTAAAATGACTTAGCAGAGGTTGTGTTTTTTCTGATAAATAAATCTCTGATGTGCTGTTCTAACATGCAGAGACATGCATGAACTATTGTAAGTACTCCAATTCATAAATGCTTTGTAACAGGCCACGACAAGCTAGCATCTTCTTTGAAGTATTTTATAATTCTTTTTTTATGTGCCTTTACAATTTGTTATTATACATCTATTAATAAAACAATTTCTTTTCTGCATATTAATTATTATTCCCCAGCAGTGTGTCTGCAGCGCAATGACACTTGACTGGAAATGTGAAGGCTGAATCAGCCTCACACCATTTCACCAGTGGAGGGGAGCCCATATTCACACATCTCCATTCCAGACCTCTCAGACATTCAGCACCCAATAATCCTACAGTTCTTTCAGTTATTTTGGCTTGACCAGATGTCCAGTCTGCTTTTACTATTCCATTAGCATTTCAACTTCAATCATTTTTGCATTGTTTTAAGTTGAAGTAGATGCTCTTGACAAGAAGGGAGTTATTGAATTGCTAGAGATAATTAGAGACATGATTTTTTGTCTAAATAAGTCCTCACATCCATCATGGAAGATAAGTTCATGGATGATTAGTTCATGCCTGGGTCTTCTGGGGGAGAATTCTCACATGTATCACTTTATAAAAGTCTTTCAAGTATTTTTCTGTAAAGGAAGCTGTTAGGACCCTGAAGGCATTTACTGGCCCTGCCCAGCTTCTATCCAGCCCTGCCCATGATCCAGGAGCCCTATTTCAGCCCCACCTGAGGCTGTGAGACCTTGTTCCTGCAATGCCATAGGAGTGTGGGTCTTCAGCTCCTTCTCTGGCCGCGTCTCCTTCTGCTCCTGGCTGGACCCCTTGGATGACTCCTGGCTGTGCTCCATGGCTTGGTGTGATGGGGGCTGCCAATGGGCTTCGTTGCCAGCCTGGCTCTGCCCACTGCATATACGCTGATGGAACTGGTCCCACTGAGGAGGGCTGGGACTGTGCTAGGTTCTGCTCAGCTCCACAGCCCCAGCAGTGCAAAACCACCCATATTTTGTGATATTTTTGATGAACTGTCTTTCCCTATTTCTAGAAAGAAGTATGGCAGAGTGCTGAAGTGCAATCAGTAACATTAGACTTGTTTTCCAAACTTTGCAGGGACCCAAAGTTTCTTTCCCAAACACAGACAACTATTTTTCCCCCAACCGCCCCCCCAAGTCTGTGCCTCCTTTGTGTTCTTTTAGGTCTAGCTTGTATTACTAGTCATTCTGAGGCTCATCAGATTTTGTTGTGTGACTCAAGTGGAGTTTTGCCAAGAAGAAACGTTAATTTTAGTTTTTAATCATCAATAAGAACAGGTGTGGCAGGACACCTACGAATCAGTTGATCTGGGTTCTTATCCAATAAGGATATGGTTTTTAATATGAGATCATACCAAACCCAGAGATCTTTTTTTTCTTTCTGTTCAGATATCCTTCCCAGCCGCCAGCAGACAGAGTCCAATCCCTTTGTACAGCGGAGGTGCTGTGAACTAATGTCAGTGTCAAACTTCATTGTGTACATCCAAGGAGAAAAACTTTACATTTTCAAGATCAATGAAGAGCATCTACTTTTATGGTGCATTGTTCTCACTAGCAGTGATGTACGGGAAGCACCTGAGAGTCAATCTGGAAACTTCGTTGGCCAGAACACAACAATAACTCTTGGTTGTTACTGCGTGGTCTGGCAGCTGTTGCTGCTAATCTAGTTATCAGGGCCTGCAGGTGTATCCGTATTTACACAACTGGCTTCTAAGGACCTACATTTATCAAGTCATGATTTATACTCTACAGATTGCTTGGGTCTTTTTATTTTTTTTATTGAACACTGAGGATAAGACATAATACGGGAATCCTGGTCTATTTTCATGTAGGTTCAAGGTTTATTAAATTCCCCTGCATTAGTTTACCTTTCTAGATGTTTCCCTCTCTTTGCTGAGATTAGTCAATGTGGAGGGTTGGCGGCAGTCAGGTTTAGGTACCACGCACAGCTGTATGGTCCATTGGAGAGCAGTGCTCCATTGGATCTGTGCCACGTGTTACTGCTGGATGCTAAGAGGGGGGATTTGTTATTTGGGTTCAGTAGTCTACGAGTATGGATCTCCTGCCTTCATGACCTGATATGGTATCTCCTCCTGGCACTGCACTGAGCCAGGAGCTAGTGTGGGGATCGCTGCTGCCAGAATAAACATGCCCACTGCAGTCCCGTCAGGTTGCATCCAGATAGGTGAACTGGCTTTCATTTCATGCTTTTCTCCCCTAGATCATAGGCAAGGCAAGGGTGGGTCTGACAGACAGTGCCCTGGGCAATGGTTTATTTGAGGAGTCTGCAGGGTATACAAATGAATGCTCACCTCTTGTATTGTACTGGGATAAAGAATAAAGTTACTGCATTCCATTTCAAAAGCCTGTAAGTTTTCACTAAGAAAGTGACTCTCAAGACAGTATTTTGGGTCTACCAGGCATAATTCTTTATCTCTCAGCCCCATTAATAATGAATTTTTTCTTCTGCTTCTGAAGGCATCTTGCTTCAGCTGTAACATCAGAAGTGAGGTTCTGGTCCTGGCAAGACTTCTGCCCACTTCATTAGGTTCCTACCTACTCCACAAATCATTTGAGCTAATGACTAATTTTCCAGGAGAGATTCTGCTTTTTTGAATGACAAAGCCATTTTATGAGTTGGTTACATCTGTAATGTAAGATTATTGTCCAAAGATACAGTCTTTTTACTGGTAATTTTTTTAAAGGTTATATTTTTTTCTTGAAGATAATCTCAGTTGCTCTGTGATGTGACCAAAAGTTTCTTGGCAGCTAGCTGTCTTTCATGTAAAGAAGAGAATATTTTTATTCGTCTTAGTTTAATTGACCTATAGGCATTTGCAGCCACAATTTGCAGAAGAGCAAGTCTGAAATTTCAGTTCTCGCTAAATGTCTGAAGTCTCCTCTTTTTCTTTCCCTTTTTGAATCTGTCACTGAAGACTCTTTCACTTTGACAATCAAGCAGACCATTAATGGTGACTCTTCCAAACATAAATGTTCATAAGATAAACTAAAAGTAGCCAAGCACCATAAACCAGAAATATTGTACTGGCTGCTAGAATCCATCCCAAGTCATGACTCTGCTCTTCTTGGAATTTTGCTTAAATCAGAAATTCTATCGGTAATTATTCACATTCATAATATTCCAATTTATACATGGCTGCACTTTTTAGATGTAAAAAGAACTATTGATTGTTTCAGCAACGAAACGAAAGCTTTTATATTATCTTGCTTGTGGTTTCTGGTGGAGTTCTCAGGTCCAGCCCACTGGAGATCTCAGAACTACATTGTGGCTGCTTAGCGAAATGAAGAAGCATGCCCTTCTCAATCTCTTTGTCAAAAAGGCAGCTGCCTGGAGCTTGATGCTCATGAAGCATCATCCTTGGTGTCAGATGGGACCAACCCTATGAGAGGGTAGTGCCCCAGTTGATACTTAGTGTTCCTTTAGATGATGTCCCTGATTAACCAGATTAACCAGTTTCCTACAGCATTGAGATCAGTAACAAGGAAAGGTAGAGGATTATTTAGCAAAGGCATTGTTCTCTGAGTGTCTTGCCTTTTCAGAACCACATTGATTTCTGAGTTGTAACACTGAAGAATCGAGAATATGGATTTTGTGATCAGAGGGACCCTTGTTAGCTTTCATGTTACGGTGCTGTGAGGTACTCTGGCAGAGGGTGAATGACTACCTGTTTTGGAGGCCATTGGAGGGTGTCACAGCATAACAGCCCTTCAACATGAAACGTCTGCAGGGGCAATACCCTGAGAGGTGTTTCTGGGCAGGGAACAAGAATAATTTGATGATGAGCTATTTGGAATACAATTTTGCCTAAGTCATTCCTCCCTGAGCTGTGTGTGGCTCTGTTCCAGGACAAAGACAGCAGGACAATGACTGCCACTTAGCAGAAACTTACTGTGAGGCAGAGAGTAGAAAACATGCTGGGCTGTATGTGGACAGCCTTTATTCTCCTTGAATCCCTTGACCTCAGGAATAGCTAGAGATACGCACCACTGAAGGTCTGTGGAGAGGCGACCGGGAAGACCTACTGAGAACTAAAGGAACTGCAGCCATTGGGAAGCAGTAGGTGCAGTATTTATTAAAATGAGGCTGCCTTAACAGGAACCTCAGTAGATACTGAGGTTTACAAATCTCTACTGATTCCTGTCCATGTGTGCACAGCGCATACTCTAAATTGTTGCAAAGCACTTTTTGCACTGACTCATAACTCACATTGGAAAGACAAACAGGGACAGATCATTGCATTCACTTGTGTATGTGGATAGGCTGCTACTCCCTAGAACCATTGAAATGTCTGTAAAAAGAATAAATCATCTACTGACAAATGTACACAAAAGGGGAGAAAACCCCAGCTAATATTTTGCTTTAGTGTGGAGCCCCATTTCCACAGCAGAGTTCCCTCTTTCAGCTGAAATGGGCCTTTACTACACTACAGTGCAAATTCTACGAAATTTCTAGGGACAGTAAGGGGATATTGTCATCATATAGTCCTTCACTAACAAAAGTTACCTCCACTGTTTAAACAATATCTGCGGTCTCTGGCTCCATGCATTATTTAATAATCTTGGAAACTTCTATGACCTTTAAGCAATAGTAAACTGTGATTGCTTGACAAATAGGTCAGTGTTTGTATAATAGTTGTGTCTTTGGAAGTACAAAAATATTCATTAGAATGCTTTGGCTGACTTCCCCCACCCTTCATTTCTTTGGTAACTTTCCTGCAACATTGCCCTCTGTTAAACATTATTCCACTTCAAGGGTATTTGCAGGACTAGGAAGCAGGCAGTATATTATGGTCCTTGAAAATACAGGGTAGGGGAGATTGTATGTCTTAGAAACACACACTCACACATGCACACATATATATGCCATAAGTAGCTATTACTGTTGGTAGAAAGTATATATGAAAAAAAGTTGGTAAAATGATTTGGTATCTTGTGTGCTAAGAACCTTGACGTAGATATGTTGGATTTATTCCTGGTTAACATGCACCCTGTTTTAGGGGGATGATAAACTGGTATTTGCTGTTTGAAGGGCGTACTTGAAAGCAAGGAACTGAGTTTGAACTTCTGGTTTTATTGTTAGCAGTGTTGCTTGCAGGGCCAGTTAAGCAAACATGTGGGCTCCTGCATGTTCCTTAGCAATACTTAAAGGGAAAGTTGTATTGACACATTCTCTATTACTTAAGTTTGAGTTAGGGTGATCATAAAAGTCAGAAGTGGTCTCAAGCAAGAATATAGAAGAATGCAATAACTTTGTTCCATGGCAGTTTATAAGAAAGTGTCTGTAGTTTCACCATCTACTGCTTGATGTTAAATGCCTTGATGATATCTATTTCACCCTGAAAAGCTTGTCCCAGCATAGTTAGATAAGAATAATGAAATAACAGCTTCACTTAAAAAAACCCAGATTTTTTTCCATCGCAGTACAATATACAACATGAAAATATAAATACAAACACATAAACATGTGTTATCATTATATATGCTGTTTTGAGTGATACAAAACATAGAAACCAGCTCCAAGTCTTTTAATGTCATTGTAAATATTCTGCCTGGTTTTGCCTCTCTTACAGTGCACGGTTGTGTTTGTTAACTTACAGTCATTGCACTCAAAAATTTTATCGTAACACCTGCTAGCAAAATTCAAATCCTGCTTGTTAGAGAGAAACTATACATGAAGCATTTGCGAATTCAAAATGTCTTTAGTTCCATCTCTATTGTGCTTCAAAATCCTACCTGCTTCTTGGGCAGCGAATGAACAGAAAGAAGATAATTTTAATAACCATTTTAAAGAAAACAGCTAGGAAAGTTTGATTTCAAATAATTTTCTGAACCAGCAATAAACATTATGTTGGCCATATTTTTTGTGTTCAATTGCTTAGCAGACATCTAGTTTAAGAGCTGAAACCTACTATGTGCCTGACTGGTGTGTATTGTAGTATATCTCAGGTCAAGGTCTGCTTTAACAATGAGTAAATCTTTGTAGCTTGGGGGTGTTACATATGCACTTGGCATATTTGAACTAAAGCATCTTTATCTGTTAGCTTTTTTTTTCAAAGGCGGAAGATCTCAACCCTTTTAACTTGAACTATGGTAAAAGGAGTTGCTGGCATTTCAGTGCCACCTTTGGGATGGACCTCAAGGATAAATTCCTGCCCTCTGCTTGGTTGACACTGTTATTAATGCTCTAACTGGGACACACTGAAGTATTCTGAGTAGTTCTTCATTAATTAATTACTAATCCTCTCTCTGAGAATACTGCCAGGTTACAACAGATACTGATAACTCCTAAGTAATTATTGTGTTCAATAAATAGAGGCTTCAAAGAAACTATCTGGTAGTGAGGTGTAGGCTTTTTAATTATTTCCAGTGTTAAAGCTGTAAGAGGCAACTGTAAGGGTTCTCATATATATATATATATATATATATATATACACATATATATATTTCCCCTTGGAAAATGATCAGCTTTAAAATATTTATCTTTATTTAATTTTAATTTTGGAGAAAAAGTTTTCTCATTCGTTCTTCTAGGATTGTGCTTTTGCTGATTATTCTTGGCTCGGGAATATAGGCAGAGGACAAACAAGAAGTGCTACAGTTATACTTTTCAGATCAAAGAACTTTGAGGCAATGCTGTAAGAATTAGAACCTGAATGATACACCTCACTTCAGTGGCTGCAAGGATCCCTTGATGAAATAATTTATCACTGTTTTGGAAACTAAGGTCTTCAGGAGTGTAGTTCTAGTTCAGAACCAGAATCCAGGGGCTGTAAAGTCCAGTGACAGACCAACTACAAATGGACACATGCTTTATGATCCTGGAGTAATTTGTATCATTATTCAGATAATGGTTAGGCAATAATGACCTACACTAATTAAGATCTGAAATAGTAAAAAAGGAAAAAAGCCACTAACAACTGCTCTGTTATGTTAGCACAGGAAAATAATGTATTCATTTATTAGCGGTGACTTCAAGCTGCAAATAGTGCATATTTACTAAATATTCACACTAATCTAAGTGTTTATTGAAGAATCAGAATTGAGAGGAAGGATCTAAATATGCTTGGTTTCCTTCCTCTTAATGTTGAAAGAATAGAAACATTTTCAGGAGAGAATCCCCAAATATACAGACAATCTCACAAAACACAGAGTTTATGGCAAAAAAATATGAGCATGTACAAAGTCAGGTTTGATAGGGAAAACAGTTGTTTCCAAACAGTTGAAAATGTCCTCTCAAATGTCATATTTAATGATAATCCGCAGTCACTGAAAACATCTACATTTACAAGAAAATAAGAAAAAATAGATAAAATAAATGATAAAGTTAAAAATTCATCTTAATAATTAGTGGTTTGCTCAACGGAACATAAATGAAACTTCTTAATAGAGCATTTGGCATCCTTTTTCTCTTTTCTGTGCTATCCCCTCATGTTTTTGTTTGCTGTCTTCCCTTATTTTTCCTACTTTAATTTCTCCATCTCCACCATCTCTTCTCATTCTTTTCCCTAATCTTCATCCAAACCTTCACTTTCCTCACACATCCATGCAGTCTTGTACCTGTTTCTGTTCACCCGAGCCATGGATTGCCTTCTGTATATGGCCACTTTGCTTAACTCCAGAGCACTATGCCTAGTGTAAAAGTGGTCATGCTATATGGAATTTGTTTATAGTCTCTCCACTATATGGAAGGTGGTCATACTCTCTCCCTCCAATTCCTGTATATCCCAGAGTCCACCTGGGTTGTCTCATGTTCCCTGACAACACAGGGCCTGGCTGGGCATTTCTTTTTCCTGTTATTTCCAGTACTTTCCTCCTATTTCTTTCCACTTTACCATTGCTGTCATCACTTGAGGAGTCATTCATTACCAGTTACTGCCTACCTACTACCCTTCATCTCAATGAGTATAAATCCTCAGTTGTTCTCAGATATCAGTCTTGAGTGCCCTTCTTCAAATTCACAAGTATAAAATCAATTTTCTATGATAATTTGAATTCTTGGGAGAAAATTCTCATCAGCTCCTGTAAAACAAAAGAACTATTGTTTTCAGCATCTCTAAGATCTCCTTTTCCATGATGCTTGCAAAACACAAGTTATACTAAGACTTTTTGTATTGACATTTTTGTTTTCTCGATGTACTTTCATCCTTACTTCTATGGAAAATATAAATGGTACATAGAAGAAGGTAAAATAATCTTTAAGTTCAGGAGACGCAGCACTTACTGCAGCGGGATCCTGTTTCATATAACTTCAATATTACATTAGCTTTTTTCTTAGTGAATCATAGAATGGTTTGGTTTGGAAGAGACCTTAAAGATCATCTAGTTCCAATGCCCCTGCCAGGGACAGGGACCTTCCACTAGGCCAGGTTGCTCAAAGCCCCATCCAACCTGGTCTTGAACAATTCCAGGGAGCATCCACGACTTCTCTGGGCAACCTGTTCTAGTGCCTCACCTACCTCACAGTAAACAATTTCTTCCTCATATCTAATCCAAATGTAACTTGATTAAATTCCTGGTGAAGCGAAGTAAATTTTCCCAGCTCATGAAAGTAATATGGTGCCTTAACCAACTGCAAAACAAGATTTTTCACCTTTCTGCATCCCGTCATTATACCAGCATCTAATGAGCACTGTATCACCCTCAAACCTGTATGATATTTCATACAAAGTGTATTTCATTATACAATAAATTTCAAGAAGACTTAAATGGCATTTTTATCAAATTAACACCCTTTGAAACAGCATAGCTGAGAGAGTTTTTAAGGGGAAAAAATATGATGTCCTCCCTTTGAAGTAACTCAAGGGACAGCGTGTCCTGAAATCTGCAGACCAGTTATGCTCTTGACGACAACCTTGGTGGAGAAACAGTGGTTTGTCAAAAAGAACTGTTGATTTGTCATGTTTAAAACCAGCCTTCAGGATTCCAGGAAAATAGGTTCTAGATGAAATATCAGTTATAGCTTTTATGAGTAATGTCTTTATTGTGAAAGCTATTGCTTTTAAAATCCATCATTATTCATAATAATAGAGTATACCTTAAGCAATTAGTGTTTAGCATACAGGATTGCAGAGAACAGCTCTGCACCCACAGCAACTCTCTGAATTGCTCAGTGGTAAAAAAAGTAAGAAAGGCAAGTAGATGAATTACAATATGTACTTTGTACCTTTAACATCTGTTGAAAATGATGAGAGCTGAAGACACATATAGCACCTCACAGATCAAGGTTTTGTCACCGTTATTTGATTCATTTCCCATTATACAAGCTAAGTATCTACCAGACCATCCTTAGGATGTGATAAGATTTAGCTGTGCATCCCATTCAGATCTTCCTAAATGTTTTACACACAAAGTCCCTTAGAAGTGAAAATCAGAGTACAGCAGGATCTCTTGTCTTGAAGGTGAAATAGTGTATCAGCTTAATTTATTTCTTGCAAGGCTCATGGAAAGACATGCTGCAGATATCTGTGTCTTTGACAGTGGAGGAGACTATCCTGGTGTGCCTTGATATATGCTCTCTCTGCCGAGAATTCAGCCTCAGGAAGAAGCTGAATTGATAACCTGTTCTGTATTTCAACTATTGTAAATGAGGGAATGCTGATGAAATGACTTCTTCATGCACTGGAAAAAAATATAAAAAAATATGGATCTCAATTTTGTTTAAGCAACCAAAGGTCTAATTGAAAAATCATTATAAAGCAATAAATGTTTTGTATGTGAGGTATGTGCATCAAGGCAATGAAAAACTGGAGCAGAGAATAACATTTTTCTGACCTATCTGAAATAAGATGATCACAAGCAACAGTAATTTAAAGAAAATACTTACTTTTTTTTATCCCTGCCATCTGCATTACTGTAAGTTACTCTTCTCTGTTGTGAAGAAAAATCAATTGTTATTATGGCTATTGAGTGCTTTTTAATAATATTCTTATACATGGGTTTTTGTTAAATGTTATTCTGAACTCAAACATCTTTGTAAGTATCTTATGTGGACTATATCTTATAACTTAGATATGATTCAAGTAATGCTTGTAAAATCTCCACTTAAAATGAGTCTCCATGTGACAGGTAATTGGCTGCAGGCCTGTTTTTTGTTATTGATTTAACTTAATGCCAATGTACACAGGTGTGTTGGTGGGTTGTTCAAGCTTCCAAGGCACCCACATTTGGCAGGACAATAAATTGTTGCATAATAAGATTATTTTCCCCCTTCAATCTTGAATCTTTTCAGAAGTTGTATTTTAAACCTTTGTAGGTATGTACGTGGGTGAGAGAAAAATACCCAACAATGTTACCATGAGGCATGTTTCAATTTATTTTTTGAGGCACTCAAGGAAACAGCAACATGTAGACAAGATAACTGCAAATATGTGTATTTGCCAGCTGAAGAGAAAAACCAGAATCTTTATATATATATAAATCAGGTTGCTTCTTAGTTCGATTTTTTCATGCTACCTAAAATTCTACATTGTTGTCAGATGAAATCGGTTATTTTAGAAAAAAAATACAGCACTGAAAATATCTGCTGTTCAATGTGTTTTAAATGCAGACAGCAGATGTGATTTGCCCTTGCACACAGAAATACCTGCAGCACAGACATCCAACTGAGGCCTCATTTGAATACTTTGAGCGAAATTCTGGCTCTGTTGAAGTTGATGGGAATTTTGCCATTAACTTCAGTTAGGCTTCTATTTATTTCTCTGGTTATGAACTATGTGGCAAGGTAGGTATCCTTGAGGAACACACAGGCTAATATGGAGAATGCCACAGCAGGTCACAGGTAATGCAAATTCTCGGGAAAGCATTGACCTTGGAGGAAAAGAAGGGGAAGCATTGCTGTGGGAGTGCTTTGTACAGAGAGGTGGGTGGAGATTTCATGAAACGATGTAAAAGACTGTTCCAAGTATAGCAGGTAGTGTGATTGAACATGTAAAATAGAGAGGAGGAGAAAACACTTCTACTTTCACAAGCCTGAAGGAAAGAACAAAGAATGAAGTGTCATAGCCAAACTTTGGAAGAGTCTGAATTGGGGGAAAAGCATTATGATGGCTCTTCTTTCAACCAGATGTTTTTCTTGGGCTCAGTTCAAAAGGAAGAAGGATTTGTTTAGCCTTCCAGATTTGTCCACTAATCTGTGTTTCAGAGTAAAGCATAGTTAGCTGTCCCATCACAAGGAAAAAAAAAACACAGCTGAGAGAGCCAACTCAGGACAGGAGTGAAATGCTTTGCCTGACTGATTCAGAGCAGCTGCGTTGCACTTGAGTAGGCAATCCCTCTTGTGGGCCAAGGGCTTTTTTTATTCATTCTGGCACTTGTTTCATAAGAAATAAAATACTGTCAACAAGTTAATATAACAACAAAGTCCCAGTGTTTTTCCACGGAGATTTCAAGGAGCCATCCTCCACAGCCTGTGCTAGTTTAATAGAAGTGTATTAGATACTACTTATAATATTTACTTGGGACCTCTAATATGTGCGTTATTGCAGATCTATTGTATTTTATAACACTAAAGATAACCCAGTAACTTCTTAACATAAGCTGCAATTACTCCAAAGGAAGAATTACAGGGTATCATGTCCCATTGTGCTCTGAGATGCCTTAGGTTAAAACTCATCGACACCATGGACAAGAAGTTGTCTGGGTCTGTACTGTAAAGCAGATGATGCACGTTCACTAAAAATCTTTATGAAATATTTATCAAAAGCTCCTTGCTCTGGATGCCCACCAGACATGATTTGAAAATTAAATAACTGCTGGTTTCTTTTTTTTTCTCTTGAGATACCTGAAGACTTTATTCCAAAGTACATGGTGGTAGATTAAAACATACCAAATTAAAACTGTGCCAACACAGAGCTGTGTTCTAATTTAAAGGAGTACACAAACTGCTTAGAAATACCTTCCCTTTTTCTCTGCAAATTTTTGTATCAGAAAGATCCTGATCTGGAAAACAAGGTGATGTGCATGTATACGTGTGAATATATATTCACATTAAGGATGGTGGAGATCAGCACTCCTTGAAAGAGGTTTTAGAATAAAATCAAAGCCAGGTCACTGCTTTCAAACAGTTTATTAACTCTGAAAAACAAGGCTAGAAGAAGCAGTATCACACATGGAAAATGCTCCTAGATGCTGTGATCACAGTGCGGAGGCAGGTACTGCTATGTGCTATTGCAGACAGTGGGAAGCCCCCTCCTTTCCCCTATTTCTTTAAAAACAAAACAACAAAACAAAACAAAACAAAACAAAACAAAACTAGTTTTCTTCAATGCACACAAGAGAATGTTTGGCATCTGCTACTGAGCAGCATTCTTGCCGTGTTTCACTATCTATCTATCAAATGGCACGCTCGTCCTCTGCCAAGAAAAATACTTGTTCCCAGTACTAATTCATGCTCCCTGACTACCCTCTAGTGTATATTCTTCCAGGACTGCTATCCATCCATGCAGCCATTTGAAAGATATTAAAATGATTATGATGAAATCTCTCACTTACTGTGCTGGCAAGAGCTGCGATATGCTCCAGAGTCAATGCATGCAGCTCCCAGGGAGAAGGGAATGCCTTAAGTCTCTCTTTATCGAATGCCTCCATCTAAACGAAGGGATGTCATTGCAAGGCTCCATGGGGAGCCACAGGCAGGGCTCTGATTTGGGAGAAGATTATCGAGGTACAAGCTGCTGGAGAAATTAAAAATAAAGGGATGAAAAATAGCAGTTGGTAGATAGATCCCAGAGCCTCTCATTGTAAAATCATTGTAAAGATCATTATAACACCATTGTAAAATACCTAATGATGCTTGAAAGGCAGTAGTTGGGAACCCAGTGAGAAGGCTTTTATTTTCTGCCCTTTATTTGGTGAAACTGACCTACTGTATCCATACATGCCCCAGCTTCTCAGAGAGGGGATGGTGCAATTACAGACGCATCCATGGTCAGATCCTTTAGGTAGCTCTGAAGACTAGAACTGCGATTGTTCTCATCAGCCTCTAGAGTTCCTGGAAGTACTAGCAATTTGTTTGTTCACCTGAGAAATTGCCTTGGATTTCTCAAGAAGAAAAATGTTTGTTTTCTGATCAACATAGTGACATCTCTTCCCAGAAATGAAATGTCCCTATTTGGTCCTGCATAGTGCAAGAACTGAATCCCTTTCAGGAATCTCTAAACCTTTTGACATTTTGGCCCTTTCCTAATCATAGGCTGTTTGTGACTGCAGCAACAGGTGCCCTGAGACACCTCTGCAGACTGCTGATGTTGAGCAATAATCAGAGAGCAACTAGAAGCATCTCCACGTGTTGATGTCATGGGCTCTGCAGGCCACAGCTAAACCACCACCATTATGGCAAATTCTTCAGATGTTTGTACAGACGTGAGGGTGGGATTTGTGTCATTTATCTTTCAACACCTACAAAGTAGATGTCTACAGCTGTGTTAATCACTCTAAGCTCCCTTTAGATTCAAGAAAGAGAAATAAGTGCTTTTAGGGTGCAATTTGCCTGACCTATTATGGACGTTTACTTTAGAACAGCATGAATCACACCCAAGGTTTCTATGCATATCCTGCCTACGTTCTCACTGACTGTACTGACAGCCTGGGGTGACTAGCTTAAATGCACACTACACAGACTTATGTACCTCTGTTTCATTAGATGAGAAACACCCACTGCCTGTTACAGAGCTGGCTTTGAATGTAGGTGACATAGGCAGTTTCTGTAAAAGTACAGCAAGCTGAAGCAAGCGGTGAAGCATCCTCTTTCCATGAGGCGGAAGAAGGATCTTTGTTTACAGAAGGAGTCCCCGCACAGAAACATACAAGGTTCAGTTACAGAAGCCACATCTTCTTGTTGCCCATCCTTCTACATGGAGCAGGAACATTAGGTTTCCTATGGCTCATAGCTGCTGCTTATGATACGAACAGGGCCTGGCCCCCCTCCATGCACCCTTTTCCTTCTTCCTCCTCTTTCCATCTCCTATGGAATATGCAAATGTGAAAACAGGGAACTTTGAGATAGGTGGCAACTGTGTGTACTGTGGGAGAAGGATTTAACTGAGCCCAGAAGGGCCCAGTTAGGAACAGAGTAGGGTTTCCTAACACCCAAAGAACTGAAGGAGGTGGGTGACCTGATTGGAGATGTGCTGAAGGATAAGGTGGAGATCTCACCAATGCCTTCTCCAGAGGTGCAAAACCTCCATGTGTCCCAGTGCACGTTTCCAGCCTCTCAGAGGCTCCTAAAACCAAACACGGCCCCCACACCCACCTTCAGCTCTTTCCAAATTCCAGCTTCTGCCTCTGAGCCTATTCTTCCCACCCTTCAACTCATCCTAGAGATGCATTGGTGGTCCTTTCTGGCTTCCTTTTCCCAAAGCCCCACTTCATTTCCTTCAAAGTGTGAGGGACCTGGAGTATCAAATGATGCATGGCATCATGCAATTGGTTTTGGTTTTTATTTTCTGTATCCCATGCTTATGCTTTATACTTTTCAATATATACTTTCCAAAGTATACAACAGATGTTGAAAGTTTGGATGACCCTGTTGTAGGGGAGCACATTATATTTGTGTGTACATTTAGATATTCTAATGAATAAGAAATAAGAAAAAATGAAATAATGGAAGGTCTTCAAGGGAAGACTTTGAAATTTCCTCAGGAGCCCCAAATGATGCCTAGGAAAAGGTTTCTGATAAATTATTACTATTAGTTTTAATTTAAAGTACACCATGAAGGTTCATAATGTTTAATATAGAGGCACTAATGAAGTCATGAGGGTTTAGAGATATGAAGAGGGCAAGATATATTTAGGAGGAAGAAATAGGTTTTATTAGCCTGATCGATTGATGTATTGGGAAAGCAGACAAGCTGAAGCACAAGGTCTTTAGGTAAACAGTAATAGAGAGACTGTGACCCCAAAACTAAGTTAATGGATAGTATAAACTCTAAGGGTTTTGAAGTCAGAGTAAACACTTCTAGAAGACGCCTAGATAGATGCTTTTCATAGGAAGATTTTAATAGGGACAATAAATTGGTTTTGGTTCACCTCTAGGCTTCTAAAGCTATGAGATTATTTAATTTTCCTCTATCTGGAAAATAGTTTGCATTTTGAAAATGTTCCTGTCTGAATGGCAATGCAAACAGAAATTGCTATAAGTTTATGAGTCAATAATGAATAAATAAAATGTTTTGATTTGACAACTATGGCACATTTCAGTGCAGTTTTTATTTCTGATACTTTTCCTATGGAATTCCTTACATTTAAAAATCAAGCTGTTCTGAAGGAAAAATTAAAAATCATGTTAATAAACTATCAAAGCAAAAAATAAACCATAATTCCACTGCCAAAAAAAAAAAAAAAATCAGTTTGAAAGATTTTTTCCAAACACAAAAGTGAAAAAAAGTAATTTATAATTGGCTTTTTACTCTCACCAGCACACACGTGCGACCCACACACATGACACGCGTCTGCCTCATTCAGCCACTCTGGCTCTTGTTTATAAACTCCAGATTTTTAATTATGGGACAGTTCCCATGTCAGAGCTGCTGCTGCAAATTTCTCATCCTCTCCTGACAGTGCCACCTTGCAGTGCTTTCTGCTGTGCAAGTGGACATTTTATTTTCACCGGGGTTTTTTTGTACTTCATAAGCAACTCCAATGAACAAGGAAACCTGAACCTTTCTCCCTTTATTGTTACACATATCTGTTTTTCTAAAGCATAAATATTTGTCACGCATACTTAGCCCATTGGGAATAAATGACTGCAATTATTACACCTTATACATGTTAAAGGAATAAATCGTATTTTAGGTTAAGCTTGAAAATAAACATGCCTCCAGTTGCACATATTGCTTATCATGATAAATGGTAATAAAGAGAGGAAGTAGTTGATCCTGATGTCCCTTGAATCAGGCTGCTCTATCACAAGACCCTGAATCACTACACACACATAAAAAGAAAGCAAATTAATTAGAGATCTTTTGAGTAAATGTGGACCTCATCCTAAATTCTGAATTCACCACAAATTCAAAATAAGTTTCCAAAAGATGTTAAAAATTTCTGTAAGATGCATGGCATGTGACCTTTTCCTAGCTGATTTTCCTCCCCTTGCACGGATCACTTTGTGGTGGGCCTTTCCATTTGCCACTGCTCAAACAGGAATATTCCATAAGTGACAACATACTAGGACCTTGCAGTCTCTCCTTACTCCTGATCTTAGAGACACTGGTCATTGAGTTCTGATCTGGCCTGAGTGGGCTTGCAGATGTGGTAAATGCTGCCCAGTGGTTTTGCTGGGAGAAGAGTCCAACCAGCAGTGAGGATTTCGGGGACTCTCAGTGAGAGAACAGAGAAATTAAAAAAAAAAAAAGGTAATTTTTAGAGAGGTTTAAAATTAGAGCTTCCCTCTGTGACCCAGATGTGGTTGGGCAGGGTACTCAGACAAGGGAGGGTATAGCTGAAAAAATGTCGCTAGTAATCACAATAGTTATTTTCAAAACAATCTAAAAATTCCTGAAGTGGATAAACAAGATACATCCAACACCCGTAACTAAGAACAATATTCAAACCATTCATAATCAAATACTGTCCCTGACACATTCTTCTAGACCCTATCACTATATTTTCAGATGAGCTTGAGAAAAATAGGTTTTGAAGGATCTGTTAAAAGAGAAACTGTTGTACAACTTTGGCTGCTGATACAGTCAGAAAATATATATTTATACACAGTTTTATATATACATAAAGTGAACCTCACATCTTACAGTATCTTACTGGAGCTCAGATGCTGTGCATGACTTATTATATTTGTGGAAATAGGATCTATAACCTAATGTATTCTTGCATCAAAGAATAATGTCTCATAAATAAATCATTACAGCCTGTCACATCTATGGTTTCACACTATAGTGTATAAAATTATGTATTTTGAGATATGGAAGAAGGTGACTCTCTAATGTTTCAGCAAAAAAAAAAAAAAATTCATCCTGTGTTAATGCACGTGCTGTCTTGGAGGTGTTATTGCCTTACCACTGTTCATTGTAGACTAATCCATAATATCAAATGAATGACAGCATTTCTGTTTTCAAAAACTGGTGCAATTTGTGTGCAGCTTTTCTCTTTCAGTAATTAAGAAATCAAATAAGCCTTAGTGAAACTATTTAAGAGGTTCTAGATATAATTAGAACACCTCATTCTCTCATAACTAATTCCTAATTAAAGTAATTTGTCTTATTGCCCTTCTTTTCAAGGGTGAAGAGCAAGTGGTGATGAATGCTCAAAATCAGGAAAAGTGAAAATTGCAGTGTGTTGATTTGCAGTGATTGAGCATGTTCCAGTTTTTAACAGCCCCCTTCGTCTGAAATGGTAAATGAATCTCCAGCTTCGTTTACATTGCATATGTGTTATTTGGCGCTTGACAAATGGTAGAATTTGTAATATAAAATAGCTACCGCCATCCAGAAAGTCTGAACATACAAAAGCTGAGTTTTTTAAAAAATACCATATTTCAAGGCAGGAAGAAAAGAAGAGATGGAGAGCACACAGCAGACAGAAAAAGTCTGAAATTTGTTCCATAGGGTGAAAATTGTCCTTTTAAAATTTTATTTGCAGCTGTGCCCAGATGATGATTGATTTATCATCTGAACCAAGGATTAGTAAACAATATGTACCCTATAAAGAGCAAAACAAGTCCTTGCTCATCACTGCACTTAATTGCAGTGGTTATATCAAAGCCATATAAAATTTAATCATCAACCACAAGTAAGACTTTGCTTTACATGTGTGCTTGCTTCCCTGTTTTTCCACCTGTTTAAATGAAAGATTCTTGGAATATCACAATATGTAAATATTGTTTATGATGCAAAAAGTATTCTCTTTCATCTCGTCAGTGCTTTGATGTCGTGATATATAAAGCTTTTAGTGCCACCACCTACCTGACACACGAAGGTCTTATCTGATTCATAGACATGTGTGCCCAGTGCAAACAGGCTGTATCCAATAGATGATTTTTCTTTTCCTTGTAATATTTTTTTTAACAGACAGAAAGAGAAATAAAGTGTAAATGACAGAATCACTCCGGTGAAAAATATATTTTAAGCATCAGTTAAAGATAAGCCTATTATGATAGAATAAAAGATGTAGGTCAAAAATGATCCTAAGAGGTTAGTTATATATATAGGTATCGTAAAACATGTTTTAAGAACTGAAACCTTTATTTTAAGAGTTTTGATCCAAGTGGGAAATAAGCAGCACAATCAGATGACCTCCTAAGAAATACAAATATCCTTAATTAGCAAGAGAAGAAAGAACAATGCAGGAAGTAAGGTCAAAGCTGGAAACAGGACAGATGAAGCTAGGAAGTGAATAAAGTGTAGGCAATATTTAAAATCTGTGGTTCATTGGTAGCAATTTAAAGGAAAGGGTGCTGCTTATTATATAGCAATATGGTTTAATATGTGATATGTCCTATAAATAGGTATTTTAACATCAATCCATCACTGTATTGGAGCCTCAATCTGACAGAACTTGAATTCTGATGTCTCCAGCTAAAAATGTGACACACACTTTGAGAGGGGGTGTCTGCTTGCCACCAATCCTCTGGGATTTTTAGGGCAAATTCAGTTTCCAAATCCTCAGGTATCCTGAAGACCGCTCTTGCTGTGCATGTGGACCGATCAGGATTCATGGCTCGTGCACTGATGTCTATGACAGATTAGCGAAGCTCAGGCTGGCCACAACTACCCTAAGCAGTATTTGGCCTTTTAATGTCAGATGAACCGTCACTGCTGCAAGAACTCGAAGGAGTAGTGCTGCTTTTTTTTCTTTTTTTTTCCCTTCTTTTCTTCTTTTCCTCATTTTTTTCACATTTCCAAGAGCACCCTGGGAAATCTTTTCGTGTTCTTTATTTCCATCTAAGCCCTGGGTTGCTTTGAACAGTGGAGGTAATTGTACAGGTGAACTTCAGAGATTTGAAGGGATCAAACTTGAAAGCCTTTGACTGAAAGTGCAAGCTCCAACTGGAATCCTCTCAGGTGCTTAGGAGGGACGTGGCAGGATGCTGCAGCAGAAGGAATCCCTGCAGTGGAGACAACCTGATCACATGGCTCCCTAGCACAGCCTCAGAGGCCAGTAAGAGCATAACTGCATCTGCAGCCCCACAATGGCACTGCAGATCTTTCCAATCCGTAAATTGATGCATCTGATTATGTGACTTGACTAAGGACATTTGTGGGAGTCTGTGACAGAGAATGAAGAAACTATCCCTAAGTTTCTTTTTCAGTATGCTCTGATAGACTTTCTCTGAGCATCAGAGCAAACAGCCAAAGGGACATGAGCTGCAGGTCCACATCTTTCTTGAGAGCTATATGTTCCTTTGGATAGAAACCATAGCGGATAGAAAAAAAAAAGAAAAGAGACAAGAAGGAACTGCTATATATTTAACAGAAGTCCCTAGGCAATTTCAGAAACCAATAGAATTTAATAAAGTAGGTTGTTAAAATGCACAAGTTTTGTAACAGGGTTATACCTTTTTCACATTTTACATGACAGCCAAAACACTCCAGATGTGTTACCTTCCTCTGCCAGGTTTCCTAGATCTTCCCTTTGAGCACAGGTGAAGCTCCTGATGTTTGAAGGCAGGGCTGGGTATGTTCTGTTTCCATTTTCCACACCCTTCTCATGCCATATCTGACTATCATAACTGCTGCAATCCAGGAATACAGGATACATGAGGGAACATGAGAGCTGGTTGGATTTTTCAGATTTGGAGTGTGTTTTTGACACTGTTCCTTTGGTAAAGAAGCAGGAAAAAAAAAAGTAATGAGATAGTTGTTTTTACCCAGTGGATTTCAAAAAACTGCAGCTCCAAAAAGAAATGAAAATTATATTTATTTTCTCTTCAATTAAAATATTTGTCTTGGCCAAGAAAATCTGTCTCAGTAACCACATGCTGTGTCAACACCATCTGTCTTCTTGTGACAACAGGTCTCACAATGGATAGTCAAAGTTTATTTCTAATAGTAAAAAGTCTGAAAGAATTCTTCTTTATTGTATTTGATATTGTTTTGTCCTTTCATAAAGCTACTTGTTTACAGAATTATGTTCATTCCAATGTTATCAGTTAATGTTCCCTCTCTTCAAATTGGAGACTCTTTCAGCTTCTGTATTATGGTCTACCAATGCCTGGTATCCTCTCTGCTGAGAACAATACAACAGAGATGCTGGTGATCTCTTGGTCTGCATTTTTCTGCTTTTTAACTAGTGGGTGAAAATCGATTTCCTACTCAGTTTACTTAAGCTCACCATGGTTTTTGGCGCTCTTGACCTTATAGGTAGGTCCATGAATGCAAACACCCATAACTGATCCAAATCCATGCCAGTTCTTCCACTTCCAGCACTCTTGTGTGAGAAGATCCTCTGGTCCTTTCTCCCTTACTATTCAACAAGTAGTGTATGGCTTTGGGGGAACTAGCTGAGGACCAGTGTTCCTTACTAACACAAGTTGCTGTTCATTTCTCTTCCGACTTATCCATTTCAGCTGCTGAACAATGAAGAGGTGTAAAATCTTCCTCAGCACAGCTGGGCAGTTGCACTATGGCAGGAAACATCGAACCAAACTCTCCATTAACCAGGCTGAGTGCTGGTGAGATAGGTGGACTGGCAAACAAAAAGTTCAAGGACTGCCAGCTTTCTTAATATCAAGCTCTTGGTTGCTGAACCACTGGGTGTATGTGAGTCTGGTAGGAAAAGGCAAACTAGTCAAAGTACATTTTTATGCTCTGTGATTTCACTTCATTTCCAGCTATCAGACAAGCACAATTGTCCATCTCCTGCTTAATTTTTAAGCAGTATGGGCTAGCTGGATTGCCATTATCATTATAATTATCATTATAATGGCAATCCTCTTACTTTCTATTTACTTTGGGAATTATTTTCCCCCCTTCACATCTGGATCTTGTGCAGGGACAGTGGCACATCTTGCTTTGCGGTGTGTGTTATGGATGGTTCCTACCTGAGCATCTCCTATGCCAGAAGAGGCAAGCTCTGAAGTCTGAGAAACACTTTTCTAGCCAGAACAAAATGAGACCTATTTAGAGTACTCGCTTTCTTGATATAATTAACCATATAATTATGGAATTAAGACTCTTTGCAAAGCACATATTATTATTAATGATAATTTGTACTACAGCAGCGCCTAGAGGAAGGGATGCCTTGTATAAAATACATAGGAAAAAAAAATATACTAAGCTGAAGTTCAGGTTCAGATTCAGCTACAATTTGGCTCAGCCAGACATGTAAAGACTAAGAGAAAGGAGCAGAAAGCACTAGTGTAATGGTGTGAAGTTAGGCTTTGAAAACAGAAAGGAATTGCTCAGGATCACAGAAGCTGATCTACGGTGGAACGAGGAGTTTTACATACATCTCCTGAACTGTATTGTGGCGTACCTGTCTTTCCCTTCTGTCATTTTGCTGTGTAAAATAATGTTTAGTTGCTGACCATGTAGACAGCACACTGACCAATCATGTGGGGAAATTCTGCTGTGCAAAAATGTTAAGATGGCTAAGGAACAGTAAAAGCAAAGCCCTTATGCCCTTTAATCCTAATGTGGTTTGTTTTAATTTGTTTTAATGAAGCTTATTTTCTACATTTTTGGAATTCTAGTGACATTAGCTAATGTCATTGCTAATGTCAACTTACCAAGATAACCTTGGTGCCAATTGCACAGCCAGGACTGGTACTGCAAAGAAACTAATGATATGCTGCAGTCTCAAAGGGATCAATGCTGTCAGGCACTTTTGAAGGACAAGGAATAATTTGTACTTTGCATTTGAGCCTTTCATTCCTTTGCAAAAGGCTGCCTAACTGGAGTGAGATGCACACCATGAGCTCAACGCCTCATTCAAATTCCAAACATACTTCAGTAACTCCACATATTATAAAAATCATTATTTTATCACTCAAGAGCACTAACAAATCAACAGAGAAGAATGTAAGAAAGTTCTGCTGCTGAGATCCTGGCCCTGATGTTCATAGGAAGTTAAAACAAAACTATTCTAAGCAGAGCAGAGATGCTTAACAGTCCTTGTATAAAAAAAATATATTTTGTTTATCATTTAGATCAAAAGTAAGGTCGATTTTGATTGCTTTTTGAGATACGCCACTAATCTCTGGCTTTTCACCTAATTGTTGCGACCATTGGGTGCTACATTGCTAGTGGGAAATGGGAAGAATTTTACACTATTAAATCTTTGTCTTGACTGTCTCTAGTATATCCACCTGCAATAAAACATGCTGCTGTGCATCTGGCAAATAAATTCCAGACAAACAAACAATATAGCAAATAAGGTTGAAGCCTTTTCCACAAGATATGAAGATATGACCTGCAAACACAATGTTGAAATGGTTAGTTCTTGATCTTCATTAATTTGCTTAATGTGGTGGCTGAGAATGGCATGGTGCTTAGCACAGCACTGAATCTCAAGCAAAGTATGTACAATTCAGATTAGCTGCTCTCCAGGGCTGTGGATTCAGTTTCTGGGAAGTTAATGGAGAAAAGGAGTGTGGCTTTTATGCCATATGTGCACAGCCGACAGTGTGGATATAGTTCTTGCATGTTTGTTGATTGCAGGTGAACCAAAGTCTAGTGGCTTTGAATAGACGGTCTTGCAATCTGCTCCTTGGCCTCTTAGGCTGAAATGCCATGACGGTTTGTAATTCCACTTTAGATGGTCTAAAATCTGACCACAGCCTGTTTTGGTTTTGGTGGGGTTTTTTTTGTTTCTTTTGGGGTTTTTTTTGTTTGTTTGCTTGTTTGTTCTCTTTTTTTCTTTTTTTCAGTTTCTTTTTTTTTCCCCTGCATATTTTTATTTTATACACTGCATTAGCACTTGAAGCTTCAGTTAAGGCTGGACCCATTCTCAAGCTCCTTTTCCATAACCGTGGTCCAGACTGTAACCTGCCCAATCTGCAGGTGCTCAGAGAAAAGCAAGAAGGGCATTGCCAGGCATAGCAGAAGTCTTTGTTCTTTGCTGTGAAAGATCAGCTCTCTCTACACTTTCACAGCCTTCCGCTCTGCCCACTGAGTTGGGTTTAACAGAGTTTAAAACTCCCTTCTTGGTTTTCTTTAAATTTGGGTTTTGGAGGGATTAATGATAGTGTCCACAGAAAACACTGCATGAGATGATGGTAAGAAAAGAAAAATCTGACAAAATGGGAAAGCAGCCAAGCTTTAGAAAGAGCGATTTATACGAAACAATTAATTGCAATGGGGACAAACACAGAAATAATTTTGACTGTTGCACCATACCTCCTGTTTCCTTCCTGGAAAAAGTAAAATTTTGGGAACCTTGCCTTTAAATCCTGAATATGATCAAATACACCATTCACCCACACTCCTAACCATTAAGGAACCTTTAGGAAAAAATATAATAACTTACCATCTAACTAAAGGAAACAAACAAAACCAGTTCTATATTCTGTGTCTTCCTTTCACCTGACAAATTTATCCAGTTTATTCAATATTTGTGTTTTTCAGGTATGATGCTTTTCAGTGACTCTGATTTTTATTTCCTATTTGTACGGTCCTGGTATTTGCCAATCCCAGCAGCACTTAGAGTTTCTTTACTACACTTGATATGTTGGCACATTTGTACCCATACTTGGGCTTTATTTTAAGTTCCATTTTCCACTGAAACAATGTCAGCGGATTGTACTTTTGCAGGGTCACCAAAAAAACAGTAATATTTTTTAGATCAATAAGCTAAGGTTGCCCTGCCACAGGAAGGTTTGAGGGCTTTCAGACACATGAATCAACTTAGTTTTCTGAAAATTATAATTTTATTTTTACTGCTTCCCTTGCTGGGATAACAGTGGAAGGTGCACTTTCAGAAGACATATTTGTAAACCTGACTTCCATTCTCATTTTTCATCACAGACAAGTTTAGGACAACTGCTTGTGCACCACCAGTGAAAGAGATGATCAGTTGTTGCACTCACCACAAGTGACTGTTCAGTCCTAGCCAATGTCAAAGCACAGGAGTGTATATTTTTGCACAAATAGAAGAGCATAATTTTTAAAAGGGTCTTTTAACTTGGCCTTTAAAGAGGACATAACTTCTAACCCTCTTTGTTGACTTACTCTGCCCAAGAATAGCAGAGCAAGAATGGGTGTTAGTTTTACCGCTATGGCAGTGTTGGCACTTCGGAAAGTTTTGCCCTGTGCCATCATTTTGGTTCTTTTTAATGCTTTTTGTTTGTTTTGTGAGGTATTTAGGAAGCCTTGGCAGGTAGGCTGCATATAAATAAAACATGTTCTTATTTTAAAACTATTTGAAATAGGAGAGATCAGTTGGTGACTAAGTATTTTTAGAGGATATACTTATCTCTTTGAAACCCTTTGCTTATGTGTTACTGCATTTAACTTGCAGCTCTGCCAATCTTATGGCAAGGCTGGAACTGCCCAGGGTGCGTTATCGCAGTGGTGATGGGGACGCGCCGGGTAACACTGCAGGTGCATGCACTGCTTGTGGCAGCCACTCCCCCGAGCTGCAGCACTCCAGCCAGAAACGCTGCTTTTACCGAGATCAGTAAATCATGTCAGCCTCCTAAATGTTGTTTTTCACAAGGGTGAAACCATGATTTGTGTTCTGGATATTTATCTTTCTTTTCCTAACGCTTTCCCCAAACCTCTCCTTGAAGGGGAGTAGAAGGTAGCAAATAATTTTGTCATAATTGGAACTAATTGACTGCTAAAGGGTTTTTGGACTTGTGTCAGGTCTAATCTTGCATTGCTCAGAATTAGTGGGACTGAACCTGACCTCAGTGACACCAATATAAGTCAGAATAACTGTGATGGCTTTGACAGCTCACTCTGACCTGTGTGATGAGTGTGCCACAGACTGAGCAGGAAACAGTTAAGCCATAGTGAGCTGATGCTGGAAGAACTTAAGTACTTACAGCAACAGTGTGTGAGCTCTGAGCACCTTTGAGGGTCAGGCCCCATGGACAGGCTGGTGATTTCCTTTTCCTGAACCCCGGGGTTAGAGTAGAAAAGCACAGTGATGAAGATGGGGAAAGGATGCTGATGCTTAGGTTGTTTCGTAGGCCCCTGCACGTGGATTGACATCCTGGAGACAATGAGGGCTCCTGAGTCCACTCCTCAAGCCAAAGGCACATGGAGCCTGTTGACAAGCAGGATGGTTGCCTCTTTGTCAGTTGCTACTGAACAGTCAACATGAGTTTGAATGCACCCTCTATGCTCTGCAAAGTGGTAATGTGGCCTCTGCTGTTCCCCAGGCTGGGCTGAAACGTCTGAAGTTTGCAGGGAAACATGCTGCGTCAGGCACAACTGGGCTGGCCCCTCATAAAGTCAATACTTCTATGAAAACAAATAAAATCTTAGAGTACGAGGCAGGGGCTAAAGAATGCCTTCACCTTTTTCCTTCAAGCAACTATTTTGTTAACTTGAAAGACTGCACGGTTGATCTTACTCCATTCTTTCTCTACAGGTCAAATACTTATCATAGGAGACACCCTAGTTAATATTAAACTAAAAATTAATAGATTAGATAACTATAACATGCTTTTACTGCTGATTAATTTAATAGCTGATTTTTTTATTTATTTTTTTAAACAAGATAGGTGAATATAGAAGCACAGTTTACAGTGTCTGTGTGAGCTCTCAGATAGGTCTTTTGTGTTACAATTACCACCAATTGATTGGGCTGACACATGTAATCCCCTTTGGATCGCCCAAGCGATATGATGTCAGTAAGAAGTCCTTCAAACAGGGCTATTAAAAAGCACATTAAACATGTCCTTATTGTAAGCTTTATGCTAGCTTATGCTAGAATAACAGTGATACAGTGGTATTTGTTTGAAAATGAAAGGATTAGATGGTCTTTGTAAAATGAGGAATTTAGAATTGGGGAGGGGCAGTGGGATGGTGATTTATTTTTTGTTTATGTTTCTCTGAATCCTTTGATATGTCAACTTCTGTCACTAACCATTAGGCCACTTGTAATTTCTTGTATCAACGAAGATGAAATGCATACTGCCTCAAATAATTTATGTCAAACATTGAAGGACATAGATGGCAGTGCTTATTGTGAGATTATAATGAGAATTGAATTGGGGTCTTCAGAAATCCATAGGTAATTTATTGTTAAAGAGCAGGCATGAATCATTCTATCCTTTAACTGTCATGTGGATGCGCTTTGCTTTCAGCTTGTGCTCAAAACAAATTGCAAAAAAAGGAGTGATACCTCAGGAGAGGTTTCACCATGACCCTTGGCACTTATTGATATTACTATAAGAGTGTCATGACTTCTCTTGGGTCAGATTTTGGTGTGGAAGTGAAAGGGATGCTCTAAAACTTGTATTGCTTTTTATGGAGAAGAAAATCACAAAGAGCAGTAGCTTACATACATACATCTTACAGGTATGGGATGAAAATCAGTGAAATTTGTGGTATTTACAAAACTGCACAATAAAAGACACCAGAGGATTTTACAGTGTGATTTAACAGTGTCAACTGTGAAATGAAATGAAACCATTCTAGAGATTTGTTTGCAATGCACTGACATCCTCATAATTCCTCTTTTCATCATTCTGCTCTCTTTTATCTTATAACGTCAAGGTAGCACTCTGAAACGGTTAAGCAACTGCTGTGCATATGTTCATAGATATGCTTTGTTAGCTCATGCTGCTTCTCACAAAGAGAAATTTCATTGTCAGCCTGAATCTAGTTGTAGAATATGTTCTTCAGAAAAAGCTACTAGCAAATTGATATAAATTATTCGCAGAGTCTGGTTTTCCTTCTGCTTTAATATCATGTAATCAAAGGACAGATTACTCAAAATTACTCATCTTGAGCACTTCAGTGCAGTCATCACAGCACTCCTCTGTGACTACTTCACAGTTTCTCATAATGCAAGAATTAGTGGATATCCAGTGAAACTATGAAGCTTAGCACATACAAAATAAGTTGGATTTTCATTTTTGTTAGGAAGCATGATTGAAATTTGTACACCTTGGTACACTTTGACACTGAAATTGTGGTAACCAAAAGTATAAATCATGAGAGAACTGAATAAATTCTTAAAGAATAGATTTTCTGGTGACTATTAAGCATGACAACATTGGTACAGTCACATTTTCAAGGAAACCATAACCCAGAATGACTAAGAGGACGAATTACCCTGGGGAAGACCTGTATTTTATCTATCCATACTATCTTTACCTACTGGCCACCATCAGAGACAGGATACTGAGCTAGACTGCTTTGATACTCTATGGCTACTCTTACATCCCATTGGATACCAAGGAAAATTTATTAAGATTTGTTATTATGAATAATGAAGTGTGACTTTCTGTGCTTACTAGTAATAATAAAATGCCATATCATCACATAATGCTTAGTATGCTACGTAACACTATGTATTACCTAAATGCTATGTTTTAGGTACATTCTGTTCTTACATTCCTCTGTTTTAAGAACACTCTTGCTGTGCATATAGTAAATGGGGACTGTATGAAGTGTGTCTTTGGAAGTGAAATCTGCTGCGGATTTGAGACAAATGCTCTTATTGCTGCAATGAACTTATCACTCTTGGAGTTGGAAGTGTGGTTTTGTTACATGCCACCTAGATTCCCTTCAAAGATGAAAAGGGAAGCACTGATATGTGCCTCCAAAATGCACCAACCCCCAGTGATGACATAAAGGTCCAAACCAATGACTGGTATTTCAGACTGTGTGGTGGAGTTCAGATCAGAGATCAGGCTACACCTTCTTCAAAGCAAAACTCTCAGACCACATGTATGTTATAGATAGAGGGACTCAGGTGCAACTGCTATCACATACTGATTCATTCCTGAGAGTTCATATTAAATTATTTGCTAAATCACACATAGCTGAACAAGCTCATCAGTTGCCTAAATTCAACAACACTGCACTGCTACTACTTAAAGATGCAAGTGATTGAAAGCAGCAGCCATCTAAAGTTCTGCTTCTGAGCATATCAGAACCATCCTGGTCCTAATAATGACATCCAGCAAGTCAGGTTATTTATACCTGAGCACAGTCCGCCCTCACAGCAAAGCTTAACCCTGGAAGACATCCTTTGAACATGGCCACTTCATGGAGATTCACACAACGCACACCACACCTAGAGGAAGAAGTAGCCCTGACCTTCTTTAAATCTTGAGGTCTGAGAGACTCACATAGGCTGTGAAAAAAAGCAGTGTGAATTATTTTGCTGAAGTGCAAGTCCCCACAGAGTCGTAAAGGTGAAGAATTGAAACAGGAAACAGAAACAGTGCTTGGAAGGAAACCCTGGGGTGTCTCATCCAGCTCCCATGAGAAGTGGGACTGTTGCCAGCTGGAAATGAGTTCCACCATGATTTTAATAGTCTTACAAACCACCAAGGACACAGTTTCAGCAATCTCTCTGGGCACCTGTTCCAATGCTGCACTCCCCTTCAAGGGCACTTTTTTTCTGATGTCCGACCTGAACATGCCAAGTGCAGTCTATGGCTGTTGCTCCTTGTTATACTGTCTAGCACCATTGAGAGGAGTCGGGTTCTGTCATTTTTTGTAACTCTTTGTCAAGCAGATGTTGACAGCTATTATATTGCCCCTTATCCTCTTTGCCAGACTAAGCAAACCCAGCTCCTTTAGCCTCTCCCTCTAAGTCATGTGCTCTTGGCCCTTGACCACATTGTAAGCCTTCTGATTGTTTTCTCCAGGCTTCCCACCTCTTTTCTGAACTGTCCCTAACCTCATGCTTTTATACCAACATGCACATAGTGCTGCCCACACCACAGTCGTGGATTATTGCATAAGTTTGTCATAAGTCTGTGCCATGTGAAAGCAAGTCACAACCGTTTACTGAGAACCCTATGTTTAATAGAGACTAATAGAGCAAAAATTATAGCTTGGAAAAGCACCCATCTAAATCCAAAAGAAAACTGCATTATTTAAGACTACGGTGAAAATAAAGCTTACTTTTCCTGCCCTTGGTAAGATGTGTTGCTATGGTATATAATGCTAAGGAGTCACCTTTACTGTCACAGGCTTTATGTCCATAATACTTTATGATTTCACTCTTTAAAAACACTCACCTTTTGGCACCGTACCTAAGCTACACAAGTAGATGTTATTCCAAGACCTGACACATTTGCTGACTGTGCCAACAGTTGCATGACACTGATGAACTACAAAAAGGCAAAATAAGCATTTGTGATCACTGCATTGGGATCCTTTGCTGGCACTTGTAAGTGGTGTTATGAAGCTATCCTCGTGCCATTAAACTGAAGTAGCTTACGGAGGTTAACTCACTGTATGTTAGGGTTTTCTTTTGAACATGTGCTTTTTGTAGCAGAAACTGATGTGGGTTTTTTCGTGATTAACTAACAGGTCAGAGTAGCCTTTTACTGTTCTGTAGCTATTTGTAGTGGAAATAGTCTATGAAAAGTTCCTCTGGGTCAATAAGTATCTTCACCGTTCTTATGTCTGCTTCAAAGACATCATATCTTATTCTGATGTAATAAAGTCCCTGTTGGAAAACAATTCCCTTTACATAAATAGATTGAATGGAATGGTGAAGATCTTCCTCACACCATCCCTTTACAGTCCTGTGTCTCAACAGCTTACCTAAATTGTCTGTAGCAAAAGGTGCAATGTAACTTTTTGGGAACAGAAGGGAAATCCCTGTGCCCATGTTACAACATCAGCCAATGTCACCCGCATGTGTATCTGTAACTAAAAGTAAGTTTTCCAGGAGAAAGAGATGATGGCTCAAATGCCTACAGAGGGTTAGTCATCATCACTTTACTTTCAAAAAGGTGAGGTTCTGATAACAAAGGTGAGGAAGGGATATATTTTACAACCAGAAGCCAGACCTGCCAGCAGCAGATGCCCAAACTGCAGATAGCACAGATGGAAATAAAATGTTGTCCTTTGAAAAAGCTCTATGGCACTGAAAGCTGTGTGATTCTGTGCTGCCTGTGTGTGATTCATGCTCAAATTATTCCTCCGCATCTCTCCATGGGCAGGCAGAAGGCTTCAGAGATGCGCCAAGTTGCCTCTGCTCCACCAAAGTCCGTAAGAACATGAAGAGCTTGACTTCTCCTGGGCTGAGGCATGTGGGAAGGGGTGAAACATTGCTCCTTCCAGACCTCTGCACCAAGACAGCCTGCGCAGGCCAGTGCACAAAAAAGGGTGCTCTGAGGGAGACAATTAATCTTCATGATTTAATGAAGACCGGGGAAAACAACAACAATAGAAAAGGCTAAACCCTAAATAAAGAGAACCGGAAATGGCTTATAGACAGTATGGGAGCAATTCAGGTGCCAAAACATAAGCATGTAGCGTCATTTTCAATGCCTCAGGCCACCTGAGGCATTCACACAGGACTGGAAGATATGAGACATGATCTATGAAAGATCTACTCCCTTCTGGAGCAGCAGCTGGGGGCCAGATGCGATACCCTAAGGCATCAAAAATGGCATTAGACACGTATGTTTAGGCAGCTGAATCCCACCCTCTGCTTCCAGACTTGTGATGAATAAACTTCTTTTTAATTGTCTCGGACTCAAATCCCAGGTTCTTGAGGTGCTTTCCCTAGGGCTCAGAGGTGTGCAGTAGCAGCAGATTTCATTGGTTTAACTTGGATAGAGTTGTTACAGTCCTTTGTTATGTATTTTTAAAATTGGTTTTAGGCTATAAAATCATGAAGCAGTTTCTGCTTTCATAGGCTGTGCACATAATCCAGGTGAGACCAAAGGTTTTTCCTCACCGCAAGATGTTGATGTGATTACTCCAAATCCTATCTCCTTTGAATACCTATTCTGTCACAGTTCCCCATTAGAGGCCTGTTGTCAAATAGCTAGATTTGATCTGACTGATATTGGAGAATATATCTCCATGGCAGTTTTTCTCTTAGATAGTTAAACACAAAATAAAAACCTATAGGAATATTCTCAGTTTTCACTGAAGTGCATAGCTCTGTATATCCTGTTTAATACACTGGGACATTTGGTGGGGAAGAAATTTGGCTACTGCATACATCATGCAGAGGTAAGAAGAGGAAGCAGGAACTGAATTACTAGTTTGTGTTAGCCTGATGCTGTAAGAAGGGAAACACTGCTCCTATCTGGATTATGTGGTACGTTCTTACGGAAAGGTTATAAAGAATCTGCCAGAAAATTAAAGTGTTCTGGGAAAGGCATATTTTCACTCTGTATCTCTGAAGGTGGAGGTTCTGGCTCTGTTCCAACATGATTTCAGGCTTCTGACAGCTCAAGAAAATAATACAGACTTTGGGGGTAAGACAGGGACTAAAATATTTACCTGTTTTCCTAGCCTGATACATGAATATATATGCAGACAGACAGAAAGTGATACTATTTTTTTTTTTAAACTCTTGCTGAGGCACCTTCTTTAATGATAACATAAAGAAAAGCTGAGTAGGACCATGTTGTAACATGGTGTTGGCTGTTATACGATGCATGGTCCTTGTGTCAACATTGAGAAGGAAGGTCGAAGTTCAGGGAGATGAGCTGGAACTGAAGAAGTGAGACAGAAACAGGGGTAAAAGGAGAATTAGAGAAAAAACATTTAAGGTTCAAAGGACAGGTCTCAGCTGCCTATCAGTGACAGACGTGGAGAGGTGGATACATCTGCCATATGCTGTGCTTCATTGGAGAAGAAGACTAATTAACACTCATGAGTTTTGGAATATAATTATAAGTAAGCATGCACAACAGTCAAGGGGTATCACAGAACTGAAATAATACATACAACGCCTCACTGTCTACTTTTCCCTGTACCTTAGTTTGCCTTTCTAATGAACACAGTCTGAACTATGGACTGCGCGTGGGGTTACACCTCAAGGTTGTTCCACGTGAAATCCCTATCCTAGCTGTTAACACCTTATGTTGAAAGACATTAGAAAGAGCAGCAGACAACTGCTAGCGAGCATTTAATACGTCCTCAAAAATATAAGCAATCAGTTTTGGGTTAGCTTATTAAACATATGAATATAGAAAGCAGTAAACATATTGATATGTTTTCAAAATGTTTATATGTTACTGTATTTTTTGATATATGTTCCCACTTGATTCTAGATGCCTCCAAGCTTCCTCAAGGAAGCTGCCGTTCAGGAGCCCTTGTAGACAGCTGTGGTTGCAGTTGCTGAACCCATAGCTAATGAACCTCTTGGTTTTGAGTGAAACAGGGAATGTGAATTTTAACATGGTGTTGGCACTCAGACACAGTCTTCACAGCAGACATATGTCTAACTGCTTTGTTACTTAGGCACTGAATTGAAGGATTGCCTCCAACTCCTATTTATAACCATTTCTCTGAATGCTTTGATAGGCTCAGCTCTCAAGCAGGCAACGTTTGGTAACTGCAAGATTGCTTGTCCTCATTGACCAATAACAGTAAAACACCAGAAAGAATTACAGCACACGTTCCCTTTATGCCATACTCCTCCTTCTAGGGATCTGTAGGTCTAATGAAGAGCAAGCTGTGACTTCATGACTGCTTTAAGCATGGCTGCGTGGGCTATTGCTGAAAGGTGCAATTGCATCTTATCCTTCCTTCAAACATGAGTTCCTGCTGCATTCATTGAGCCCATACTCCTGCAAACCCCAGTAAAGGTTGAAAATTACCCTGCTCTCCCAACTGATTTTTGGGAACTTGTCTGTCTCCTCACTTACCTGCATGGACACTGATCCTGGCAGTATAGGAACCCTTAGCAGGAAGGAGGTGAGAGAGGAAGGAAAGAAGTATCTTGTGACAACTGCCTCCAATTATATCTGCTTGAAACAACCTCAGCCCTCCAGGCTCAGATGCTTTGCTCCACATGTGTGATGCACCCTAACTAAAACCCGTCTGTCTCCTCTGGTTCCTTTCACTTTCTTTGGACTTGTAAAATGAATTTTATAGCAATAAAATGCCATAATACAAGCCAAAGGGCTATGCACAAAAGGCCAGTCAATCCTGTGGCATGTTCAACCTCAAATCTTCATTTTGTCCTTTGTGATGCCTCCCAGTCCTGGTTGGTAGCTACAAAACACCAGTGGTCTGGAAGAAATCACCTGTTCAGGGCTGGCACTGAGAACTGGAAGGCTAAAGTGAGAAAAGTTGTCCCTTATCCTCCAAGTTCTCACTATTACCATTAAACGATTAGCGTTACTATCTGTAATGCTATTTTGGGCTTGCTGGAAACCTGGTCTACCCAGCCGAGCAGCTATGATACTTCTGCAGCTTCTCACTTGAACATTTCTTTTACCAGACCTATTAATAGGCTGGAGCTTCAGTGGTTTTAATTGCTTGACCTTTTGGCACCTTATCTACAGAGCTGATCTTTACAATCATACAGGCAGAGAATGCCAGGTCTATGAATATTCTGAAATTACTCTGCTTTATTCTCTCTCCATTAAGATTTCATCTGCTCCTGATTAACCCCTGTATAACCAAAACAACATGAAACTCATGATAACTGAAAAATTCTAGGCATGGGCTTGCTGTACAAGTTCTTTTTTTGTTCTTGTTTCTTTAGTGAGTTTTTTTTATTTTTCCCCACATAAATGAGCACCTGTACAGTATTAGAGACTGCTAAATTTCATGCTTACACTCTAAAATCTGCCAGCATCAATGTCTTGTGTACACTGCATATCTAAGGGGATTTTCTGCCTGCCAATTGTCTTATTAACAGCAGATCTATTAATAGTCCCAAATTAATATGAGACTATAAATGGGCTGGCTATCATGGATTCATGACTGGGCTGGTTCAGAGCATGTATAACTTTGAGATGAGCCATTGAGGAAAGTGGTGCAAGCTGGCTTTTCTTCTTAAGATGATGAGTGCCTTAACAGCAGCCAGGATTGCCATTGTCACACCATCCATCAACTGCTTTCCATCCTCTTAGCGGAACCCATGAATTAAGCAACTGTGGTTAAAAAGCAATAAAATTAAGAGTTGTAATGGGGAGTCATTGACAAAAGGGTTACAGTGCGCTGGCCATATATCTTTAAACTAGCTAAATATAACCATAGGTTTCCATAAGTTCAAAGAATGGTGGCCTGGAGATGAATACAACTGTTCCAACTGAAATCTGGGCTAGGAGCCAGAAGATTTTTAAAACACCTTAGAACATGCTTATTCCCTCTTAGAACATTTTTTGGTACTTGCTCTATTAGTATGGATTTTATTTCCCCACCAAACGAGTTCTCTGCCTTTGAACCATAAGCAATAATGGCACATCTGTCTCTAGGCTGCTGTACTTTGAAAACCAATGCTAAGGACACAGACGGGTAGATTTTCAAAGCGTTGTGTGGGAGTTTGTACCAGGAGTCTAGCCAAATATTTTTCACTCATACTCATCCCTGGGCCTAACCTTTCCTCACGTGTTAGAATGGCTCTGTTTGCTCTGCCCACATGGGGACATTTCAGAGAGCTTTTACCTCCGGGGTCAGAGCTTCAGCTGGCCAGAAATGTCTCTAAATAGGGTTTTACGGATGACCTTTCAAATCTAGACATGGATCTTTCCTCTGATCTGTTTTATTTTATGTTTCTGGCTATGTCTGTGTTTGTATGTGAATCTTGGTTTCTGCTGAGTTATTTACCATTAGGCCACGATGCAACTAAAATCCCTGATAATACTTAGACAGGTGGTGTGAAGTGACTGCTGCTTAACAGGCTGCTCAAAACTGCACTGCTGCTCATTGCATCCACCTGTTTTCTGAGCTGTGGAGATAGATGGCAGCCTTGTGGGAACCAGATCATTTTGTGCTGTGTTTACACTGCTGCCATGATAAAGCAGCAAATAAAGTAATGAATTAAAAGGCCTCCCTGCATCTCTCTCTGACTGTATAAATCAGCATAATTCCAACTTGGCTTCCTGAGATAAGTGATCCATTTCTGAGGATGCTTCCTTACCCACTGGCCGAGAAGGAAAAATGTAACATTTCAATAATACGACTAGCCATTGAATAAGGGCGTGCAGCTTTCAGTTGTAAAGATGGGTCAAGCTACTGGAAATGATGTTGTGTTTAGGCTTTCTCTTTCCTTTTTATTAATTACCTATGCTAAGAGGAATATATTTTTGGATAGACTTTTGTTATTATTAAAGTGTCTTGGCTTACCATTCAGTAAAAACATCTTGGTCTTCAGCGCTCACTACTTTTTTGGAAGGACTTTACACTGATGTAGAAATTTCCCCTTTCAAAGACTATCTCATAGTGTTTCTTTGCAGATGCAGCACATGGATATTTGCTGTATTACAACAAACTCCCCTTCCACTTACTACTGTTCCACGGTTTATTTGATTTTGAAGCACTTCTTGCCATGGGGGTGTTATCATTTTTTACAGTTGAGAACCTCCTTTAATGAAGTCAGCTCAAAGTTCTATTGGGTGGTTTCCCAGGAAAAACCTTTTGGCTACTAGCAATTTTCCATTTAAAAATGTTTGCTGATTGAATTCAATTAGTGTCCTTGGAAACACCTTGTCTTTAAAGATACCATCGTTCTAGGATTTTCACTGCTGGATCTCAGGGATCGTTTCATGTTATCAAAGGTTGAGAGGCCAGTAGAAACTATGTACTGGAATCCTGTTCCTTTTTCACAGAGACACCATGACGTAAGGAAACTAAAACTTGTGGATCAGCAAGCTAGCCAGCTGGGAATGATTGGATCCTTGCAAGGTGTTTTCTTGCCAGTGGAAATCTCTGGGTTTACAAATCGCATGGCATGCCAGAGGTGTGACTTGGTAAAGTCGGATCACGCTTCTGCAAACCTTCTACTGAGGAAACAAATGCTTTTGTGAACAGTCTTTGGCATGAATTAAAAAAAAAATGGAATCAAAATGCTTGCAGAGTTCACTCATGAGCTTCTAGTTACTGGAGGGGAAAGGATGCAATTGGTTTGATCGCTGTAAACACTCTCACAACCTGTATGTCATCTGCTTGAAATCAGAGAAACAGCACCTCAGACTTCAGTCCCTTTTAAATCTTTGTATTGCATCTCCATGTGCTCAGGTGTTTTCACAACAACGTAAGTGACCCATATGCATGAGAGATGATGTAAGATGGTTTAAGTATTGTTCCAGTCATTTATTCTCACAACATTCCCAAATAGATCCTCTACCTTTTTCAGTAACAGACACATCTATCATTAAAATGTAAGAATGGATAATGAGCAGACCTTGAAATGCATGAAACTCTCCATTTTCTGACATGAGAACTCATTACCTCTGACTGTTATTAAATAAGTCTCGTAACAATATTTTAATATGATTAAAGATGCTGACCCTCATTTGTTAAGAACTTGGGAAATTAATCTGGGCAGGGCATTAATGTACTGGGGAAGGAAGGCATGTGAATCTTTTTTTCTTTTTTATTATTAGTTTCTTTCTTTGCTACTGGTTGTATCAGTGCCTTATCAGTTAAGTGCAGGAGCTTAACAATGGGTTCTCTCAGCAAAGCCCTCTCTTTTTGCTGGGTGAGGTTAAAGAACAAACACATTGCCATGAGCTTTTAAAAGCTTGATTTCAATTACATGGTAGTAGGGCAAAGCTCTCAAACACACAAAACTTTGACTTTGTAAAGATTGTGACCTCCCAGCTACACGTGCTTTAAGGAGAAAAAATGTACTTGACATGTCCCACTGCTGTTGCCACGCACCAGGAGCTGTGTGTATCGGGAAGAGGGGAGGGCAGGAGGAGGCAGCAGTGTTCACAGTGGGATGGAGGAAAATCATTCCTCTGGAAAAGCAAAGCGCTTCTGTTTGACTAGTAAGAATTTAAAAGATAAATATATCCCTTATCATGGAATGATAAACAACAAGGTCCAGGAAAGACTCTTTGAATAACTGAGTCTGATCTCTTGCATTTTGCAAGACTATTTGCCTTCACATTCCTTTTAACATCTTACAGGACTTTGTCTTTACTAATGTTTGTTTGTGGTAGTACCCACAATGTTGTTATAGGCACTTTCTAGGCTTTCAGGAAGACCTGGCGCTTTCAGTCTCTGGGTGTTCAGACAGAGGTCATGGCTGAAGATCAACAACAGGACTTTTCTGTGCAAACTGGCATGCACTTCATGAAGGAGGTTTAAGAAGGCAATTTTTTCCCTGTCCCAGTTTGCCCTTCACTTGCCTGGAATTGGATCCCGTGCCTGCTACCACAGCCATGTGGCTCTGCAGCTTTCACACTGGGCTGCCAGCAGGTCAAAGGAGGTGATCTTGCCCCTCTTACTCTGCTCTCGTGAGACCTCACTTGGAGTACTGTGTGCATGGCCAGAGGAGGGCCATGAGGATGATAAGGGGGCTTGAGCACCTCCAGTGCCACATAGAAACTGATGAGGCTACACCACTTGCTGGCCCTGACATTGATTAGAAAGAAACAAAAACAAAAAATCACTGCAAGACACTGAGATGAACTAGTTTTGTCCACACTGAAATTCAGTTTTCCTTCTCAAGCTTCTACAGGACTCTGTCCCTGAGTCTGTTGGAGGGTAATTAAATAACATTCTTAAACATAAAGAGAGATGCCTAATCCCCTGATCTTTCATAGTTTGCCCCGTTGTTCAATAAGTCAGCTGCTCTGGAAGTTGTATCAGAGAGTTAAATGCAGCCTATGCCGTTTTGGAAGTAAAAGTAAACTGAAAGATGCACACAAAACTAAACAAAACTACTTGAGAAAGTGTGTTAACTGCTAGGAAACACAGCAGGGATCAGGTCAGCTGAAACGATAAAGAAGCCTGGAAAACACACTGAAAATGGTGCAAGCAAATCACTGCTTTGTTTGCAGTTCTGGCCTCATACCCATGCTCTGGCGGTGCAAGGGGGCAGACCCCTGCCCTCTCTCCCTGCTGCACATCTCCCTTGGAGGGGTGGCATGGCAACTCAAGAGGGGCTGCCCAGCATGCTTCATGGGGTCAGTGGATGCTTGTCACCATGCCAGATGTCTCTCTTTGGTTTTCACCCGTCTGTAAAAGCCCTGAAGTAAGAACTTGGTGTGGTATGTGACAGGGGAGTGGAAAGAGTTAAAAATTTTTCTCTTTTTAATGCTAGGTCCACTATTTGTGTGAGCAGCAGCTCTCTATCAGGGCTGGGCTTTGTAATGTATTCCATCTATTGATAAGGAGGCAAAATAACATTTCTAAATTGTTCAGGGTGTTTGCAGAATGCGAAGGCACTCCAGTGGCCTTCTATATAGAGCACTGTTGATGATAAATTGTAAGAGATATTCTAGAAGTGCCTATTTGCTTGTGGAAATATCTGAAATGCTGGAAAGCTCACAGATTTCCCAACACAGGCGGAGAGGCCATTCAGTAAATTTTCCCTCTACTTGAAATAATTCAAAATTTAAGTACCTAATGAAAATACAACATAGTCCCCATGGCTTCCCACAGTGATATGATCCAGTCTCAAGCTCACGCAGTATAGCAAAGAGCCTTCATATATTATTTTGCACTAGGTGATTTCAGTCTGCAGTATACATTTTGTTTGAACCACACTCCTATAAATGACTTCAAAGGAAGGCAGTAGCCTGCCCACTGAGGAATAAATGCAGGAACAGAACCTCCTGTGCAAATATTAGTGTTCATCATCTACTGTAACCCCAGTGAATATGTTCGTAACACATGTACAATTCAAACGAAAAGGTTATGTGCAGTACATGAGCATGTACTGACATGGCCCATGTGTTTCAAGTGGAAGCATATTCACTGACCTAAAGTAAATGTTGTCATCAAGAACCCACCTAATTTTCCTAACATTTTTGATGCAAAGGACTGACAAAAAAAACCCCTATCTTTATCTGGAAAATTGAGAATGTTTCAACTAATTCTTTGGAGTTTATTCCAAAATATTCTCCTCAATTTCCATGCTAAGAGGCAGCTATGTCAATAAATTACTTGGAAGCATGAGGCTTGCTGCAAGGAGACAACACTGTGGTTTGTACATTCCTGTTCAAGTGGAAGGTGGAAATCCTGCAAAAGGTACCTGTAAAATAACCAGTGAATAAGGAATGCCTTCCGTAAGTACAACTCCAAGCTTGCTTATGCCCTGAAACTTAAAGGTTTATATCCCTTCCAAAATGCTTAGAGTGAAATCTAGCTTCCAGTGATGTTAATGGCAAATTGGTCATTATTTCCAATGTCTCTAGAGTGTCATAGTTACCATTTTCTTCCTTTTTCTTCATCACATTGTAGCTGTGTTCTGCATTCAAATGCTGTGGCTTTTTTAATTACATTTATTTAACTGATAACATTTAATATATCACTGGCATAGCAGCCACCACTGTGTGCAGTGCTGTGATGCTGAATAAAAGGCAACAGTGATCTTGTGAGACTGTAGCATGCTGTATGTTTACATATGAAAGCAGGTTCAATATGCACTACATTGTGGCGTCCCCATGATGCCTCTCTTCACCGCTTGTTAGTCCAAGAGCCTTCTTACTTTCTCAGAGCTACTACTTATGCATATGCATAACTCCTCATAATAATGCCATAAGGATGCTAATCTATTCTTCTTCAAACCCCTCCTTAAAACTCACTTTTTCTGTGGTGGCTGGAAAACATCCGACAATAGCCCAGCAGCTGGTGTGCTGCCACTTATACTTCTGAAGATGATAAATACGCTGTTATCCCAACTCCTTTATTTCCCTCTTCACTGTATCCACCTGTTGTTTTCATCCCACGGTAAAATGGTGAGATCTTGAGAGGAGAAACTGTTGGGATTTTTGAAAAATACATATATGTTACTTACCGTGACATGGTTCTCCGAGTAGGGTCTCCCCTTATGAAGGAATATGAATGATTACGGACATATTATCTTAGCAGTTTTATATTCTTTCATAAATGAAACATCCCACATGATTTCCAAATACTCTGCAAAGTTTGCATCAGTATCTGCTCTGCCCATTGCAAAGCAATCAGGAAGGCAGAAAATGTCAGTCTTTGCGAGGGAAAAGCAGGATGTTCTTTTTTTACATGGAGAGGAACAGTGACAATTGCTGTAAATTTGGGATCAGTAGCACCTTCTCAATCCCTTTGCTGCTCCCCTTTCCTTGTGGCCAGCCCAAGCCTCCCTTTCTCTGCCCTCAGGTCTCCAGGCATTCTCTCCCTGGCTGCAAGGCAGGAGGCTTAGCAGCCCCAGGGTGCTCACCGCTGCAAGCCTTTCCTTTCCCCAGCATATGGGCGAGTGGTGCAGAAGCAGCTTTCCCAACACAAAGCCTGGTGTCCTTGCCAGAAGGCCGGCAGCAAATTTGGTTTCAAGCAGCATCAAGAGGCATGTTGTGTACATTGTTTTATTGCATTTGGCGCTTCATGCCCTACAGTAGACTTAGCATGGTAGTCTCTCTTGTGTCAAGGGCCAGCCTGCATGCAGACCTGATTCCTCTCCAAGTCTTGTCAACCTACATTAAATAATAATTTCTGCCTTGCTGCAGAGTGGATATTTGCTTTGCAACTGTCACCATTTCAACATAGACTTGTTTTTTTAAATATAAGTCATGGTGTTACATTATTATGTGATGCTTTCAGTTTTTCATTAAAGAAGCTTCTTGTCTACCTCTTTGCAGAGGAAAGATTGAAACTGTCACTTCTGAGGGGAGTCAGCAAATACAAGAAGCAGCATTCTATCCTTATGTTTGGTAAAACTGGGTTATCCTCAGACTATTTCATATTTCAAGTGTCAACCTAAATGTACTTGTGCTTGCAAATACTACAAGAATGAAATATCATTTTTGTTTTCTCACTTTGATGTTTTCTTTGTAAAATCTGAATTTTTCATTAGGCTATTAAAACACAAAATATGGTCTATCTATCTCTGACACTTTTTGGGTAACAGCTGTTATGGCAACTAGCTATAATTAAAAAAATTGGAAAGGAAGTTCATTTCACTTCCAAGTGGACAATTGTCTGTAGAAATGTTTGTGAAAAGCCCACTGTAAAAGCTGTTTTAAAATTGATCATGTGGCTGCTTTTGCATTTATCCAATCTGGAATTTGACACTGCACAGAAAGTGTGACTTTTATGATTAGTCGCAAAGGAACAAAATACCTCAAATTTCATATCAGTGAGCCATCAGAAAAATCCAATAATAAACAGATATTTTTTAATCTGAAGGATGAAGAATCGTGAGAAAACTGCAAAATTTTAGAAGACCAGACTGAAATAATTAAATGTGTAAGTAAAAAATTACTATCTCAACTTAGGATGGCATCTATAAGATTATGATATATTCACAAAGAATCCAAAGAAAAAAAGAATACTTCATCTTTTGCAGTCTTTTAGGCTGTTGGCTATAAATTGGAGTATTTTGTTAAGATCTGTTCCAGTACATTCTGCAGTCAAAGTAAATCCTTCCATTCAATCCAGTAGGTATAGGATCAAGCCTTTTAAGAAGCTCATTCAGAATTTAAAAGCATTGACTTAACAGATAAGATAGGGACAAATTTTATGGATAAAACTTCATGGACTAGCAATGCCCACTGATGATTCTGCATGTCAGGAATGAAATAGGACCATGTTTTCTAGATGTAATTTCAGTGGCTGATCTGCCAAGATGCTGGTGCTGCTTCTGACAAACATGGTATCCCTCAGGGCCTTCAACACAGCATCTCTCAGGTGTTTTGTGCTGAAGTCCACAGCTTCCATGGACAACACCCAGAGTAGAAAGGAGTCCTTCTTAGCTGTGGAAATTGTTCCTTCCTGCTTTCACTTTATTAAAGGGTTTGAAATAGTCATTGAGCTCAGTCATAGCTTCTTCTGAGGCTTTCACTACGTGGTGTGATGCATACCTCTGCATCCAGCCAAGTCAGCTGTGGAAAAAGGAGTTCTAGATCACTGCTTTGCATTGCTATTTGGATGGGCACTCCCACCTTCTTCTCACATTTCTATTTTTTTTACTTTTTCTACCTTAACTTGCTTTCCACCATCCCTTAGATTCCTGTCTCCTTCTTGAGCCTCGTCCTGCTTCTCCACCTTGACTTGTTATCTCCTCATCTTTGTTTTTGCATCTTAAAAATAAGACCAGCTCCAAACAGCAGTGGCTGTGGCATGACCTGACAGAGCTCACTGAGGCTTTTTCCCTCCTTATCTCCTGTTGGTGGGAGCTGCTGCTCAAGATGCACATGGGCAAGAAAGCTGACCACTCACATTTCAGTAAATGGGAAGGGACTCAAAGTGACCTAAGAGACGCTCTGTGCGTTCTTGGATAATTTGCACTACACCCATGCTTAATAGCCTGCAAAATAGGCAGAGTAACTGGAAAACTGAAGAGGGGACTTGAGTGATTATTATGGAGTGACGAAAAACATGGCATTTATATGCAGTGTCTTAATAACCTTATCAAGAATAATTTGTAAGCTAGCAAGGAAAAGCAAATAGAAGGTTGAGTGCATGCATGCAAATAATATTCATTGCTGTCATGTGTGTATATTTTGCATGAGTACGTACCAAGGCAACCATTACCATTGACAGGAAGTTCTCTGTAAGCATAGAGGCATGAAATAGCTGGTGACCAGTGTAAAAGAAACAACACTTACCAAAGCAGAAAAGACCATTATCTGTTGTATGATAATAACCTCTGGGTTCTTGGAGCTTTACACAAAGTCAAAAGTGAAGTGACACTCTGGCTAGGGCTCACAAGGCCCAGGCTGGTCAAGCGACAGTAGCCTAGCAAGAGAGGAAGGTTGTAAAAAGCAATTTCTGTGGTGGTCAGCTCACTTCTTGGTATGCGTAATAGGTCAGTAATGAATGAATAGCTGTTTGGAAGCGTGCGCCTGTGTTGGGATGTTGTGCCATGCAAAAGGAACAATGTGCTTTGCAGAGGAGGTCATGAAAGACTTCCCAAAATGGTATCGGTAGGCTGTTATCCTATGGCAAGGTGATATGAAAGTTCAGGACTGTTAGCAGTAGTAGTAATGGTTACTATCACTTGAAGGAAGGGTGAGGGATGGTAAATCCACTACATAAATTCAAAGAATTTATAATAAAATGTCATGGTTTTGCGCTTTGCCAGAAACACAACCAGGACATCCACTTCAAAAGAATAGTTTGTCTAGGCTTAAATTATACTTGAGGCCAATTCCACAGCTATGCAGTGATATTAAGTAGCACAATGTCATATTATATGCAAACGCTCGTGTCTTTAGAAATACAAAGGAAATTCTATGGATTAAAATCCAGCAAAGAAAAAAGTTATTCAATTAATCAGCAGCACTTCTTTTAGAAAACCCCATGCTGAAACTAGAGGCATGAAAATCCTACCTGGTACTTAGACACTGTTCAAATCATTTACCTTGTCTTTTTTTGAAAAAGGCGAAAAGGAAAAACAAAATAATCTTGTGCCAGTAGAAAAAAAAATTGCTTTTTTGTCAGCTGTGGCACGTTTAAACACCCTAAATATTTCATCAGACACTGCACTTACTTCAGTGTTTTAAATAAGGTTTAATAAATAGGTGCATGTTCAGACTTGTACAGCTCTACTTTTGTCTGTAGTTGGCAATGTGCTGTTGACTGCACAGTTAAGAATTTTAATTACGTACCTGTTCTATACAGACACTCATTCTCTTTTAACTGTTTATTAAAAATAATTCTGTAGCCATTGTGCAAGAAATCTTCCACGTACTGCAGAGTTGATATGTTGTTCATAGTAGGAGCCTATTTTCTGAATGTACCCCCTTGTTCCTTTTGTCCCCTACTCCCAACTTCTAGTCTCTGGAATTCCCACAGATCTGAGATGTTCATGTAACTTTGTCACTGGGTTTTGTGACCACTTCGCATTGAATATCTTTGCTGTTAATTATACAGAGATATCTGAGATTCTATCTGCACACTCAAATGGCACAAGAAGCGTCTGTCTTATTCTTAAGAAAGCACAGCTGGATCTCGTGGTCTTTCTTCTTCCCTTTTTTAATATTTATTGTCTTTTTAATTTCCAACTTCTAGATTAATTTGGTAAAAAATATTGAGAAGAATTAAATGAACTCCACAATATTTAAGTTAAGAGCCAATGAGAGTAAGCTGACTGCATGATCTTCTTTTACTGATGGGCTTCCTTAACAATGACATCTGATATTAGTAATTTTACATTAATATGTAGAGACTAAATGGGTTCAAGATGTTTTGCAAAAGTTCATGATCATTCAGAAAAAATAGGTCTACCTAGATATCACAAAAAGATGACAGAACAAATGTACTCCTTAATTTTAAGTTAATGGTCAATGAATGACTCACAGCTGGAAGTTGGTACCTCGAGAAATTTGGTTGTTAATCATAACTGTGCTTCTCTCTTCACTGTCAGAGAAGTAGCCTAGCTTGAACTAGATGTTTAATTTTTAGATACCTCAAGTTATGTGAGATGAATGTCATCACAAGAGTACATTGACAAAGGTGGCTGTAGACAGATAGCAATTCTTATGTCTCAACTTTAAGCTGACTAGTCTCAAAGCAGCTCCATAATCTGTACCATATGTGGCACTTTTTGAGTCAATGTATTTTACAATTTAGCAACAGAAGAGTGAAGAGGAAGAGTAGGGGGTTTTCTGACCTTATTCATGAAGATCCTATGTCAGACAGTCAGAAACTGTGGCTGTCCTAAAATAATGGATGTTTGTAAATATCTGTGTATATATAAATATTCATATAGGTAGTTATTCTCCAAATTACATGCTCTTTGTGGTTTCATAACCCAAAATAAGCCCTGAATACAACAGGGGACAAAACAGCATGAAAGGTGATTGATTACCTCATTTTAACTTTCTAAAACTTGGGTGTAAATGGAGTATATGTAAGGATTTGAGCCCAAAATATAATAGCTTATTCTGTAACTGTGGCCTTTGACAGTAGTGTACTCACTGTTAGATCTCTGAGTACATCAAAGGTATTAGATTGAATTTATAAGGACTGAAGTCTGGCAGTTTCAGGAACAACTTAGGTTCTTTAATACGTCCAGGCATATTTGTCTGTAGATGTTCTGCCAAAATGTTCTTTGGTTAGATGGGACAAGTAAGCCAGACCTTTTACTGTTATATAGCTGATCATCTCTCCTGAACTTGATATTCTTTGACTTGAGTGTCACAGTGGGGTTGTCACAATCTGCAGTCTGGTGGCTTTTTCTGATAAGGTAAAATGGGAGGCCTGGCCTTTCTTCTTCGGTATGGGGAGATATGATTTCATCTGAGAGATGACTGAGCAAACCATGTCTGATTTCATACATGTGAGCAGATATGACAAGCATGCTTATGTCAAGCTAGCTAGCTGAAGAATGGTATTCAGACTCAATCTCTACGTCATGCTTACACTTTACAACAGACACCCTGTAGAGACCTTCAAACTAACATCATGCTGGCTGCACTTCACGCCTCTGTCTAGAGGTACCTGCTCACTGTCCAGGCACAGCAATGTTGTATAAGCTCGATATTATACTCAGGTAAATAGACCATGTCTCTTTCTTTGCACAGCATGGAGGTGTTGCGCACTCTCAATGCAACCACTTTGCCTCTGCCAGCGTGGGACACACTGTCATTATGAGCAGCATGGGCATATGCTCAGATGATAACACACAGAGTTAGTATGTAAGTGGATCCCACCCTATCTAGCTATTTCATTTTACTTTGCAGATTGTGTGAAAATAGTAAATGCATAGTTTGCAATTAGCCAGTTTTAAGTGGTCTTCGAATTTGTCCAGGAACCTGATCCTAGGACTAAATTTAGCATGCCTGGAATTAGTCTATGTACATACGTGTTCATTAGAAAGCACCATCTGACTGTCTATAAAATGTCAATACTCACATTTTTTTGGTGCTACAGCCTTTATCAGTTTAGGTATGTGAAGGGCAGTAGACCAGCACAAGAACAATCTATTTTGTTTTCAAAGGGTAGCTTCTATTTCTTGCAACTCCCTAATGAAAAATGAAAGGCTGCTTCTCTGAAAAGGAGAGTGGGAGGGAGGAAATGTCCTTATTTGCATCCTTTGTTGTTATTTCATTGAAGTGTTTTCTTCTCCTTCCTCTTGCTTTTGTCACATTTACTGCCTACCTTTATATTTGTTCACTTGTCAGTGAAAGATATTAATATCCTGTTGGCCTGTTAGCTATCTGTTTGCTTGATTTGCCAGACTATTTCAATATGCTTTAACACATTTGAGAAAGATAGCCTTTTCTTTGAAATTTAAAATGTTTGTATCACGTTTTTCAAATGGAAGCTTTTATAGTAGAAATAGTATAAGTAATTCAATTAATAAATAGCAAATGTTATCTTTGCTCTGAAACCCCAGGAAGCTGGTAATCATTTTTGTTCTACATTCTGCTCTACCTCTTCTTCTTATTCAAGACAAACAGAAGTCAAAATCCTTTGGGAGAAACAAGAAAACTCTTGTTGGTCATTATTCTGAAGAGAGGACAGGTACTGGGAACATCCCTGCCTCTTCCTTCATTCTCCATTGATCTGAACACAGGAGATGGTCACATCAAGCAATATTGTAACAACAGTATGAGCTGCAAACATTTATCATGAAAGAGCTGCACAGAGTAAAACAAGATATATCCTCAATTTTAATAGCTTTTCGTAAGAACTATGAGAGCTTGTCCTCATTAAAAAACTCTATTTTCCCAAATATGAGATGAATAAAAAAAAGAAAATAAACAAACAACCAACCAGCAAACAAAAAACCTGTATTTTTTTGCATAATTTCATTAGCACCTCCTTGCAGGCTAAAGACAGTGTGCAAATGTTCCTCAGAAAAAAACCCCTAAAACTCAATCATATTAACCAAAATGCTAAGAGTTTACTTTATCTGTCCACAAATTGGATACCTCAGCTAGATTATCTGATTCCCTCCCTGACTGGTGGGGAAGAAGTACTCCCAGTGACATTAGCTTCCAGGATCCTCAGCTACCTCAAGTAAGAAAGGTTAGTTGCCCTTTGAGAATGTTTCCTTTTCCTTGGCTGTAAAAGGTGTCTGAAGAGCTGTTTTACATAATAACCTGCAGCCTTAAGGGAAACTCTTGTGGGCAGTCTTTGCCCACTTGATTATCCCCCAGCTCAGGTATTTGAAGTGACTGATGCGCAGAAGAATTACCACTGTGTGCCCAGACTGAATGTGCTAAATGCATACAACATACACTGCATTTTAAATGACTGTTTTCCTATTCTGGTTGGTGTAACTTCATACCTATAAACTGTTACTTATACAAACTTTCCTTCTTTCCCTTCTTTGATTGATATGACTAAAAACTACCTGCAACTAAAATGCAGGAGGCAAGCATCAGAAAACAAAGCCAAATTACATATTTTGCCAAATATCCTATATGCTAGCTTTGCCATAGAAAATTCTTTGATTTTGAACAGTGCCTTCCACAATGAAGTGATCCTTCAAAACATTTTGTCTCTTTCACCTAATATTGGTGTACTATTTCTATGAGTGCTTTGTTAACATAAAGTGCTATCCAAATGTTAATTATTGTTCCTCCATGACTTGGGAAAGCAACCTTTCTTCAAACTATCCATCAGGGATAGTGTATTGTCTGTAAGTGAACCTTGCTTATAATCCTGGGCTACACATAGTACAAAAATGAAATAATGCTAAACCCATTTCATTCTTCCCAATTTCTTTTTTCTATGAAGTAGCTGAAAGATAAACATTGTTGCTAGGCCTCTTGTCTTCTCTGATCTCTGACTCTTCCTTATCCGGTCAGGTTGAGTTAGAACTAGAATGGGAAGCAGTGGATTTTATCTTGATTTTTTCCTGTGGTTTCCATAGCTCCTTTGTTTTATAGCTAACGTCAGTGTATGGCATTATGCAGCCTCTCAACATGCATGTCAGCGGTTTTTGGGGGATTGGCTCCATAGGGCTTCTTCTGGGGGGTATGAGAATGGCTATGGGTCCAGCTCCTGGACAGAACATGCCTCATGAATGGGACTTTCTTCTACAGGTTAACACTGCCCAATTCTGTGAATAACTAATTCCTCAGTTATAACAACCAGAAAATGTTGCAACATGAATAAGCAAAATGGCTTTCTCAAAAATTTTACAATGCAATGTTCTGACTTTCTTGTTGTGAGAAGAATAAGGAATCCAGGTTTAATTGTCAAATTCAACCTGACTTTACCACTGGTTGCAGATAGCTTTAAATTGTGTGGGTGATCACTATTGTAGTAACCTAAAACGCATGTTCTGGTTTACTCCTTCCTTTCCAATATCATGACCCTGTGAAGGACAATGGTACCCTGGTCACCCAGCAAATTCCTACTCATCGGACTCCATCCCTGATCATTAGAACTCAGTGATAATATTTTTCTATGAGCTTTCCCTCTCATTAATAAAAGCCAATTTTACACAGCACTTGGCAACCACTTTACAGTAGACTTGTGAATAAAAATTGGTTTACATCGCATGAAGATGTGATTTGAAATGCTGATGGCCAGGATTTACTTTCAACTTTAGTTGTTATACCACCTGCTTTAAAAGGCCTAGCATTAGTGTGTCAGAAATATTTCTTCACTTTGCTTTTCTCTTTCAGGACACTAAAGGGCACTTTCAAGTTAAACTTACCACAAGCCTATGTGAAAATGAGGGAGTCTGATGTCTGGTGTAGGTAAGTTGACCAAAGAGATTGTGAGGCTTCAAATTTATCTTTTTGTTCTGAAAGAGCAGAAGTCAGATCTGGCAATTAGAGTGAATTATGGTTCTGTTCCCAAACCATCTTTTCACCAGATACACAAAACCCCCTTATGTTTATGTTTGCCACTGGTGTTTGGTGGAGATGAATGTTTCTTTAGTCTTTGTTTGCTTATGGGAAGCTTAAGGCTTATGCACCTAGGTATAAAATAGTTCCGTGCACAGCAATAGCTCAAGGTTTTGAAGAGAGGTCAGCTTTTAGGCTTTACTTTAATTGTTGCTCTTGTAATCCCGAGATGCTGAATGTTTTTTTTTAAGCAGACATGGGCTAAGTAGACAAAACTCAAAAAACCTCCAACTAAGTACGGTGCTAAGCTTCTGAATGTTTTCACAAGACACCTCAGGGAATGTGGAGTTACAGTAGCTTTTAGCCACTTCAGTTTTGTGAAAATTTGGTATTGTAAAACCTTTCTTCTGCTATTGAGGCTGAGGATCTCATTGTTGGGAATTAGTGTGACAATGGAGCAGGGTTACCATTGGGATCCTAAAAAGCAGCTTCTTTTCTAAGGGAAACTTACAGCGAGTTCCTTGAACTATAGAGGAGTTTTAAATGTCAGCTCTGAAGGCAACAAAAGCAATTAGATGAAAGTTGTAGTTAAATGTTAAATCTTAACTAATTGATTTCTTGTTTTCAAGCCTGCCTTTCCTTCTGAAACAAAAGTCTGACACGCAAAGTCCTTCCTTTTCTTCTTTTGTGTTGTCACTGTTGAAAATGTTGAGCTTCGTTTTAGGCTTTATTGAAGCTGTAACTTCACCCTTTAGCAGAAATACTAACAAGATAATAACAATAAATTCATTTAAATTAAATTGTCACTGTACAGTTGGCTTGTTAAAAGGGGGTCTTTAGCAGCCAGCTCCACAAGCTGCTGACTCGCTGCTGATGTGTTTCAACACCCACCTCCTCTCTTTCCTTCTGGAGCCAAATTTCTTCAGTAGAGGCTAGATTCAACTGAAAAGCTGGATGCCAGATTGGTTGCATTTCCACTACCATCACTCTGTTATTTGCTGGTAGATCTCAGCACAGGGACATTCTGCACACTTCACTACTTTGTTATGCAGTGAGCAGAATCAGTCTGCTTATTTTTTCTAATAAACATTATTCCTGGTTGATAACGTTGTCTGTCTTCTGAAACTCTGACCATCGTTCTTGACTTGGGCTGGACTTCAACCAAACTGATTTATTTGTTTACTTTTAATTATGCCTCCTCAAGATGTACCAATATCCAAATTTTTAACAGCAACTTTATGTATGAGCTACTTATCTAGTGTCTGACTACAGGAAAGATTCAGGAAAAGTAGCCATTATATCTGCCTTTTATTTTTCACTCCTCTGCTTTTTGGGAATTAGATTGTGGTCTTGTCTGATTGAAGTGAATAAAAAAAACCTTCTCAGCTCACTGGTCTGAGGATTGGGTTTGGTCCCTGATCTCAGCTAATAAAATCAAGGATCAAATAGCTCAGGAGAAGGCCTCTGCCTTTATTCTCTGGCCAAGGCTGCTGTCAAGAGATGTAAGAATTAAGCTAAGTTCATTCTTCAAGGGAGATAGTAACTTCCGTCTTCAAATGAGCCTTCAGATATGACATGTTGTGGAGCTACAGGTTATTGCTGAGCCCCTAGGCTCCAACCCTGAACTGGCTAAACTATTTGTCTCTTTTAATGTCTGATATTTTACCCTGTTCATAAGGGTGAACTAATTGAAGAAAGGCAGTAGTGTGGGTTTGAAAGGAGTAGGATACAAGTGAATAACCCCCCTGAGCTGTGCTGCAGTACTTGTGCCATGAGCAGTTGCACCATGTTCTCATGGCTGAGTTACCAGCAAAAATAATGCCCTAAACACCATGTTATTATCTCAAAATGAGGAAACAGACAGCTAGATTGTTTGGATGCCTGACCTCAATCATCTACCTGGAACTCAAACTTAAGAAAACAGGACTCCTGGACAGACACCTATAGCTTAGATCATCCCATAACCTTCTACCATTTGAATCTATATGCTCTTAAGTCATCATACGGCTTTTGCTACAAGCCAGACAGGCATTTTCACACCTGTATTGCCTTGCTGCTTCCAGGAAATGAACGCAGGTAGCTCCTGACTGTGGGTCAGCCTTCATGAGGACTCCACATGAACCCAGAGATCTTTGCAAATGTACAGATCCCCTGCAGATCTCACTACAACCTGGGGAACAGAGTCAGCATTTCAGGGTGCAATCATATTTGCTATTCTACTATGCACACTACTAGAAAATTAACAGATATGAACCTACAGAAGGGTATGCATCAGGTTTATGTTAAAAATTACATTTCTGAGGCTGCCTAGAAGAAGCTCATCAGAGGGTTATGAATTATGTATGACACTTTTTGCCATTGGTAAGGCAGTGTTAGCTGAATTAATCCACTCATATTTCTTTTTATAAATATAAAGACTTAGCTTCTTTTCAGCCTTTATTCTTGCTGTACTGTAGAAGGTATTTGAGTGAAGTCAGTGATTTTTCTTCCTGTCTACTTTAGAAAACAATACTCGTAGGCTCTTTCTTTGACTTAAACACATTCATTCTTCCTAAAGCTTTTAAAAGAAGCAGAGCTTTCAAGATCAAAGATATTCATACAACACCTGTACTAACACTATTTTCAGTCGTTATTGACCATTCTTTGTGATATTGTTTTATGCAGGTGCCTTTCCAGTGAGCTTTTTAGAATGTGAGGGAATACAAAAAATAAGCATACAGAGCATCTGTGTATCTTTTTATCACACTTTAAAAGCAGAGCTTGTTGACGAATAGAAAAAATAAAAGCACATAAATATAATCACTTCACTCCTCTGCTCCTTGCGATCCAGGGTATTAGAGAATCTTCAGATGGTTGCTCATATGATCATGAAATCACTGTGTATTCTGTAGGATTCATGAATACAAGCCAGGAATGAATATTTACAAGTGATAGGCAAAACGTGTCACTTGATAATAATTTTTTATTATGTCTTTTTAAATAATGGAAATTGTCTTGCCAGGAGCAGAAATAATTCCACATGTCTTAGATTACCATCCAATTCAGCCTGGAAAGTGTCTGGTGAATACTTACAGGGAGCAAGAGAGAGAGAACTTGTAGCCTTTAAATTGTTCTCAAAAAGTACTTTGCAAACACTTACAAATATCAACCCAAAAATAGATGCAAGTTCTCTAGTGATCAAGAAACAAAATAAAGGGAAACAGAGAGGGGTAAATATATAAACAAAGTTCCACAAAGACAGTGTGCTATTGCTATCAGCAGCTATGTTACATTTAGAGTCTGTCCTCTTGTCCTACTGTATTGCTATTTTAGCATTTACCAACTGGACATATTTCAAGACTTAAGTATAAAAATAAATACACACATTAAAAAATGGCTATACTCAGAAGCAAAGGACAGTTGAACGCAATGACAGTTATGTGCCTGATCAGGGGTTGAATCAAGACCTAAAGAACAGATAAAACCACTTTGTTTTGCAAATGAATCTAAATTTATTTATTTCTTAAAAGGGAAATGTGTATTTCCCTTCAGGACAGGTGGTTTTTTATGGCTTTAATCTGAAACAGTTGATTGTAGTACAACGTTTTCATGAGTTTGAATGGTAAATTTCTTTAGTTTCTTTTTTCTCTTAGGACAGTAGTTATTTTAAAAGAAAAGCGAGAGGAAGGAATAATCCAGTCCCAGAATGAGTGCCCAGATACCAGGCACTATATGTGAGAACTGAATATTCATAACCATGTGCTTGAAGGCGAACAGACTGCAGACCAGTTAGAGAGAAAACACTCGTCAGAAAATAGTGTGATGCAGGTTCCTTCCTGCTGATAGGCCCACGAACAGATACTTCACAAACTGAAGTAAACAGGATATATCTTGGCTCACCTATTTTTTTTTTTTTTAATTAATTGTATTTTATTGTTTTTCTTTTGCCTACTTGCAGCGTGGCCCTGTGTGAAGTCCAGACATTCTGTGGCAATTCTGTATCGGCAGTAGCTGAACTCAGTAAGAAAACCAGTGTAAGTGAAACCTGCAGTCCCTGAAGTCAGTGATAACAGTGCTGTGGACCATAAAGAGATGGGAGAGAGGTGTTCTCACATTGTCAAACCTGGGGTTCTGTTCCCAGTGCTGAGCACCTAAAGCACTCCAGACATTAGAGATGCATGAATTCTTCCAAAAGAGGGCAGAAGCAGCATTTACAGAGTCCCCTTGAAAAATACATTACCTTCACCCAATCGCAGTCTTCTGTCTCCCAGTATTTCAGAATACAAACCTCTGGCTCTGCAAAATAAACTGTAAGAACCAGCCAGGAAACTTCACAAACATTGTAACACCTACAGGACACCGCAGACTGCAAAACATGTCAAAATCCAAAATGTGAGTAGTGCTCCTGACAGCAAAGTCCAGTAGGGAAAATACAGACTGAAAAATGGGTGGAATGCCAAAGGCTATTTTCACCTCCTAATATTCACATTGTGTCATTATGCTTTCCATTTGAATGGTTTAATAACAGTTTAATAAAAAGTCTGAGGAAGAACGTAAGCTTGTATATAGACCCTAGATAAAAGAGAGAGAAATAAAGAAATGGTGGCCAGAAATGCATGATGTTATGTAGCCACATATAACTGATGTAAAATTTTTTGGACATTCCAGGAAAAAAGATCAGACCCAGTGTGTCACCTTACCTCAAGGCAGTGAAACCATTAAATAAAAGTCTGAAAGGGACTACAGGAGGCAATTTTGTCCAGCTCCCTGCCCTAAGGCAGGATCACGTCTGCCTGCGTCATTCCTGACAGATGTTTGTCCAACCTGCTCTAAAAACCCTACACATCATCATGTCTGCCAGGTACCCAGGCAGACTTTCTTGTGTGTTTGGCAATGCTTGGGTAGCCTGTCAAACCAACAACGTCTCATTGAATTGACAGTTGAAGAAAGTAAGAGAGAAAAAGAAGTATATATATGTCCTTGCAGCACAAGAGAAATTGTATTTGATTTCACATTACTGTCTCACTAGGAAGTAATTCATACTAGTCATTTGGAATGTTCTTCATGTACTGTTTAGGTAAACCATATATAGTGTGATCTGCAGGCCGTCAACACCGGGCTATGGCAAGTAAATACAAGAAGCTGAAGAACGTATATGGAAGAATTTTGTGGGAAGCATTTGAAGTTTTGAGCCAAATTTAGAGGACACTGCCAATATCTGCATCCATAGTTTGAAGATTTACCTTTATGTAGTTGAGATGTCGAGAGAAATGCACCATGTTTCACCAAAATGGGCTACATAAACTCCCTTCTATGATATAGCTCAATATACCTTTTCAAAAGGTATCTTTTACACCAAAAAAAGGTATATATTGCACCAAAAATGTGTAAGAATAGTTAGCATACAGCTTTATGACTGTTGCTCTTTGGAGGTGTTAGGCTGGTTCAGTGCAGCCACGAGGAAGGACTTGCTGAGCTGGTACGAGATCTTGAGTCTACAGAGACTAGTCTGTGTGATGGAAAATTTGAGATGTTCAGAGAAAAATATTGATCAGTTCTGAACCAGAATGAAAAGTTTCAATTTATTTTAAAAAATCATTTTAAATGTTTTGATTTATTTCTAGGCTTTAATAAATTTATATAAAGACTACAAGGCACATTAATAATTAAAAGGTTAATAATTTTAAGGTGCCTGGTGCAATACTGTAGGGTATTTTTCAGGATTGCTAGCCATAGCATTCACAAAGATTCGGCCTACAGCATATTAAGTCTAAGCCTGTTTTCACACTCACCAGGATAAGATGTTGTTCTGTTCCACTTCTGTCGTTGATGCATTGTCAAGTCATTAACTTACCAGTATTTTGCTTTAAAACCCCTCTTACCTACTGACAGAAGAGGCGGACAATAATTTTCTTGTTGCTAGCAGTTATTGTCAAAAAGACGATGCAGAAGTTGATGGTTTTTTAAGGGTTTTTTGTTAAACTGCTTTTCTGCTGGCAAGTAAACTAGCTTTTATTTCCGGCCTGGGTAACAGGCTAAACGTGTAGGAAAGCATGTGTCAGTCTCTGGATGTGGTGGGACAGGTTTGAGATCTCTGTTTTCACAGGCAGGACTGAAGTGCCCTGTGAATGTCTGCAGTCACACCAAAAGGCTCCCATTGTTCCAGCAATTTTATTTTGTGTTTTGATAGATAATGTCTGAAAAGACAGAGAGTGTAATTTATGAAATCTAATGAACTAGCTTATGTTGAGGCAAAACAGAGCAGCTAAGAAGACATCGTCTTTTAGCACATGTAGGAGAATGGGAAAGAAAAATGTCAACACTGAAATTCACTCATGCCTTTCTCTAAGGATCCCCAGTATTTTACAGATATATAGGGGCATGTCATCAGACCTCCTAAATAATTTGTGGGACAAAAATATAACCACAATTTTCTATTGTAACTAATGATTTTTTGATGTTTCTTCCAAGAGATGCCTCTGAAAAGTCTTGAGTTTTCAGAAATATGTGAAATAGACATCTTCATCTGCAGTCCACAAAGCTGGCAGGAAATATTAAAACCTGAAACATTAAAAAACCCAACTTCTGGATTGTAAGGGTAGGCCACAGTGGAAAATATTTTAAAATCGCCCATCTTCTGCTCCATTTATTTTTATTTAAAAAACACAAAAAAGAAGTTTTATACTCACTGCAAGATTTTCATAAATGTCTGCTTTTGGAGCACTCTGGGGGGCCTGCGTTGAAATAAGAGAATGGTAGGTTATGATTTCTGTCTCTACAGGAACTACTTGATGTCTAAGAGTGGGTGTGAAGAGACAATTGATGGATCAATGGACAGTTTTGGTTTTATTTATGGTCAGGTTTTGTTTTGTTGTTCCTTCATTTTGGCAGCCTACTGTGGTCATGAACCCTGCTCTAAGCATGGTCCTTTTGGAAAGAATGTGAGGAGCAGGGTTTCTTCATGTATCCATTAAAAAAGCAGAGGTGGAGTTACAGCTTGTAGTCACAAAGAGAGATGGCAAGAAACAAGAGCATAGAAAACAGGACAATGAGCAAAACAAGAATATGGAGGATAGAAATAGAAATATGAATTCCTAAGAAAATCTCTGCTGTCCAGGCTTGTGTTACAGTTGCATCCTATGAACAGCTCCTGAACATTCAGAAAGTTACCCTTCTGGAAATAGCCAGCTGCTGCATTTTGTTAGGAAATCTAGGTTTTCATCCCATATCCTTGCATGGTTCCTACTGTATATTTAATCTTATATGTATGTGTGACAGGTTTGAAAGAAAATAGGTCAACAGTACTTAAGGTAAGTAATACTTTAATCAATTTTAACGTAACTTCTGATGGATAGTGACTGAGGATAACATACTACCTTCACTAATTTCATTTAAAGTAGCAGAAACATAAAAAAAATCATATGGTATAAATTGCTTGGGGGACACAAATTATCTGGTTTATATTCCCACAGAAGCTATAATTTCCAGCAGGATACTGTTAAGGACATGCAATAATTTTAGTATCTACTGTGATTATTATTATATACAATGTACATGTAAATTCAACCTTCTTCAGTTCTATCTGGAGGATTCATGAACGTATAATGGATCTGATGGCACAGGAGACCTTAATGATGAGTTGTAACTGGACTTTTCCTCATTTTATGCCAGTAGATTTTTACTTAAAAGAGATACCCAGTGTTCTACAGCTTTCAAAAGGTGTTCATAAGTAGCTGAGGGCAAAGCGTGCAAAGCACAGGTTTTGGAAACTGTATATGAAAAAATTTTAACTTAGTACCGTTACAGTGTTTCAAGTATAGAAAATGCACATTGCTTTTTAATGCAGATCTTCCCATGCAACACACAAGCAGTAAAAATGACCCAGATTGATTTTTTATAGAAATATCAATATTCCCCATTAGAATATTAGAACCAAATTTCTAGTATGTGCCTCTCAGCTTCAGTGAGAAACCCATCTCTCACAGCAGCAAAGAGACACTTTGTTATTAATTCAGAAGAGTAAGTAGGGAAGGCAAAGTAGAGTTTTACTGTTCCAGCACAGGCAGAGCCCAAAGTAGCTCTTGAAGATTCAGGTAACATATGCTTTAATGGGATCTTTTTAAAGAAAATGAGTTGATTTAATAAAATAACCCTTTCATTTGCAGGTGAGGATGATTGCTGCAAGATGGAACTGCCGTGGCATTTTGTTGTGATACTTTACGCACTCTCTGTTCTGAATGAGGTACGCAGTACAGCAAGGTAACACATATATTGTACATAAATTTTAAAAACTCTTTACTCAGCTTCCTTTTGGCCTACTTTTTACAACATTTAACAACTATATTTGTGTTCCCTCTTGTGCATGGGAGTGATGTCTGACTTTCAAAATTAAGTCATGGAGCTTTATGGAGGCCAAACCTTTACATGGTTGAATATATTTTATGATTTATATTGTGGTTTTATATTCATTTAATCATATTTATATTACCTTAAAACAAAAGAGAATTATTCTGTAAAGCTCAATAGCTGAAAATTCATTATCAATGTCTGTTCACAGAGCTCTTTAAATCCCAGTAAATAGTGCAAAAAAGTGTAGAACCCTGCAGGTTCTTTTTGTCTTATATTCCTGTTAATAGATAGCTCTGCACAGCAACTTTCCCTTAGCAAGGTCTTTTTTCTGCACTTGACTAACTTTAACTGACTCAGTGCAATGGCTCATTTGCTTATAGTCACTCAGGTGCTTAAGTACTCCATTTAATCAGTGCCTCAGGCAACAAGGATGATGAAAAATCTACTGCCCCAGAGGACCAGTCTTCTTCCTGTGACAAGGGTAGATAATTCATAGACTGCTGAGAAAAAAAAAGCCAAACCCAGACATGGAAGGATTGCTATAATCTGGATGTCTTTATAAACTTTCTATTTTTTTGGCTTAGAAATGGCTATAAAAGGGCCATGGATGAATTTTTGATATGATAGTACTGGGGCTGCATGGCTAGTTTGTGCAAGTGCAAGTACATGCACAGGAGGTCTCCAGTAGGAATACAACAGCCTCATGCAATCTCGAGGAGCAGGTGTGTCTCCCAGTGTCCTTCCCTTCAGTTGGACTTTGAGTTTTTAAACTGTTAATCAGTTTTGTAAAAATGTGGAGCTCTAAAGATTTGACTTTTCACCCCTTATTTCCCTTTGTCAAGTGGTGACTGTCCTTCCACTTTACCTATTTTCTAACCTTCCTTGGAAGAGCATAAGTGGATTTAGATGCACACCATCAATGGTTTGTCTGTGGTGTAGTCCAGAGACAGCTCTAGATAGAGCCTGTACACATCTGGAAGAGAAATAAGGGTTCTGCCTCATTTTGGAGAACCATTTGTGTATCTTCTGTTCCAGAGAGTTCCCAGAAACCTGCAAATTAGAGACTGTTTTCATATGAGGCAGGATTTGTCACTAGATTAGGCCAAGTAGAACTGCACACATTATTGATTCCCTGCGTATTACTAGTTGCTGCAAGGCTGCATTAGGTCTTTTGCAACTAATCTGTACAACCATTTCATTCTCACAATGTTTTCAGTTTAAGGCTAGTGATTAGTGTGCATGCTGGTCTGCAAGAAATTGCAAAGCCCTGTGAAACACAGGTATTGCTGACGTACAGATAAGATGTACGGACAGATAAAAGCTACTTTGTTATCAAGATATTCCTTTAAAAATGATATTGCTAGATTTAGATTAGTCCCATCTAGAAAAGATTTTCCTGCTGCTGGTGAATCTGCTGTTAAAAATAGCATTGCAAAAAGTAATGAATGTTTGTAGCATTGACTGTCAGTGACAGCTCTTTGAAAGCTCAAGTAATATAATTAATAAGAAGGTGATGAATTGACCCTCTTTTAATTCAGTAGAGTTATCTCAGAGATAACTTTGACTCCAGTGTCTTTTGTTCATTTGACCCATTAGATTTATTTTTTCTTCAATTATCAGAGAACCATGTCTTTAAAAATCAAATGAGGGAAAACTTTTGTGTAAGGTTTTTATGCATATTTGTTTGGTTTTTATACATGAAATAACCCCATTAATAACCCATTCAAAGTATCAGTTGACAATTTATGAACTTAGGTTTATGTATTTTACCCACTTATGAAATTAAGATGATTTTTGGTGTAAATGATAGTTTGGGCATAGTGCAGTGATACTGTATGTGTCCCACTATCCACCACTCCATCCTTACCCGCATGCTGGTCTGCAGGCTTTGAGGCTGCTGTTTTAGTTTAAGGTAAGCCAAGAACCTTTTTCCATTGATCTTTTTATTCTGCAACCACAAAAGAAAATGCTAGGACGTTGCTACTGATTTTTTCCCCCCAATATGTGGTCATTATAAGCAAAAAAGAAGCTCACACTTCTACCTTTTAATTGGGCATTTAGCAGGACAATGTTTGAAAGCAATTAATGGCAAAAACATTTTTGTCCTGTTTTATCAATTGGTCTCCAGGAAAAATGCTGTCCAAAGTAACTATTATGTGCAAGCCAGGAAACTGTTGTCCTTTTCAGTTTTTCCCATGTCACAATTTATTCATTTAATTCAGTTCTCCAAAATTACTGCAGTGCCAATTATCTCTCTCTGTGTAGAAAATGAGTTTGGCCTACTTCAGCTTTTCCTTCATTTTATGCCTGTTTTCTGCTATTCTTCAATGACTGAGTAATGTGCGATGTGAAAAAAGGGACGATCTTCAAAAATATGTGAAGTGTCTAGAGTGGCTTTTTGGTACCTGTGAAGAGGCCCCTTGAAGAAGCTTAGCAGACAATAGAATATTGCGGCTAGCAGTGGTTTATTTTGTCCACATGACTCATTTCACACGCACCCAGGCAACTGATGAATGGAGGATTAACACAAGTTTTCACCTTATTGAAATGAGTGATTCAAAGCAAACAAATAGGACTAACTAGTTTGGAATATGAAATTAAAGTTTCTCTGAGTCCTTTTGTTATGAATCACTTTCAAACTTAATTAGAAATATGATGGCTTTAGAATTACTTTTAACCAACTTTGTTAAATGACAGTAGTTTAATGTTTGCTATTGTCAAAAAATCCACTTGTCTCAAATCTAAAGACTCCCAGGGACTGTTCAAACACATTAACAAAAAGTTGTTTTAAAACAGAATGAAAAAATACCACATATATACATATATTCACTCTTTCTTTGCACATGTTTATATACACTTACACAAAGAAAGAACATTAGATGCATTTTTTAATTGTTAATTGCATTATATATATATACAAATATTTATAGGTAGGTAGGTAGCACTGCAGGAAAAGTGCTTTAGATGCTATCTTCATACTAAGTTACACAACTCATTCAACTCCTTAATCTTTGTAATTATATTCTAAACAGTTTGGAGTTACTCACGAACGCCATGCAACCCTCCATGACTTTATATCGTGCTAAGTTGCAATTCCCTGCGATCATACAAATCATAAGCTCCCCGTTTACAATTTTAACAATTTCCATTGAGGAAGCATTGTTGAGCACCTTTGTATGCTATAGTCAACATTCAGGGCATATAAGTGCTTTCAAACCAGGATGTCTTCCTTCTGTTTTTTATAAAGATACAATTAATTGATAGCAACACTCTTTCTGTGGAGCAGATAGCCAAATACACTTAGCTGGCTGTACAGCTAATGTGTCATATGCTCTTTTCCCCTGTTTTGGTGCAAAAGGCTCTGCAGTGCCTCTTTAACATACTAGAAGCTCCCCGCAGCTGGGTAGTTAGTTGGCTCCTTCTGTGGAACAACACCATTAAACCCTGCATGCAGAGCTAAACAAAAGCTTCAGGATACTGTTGAATCACAATTTCTGTCATTAAACTTTAAGATTATGAGTGTGACAGCAATGGAGCTTTGGCAGAATTGTACTGAATTAAATGAAAGAATTTTGATTAAGTGAGGTGCAGTACAGGGCAAAAGAAGAGATTTTTCAATTCACCACCTAATCTGTGCCTAATCATTTCTGAAGATTTGTACATGCGTGAGGGAGAGGGGGACCAGAGGCTGAATTTGTTTCACAGGAACGCTATGTTCAATCAAGACCACTATGGGATAGCTCTAGTAAGATTCATTTTTGCCATGCTATCGCTATTCCTGTCTGCAGAGGGATGGTAGGTGTGTGATGTAGCATGGAGGGATACTGTGATCATGGGGTAACCAAGATAAGTTGTGATATGGGATGACCTGTTAACATTTCCACTGCAAATAGCGAATGTTGGCCATATTCTGGAATGCACATAGAATTTTATTGCTGATTTGTGAGAAACTTTTCAATCTGGGTTAGCCTCTGTTTGCTGCTCAGTAAAGCAGGCAGGAGCTTTGGCAAATTCAGCTGCTGGCATTTAACAACTGTCCATTGAACACATCCAAACTTTCACTTTTCGTTGCCCAGAGTCTTTCACCTGCATGGATTGAACTATATTCACAAATGTCCAGGACTGTTCCATAAATCAATCCCTTCTGACAGTTGCAAATGTGAGATCTTCTCAGCAAAATGTCTACAGATATTTCCTTTGTAAAGTGGAAAGAATAATTTATAAGGTTTCTTTTTTCTCAGTCTTAAAAAACAATGATATTTTTGTTGTTGTTGTTGTTGTTCAAACTTTTGAAAGGTTTTCAATCTGAGGCAGGCTTTAGATATGGAGAACTTTTTCACATCTCTCACTGCAGTAAGAGTTCACGTTCAGCACAGAGGCATGGAAAACTTCTGGTAGATATAATTAAAGACTGCAAAAAATAAAATACCACCTTTCTGGGAAATGCAAACCTTTGCCATTTTGCTTTGATTTAAAGTTTTTTAATTTTTTTCCCCAGAATTTTTAAACTTAAAGTGTTTCACAGAAATTGATCCCTAAGTGTGCTTCATTTGGAAGAATGAAAAAATTTTTTACTGTGGCAAAGAGATTAGCACATTTAAAGTCTGATAACTGTATACACATTATGTTAAACAGTATTCAGTGTGCTGCCAAAGGAAAATAAGAATTAAAATAGTTTTTCTCTTATGGAGACAAAAAAGTCAATTTTGTCATTGTGAAACATTTAATTTTATAATTATTGCCAAACTGTGTGTCTAGACAAGCAAAAAATGTAGTTGCTTCGAAGAAAGTTTAGGTTTTGATGAGGGAAGAGCACAGATTCAAGTAAGTGCTGGTGACTGCAAACCCTGGAAACAACCTGGAAGTAAACTGCTATCAGCCTCTCACTGGTTGTCCTTGAAGCCTGGGCTCAGTGCTGTTAGGGTGACACTCACCTGTCCTGCTGAAATGCCGGGCTTTCAGCCTTTGCTTCCTCTTCTGTCCATGCCATTGGAAAGGCTTTGGTTTGTTTCAATAGGGATGAGGTGGATCCTGGAAACTATTACTTGTCATGCTGAGAGGAAAACCACATGCATGAGAGCCTCCCAAACATCTGATCCTCAATAAAAAAGAAGTTATGCCTACACAGTGAGGAGAAACTCTGCCAACTGATGTGATTGGTTTGTATTATTAACATGTGCCATGAGCACCTCAATTTTGTCACTACTAAAGGTCATCACCTAACTATGAATAACTTTTCCATACTAATCATTACCAACATTGTACAGCATAATGCCTCTTCCCATTTGGGCTAGATCTGGAACAGATGCACAATTCCCTCTGAGAACTCTTGATAAGGTCACAAACTGTCATTTAGCATCCCTGGAGATAATTCTATAAAGGAAGCAAATCCTTTACTTCAGATAATTATGAAGTAACTATATAATTTAGCACAGTTTAATCACCAGACTTTAGGATACATCTATGATGGGGCTGTATGCACAGTATTCCTGAGTGGTGTCGTATCTAGTTCATAAATGTACGGTTGTAAATCCCATGGAATTCATAATATCCAGGGAATATAACAATCTTCCACGGGAAATTTTCGAAACGTGTGGATAGAGAAAAATCTGGTCCTAGAATGCTTTCTGCCTCAAAGGGTGGGGCATTCAAATGGAAAGTAAAGGCAGAAATAATCTAATGCAGGGGAACATATTGCATCAGAGCCTGCATTGAAACCTAGATTGCTAGTCTCAGGGTAAAGCAAACAGCATTGCCAGTCTTTGTCAGATGAATCCTAAATGTTTCCATGCTGTAAAAATATCTCATCCAGCCAAGATTTTGATACGCAGTGTCAGTGGTTTGATTTTCAATCAATTTTTTGACTGGAAAAGTTCTACAAAACATTGGTCTTGCATTTAGCATCCTGATGGATGTGATAAATATAATGCTATGTAGGCTAGGAAGTTACTGTTCTTTTCAACAAGAGAGACTTATTTCTAACACGACAAACGTAAGAAAGGCTTTCCATAGTCATTCTTGTTTGTTGGAGCTGTTCCATGACGAAGCCTTTTGTGACATGGTTTAGTGGTGTACTTGGCAGTCTTTGAGTACCTTAAAGGTCTTTTCCAACCTAGCTGATTCTATAAGTCTATGATTCTAAGGAAAGAGCAAGTCTCAGGTTGGAGTGATGGTGTTAAGCTTGAGGGGCCGCACTACAAGAAAGAAACAGTTTGGAAGCACACAATAAAATCTGTAGCCTCTGATACATAAACTGCAAGTGAACTTAAAAAAAAGGGAATAAAAATTCCCTTCTTACCACCTCAAGGGTTTTATATTATCAATTTCAGTAACCAGAGCAGAATGAGCTCTGCACTCTACTGGTTAGCAAAGGAAAAGAAGATTAAAAAAAAGGAAAGAAAATTAAAAACTCTATTATTCTCTGCTTAACACACTGATATGGTAGCGTTAGAAAACTCATCTTTATTCATTCTTCTCCCTCATTCCATTAACTCACAAATCCCAGGGAAGTCACCACCCCATCACACTCAACCTCCTTTGAAACCTTCCCCAAATGCATGCACAAAAACCACTGCCCAATCCAAGGAGTCACACCATGCCTGGTTTATTTTCTTCTGCTGTGTCACTGGATGCTGTACTGAGCCCCACTGCCTGTCCAGAACTGCTGTGGAGTGCTGCTGTGGGCTGTGAACCAGCTGCTGCTTTGCAGACCAGGAATGACAGTTTATCAGGAGGGAGTTAACATGATTCCTCTCTCTGTAATTTGTAAAGTGCTTTGGGGTTCCACTCAGTGAAGTCTGCTATCTAAATGTGTTATTGCTACATCTTAAAGGTTATGCAGTGGAGCACTGCTTCTTCCTGGTGCTTCTGATTTTTCTGATGCTTTTCGGGGAAGGGCATCTGTGAACGGCTGGTATGTCTAAAGACTGAAAATGGGGGGAAACAGGTCATTTGGCTGATCTGAGGGATGTCACGTGCCCCACTGACAGAGCATGGGGAATGTTCATGCAGGCTATAGGGTTGCCTAAGACAGAGAAAATTAAGGAGAGTTTTGATTGCCCAGGAGGAGAAAGGAGATAGCCCTGTTTTATCAAAGGCTGCAGCCATGATTCACCTAAATCCTGAATCTTCATGGATGCCATTTCTGGCTCTGTTGAGCAGCCCCAGCTCGTAATCATCTCCCCCCACTGCAGACCCCGTCCCTCCCCCTCCTCATCCAAATTAGGAAGGGGCTGAGAATTTGTCTCACTTGAGCCCTCAACAGGGCCACGAGTGTCAGCTGCTCTGTCTGATGACTGGCGCGCTGATTATGCACCTATCCAGACACATGGAAACTCCACAGGGAAAAGCTCCCCATTGCACACACATTTGTAATCTCTTGTGAATAGAGTCCTAAGTGCCCATTAACTATTGCTCAATTACACGGGAACTCTGCAGAAGTAAATATGGCATGCACATGAATATCAATTAAAGCCATTATGATCAGTGTGGTCGTGAGTCAGGAGGGAAATGTGCATAATCTTGACTGAATAACGAAGACACGCTTCATTTTACTCATGTGGATTGGAATAGTATGTTAAGCTAATAAAAGCTTTTGCATTTTTAAAAATAGTTTAACAAGCCCAGAATAGTTTTGAATCATATCCGCCTGTGATTTCAGTTGTTAAAGTTAGCTTTGAAGTTCCTTTTTAAAAGACAGAGGGAAAAACCTCTACTGCTGAGCCTGTAATTTCTCAATTTCCCTTTCCTTCTTCAATTGTTTAGCATTCATAACAGCCCTGTCCTACCCAACACCACACAGGTACAACCAGTAATCAGATACTTGCACAAAAACAGATTGATAGCTGAAAGACCAGACACAAATGCAGAGCACTGGCATAGTAAACCACTACAGCTGAAAACAAGGGAGCTCTTACATTCTAGCAGCTGAGCATCTGCGCTGGGGGATCTTATCCTTAATCCTTCTACCCACCTACAATCTAACCAGGGGTAAATCCCAGGTTGACACCATTATCTCTAGTGCAAGTGCAAGGTGTAAAAGAGTGGTGCTGCATGGCAATGAAGACTTGATAATAAGGGATGTCTTTGCTGTAATGCATTTTTGCTTTGGAAGAAGGACAAATGATGTAGAAGTTCACCAGAGGCAGGCTGATTTCCACAGCACTTACAGGACTACCCCAAAGGCACTTATCAGTGGTTATGGCCTCATTTCCATCCTGATGGAAACTTCAATGCAGTGTGCAAACTTTCTGTATAATTTTCTTTTGCTGAGCCAAGATATCCCAGCATCCTCTTCCAGGTGCTACTGAATTTGGAAACCTGTTGTCTCGTACCAAATGATATAGGCTGCTCAAGCCAAAATGTGATGTCCTGTCTGTCATCTCTCAGACTGTTGTCCAAGGAGCCTCGATACAACTTTGGCAACACGCATGTGCTTATTGCTTGAAGTGCATTATGTTTGTCTTAAACTCATGATAAAATTTTCCTTATTTTGAAATCAGCCATGTTGTCTTGTGGCCTGAAAAGACACATAGGCTGCATCTGTGGGGGTAAACTGAACATGGCTGATGGAGGCCAGGTGCTGATGATCCACACTGTTATTTGATGTCTGGCCATGATGGGGGACTTGCATGGGTTAGCAGCCCTTCCTGGTTGACCTGGAGGGTTTTGCTGTGAGGATGAGAGTCACTCTGTGAACTCCAGTTTGTTTTATTTACTCAGATGTAACCATAGCCCATGTCTACACTTGTACAGTTAAGAGGTGCAGGGCAGGGATTCAAGCACTTTCGTGCTGTGGTCCATACTGTTTAATTATTAGCAACTTCCCTGGCACATTTTTGCCCCATGCCATCACGCTTCCACATGATGCCCAGACACAATGCAGTCAAAAGCCCTAGCCAGGGACCGTTCCCAGTAGGCAGGATGGAAAAAGGAGGATGTAGCCATACAGTTACAAGCCATGCCTTGCCACTTGCCATTAAGGCAAAGAACGGGCCCTGGCCCGTTTTATGTAGTAGGACAGATGTAGCCATAGAGACTGGAATGTTTGTACTGCTTTTAATTAAACGGAAATTGTGTTTCATGGCAGTTCCTACAACAGTCTAAATCTGTGGGATCAGGGTGATGTCTGACCACTGCAATCAGAGACTGACTGGCATGTAGACTGAAAATATACATTGATGCAACTGTGTCCGGAAGGCAGGTATTACCCTGATGCAGTACAAGTGGGCTGACAGGCAACAGTGTATTAAATCAAGCAAAGAATCTAATTTCTGGGTGTATTATAAACATGAGCTTGCGATAGTTTCAGAAAACAAATTGGGGCAGTCCTGGGGGACTTCTTGAGAATTATTGTATTGGAAAAATACTTAAACAGTGTAATATAATTATTTTAATTTTTATCTAGTTGAGGTAACAGCTGGAATATTTTAGAGCTGTGGGTACATTTAGATTATCTACCAATTTTCAGCAATGCATACAGTTACATCTACAGATAAAAGAAAAGTTATATAGTTCAGCAAATACAGCCAGAAAAGGAAACATGAGTAAGTAAATATTATGAAATCTGAACAAATGTCAGCTGGCCAAAAGAATGAAAGTATGGCTGTAAATGAAAGCGTACTGAGGAACAATTATTTCAGCCCAGACCTCAGTCAATGTTTGCAGAAATATATTTTTATATGAAATGACTAGAGTAGGACTCATCCCTTGATATTCATTGCTAAGCAGTATGCTTTCTGTACTTTGTTAGGGTTGTATGACACAGACAGCACTCTGCCAAGTGCTAAGTCTTCAGCACAGACTTTACAGGATAAATACGGTACTCAGATTTCATTGCTGGATTGGGGCCTCATTGTCTGCAAAGCAAAACTTCTCAGTAGCAACTTTTAACAAACTTGTATTTTCCCATTGTTTAAGTGCCCAGGGGAGCCGTTGAGGTCTGTCACTAGTTACCACCTTAGGAAGGGATGAACCTGAGATATTGAGACCATCTTATAAGTCACTGCAGAGCCTTGGTTCTCACTGGTTTTACCTGACTTCAGGGATTAAACCATTCAAAACTTTACCACCATTTATCTGCTCTATAAAAAATTCATAATATCCCCCTTCCAGGAGTGGGTTAAATTTAGTTAATTAATACTGAAAAGCACTTCAGGGATGGAAATTGCTCTACTATGTAAAGGATCACCATTAGCTGATATTAGATCCTCTCTTGCTTTTCATACATCAGCCCAACTAACAAGAAACTCAAAAACTTTTCTGTTATAAGCAGGGGTTTGCCAATTTAAACCAGCTAATTTAAAGTACATTTAGCAAGTAAGTTGGTATATTTTTCATGGTCTGCAGCAAGTTGATGTCAAAAAGGGCAGAAAGTTAATTTTTGTCTCTGCTTCTTTAAATTAATAGGATGTAATTTGCTGTGAGGGACGAAGTTTCCTAAGGAAATAATTATGTTGACAAGGCTGGTTAAATAAAGCGTCCCACAGGAGAGAGGTAATAAATAAAAACCCTGCCTTCACAAGGCTTTGTCATTGTCTAGAAAGGAGAGAGAGAGAGAGAGAGAGACTAAAATAATTAAAGGTACTTATTCTAGTGTAGTAGCTCAGTAAATGAAGTATGCTTGGATTTTCCCTTCGCAGGAGCTAAATCTGTGACCTTCTGTACCAGAGGAAAGAGTCCTTTGTGTTCTGAGCTCTAATAGCCTTACCCTGGTTTCATTTCTGCCAGAGTCCATGAAACACTTGTTATATTTATTTTTATTACTACCATTCTTTCTCTTTTGCAATGAAGCATTACTTCAATCTTCAAGGGAAGAGTAGATTTGTTTTGTTTTGGTTTGTTGTTTTATTTTTTTACCTTGATGGACTGTATGCCTTTATGTCTTCGGTTTATCTCCTGTGTTTCAGAATGTTTCTTTTACCTTGTGGAATACTGTTAGAAGTCTCTGTACAAAAGCAAAAGCTGTGGTTGCTATAGCAATAACCAATCTGATGAAGCTGTGACCTAAATCATGACTGAGAAAAATAGTACCTTTTCTCTATCACTGCAGTTACTGCTTCCTTGGATTATACTACTGTTATGCAGGATTTATCACCTAAAATGAACTCTTGGGCTCCAGGATACAAGAAAAAGTAAAGCGATACTTCCATAACTACAGAAGTTGGGCAGGGACATGAACAACTTAAAGCAGATGAAATTTATAGGTGAAAAGGAGTTCTGCTCTTGGTAGCAAATGTGTAGATGGACCTTGGTGCAACACAATCTATTTCGTGCAAATCCAGAGAGCTTTGCTTAAGTCAACATGATGTACAGCTCAGATTTATTGAGCACTGCAAAACCAGCAACTTGCCCAACTTTCTGAAATCTTTGCTTCTGCCATGATGTATAATTGAGTAGGAAAGGGGAGAAACATTCTCTGGGAGCAGTTGCTTCTTTGATTGCTGAAAATTGGTTCAGGCATCTAAAGATCAGTGCCTAATTGGTGGTTCTTATTTGGCTGTACTATTAACAAACCGCTGCCAGTAGAAGCTACATATGAGGTCATTTCTGCACATGCTTTACTTGCACAGTCAACAAGAGAGTGCAGCATGGAAACTAATATTATGAAGGACAGGATGCAGCGGGATTTATCCTATTGCATTTCTAAAAATTAGGCTTTGAATTTGTGTTTATCATCTAGGCTCCCTCCATAGTCTCTATGGAGGGGAGAGATATTTTTCCTCTCCTAAACTAGATATTTGGGATAGGTGGGGTGAAAATTTGAAACATCTCTGTCTTTCTGTGGACTACAGAGGGAGCTTTGTCACCTTGCTTACAGCAAACACCTGACTTTTAGATGAGCTAAACTCCACTCATACTAGAGGGCTCATGCACCAAATCTAGTATGGATAACCATAGCTGTTGTAGCACCATGATGGGAGCGAAATGGTCAGCAGTATCTTGCCCTGAACTCTACCAGAGTTGAGAATAAGAAATGACTGAGCTGCAGGAAGGTGGGAGTAGAGGCAATATTGAAATTACTTGTATTGGAGAGGATGGAGAGTGGGAAGTTGGCAAAGTTAGCTAAATCAGCCTCGCTGGAAAAACAGATGCAGGTTGGCAATTGTGACCACATTTAACCTAACAAGTAGCTAGCTTAGAGGTACTTGTGCTGTTATTACCTACCTTGCTAGTTCCTCACCTGTTCTTCTGCTATGAACCCAAGTGGATAAACCCTAAGGATCAAGAGACAATTAAATGTGTTTGATGGTGCTCATTGGGAAATCAAAGTTGCTGTCTGCTGTCGGAGATTTGGACTGGAGATGCACAAGCAGTGAAGAAGCCTGGCTGTTGAACTATTCGGAGAGATCTAAAATTACCCTTTTTTTATGGCACCTGGTCTCTTCAACATCTGCTGTGTGCTTGGCTCAGATACTGCCAGCTCTCTGAAATCACACCACACATGACATAATGTGTCAGAAGTAGTGTGACACAGCAGTGACATTTAAAGGGACACGAGCCAGGCCATCAGCTCTTCTAGAACACATGTTCTAGAGCTTTCCCAGAGAATCCTAATTTCATGAGTGGTCAAGTAGAAACAAGGAGTCACTTATTGTACAAGGACTTCGGAATCCCTTTAATTTTGTAAAAGCTCTTTCACCTCCCCAGCACTCATGTCTGATTGATGGTGGTGCATTTATGAACTGGAAATTATGTGGCTATTGGCCAATGTGGAATATGATAAAATTTTACAGTGACGAGACTTAATATTTCACAGCTAAAGAAGCATAAAACCCGCTCTTGCTGGAAATGGTGCTCATGTACAGCCCTCACTGAGATGAAGAATCCAAGTGACAAAGTAAAAAAGGTGAGGCACAGAGCACTATTAAGGTTGGACAGCAGGAGCAATACTAATGCCAAAATATTCAGCTACCCCAGTCACTGGTTGTGGCACTGTGGATTTTGGTGCCTTTTCACCACTTCTTCAAGTGTCCTTTTGAAGCAGGTGCCCCGCATAATCCTTTGCTTAGCTTTTACTATTTTTCTTTACATGTCCCCCCACTCTCCCATGTCTAGATTGCAACAGCCCAAGCACTTCTGTGCTTTCAACAACCTCCTGTTTAACCTATGGCAAAGGGAAAAAAGTGTGCACATCTGTGTCCCAGGAAAGACTGGAGACATCAGGGACATCAGCAGCATCTTAGGTTCCTGGAAAAGCAGGCAATTTGTCAGGATTGTCCATTGATCCTTGGGAATATGTTTTTGTTAGAGCTGGATCTGTTTGAAAAATTTGTGTGTCCATGAGGCAAGGGGTTTTCTGGTTGTAAAACCTGCCCAAGAGACTTCTTAGAAACAGCTTCAGCCTCCATCTGGGATCACTGTTCAGCTTAAACCAGCTAACATGTAGCCATTTCAAAACAGCGACTGACCTTCCCTTTGCTTCCTTCTTGGATTGCTTCTTTCTGATCCCTTGTGAAGACATCCTTTTAAAAGTATTTTTTTAAGTATTTAAAGTATTTTAAAGTATTAAATACTATAAAAGCATTTTAAAGTATTCTTTACCCCCGAGTCCGCTCTGATGGCATTTGGAGGGAGCCTGAGATTACAAATCCTCACAGTTTTTCTAACAACTGCTTTGTTTCTATTACATTCATATTCTTCCCTCCTAGAACAGAGTAAATAGGTGAAGAGATTCACCTGGTCTTGTGTTTGCCATCCCCTTTGGGGATCCTTAATAGACAAATGTTCATATGCATGAATATAGAATGAGACGCCTTCTTCCAAGAACTGTGACTCTCCATTTTTATTCACTGTCTGTTAGAAACAGAATTTCCTTCATTGCTCAACTTCTTTCTTTATATTGTGGCTGCAATACGCCATTTCAGAAGTGTCATCACCTTTATCTTTTTACATTCTGATGTAGTCTGTAATCAACAGTAGCTTCAGCGACTCTCATTACTAGCTCTTGAAGTGATTCTTCAGACTCAGCAAGAACAACATCATCATCAGATTAGAGCATCTGCTTCCTCCAATTTCAGCCTTGCCACTGTAGCTGACAACGACACACATTTGCATTTCAGCGCACAGACAGAGCTGATCGTGTGGCACTGTGCAGCCCTGCTGGACTTTCTTCCTGCCCATCAACCCCTGTGCAATGTCCTTTGTTGAGTCTTTCTTTTCACTTGTGTCTGGTCACGTACAGCACAATAAATTATATAAATGTGTAAGAAAGTCCCCACAGATATTAAGAGAGCTGCAGTGTAGCATTCAGCTGCTTCTTTCTGTTCTATGGCACAGGTCCTTTTGCACTAGTTTTTTTTGTGATGTTGTTTTCTTTTTCTTTTTCTGCAGCATTATTCTAAATGCTGATTTACATCATTGTAATGAGTAAACTAGCCTGTGTTTTGTTCTTTCTGTGCTCAATTTTGCTTTCGTATTTTTCAGCCTCTTTCTCCAAACATTAAGCCCATTTTTCCTTCATGTGTTTGAATAGCAAGTGGAATAATTTGGCAATGTGCACATCCTCTCAGACTCCCCTTCTCTGAGCGCAGAATGAGTTTAGTGTCTTTCATTAAGTCCCATAGCCGCTGCCCTGTTTTTCCACAGAAGTTTGCAGATCTTACGGGAAATCTTGATGCCAATCTAACATTAGAGTGTTCTCTTCAGGTAGACAAAGCAGGCAGGCATGAGAATATTTGAAGCATGTAATGATGACTGTTTGAGTTAAGGACCCCTCTGTCTTCTTGAAAGAATAACTCAGATAAAAGATGAGAGATTCTGATGCTGAAATCATATTCTGATACATGAAGAAACTTAATCTGGCCTTTTTGTTTGTTTGATAATAACACACACACTCTAATTTGATTTCCTTTATCTCTGCAGTACTCCATAGGAGAGAACCTTTATAAAACAGTGAAGAGGATTTGCAAGCTTTGAATGCACAGCCCACTGCAGAGCCTGAGATGCCCTGCTGCCACTCTCAGCATGTGTATTTCAGCTTTGCTGTCTTGCAGTGGCAGCTATTCCTTCTACAGGTAAATGGTCTCATCTGAGAGTCACAGGTGGCCAGATAGGATCCTATCCACATCCTTCCTTTGTCACACCCTCTTGCAGAAACTTGGGGATTTTAATGCTGTTAGCCAGAGAGTTGTCTAGTCTTAAACAAATGAGCCGAAATCCTCCTTTGTATGTGTATGGGGAGCCTAGGAAAAGAATGGGTTAGCACAATCTCACTGATCTGGAATAAAAACCCCAAACTCCAAAACATTTAAAGGCCAAATCTGAGAGCCTCAGTGCTTACTCGTATTTAGATACATCCTTCGTGTGACTTGTGCGAGGGAAGTGATGAGCTCTGTCGTGGTTTAAGCCCCGGCTGTAAATTAGAACCACGCAGTCTACTTCTCCCCCCACCCCCCAGAGGGATGGGGAGGAGAATCGAAAGAATGTAACTCCCACGGGTTGAGATAAAACCAGTCCAGTAACTAAGGTATAACACAAATCACTACTGCTGCCACCAATAATAATAATGATAAGAGAAATAACAAGGGAAGAAAATACGATACCGCCCGCCGGAAAAAAGCCCGACAGAAAAGAGGCCGTGCCCTTCTGGGTAGCTCCCAGTTACATCCCCTGGCATGACGTGCTGTGGTATGGAACACCTCTTTGGCTAGTTTGGGTCAGGTGTCCTGTCCCTGCTTCCTCCCGGCCCCTCCTCCTCCCTGGCAGAGCATGAGACTCACAAAGTCCTTGGTCAGTCTAAACATCGGTGTTATCAGCTTTGTTCCCAAGCCAAAAGTCAAAAACACAGTGCTGCACCAGCTACTAAGAAGGAGAAAAACTGACGGCTACTGCTGAACCCAGGACAAGCTCCAACCAGCTTCAGCAAGTTAAAAAATGTCAGGACAACAGGGAACTGGTTGCATTCATTCCTAATTTTAAGATTCATAACTAAACAGGGTGGAATTAGTTGTCTTTGCAAACAGAACTTTAGGCCTGCTCTAAGGCTGCCACAGAATCACTACAAGCAGTTTCAGATCTAGATAATCAGTCACTGGAGACCTCTTCTTGTAGAAATTGAATGTTTAGATCCTTAGACTTCTTAGGTGGCGGTGGTGGGAGCTCACTAGGAGAACCCAGTCTTACTTCTTGTGCAATGCAGTCTGATGACTTTTGATAGGGGTATATTTTCAGATTTCTTTGATTCTCTTTAAACCACTTCATTTTCCATTGAGACACTGAAAATTTCAAATCTCACTGAATATATCTAATGATTTGCCCAGGCTTTGCAGTTTGTTGGGATTTTTTTCCCCTGCAGAGGTTATGACATTTGCAGCTTCTCTTACAGTGAAATTCTGTCGGATCCATAGAACCAAAATACTAAATGAAAGTAATTTCTTTTATGTTCAGACCATGAATGCTTTTGCTTTTTTTCACCTTCACATGCCCAGACAAATTGTGAGCAAAGTTAAGCCATCCTGCAACTTAACTCCAGGAAAAAAAAAAGAGGAAAAGCTCAGAAAACAGGCAACTAAGTTCTAGTGTATTACCTTTCTTACTGTCCTGGTTTAGCAGTAGCAGTCATTTTTTCTACTGGTGCAGTGCTGTGTTTTGACTTTTGGCCTGGGAATGATACTGATAAAGCTGATGTTTTCAGTTGCTGGTCAGAATGTTTACCCTGACCAAGGACTTTGTGAGTCTCATGCTCTGCCAGGGAGGAGGAGAAGCCAGGAGGAAGCAGGGACGAAACACCTGACCCAAACTAGCCAAAGAGGTATTCCATACCACAGCACATCATGCCCAGGAGGTAGAACTGAGAGTGCCCGGAAGGGCTGGATCACTGCAGGGTGGGGGGTGAGGTACCGGTTGGTGAGCGGTTGTATTCTCTTCCTTGTTATTTCTCTTATCATTATTACTATTAGTGGTAGCAGTAGTGATTTGTGTTATACCTTAGTTATTAAACTGTTCTTATCTCAACCCATGGGAGTTGCATTCTTTTGATTCTCCTCCCCGTCCCTCCAGGAGCGGGGGGAAGAAAGGTGGGGGGGGAAGTAGACTTCGTGGTTCTGATTTACAGCCTGGGCTTAAACCACGACACTTACGAAGTTTGCATCCAGTATTATTAAAGGCTGACAGTTAGTGCTTCCAAGTGCAGCCCTGGTTTGTTCCCAGCAGTAAACTATGCTAGAGGCACATTGGTACAAGTGTTAAAGTATTAATAAATACTCACTACGTGGGAGTAATATTACAGGGTAGGCACTGATAGAGGGTGTTAGGTCACTTACAAGGGCTGGCTGGGATCCATGCGCTCACCTGTCATCTCTGGGTGACAACTAAGAAATAGGTACCAAACTTTAACATAGTGGGCTTTAACATTTCTTAACAGACTTCTTAATGTAAGCAGCTATTCTTTCTACATTATTTCACATATTCTTTTCACGTAAACATCAAGTTATTTTACAGCATTTGTAAGAAGCACATTTACCCATCAGAAAACAAAAAATGCCTAGATAAATATGTAAATCACAAAATAAAATACCACACAGAAAAAATAGACAGGAGAAATAAGACAAGTAGATGACCGAAGGGAGAAAGTCTCATGTAGCAACATGTAGAACAAACTTTTGCTGCAAGGTGAGGACACCTGAGGATTTTGGCCTCCAGTCTATCTTCTCCTGATATTCTGTTACTTTAAACCCCATGCCTGAATGCAATATCCAAAAAACCTCAGGCTTCTATTGGCTGTATTTGCCATCAAAAGAAATATTAAAGAAATTTTTGCAAGATTTCTGGCCTGTTTCAATTAGTGCCAGGAGATTTGAATGAGGTTTAGATAAGTAACCTGAAAGAAAACCTAACTATAAATATCTATTGTTTACCCATCTATCAAACAATATCTGGCTTATTAGAAAATGACCTTGGGGTTTGTTGCGAACCATTGCTGTTTTCTAGGCAGACTCATGGGGCATGTTACCTTCACAGGGAAAGAATCACTGTTATTGGACACTAAATTCCAAAAAAGCGATGCAGCCATGTTGAGAATAGAAGAACATAACATGTGAACAAACTCATAAAAAATATATCTCGACAACATCTTAACAGAGTGATAAGAACAAGGAAGGGTGGTATCCACATGTGGAGGTAAATGATGGTACGAGGTGACAAAGAAAGGGGGGTTGTTTGAAAGGGGGGTTGTTTGTATTGTGTTAACAATAGCAAATCATCAGTGAGCACTGGTCACACTCAGAACCTTAGGATTTCTCTCTGAAATATGCTGTGCTTGCTTTTCCATGCTCTGCCTCTAGGTTCATCCAACTGCAATCAATTGGGTTATACTGGCACAGGATTAGAGGGATGAAACAGAAAAACAACCAATTTTTATACACAGTTGCAAGTGAGGAATGGGGTGTCACAAAGGGAAAGAGCATTCATGATTGTAAAGCCAAATGTAAAGTGTAAGTCTGATGAATTAGAAATCCTTCTGTTTCAGAACCCAACAAGAAATGTAAAATCTTTGTCAGCTTGTATCACTATTTTGTTTTGCCAGTTGATGATAATTTAAGTTCTATGTATTGCTAGAATTACAGGTAGTGAAAATGTGAACATTTTAAATCTGTATACCACTATGCTAGACAGAGTTGTAGTTAAGGGCAGAGTGTAAAAGCAATTAAACGTGAAGTTGACAGTAGGCAGAGAATTAGAGAATTCAGGGATAAGAAGAGGTCATTAAAGCACATGTTATATCTTTGGTATTGTTCATGATCTGTATTGTACTAAAATTATAAATAGGCTAAGTGTGAGCGACCCAGAACAGTTTGGCTTCTGTCCTAGCTGGATTTAATCGCAGTTCATGTTGTCGTCCTTCCTACTCATTTTCTGTCTTCAGCAGCGGCACTGCCAACATCTGAGATTTCTCTCCTGAGGCTCGCATGAAATCTTTTTCTTCAGCATTTAGCATCCATCTCCTGGAGTCATGTGTTTTTCGTGACTTGGGGTTTTTGGGGGTGTTTAAGTAGCACCTTGTTTTGCCAAAAGATCCTCACAGCTGTATTTCATGCCAATAGGAATATACAAAATTGTACTGATAGGACTATCCTGGGATAGGGATTCCATTACAAGGCAGTGTTTGGCCTGCTTTTTGGAAGTGAGTTAAATTGTAACTTTGCCTAAACTACATCATCTAGGTCCCAGTGTGAGTGGCCAGCTGGAAGAAAGGGTTATACTGATCTAACAATATCTTTTTAAATTTACATGTATGGTTAAGCCAAAAAAAAAAAAAAAAAAAACTATGTAGGCAAGACCTACATTTTTAGTCTTTAGGGCTGTGGAGAAAACATGACTCAAGTATATTGAAAAGGCATAGACACCAGAAGGCAAATAAAAATAATCCCCATTGCAGTATTATTATTTTTTTCATTTTCATTATTTTTGTGCCAGGCTCAAGGTTTTGGGGGCCTGAACTCTGGAATCATGCTCCCTCAGGGATGGTAGAAATATTGACTGTAATTAGATGGTATAATCTTTGGGATGGGGACTCTGCCTACTTATGTGTTCATACAGAACTCAGCACCAGGGGCTGATAACCAAATACAGGCTTTCTGATCCTACCACAGTACCAACAAAGAATTAATATTAATACAACACACCTGTTCCACTCCTAGATGCATGTCTGCTACATGTCCACGATCCCTGCCCATCTGCCCTGGTCAGATTAAAGTTACATCCTCCCACAGTCTCTCTATTTTGACAGAAGTCCTTACCTTGACTTTCTATGTTTCTGTGTCACCCTTAACTCTGTGGACCACAAATTATATATAACCTTTCTGTGAGCCTGAGCAAAGTACAGATGCTTCAACAGGTGTATTTATATACACAACCTGCTGTGGGCTTACTTGGGAAACTACAAGAGAAGATGAATCATGCTAACACTTCTGCAAAGAAAAGGGCAAAACCCCCAAATCTTGCTGCCTGCCTAAATTTATATTTTGTTTGCTGTAGGATGAATATTATCGCTGTGCAGACGGTTGACATAAAAATCTGCACATCACTGAAATCATGGTTAACCAGTGAACATGTGGCCTTAGGGCTGTATGTGTTCTAATCCGTGTCCTATGTTTCTATAGTAATGAATTATTATATTGCTTAAATGTAAGGAGCTGACTTCTTTTTCCCAGGAGTCTACAAATACACCATAAGATACAGGTCCAGAGTCTGATGGAGTTGCTATGGTGCAGCTCACTCTTTTATGAGGGATCTTATGCCACAACATTTCCTGCTACAATTTCCAATCATGTTAGATGCCCCATCTCACACTTCCTGTTAGAAATGCACATAGATATTCATAGGAAACATGTATTTTGTTTCAGGACCACTTATTTAGAGAACATGGAAGACAAAGTGCACGTCCACACTTTTAAGCCTGGAGAAAAACTTACCAGGTTGCTGAGCTGAGGTAAGTTTCATCAATAATTGCTTTGCACTTGTGTGATGGAGTTTCTTGGACGTAAGTACCAAAACAGTCCTCTAAAACTACTCTCTCTCTAAACAGAGATGTCTCACAACATTCTCCATTGTCAAATGGAGAAATCACTTTTTTGAACTTATTTCAGGGTGTGTAGACAGAGCAAAATTTTATCTCCTTTCATGAGTTTGTAAAAACAAAATGAAAGATAAAAAGTTCTTTTATAAACATATAATCTGGTTGCAATTCAATCTAATAAGTCTTCCAACCTCTTATTTTTATGGTATACTCTTTGCAAACATTAAAGGGTGCAAAACTATCAATGCAGGTGTTTGCTTTAGTATTACAATTTTATAGGACTGATCCCAGTAATTCAAGTATGTTTAGGAAACTTCAAAACCATATATTTTGTGCCAGACTGAGTGGGCATCGTTAATATAAAGAACATTACAAACTGAATTAAAGCTTTGATGAACTCAGCACCTTTATCTGTTCCCAGATTCCCTTGTTCTTCATCTATACTGAGAACCAGCATGCCATTCTGTTTCAAAGACCTCACTTTTAAAATAACCAAAATAACCCCTCAATAAAGTTTATGGAAAAAACCCCACAGTCCATTACAGAGCAAATGTAGGCAAGGCCATATGTAGAAGTATTTCACATCATTGCATTACCAGAAATGGTGCATTTTTTCCCCAGCAGCACCCAAGAAAAATCTTATCTGTGGCACTTTATAATTGCTGTCTTTATAGACGCTTGGGGGTGGGAGACTGTTGTGTGTTGGTGTGAATGATTTCTTCAGCAGTAATAAAAGGTGGTATTAAAATGTCACTGCAGTCATTTAAATGGTTGTTTTCTGGGAAATAAATGATTTTTTGGAGTTCACAGTCTTTAGCTGTTAATAATAACTGAGCTTGTTCTGTTGATGAACAAGTTAAAATGGCACTTTGACAATAACTCTACATCATTAACCAACATTTGCCTTCTGTTCACTTTGTGTAATTATCACAATCCTTGTATTTTCTTAATCTATTCTGGGGGCTTTGCAAAGATGATAGAAGACAAAGCTCAAAGACTAAGAAATGGTATTTGTTTTCCTCTTCAAGAGGAACAGCTCTTGCAGTTCTGCTGGCTCTGGCAGCGCGCTTCCCTCGGGGTCATTTAACATCCATATCTCAGGTGCCTGATCCTAAGCACCAGAAGGCAGATCCTGTGCTGATGGGTGCACAAGTCCAGCAGTGGAAGAGAGCATGAGCTGAGACAGTCAATAAACCTGGTGATGCATCCACTATTTTGGCATTTGTTGACAGATAGCGTGTGTATGTGTGTAAGCTGTATTATAGTAGTGACAGATCTCTCCCACCAATGCCAGGAAAGTAGGGTGTGCTTCCACTCTTGTGAGGTGCCAACCAGCCCAAAAGAAATGAGAGCTGACAGAGACAATCTAACCCACAAACCAGACACTTGAGGATAGGTTGAAAGAAGGATAGAGAAATACGGAAGGACCAGAGACCCCAGAAACCTGATGAGCTGTGAAAAAAGTCCTAACTCATCATAGATGTATTTGCACAAGCAGGAGGAGCAGTGAGAAGCATTTGCTGACATATATCCTGACCTACTGAAGGCCTGGAGAGGTCACTCTCCAACTGCTGCTTGGCAGCATGGCCTATCTGTCTGGGGAGTTTGTGCTTTAGTGACTACCAGCACCTCCAAGACTGCTTTGATATCTTTGCTTATGAGCAGATGATCATCATGTTCTTAATGCCAGCACATGCCCTGTGGCAACGGTCCAAATGCTGGGGTTTTGTGTGCCAAAATGAGGAAAGTTAATTCAACACCCTTGATAACAACAATAGTACTTTGTGCTTTTGATCTTCAAAGCACTTTACAAACATTAGCTAATTAATTAATCCTTACAATACTCCTCTGCTATTATCCACATTTAGCAGATGGGGAAATTGAGTCAGAGAAGTTAAATGACTTGCCCAGGGCTTTATAAGAGTTGGCATCAGGGTTGTGATGGGGAATTCCTGGCTCCTCCTTTCAAATCCTCAAAACAGCTGTGGCTGCTGCTGCAGATTTGGGGCTGCCTTAACTACCAACACTGAACTGAGCAGTTGGGTAGGAGCACTGAGCCTGGGGTGCACCTTGCCCTTTAGACATGGACAGTTTGAAGTGCTACCTATATACTTGCGTTGTGGGGACAACCTCAGAGATTGGTGGGCTTTGTGAACATTTTCTTGTGCTCCTCTACCTACAGAACTTCTGGAAAGGGGTTGATTCATGCTTGGCCAGCCCGGCCCTGAGCTTATGCCTGTCTAGGCAAATACACATACTCACCCATGGCATGAGGGTCTTCCAAAGATGCTGCCTCCATGCTAGATAGTGAAACACTAATCCTGCTTCATAGTCAGAAGACAGGAAGATGGAGGCAGAGGTGGGAAGAGCTGAATATAAGTCTTTAAATCTTTGTTTGACAAAGTCCCCATATGAGAATTGAACTGAGAGGTGACAAATCATTAGGGGTGTGGACAGTGTACTGACAAAATAAACAAAGCTCTTAATTTTTGCTCACCCAGGTAGTTCTGTATCTGATAGAGTACCAAGATGGTAATTTCCTCTACTGCTTAGGGACAGGATTACTCAAGATCTATTACAAAATCAGGATAATAACTTAATATCAAAGGAACCATCTTCCTGTTTTGGCTCCAGCTAATCTAGAAAAGTAGTCAATACTACTAGATAACCCGTAATCGATATGCATTACTCAAATAAGCGTATGATAAGTAATTATAGTTTCAAACGTATATTGTTATTTGAAGTGCCCATTTTACAATGGATTACAGCACTGGTTTTCATCACACAGCTGCATAAAAATATGCTGTACATTAAAAAAAAAAGGTGAAAAGGAGAAAAAGGAGAATCTGTCACTTCTACATGATTGTGAGAAATATTTTCAAGCAGAGGTATGCTAAGATACTGAAAGGTTAGAATGGTACTAACTAACTAATGAAATGTTAGAAAGGTGCTAACTCTCCAAAGCATAGAAAGCATATTTAATTTTTAAAAGTTAATAAACCAAAAATATTGTCCCAAAATTGAGGGAAATTGTCACAGAATCAGAATGGCTGAGGTTGGATGGCACCTTTGGAGCTCATCTAGTTCAACCCTTCTCACAGCAGGATCATCTAATATAGGTTGCTCAGGGCTGTGTCCATTCAGGTTTTCTCCTGGAGAAACCTGGATTCAGGTTTCTCAGGGATGAAGACTCCACCACCTCTCTGTGCAGTCTATTGTGTTTGACCACCCCAACAGCAGTAGAAAAATATTCCTATGTTTCAGTGAAATGTTCTGTGTTTCAGTTTGTGTCCATTGCCTTTTGTCCTGTCCCTGGGCACTACTAAAAGGGTCTAACTCCACATTCTTTGTTCAGCTGTTTATACACATTGATAAGATCCTCCCAGAACCTCCTCCACTGGCTAAACAACCCCAATTCTTGTAGCTTCCCATTGCATGAAAGTTACTACAAAACCTTCACCATTTTTGTGGTCCTGCACTGCACTGGACGCACTCCGTGTCCACATCTGTGTTGCACTGGGGAGCCCCACACTGGACCCAGCACTCCAGATGTACCTCATCAGTACTGTGCAGAGGAAAAGGACGACCTTTTGGTGTTACTTTATGGCTGGTAATCATAGAATCATAGAATCAACTAGATTGGAAAAGACCTTTAAGATCATCAAGTCCAACCTTTACCCAAGACTGCCAAGACCACCACTGAGGTCACACTGACAGGCCTGTAGCTCCCAGGGTCTTCCTTCCTGTCGTTTTTGTAGAGAGGTGTCATGCTGGCCAACCTCCAATCCTCTGGGACTTGCCCGCTAGACGAGGACTGCTGATAGATGGTGGAGAGTGGCTTAGCAAGTTCCTCTGCCAGTTCCTTTAGCATTCTTGGTTGGAACCCATCTGGCCCCGTAGGCTTTTGTATGTCTAAGTGGAGTAGGTCACTAACCATTTCTTCCTGAACTATGGGGACTCCAATCAACTCCCCATCTCTAACATCCAACTCGGGGAACTGAATACCGTGGGGATGGCCGGTGTGACTATTAAAGACTGAGGCAAAGGCAGCATTAAGTACCTCAGCCTTTTCCTCATCCTCAGTCACTAGGTTTCCCCTAGTATACAATAGACAATGGAGGTTCTCCTTGGCCCTCCTTTATTGCTAATATATTTGTAAAGGTGTTTTTTATTATCTTGTATGGCAGTGCCCAGATTTAGTTCCATCTGTGCCTTCGCCTTTCAAACTTCATCTCTACATAACCTAACAACATCCTTGTGCTTTTCATGGGGTGACTGTCCCTTCTTCCACAGGTGATAAATTCCCTTTATTTCATGAGTTCAAGTTCTACCTAGTGCAGGCCAAGATGCTGTTGGACTTCTTTGTGGCAAGGGCACATTACTGGCTCATCTTCAACTTGTCCACCAGAACCCTCAGTTCCTTCTCTGCAAAGCTGCTTTCCAGATGACTGGCCTCCAGCCTGTGCTGCTGCAGGCATTGTTCCTTCCCAGGGCTGGACTTGGCATTTGCATTTGTTGATCTTCATGAGGTTCTTGGCAGTCCATTTCTCCAGTCCACCAAGGCTCCTCTGAATGGCAGCAAAACTGTGGTGCACCAGCCACCCCTCTCAGCTTCATGTAGTCCACAAACTTGCTGAATGTGTATTCTGGCCCATTGTCCAGGTCATTAATTGTCCAGGTATGAAACAGTATTGGCCCTAGAATCAGCTCCTGGGGAACACAAACAGCAGCTAGCTTTCAGCTGACTTTCATGATGCTGATCACAACTCTGAGCCCAGCAGGTCAGCCAGTCAGTTTGCAATCCACTGCACTAGTCTTTTCAGCATAGAGGGCTATCAGGTTGTTCAGGTGTGATTTCCCCTTCACAAATCCATGATGACTATTCCCCACTTTATAGTTTCCAAAATTATGGTTTCCAGGAGCACTTGTACTGCCCACTAGCCATGAGTTCAAAATGTGCCAACCATGGGAAAAAGAAGACAAATGTGTTGTTTTAATGGAAGTTAGTAGATGCATTTCTTGGGATCAAAATTTTTCATGCATTTGAAACTGCATAGTCTGCACAATCCTTGATATATAACTTGACCTGACTGCTGAGAATGTCAGCTCAGAACACCTCTGTCAGATAGAGGAGGGAGATTTCCCCAATCACGCAGAATCATTGTCCCAATACCTATGCTTACACAGCATACAAGATGTTTTGAGCATCCCGAATCTTAGCTGAGCTTTTTGATTTCTGATGGGAAACATCATCAGTTGGCACAGAATGAGAATGCCCACAGGCTAACATCACTTATGTGAAAGACACTGCAAAACCATATAGCCAAGGTGTCACAACCATCTCCTCACTTTCAGGGCTGATTGGTGATTACCAACCATGCATGAGAATGTCCAGAGCTGTGAATACCTCCAGCCATTTCTGTATGGCTATAAAGACACATCAAAAAAGGAGATAGATTCTTTTTGGTGCTACATAGCAAGGAGGCAGGAGGCAATGAGGACACGTTGCAATAGGGGAAATTCTGATTAGATGATAGCAGGTAAAAAATGTTTACATTGAGGGCAGTCGAACACTAGAAGAGGATCCAGGGAAGTTGTGAGATCTCCAGCTTTGGAGATATTCACAATTTGACTTGACAAGGTCCTGAACAACCTGATCTCATGGGACTTTATGGAGGAGGTTGGATTAGATAATTTAGAAAGATTCCTTCAAGTCTCAACTATTCTGTGAGTCTATGAAATCCAAGTTTGCATTAGGACTCCACCCAACATTGGGATAGGAATGTAGTACAAACAGGAATGCAGGACACAGTGCTAATCTTCTAATATTTCTCAGCCTGAAGGGAAGGGAAATTATACCCTATCATTTCACAAGAGATGGTGAAGCCAAATCCAGAATAAATGTGTAGAAGTCAGGGCGATTCCTCGTATTACCATAACAATGATTCAGCTGGTTTAGTAATTAAACTATTTCCACCAAATAGTTACTTCTGGCATCACAGAAATAGAAGATTTACTTGATATTAAATAATTACAACAAATCTAAATATAGTGGGAGGCGTATAATACAAGGGAAGTTAAGAGCTTTGCAAGAAATATGGTGTGTCTATTATGAAGAGCTTTCTGTATAGAATTTGTAATGGTATATTCATGTTAAAAGGACTTCAGTATGTTTCTAGTGGAAAAAATAGCTCTTGGTACAGATAAGAATAAATTGGCTTGGAATTTTCCTTTGTTAGAGACTAAAGGATCTCACAAAATTATTAATAGCTGGGTGTCTTCTTGGTGCTAGTGAATTTTTCTGTGGAGATTTAATGTGGTAGAGGTTTCTGATATTTGTTTTTCAGCATTTTGACAAGAAAATGATGGATTCTTTGCTATTTATTGTTTTAGAAAGAAAGAGTAATGCTCAGCCATTTAACCTCAGAGGTGTCTGATGGCACTTTCAACAATCAGCACTGACAGTTCAAGGATGAAAGGTATGGTGTATATTCTAGTTACTCAAGGGTTAAAGAAGGTCCCATAAATAAATTATGGGTGCATTTTTAGAGCACTTTGCTAAGAACAAGAATGGCAGAAAATATCACAAGGCTGTCAAATCAGATTAAAGCCCATGTGCTCTGAGTAATCTGTGGGGAAAACTAACAAACTGTATGTTTGTCATGTATTAAAGACATTTTCTTAAAAAGCTGATTGGCTGAATGAACATAGAAATCCAGCCTTGCTTTTTCCTCTCTCTCACTGTTTCTCTCTTATGCTTAGTTTTAAGTATAACTTACAAAATAATTGCAGCTAGCAACATATCTCAGGTGAGCAAAGACTCTGTGTCTATGGGTTGGAATGCATGTTAATGCATATGTATAGATAAAAATTAATAGCATGTATATACATTTTCATAGCAAGGTTTTCTAAATCCAGTCACTTGGGTGCCTTGAAAACCTAACCTTACAACTTCTGCTGTTTCAGAACACATAGGCAGAAGGTTTATTCTTGATCTTCTCTTAGCAGAATTGGAGGAATTTACATACATGCCTCAGAAGGGCAGAGCTCCTGCTACAGTAGTTTGGAAACCATAAACCATTGTCCTAAAGGTCTAGAATTTGAATCATGTAACCTACAAAGAAAGATAAAGGTGTGATTACAGAACATGATCTTATAAAGCAATTGTGCCAAGAGGCAAGAGTCCTCATCAGAAGGATCACCACTAGCTCTGAATTTCTAGAACTGTCCTGACTGGCTTTTAGCCCGGATTCATGTTCTGGCTGTCACTAGACTGCCTGTTGCACAAATATAGTGGCACACCCCCCTGCATCTCCTCTGCCTTATTTTCCATGGGAAGAAAGACAGTGGACTAAAAAGATTGATGATGTGGCTTGGCCAGGCTTTTTTTTGGGAAATAAAATGTTAGGGCTACTGCTGGCTGCCCAAGCCCAGCTGTGTACATGCAGACTATAGGCATAGCAACTTGTATCTGTCTTCAACACCCCAACAGAGCAGTTATTTTTTTCCTGCATCAGTTTTAGGGTTAAGAGACCTGAGTTGGGCCATAAATCCGTCTTTCAGTCTCATATGTTATTGGACTCAGTGGGACTCACAGGCAACTCAAAGTAAAAAAAAACTTCCATTTGATAGATGAAATAACTTAGCAGAAAAAAGACAAAAGGGATAACTGAAACTCTCATTGAGTGGCACCTCATGATATGGTCCCTTGTAAGATACATAATGTGCTAAACAGCTGAGGTAGAACCTAAGGAGGTGATTAAATGCCTTGTAATTAGAGTAAGATGCCTGTGATATCCTTAGAGCAAGAGTAAGAGAAGCATGTTTAAGTCAGCATTGAATTATCTCTCTATTGGACTACATTGAAGAAGTGTGTGAGATTTAGACCAGATCCCAAAGCTTGCTCATGTCCTTATCTTCCTAGGCATGTCTGGATAGGCACATCTCCCCAGCTGACTAATGGAAGTCCAGGATACTGGTTATCATGAGTGAAAGTCCAAGCAGATGTGTACCAGCAAGTACAGTGAAGTCTAGGAAATTTTAGAGCCAAACTGGTATAAGACTGTGTGTGTATTTGTAGAAAAAGATTTGAATCCCAGTGCTATTCCACAGAACTGTTTCTTTTTGTGTTGTTTTTTGTTTGCTACAGGTATTTTCAGTATAAACTAAACATTCAATAATGCTTTTCATTGTTCACTGCAGGGTGGCCAAGCTCCAAACCCCAGTACCTCCTAGTGTGTAGTTTGTATATCAGAAGATAAATTGTTTCTAAAACATAAGGCATTCTCTACAGCTGGACATTTGCTGTATAAATGTTTTGTATGCTTCATATATTCTATAAATTCTATGCTGTGACAGTACAATACAACTATTTTATAATACACTGTCATGGTGAGTATATCACCGTATCACAGTATGCTAGAGATTGGAAGGGACCTCAAAAGATCATCTAGTCCAATCCCCCTGCCGGAGCAGGAACACCTAAATAAGGTTACACAGGAATGTGTCCAGGCGGGTTTTGAATGTCTCCAGAGAAGGAGACTCCACAATCTCCCTGGGCAGCCTGTTCCAATGTTCCGTCACCCTCACTGAGAAGAAGTTTCTTCTCAAGTTTAAGTGGAACCTCTTGTGTTCCAGTTTGTACCCATTGCCCCTTGTCCTATCATTGTTTGCCACTGAGAAGAGCTGTACATTACACTACACTAATGGACTTCTCTGTTAAAGCAATCCTAATCCATTTGTGCTGTTATGGATGGCTATACTTCAGTAAACTGGAGATAGTTTTGTACGCAATTTAAACATGGTTTTGAATGATCATTACTGATGGGCAAACTGAAATTCTGGAGGTGCAGCAGTATGCTTATCTCTCTTTGGTAAATTATCCTTGCTTTTTCAAAACCCCGCAAAAGTACTAATGAACATTTCTCTCCTAATTCCCATTCACTTCAGTGGGTGCAGGATTTCTCCAGTAGTGCTTATCATGCATACAAACATATGTAGTCGTGTTTATGACAAAAGAACACTGAACACACTGGTCCTGGTGTCACTCATTATGGAAAATGCCTCTCAGTACCTGCGAGATTCTTGTTTTGTTGCAGTTCAATTCAAGGCTCAGGAAAACCTGTGGAGCAAAGTTATTTTATAAAATCATAACAACAAAAGTTTCTACCAGACGTGCAATCAGATGCTTAAAATGCCAAAAATAAGAGTTCTAATGCAGGCCGGGGGGGAAATTGAAAATTTTAAATATGTAAGAGCAATAATTAGCAAATGACAACCTGAAAATTCTTAGCACTACAAAAACAAATATTAATTAACTAACTTTTTAACAGAAGGAGAAAAGAACTGTACATAAAAGATTTGATCACTTTTCTTGACAGTTTCCAGGTTATTTAAAACAAATTCGTATCACAGAAATGGATTCTTGCAGTAATTTCGAGGACAAGCTTTATAGAAATCAGTAACCATTGTCAATCTCATATTAATTGCTCGACTACAGGAAAAAAGGGAACATATATCGACATTCAGGCATACATTACTTTTAATTAGATTAAATGGGGGAAATTCTTTACATCCAGTACGGTAAATGTTTTATTAAAAATAATACAGTGAACATTAAAAGGGCAAAAGTTGCAAGTACAGAACCCTGCCATTTATATCAAAAAGAATAATTTTTCTCAGAAAAAGAAATTGCCTAGCAGGAGAATGCAGGTGCTTGTGCTGATGAAAAGAACATGAATCCCAAGGAGATCAGTTTGAAGCCACCAGGTTCAGATCTGCCTCACCATTCACATTTAAGATGGAAAGATCACAAAAACAGGCTTCCCTGTGAGAAAAATGCAGCATTGCTTGAACTGTCAACCTGCACGGGGTTGCAGGGGTAACATATTTTGCTTAACATGCCTCCAAGAGGGTAGGTTATACATAGGAAGAAGCATCTGCATGTTTTGGGAGAAACTGTGCTGTGGGAGCTGTCTGCATTCCCAGTTTGGTTGCATAACTCTGCTGGTATTGCTGTACCACCCTAACTAGGACACTAAAACTCCTAGGGTATGTCTGCACACCACATTATGCAATTTCATGTAGTGACACCCAAATTTGCACTAAATGATTCTTTCTGTTCAAGGCAGTTAAGCCATGCTAGCACGTTGCTCTGCCTTATCTGTTTTAATCTTTTACAGGCTTATTGAAAGATTGAAAGCCAGCTGGGCATTTCTACATGGTACTACACTGAGCAATACTGTAATTAGCCTGGCATCATCCTGGTATATTTTGCTACCTAGAACTGTTTCTAGAAATTATCATGATGAACGATACAGAAAAATGTTAATGCATTCACTTTTCATAGTGGCAATTGTCAATAGCAACAATATCAAAAAAGCATCTCTCCTGTGAGAAGTCAATCAGTTTGCTGCATGAAATGAATTGATGAATTTCTTTTCCCAGCATCTGGGCTTAAGCAGATCTTGAATTTTGGCACAGCAGACCTAGGAGTTACAGGTTCATACTGAAATGTCACTCTTCATTCCTGTTCTCGATCGTGTCTAGCTTTTTTATCAATTACAGCTATTCAAAGATTTTCTCATTGAAAATACTCTTTATGTAAATTGCTGTTTCCTTCTCAGAAACATTCCCAAGGCAAAATGCATTAACAGAAACCCTGTCACTGCTGAAAAGGAAAGATTTTCCCTGGAGAAAGAAAAAAGGAAAAATATATTCAAAAATTACCACAAGAAATTGTATTTTCAACAAGTCAAAGTTAGGTTCTCTGCTTTTACAAAAATCTACTAAAAAATCTTACAGAGGTATACTATTAAAAAAAAAAATCATACAGAGGGTTATACATAAATATAAATCTTCTTGGAGAAAGGAAAAATATAGTAGCTGCCCTTAACAGTTTGTATTTTAATTTCGGCTGGTAATGACAGAGTTAGAGTATCTGGGGAACAGAAAAAGAGGAATACACAGACCGGGGATTACACAGCCAATCAACCTGCACGCCAAATCCAGGCCGTGATGTGGTTTGTCTGTTGGTTTTGCATGCCTAGATACAATCACTTTTTAACCACCTAAAGCTAGTTTAAAGATTATCCATGCCACAAAGATTGATGCTGTTAAGATGGATCAGAAAAAAAAAACTAGCTCAGGGTTTAAATCAGCCTAGTGATCTGGATGACCACAGTCTCTGCTGAGAAGGAGACCATGAAAACCCTTGGCATTCTTTGCCAGGTCTGCCTGGGGAGCAGAGAAATTCCCTTCTCACTCCAAATCTGGCAATAGGTTTAACACAAGCACAGGAGCAAGATGCACTAATGTGGTCCTGAGGTGCAATTCAATCTACTTTCTTTTCTCCTATCAGGAAGACAAGGTATTGGATAGCTTAAACATCTATCAGAAAGTTTTATTTTAAACACAGTGCCTCATGGAGCTCCTCTATGACTATGAGCAATTTGCTTTTTCAAGCAATGTAGGAGATGGAAGATGACTGGTGATATAGTACTGCAAAACCAGCACAGATGTTAAGCAACATGTTTTTGTAGATGGCAAGTGCTCATTGTTGACACGGTTAACAGAGGTTATTTTCATACTAACGAATTAAGCGGCCTTGACACAAAACCCCAGCATGGAGTTTAGCTGCCATGGAAGGGCAAATATTCACACTGTTAATTTCCCTTACCCTCCAGAGTGGGGTAACTGCATGCAAGCCCCTTATTGGAAGCAGTTCCTGGTTCACAAGTCATATTCAGGAATTGTTTGGGAAAATGTTCGGTAGCTTAGGAGAAAACCACACCTGTGAATTGAGCAGAAGTTGGGCAAGATGACCAAAAAGGTTCCCTCCCAACCTCAATTTTTCTGTGATTTGATGACTATTTCACAGTATAGATTATCAAATTTCACTGCTTGAACTGTTCATTGGCATTGTCTGATGCAGTTGTGTAGATGTACGCATAGAATCTCTCCTGGGAGAGCTCAGAGGCTGATGAGTCCTTAAGCTGTGCTGCCTTGAAGAGCACCGGCCCACCCCAGCCTAGAGTTCACAGCACCATGCAGATGAGCACAGCAATTGACTTGTGTTCATTTTCTGTTTCAATGGTCCGGAAAAATGAAAGGCCAGTAAGGTGGGAGAATTCCTGACAATGCAAAATCCAGCAACAAGAAAACACAATAGGACTTGGAGTGACTCAAAGAGCAAGGCCAGAGAGGTGCAATTGCAGAGATAAAAAGACTGGAAGATGAAGCTCGAGATGAAGGCAAGGATGAGGTGTGGAGAAGGAAAACTCAAGTAAGGTCTTTTGACACTGCAAATGTAAACTGGTGAGCTCCGGTTCAAAATATAAATCCAAACGCTTCCTGTGCTTCTTGGTAATTCAGAAAAAAGCATTGCCATAAACAATTTCTTAATTGTTTTACAGTACAGACGATTCTCTTTTCTCAAATTTTCAATGCAACATTAAAAAGGTTTTATGCAAAAATAATAAGCACAATAATTCTTTCTAAGCATTCAAACAATTAATACATATTTTGCTAAATTTTATCCATAACTAATATATATTCTGTCTGGCATAACTTCTAAATCAGCTGTTTTCAACTGTTAAGTCATACATGTCTATAGACTGCCCCACATCCCCTTCTGTCTGTTTCTCTGTCAGCGTAAGTGAATGCTTGAACAGGACAGGGAGGTAACTGCAAGATGGCATAGACACTCAGTTTTCACCTATTAAATAATGGAGCGGTTTTAAAGAAGGTGGTAGTGAAGCAAACATGCTTTATACTGAATGGATGCCCAGTGGCTCAGGAATAAATTTTCAACAAATTGTCCTGACAATAAGATTTTAATATCTGAAGTGATTTTTTTCCTCTTCGATTTTACCCATCCAGATCCCACTGTCAGGTATTTGGCACTCAGAGCTCCTTTACAAGGAACACAGCCAGTGAAACTATAGTCTGGTGACTATTACGTACATATCCCAGCTACGTTACTCCTTTTGGTCTTCTGGACAGAAAAGGGTTCTGCATTCATACATACAATAGTTCTACGCCATTTTATGGAGAGTCCACTTCTTCTGGAATTTGCTTGACTTTCATTACTTGCTGACTTTTGGATGTATTTTAAAGTGTTTTTTCTTAAGATGCTGTCACATTCAGCCATTCCCACCAAACCGATTTTGCCAAAAGATATGAGTGAAAAAAAAATGGAGTCAATTCACTTTTTCCTGTTGAGTCACTGACTGATCTCTAACCACTATGAACAACTGCTAAAATATGAGATGATGTAAAGGCCTTCAGAAAAGACCATTTCTTTCAGTTCTTTCAATACCATTTTTTCCAAAGGAAAAAAACTCAAACAAACGTGGATACAGCCAAACACCCTTTAGCGGCACTTACAAGAAATAAAAAGAAATGTTAAACTGTGGTTTGATCTGAACAATGCCAAACTGTGCATTCAAGCTGGGGCAATGTAGATAAATTTTAAACCATTATCCATCCAGTCCTCTCTCCATATAAAACATCCAGAGACACATTTTTTATGAAAGAGCCAATGCTTCTGCTTTAGAGACAGGTCTCTTTTTGTGTGTGTGTGTGTTTCTACCAAGAAAAAACAAGAAAAATATGTTCTAGATGGTGTCAAAGATTTTGGTAGCTACGTCAGAGGTCAAAGAACTTCACTGATTCACTGACACTCAAATCATTCCTTTCCACTTGTCCTCTCTGAAGTTCACCACATTAAGTCTGAGTACAAATGGTTTATTATCCTGTAATCTAAATTATGAGGTTGGGCAAAGAGGTGCCTGGCATTTGAAATAAACAACCGGAAGAAGTAATAAATAGTATATTAGAACAGTTCACCCTTGAATGGAAAGGCTTCAGTCAACCCTAGGCCTCAGGCTGACAGCTCTTTATATTACAATGAAGACCATACACTAAATTTGTCCAAGATCCCAGTGAAAATGGAATAGGTTTTTATATTTCTGTGTTGAAAGTTTACAGATATTTTATTGTCTGTGAAGTATCTTCACTGTTCTAGTGTATTTTCGTTCAAGGTACAAAAAGGATGTTGAAGAAAATAATTTTTAAATTAAAATTTTACTCAAATTACTAAAATTTTACTAAAACCAGAAAAAGGGCCAGGTTGGACAGAGTTCTGAGCAACCTGGTCTAGTAGAAGGATCCCCTAGAATGGGATCAAGAGGAATAGAGGAGCCACATATAAGTTATAGAAATTAATGGAGATTTCTTTAACCTCAGCACACAAAGATATCCCCATATTGTACCATCTTAAATTATCAAATGTGTCTTCATTTGTGCAGGGACTGTATTCCTTCTGAGCTTTATACAATGCTGATCAGAAAGTTAGCACTTACTAAGTTAATAACAGAATGACATATTGCAAGTATAAAGGTTTATACTATCAAGCTTTATTTTCTTTTTCAGGAACTTTGACAACCGCCTTTCACACTATATTTTTGTTTTAAGTCATAATCCATAATTATGGAGAACTGAGGTACCAATGCCAGAGTAACAAGATTAATACCTTTTTGACAGAATTTAATAATATGGTTTTATAATATTTGATTTTGTTCATAAAATATCTCTCAGTAGGAAACTTTTTTTTACTTACCTAAACATTATTGCTTTAAAACAATTTAATTCATATTTCCTGGCACAAAGAATTTATTATGAAGGCTTGTTGGGAACAGGCTTTTATAGGCTCGTGCAGGGATTAACTTCAACTAAATTTGGATATTCAACCCATTTTGACAAGTATAGTCCACTGAATGTGGGCGAATAATGCAGTTCTTAATTCACTTATCCTCTTTCAAATGTTCCAAGCCCTTCAAAATCATGTTATGTATGTAGTATGGATAACAAAATTCATGTAGGTCTTGATTTTGATCTCTAGAGAAAGCATCCAACCATCAGTGCAACTGATACTGTTTTTCCCTAAGTGAAATGGGAATGAGGGCAGAACGTGCTCTGTTATGTAATGTATTAGCAGAGAATGTCACTTTCACCAGCAAAAATTCAATCTGCAATACCAAAGTTTCTATGCAGTGCATGAGGTAGCAGAAAGTCCTGCATCTGTGCTGTGCACCAAGAGTAAATGCCTTTTGTTACAAAACCAAGCAGCAAATCTCTATTCATGCCATGCATACATTTGGTGAGCTTGAAAAGCTGTTCCTCAAAGAAACCCAAGAGATGTAGATAGTTTGCCATCACCGTGCAAAGACAAGCCTATCACTCAACTGCAACCTGGATCCTACCAGGATCATAGGTTATGGAGGCACCAGTGGTGTTTCTAGAAGATGAGTGGGGTGATTTTTTGCGATCTTCAAGAGACGAAGAACCTAGGGAAAAAGCCCAAAGTGTCTTGCTGGTGGGAAGATGTGTGGACAACAATGAGCAACTGAGATCCACACCTCTGAGTGTGGATCTCAAACCTGAGAGCTGCAGGTTTGGAGGACCAATACACAGATGGGTTTCTAGCCCTACTGTTAGTTATCTACATATATATATCAGTGACAGATGCAAATAATAAAATACAAACTGAAACCACAAATGAAACTGATGACCATCCCCAAACTCTCAGGTCATCACAGTTTTCTTTACCTCTAGAGATTAAATTGTTTCTTGGAACAGGAAAAAATAATGAAGTTACGTGATAGTCTGTAAGGAGTACCATCGTTTCCACAAGATTGGAAAAAAACCAAAACCATTGAACTGTCAAACCTAGCTGCTGATTAACTAGAAAAATGCTATAGCTTTTTCAGAGCTTTAACTTTATCCTCGCTGCAGCTGAGTGCCCCTTATCCTCTATGGCACTGTGACACAGCATCACTGCATAGCAAGCTTCCTCCTGTACGGGAGTTTGCATAGAGAAAAGGATGGCTCCAGTCACGAGGAAAGTGCAGTGACAATGTTTGAGGAAGCTCTTACAGACTAGGTAAAGTTTTTGCTGTACATCCAATATATGCTTCTAAGACTGATTGTTTCATTGTGCAATCTGGTCCTATTCACATCAATCCAAAATCCATCCATCTGCAGAATCCAAGATCATCTCCCCTATGAGATTCAATTGCAAAACTGAGACCCAAAGACATAGAATGAGCACATCACAGACAAAAGTGTGAAGAGGGAAAAAATAATCTACTTTCTTTTTCAGTTTGCGGGAATGTTTAGCTGTGTGAATATGTACAAATAGTCATCAAAAGAAAGGTGAAGCATGTTTAAAAACAAGTCAGGACTTTTTCCTTCAATATTAAAAGCAATGTAGAAAAAAACCCTCACAGCTACTGTGGGGTAAATTGCAGTTTGATCAGAGATATGAATCAGATGAACATAGAAAGCTGCTGAGAGTACAGGCCACTTTCTCAACTGACTTTACTTCCATGAGTTTGTTATTTTCTTCTAAGGTATCATGGTGTGATTGGAGAAAAAAATTATTCTTATCAGAACGTGTATAAACATATTTGTCCATAAAATTCATGGCAGTTAGTTACAGTAGGAGCTTTTCTGCCTACACTAAGAAGAAAATCAAAAATAAAGCTTTCATAGACTCATAGAATAACTTAGGTTAGAAAAGGCCTTTAAGTCCATTGAGTCCAACTGCAAATTTTACACAACTTTCTAAACCTCGCACAAGAAAAATAAATCAGAATGATTTACTGGCAAAAGAGAAATTAATGGGCACACACAGCAATCAGTAGTCAGAAGATTAAAAACAAAGAAAATGAAGGATTTTTTCCACTTACCAAATTGTTACACTGTGGAACACAGTGCTGCAGGATTTTCTGTATGCAAAATGTATAGAACAGCTAAAAAGGGGGGCAATTAACTAAGTCGCTCAAACACCAAGAAACAGGAAAATCCTCTGGCTCAGGAAGTCTCTAAAATGCAGATTAGTAGAGCTGGGAGGGTGCAGTTCTTATTTGCTTTCTGCGGACACCAACAGCCAGCTACTGATACCAAGCATAGCTCTGGGCAAAACAGGCATTTTCTTTAACCTGGCAGAATGACTTTTCTATTTTTCTTCAGTACAATGTGATTTTCACACTCCTTACAGTATTGAAATTTTTCTTCTAGCAGAAAAGATACCAGTTGCCATTTGGCATTCCTAGAGCTCTTTTAGCTGTCAGGGCAGGAGGATTTTTGCTGGCCACAAGTGAGAAACAGCCTTGTTATACATGCATTGGTCTTTCATAGTTTTTAGTATGTCATGGGTGCTGTCAGTGACACAAAGAGGTTTTGATGAGGACCTGCTGCATCACATTAATAGACCATAAAAAATGGGGCTATGGAATTAAGCTATTTACAAAAATGAACCACAGAATCGTATAATGTATAGGGTTTGAAGGGATCTTAAATATCGTATATTTCCAACCTTCCTACCATGGGCAGGGACAACTTCCACTAGACAAGGCTGCTCAAAACCTCGTTGAACACTGCCAGGGATGGCACAGACAGAACTGCTTTAGGAGACCTGTTCCTATGTCCCAATTGTAGTTCCAATGTTCCAATAGTAGAGTATTTCTTAATGTCTGATCTAAATCAACCCTCATTCAGTTTGAAGCCATTACCCGTTGTCCTCTCACTACCACATCCCTTTTGTGTTGGGGGTCTCAGATCTGAATACAACGCTCCAGGTGGGGTCTCATGAGAGCAGAGGGAAGAATCCTCTCCCTCAACCTGCTGGACACTCTTCTTTTGATGCAGTCCAGGACACTGCTGACTTTCTGGGCTGCGAGCGCACACTGAAGGCTGCTCAAGTTGAGCTTCTTGTCAATCAACACCCCCAGGTCCTTCTCCTCAGGGCTGCTCTTAATCCATTCTCTTCCCAGCCTGTATTTGTGCTTGGGATTGCTACAACCCAGGTGCAGGACCTTGCATTTGCCTTTGTTGAACTTCTCAGGGTTTGTATTGTCCCACCTCTCCAGCCTGCCAAGGTCACTCTGTATGGCATCCCTTCCTTCCTGCATGCCAACTTCACATACAGCTTGGTGTCACCAGCAAACTTCCTGGGGGTGCTCGATCCCACTGTCCATATCACTGACAAAGATATTGAATAGCACCAACCCCGACACCAACCCCTGAGGAATGCCATTCATCACTAGTCTCCACTTGGACATCAAGCCGTTGACCATAGCTCTTTGAGTGAGACCATCCAGCCAATTCTTTATCCAAAGTGGTCCATCCATCCAATCCATATCTCCCCAGTTTAGAGACAAGGATTCCATGCAAGACAGTAACAAATGCCTTGCACAAGTCCAGGTAAATGATGTTAGATGCTCTTCCCTTATGCACAAATGCCGTGGCCCAGGCCACCAAATTTGTCAGGCACAAATTGCCCTTAATTAAAAAAAAAACCATGTTGGCTGTCACCAAATAAGAAGGACAATGCATCTGGATACATAATGAAGGAGAAGAAGAGCAGGAGCATGTCATTTCAGCTATCTAGAGAACTAGCCCATATGTGTATGTCTGTGATTTCTTTCAGAGGGATTTAAATCTTTATATCAACAGCACAGTAGTGTTTTTATTAAAACCATACCCACGCATTTCCCAAATCCAGTATATATTTTTAATCACAGTCACTTCTATTTAAGCCCTCCATCGCATTTTAACATCTTTGCTTCTTGGCTTACTACTGAGTAGCATGAAGGTCAGCGCTTAATGCAGGCTTGCAGTAAATTACCCTTCTTCAACTGCACTTTCAATACAATTTTGTCAAAAATCTTCTAGGAAAACTGCCATTCCCACTAACGACAAATTTCATATGCTGGTTGGTCTCCATCTCACTAACTCCCATTCACTGCTAGCATTCAGAAAATGGCTCAATTAGTAGAGACTTTGAGAGATGTTGCTGCAGGAGATTTGTGAGGAGAGATGCCAGCAGATATATGTGAGTCATTTTTCAGCTCAGGAGGCTTCAGCTCTGATTGCACAGACTGATTCTACTTAATTCATTTCTTTCTTTCCCTGGATGTGAGGGAGACAGCAGGTGAATAGTAAAATACAAAAAGTGGAGAAAAAATGGGTGTTATTAAAGTGAATCAAAGTAACAAATGGATTGGCAAGTACACGGGTAGATTATCTGTGATTCATGAGCCTGTATTATTTTTCAAATGCCATTAGCCAGGCAATGACTATATGGAGATGCCAGTAAATCCCCAAAGTTTCCTGAATTTTGTAACTTTCACTCTAAGTCTCTGAATTCATACATCTTTGTAGAGATCTCAATGCTGTTCTCACTTTGCTCTGCGCAAGGGTTTGGAGCAGAGGCCTCCTCAGCTCCTGTCCAGTCCAAATGACTCTTTGACTAATGCTTCCTGTTTAAAAAATAGACGTTGCCTCTCCTGGGAGTGAAAAAGTACGTAGTAGAAAAGAAATTTGGTGATGTCTCACACAATAAAAAGTGAATGTGGACACTAGAACTGAAGAGTTCCCACATACACCAAACTATTGAAAATAGTAACCAAGAATGCATTTAATTGAGGGGATAAAAGTAAACAATTCACAGTCATCTAGGTGTATGGGGGAGTAATTTGGTGAAGAGTGAAGTTTGGACCTACTTTTCATCAGTCAGCATGGGGCCAGCTATAACAACCAAGCAGTACCTGAGCAGTCTGCTGTCCAGTGTTTTGAATCAGGAGGACAGGCTACCTGCTGGTAAAAATTAACAAAGGGAACAATGTAAAACTTGAACAATGTAAAACTCGAACAATGTAAAACTCATTTTAGGGGTGGACTGGGAAAACCTATGATTCATTTTTTAACAGTTGAAGATGTGAATGGCCTTAGTTGTGCCAGAAGATCGACTCCCTCCCAGCAGTGTCCCAAGGAATTCTCTGATTGAGGGATGGATTTGAAGTTAGAAAATATAGTCATGGTCAGGAAGAAATCAAAAGATTCAGATGAAGATGACATGGCTTACAGAACAAAAATGACATAATGTGCATCCCTAACTGATCTCACACTTCTGAGTTGTGAGATTTGGTCTCTACTTCACCTCTTCTTTTGCTCACTCTGGAAGGGGAAGCACTGGAAAATGAATGTGAATGATCTTCTATAGCAGCTGGTTCAGTAACGATACAAGAAACTCTGGAGTTTTTCCCAGTTTCAGATTTCTTTGGTACAAAGAATGCTGAGTATTCTTAAGGATGCCTTATGGGTTCCAGTCTTTTTTTCATAAATAATCAGAATTCTCCTCTTTCTTCATATTCTTGTCTTTGTATTGATTTTTTAGTAAGCTGAATTCTTGCAGACTTTTCAGTGAAGGTTTCTGAATTCCATGCACCTTAGAGTTACAGAAAAAAAGAAAAACCAAACCAAAACACTTTAAGATCTTCAGCATGAGCATTTATTGGAAGAAAAATGAGAAAATATGATGGCTTCCACATATTGATGTCAGGAATTCCTGACAGAAATCAAGGGATGATCTTCCATTGACTTCCATTGAAAAAAAAAAAAAAAGAAGAAATAAAAGATTTCACTTTGACATGGCAAATAATCACTTAGGAAGAAAGAAAATAAATATCTGACAGAAGGAAATGAAAGAGTGATTAAAGCTGAGAGTTTCTGCAGAAAAGGAGTGGAATCAACAAATTTCTTAAATTCACAAAAAAATGTTTTATTTGTTTTCATTTGTCTGAGCAGTTCAGTTTAACATAACTATGTGAGAACTGGATGTCTTCTGGGTAGAAATTATGTTTTGTTTTAAAATGTAAAGATAGGAACATAATGCGGTTAATATGATGTAAGCTGAGTCTGAATTTGCAGTAATTTAGCTCATCTGTGGTAACTGCCTCTGGGGAGACTTTTACATGGTTATAAATGTGTGGTAATTTGAGGTTGCCTATCCCTCTTCTGAATTCCCCCTCTTGGAAGTAAATGATCTTACATTTACTGGTGGGTAAAAAGGTGTACAGTTATTACTAAGTAGCCTGACACTTGTGGCAACTTGTTTGCACATCCTTAGGATCAGCTAATTACAGTAGGAGAAAAAAGAAGTGATTAGAGCCATAACAAAACACTTTGAAATTATCAAAAGAAATTTATTTTATTTATTGAAATGTAATCTTTTATAGGTTCTCTATTCATGTTAAAATACAAGATTTTTTGCCATTCTTCCTGATTCACTAGGCATTATTTTTAGGCATTATTCAAAATTTCAATATTTTTAATCTAAAAAACCAAGTGTCATTCCTAATTAAATATTCCCTTTTGCTTCTGCTCTCTCTCTGATTTACAGCTGACCAAAGTGAGAGTTTTGTTTTTAATTTAGACTGTAGAAACTTTCAGATAATTAATTGTGAACCCAAAGACTAACTTTGCCTTCCATTTACATTTTTTGAGACCATTTACCCCTCTGCAGAACAGATTGATTTCTACTAGATCATAAGAAGTGTATCATGCTTCATTTGCAAGGTATAAATATCATCATGGGTGAAGAATGAGATTTAGTCGGCCAATGACGAGCTTTCACCAAAAGAACTGTTTAGGATTTCAGACAGGAAAGTGTACCAGCAGCAAAGTATGACATCCCTACTGGAAGCTAGCGGGAGATGTGTTCAAATCAAGCAAAAACTCAAGGTTCTCTATGCAGGAGGCAGTGAACTTGGAATCTCCTCACCATAGATGTTATGGCACCAAAATTTTATGTAGATTCAAGGTGAGACTTGACAATGACTCTGCTGCTTTGCAAGCCTGGGGCTGTAATGTCTCTAACCCCCTTCCTCTCCCTTCCAGTGGATCTAACCTTAATAAACAGGAGAATAATGAAAAAAAGAAAAAGAAAGTTTGAGAATTCACATCAAATGAAAATTTCTGAATTTAGTTCTTACAATAAAACACCATATGAATTTCACACATTTTCAGGATTGTTCCCAAATATTATACCGTTTATTTTCCCAGCAGTTCTCAAAAAATTCTTTCCGTATTCTCCCTCCAGTAACAGAAGTTGTTGACCAACTTTACCGGAAATCTCCCTTAATTAAAAGTGGCCACAAAGTTAGCCTTTCATACAAACATTAAATTAGAAGTGTCCACAGGGTTGCATACAAATCAGAATCCATGGGTTGCCAGCCAAACCACACACCGTAGATGTGGCTTTGTAGGGAGAGCCCAGGAATTTTCATTCCAAAACCACAGGTACCTACTACTATCTTGTTTAGCTCCACCAGTAATAAAGCTGACAACTTGCATGGGAACCAGCAACTCTATGTCCACACTGTGGAAGACCTTTAATATCCCATTCATCAGATAGCCTTAATGAACAGCCAAATTTGTCACAAGTTGTCCCTTGAGGAACTTCATACTACCAGTAATTTATGTAATTCATGGGACTGTTCTATCTTTTTCTTTAGAAACAAATCACATACATGTTCCCCAGTTTTTTGTGCAGAATTATAGAGAAGTCGAGAGAAAGATCAAGATGAAATATTTGCTCCTGACTTCATGTGCTTCGTAATTATTTTTTTACAAAAAAAAAATAAAAAGGAATCTATGTGACTGGAAACCAGGCAATATGCATCTAGCCCAACTCTGCTGTGATCAGTTCATTTCATGTGAGCAAACTATATTCACAAGTGTGAGGGAAGCATCTCCAAAGCTGTGGAAGAAGTGCTCCACTTCCTGCACACCCACCGAGCTCAGAGGATCAGTCATGCTGTGTGAACCTACCTTGAAAGTACTTGGACTCTTAAAGATCCTGAACATGCACTGGTATATGATTCTTTTCCTATGTTTCTAGAACACCAGAAGAGACCTGATTTCTTATTCCTTCTCAAGTTGCTACTAAAGTGGTGTAAAACTCAGATTGAATGCCTTGCTCCCACTAACCAAAGCACGTAAAGAAAATATCCCCCCTTCTCTACATACGCAGTCTGAAGAATGAACAGTGATAACTCCTGAACATCAGAGCTCACAGACAGCAGAAACAAAAACAACACGTCTTGTGGGGAAATAAACAATTCATAATTGCTAAGGCTTCCTTTTGGATAAGTAAAAAGCCTGATCACATTAAATAATAAAAAAAAAAATAAAAAATATCTAGTTTAAATACAGCTGCGGTAATCCTTATACACCACACAGCTGTTCGGAGGCCTGGCAGCTGTCCACATCTTATGTGTCCTATCATGCGTTTTCCAGTATTGTCTACTTGACACATAAAGGCAACTGCTGGGAAAAGATTGTAGTCGTCAGGTAGGTACTGTTGCATAGTTAAACATATCTATGCCTCATCACTGATGGCTTTTGTACCTGTCAAACCTTTTTCCTTCCCTCCCCATGATTGTGCTAGTTACAAAGGAGAATCATTCAGTTTTGCCATTTCTTTCTTTGACATAATGCTCCATACAGACGGCAGACCCCAAATTGTACACTTGTTTGTTAGACACAAACCAAAATCATAGCTAACACACATTTATATTGTGAAAATAACTGCGATAACAAATGTTTCGACCAAAACACCAACAGATGTGTCAGTTTCACTGCCAGTGCAGTGTGGGGAGGCTGATAAGTTTTCCTGCCAGCACGTGATGTCATTCTGAATTAATTTCTTAGAGAATAGAATTTCTGCTTTTATAGCAAAAATGAAAATTAAGAACATCTTACCCCATATCATGGACATTTTTTGTAAACAAGCTCCTCATTTTTTCCTGCCGACTTTTATTCCAGGCAAAAATAGATGTGGTCGCAAGGCTGTTATTCATGTTGCACAGAGAACACGTATTATAATGTTTAGTTAAAGATATTTTGCAGCTCTGGGAAAGGTTTCCTCCACCCTGGCTTCTGCCAGCTTCCAAAATGCCAGTTACAAAAGCTGCACAAGGTGCTTGAGCAACAGGGGCAATATTTTTCTTTTACAGCTGAGGAAACTAAAGGGCTGGAGGCACAAAGTTCTGCGTGGCACATGGTTTGCTCATGCCCAATGGTATTCCCTCAGAAACTTTAAAGGGTCACTTTAGAGAAAGACAAAAGCAGGGGTAAGGTGACATATGTCTCTGGGCAACCTGTCTGTGACTCCTTGGTTGGGATTTGACAGTCCTGATTCAGTTCGTGCCTTGCTGCCCACACTTTAATGTAGCTTGTGGGTTGGTGCCAACACATGTCCAGCCAGCTCAGAGTGTAGGCAGAGGAGTGTGGTGCTTACACCTGTTTTTGTAGGTACTGCTTATCTCCTCTCTTATTATGAAATACAAAAATGACCTTAAAAGAACATTAAGGTTAAGCAATAGACAAGCAAATCTTTGCCTCCTTCATGCATGGCACTGAATCTTTTTTTCCATTGTATTGTTGCTTTTTTTCTTTTTTTTTTTTTTTAAACTGTAGATTAACCTCTGTATCACTTGTTAGCCCCACCTTGCCTCCTCCCATATTTGTATATTTGAATTAATTTCATTGTCCTCATGTTCTAGCATATCAAAGCAAGATGTTTTTACATGATAAGCTCTCTTCTCTCTGTGCAGCTTGGGTAAATAGTTTTCCCAGAAATGTTTCACTCACTACTGTGTTACAGACGTCACTTGTAGTTTGTAGTTGACGTAGAGTTTTACTGGGTAACTATTGTGCAAAAGACATTCCCTAGCTCTATTTGCCCTTAATCTGAGAAACAGTAAGAACAACCACAAGTTACCACTAGTGTGTACCTAAAGATACAGAAAAAATATTAGCCCAGAGACACTATGTAATCATATTTTATAATGCGTATACCCTTTTTGGCTATTCACTCCTGGGCGCAGATAAGTTCATTTTTAACCTTAATTCTGATTCCAATACCTTTTGGCATATGAAAGTGTGTAGTACTGAGGTTTGTTTACAGAGTTATTAATTTCCTGGATTATTTTGTTTTAATAAAGGAAAAAAAGAGGCCCTTCGGAGCTCAGGAGGTGAGCAGCTCATCATCCTTTCTCAGATACATTTATTACATATTGAACAACAAAAATACATTTTGGACAGACTTTGTACTTTGATTTTCAAATGCTAACAAGATCGTAAATGGGAACAATTTATTTCCAGGGTTTAGCTGCACACCTCTCTTAGAACATTTTCAGACACTCTAAGCTTGAGACTTCTCAGCCCTGCTTTTCTTCAGGTCTCCCCAAGAAAGAGTACTTATAGCAAAGGAATTATCAAAGCTTTTGCAAGAGCAACGGAGATGAGATTAACCAGTAGCATCTTCCAGCCACAGCTTTTGCACAGTAGCAAATTTGCAATTTCTTTTGAATTATAGGGAAGATGTTGGGTTTGGTTTTGTTTTTTTTTTTTTTCTTTCTTCACAACTGGAAAGCTTTTTTTGTCAAGCTTTTAAACAAATCCACATCAAAGATTAAAAATATTCTCTGAGTGTCACTGTCCACAAATATACTGCAGCAATGGTTTTGCAGTCTCTCCCAGGCCACTCCCTGATAAATTTTTCCCTATAAAAACCAGCATATCCTTTGTATCAGATTTTCCTTCACGACCCTTCATAGACCCCCGCAACCACCTCCTCTCTTCCCTTACTCATAGGCGCTCAGCATGTCTCCCTTTAGCTATACATATTCAGTTCTTTTAATCTTTCATCATAAATCAATCATTCTAGTGCTTAATCATATGTGTTCATTCCCCTGAAATGCTCTTTTGCTCCTCTTTCCCTTCTGTCAGTGTTACGTGCCCAGAACCAAAGCTATTTTTCTAATTGCACGACCAGACAAAGAGACAGCCAAAACAGGACAGTAGTCTTACGAGCATATATAATGGGAGTCAACTAAACTAATAAGAATTTTTAAATACAATTTGTCTTATCTGTTGCATCGCCACTGCCTTTGGAAACTGTCAATCAGCTGATTATTGTGGTGTCACTTCTTAAAAAAGAGGGATTTGAGAAAGTAGCCTGGATGCAGAGAAGGGTGGCAAACACTGGTGTTTTGTTTCAGACGTGCTGATTGACGGGACCCAAAACCTCACAGACAGTGTGGGAATTTAGATCCAAATGTGGGCTTCATGTCTCACGCCATTCACTTTTATTGAAGGGATTCAGCCTTGTAGCTCTCCTAAAGTCTTAATTGGGAAAACTAAAAGAGCAGCTCATGAGCCTCATGGAGCTGTACAAACTTGGCTCCTGAAGATGCACAGAAATGACGCTAGGTCCATCAGCTCTCCTGGAGAGGCTGTGCAGACTCTGGGGACAGGACAGTGCTCCTGAGTACACTGCTGTTGCCAGAGGAGATGCTAACACAGGAAAGGGCACAGTGCCAAAAGAGACATCTATGAATGTGTAAAGGAGGCCACATAGACACAGGTGAATATGAGAACAGACAAAGTCTGACAGGGGAGCTACTCCTAGTGGCTTATATAAGCAAAACAATTTTATCCCCTTCAAAGGCAAACCAGGAACCAGGATACTCTGTTTATAATTTGGGGGATTTTTGAAATCATAACTCCTTCATTATAAAATGCCTTAAGCCCTCAGCCACAGCAATCAAGCCCTGCGATATCCGGTGTCGTGTAAAGAAGTACATTCTGTATTGTAACAAACATCATCAAAAGGCTTACGTGCAAATCATGTTAGTCACAAAGAATGTACTGGTGATATTCATGACGAGTACACTTCCTTATCAAAAATTATATGATTCCTACTTTCATAATTATCTTCAAAGGTCAAGCTGAAAAAAGCATTCCTAAATAGGAAAGTATTCAAATGTATGTTAATATTTTCAGCCTCCTTTATGTCTTTGGAATTAGATAGATTTTACCCACATGCTGCAGTGGTGCTGGTTCTGATATGTCCCCTTTCAGTACAGGTGACAGTTTACAGATATCTGGCAGAATCAATTTTTTGACAGATCGTTTTTACAAATATATGCCAATATTTATAGAAATATACCGCTGGTCGACATTTTCTATGACCAAGTACCACAGGCAGAAGAACCTCACAACACATAAGGCCTTACAATATAAGCAGGGTGTTACCATTAGTTAGTTGTGCCTTCATTTGGTTGCACACACAGTGATAAGGTCCAGCCTCCTTGGTCTGGAGACTGGAGGCCAGGGACAAAATGTTAGCTTGTTTTTGCCGTATGAATCTGTTCCAATATAACCTGCTAGAGCTACGCAACAGAGCCTGAGCATTTCACGCAACCTGCTTAAATCAGACTTACCAGGCAGAAGAAATTTTGCACTATAATGAAAGTTCTGCACTGTTGCAACAGGATTTTTCATGGCAAATATTGACCCATAGCAGAGAGGAGTCACTATATGCTTCTGCATACAGTAATGTTTTAATGTAATACTAAGTGGCCAGTCTGCAAGGACTGCAAATCCTGAAATTTTCTCTTGTTTCAGTCGCTGACAGACCTTCAACCTGAACAGTTTGTCTACAGTCAGATCTTACAAGGTTTGACATAGCTCCATAGTGTCATGGCCTATTAAACTGTCTGTTCTTCACTTACTGTATTTCAGAGGCACTGCACTCCCTCAGATCCATCATCCCCAACCTGGCAAGATGTGGCCACCACTAGTGCCCGAGACTGAAGTAAAAAAGGTGACAAAGCTCCAACAGTATAAAGCAAAACATTAATCCACAGCAGCTTGTTTGTCTCCTATAAATACCTAGGAAAAATCTGAAACTAGCTTCTTGAGGGAAGGAAAGCTGAATAAAGAAACAATCTCTGCTAATGTCTGTCACTTGACAGATGGCATACTAAGGAATGTAACACCTACCTGCAACTTACACAGAGCTATCTCAGGTCTGTGAGAGATCCTTGGATGGATATTTTTTTGCCTGCTGCATTGAGATTTAGAAAGTATGTTTGGGTTTCAAGTCACTAGTGTACTGTGAGAATAACCTCAACTAAGACTGTAATATTTCGGAAAAGATCTGTCAAACTTTCAGGCAGTTTTCAAGATCTCTTTTGTATGCAAAGGGAACTCTGATTTCATGATTAGGATAGATTTATAGCAGCAGTAGTGCCTATTTAAATTTTATGATAATATATGTGAAAAAAACTATTTTGTATTGCATTAACTGAAATGATGTCTGTTGAATGCTGTTATGTTCAGAGGTGATTTTTCTCTTTCAGGATTTGTGGTGTTCAGGGGCTTTTTTTAGGCATAAATTAAATTTCAAGAATGAGAAGCAAATATGTCTGATCTTTAAATGAACCCTGTAAGTATCACACCATTTCTAGAGCTATTTCATTCATAGAAAGAAATTATATTACTTCTCTTTCATTACATCTCTTTCAAAACCTCTCTGAACTTTTTGTCTCCATATCTGCCCATTGTGTTCTTCCATGGGTGAAAACTGAAGCCCTGACTAAAACCAGGATTTTGGCATTGCAAGGTTCAACAATCCAATATATAGCCATGCTATTGTCATCAACATGGCAAAAGAAATGAGATCAAGCTCCAAGAAGTCATTGTCAAATGAAGATTTTTTTTTAAAAAATAGAATATTCTATTGATCAGCCTCAGATTAGATTTTAGTGTCTGGCTCATAGGTGTTATGTTAGGTTTCTGCTCACAGTAATTACTGATTTTGAATGTAAAACTGTGAAGTTTAAGGAAAAATACTGACCCATCCTAACCTGGGCATATAAAAATCACTTCCTTCAATAGATAAAGGAATATTCATAGGACAGTTGTAAAAAGATGAAAGTAACTTTGTCCTGACATTGTCTGTGAGATTGATCTTTTAAACTGTGACCCCCAAAATGCATTGCTATGCTCTGCTGCATTGTGTGCATGGATATCCATTGTTGCTTTCTGTAAGCAATTGTATTTAAGTAAACAAATAAAACACACATCCCTGTAAAGTTCAATGAAGATGTGACACAGATCTTGAATCTGTCTTCTCTCAGCCACTCAGATTTCATTTTCCAAACCCTTTGTTTTATTGTCAGACTATGAGAAGTAATTAGGAAACCCCCATGTATTTTAAAGATACTGTGCAATTAATATGTTAACAGAGAATTCATAGTAGGGTTAATTCCCAGCAAAGCTGATGAAAACCAGATTCAGTGTGATTCCCAAATAGAAGAAAACTTCTCAGTCAATTGTAAAGTTTAACTTTTTATCCAGAGTAGGCTCAATATCATGTTTGGGTGTTCAAAGATGCATTCTTCTGCTGCAAGTAGAATCTTTCTTAAGGATTATTATTCAAAGCTGCTTTGGAATCAAAAGCAGATTTTCATTTAAATTTTTCATGCTGTTTTGCTGGGGGTTTTTCTATTTGGGTTTTTTTCCCCCAGAAAGTGTCAAGAGTGGAAGTCTTCTACCCAAACTTAGATCTTTACACTGTAGGCACATATCTCTGAGCTAGTCAGCTGAACTGTTAGAAACATTTCTTGCAGACTGTGGTCCATCTCAGCTTTGTAAATAGAACTGGTAAATCTGAAAATGTCTATTTAATTCCATGGCCGTAAAGACAGCCATGAGGGCTACGTGGTGTACATCTCCACTAGTAGGGAGATCTCCATGACACTTATTTAATGTCAAAAAGCTTCCCACCAAAGTGAAAAGTTTCAAAAGTTTTGACTTTTCTGTTAGAAAAATGAACTTCTCAAAGCTTGAATTTTATGGCCAAAAGCACAGAAACACTGAAAGAGAATAGACTAATAACTTTGCATAAGTAGATTTTCAGCAGAAACTAAAGCCTTTTTACCTTTAGGGAATATCCAGTTAAAATAAAACAAATAAATAACATTTCCCTGTGAAGATGTAGCCATGTGTCACAGTTTTGCTACTACATTTTTAGATGTAAACCAAAAAACCTCACTCTTCTTTTTAAGTTCTGCCTGTATTTTTTTTTTTTTTTTTAACGTATTCAGCCTGGTAACACTGCCAGGAAAGCAAAGTTAATAAGCCAATTTGTTTCCTTTTCAAGCAGACATCCTTGTGTTTTATCTCACGTTGCTTTTCAAGCTACGGAGGAAGCACCTGTAAATATGCACTGCAGAACTACCTCATTATCCTCATTCAAACTCTTTGCAAGCACCATTAGTCAGGCACTGCTTTCAAGCTGAGTCTATAGCATAACCTGCTTTTGGTAATGACTCTGCTTTCATGTGCATTGTTTATAGTTTTATGTACATGGAGGTACTTGCTGTCCATTGCATGAAGACTGCAAGTCAAGCAGTCAGATGGTCCATGATAGGACTACAAAATGAAGAGAAACATTTGGCCTTCTAGCAGATGCATTTCTGAGCTTTTCCCAGTCCATGATCCATTCATACAAAGTGACAGTTGTTTTGTCTCTCCTGTCCAGCCTGGTGGTCCTTTGCACAGAAACAAGACAATAGATTTGAAATCTGAATTAAGTGGAGGACTGACAGATGCACAAATTGATCTCAAAATATTTCTTTCCAAACCCCCGATTTCTTCACATTTAATGAATGACAGCACTGAGTTCCATTTCTGGGGTTTTAGAGGGAAGGTGCCCAGACCACAGGAACTACCAGGTGGCTGGCAGGTTTTTGTTCTTCTGCATTTTCTTTAATTTCAGTGGAAAAAGTGGTCTTCAATTCCTATTAACCTTGTTCTGCTCCATGAATCTATTTTGTATTTTACCTTTATATCCTCACCTGATTGAGAAATTTAGATTGGGTGATTCATTTAGATACACTCATTTTAAGGCAACATGTGGAACTGAAGAACTTTCAGGGTGCCAAGAGACCCCAAAACTATCTTGACTTCATGCACTGCAATGCAGCCCTACCTTTATCCCTCCAACACTTTCTTTTGCACTGCATGCTGATTAAGACTTGCAGCAAATCTATACCTTTACTTAGGCTTTTACAATTCTGCTTGTCATCATGTTCAGGCAACTCTGTTCTGCTTTAGCAATGATAAAAGAAAATGGCAGCCAAATATGTCGCAAAAAACCAAACCAAACCAAACCAAACCAACAACCCAAAACCAACCAAACAAGCAAACAACAACAAAAAAATATAAGCAGGAATTAAAAAAAAAAAAAAGGCTCACAATATGTCTGCTTGAGCACATTATTATTCCAGGTGACAAGGTGAATTTAGGCACAGGGTAAGCTGTTTTACAGTATCAGTTGAAGGTCTATAGGTTTACATTGAAAGGGAGTCTTGAAAAGGAAATGACAGGGAAGTCATGATGGGAAATAGAATATGAAGAAGAGAGTATATGAAATATATTGAAATCCCAGTAACTTTAATGGCCATGCCACATTGTGCAGAAGATACAAGAGAAACAACAATGCTTAAGTTCATGGCTATTCACAGAGAAAATAGGCTGAGGTCGCTTGTGCTCTCACTATAGATGACCAATGACAGGAGTATACAACCCTGATGGATAAAGCAGTGATGAGAGAAGAGTGAAGGCACTGCAGTTGTTACGGAGCAAGGATTTCGCAGCAACAGCAGGGGAAGGGGTTCCTCATCCGGTCGGCTTGTGGCTCTCTTCCCACCTCAAAAAGGCAGAGTTACTCTGCATAAGTCAGATCAATGCTATACACTTTCAATCTTCACTTTTACAAGATAGCAATTTAACAGGCAGCTCTCCTGCTTGCTTTCTATTTACTGGAATAAGACAAGCTATAAATGTGGGAATTGGTACAGCTCAGGGCCAAGGTATAGGTCCGTCTTGGCTCTCTGTATGTAAATACAGGTGAGTCACTGGATGTGCCCATACACACCTCAAAAGAAAAATACCTGAAGTGATCACTGACTGCCAGGAACCTGTGCCAGATTGTTTGCAATGTCCTTTGCTCCTCCTTGGCTCATCTTCATTCATGAGTGCTGAGCCAAGTTAGAGTCTGCTTTTTGGCTCATTTAATTGGCTGGCTCAGTGCTACAATGTACACATTTTTTAATGAAATATTGTTTGCACCCATGTACATATATACACACACAAATTTCTAAGAGATTTTAGCGTGGCTTGTCACAGATTTAATGGCTCTTCTTCCAACAGGTATGTAATGAATATTATTTATGCTCATGACAGCATCCACAGAAGTTTCTGTGCTTCTGAGGGTTTTAATTCAATGTTTGCTTACTTGCTGCATGGAAGCCTTCCTGGCATTATTTTAATTTGCTTAGATGAAAGAAGAGTCAAGCAAAGAAATTCTGTAGGTTGGTTAAGTAAATGCTCCCTTTTAGAGTGGAATTTGTACCTGTGCATAAACGTGATCAGATGGACCACTTTTAGTCTTACTTGATGAAGTGGAAGCATCTAGTAACTTCAATGAATTTAGATCAGCATGACCCCAAGACCATGGTGGTACAGATCACCATGGTCATAGCTGAGAACAGAATTTGGTTTGCAACCCAAAAGAAGCCTAAACTGCCCCTTTTCTCTTTGCTGATGGTGTGCGTGGTGCAAAGTCCTTTTTTTTTGCAGCAGTGGCATGAAAGATATTATCAAAGATACTCTTCCAATAATGAAGTGAGTGGTTGTACAGCCAGAGTTTAACTGGGAAATGCTCCACTTTTCACAAAAGTTTTCTCCTTCTCTGTGCAAGAGCTTTGCCAAAGGGTGTACATGTTACTGTTGCAGCCAAAATTACTGTTATAGCCAAGGGATGTACACGTTTCTGTGTAAATGCCTTGCCAAAGGGTGTGCAAGCTACAGTTCAAAGTTACAGTTGAAGGGGCATTCCTAGCTTTAACGTATGTGATCTGCTTATCCAGTCAATTAAATGTGGTTTATTTTCAGATGGCTGAGGGGATTGATCATGTGATGCAGAGCCTATTGCTGTGGAAGCCCTTAAAAACAAGTTCCCTTTTAACTTTGTACTGTTATGCAAGGTATTACTGGTACTCATGGTATTCCCCATGCCTTGTACAATACATGCTTCTACAAAGAATAGCTTACCTCCAATTAAAGATGGTAAAAGTGCTGCATTTTTTTTCTTTTAATCTAAGGGTGCCAAATGTACTACGAATCTGCCCCAGGCCATGCATGGCTGTTTAGCAGGCTGCTCTGTGCAGCCGTAATTACATTTTGTGTGATTTTGAATTAATGGCAATCACTCAAGAAACAGATCTGCTTGGCATACTGAATTCTTCAGCATAAAATCTCAAGCAACTGTGGAGTCAAAAGCATGGCAAACAAAATGCAAGAAAAGGTAGAGAATGGCTCAAAACTGTAACACACAACACAAGAGAACACAACTGGTTGAAAATGTACAGTGAATCCTCCATATTTTCTGGCAAGCTGTATTGGAAATCTGGTAGCTGTGGTCTGCAAGGTCAAAGCTCTCTTTCATGTAACAATTTCTCAGCGTAATCCACTCATGGTCTATCAGAGCTCCTTACCAGTGCCAAGGGGTTCATCAGTTGTTGTGGGTGATTCTAAACAGATGTTTCCATGCTAGAAGTCTGGGCATAGTTCATGTAGTTTATTTTACTTTAGGAGGAGGAGTTGCACCAGGACTTCCACTGACACTGGTTGTTAGATCTCCTTTGACCGTATAGAGAGACCAGGGTAGATTTTTCATGAGGAAGAAGCCTTAGTTCGCCTTTGCCTTTGGACATTTAAAGAACTAACTTCTGTCTTTTGACATCTACAGCAGTGCTAGGTATTCAATACATCTGAACCAAAGATGTTCAAACTTTCTAAAACAGATATGAAAAGTTGCCCTCTTGAGGTGCTTGTTTTTCTCCATAGACTAGAGAATTTGCCAGGATTAAATCAGACTAGATTAGGTCTAACTTCTATGTATTTAAAATGAGATGATATAAATCTCTTTGTCTCACATCTGATTCACAGCAGAAACAAGGCAGTGCAGAGAAAGACAAACAAGATGAGTAGGAGCAAGTAACGCTTCTGTTTGACATGTGTATGATGAGAAATTAATTTAGAGGGAAAGCAGGTACGGAATAACACGATATAGCTGTTCACTAGTAGACTGAAAGAGATTAAACTAATGCATCTACTTAATCTATCCAACTCAGGAGCTAAGAAGCACTGAAGAGGATGGAACAAGTCTGAATACGGAAAAGGGGACTCCTTTCTTCTCTACTGCAGAATCATCCCATAGCCATGACCCCAACAGTTTCAAAGGACTTGAAAAAAGACATCAGCTATATCAAGTAGGATATCAGCAGTTGCTTTTAATTAGTGAAAAAATGCAATTTTCTCACAACAGGGGTAAAGGAATACACTGTTCTTTTATGATACATACAGATTAAAGCAAATCCAAGTGTTGACCTTGTCTTTAGTCATTATATGAGAATGAGAAAAAAAACCCCAAACAACCCAAACTGTGCATTTGCCCCGAGCCTATGTTTGATTTCTGGATGTGTAGCCATATTTACCTAATGCTTGTAAACAAGCCAAAACTTGCATGCATAAAATCGTATTTTTCTTTACAAATTTGTTTAGAATTTGCTTCTTCGGTTGCATGTATAAAGTAACATTGCTTTTATTTGTTGAAATGAAATCACTTCTGACTTTCTCTTTCATGTCTTCCACTTTTACAAGATGTTTCTTCTGGCAACATCAGTCAACTTTTTTTACCTTACTCTTTGTTCCCACATTGCCAATATTTCTGTGTTGCTGACTTCTGCACATATCCCCAGGAGCTCTTCTGATGATACTGTGAACAGGAGACCCTGGATGTTTACCAGCTCCTTACTTATTTATTATACCTGGCTCACTTCCTAGGACATAGTGAAAACACTGTCTGTTCTTGTTGATTGCTAAACAAACCTTGTAAGGAAACAGTCCTCCAGTATGTCTAGGAACATTGCTTCTTCCTTTGGGACCCCATCACTGTCGTCAAGGGCAACACCTGGAAAGTAGCAACTGTCAGAGCTTTTGTAAAAACATTGCTACCTGCATATTTATCCATATTTTTCAACAATATGTAAAAGGCTATCATTGTTTTCTTGCTGTTGTCTTCATATTTATTGGCTTATACCTTAAAACCTGTGACTTGTATTGCTAAATGATACTTAGAATATATTGAATAATTCTGTTCTACGTTTAATCTAAATCTTGAATTTAAACATACAGCTTTGACAAACTCATCAAGGTGTAGAAAACTCCAAGGCTAGAAGGAAGTTTCTCTTCCTCAAAGAATCTCTGGTTCTACTGCAGGGGAATACACTTGATGCTTTTCTGTGTGCCGTATGTCCAGCATTATACAAGGCCGAAATTTTCAGCACTACCTTAGGGATTTGTATACTCATGGCTCATTAAAACACCATCCTAGACATTTCCAGAAGACTTCCAGGAGTTCTCATGCAGATATGAGTCTCTTACCCCATCTCTGACTGGCCTGCCATTTAAGTGCTTATCAAACATTAACATTTGCATTATCCTAAATGTGTCGTGTTAGACCTCCATGATGACGTTGCATTTTTCATTGGTCATAGTGAATCTCCAGCAACAAGAATTTGCATTTTGTTTTACATTTACTAGGAAACCGTTTTTTTTTCATGTCTTTTTTCTTCCGGTATGCCTCAATTTTAACGCAGTGATGTTTCTACCAAAACTCTCATACTGTGTACTCAGTATTTCAAAACTGGATAACATCTGGCGAATGACGGTCAACGCTTCAGTTCTGAGGGGCTTTTTAAGCAACTGAAAACCCTGGCTGTCAACCTACTACACAGCATTTTATATATGCCTCATTCACACCACAGGTCTCTGGGGTTTGCCAGCATAAATATGAAACTGTCCAAACACTGGAAGTCTTTCAGTGAAAAACACTGCTTGCAAAGCAGAAGAAAGCAAGGAAAAGAGGCAGCAGAAAGGAAAGATATAAAAAATGAGATCTGAGCTACTGATGGTATTTCTGAATGGTATTTTGTTATTGTACGCAAAGTGCCACTTTTCCCTGAAGGGGCTTGACTTCTCTCAGTTCTTATGTGCACAATGCGATAAAAGAAAGAGATGACCACAGTCTCAGTCCAGGCTCTGAATTCTGACGTGTATCCCAATGGGTTTCCTGCCATAGCCCCTACTCCTGCAACCCCCAGAAAACTGTGGCAGCAGTCTTGAGTGTATTCCTGAGTAGAAGAGATATTTCACCACCCTAGTGTACCCACCTCACATCACAACCAAGAGATGTTGCATTTCTCCTTCTCATTGTGCAGGAATCTGGGGCAAAGGCAGATACAGGACCTGCTGAGCCTCCTCCAGAGTTTCACACAAATCCATTCATTCCTCCACACCACATGCCTCTAGAAGCCCCACCTCTGTTTCTCAATTTCTTATCACCTGACAAACTTCCAAGACCTTTCTGTTCACTCAGTCTAACAGGAAGAGGATATCGCTCACACTCAAATTCCCATTACACAGACTGTGACACATGTCCCACTCTTTGATTCCCTACATGGGGAATCATGTGTAGCTCTGCAGCAAGTTTGTTCTTGCACCAACCTGCAACTGCAGGGAGAGCTGGCTCTGTAGCACAAGAGGTTACACACAGCTTTAATAACTATAATGCTGTTATTTTATCTGCCACACTGAATGCATATAATGGCAAATATGGAAAGCAGATAAGCACTGATGCGTGGCATAAAGGGTAAAGTCAGCCCAAGTGTGAAACAGATAATCCTGCTTACCTCAGCTCTATCAGCCTTGCAGAACATTCACGTCTTCCAGTTGTGTGGTCAGAAACTTCTAACCTGCTTTGCAAGTAGTGGTATCATAGCCAAACTAAAAATGACCTTAAATAATTTGGTAAGTAAGTAGGGGCTGGTGTTTGCAGGATGAGACAAAGCAGTGATACAGCCAGTTCGAGGTGAGCTGTCCACTGAATATGCTGGGAGTCAGCAAGCATCAAGGTCCTCAACAGAGTTTGAGCATCCATTTACCGATTAACATTGACTAGTTGATTCACTGTATGCTTTTCTTGCAGTTAGAGCACCTGCTACTGGCCTCAAGAACATGAGCCACGATTTACATGTACCTTTAATTTGAACAAATACAGTCATTCTGATGACCTTTATGTTCTGAATGGTCACCTTACTTGCACAACAAAGTTTACACTGCCAGAGAGCTCAGAAGTTGGAGGCCATTTCAAAAGTGTTGAAAACTCATATTTTGTAGGTACTCTGTGCAAAAACACCCAGCCTGATCTGACTTGTGTAAATCAGTGGCCCAACATTCAACATCCCTGGGCCTTTTGAGGCTTGTAGTGGAATTTCCACAGCCCCAGATCTATCAGTGTTCAAATGAGGAGTGTGGAAAAGCAAGCTTCTGGCCTCCCTCTTTATCTTTTAAGGAAGTTAACCACAATAGAAGTTAGTTATTTATACAGTACTTTGGGCTGGTCTGGAGGGGAAAAAAAATCAATCACACAGCTGTTTTGGATTGTTTTTCTCTCTCCTGCTCTGATGCACAAATTAAGCCACTGATTAATCAAACAATTCATTGACAAGAACCCTGATTTATGTCAAGTTAAGTTACAGCATGCAAATATTTGCATAGTGCTGGATGTAGATTTAAACGTAGACTCCATGAGTACTTTTTTTAACCATGAACATTTCTTGAGGATAATCCAAGTGCAAAATTCAAGCTCTTCCTCCTTCCTGGTGATTTGAATGGACAGACTGTGGCAAGAGTCAAACTATTCATGTTAAAACCTTAATCTGATAAATAACCCCCAGGATGACTTTTTGAAAGCACAAAGGGCAGTAATGTGCTTGCTCCCGCTAACAGTTAACAGAGTTAGGCACCCTGCTCCAGTTTACATTTTTAAAGATCTCCCTTCTTTGTCCTGAAATCTGTGTTGACAGCAAGCTTCATTCAGGACATTCTTCAGAGAGAAGCCAACAGGCAGGCTCAGGTCCTCCTGTGGATGTGCAAAGGATGACTGAGTAACCAAAGAGCAGGGAAAGAGACTGATGTGCTGTAAACAAGGGAAAAAAATAAACTTCTCAAGTTAAAATTGTCAATAATTTGTCTGTGACTCAGAATCCCAAACTTCTTTTTAAAAGTACCTGCATGGTGACATGCATATATAATGTTACTCAGGTGTCAAAAAGACTTGCTAGGGTTATGTTCTTTTGTCAAAAAATGACCCAAGGACAGCTACGGTTTAACATAGGCCTTTCATTTTGACACAGTGTCTTGCCCACATTATGGGATGATATTTATGTAGGTTTTTTAATGCAATTTAATTAATTCTATTCAAATATATTATTTTAGGACTATTCAAACCATGGGTTAAAAAGATAGATTAAATAAATATTTAGGTATTCTTTGCAAAAGTTTTGAGGAGATGAATCTGAAACCTGTTTTGCTAAACCAGTGCTAGGCCCTAGCAGCAATTCAACTGTCTCTGCTTTAGTTTCTTTATCCATCAGATGGGAAAGGAGAGCAATTTTTATATTATTTTTTTCACAGAGGTAAGCCGCATTGTTTCCAACATGGCATAGTCTGACTTTACTTATTACTTGGGAGCACGATGCAACTCCTTTCTTACCTTCTACTAAATCCCAAGCCCCTCCAGGGCTCTGTTGGGCTCATCTCTGCGTCGGATAATTCTCAGCAGACTGGCTCTCTGGGCTGGTGCTCCCGTGCAAGCAGAGCTGTCGTGACACAAGAGCAATGCCTGCAAGGTTGCCTGCAAACAAAGCCATTCTTACTGAGTTTATCTGCATGAATTGGTAGAGCTTGCCCATTCCTGCCCAGTTCTTTTGGCTCAGACACCTTAATACTGACTATATCCCTTGCTATATGCTGAGTAATCTGTTGTGAAAAATGCCTCCAAAGAGGCCCCATTATGCACACTCTCCTACCAGGCAACTTTAAAATCCTGTCTAAACTGCATGCTGATTAAAGTCCCATAAGTTTTTAAATGATTACTTATGCTTTCCAACCATTACCTAGTGATTGCTGAAACGCCTTGCCAGAAGCCTTCTTTGTGGTGAGTAATGAAATAATGCAAATTGATGGGACCTGGTGCTGATTTTTAAAGGAAAACAGGCTTCACTGGATGACAGGATCAGCATAGCCTGTGTGAGCTGTTGAAAAGATTTGTCAACAGGCACATCAGACACCCCATCACCACAATCCACACAGGAGGGTGTCAGAGACCAAAACCTTCCTGACCTCTCTGGTTAAGCTGCCCGGCCAGTGTTGTCACAAGTATAGAAACAGGGGAAATCCTCGGTGGACAGAGGACATGGAGAAATCCCAGAAATATGTGAAGCTTTGGCTTCACATCCATAACTCAGCTGCATGTTCACTGAGTTAGAGATCATCATATCCCATAGATTGTGTATGTTGTCACCATTCCAAGATCAGAGCAGGGAAGAACTGCAGTTTGCTTGAACCTCTGACATATTCTGTGGCTAGGGCTGAAATAAAGACAGGGTAAGGTTCAGGTACACTTCAAAATCTTTTAGACAATTTAGGATTTAGCAGTTTGGCAAAAGAACATGCAAGAATCTATCAATCCTAGATTTACCATTTTGAACATGATTTTGGCCAGCTATGGTTGAAGTCATTGTTCCCTGCACGGTGTTCAAGTCTCTGGTATTCAAAATGAACCAACGGGCAACCTCAAGCCCTAAGACCACTGGCTTCATGGATCAACCATTTAATAAAGGAAAGAACAAGTGTCAAGAGAAAAAGCTGACAAAGAACTGAACTAATGCCATTGTAATTATGGCTGATACTAGGATCTAGGGATCTAGGGATCTAGGATCTAGGGATCCTAGTATCGAGGCATTCAGTGGCAGTGAAAACTCATGAGCATATCTTTTCAGATATATTTCTATTGCCTCCATTTGGGTAGAATAACCCCTAAACATTAATGAAAATATTCATAAGAGTACAAAGTAGCTCTTTCTCTTTTTGAATTGAGGGTGCTCCATGTGTACTAAAAGATGAAGGGTTTATTGGTTTCCTTTTCTTGTTTGCTTCTCAGTTTAACTGGGCATTGTTGCTGTGAAAAAGCTTTGGCTTAAAATTGCTGCATTGCAGTATGATGTGTTTAGTTGTAAGGCTCAAACACTAAGTGGCAGTCCACCTGAGATTCCTCCCAGCTAGATTTTATCTGAAGTCTGGCAAATAGCATCTTTTTCTTTTGGAGGCAGACCTAGAACAGAAAAGTTAGAAAAATGTTTTGAGTTGGGTATTTAAGTATTTTCAGTATTTAAAGCTGTAGTTTGGCCCCACTCCACTGTGGTTTTCCAGTGTTATCTTGTCTGCAACATTGAGTATAAAATACTGTGGTATAAGATCATTGTGGTACATAAAATTGAGCTGAGTCTGAGTCTAACTGTCTTAGACCAAGGTAATGATCCATACCTGTTCCCTCCTTCATACAAGAATTCTACATTTATTGGTTAGCTACATGTAAGCTGCAGAGTGCCTGGGCTCCTGCAGAGAAGTACTCAGGCTGTGTGGAAGTCACTCAGCTTAGAAATTTATGCAGCTAGTTATTTTTCTAAGCTATGGAGACCCAGCACAGCATTTAAAGAATGCCTAATGTGGAGAAACTCGATTTTGCCCAGCCCAAAGAAATGTAGTTGTCACCACTGCCAACTTTTGCACTGCTGTTAATTAACTGCATTTGGCTTTGATGGTTTGGAAGACAGGAATCAACAGCTCCAGAGACCTGTATTAAAGAAAGTGCCAGTATATAGGTATAATGGATGTCCATGGAGTCAAAGAACAGATTGCTGAATGTCCTCATAGTAGGATACACATCATGATGACACTCCAGCCATTAACACACATTATATTTGTATAAAAATTAACGAAAAATTAAGACTCTCCAAAACCTGTAGCCCTTACATTATAAAAAGTGCAAATACAATCACTGTCTGAGAATTTCGATAGTAAAATTAATGTCCTTGACCAGGAGCTTAGGAGATAATGTGTGGATACCTCTTCAACTGTGGATTTAGATCTCCTAACTACCACTTCCCAAAACAAAGCCTTAAGTGCACCATGTTGAATATTTTGGAGTCGTCATGTAGCCAGATGTATAAGAAGAGGAAGACATGGATTATGGACTTTGTTCCCAAGCTCACTTTTGTGTATGTTTTGTTGTTTGGGGTTTTTTAGAAGTGAAACAGCTCTGATAGGATGAAACCACTGAGAATCTCATTCTCTCCTGTCCATTTAGACTACACATGCTTAGAGCAAGGAAGGAGACCTCATTCAGTGAGATCACAGTTCCACTTTTGGCCCCTAATTGATGAATAAATAGTGAGGACATGAAAACAACAGTGATATTTCTGATGTCTGTGTGGCTCCATCAGACTCTTGAGGGACATGGGGTGATTTCTGTGGAATGTGATGTTCATCATCTAGTTCAGCATTTCTGAGCTATCTTGAATGTACAACAGCATTGGATTCCTCCCCTTTTTGCAATGATGTGACTTTGATTTGCTTTCTGGCCACACGAGTCACCTCTTTCTAGCTATACACATAGTGCTTCATCGTGTGAAAAAGTGCTCCATCGAAACAATGTGAATTAAAGGTAAAGCAGGTCTAGAGAATTCCTTCTTTGTAATAAGTTATCCATTAAATACCACTTCAGCTTTTCTTGTTTTAAAGCATATGTCAACATAATCTCAAATACTTTTTATAAAGTACTAGTAGTAAGTCATTAAAAATGACAAAAATGTCTTTAATCTATAAAAAATATTTTAATCAACTAAGATATCTTTCTCAACATAACAAAATAAACACAACCCAGACTGGGCTATCTAATCTTCAGCTCACAATGGGATGACTTTACAGCAGAATAACAGAATCACCAGCTAAATTCATTAGGTGCTTACTGTTCTCAGGAGCTTTCAGGTATGTGTTCCTCACTACTGTGGAATATCCTAGTTCTTTTTAAATATTTACAGATGTTGAATGTTTATATGCCTGTATTTCCTCAGGGGCAAATACTTGCACTTTCTGAAAGGTGGTGTGTTTGAGAAGTAGGAAATAAAGTTTTGGTAGCCATTGATCAAAGGTAAGGTAAAGATTCAATACTATTCCTGACCAGCCATTAAGAATTTCCATCCCCTTCATTTGACTAAAATGACCAGGAATCCTGGAAAAGGCAGAAGAGTTAGGAAAGCAGGAGATATAAGAGGAGGAACTGGTGAAAATATATGAGATTGCTACAAATAATATTTGCCTGTCTGCTCTGACATCATTCCTTGGGAGAGTTCAGTCATGGCAGAGTTAAACACCTGCCATGTTTAACTTCCAATTTCAGGTAGTTTAAACACACTTCTAATTTGGGATCTAAACCATACAGTCTGGGGATGCAATGAAGTCACTGTTGTAGTCTGATTTGTGCCCAGCATTACAGAAGCTTGTAATGAATTCAATGACAGCAGAAATCAGATGAATTGGCCTCTCCAATTTAACTTCTGGTTTTGCTGATCGCTGTGGCTGTGATCACGAAGTGAGACAAAATTTATCTCACAGAAGATGCAAGACAGCATTGCAGGGACCATGCTTAGTGTGTCATTGGGAATTGACAGTGCCTGCTGAGGGTCCCACACTGAAGAGGGACCATGAGCTCCAGCCATGTTGCTTCTTTTGAGTCCCCCATCAATACAACCAAACTGCAATCTGTAAGATATTGCTGAGCCATAGAAATCCCTCTGTCCTTCCACTTGAGAGCAAAAACCTCGAAAAGACCACAAACATCAGCTGAAGTCCTTGAGTGCAATGGAGTTTCACAAGGTGTGGGCCATGTTCATCTGTGAAATGCACAGAGGTTTCCACCAGTATGGAATAAACATTTTCATGTGTTGAGACCACCAAGAAACTTAACCCTTTCCAGCTCCAGCACAGGTCTGTCTTGACTTGCTTTCACTACTACCTATCTATCTTAGCTATTTTAGGGACAGTCTGGGATAATCATATATACATAACATCAATATTTAAATTTAATATTTATCCATGTAGTACACTGCATAGTTGAGAAACTATGTTGAAAGATGACCATCTGTTTTTAGAATTACTCTAATTGAAGCTGATCTGTATTTAATATGGTGAGGCGGTAATAAAGATTAACAGTCAGCACAGAAGTTTATGAGAATGAGCATGGTTCAAAACATGTGCTTGATTTCTATTCATACTCTATATTTTATTGTTGACAATTATCAAATACTTATTTTCTGTGATCCTTGTTTGTTTTTGTGCTTCTTCTAATTGAACAGAAGAGATCTCATCAGAGGGATTTCTATCATTTAGGTATATAAATACCGTTGTAAGTCTCTTCATGTTGTTTCCCCAAGTAAGTATTTGCTGAGATCTAGTAATCACAGTGTTTAGCAGTGAACAAATTTAACGTCCATTCAGACAAATTTTGTAAGCTAAATTTCACAGATTGATCTCCTCTCCTCAAATTTAAGCTACTTTATGTTTAATGTTGCATGTTAAGTTATGGCCTGGTTCTATAGCCCATAGGAGGAGCTAGTCCTATAGAACTGACTGATGGGCAAAGCTTTGGCTGATTACCTTGAGACCTGGAGCACTGAGTAAACACAAGATCATCCCCAAAACCTGAACGCCAATCTCAAGGCTTTTCCAGGAGAGAGAGAAAAAAAAAAAAAAAGGGCATAAATCACTCTTTCCACACCTGAACTGAATTGTGGACATCATGAAGAACAGTGCAGTGGAGAAATACAGCTCTGCGTAGCTGTTATGGTATGCAGAATGGTCAAAAGGACCAAGAAAGAGTGGACCTTGGCCTTGCCTGTCTTTCAGCGCGCCCAACACTTTGCCCAGCACTGTGCTTAGAGTGGTAGGGAGAACCAGGTGATGGGCTCTGCTGTACTCTACCTAAGGACAGTGGTCTGGTGCTGAGGTGGGGGCTTCTGGTCTACTTGATCCTTGACTGGGGGACACACACATAAGTGCTACCACATGCTGCTCACGCAGCACCTGACTGGTTGTCATGAGACTCACAGTTCGTTCAACCAAAATTCATCTTGTGGGAAAGCAACGGGAGACCCAGAGAAGCTGTTTGACCAAGGGACTTCTCTGAAGCTCTTTCTTCATATTTGAAGACATGTAGGTGATATGTCGTTGCGGCTTTGGGTTATGTGATGGTTAAGATCTGTTGGTCAGAGTGTTGGGAAATTTGGTCATCCCCGATCTAGACTGTCAATTTCTGTTCTCTGCTGTCCCTGAACACCGGAAGGACCTATAGCAGTGACACATACCAGAGCACCTTCAGTAAAGGGAACATCATGGCTTTCATTTCCTGAGAATTTGCAGGCACAAAGAGCAAATATCTTTTTTTTTTTTTTTTGTAGTGAATATCTGACAAGAAACTAATGTCTGTATTTGCTGGCAGTTGCCTGGTGGCCATGTCCTAATTCCCCTTTATTAAAACAGTAAGTACACTGGTTATGTGTGTTTTACAATATGAACAATAATGCACACAGATATCTCTCTCAGTACAGTGATTTTTACACCATTCTTGCAATAAATGGAGCTGTAGTGTAAAGGTGAATCACAGCTAGCAAGAACATGTTTATTGTTTATTACTTATTTTCTCATACACTATACATCAAAGGGTAGACAAAAGTCACTCAGTATTTGTTCTATTTCTGAGATAGAATCATAGAATCAAATAGGTTGGAAAATCCTTTAAGATCATCAAGTCCAACCATTACCACAGGACTGCCAAGACCACCACCAAACCATAGCACTGAGGACCTCATCTACACAGTTTGTGAACGGTTCCAGAGACAGTGATCCCACTACTTCCCTGGGCAGCCTGCTCCAATGCCTGGTCGACCTCTCTTTGAAGAAACTTTTCCTAATATCCAATCTAAACCTCCCCTGGTGCAGATTGAAGCCATTACCTCGTCTTATCGCTTCTCATAGTTTCTTCAGAAAAGTGCAACCAATATTTAAAAATCTTTGTGAATATGTGTTAAAATTGCTTATTTGTGTAAGAGTTGTTAGCCAGGTCTGCCCTTGGAAAGTAGCATGCCTCCTCTACAAAAAAGTATTTCAGTAATGCTTATATTTCTCACCTCTGGGCTGGAGAGACTATGAAAAGTATCTCCTTTTTTTAACAAATCTTTCAAAACTACTCAGCCCCTTAATTTCATTATAAATTGGACTTGTACAAATCCTTACAAGTATGGTTGCCCTTTGACAGTTCTTCCTGCTTTAGTCTTAGAGCAGCAATGGGAACAGGACTCTTGATCACAGCAGGAATGCGTTTATGATCATGCATTGCTCAAGTCTGTTTTTATTTCTCGTTTTATGTAAAATGCTGCAGTAATCCCTTTAGAATTCCCCTCAGCTTAAATCTCAGAGACTGTTCAAGACTGCCTCTTAATGTCTCAAGAGCACTTCAGCTCACATAAGCCTCATATTCAACAGGTAAAGCCCACTTTGTTCTATAGAGATGGGTGAAGTAATGTAAAATTAAAGATTTAATCTTCTGTGGTAACTCAGACTGTCCTCAGTCCAACACAAAGACGCTAAAAGTCTGTTAACTTTTAAGTAAGTAGAAAATTCTTTGATTGACAGTGGTCTGCTGTATTGATCCCCAAAACTATGCCACAACAAATTTTATTACAATTGGGTGAGAAGACTTACTGCACACTTTGGGAACGTAAGGGGATTCATTTCATTATTAACAGGTTTTCTCCATTATAAACTTTAATTGACAGGATTTAAAAGCAATTAAAGTCGAGACCAAACATTTTGGACAAATTAAGGAAGAATTTTGGGAGGTTTTGTTGTTTGGGGGGTTTTTAAAAGCTAAAATTGGACTGAAGCAGTCAAAGGAGGGACTGGGCACTTGAAAGTTCAAACGATTGGTAATTATATGAAATGGAATATAGTCTGTACGATTCTATTCTCAGTAGGAACTTCACACAGGAGCTTAACCCATCTTTATCATCAACATCAGCTAGTGGCCAGATGCTTGCACAATGGACTCCACCAATTAAAGTAGCCTAGGCTGACGTTTAAAGTGGGTTAATACGGACACAGCTAAATTTAACATATATTTCCTCAGCCACAGATTTATCAGGTACCTCCAGTGATTCCATCAAATGGTTCCAGAAGCAAAGCAGCCAGACATTTTGGTGTTACTGCTCCAGGTAATTCTGATATTTCAGGGATGCTTTTCTACCTTGAATTGAAACCAAAAGTTGAAATATTAATTTCTTTGTGTACTTCAGTGTTCTGGGAAATTACCATTTGCCAGGCACCTAAATGAAATAATTTGTTTGAGAATAATTAGTAGCAACCTGTTTCCAGCACTATAGTTCCAAATCCTCATCAAAGATACGGAGGACCAGGCAGGTACATAATACAAGGTGCAATGAATAGCTTCTTATACTAGACCTTACTTTAGATAGTCACTGACAACAGAGGAAGCTCAGACAGCTCACTCCTATGAACAAATAGTCATAAACCCATATTTAGCATCCCAATATGTGAGCTGAATCTTACCCACAGTGATTAATCTCCTTTAGCTCTCTACTTTGCACATGAAGACCACAGACTCTATAGTCTAGCTATCTCCTTTTAAAATGTAGCACTGGATCATTCCCACCCTGATATTTCTGCTGTATTTTGAATTTCATATTCAGGAACTATATCTCTTTGGAATAAAGTTCTGAGATTTTTAAAATAGATATAAAAGATAACAAAGAACTGAGGCCTATAGATTATTCATTTTGCCTCTGTTTTGACAGCTCACTATATAGAAGTATTCAATATCTCCCCTTCTTTACCTTTCTTCCTGTGCTTTCTCCTGCTCTTGCATCATGAATTGCATCCAAAATGATTGATTCAATATTTTGCCTCGGTCTTCACTGGTGACAGCTGGAGCCACGTCACCCAAGTTGCAGAAGGCAAGGGCAGGGACATGAAGAATGAAGACCTTAAGCCCACTGTAGGAGAAGAACATGTTCGAGATCATCTAAAGAACCTGAAGGTGCACAAGCCCATGAGACCTAACGAGATACATCCACAGGTCCTAAGGGAACAAATCCCGCCTGCTTGTCTGGGAGATGGCACAAATCTGCAGCCAGTGGACACCTTGAGCATGAGGAGCAGAGAGAAAGGGCTGCTTCAGCTGCCCCTTCTTATCCAAAACTCCTTGTAGCCTGACAGTAAGGCAGCAAACTTTTGGGGGAGCTGTTCTCAAAAACTGCTCTGAGCATAGGTGAGTCCTGACCTTGCACAACAAGGCTGTGCTTTGTGCTGTAAGCAGAAGAGAAATAAGTCTATTTTTATATTCTTTTCTCTTTCAGAATACAAAGGTATTTGTTTTCAATTTTCAAATACCCTCAAGTGAACAAAAGTATGTATTTGCACAAAGATGCCTTCTGCCAAATTTCTTACTACCCCGAAGTAAAAACCCCAACATGTCACCCAGGTCTGCTCAGCTCAATCCAAAACCAGGCACTTAGCTGTATCCCAGAGTTGGAGTTCTAAATGGTTTGCTGAAAGTGTACAGCCTCATAGACCATTTCATTTTGTAAATGTAGGCTCTGTGAGCAGTGCCAGGGTAAATATAGGACTCTAATTACTTAAAGAAAAGACAAGTAAGAGGCAGTGAAGGTTACTCTTGCAGCATCCATCTCTCTAGCTTAGAGCTTTAAACTGTTACCCATCACCATCACAGCTGAGTGCCTGCTTTGTGATAGACTGTAACAATATATTGAGGCTGGAAGGAAAAGGCAATACATCTGCAAAATGTCCCCCAGCCCAGCTATCATCTGACCGCTCTGTTATTCAGTTGTTTAGTCTAAAGCAAATTGTTTAGCAAGATCTTTTTGAACATACAACTAGAAGAACATTGGTAATGTTACCCTACTTAACACCAGTGAGTGAGAAAAGCCGAGTCTGTGGGGTCCTATTAGCTCACTAGTGCCTTAAAGTAGGGTCTCAGATAAGTTTTTGCAAGTTTTCAGGTTCTCCATTTCTTATCCTCAAAATAGGAGCAATTCTGTAGTTTACCTAGCATCTAATACAGCATAGAGGAAAAGCTCCGGGGCCAAGAACCAAAACTGAGATATCTTTATCTGCTTAGTTCCAAATCACTGCATTAGAGCTGCCATGTCTAGATTTTTAATAACCTTTCCCCCTCCACCATACACACACTTGAATTTTGTATTCCTTTCACTGATAAAAAGTCAAAAAGGAGATGCAGATTGACCCACTAAGACCAGCTAGTGGGTGTGAATCCAGTGGCTCTTTGGGATCAAATGGATTTGATTACCTCAGATTGAGGGAAACTGGACCTGGCTGAGCTCCCCACTGACTAAACCCAGCTAGAACTACATCTTGGGGAGACTTTGCTTCACTTAAAGACCCAATCCCCCAGTGTCCGGTGAACCTTTAGATGCGAAGATGACATCATGAATACCTGCAGAACAAATTCAGTTTTAGATGCCTGAAGTATCCTTTCACTGTAGCTTGTGCATGTAAATGCTGAAGTGCTTGTTTACTGGTACCACTTTTGCAGGATGACATTCTCACCTCAGGCAAATCAATGTGTGTTTTACCACTGACTACGATACAGCTGAATTTTTTACTTAATGTCTTGGAGCTAATAGCCTGTTACTTGCTACCAGCTATGATTGGGCATTTCTTGATTTAGCTGCGAGATGAAACATTCTTGATGTACCAGCTAAATTTTTTAATCAATGTGATCTAAACCCCCTCTTCTTCCTACTAGAATATTGTTTCTTCCCTCTCCCTGGGAAATCCCATTATCTTCTGTCATGTGTCAAAATATACCTACTAAGTATTGACATAAAGCAATTATATGAGACAAATCGTTCGTGAATGGTATGAAAGCTGATAGAAATGACTGCATCCTGAACTGCATCCCTTTGTAGCAATGTAGCAAAGGCTTCAAGCCTCATATGGAAATGAGCAAGGCAGGTAAATTACTTTGTCTAAATGGATTTTCATTAGAAGTGGAACCTAAGCCATTCAAAATCACTAATGTTCACTGGCAGGAGCCAAATGGCTGAGTCAACATCACTTTTTGTCTTTAGTGCCTCTTTTCTATAATGCTGAACCACTGCAATAGTCTGATCAAACTTGGCATTACAGAAAGTACACTGTGCCAGATTATTTAAGTCATAGACTGACTCATCCTTGGTGTATGACAAATGCTAAATGAGTTAGTGATCCTTCGGGTAGCTGGATACAGTTCCCTGTGAGACTGGAACACAGACAGTAGGAGATATAATTAGTGGGTGGCTCTGTCATTCAGTTTAATTATTCTTATTTATTCTCCATAGGTTTCTCATCTTCACCCTAGATGCTGATTATTTTAGCTACGGTGGAAAGCAGAGAAGCCTAACACTCATAAATAAAAGAAAAAAAAAATCACTAAAGAGTCATCAAGAGTCTTAAAGTAATTTTGAGCAGGACTCAAAGTTCACATCTTAAATCCTTCATCTATACATGCTACAGCCTCCAGGATATGAAGGGAGAGATATAGAATCATAGAATGGTTTGGGTTGGAGGGGACCTTAAAGCTCATAAAATTCCAAACACCATACCATGGACAGGGACACCTTCCACTAGACCAGGTTGCTCCAAGCCCCGTCCAACCTGGCCTTGAACACTGCCAGGGATGAGGCAGCCACAGCTTCTTCTCTGGGCAACCTGTGCCAGGGCCTCATCACCCTCACAGTAAAAAAGTTCTTCTTAATATCCGTAAGATCTAATCAGGTTTATGCATTGAAAGGGTTAAGGACTGTGCTCTACTGTGCATCCAACAGCATCTCTGTGCTCAGACCATGCTAACACAGATGTCTCCATTAAACAGACTGGACATAGCTGCTCATGCGAAGGTAGATTCCTAATGTAGGCATCCTGAGATCCAAAACATAGGTGTTGACTGAAAGCTAAAACTTTCAGTGCTCAGTGATGATTTTTGAATATATGCATCTAAAGTCTGCTTGTGTGTTGTTATAGGAAGTTATCCTGACTTGCATTTGTACATCTGTATCAAGTGCAGAACAGGGACAAGAAACATAGTGACAAGACCCCTAGCAGTCTTTCTTGCTGCCTCTTTCAGGATGCACAAGTTTTCTCTGTAAGTCTTAGCCTACGATTTTGAAAGGACATGCAGCTTTATGGTCTTGTGCTTTGCATTTGCTTTGTTCTGAAGAATTGCTTCGAATTCAGTCAACAAGATAGGCTAAATGGAAAGCTCTTTTCCTTCTAGCTGTATTTCAAAGCAGTTTAGTTTGCATTATTGGCCATTGGGGTTATTCTTACCATGCTGTTTGTGTGCATAACTGTCATAACCAACACAGCCGGGCCTGTCCCATACTTGTTTCCATTGAGCTCCATTTCATTCAACACAGTAGCGCAGTTCACATTTACAATATGAATTGGATGACAGTGCATTGAGGTGAAAAAAAAAAAAGCAAACCCAAAAACTAAAACAAAGAGCAAACAACCACCAGGGAAAAAAAAAATTAAGAAAACCAACCCCAAAATAAACAACCAAATAAAAACACCTAAACCAAACCAACCAAGATGTGAGAGCTGGCTTGGTTTTGCTTTTTGCTCATGGCCAGAGAGTGACATCATTCTGCCTGAATCTACCTCTGGTGCCCTCCTACATGAAATGTGTCAGGGACATTTTTGCCATTTTTAAAATAAAACAGAAAATACGTTTAACAGGAAGGGATGATGAGGAATACCTAATCAGTTATGATATGGAGGTCCCAGTCTGCAGCCCAACTGCTCACACGCCGTGCAGGTGGTTGCACTGAGCACACCAGCTTATGCTAAGGTTGTCCACACTGTCCTAGCATGAGATACAGATGGAAGCAGATAACTGCAGCTGGAAAGTTGTATCTGCAACTATTTCTCATCTGATTAAAGTCTTAGTCAGGTAGTATCAAGCACTGGCAGCAACCTCCCATCTACTGTTACTGGCTCTGTCCCAGCCAAGACTGAAGTTTAGGTACAAGTGGTTCTCCTGCTTTCTGAACTGTTATGTGAAACTGTGTAAGTTGCACCTAAAATTGATTTTGCAACAGAACCAAACGTTTGAGATCCCTGGGCCTTCTCACAGAGATATCTACATGGTCATGCCTCCCAAGTCTCGGGCTGCAAGTCGTGGTCTGCTGTTCCTTGTCTATGTTGCACAAGACCCCATGCCAGTTGCTGAGACTGGTGGTAGGAGCTGCTACCTGGCCAAGCTGCACTCACCTCTAGTTCGACTGCATGGCTGCTGAGCAGCTGTATTGCACATTGGGCTTCATTAGGTAAGTCAAAATAAACATTGAAACTTAGCAAATTAACTGTTACTTACACAAGTTCCATTGTACAGAAAAAGCTGATGGTATACCTCTTTTTTTATACCCTGGAAGTTGTAGCAAATCAGTGGCAGTCCATTACAAGAGCTTCCAGAATAACAACGCAAGTGCCGAAGAGCACTTGCAGACTGTAGGTAGAGGTTTGAATAGCACCTCTTGGTCAGCAACAGCAGTCCTTCACTACCTCAACCTTTGCCAAATTAATTTCATAAATGTTTTGGTATAAAAATATTGGTAAGCTGGAAAAACTAGGTTTGGAGAATGAGGTACTGTCTTAGCTCAAGAAGGCATGCAAGCCTCTAATGAAGGCAGGTATGATGTCAAACTAGTAATCGTAAGTTTAGAAACTGATAAATGCTGCGAAAAACTGCTCACTGTCCTGGTATCTAGAGTGTACAACAGGCCCACATAGCAGGAAACAGCTATTGCTACTGGCGGCTCACGAAGCAATGAAATATGTCTTACGTTCACTTTCCAGGTCTGTTAGTCGCAGAGGTAGGACATCTTGCTTCAGCTAGCAATGTGACACACTTTATCCAATTAATTGACCAGATGAGGCTATTCATTTGACCTTAATTACCCAAGTGTTCACCCAATACTATGCAGACAGACAACATCAGTTGACACATTGGTCCTGCTAATAGTGATACTTAGCACTCCCTACCATTATTCATCTTCAAAGCACTTTCCAAATTTTACTTAATTAATATCTTTGAAGATGCCAGACTGTTTGCTGATATATCACTGATAGATTCTACTCTTTTGAGAGCAGAGGAAAAGATGCTATTTCCTAATTAAATTTTAGTAAAGACACTACTGAACTTCCCCTTCTCATCTGGTTTTCAGTATCCTAATGTTTCCAGCAATCTGACCTCTTGCCAGTCAGCAGCTGGGGAATTATTGCCTTACTTGCCTTTTAAATTGCAGATAACAAATTGTTGCCAAAGTAAAACCTCTTCATCTTTTTCAGACAAATGTAAACACTATACCCTTAACTTTTAGAACTTCAGTCTCTTTCCTAGGTAACAAATAGGAGTCAATTAGTTCCAAAAATCAAGCTCAGTGTTACAGTTTTTCTACCTTTTTAAAGTTTTCTAGCTAGTTTCCTGACTTTGTGCTTGTTAGAGTCTTACAAACATCTGTCAGATGTTTGAATTATAGTCCGCTGTTTCAGCGGAAGCTTTGGCAGGTTGTTGAAATATGGATGTGATTCTGAACCTTTCATGTTTTCATGGAGCATCTAAAGCCACATACAGTATATTACATGTCATCAGCACTACTGCATCTGTCACCATCAGAGGTGAATGGGCTATTGGCAGAGTGTACTCTTAAGTCACAAACAAGCATTTCTACTGAGGTCATGAAGCTCATAACATTTATACACAGCAGTGTACTTGCCAAAAAAAAAAAAAAAAAGGAAAAAGTAAAGCATCTGCAAAGGATGGTTTTGTCCTATAAAATGAAACAGGAAACAGCAGAGTTTCAGTAGATAGGAGGGCAGCGTATTGCTCAGATAGTTTTACAAAGTAGACAGAGAGCAGGTTGTTAGGAGACTGCTCCAGTGCCCCCTGGGTCACTCGAAAATTGTTGAATTTTAAATTACCTAGACATTAAGGAAGATTAATTTTCTTCTTGCCCTTTTCTTTTCACTTTGTTCCAACCTCTTATCTATTTCTTCTAATTTTGGTAGAGCTGTAATCATCCTTCAAATGTATATATATCTGTCAGACATAGTACTGTCCATCAATTGTCACAGCTCAAATACAGACACACACTCACACTGCATACACATGTGTGTATCTGGCTGCAGTTCTTTCATCTGCAGTTCAGCAAAGAATTGAGGCTGCTTGCATTCTGTTCAACAAAGCACTTAAACATAAAAGTAAGGATAAGGCTGAAGCTAAGCACATTGCAATTAGCAATGGGCTGCCTAATGGAAGGTTGAGATGGATAGTACTTACTGGTACCTTGTGAACTATACAAAGAAACCTCCTTCCACTAACTTTCTGAGAAGCAAAAAAAATAATCTATTTCAGACAGGCAGTAGGTACTTCTGCCAGCAGAAAATCCATCTTCCCTAACTGTAATAGGATGTTAAAATCAGTAACCATGAGAGAAACACCCAGATAAGAAATACTTGCTAAAGACACGATCAGCAGCCAGTATATCCCTCTGGAACTCACTGTTTACTCCTCTGGAAATTGAGCATGAGCTTTTCTAAAAGAATAAAATAAATACACCCACTCCAACAAAAGAAAAGAAAAGAAAAGAAAAGAAAAGAAAAGAAAAGAAAAGAAAAGAAAAGAAAAGAAAAGAAAAGAAAAGAAAAGAAAAGAAAAGAAAAAAAAAAAAGGAAAGACAAGGAATTAAAAAGTAATTTGGAAGTATTAATGAAAAGAGGAGAGAGATCTCAGAGAGGTACAATTTTAAACCAGCCTACTGCTTTCCCCACCAGAAGCCATTTGAGGAACAAAAGGCCTCTAAGAAGCTGTAAACTAAAAGAGCTTATAGAGGTACAGGAGATAATTTGTTTAAAGGACAGAGCAGCAAAGCAAAGGTCACTTCAAAGAGAGAAATGGGGAATGTTGGCCTGCTCCTCCTTTTTATACTGCAGTGTTGTCATGTTAGTGTGCTCTATCCTACTTGTGAAATTATTTCTAAACACAGATTATCATGGTACCATTTCCCCTATTGTCTACAGTTTCCAGGACCAAACTGTCCTCAGAGCTCCAGGACTGAAACACAATATAGTTTAGTTGTAAGACACCCTCCTGCAAAACAAAATTTCTGGGTTGGTTGTTTGTTTTTGCACAGCTGTATTTATAATTCTTCACAGATATCTCAGCTGTGTTTTCAAAGCTTTCCTTTAATTAATTGTGCACATCCTGCACTGGTTGAAACTGGATGACAAAAGAAAGAGCAAAAGAAGAGCTTCACTGTCCTGTAGCAGTCAATAATGAAGCAAGCACATACACTGAAGAAAAAGAGCTTTGTCAAACAGTTAAGAAACCAAAGCCGTATTGTCCTTCTTGTTTCTGAGGTGTTTCTGTTCACTGTCAGTTTGGACACCCTTTCAAAGCTAATTTTCTATTTCTGGCCATCCATAGTATTTCAGTTCTCATTTGGCATAGCACAACACGTCTCAAGGTGAGTCTCCGTTTGCTACTGAAACTGAGAAGATGTAAAGGTTTTGCATGAAAACAAAGCAGTTTTCCAAAATGTCTTTAACAGTTCCTTTTTCTGATCACTGTTTTTCGAGAGTGCAAGTTGACAAATGCATTGCAACTATCAGGAACACGTAAGTTGAAGTAAAGATTGTGCTGGAGGAAGATTGAAACCTAGTAGTATATGCAAATCCATTCTGCTTTTGTAATTCTTTCTTCTGCTAAAATGAAGGAGTCTGAAGAAGACACTACCGACCTCTACTTCTCTAGGACTACAGCAAGTCTGGCCCTCATTGGCCATGCTCTAGAGCACTGTCCTTCAGAAGCATTATAAAAATAGAAAGGAAAAGATTTCTTTGCCTGTCTGCTGCTTACCAATTCTGCAGACTTATTTTTCTCCAAGTACCTATATTGTTACACTTTCAAAATTAAACCAGCATCTAATCCATCCATGAGTAATTTAACTTGTAGGAAATAAAGAACAAAAAAGAGTGCTTTTTGATAAATCCTAATTAATTGTACATGCAAATGTCTTGGATGGATGTGGTCATGCAATTCAATTAGATGACTAATTATGTTGGAATTCTAATACCATATTTAAATAGATAAACACACATAAAAGTGCCTGCCCAGGAGTTTGCACGCTGGAGACTGGGATAGAATCATTTTTTGGCTCTTTAGTGCCACCTGTTGAAAACTGAAAACGAATGCAAACGAAACTGTGCGCCAGTTAGACATCCATTTAGAAGGGCAATGTCCATTTGCTTGGCAAGTGTGAAAGAGTCATAATCTTCATAAACTTAACAGCTGGGATGGAAGTATTCGAAACATAGTTGTCACCCTACAAAGGAAAGCATAACATACCATTGAGGATCCTGGGAATCAGGGGCTCTTGGGACATGTGATACATTCATAGTTTCATATCTATTGAAAAAATAAACTGATTTCCCTTTTTGCCAGTAAGTTGTCACAGGGAATATATCAAAATAGGCTGATTACAGAAGACTCCTCTTCCATGAGCAAATCCATAGCTGTACTGCTTTGCTAATTAAGAACAAGATTATCGCTGTCTTACTCATGCAGAGTTTTGCTGGAACCAGACTGACCACTTGTAGAGTACCGTGCTATACAACATGAGGAAGGAAAAGTACCTGCTGTGTGTGTGGGAAACAAGCAAGACTGAATTCAGTAGAAGTAGCTCTGCCGGTATGTTGTGTCCCGCTGTGACAACACGGTGACCAAGTTGCTGACCTCATCTTTGAGGTTAAAAGAGCAGATCAATGCAAAAAGAGTCCTAGAAGTTCAGTATTTCTTGCCTGCTTTACTATTTTACTCTGAAAAGAGTATCCATTTTAGACTACATTTCCCTGTTAGTTTTTATTTTTGATCAGGTTCAATCAAAAAAGCAGAGCATGGCCAGATCCCAGGCCTAGGCTATGTATGTTCTTCATCATGGTAAAAATGGCTTATGGTTTGCAAAGAAAAAATAATGTAAAATTTCTTATTGAAGAAATCAAATCTATTTCTTGTGCAAAACCACTCATTTCATCCCATTACTCACAATGTGAAAAGACACTGCTAATTAAAAGAGAACAATAAGCTTGATAGCAGTAGGTAAAGGTAAATCACGTGGCTACTTCACAGGCATCTGTTTGTAAAACATGGTAGAATAGATTGGTCAAGTGGTGCTCCAGGTGAAAAAGGGACATCCTGGTATAGCAGGATAAACCATGATGGAGATTGTAGAGAGTGCAGGAAATCTAGAACAATGTGCGTTCTGTGCTCCTCAGTCTCTCTCCAGCTCTGGAGGAATCTCAATCAAGGAAAGGCAGTGAGGGTTTAAGGCTAATAAGTTTTCCTTTCATTGTGGACTTCAAGCAGTTTTATGATGATAAAACCCATCATCTCAGTCTCTTTGCCTCTAGCTTGGCTATGCCTTAAAACATAAGGGTTCGTGCACATCATTATCTAGATGTTGAAGAAACAAAACCTGCTACCAGAGCTGGGCACAGAGAAATGATCTCATCTATTTCAGAGGATATCTTAGGTTTTTCACAATATGGTCAATAGAAACAATCCTCTCCAGATATTAAAAGCCATCAAAGAGAAGGTGGCAGGTCCAAGTCCCACAGCTGTGCACCTATCTAGCTGTGGTAGGGCCTCCATTCTTTCCCTTAGGACATCCACAGGGTAAGCTGACATTGCTGGGCATCTGAGGGACAAGACTTAAATTCTGCCAATGTCAGGCTAAAACAAAACCTTCTCTATGGATCATCTTCAATTCACTGCATTTCTTTTAATCAGCCTTTCCCACAAATTTAATCAAAACATATTATTAAATCCAAGTGTTACAACTGTCTACAGCATTTCTGACTTCTCTGGTTGACTTTTACTAGCATTGACAGATTAGGTTGCCAAGATGTTTGTCCAGGTGTCACATTCACAAAATTGCCAAAATAAGGGGTGTGTTCATCTATTTGGCTGGGCTTTCTAACATTTCTATGTAGGTATTTGAAAGGATAATAAGATACAGAAATCATTCCACCCAAATGAAAGTAAACCTTTGTCTGAAACATCAACTTCGAAATCGTGAGCAACCTTAAGCACAATATTTTTGGCACAAAATGCTTCCTGTTTCAAATTTAATCCTTTTTAAATATTATTCTTTTCCAGTTAAACACCTGTTTTAGCCTTACAGAAGCTGATTCTATAGAATTATATTCAATACTCATTATTCTTCCAAGTGGGAAAAAAATTCAGAAAGAATAGCAGAATAGCTCTTATGACAGTAGCATTTTATTATGGAGTATCTTTTGGAAGAAAAAAGGTAAGTTGGTGGCTTTGACAGATAATTATGGACTCCTATTACACATCAGAATATCTTAAAAAAATTTAAATACATAAAATGTCTTTCACATTTCAAATAAATGCCAGCTACTTTTTCCTCAGTTAATTGACTTATGAATTTAATGAAGCCGAGTTCTTTTAAATGTAAAATATCCATTTTTTTAGTTTCTTGAAATCTTTATTGTTAAAAACATTCTAAATATTGCTTTCATGCATTATTTGACGCTTGAGGAGAACTGTTTGGAAATGATTCAACACATTTAATCTTGTTTGCCTTTGTCATGCAAAATGAGAAAAGATTTCACAGTAAAACACACAACTGTACTAATATTTTATTTTTCTACTAATATGGCTTGGATAAAGCAGAAATATACAGCACACAAAAGGTGCTTTGTGATTATTTGTAGTGCATTTACATTGTGACATCCACCTTCACTCATAAGTAAAGTAATTTGGAAAACTTTTGTTGCTGGACCGATCTAAGCACACTAAGGTGAGTAGCTTGAGCCACTTAGAAAAGGCCCAGTTTGCAGAAATTCAAGGATCCCCTCTTTCAATCCACTACTGCTTTTTCAAGTATGCTACTTTTAAGGAGTTTCAAGTTGGATACTGCAAATCAATACTCCATTTTGAAACTGGAGGTCTTAGGCTCAGCTCCAAATAGTGAAAGACCAGACACCAGCTGGCTCTGTTGTGCTGTTTCAATTTCTGGCCTCCTGTAGAAGAAAACCTCAAGCTGTTTTTGCAGCCTCACAAAAAGCAGACTTTTTTTTGCTAAAATGAATCCCTTTACATGCTGTGTCCTACCTATGTACTTCCTGCAAGTTTATCTTGAAGAAACGTAAAATAACCTATTTCAGATCTTCATTCCTATCTTAAGGGAGCTATCAGCTTTCACTGTATAGAAGATGATTTTACCAGCACACCCAATAAACAGAGAATTGTTTTGAAGCAGACAAGATGAAATCTCCTCAGTATTGCCCTTGGCATTTGCATTCACATTCACCTGTGGGTTTGTTAGCTGGTGCAATATTGGGAACAGAAAAATGATAACAGTAATGGGATAAAGCAAAGTAACATGCCAAAACCCCAGGGTCTCTGTTGGACTCAGAGATAACTTGTTCCATCAAAAAAATAAATGGAAAAACTATTCTCTTTCTCTCTTTTCTCCAAACACAGCAGTTATTAAAAGAATCCACTCTGAGCTTGTCTCTTCTGTGGTATCCCGTTGGGAGTGGCTGTCACCTCTAGCAAATAGCAGGAGTATCTCCTCCAAGGCTTTATGGGAGAGAGAAAGAATTGGAGGGTAGATGGCGAACAGCATTTCTAGGACCCATTCCTCATCATTCACTGTTCACCTTTCAATTTTTTTATTCCTGAAGGACAGGAATTGCTATACTGGAAGTAGCAACTTGAAAGATCACTTTGGATGTCATCTAAAGAGTTTTTTTTTTACTGCATGCTGAGGATGCTGTGATCTTCACCTGCTGTTCAACATTGTAACAGTCCTGCTACATGACAGCAACTTATTCGACTTCACAACACAGGGGTTTCACTGATTTCAGTTAAAAAAAAAAAAAAAGCTATTCTTAAATTGCATCTACATATACTGAGCACTAAAGGTACTGGACATGTTAATGGAATGAAAAGCCTGGGAAAAAAATGAGCTAATAAATAATTGAAGCTCAAAGTAAGCAGGTGAATTTATTCATATTTCATTTCGCAGGTAGTAGGTTTACCCAGTGCTAACTTGGACCACATCTACAAATGATGGTGATAAAAACACACTCCTATGTTTCAGTTGATATACATCAGAGAACTCCACTACCAAACCAAAAACCACACTCTAACATGTTCCTGGGAGAAAAGTAGGCTAAAGATATTGTCTCTCTACTTCCAGACAGGGCCTGTTCGCTGTGGCTGGTGAAGATGATTATCTCAGATTCAAATCCAGTAGGAATAACCTAACCAGCTGCCTGGAAGATTATGACTGTTCTTAAAAATATAGTAGCTATTGCCTATTCACAGCTGTTATTTTCAAAGACATTGTTAATTTGGGGAAGATAATTATTTGGATTTTTTTCTAGTGGAAGAAGTAACTTTATTAGAATGATGAAGCGTAAAGGCCAAGGAACAGGTTTACGTCAGAGTTATAACTATAATCAAAGTTGGACGATGGCATGCAGAATGTTCACCTGCAACCATGCTCTCAGAATTACCCTGTTTTGAATGTAGAGAATATTAGCACTATGCCAAATAAAGACTGTTGGTATCCTATTCATCACTGGGATCCACTTTCTTATTACAGACTTTTCTTCTTGATTAGCTCTTCTCTCAAATTTCCTTGTATTTTGTACAAATCCTTTTTGTTGTACATGGTAGAAACTGACTGATGCTTTTTTGCTCTGCCTCCAGTCCTGTGGCAAGCTGCCAGGACAGCCTATTGACACATAAGACCCTGTTCAGAATCATCTTAAAGTACCTGATGTATGTCTCTATCTTCTTCTGAAGTAGACAATCCACTGATCTGTGTGAACAACAGGAACAGCAGTGAAATACTAGGATTTCAACAACAACTCGCTTCGAGTATTTGCTCTAGATCACATTACTGACCCTACATTCACCAAAATAAGCAATTGTTTGTGTTAATACATATGTTTTTGGATTCACATACAAAGGAGCTTCCCTTTTAAACAAGATGGAATGGATTCCTGATGACAGCCCAGGTGAGTAGCACCACAGAGATGACGACCTGGGATGGGCAGCAGCAACAGTGCAAACCTGATCCTGTGTTCTTAGGACTTTTACAGCATCAGGAGTGTTACGGCTGTTAACAGTGTTAGAAGCAGCCATGACTCTGTAGTTACCTTCAGTGTGAACAGAAAACAATTTTGAATAATCTCTCCACACGTGCCATTCTCTGCTTACACATGTTAATTACTCCATGCATTTGCAGCGTGACTGGCTGAGACCTTACTTCTACTCAGTGTGAAGGTTCGTTCCAGATTCATTTATGACATATTTTTCATACTCAGGATGTTTCTTGGTGGCCCAAATCAGAGTAGGGCCTTTTCCAAATACTGCACAAATGCATAGTTATAAAGAATCTTTGTAAAAGTACTTCACCAAGAAAGCAAAATCAGAGATAGGGAAGAGGTGAGACAGATTCCCAGACACTTAGCCTTGATCATGATTTTTCCACAGATGTTTACTTGGCTGCTTACAGACTTGCTTGATGAAGACCTTGGATTTCTTTGGTCATAACTCAGTTTGAAATTGGCCACCATCGAATATTCCCTCTCAAATTAATTAGATCCTCAAAACATAGTGAAAGGCCTTGAAATGGTATCACCATTGCCAAGGTAAACCGTCTTCCCAAAAGCCAACCATTCATTTTATACAGTCAGAATCACTAGACCATTATCACATACCATACATGTAAAGTCCCTCTTTATAAATGGTACTTCATCAGTATTCCTGCTGGACCTCATCAATAGAACATTAAAACTTCAGGGAAACAGAAAGGCAGTTTACCCCCCGAAACCTGCAAGTAGTAGACAATTTGCCCAAAAATCATGGGCGGATTTGCCTCACAAGAGTTAATGGCATGACTCGTGGAAGCATTTTCATAGAAAGCTAGTCTTGCAAACTTGACTTGTCAATCTGAGATGTTGTTTTATTTGCAGTGGCGCAGAGTGTGTGGAGCGGAGAGCACAGCAGAAACATGAACTCTGACAAATGCAGACAAGAAAGCATTTGCAGTCACTGTCTGTTTGGTGCAAAGTTTTGGTTCATTAGCCTTGAAATGTTTCATTAACAGAATGCTTTTGGTATGTTATAAACAAACCGTGAGTGCTCTTGCATGCAACGGCACCCTGTAAAAAATGAACGTGGTTTATACCCTTTTGTAAAATATTTAGAAAGGGAATGACAAAGTTAAACAATGCTCGTATTTGTGTGTTCTAAACAAAAGAGTAACATCGTGGTAACAAGCACCTAAAAATACATCTGCTCATTTCTAGTTCTCCCAGTGCTACGGTTTTGTTTGCGGCTCAGAAATACAGTTCTCTCTACCTTTTGTATTCTTTTTCCAAATGTTTTAAAAATAGGAAAAATACATAAATACATACCGGTGCATTTAAGTGTTCTTAAAATTATTTAAGGCCAAAACTTCTTTCTACATCTGATCTGAACTAGTTCATGCCCATCCCTGGTCTTGTATGTAAAGGTCAAATATTGCAATTTTTATTCTGGCAGAGCTTTCAGTGAAGGCGTACATTTTTTGTGGTACAAAACACAAGCTCCAGCAAACCAAACTGAAGACAGATGGAGTTTTGCCAGAAGAAAATACTTTGTAAGGAGAGATTTTTTTTGGATCAAATAAGCATAAAGAAATAATTTTAAAAAAAGACATAAACAAACAAACAAACAAAACCTGATCTGAATCATAGACCAGATTTTAAACTCAGTCTTCTCTGAGATTAGAGAAAATTTTGCTCCTCATTCCAGGCTTTATGATATTTACTCACATATTTTGACAACAAATTGTCCTGGTTCAGGGCAATGAAGAAGCCAAAAATGTTCTAATACAATGAAGCCCAGTGTTCTCCTTGAAGTACTTGAACCCATGAAAAAAGGCAATTTTTTCTGACTGTCTTTAGTTGTGGACAGCAATTAACTTAATAAAAAGTTAGCATACAAACAAAATCTCATATAAGAGACTTCATAATACTTTGAAAATGTGTCCCTCTGTTTTGTGAATTTCTCTTTTAAAATGGTTTGAGTGAAACGACAGATCCTAAACAGATAATCCTGTGTATTAACCTTAAGAAGGGTCGGAGGGAGGCATAAATCCAAGCAATACTTAAATTACCTTGGATGACTCAGCTAGGCCTAAATACTTTGCAGAACTTAACTTTTGAGATTCATATTCTATGCAAAAGTTTGAAATAACATCAGCATTACTAGGTCAGCTAACACAAGAAAGGTCTAATATAGGCTGAGACAAGTTGCTGAATTGACATGTATTTTGCACAGACACAAGGCACCCTGCCCAGGTTCCACGTTGTGCCTTCTTGGTACATTCCAAAATCTCCACTGGTGTGATCATTTCAGTGAGAAAAACAGCAGCAACTGCCTTTCAGGATCTGTGACTATTTATCAGTGTAAGTATATCTGTGACTTGGATGTACGCTTTCCTACCTGGCAAAGCCCACAGGGTCACAGCAAGTACCATGAGAAATGGGGAATAATCTTGTAAGTCTTCACTTCAGTTGAATTTCCAATGAGGTCAGCAATAATGTTGAGTACAGAACTGGGTCCTTTGCTCTGGACATTTTTTCAGGATTTAAATTGTACTTTATGTAATCAAACTATTTTTGTACAGGGTAAATTCTGTTTCAGATAACTTTAGAAGAAGAAACAGGAAAGGGATTGGGGAAGGGGGATTGATGGGGGAAATTAGGCTTTAAGTCTTTGCTATGTAAGTGACCATATAACACTTTATTTGCATATCTAGCATTTAAAGGGTTACACATGTAATTATTTAACGTAACTCCAAATAAGCTGTTTGATTTTCTTTCATCATGAGCCAAACATTAGGCTTCGAAAGGAATTCCTTTAAACTTCAATAATATAAAGGCACATGGCAATGTGAAAGTTACAAGCCTAGCTTAAATGAATCAGACATAAAAGTATTTATGACTGATATTCTCTGAATATACCAACTTCAGACACTTTAAAGTCTAGTTCTGCTGTACAGGGATAGGTACAGGAATATCAGGCATTGCACATCTGCAGAACTCTTACTTTCAAGCAAAGCAGAGTCCAGTGCCTAAACTTCTTTTTGTTTTAAGAAAAAAACCCAACACATAACAAGCCACACCAGGCCGTCAGCACCTGAAGCAAGTAAAAGCAATTCCTTTATGAACTTCCCACCAGTTATTTGTTTTGTGAGGCTCATGGAGAAAAAAGAATAAAAAAAAGCTAGTGAAAAAACACTGTGTCCCAGTGAAAAGCATTACACATGAAAGAGAGAAAGAAATGAACTGAATGTTGTTTTTTCTTGATGAAATAGCAGATTGGATCTTAGGCTTTTTACAAACTCTAGCACAGGTGATCATCATTTGTTCTGTCAAAAGCATTTTCAATGACATGACCAGAACAATGCGGCTGTGATTACAAGGATCAGCATGGATTGAAAGATACTCAGGGCATTTATCAAAGGGATATTTATAGCAGTGCTAAAGGTGTTCGCTTTTTTAAACAGACTCACAAATTCTAGGAACAGAAGACTTTAAACCAGGGTTGCTCCATTTGGTTTTGCATTTGCCATGATAACCTGCAGAGCCACGTCTTCTCACAAATGAAGGCTGAACACCCCAGTCGAACTGTTACTGTCGTGAAGTCAAATCCAAAGCTGAAGAGGAAAATTGAGATAGCATTCACTGTGAACTTTGATGTGAAGCATCACAGTTTTTGGAGGACCGCCATACCTTTGATCTTGCAGAAATTGTGAGGAATCAACCAATCGTTCAGCAGGTGATTTATGATGTTATACTATGACTGAAAGGACTTTTCCAAAGTCATGTAACCAGCAAAAAAAAAACCAAACAACAATATAAATATAAAGATTTAACAAAAATTTAAGCAATTCTGGTAGCATGCAAAGTAAGATTCATAGCAGATTCTTAATTTTCTGGAAGAAACTCTGAGACATCCAAGCTTCAAAATTAGCCTGCCTAACTTCTAACAACACTGAAGTAGATAAATGCAGCCATTTGGGTGATTTGACTACTAGACTATGCTTTGACTATGCAGATAGCCACTGGGCTAGGATCGGGTGAGGCAAAGAAGAGACAGAGCCTGATGGAAGGAGCATCTCCTGATGGTAGACTGGCTCCCTAAAGCCTTCCTTCGGCAGGAGGGAGTGGACAACAGCTGCAAGGCAAAGGCTGCCAACTATAATTCTCTTAATTAGTGGATAATTGTCAAGCAAGGAGGTTAACGAGAACAGGGACTGTGTTTACTGTAAAGGGTTGCCCTGTGCATACTCACCCCTGCTTCCCTGGTGACTCAGGAAGCTGTCACTGGCACCACTGCTGCAAACCCTGGTGGCACAGCCACTGTCAGGAATGTGGGAAGGTCCCTCCAGGACAGACCCTCTGGTAGCTGCCAGAGACACTTCCCTGAGCAGCTTGTGTGAGGACAGAGAGAAGTGTCTGGGGTTTGGCACCCCATGTCTCCCACACTGCTGTTGAGATGGCTCCACAGAAGGGCTGCTCTCATGCACCCTCAGCCAGCTTGTCTTTCAAATGAAGTTCACTTAAAGCTTGTCTGGCCTTTCCAAATAACTACATTTTGTTTATGTTAAAGAAAATGTTCCTGAAGCATGTTCTACTGTTTTCCCTGAGGTGGCCATAGTATGGGTGCTCACAATACGAGAAAATATCAAGCAAGGTAGATTTTATGTGCTGTGTCCCACACTTAAGATTAGAATTCTTTTACCTCAGTCAATGATTTCTCCTATGCTCAATGAAATTAATTTCAAGATCAATGTGAGCAAGAACAGAGCTGCTTGAATAACTGTGTTACAGTTCTGTGGCCAAACTAGAAAAAGAAAAACAAAGACCATGACATTAATCTAGAAGAGAGGAAGGACTCTTTCATTATACTTTTCTTCAGCAATTATTTTAAGTTCTTCTTTCAGAGCATAAGCAGTACCCATAATGAATTTTTTTTCAATGTAGAACTGAACCATGCATTGAGCTTATTTTTTTCAGACAGAATATAATCCCTGAATTCTGTTTAACCAAGATCCATCAATATTTTCAGACAAACTGTATTTTGTGGATACAGGATATTCAGAGTCACCTAGCTCTAGTTAAAACAAGCTCCTTACAAACATATGTGTCATGGATTATATTATCTTTTTGTAGTTTTAACTGGTTTTAATTTGAACTCCAGGTTGTGAATTTCCTCATGATGAGTATTTGTTCCTTGTAATTTCAGACTTGTTATGTTTCTTGAGGCTGTGGATCTGTCTTCCCAGAGAATTTTGTTAGGTTAAGTTTCAAATTTTTCAAAGAGTCTTTTTGGATAAAATTACTACCTGTATCCTACAGCAAGTAAATTTTGATGTCATAGTTTTTTTTTTTCTTTTTATTTTTGGAGAATTGTAGGATACAGATAAAATTCAGTAACAAAATTTCTCAGTGCTTTGAGATTCTCCTGTCATAAAGCTTCCTGCTAAAATACATGGTAGGCATGTCTTAAGAGAAATCATATGCAAGAACATGACTCGATCAGCATCCCAGTGAGATACAGGATATTTTTTAGCTAGGGAGTTAATGGATGATGATACTATATTTGGCCAGCAAAAATAATGACACACTTTCCCTGGTCTACAAGAATTACTCCCACATTGATTTTAACTTAATATCTCCCTCATTAGGAACCTGAACAGAAGTTTGGCAGAAATACCCAAGACACTTATTGGATCATTCGCTGGTAATAATAGATATTGCTTTTTTTCTGAGAATGTAAAGGCTAGGGTAATCATAAAAAGGATAGCCTTGAAACAAAAGCTTTTTACAAAATACAGATTTTTATCAACTCCATCACTGTTGAGGTTAAATATTTTATGGAGCTAAATAAAACTCGGACTTCTCCACTTTCACGTTGTGGGATGCAGTAAAAGCTTAAGAGCCTGATTCGCCCCACTGCCGAATGACATCCATTACGCATCAAATGCCCTTCACTTCACAGTAGACTCTGGCTCTGATATGATCAGACTCCCGAAGCCCAGGTAACTTGATATACAATTTCAAAATGGAAAAGTCCACCCCAATAGCTGGGAGTGGCTCTGCTGGGGACCTGCTGTGGTTGAAGAACTGGATCCACACATTCACTGGCCGAAATGCCATAAAGCACTCATGGTTTTCCTCAAATGGAACCAAGCACTTAAATATCTTTCTACTTAACAAAGCACCTACATTAATTCCATTGAACTGTATAGGATGTAAGTACTGGCTTAAGTGCTAAACTAGGGCCTTGGATATGTCAATCCAAATAACCGCTGGCACCTGAATGCTGTAAGCCCATCTGGTGGCATAATGAAGGTACCATCGGGCTCATTCCATGCCTGGGAGACCAAGAGGATAGCCAGTTGATTGCTCTTGTAGCTAAGAAAGTAACGGAACTATTTAACGGTGACACAATTGAAACTAATAACCTGACTAATAACTCATTGCCTGACTGTTTTTTTTAAAGTGCACTCGTGAAAATTAAAGCTCTGGGTCTGAGGTATGAAACCATTATCTATACAACAGCTCACAGAAAGGGTTATCTAATAACATGAGAAATCTATTAGACCCAGTGGAAGCAAGAACTAAAGCAAACAAATCATGCAATAATGGTAAATCAGATCTCTAATTATGGCATCACACAGGAGGCCAGAAGAGAAATACGCCCCTAGGACCACTATGTGGTATTTCTTGTCCTCTCTCTCATGTTAGAAGCATTCAGTCATATCCTCCCGTCTAAATCTCATCAAGCCCACAGTAACTTCTGAAGAAAAACTGGCATGCCTGGCAAGGAGATGATGGAAAATCACCAGTATAAGCTATTTCTTCTAAACTCCTCGAAGACAAGGATCCTCACATATTTTTCTCTGCCACTGATGCTGGAAATCCCTGCACCAAAAGCCTGTGGGGTCAGAGTAACTTCAAGCTCCCTGCAACTCCTTCATAACTGGGCAACCCTGCCTGTGATGGAGACAAGCCCACTGCTGGTGTCTGTTCCTACACACTCTTTGGTTATGTTTGCAGGTCCCTTCTCTGAGCAGTAGCCCGGGCTGAGACCTAAAAGAATGCAGCGAGCAAGAGCAGATCCAGGAGGAACTAAAGCATGTCTCACTTTCTCTCAGTTCAAAGACAATGAAGGAAAAAAGCACTTGGCAGTAGGACCCCAGAGCAAAGTATTTTATTTCTCCACTGCTGTCATGCAAGACCTCGGGCAAAGCCACTTCATTCTGTGTTTCAGCTTTGAGAGTTTTGCCAGCATTAGCGTGCAAGTGTGGATTCATCTGAGAGGGAAGGACTTTTGTGTTGTTTGGCCCCCCTCATTTAGACATTGGGTGCACTATCCTCCGAGTACCCAAGACCACCACCACTCCTTCCTACCCCACACCACAGGCTGCATCACATATTCACAGGCAGATGCGGAGGTGTGTGACCTTCCGGAGATCTGGAAGCTCTATGAGTGCCCTGCAGTGGTGTTATGCTGTCTCTGAAGCACTCTCCAGGTGGCTGAGTGGATCTGCCTGGCTTACGGAGCTGTGCTAAAGCAAGCACACCATGAGGAGAAAAACAGTGCATAGCACCAACAGCACAGTTTATACTAATCTGCAGGGATCCAGGTAAGCAAGTCTTGATGCAATTTGCAGGCAAGGTGTTAACGGTCAGATTCATCTCACCTAGCTTCAGTGTCTAGAAGGTAGACAACATGACTTTCTCTGTAGTCCCACTTCCAGACAGAAATAATTTAATCTATTTTGGACCTTTAACATAGGATGCTTTCATTCTCCCTGTTAAGGTGCTTGTCCTTTGTAGACAGAGAAGTGTTGTGCTTGGCTCTCCAACATCTCTTTCCAACCAGGCTACTGCACAGCTTGAGGACACATCCCTTTCCCAGGTTTATGACCTCACTGATATATAGTGGACAATCTGTGATACACATATCTATGAGGACCATAAATCATAACTTGATACTATCTAGCTATCACAAGCACCACTAACTAGCAGTGTGAGCTTTCTCCAGGAGCTACACAGTCCCACAGTAGCTTTTTATTATTTTGTTGGGACTGAGGGCACTGTGTACTTGGGAATTGCCCTAGGTGGAAAGACTTCACACCCATAGATACGCTCAAAACCAGACTTGACTCAGTAGAAATGCAACATAAAAATCATTAAAAGCATCTAAATAAAAGTAAATAAACCATAGAGGGGCATAAATAATAGCGCTGAAAACATCATCAGACTTTTAATTTTAGCTCAAGAAAACTGTTGAGAAAACAGTTTATCAGGAAGCCACGAATTCCTTTGCTTTATCTTCACCACTTTTGCATGCACAACTGTTTTCTTAGACATTCGCTTTGGTCCAAGTCCCTTTATAATTTCTTTTCACGGTAATCAGCATTTCTCACTGACAGGAGGCCAGTCTGCAGCACTGTGGTTTTCCATTTAGAGGTCAGCTCAGAGGTCTCTGCATTTGTAGAGCTGTTTTCAGATGGATTCCTGCACAGGGTGGAAGGAGAAGCAAGGACTCTGCGGGTCCACTGCAGATAGGAAGGACCATTCCCCCTCCTCACCCTCCTGCAGAAAGCGGAGTTTGTAAAGGTTGTCTTAAGCTGTATCTGTATGACTAAAGAATTGCAATTCATGCTAAATAAAACAGGTCTGAGGCTAAATGACATAACTTAGTCAAATCCATAATGCACAGCACTTTGTCCTGGGTTTCTTCTGGACAATATTGTGCTGCCAGTGGGGTCCTTAAAACATAATGATCACCCTTTGTGCATTCTTCTGTAGTTCCATGTGTTTGAAATGGTGAGGGTTGTGTTGCTGCCCATCAAGGTGGTGTTTTCATAGCATGAAAACTTTGGTAAGAATTGTTTGCACCAGGTAATGGCACGTGAGTATGTATTTAAGTGTACAAATCCATTTGGGATAGCACTGAAGTACTAGGTAAGGTGGAGTGAGGTAAGGTGGTGGTGAGGTAAGGAGGAGTTTTCAATCTTACTTGTACTGTCTCTTGGGAATGGCCATGGGCACATGCCATCTTCTGATGGGTACTGGGACATGTCTAATAGGGTGCCGACATGCAGTGGAACAGCATGGATGGTGGGGAACCACTTGTCTAATCTGAGCCTGAGCCCCAGCCCTGCTTCATTTGCAAACAGATGTATCCGGAAAGGTAAGATTGTCGTTAAGTGCAAGCTAAGGCCATTTTTCACCCAGAAAAGAGATGACACAGCACCCCAAATGACATGTTCATATTGATACTGACTCCTCAGAAAGAGTTTGCACCCCTATTTCCAGTGAAACAGTTGTGCAGGAAATAACAGAAAAAAAGGTGTCTGTTGGAAGATGAAGTTCATTTTATCTGATGAGAAACTTACATACATAGAACTTTATGCTTTTTCCTTGCAGCGAGGCAAATTTAGCAAAATCTTCACACATTGTATCTGAAAACTGATAAAAACCCCAAACCTCTAACCCTTTAACTGAAACCTTTTCCATTTACACAGGAACGAAACAGAATAAACTCCACATTTCCACACTCACATATTACTGTAGACATTAAAATATTCCTGTGGGATCACACAGTCAGAAATCACCTACTCAAGGGGATATGAATGATGACTTCAATAGAAGATGGACATAAATTTTAATTAGTTGGTTATTTGATCTTGTGTTGTTAGTGATGGAGGATCTCAGAAGGGAATTAAGTATGCTTAAGACTGAAATTGCTTAGAACCAAAACACACTGCAAGGTAAGTTGGATGCCACTAAATTAAAAGAAACTTTGAACCAATTAGAGATAAAATAAAATAAAAATGGCAATTACAATTAACCAGTCAAAAAATGCAACTGATATCAAACCAGCTATGGGGGTAATTAAATTCATCCTTTACTTAATCAGACCTACTAAGTATTTTCAAGCAAATTTAAGAAAAAGCGTTAACATTCCTGGGAACTTTTTCTTCTGAAAGATACAATTTAGGAATAGAGAAACCAAGTCCTTTTTTTTGCTTGGGTTTTTTTTTTTTTTTCTTTTCATTTTTTTGTTTCTTTAATGTGGTTTTCATTGCATTTCTTCTTCTAGTTATATATCCCAAACAAAGCATCTCTTGCATCGTTTATATACTTTCTTGTTCTCTCTAGTATCCAAGTCTTTCCACCTACTAGCTACTGCCTTATATCAGGAATACCTTTAAGGTTGTCACAGCTTCAAAAAAAAAGGAAAACAAATTATTTATTCTTTTATAGTTTTGCAATCAATAAAATTATGCATGTGCAGCTTAACATGAGGCTGGGCACATAGGACTGCAGCCTGCTTTGGAAAGTGAAGCAGGATCATGAGAAATGCCTGTGCTCCAGCCAGCAATCACCCATGCTGGGAAACTCCTGGCTCGGCACGTGGCACAGTTTTGACTTGTGCCAGGTGTCTCATTTTTCCCTGACAAGGTCTGGGCATGGTTCAGGGGTTGGTGTAGATCGGGTACTACTGCCAATAAGCAGCAGTGGATGCAGCTACTCTTCTAGGGGACAGAGAAAATTAAGCTGCATGGGTTTGAGCCATGCCAGGATATGCCAGCTGGCCTTCAGGCCAAAGAAAACTCCCATTTATTTGTTACTGTATATCCAGCTTCTAAACACAAGTATTTAGACTGTGTTAGCAGTGTGTAATGAAATCAATCAGTCCTGCCTATCACTGGCATCCATTTTCCTGTTATTCTTAATTTTCAGCATTAGAAAGTTACTACCATGATCGCATATGACCTTCTTATCCTGCAGAATGTCTGAAACTGTCTCCATGATCTAAATCACATTCTTATTTAATTTCTCCCTTTCTAATCCTCCTGTAAATATCATTTCAAGTACAGCAACAAAAAGGACCAGTCCTCTTTTCTAATAAATATCAACAGATCCAGATGCAAAAACATGAACATCATAAAAAGATTCCTGTTAACTCTGAGTACCTAACACCTTTTCTTTTCATCAAAACTTCAACAGTATAGTATCAATTTACATCCTGATCCTACATGTCTACAAGCTTAAATGCATGATAGTTCATACTTAAATTATTTTTAACCTCTGTTTTCATTACTAGAATTCACTAATAATCTGAGTGTTCCATTGCCTGAGGAAGGGAGGAAGACCTGACGTCTCTTCACTAGGGGAAAAAAAAAACATCATTTAATTGCATGTTATGTTACATATGTTGTTGTTCTCTTTATGTTCAAAGTAAATCAAGTTTCTAACATTTGCAGAACCGAAGTTCTCTGGGCACTTGGTTTAAAACAAAGTGGAGAAGTTATAATGTTCTTGGCCCTATATGTATTTCTGTACATACAGGAGTGTATGTACACTAGTAATAATACGTACATTAGTGATAATAATATGGAGGAAATGCAGTAAAGGAGCAGGAAAATCAAATGTCTTACCATGCATTATATTTCAAAATAGCTGTAAACTCACAATTATAACTTGGTAAGCACAATGTGAGTCCCAGGCAAAATACCAGATCAACTCTTCACACACACACACACACAGAATCTGAATATATGGACAGAATAATAAAAAAGTGATTAATGAATCAATAGGTAATCCTAAATTTACATAAGGGTCTTTAAAAAAGCAAACTATGCTAGATGAACTAGAGAGAAATTTTTAGTCAAACTACTTCATTCAGGGATGATTGGATTTTTAAAGATCCTAAAGTTCGTTACAAATTAAAAACTTACAGAAGAACTTCCTATAGGTACTTATACATGGACTGAAATCAAGTGGGCAAATAGTTTCTTTGCATGCAATATGGATGTGGGAATTGAAGAGATTTTTTGGCCGAAGAACTGTAAGCAACTTTAATCAAAGTTGCTGTGACAGCCCTAAATTTAATTTAAAAAATAAGTGCAAGCAAATGCATGTACACAGCTGTATTTAAGCCTAATGTTGAGGAATCCAACTCTGAGGATTCGTGCGGAGTAGTTAGGACACAGGTCGTTAAGGTCTTATCTTAAAGATAATCTCCCTACAAATTGATGGAAGCCCATTGCTCTGGTCACCCAGAACTGGACAAAGCATTGAAGAACATGCTTCAGGAGTAATCCCCTACTGGCAGGGGAAGAGATTAAATGGCCCAGTAGCTTTTTCCATCTTTAGTTGTTATGATTGCACTGTAATCCGACTAGTGCCACTTGCCTGAAGAAGGGAAGGAGACCTCAACCTTGGGGGTAGGGAAGGACACAATATTTCATTGTGTACAATATTTCAGATGCAATTCTTCCCGGAGAGCTCCGCTCAGATTAGTGTTGTTGGGAAAGGTTTATCATTTGCATTCCCATTTCTGCAGTCAACCCAAGTAATATGATTGTGGCATTAAACTTATCCTACAAAAGGTATTTGTTTAAGACATTTCTTTTCCATTATTACTCACACAATGAATGTATGCACTAAGTTTCTAGAAGTCTGCACCAAAAACAACTTTTAAGCCCAGAATCACATTTCCTTCTCCATCGGCCTTAATTCCTCTATTGAAACTTTTTGCTGACTAGTTGAAAGGGGCCGTTCACTCACTTTGCAAAACCCAATATGCGATTTATTCCCACATTTCAAAGGAAGAATGGGAAGCTTTTAAATCTCTACAAAGGAACCGAGAAATACTGATCAAGCCCATCTGACAAGGGGACAGATGTAGGGTGATGAGTGAATTCTGTAAGACGCTTTAAAATTTGGATCAGTGAAGACAAGTGTCTTCCAGGAGTAGCAATTTGATTCTCCCTGGCACAGCTTATTTGGCTGAATAGAAATGCAGCAGTTCCTCTTTCAGTCTTCAAGAAGCATAAACTCCATCTCAACAAGGTGGACATGTTGTGGTTATCAAGTGCGCTGCAAAACGAGGTCATCTGCATTGTGACTTATTAGAGCCTCTAAATCCAAAAAGCCTGAACAGCAAAGGTTTTTGAAATCCTTTCATACCCAGGAATACTCCTCTTGCTGTTCCCAGTTCTGGAGCTGTACATCAACTTTATCTATGTGTTACTTTTCCTGCCCCAAACTTTCTTGAGTTCTCTCCACTGTTGTATTATGCACTATATTTTTAACAATAATTTCTCAGACATACCCCTCTCAGCTTTTCACCACACCACGTGGTACTGCTAGCCATACAGCAACAGCATCTATCATGCTTTTAGTTCCCTGCAGAGCCGTATTTTGGTTCTTCTGTTATAACTGAAGGATCTGACTTGGCACTGTTTTGACAATGAATTTTACACAAAATTTGCTATGAGATTCATCCCATTAAAAGTGGGCAGGTTGCCATGACCTGCTGGGTCCCTGAGCATTTCTTGTCCTTTTCTGACTTCATTCTTATCGGAGTAGGAATATGCCCACACAAGACAGAATAAAGATTTTGGACCCCATAGGAAAAATGTGAAATTCAGCTCTGCTTACATCTTAAGTCCAGTTCATCATTACAGTTGCACTATGAAAATAGCCATTCTTAGGGGGGGCAAACTGGGTGTAAAGAGTCAATTTAGGAGTCAGCAGTATTCTACTATAAGAATAGTCGGGTTTTTATTCAGTTGCAAACCACTGGGGGATTTAAGGACACAAACAGCAAGATATAAATGAGTTTGGTAGTTATTTGTACCCAGCAGAGATGTTCCCTGTGAGAGGAAATAAGAATCTAGCTGACGAATTTGTTTCTTGCCTTCTGGCTGAGGACAGTTACAGTGTTTTCAGCAAACAGAACTTACAGTTGTTTTCCCTGAGTGATAAAAATGTCTGTTCCAACATTCCTACTACAAAAAAAAGTTGGGAAGATATGTTGCCTTGACTTTTAGGGAAATACAGGTAGTTATTGCAACAGGATTTCTGAAGAGGGTTTCTGTATATACTTCAGAACTGAGGACTTCTGTGGTCATTTTCATGCATAATACATTTTATTGTATTTGACTTTTCAAGGAATGAGTCAACGATTTTAAAATGTCATAGCTTTCCACTGGAAGCTGTGCAAATAACACAATCTCACCAGCTTCCCTTTGCACAAAAATAAACCTCACAATAAACAACTGCCCCTGCTATTTTAAAAATAAAGGCTCTCCTTTGCCCCACATCTTTATTATTACTTCAGATATTGCACTGCAATTGTGGTGAGGACTTGCAGTATTTGAATGGTACTGTAAACTGTACTTCCTCCAGTGACTCGTTATCTGTGCCTGAGAAAGGAATGTAGTGAGTGATGGAGCTGATCTAACAACATGGGAAGAGTCCTGCCATGTCAGGCCTGCCTTGCATGAAGCTGCCTCACCCTCCAAGGAGTCCAGTGTGTTTTGATGTACAACTGTAACGCAAAATGCGTAGAATCCTGAGGAATCTTTTCATTTTGTCCTATTTGGCCAAAGCAACTTGAAACAAAATAGGTATCTTAACCCTTGAAACAGGAGAAATTTAGGGAGTTATTTCTGTAAATGGAAAATACTTCTGGAAAAGCAACTATAAACATGAAAGGAAGAGGTAGCTCTTTTAGTTTGTTTTGTTTGTTTACCTTCTTCCAAGTGTGCTAAGGGGGGAAAAAAAAGATAGGCAGGCAGAAAGATGCAGACAGAGATACAGAATGTACCCATTAAGTATCTGCAAGGAATGCTTTATCAGCTTGCTCGTCAGCTGCCGAGTTGTGCATTTGAGGGCATTAGATTCCCAAGAGCGGGGATCTATAGAGGATTCCTACCTTTGGAAAAGAACAAAAACACAGAATAAAAGCCTTAATCTTATAACCCCCAATCTAGCCAACTAAATCCCCAATTAGCAATTCAAACAGATTAATATAGTTCTTCCCTCCATTAAGCATACCCGACATCATGTGGTTGTGTATTTTAAAGTTACATTTTTCTTGTGTGCAGCTCTCTTTCTCACCAAAATTGACAATTCCTTTCAGACCATCCTACTTTCCCATCAACTGGGAATGGACTCTTTATCTTTTCTCCTTTCTTTTTTATCTTTTTTTTTTTTTCTGCCTTTTAAGTGCCGTCAGTCTTGTTCATGCACTCTGGCAGAATTTCTTAAATTAATGCTCTCCTTTATTATACATGTCTCCAAATGTCTGTCCACCTTGCCATTTCTACGCTGTGGGCTGTTTGAAGGGTTCCCACCAAGAGCAATGCAAAGACTGGAAATAGCACACTTCTCCTGCTTGATGGAGTACTCATTCTTGTTCTCATTCCAACTGCTAAAGCCACCCTGAGCAAGGCAAGCTAGATCTTTCTCAGATTTCAGACAGTAAAACGGTCAGTGGCAAATGCCTTCAGACATACCAAGACCATGTTTCTAGGAAGTATGAATTGCCTGCAAGTCCTTAGCGACCACTAGAGCAGTCTGTTGACTGACCCTATAACTACTTCTCCCATTTTTGTAAACCCATTGGGCAAGGTATAGCAGAGGACCATGTATGTCCCTGGTCCTCTCCCATCACCCACTCTACTGCATGTAAAATAATAAGGAAAATGTTTTGACACTTCTCTGCCCTCCCCCATCACCAGTTTCATCCCTTTCATGCAATTTTCATCCCTTCCATGCAATTTTCCTTTTTAAGTAAAGGTAAGTAAAAGCTAGCCATTTTTTTCTCATTTCCTTAAGCAGACAATTTTAAAATCTCTTCCTTTTCCCACAGCTGCAGTAGATTACCAACACTGAGGCTTTGGGTAGAAAGTGAGTCTTGAAACAATGTCTGTGGCCTGCCGTAACCACCAGCTCTGCTAGGCAATTGGGTTTGGGAGCACTGAGGTTCTTGCCCATGCTATACTAGCTTACCTAGCACACAGGTGCAATTATCCTCAGCAAGTGTGAAGATGCACAGAATTTTTTGTCCTCTTCCATGTATATCTGCTCTGCTTCAGACAAGTGACTCAAAGGAAGACTGCTTGGTAAAAGTAAACCTGAAAGGTTTAGAACTTACAAAAATACAGTTGGTGCTAATGTTTCTTTTGCATCTGGTCCTGCACTCCAGTGGAAAAAAGCCAACACAATATGGTTTTGTAGATAAATGAGCTCATATTTTCTCAGTTGTTATCTTTGTGTCTTTGGAAATTGATACTGATATTTGAAAGAAAGTTTAATAAAAGGAACACAGGCATGAGTATGTGAAGATTATTATAATGATCAGCGTTCTACATATATACTTCCATTCTGCATATGCCCAATCACCAGCAGCATTTAATAAATACCTTGCCATGCTATCTACAACTTTACATATACAGGTGTGCTTACACCGCATATAGGCAACAATAGGACCCATTCTGACTTGTGGAGCATAACAGGAATAACAAATACACAGCTGCTTTACTTGGCTACCAGGTGAAGCAAAGCTTCCCTAAACATTTTTGATCAAAGGCCCTTTCCATCAAACAAACATTTTGTCTATATTTTAAAAGTTTAGCTTGACTTTTCTATATTTTAAATTTGCTTTAGTTTGGGTTGTTTTTTTGGGGGGTTGGTTGGTTTTGTTGTTTTGTTGTGGTTTTTTGGTTTGGTTTTTTTTTTTTTCTGTTTCGTTTTGGGGGTTTATTTACATGGGGTTTAAAAATCTAACAGTCAAAAGAAAACAGTTCTGCTTTAGAAAAATAATAAATATTTTCTGAAAAAATATCAATTTTAACAGTTCTTGTCTTAAGCTTTAAATGATTCATAAAATAAAGAAATCTCATTCTGGCTGAACTTGCTTTGAAGTTTTGCTATCACATATCAGAATCCTTCATATTTTATATATCGGTTTGTGTCTCAGAGTCACTGGTGACCTTCTAAAAGCTTATCCTATTGGAATCAGGATTTTGCTCAAAAATATCCATTTTCTCTTTCTATAAGGGTCTTTGGCCCTTAAAATTCCAAGATTAAGGTGGGAAACATGATCAGAATGTAACTCGAGCACTTTGAAAATATTCAGCAATTAAAATTACCTGAATGGATGCTTGTTATATTTAAATCTTAGCACTTATCGGTAGCTTCACAGATTCTCAGCATTTTACATTGACCATAATGAAGTTTCAAAAGCAAGCCTTACTAAAAATGGGTTATATTGCTATAACAGTAACAGATGGATATGCATAAAGATGTGGTGTTCAGGGAGAGTCTCTGCCCTTCTTGCTGTCCAGAAGACCGCTTAGTGAACTAAGCAGATGGAAGAGGACAATACAGAATAAGCAGGTGTAAGGACTTCATGTCTGATGAAATCCCTGTCTCCACAGCTCCTGGCCAGTCTGGTTCACCCACGCTCCCTCCCTTCTGAAGGATGTATCAGCTCTCCACAAACATGCACACACAGGGCAAACACACGAGTTTGCAGTCTCATCTGTACAGGAAGTGTGGGACACACTGAGGGCAACATTGGGTAGAAGGTATCACCCAAGGTAGATGGGCCCATGCTGGCCCTGGGGGCATGGGCTGGGGGAGAGGGGAACTGAGTGGGGATTTCCAGCATTGAGCTGGAGAAAACAGGCGAGAAGGAGGAAACTCTGGCTGAGCCAAGCCCTGTGGCATGACTCCGAGAAAAGGAGTCAATATCACAGGGATCTGGAGGCATTAGAGGTGGTTTTCAACAGCTGGCTTTAGCAGCTGGATCTACCTACTTTGCTGACTGTGAGACTGCACAGCAGCAACAATAGGAGAAAATTGTCTCCTGGCTATCCCAGACCCATGTGGGTTGGCCAGGGGGTAATTGCAGACAGTCGGAGTAACTGGGCAGACAGGCTGATTTTTAAATGGAAGCTAAACACTTGCACAGAAGTCAAGCTCACAGGCGAAGCTGGCTGTGGGCAGAGAACTACAAGCTCTACTGATACAGCCCATGAGTCATGGGCAACATTTTCACCAATAGCAGAACATTACTTTTTTAATGACTCCATTAATAGGCTCTCTGCAAGATCAGGCACACACTTCTTCTGCTCAGCCTATTTGCTCTTTGCACGAGTATTCTTCTTACGCCCAGTGAGCTTTTAATTTGCAGTCAAGTTAAAACCTGATCTGGTTCCTTCTACTGTCAAAAAATAGCAATGTCCTCCGAATTCCTTGTTGCACAGAAGAGCCAAACCTCACCCATATGCTGGCAGGTTGCTCATTTTTGACAGCTAGTGGCTTGCAGCAAGCATGCTTTTCTACTGTGAGGAGCCAGGTTAGGCCCAATCCTGAGAACACCTAATACTAGACAAAGTCCATACTCAACAGGCATAATTTATTGCAGTAAATACTACATCTATTAGTGTTTTGCAAACCTTTTTTTTACTCAGATACTGATAAGGAGTCTCAGGTATTCTTATTTAAGAATGCCTTTGAGGTTGTTTCACTCTCCTTTAGGTGTAATACTGTATACAGATTCGCCTACTAAGGTTCAAGTTCTTTCTTCCTGAGATGTTTGTATTCTTCCAATGCCGCTTTTACAGCACAATCCACCATAACCTTCTTTATGAACACATTTTAATAAGACTAAATAAAGACTTCAGCTGCAGATATCAAAAGTAACAAATGGTAACAGTCAGCAACATACACTTTGTAATTTAATGAGAAAGTATTTTAATGAATTAATGCATTAAGGGGAAAAGAGTGCTCTTAATCCTATCATAATATCTCTAAATATATCTTTAAAGCCCACAGATTAATGTTTCAAGAGGCTCACATGCACAAAAGGGGAAAAAGCTACCAACATCTACCAAAAGATGAAACACAATGAAGCTAATAAAAGAGCAAAATAACAATTAAATGATACAGGTTTTGATTCTCAGAGAAGCAAGGAGGGCGGTGAGCAGAACTGCTGCCTTGGACTTCTGAAGGGCAGACTTTAGCCTGTTTAGGAGGCTGGTTGACAGAGTCCCTTGGGATGCAGACCTGAAGAGCAAAAGAGTCCAGGAAGCCTGGACATTCTTCCAGAAGCAAATCTTTAAGGCACAAAAGCTGGTGTGGAAGAAGACTGGCCTGGCTGAACAGAGAACTTTGGCTGGAACACAGGAAACAAAGGAGGATAGTTTATGACCTTTGGAAGAAGGAGCAGGCAACCCAGGAGGACTACAAGTATGTCATGAGGTTATGCAGGGAGAAAATTAGAAGGGCCAAAGCCAAAACAGAACTTGACCAGGCTACTGCTATAAAAGACAATAAAAAAATGTTTCTATAAATATATTAACAACAAGAGGCAGGCTAAAGAGAATATCCATCCTTTCTTGGATGTGAGAAAGGATGTGGAAAAGGCTGAGGTACTTAATGCCTTCTTTGCCTCTGTCTTTAACAGTAAGACCAATTCTTTGGGTACTCAGCCCCCTGAGCTGGAAGACAGGGATGGGAAGCAGAATGAGGCCGTCATAATCCAAGAAGAAATAGTCAGTGACCTGCTACACCACTTAGATGCACACAGTGGTATGGGGCCTGATGAGATCCACTTAGGGTACTAAGGGAGCTGATGGAAGTGCCCACTGAGACCCTTTCAGTCATTTACCAGCAGTCATAGCTCACCAGGGAAGTCCTGGTTGACTGGAGGTTAGCAGATGTGATGCCTAGCTATCTACAAGAAGGGTCAGAAGGAGGATCTGAGGAACTACAGGTCTGTCAATCTGATCTTGATGCTATGGAAGATTATGGAGCTAATCATTTTGAGTGCCATCAAAGAGCACGTACTGAACAACCAGGTGATCAGGCCCAATCAGCATGGGTTTATGAAAGGCAGGTCCTGCTTGACTAACCTGATCGATCTCCTTCTATGACAAGGTGACCTGCTTAGCAGATGAAGGGAAGTCTGTGGATGTTGTCTACCTAGACTTTAGTTGAGCCTTTGACACCATTGCCCACAGTATTCTCCTGTGGAGAAACTGGCTGCTCATGGCTTGGACAAGTCTACTCTTTGCTGGGTTAAAAACTGGCTGGACGGCTAATCTTGAAGAGTGGTGGTGAATGGAGTTAAATCCAGTTGGTGGCTGGTCGCAAATGGTGTTCCCCAGGGCTCAGTACTGGGGCCAGTTCTGTTTAATATCTTTATCAATAATATGGACAAGGGGATCAAGTGCACCCTCAGTAAGTCTGCAGACAACACCAAGTTGGGTGGCTGCTCAGAAATAGGAAGGCTCTACAGATGGATCTGGACAGGCTGGATTGATGGGCTGAGGCTGGTTTAACAAGGCCAAGTGCCGGGTCCTGCACTTGGGTCATAACAACCCCAGCCAACACTACAGGCTTGGGGGAGAGTGGCTGGAAAGCTGCCTGATGGAAAAGGACCCGGGGGTGCTGGCCATCCAGCTAGCTGAACGTGACCCAGCTTGTGCTCAGGTGGTCAAGAAGGCCAACAGCATCCTGGCCTGTATCAGCACCAGTGTAGCCAGCAGGGCCAGGGCAGTGATCATCCCCCTGTACTTGGCACTGGTGAGACTGCACCTTGAATACTATGTTCAGTTCTGGGCCCCTCACTGCAAGAGAGACATTGAGGTGCTGGAGTGTGTCCAAAGAAAAGCAATGAAGCTGGTGAAGGGTCTGGAGAACGAGTATTCTCAGGAGCAGATGAGGGAACTGTTGCTGTTTAGTCCAGAGAAAAGGAGGCTCAGGGAAGACCTTATTGCTCTTGACAGCTACCTGAAAGGAGGATGAAGAGAGGTGGAGGTCAGTCTCTCCTTCCAAGTTACAAGGGACAAGACAAGAGGAAATGTCCTCAAGTTTCACCAGAGGAAGTTTAAATTGGTTATTAGGGAAGTAGTGGAGTCACCATCCTTGAAGGTATTTAAAAGACGTGTAGATGTGGCACTAAGGGACATGGTTTAGTGGTGGTCTTGGCAGTGCTAGGCTGATGATTGGACTTAATGGCCTTAAAATTCTTTGCCAACCTAAGCAATTTTTTGATCCTATGGAAACAGTAAAAATCATATCACCTTCGTTGCACTAAAAGCTGTGTAAGTTATCAGAGGCTGCACTATAATTTTATCAAAACACATGTAAATATTTTCTACGAATTACTATCATCTGCAATTTTAGCTTCTTCTCATTTTTCTCCACGCTGCCCTATTACGATGGATTTTATGTCTTAACTACTTCCAGTTCTTTCTAAAGCAGGGTTCATTACTCAAGGACAGAGAGTACAGACATATATATAGATACAGAACTTTAAAAGTCTGCATGTTTCTAAAGGGAAGTACACAAGAGTCGTTTTGTGGATGGCAGGAGGACACAGAAAGTTTGCTAGGACATATCAATCCAATGGAGATAGGGAGTCTGATAAATGCAGAATATGATTGGGCATAAACAGCAAAGAGATACAAAGCTTAATGGGGCTAATTTGAATCTTCAAGCCATCACTTCCCTTCTGCCTGTCTTGTATCTGTTTCAGTGGGAAGCTTGTCAGGATACAGACCATCTATTATGGGTTTGTATAGTGCCATATCCTATGGTCTTCTATTGGGGAATCTTCATTGGCCTTTGTTGTGCTCTGGGATCTCATTCCCCCATCATGACTGTGGGTATATGCACCTCAGCTCTACAGTGGTTGACAGTGTCTTTGTCAGGAAATGCCCAGTACAGATGGGTTATTGTTGTCTGGGTCTGCTCCTGGTGTATGGGATAGATACAAATCTACCTACCCATTCAGGCTTGAGAATATGGGCCATGCTCTGACATGGGTCAGTATAAGTATGATATAGAAAAGCTACCCTAAGAGTGTAATGCCAAGGTGGCAGAGTTAGAGCTTCAGCCCAGGACTCACAGCACTGAATAAACTAGGGGAGCTTTTCTTAGACACAATATGCTTGATATTTGCATGTCTCCTCTAAGAGTAACCACAAACCCTTCGTCCAGCTCTGTCTGAGTTTCTGTAGGGTGACCAGGCCTAGGTGTCTCCCATTCAGTCAGGCAGAGGTTTCTGGGCAGTTGGAGGGCTTTCTGAGATAGGTGTTTTTCAGAAGAGTTGGTCTTTCAGGTTGGAGAAATCTGTATCTGAGGGACTATAGGGCATTCCATGGAAGCTCCCATTTTTTAAACTGTTTTTTTCAGGCTGAGCATGCACCCATACTGTTGTATGGATATACTGCTGCATACTGCTGCATACTGCTGCAGCGGATATTCCTGGAGGGCTTGTCTGATGTCAGGATGTCTGATGCTTCTTTGGGCATCGCCTCGGGCTTCTCTTTCAGCTCTGGTGGCACCTGCCGTGGATGTGCCTGGTGGTACTGAGCCGGGTTGCTTGTGTGCACATTGCCCATCAGCATCCCAGGGCAAGGGCAGCTCTCCCAAGGTTGCTGGTGCACCCAGCCATGTTCCATCAGAGGGCAGGGCCTCAGAAAGACGCACTGCAGCTTTCCACAGTGCAGGAGGGGAACGCACAGGCACCCAGCTGCACACACTTTATAAAAGTCACAAACCATTTTATCCAGCTTTTTCTTCCCACTTTTTCACCCTGTGGTTGTAGCAGCCATGGATAAAACAGGACATTTAGGTATCAATGTTACCATCCCTCCCACCTCCACCAAGAAACCTCCTGCCCCTGCCTAGACACGCTTTCTGACATCTCTTAGCCCAGTATCCTCTTGATCCTTTGGCTAAACAACAGACCTTCACTATCACCCAGGAAGCTGAGCCTTTGAACTCAAATCATGTATGTTTAAGGTGGGGAAAACCATATCTCTGTGTACGGAAAAAGAATGAGCTTTCTTTTTTTTTTTCTCTCTCTTGGTAGCAGTTTTAAGGTCTACTTAAAAGAGTAAGAAACAGAAAATCCTGGAAAATTTCAGGTTGGATTACTTCTCTGCAGTAATAGAAAGAATTCTAAAATAGAAAGGACATGCGAGTGTCATAAAATATTTCATAGTTTTGGCTCAGAGCACTAGCAATCACAGAGCTAATAACTTGGCTCTCTACATGGTTATTTTTTAACGCCTGCACACACAGCTACTGAAGACAAAAACATATGTTTGCACACACAAAATAACAGTGACCTGATGTCACCACTTTCATGAAATTATGTACATCAGGTAAAGATTTTTAAACACCGTTTATTGCATTACTTGCGTTTCTTTTTTTTTAGCAGTTAGAAATTCTAGACAATTGCTATTTTAAGAAGGATCCCTTTAAAAATACTGAAGCACATTCAAAAGGCTGACAAGTTGTATCTGTGGTTTTCAAAAGAAATAATTTTTGAGTGGAGCTACCTTTTTTGGCATAAAGTAATTGGAAAGTACCATAGATATCTCAATAAAACACATCAAAAGTAACTTTCTATAGCTTGTTTTGACATGTCCACTTGTGGGTTGTATCAACTTCAACTAAATGTCAGTTTTTTCCTCTGTCAGTACAAACCATTAAAAATATTCAACAGAAAAAGCAAATAGAAATAACTCAGTACTCTGTTTGCCTATTTTCAAATAAAAGGAGATACAGAAAGGAGTGGTCACCGCAGTTGAAAGTGCATTTTTCTGATTCATATATTTGCTGTAACTATTTGCATAGGATTTAAATGTCTACAAAAAATGCCTGGCCATTTTAAAGAGAATTCTGCATCTGAAAAAGCTGAAAACGCTAATCTGGTTTCATATTTACAAAGGTTTGTTTACTGTATGTGTGATCAATTCACCAAATGACAGAAAACTTTGGTAAATACAGTTCTGATGCCGAGATTCTTTGACCTGTTTATGGAGGAATAGAAAGCTTATCTGCTCTAGAACCAATCCTAAAGGAGCACATTGTGCTGATTTCATTTGAGATCTTATCCTTTTTCTCTTTCCTTCTCTCTCTTTTTCTCCCACCCTCCCTTCTTATGAACTCTGAATGCTAAGTTATTTCCTTCTCAAGGTTGCTTATCAGGACTAGATTTACACTTGATATCATTTTGTAAGCATGCAGCAAATGGTTTATACATTAAGAGAAAAAGGGTATTTTATTATCACAGTGTATTCATATGAAGAGGAAAGGAATCTCAAGAAAATATATGGCAGTTAATTAATATTCTAATAAATAACAAATAAAAAAAAACATTTAATCACAGAACAAGCCTGGGAATCAGCAAACAAATTAAGACTAAAAATAGGTCTGCGCCCTCTTTGTTTATCCTGCACAGTCAGAGGCACTTTCTGTTCACTGACGCTATGCAGATTAAGTTAAATATGCAATGGAGGATCCAGCCTTCAGAAAAATAAAAGTCTCAAATATTTCAGTGTATCAGCATCCTGCCACTGCTGCAGCAATGCTTAAAGTGACAATGTTTGTCTTACAAAAGAGAAACCTGCCTAAGGCTTCCTTTTACCTAGCCCAAGGTAACTGCACCATTTGCAACGTCAGTAGGCAGTGAGGTTAGGAGTTAGTCAATGAGAAAGACAAAGAGATAATCTATACTGACTGGACTTGCTTGCTGCCAATGACCCTTGACAAGCAATGTGTGCATAGACACAGATTGTCCCAGTGACCCCAGTGCTTACAGTTTCAGTGTTCAAGAATTCCTGTATCTTAAGTGCTTTTGCTGGAGAGAGCCCAATGAGAGCCCAGAGCTTATTTCAGGGAAGTGGAAGTGTAAGCCTGGGACAGCACCTACAATGCAGATAGCAATAGCCTCTATTCTCGTGGCCAAAGATGAGAACCACAGATGTTTTCTGCAGGCTTAGATGACCCCCAAATGAAGAATTCCAAACTGTGTGTTACAAAGAAATAAATCTCTAACACATTACTAATGAACAACACCTATATAACCCACAAAACTTATTACTGGATAAAACCATCTATAATGTTTTCCCATTACTAAATCCTAAAATGCAACACAAGTGTTTTGTACTGCCATGATAAAGGTATAGGAAAGTATTATATGGGATTAGGCTAAGCAGTAAATATGTAACACATTAGGTCCTCTGCATCAAATGCCCATTTCTTGCTTTTCTTATATGGTTCATGTATACAATACATTGTATACAATATTGTATACAATACAATACCAGGCAGCCAGTTCCTCAACAGTCATGAAACTATTTATATGTGCCTATCTTTAGGGACAGCACTTGGACACTTGGAAGCAATACTTTCTTGTCCTTTCTGCTTAACTACGGTAATTATTAGCTCATGATTTCAGATTGTCTGAAGCCATTTGGGGCACCATTTTCCTTCATGAACTAAGGGAAAACAGGCAAAAGTGCAGTGATAGCACCTTGTCTTTCAGATGTGATTGTCAATGGATGAGAGGGACCTAGGGCCAGATTTGAGCCAGTTCCTGCAGCTTTCAAGAAGAAATTTTGCTGTAAAACTCTGAAATCCGAATTCTTTCTAGATTATGTACCAGAGACCACCAGAAAGGGAAAAGTAGATCTCTTCACTTCTTTCCTCTTTTCTGATCTATTTTGCTCTTCTCTCAACCTGCTCCCCATTTTCTGTCCTGCAACCTGCATTATTTCCTGATTGTTATCATTACATTTCTATTCTCTACTGATGTATCTCTGTCTTTGTGCATTTTCTTTTTTTTTCTCCTTTTCCCTTCTCTTTCCAGAACTGTTCTTTCAGCCAGGCCTCATTCTTTGCTTCCTGTTGTGGAGTGACCAGTGGGAATCTGAGGATGACATTCCCTCCCAGAGAAGGTGCAGAAATCCAGGATTCTCACAATCTGTTAAAACAGAAGTTGCAGCGATGCAAGATTTCCAGTGTCTTCTCCATTAAAGCTCCCAGGGCAATTCTACGAGTGATGCGGAAGGAAGGTAGCCATGACAACTGAAGGCTTAATAGTATCTGGTGCCTTCTGCTGATGAGCCTCTTATGGACCCCAGAGTGGAAATTAATGATGCCATCTCCAGGGTGATACATATCCTCCACTATGACCTAATGGACTAGAACAGAAAAGGGGCAAATCTGGCATAGAAAGCATTATTTTGAATGCAAGCCAGAAAGTGAAGGTATACCATTAATCATAAAGGGAAAAGGAGATATCATGCCCTATTCAGGTTCTAGACAGAAGTAGAGGTTGTGAACAGACCACCTAGGCTAAACATGTAACTCAAAATTTCTGTTTGTCTCTCTGAGTTGGCTGGACAAGGGTCCAGGCTCTGGCAGATTGGCAAGGTAGTCTGCCTCATCAATCTCTTGAACGTAGGTGACACTGAAGGCACCAATTCCAATGCAAAGCACCATTGCATGTGATCTGAATATACTCCTCCACGGCCCTTCATCAAGACTGAAGGAGAAGTTGCAGAATTTGTGATCTATGGTGTGGTCACCTTGAAAGAAAAGCAACACGAATACTGAAGGGCTGAAAGTGAGTTAAACAACAGAGCCCACTAGTGGGACACTGCTTGCTTCACACAAACTACAGAAAGAGAACAGGACTTCTTTATGATTGTGTCTCAGCAAACTCCCAGCCACTTCCCTCTTCCTTATCAAACTCTGCCTTTGTGAGTCTGTAGTAACATGGCAGTGGGAATAGTTCCAGGTATGACCCTAGGAATTCAAGTGATGCCTCTAGCCTGTTGCTGCGATCCAGCCTGGCTGACCAGACCCTCAAGAAGCAGACCCAAAGAAGGTAGGTTGTAGTTCCATGAGGAAAACCAAGGCAAGATGCCAGTTGCTCCTTAATATGATTGACTCCTACTAATGGACCTCAGTCGCTGAGGATGGAAAATAGACTAAGCAAGAGAATAAACTTTATTTTTTAATAGCTCAGTTAAGTTGTGCATGATTTAAGATACTTTTGACAAGAAATGCACTTAGGAGCTCTACTATTACATCACACCAAGCAGTAATAGGATAAAGGTTAAAGTACTCGGCTTCCAAAATAGTATAGAGCTAAGATCAATCAAGTGGGTACAAGTCCTGTCTAACACCTCTGTCCATATTTTTAATAGTATAGTGGTACATAATGCAGAATCAGATTCCCCTAGTTAATTCCAAGGGTGGCACAGGCTCTGTACCGTATAATGCCCCTGTTAATTTCTGAAACGTATACCAGGGAGCCAGATGAATTCATGGTTAATCAGCTGTGATTTTAATTATGATTTCAAACTGATTCAAGTAAGAACTTAGAAAAAGTGTTTAGCACTCATCTATTTTCCTACTCTTCATGAAAAAAGTGGTGCAAGTTCTAAAAAGCCCTTTGCTGCAGCCTTCTTCATGACGAACTTATATTTCATTGATTTTATCTCCTGAAATTTAGTAATTTCTTAAGGTCATCTGCCTATATATTAAAAACCCTGGACTCACTTTTTGGTAACATCTCCTACTTCTCTTCATGAAAGAAGCCTTCAGAAGGTCACATTCAGGGGTTTCCTTTACACTGTTTTACAGGATCTTCTGTTGAGATCAGTCATGTAAGGACAGCCATACTATCTACACTTACATTAGCAAATTAAGCTGGATAGGAACCATTTCTGGCCAGGATGCCTAGCACTATCAGCACTGCCTAGCTTATTTTCCATGAAAGCAGAGTCTTATCTCCAAAGCAGATGACCACATTGAAACTGCCCACTGCAAATAATTGCTGGTCTGTACAACCCAAACTATCCCTGTGCCTTTTCTTGGTAAGAAAATTTTCTCACAGTTGGCACAGGTCAAACCCATACCAGGGACTAAAATGATAAATTAACTGTGACAACCCTCCTGCCTGTGTCCTGGCCTGTCTAGTTTACTAGCATAGGCATAGCCAGAGGGTCAGAAAGGTATTCTGCTGCCTCCAGCAGTGTTTAGGAAAATGCTTAAGAAACAAAGTACAACATAATGCTACCATGTCATCTGGTCTCCAGTTCTGACAGTCAGTAGATAAAGGTCTCCATTAACCAGATTTGCACATGGATCATCATTTTTAATAGCCACCAGTATCCATTTTGTCTCATTTGGAATTTTTCTAGCCTTTTCAAACACTGCATTTCCACACTCCACCACATCCTGTAGTAACAAGTTAGTAGTGTTCTACTGTGCAAAAAAAAAATCTTCCTTTCTTAAATTTTGAACCTACTGCCATTATGAAAATAGTGAATCATCATTTCCTCTTTATGTTCTTCACAGCATTCGTGGATGTTCAGATGTCTTATCGTATCCTTTCTTTATCTTCTCTTGTTCATTCAAGGAACCTTGTCTATTCAGTCTCTGCTTGTATGCAATTTCATTGTAAGCTATTTCATTCCTCCAGTAATTCTTATTCCTCTTCTTATTACCTTCAATAGGGAATTATCAGAAGTTCTTTCAGTAAACAAGACATGCAAGCACCATGGATTTATTGAGTGGCAGAAAATGTTCTTCATTTTTCAGTGATTTGTTCCATTCTCTGCACTGTTGGCTTGTCACCACTAATAGAGGATATTAAAATCTTCATTAACTGAAGTGGAGTTTTCAGAAATGTTGAGGTGAATTGTGAGTACAGCCTTTACTAACATTCAGTGAAAGCCGTGATCCTCCCATTTTCTTAAAATTACAGTATGCAAAATCACACATCTTTTTAAAGATTTCAGCTCTTGATTTATTCTCTCAGCCAGTCAGATGCTATTAGGTGTTACAAGAGGAGCCTTCTTGCAAAGAAGAAATGGGAAAACTCTTACAGAGTTCACTAACAGACAAACAAACCTACTTGACCTATTTTCACAGTCTTCAGATAGAAACACACTGAGTTCTTTGCCCATATCTCTGCTAACATCTCCATACTTTCTATTTTCTTGGGATAACTCTAAAATGATGGGAGCATGGAGTGAATCTTGTCCAGCTGGCCCCAATACCTACTTTGGCTCAGAGAGATTCAGAAAGACAACAATGTCTTTAGTGAGTGTAAAAAGACTTCACCCTCACAAAGAATTTAGTGCATTTTTCTCACCCTGTTAGTTAATTAATGCAAGGAGAAAGTATTAGGCAGACTTGTGTAATTGTGCTGGTCCACTAATCTAAGGAAAAGTATTTGTTTTGACTTGTGAGTAATATATGGTACATTTTTTCGTAATTATGAACTTCATCATAAGGATAGGCAAAGAGATTCTAATCTTGAGTTGATAAATTTTGCAGGGCTGGGTAACAGGTGGAGCCATTTATCTCTGTACTAACTTGATCGTGTTTATGAACCAATTGACGAATCCCTCAGAGGAGTTCCAGACCCTCCTTGCTACTTATTTATTAACCACAAGGACCACGGGAATCCAAACTGGGTTTACAGTGCAACTTGATTACCCAAAGTTGTAGCTGTCCACAGTTCCTTCTCACTGAAAACAGAAATTTATCCCTGCTTGTCTGCTAGTTACAGTGAACATTGTCTCAGTGGTCAGAAGTCTCAATTATCCAAACAAATCCCTTATGACATCTGGATAATTGAGCTAGCTACTCTTGTGGATTGTTGAAATACCAACATTCCCATGTAATTTCTCATTAGGATTTAAGTGAGCTTAGATTATATCTTAGAAATCCGTCTTTGATCATAGAGCTATAATGCAAACATACAGATGACATTATTCCCACACAATTAGTCATTAATCTTAAAGTGTATTTTAAATATTAAGGATGATATGTCTTCTTGTAAACTTTCCCCAGTTTACCCAGAGAGCTTAACTACTAAATCAGTACACCAGAAGACAGGGATGGTGACAATCTAATTTTTATCAGAAAAATGAGATATCGTAATACAGTGTAATTTACAGCAAGCAGCAGCTACTGTCAATAGAAAGGAGCTTCTAAACAAATCACACGATTACATTCCTGAAATTAGAGAAAATTAGTTTATGATAATAACACATCAAACCTGATGTGGCTAGAGGATAAGGTTTTGCCTCAATGAGCATAAATAAATAGAATGACCCCACTGGGAGAAGGCCACAAAGCTAAAAACATTTCACTAGGAACTGGGCTGTCTCTGATTGCTGGTGGGACAGAGCAACAGTCACAGGGGCTGATGCGCAAGAGTGGAAGTTGCCCTTTGCCAAACACAAGCAAAATGTCTAATCTGTGTCCAAATCTACTCTTGGGGTAAGTGCACACATTGACCTTCAGTGCAGTGAACAGCAAAGCCTTGACAGGACAACAGCTGGGTTTGTTCATAGACTCCTATGTGAGAAAGTTATAGACTAGATGGTAAGGTACAGGACATGGGGAGGACTAAAAGACACGTCATGGCTTTGGCCTCATTTGATGGCAATGCTAGGGATGATCTGGTCATATGGAATGGGGCAGAGTTCTGGACTCAGAGCAATGATCTCAGTTTGGAAGCAAGAAGGAACAAGGGTAGATGGTGGGAGAAGAGGAGAGAATGGGTACGGAGGCTAGAGACAGGGCCAAGGGCAGGTCAATAACATCAGAAGACATTACTTAGAACATCAGAGAAAGAAGCCCAGGAGAACTTCTCAGTTCTTGACGCTTCCTTCCTTACTTACTTTCACCACAAGCTTTCCATCTGACTACTATGTTTCTAGACTTTTGCAACACTTTTGCAGCTAGACTGGGACAAGCTTGTAAAAAACACTGCTATAACCCACAAAACATCAACACTTCTAAAAATGCTCTGATCGCTGGTCATTTTCAGGATGTAGACAGTCACCCAGCATCAGCCAGTAGCTGAACTCCCTGCACACACATACCAGAAGTTTAAAACCTTTTCATGGACCTGAAGTCTTGAAGCAGGCAGTCACAGAAAGCTGAATTTCCAAAGCACTCAGGGAAGCGTTGATGTGCATTTGAACTTGCAAAAGCTCCTGATTGCAAAGCCATTGCAAACATCTCCCACCAGCAGACCAATGCAGGCACAAAAGGTGCCTGGGGTCTGCCCATTTTGCAAATACCTAAATGGGCTGGGAGATTGCTGATGGTCAAAAGGGGTAGAGACAGACTTCTTAAGCTCAGTTCCCACCCACCCTGCTCAAGTAGGGTGTGCCCTAACCATGCTGTTTCCTGAGGCTACTGAGCAGGCTGAAGGAGTACTCACTTTGCTCCTACTGCTGCTCAACTTGCTCAGCCGTCTCCTCTAGCTATTAGTGAAGCAATGGGTAGGCATAAACGTCTTCCCACAACAAGGAATATAAAATACTGCTGGAGCCAGCGTGTCTTGGTGAGAGTAGGCAGCCATGATAACAGCACAGAGGCTAGTGAGAGGGCCCTGGATAAGGGTTTGAGCTCTTGCCATCCTTGTTTTAAAGGGCGTGATTACAAAAGGGATTGCTCCTACTGTCAGCTCTCCCTGCTTCAATGATTGCTTTCCTTCACCCTCATCAGTAGAAGTTGTTATTTCAGAGGCTAGTGAATGACAATAAATTATTGCCTGGAGAGACCTGGGCCACCTGGTAAATATCTTCCTAGAAGCAGGAGACAATAGCCACTGCTACATTTTTGCTCTACAGATATTTTCATATGAAGAATCTGTAACACTTTTTCCCTGGAGCTCGTCAGATTGTCCTTTAGGACATCTCCAGGAGGATGGCTGCTAGAAGAACATGACCTTTTGGAAGCAAATAGCAGAGAGCAGTGAAGGTTGAAAAGGAGATAAGCAATCCACCTTACTTTGTAATCCCAAAACTGAATTTGGGGAAAAAAAAACCAAGCAGGAAGAGCTTGGGCTGGGAAAACCAGTGACCACGAAGCTCAGTATGGATGAAGACCTCTTTCCTTCCTTCAGTTGTTGATTAAAACTTGTCTTTTTGCGAAAACAGTTATATGGACTTGTTGCCTTTTTGGAGGCTTACAACAGCACAAGCAGCTTCCCACTGCCTCTATGGAGATAGACACCTGCAGAAAGCAGTTTTAACTACCTTTGACCTTTCACCGATTTCATAAGATGCCAATCTTAGACTAAATAAATACCTTTCAGGCAGGTGAAGTTAGATGAGACAAATCTCATCCCGGGAGCTACAACATCAGACACAGCTCTAGGTGAGATGGCTACACCCAAGTGAATGTAACTCTGACTTCGCATCTTTTTATGGAGCAAAGATCTGATGAAGAGGCAGGTGAATTGAATAAAGCAGTGAGGGATTCCACATGTCCTCTCAGCTGTTTTCCTTTACTGAGCTCCTGGAGAGCCCCAGTGGAAAATGAAAGCTGCCTTAGCTCCTCTGCAGTACTCTCCAGGGAGGGCAGGAAAACATCTACCCATCTTCACAGAACATTATCACTTGGGCACATGGCCTGGCTGTTACTGAGGGGTGTGATTCACCTGTCTTCTTGGTACTTAAGATGTGTCTACATTTTTGAATTGTCTGAGTCTGTCAAAGTTGTGGGGAGAATTTAGAGAAGCTTAAAACAGCTAAAGCAGAAAATTCTCCAACTGTCAGTTGTATAATTCTTAAACCCATTCCAGGAGAGATAGCTTTAGCCCTATTTCTTGATCACTCAGAAAAAAATGAGACGATCAATTAAAGTTTTCCCATGCACCCTCTTGGACAGATGGTTGAACCATTTTAATTAAGTGTATGTATTGGACTGACAGAGTTGATGTATCTGACGTGACAGACTTTTTCTGTGTTCATTTAGGTTTTTAATCTTTCACTGTCTTTAGTATGCCCAGAATTGTGCTATTTGCACTGTGCTTTCAGAAGAATTATTCAATACACAGTGGATCGTTTGGATTATTAGATTTTTATTGCCTGTTATTGTTGGTTTTGGCCACAGTGAAAAGTTCCTCAATAGCAATTAGCTACCACTCTGGCTCTAATAACAGAAAGATGTCTTTTGGGGAGATTCTGTTGGAAGAATAGAGAAAGGTCCAGATTTTTTAAGCTATTTAGATCTCAAGAAGGGCAAATAGAGGCATACTGAGATTTTCAAAAGCATCTGGGAACCCAATACCTCAGATTTCAATGGAACTAAAATGGTTTTCAGCTGGTTATCTGCAGCTCTAGACACCTTGCAAGTATCCCTTGCTGCAGTAGTATGTGGTGGATGCTCTCTTGAGTTGCCATTCAAAATAAATTAGCTGGATGCTCTTGCTTCAAGGAGTTTTAAAATGAGACACGTTTCTCTTTTCTTGTATCTCTTTACATCTGAATGGCCTTGCAAGAGGTACAAGTTACCTCCTGCAAGGCATATGGCACTAGTGGCCTTCAAACTCAGGACAGAATCCCATGGAGTACAGGGCTACCCCTTACACGACTTGAGTGGTGGAATCTAAGTAAAAGGAGGTTCCTAACACACACAAATGTTTTCACAGCTAGAGCTCTCTTCCTCACGTGTACCAGTCTGTAAGTTTGTTATAACCAGTACATAATAATGTTATAATGGATATATTGAAGCAGAGAATTGTCAGGACTTTTTATTTCCTTCTCATGAAATGGGTATTTGCATAAATATTAAACATTGTTACAATATGTCCAAGCCTTTCCTGGGCTGCTTCACATGATTTTTTCAATCTTATTTTAATATTAATAGATATTAATAGGTAGATTCAGTATTAATAGAACTTTCTCTAGGTTTCAGTGAATATCAATCAATAGCTGCAAAGTACTATATACTGAAATATTGTAGTGGCTACAAATACTTTTCTTATTTCCAGGGCCTTTACTGGCTGACATAAATGGTTGTTTTCACCTAATATAAAGTCCTATGCTCTTACACGTTTCATGGCAGAAAAAGCATTGTCTCTTGCTGGTAGGAAAACCATGCTGCAAAAATACTTCTACAGAGACCCGGCTGACATGTTCATTATAGAAAAGTAGAAAAGTAGTGTCTTTATACTCCAGACTTTCCAACCTCACATGGCCAGGATTCCTCTACTGGAGGAAGCTAGACTGCCTGAATGGTCTTTGAGGAAAAGTAAGGGGAAATAGTAAAAAGTGTGAATGTGATCATACACTTGATAGTTCTGGAAGATATTATATTTGTGACATAGCAGACAACTAGAAAGAAAAGACTAAGGAAGAGATCAGGCTGTTCTGTTCAGGAAATGCAAGAAGATCTGAGGTTTAAAAATAAATATGTTCTCTTCTGGATAGGCAGAGTGAGTGAGAGAGAGCCCTAGGTATATTTGGCTTTTAATAACATGTATGTATAGTCCAACCAGTGCATGTACAAACCCTGCACTCCTTCACACACTTCAAATACCTGCAGGCGTAGATAAATACTTGGATAAGCACATACTTCTTTGCTTGCTTACATGAGAGATTTTGTTCATGCAATAAAGGCAGAGCACTTTTTTGCAAAACCTCATGCTACATCTGCATATGTGAGTATTGTGGGAGATTCAAAACAGCTACACGTCAAAAGTCCTGGTAACATGCACTACCTGGGCGCTTTCAGAGAGTGGGCTAATAAACTTATCGAATCACTAACAATTGTTTTTGAGAGGTGGGGTAGAGAGGTAGAGGCAGTGAGTGCTAGGAGAAGAGAAGGAGAGAAGGAGGGAATATCATGCTGCTCTGCAAAAGACTGATGAGAAGCGTGATCTTGGGAAACACTGACTGAAAATCCCAGCACTGAGCAATCTGCAGCTCTTTTCTAGCAACAAATCAGAAATGTTAATATTCCATGCAGTATTATAGTGGATGTGACACATTGTGCTGTCAGATCCACACACATGGGTTCAGTAAACAGATTTACCCCTGACCAGAATTAACAATAACACATTTGATTTTCTAAGAGAAGCATCTGACCTGATCTAAGAATATCAAAAGGAGTCAGTAGCTCAGACTGACATTATTACACAAGCAGTCACATTTTGATATTTAAGCTTGTACATTCCTCAAGCCTCAGTTGAATTTCTTGACATTGTCAAAAAAAAGAAAAAGAAAAAAAGAAAGAAACAAAAAACAAGCCATGCTTCTGATGAAAGCAGCTGTCATTCAGCACTAGGACTTGCCCTTAGAACAGCTGTACTTGATCTCGAAACTCTCACCTGCACAGCATGGTAGGCTGAATCAACTCTGCTCTTTGTCTCACTACCTCAGATAAGCCTGTCATCAAAGTGAAGAGATAAAAAAGAGACAATCATAACTCTAATGTCATATTTGACAGAGGAAGCTGTTAGTCAAGTAGCTTTAAACTGTTTCTCCTCTACATGTATCGAGTGACGTCCTGGCACAGCGACAAGAACTTATCACGGTACTTTTTTATATCAGAAAGAAGAAAAAAAAAAAATACCAGAACAGATGTGTCATCATAGACACACCTTTTAGTGGACCTTCAAAGTGAAGGACTGGAGAGGCTCTTTCAGGAGACAAGTGTCACAACAATTCCATCTTCATAGAGGTGCCTATACAGGCCACTGCAGACAGCACATAGCAGATATTAGAGGTTACTACGCTAACAAGGAATTGGCTCAAAGTGCCAAGAAAACATGTTTCCTAGGGCCAGATCCTGAATTTGCTACTTAGGCAAAATGCTAAGTAGTGTAGGAACTGGTCCAAAGGCAGGTTCCTAATGAGAAACTGAAAATAGCTTGCTCATCATAGCTGGCATTCCAGGAAAGGTGAGGAGGAGAGCTAGCCCCAGATGTACAGACCATGGTGTAGCAAATTTAGGCTGTTGACTACTCACAAGACAATTGTTAACCAATCCATCATATCACATAATTATCAAACCTATATTTGGGTATCATCAAGGTTCCACTTTTAACAGTGCAGCACCTTAAAAAGCTGCATTTGCATTTATGCACTGCATTTAACCCAGGGATCTCGTGAAGCTTCAGAAATTACAGTGATAAAACTGTTCAGATGGAGCTTTTGTGTACAGAAAAATGCTTATGCTGGAAAAGCATAAGCACAACCCTGGGCCAATGGGGCCCTATGTTGATATAAAAAGGAGATGAGTTGGACCTAATTCAAGAGATCCACAGTAATTTTACACACCTAAGCTACCTTGTGACTTCTTTACCTGCCTGAAGCTCCCACAGTGATCTTATGCAAAACCGTCAGCATCTAGGAGTTTGCCTTGACTTGGAGTTTCTGGTTTCAGGACTGTCTCTCTTCTGCAGGTTTCAGCTAGATCAAGGTCAAGGAGGAGAACAAGTCAGTGAATTTGACTCCTAACCTTTTAAGTTTTGACTTTAAAAATGCCTAAAAAACAGATGCAGGCAATGCTAGCTACTAGTTACTTGTGCCTGTAACAGCATTGTATGGATAACTCCAGTACTGTACCTAGCCCTACTGTTGGATTGATCTCACATAGTTAAGTTTCTAAAAGTTAAGCATCTTATGTAAGTCATGGACCTCATCTGGGGTCTGCAGAAAGGGTCAGAAACCTCCACAAAGTGAGTGACAGTGTCCTAAGTTGGGTGCCTTTCACAGGGAGGGTGCCTTGCTCTTTGACTGGGCTAAGCTCCTCTTTGGGACATGAGTGAGATGGTTCACTTAGGTTAGACGTGTCTTTCTGATGGCTAGTGTTAGATGTGATAGATCTTTGAATGCCTCAAGGTCCTCGCAGTGTATACAGGCAGAGGTATTTTCAGAGGTTTCTAGACACTCAACTGCTATAGAGCTCATCAGGAACAAGGCACCTCAGGAGTTTTTAAGAAGTCCTGCAAGCATCCATATGTATGGTTAATTAATAAATGTCTTCAGATGTCTGACCCTAAATCTCCACAGAAAAACAGGAATGACAACCAATCACAAACCACAGCTACATCACAGAGGTGTTGGGGGAATAATTATTTGTGCTGGCTGAGGATGACAGCCCAGTTTGAAATTGATTTGGGGGGTTTGAAAGATATCCCCTTTCTCAGTAAGAAAAATGTGATCAGATCACTTGAAATGTTGTAACAAAATTAAAATATTTATTTTTAATCTGATTTTTAGGTGCTTCTAATGAAAGAAATAAAATCTAAAGTATAAGCAATCTTAACATTAAAAAAGGGCAGTTTTTTTTCCAGATGCAGAAGGGATGCTGCCAAAATCCTTCAACTCTGCATCAGTTTTCTTCTGAATCATCCACTAAATAATTTCATTTTTTCCCAGGTGTTTCAGTGTTTCCAGAATTACAGCTACCATTTCTTATGCCATTTGAGTTATATTGAGCAAAAACACTATGTGATGTCTGTGTTAAAGCTGTTGTGTTGCTAGGAAGTGTACGTGCAATCATGTGATTCATGATAAACAGTTGTAACGATAAGTCGCGAACCTGAAAGCTGATAAAGCTCCCTCTCTGTGCTTTTACATTGATCCCAGAATAGGAAATGTCCAGCTTCTAACCTGTGTTCTCGTAACTGCTGCCAGATTTCAAGAAAGTACCTTGGGCAATGTGCGAAATTGTCTAAATGCTCTATTGCTATTTCTCAACTTATTTTAAAGGAGTATTTTTAATTTTACAAACTTTACACATTATAATTATATATAAGCTACCATATTATTAAGTCCCTATAAGAGTTAATTATGCACCTGGCAAGAAGGAAAATCGGAAAAGAAGTATTATTCAACCATTAGAGTATCTCCAATTCAGAAGCAATGCAGCATACCATAGCAGAAGTATTAGCTGAGCACAGTAACTGTGAAAAATAACTCCATGAAGCACCACCATTTGTAATTGTTATGACTCACAGTACTGGATATGCAACTCAAACTCCTGTAGTCAGCCCAGAATAGCAATTCAATGTATTTGTTTTACATGAGGTCCTAATGGAAACAACACAAAAAACCCAGACAAATCTAATGCTGAGGTTAATACTGATTTTTCATAGCCACCTGTTAACAGAAGGCCCTGAGCTTTCCTAGGCACTGCCATCCTTAACAGTCACTGCCCCTGGTGGCACTAACTAATAGGTACTAAGAGGAACAAGAGCCACTACTAGGAACAGAACCATTTTCCACCCTACGGTACTGTGTGTGCCCCATGTCACAGATGCAGCAGGTCTGGCTGGCTCACTCCCTGCACTGCCCTGTGCTTGTGGGGTCAAGGGAAAACCACTTAGGCTGATCCAAAGGGAAGGGAAGAGATCCCCTTTCTGAAGGTATTGGATCCGGCTTTCATCTTGGCCAGTGATCAGAGACACAGAGACGTGGACAGCCCAGTGAACAAGGAAGGGCGAATGAACACTGAGTGCCAGGTACACCCTGCACCAGCCACACTTTCTAATGAACCCTCAACATGCTGAGGGGCAAGAGAATTGAGTCTTGGATAATTTTTACATTTGACCTGTGAAAAGCAGGTCATTCAGCAAGGATGAAACATAATACTTCCTAAGACCCAGACAGAAGAAAGGTTATTCCTACTGTGTCATAGCAGCTAAGCCACAGGAAGCTGGTGAAACACTCTGCCAGCTTTCCTGAAATAAAACAGTTTTAGTTTCATGCATGTAGTGAATTTTTACCTTACACTTCTGAATTTGAGCCACAGTTATCTTATCTGCAGGGTGATTAAATAGCCTATTCTTTCCCTCTTTTTCTACTCCTCAACCAGAGGTCTGCTAGCCCGTGAGTGTTCATGATGCCCAAGACCATCCTGCCTTTCCTTGCTGCAGGTGGTTTTGCAGACACGTGATGGACTGGAGCACATCTCATAGAGTTTGCTGTTTGGGCAGGGACCCTGTTCGGGTGCTGCATTTTCATTGATAGCATCATCACCCAAACTTGCTCATTTATACCCTAGGTTACGTTCTGCTGTGGATTTAGTTCCTCCTCATTTATACTGACTTTCCATCATGGTGCTATTTTTGAAATCACACTAGATCAAATTCTCCACTTAGTTCCTCTTGCATAATCACTGCAGGGCAGTGTGCATATAAATGAGGGCATGGTTTAGCCCACTGTGTATAAATTAATGTGAACTTAGATATTAAGCACAGGTGACTTGCAGTTTCTCTCTCATATAAGCAGACTCTGCTCTGAAATGCCAGTGAAATTATTCCATTTAAGGTAGTACAGAACTCAGCAGGTTTTTTGCCTGCTAGTGCAAGCACCTTCTTTTTATGTCATCTTTAATGTTGCCATCAATGGTCAACATAGAAGACAATCATGAGGTAGGCACAGGCTTTACCCACCTGCAAAAAGGAAGACCATTCCTGTAGATATAAGAAAATCACTGTAATGAGTGTATTTTAGAGATACTTTTTTCAGTCATGCCTTTCTCACACAGCTTTATGGCAGATTGTTGGGCTGAAAACAGTAACTCAGGAAAACTAAATCAGAGCCAGCTAACCCCAAGTGTATACTATGATTCTATGAACATACACATGCATTCCCAGTGTGATTAATACCTGCGTGCAACCAGTTTGGGTCTCAGGTAGGCAGGGATCGCTGGCAGTAGGACATTTCTTCATCTTGCACTGAGCCAATCGATCTTTTCTGCAGCCTTGAACTGCATCGAAAGTGCCATCAGTCCATCACTGGATTAGTTACTTCCTTTCATTCAAGTTATTCTTCCTGACAAGCTGTTGCTTCCTCTGTTATGATGCAGCAAGGGGATCCCTTTTAGATCCGTCTTCCTTAAGCCTTGAAGTCATCAAAATATGTATTATGTAGGGAGTGTTTTATCCTGTATTTCCAAAACATGACAGAAGCATGGCTACTTTCTCATCTGTGCTGTTTAAAAGCTGTGGGTGACTCTGCCAGCTTACAGATTTCCAAAGTGTGCTTTATAACATCAGAAAGAACATGAGGGTGTGGGATCCCCTTGCTGCTCCCTGAAATACAAAATTCATCTGATGACTGAACTTTAAACTTCCTAGTCCAGAAATAACATACATAATGTAAAACATAACTTGCAGATCAAGGCCTGGGCATATTATCATTGAGAAGATGGACACCTTTGTGGCTGCTGCTTATTACAACCCGATCAACGGCTGGGAAATGACCTGTAGTTCCTTGGGTCCCATGAGAAGCTTCATTAACAGTGCTACACATCTCTGAAAAAGTCAAGGTCATTATACATCATTATCCATATCTAATACAAACTGTGCATGAGCGACACTATCTTTGCTGTCTATTGTATCTGCCTTGACCAGATTCTCCTACAGAACCAAGACTATATATAGATTTTGCAAGGTATATGCCTGATCACTAAAAATTGTCCCAAACCTACGTGGACTTGGGTCTACCTTTGATATCAAGCAATTTGCTCTATAGCTACACCAGCTAGACACTGAGGGGCCCAGGGGTACCCCCTTCTGTTTTGTCTCATTTAAGCCCTTATAATGTGGCATAAAATGCTGCCTCTCTGGTCTGAGGGTGATCCAAACCCACATGCACTACAAGATGTGATCCAGTGATGAATCAGATTAACATTCCTGCACTCAGATGTGTGAGATACACAAGAAAAGTTCTGCCCATGAAAACTTTAAATGCTAGCTATTTGGCTAGTAAAGCTAGAGAAGTCAGAACATCAAGAAATCAGAACCACAAATTCAAGCTCCCTGGCGTTTGGAACTACTTCACACAATGCTACATTCTCACCACCCACTCTCCAAACACACTCAGGTGCTGGCATTTTCACCCAGACTAATTAACAAATAGTGTGGCAATTAAATCACACGGCCTCACCATTGAGTTCAGAAAACTCCCTTACATTGCCGCAGAGTATAGCAACATAACTCATAAAATTATTTTATAACAACAATTTAAGTGAAGCAAATATCATGAAAATACAACACAAATGTGATAATTATTCTAATTTATGTGATAACAATGTTACATGTAAACTAAATTGTCTTCCTAAGTCCATCCAAATTTGAACAGCTTCCCTGCTCCACAAATGTGCCTCGAGTATCTAGCAGTACGTGTGGAGTGGCATAGGGTGACTTTTCTAAATCTGACTTTTCAAAGCTTCCCATTGCAGTCAATGGGGAAACAGCCTTTTAGAAGATCTTCCAATAGGGAAAAATTTAGGTACAAAAAGGGCTGTCCCATCTCCCCAGAGAGATAGGAAATGTGAAACCAAGGTTGTCCTTGAAAAATCCTGTTTTGCCCTTCCTGGTTGATCCAGATACCCCAGTAATTCCAGCACTGCCAGACTTTATGGTGTTCTTCCACATGTGTGGATTGGTATGAGCCAGGAGGGACAGATCAAGGCCAAATGTTGTCAAGAGCAGCCTTCGTGTGGTTCACAACCCCAGAGCCCTCATGTAAGGGAGGGTATTTGCTCTATTTGGTAAATGAGACGTCTGCCTTCCTGTTCCTCAGATCCTAACTCTTGGACAGCTGCAACTAAGATAAGAAAAGCCTCAGGAAACTAGAAGATGCTCATTTGGAAAAGGTATCTAGAGGGGGAGGTTAATACACAAACAGAGAGAAAGAAAACAGCAGGCTTGGGGTAATTTTTTTTCTCTTATTTTTAAAGTAGGATCAGTGGTGGAGAGATATCATTTCTATGAAGAGAAAATGAAAAAGTCCACTAATTACATACTATACGTACATTAGTAAGCCCAGCATTTTCTGAGTCACAACAAGCAGTTATAGAGTGACAGGGAAATCTTTTAAAGTGATGATTCAAAAATAAAAAAGGCATTTGGAGTCACTGAGCGTGCAGAGTTAGCCCAGGTAACCACATGATCTTATCATTACTACCCTTCATCTGTCTGCCGCCCTCTTCCCACCTAGCGTTTGATACACTCACTTGTTGCATCTTGTCTTGCAAGTGGCATGACTTCAATTGCACTAATTGTGTGCATAAAGTTAACCATGCATGTAAATGTTTGCAAGATTGGAACCTCAGATTATAAACACTGGGAGAGGGCTCATCTCCTCCAGTGTAATCATGGACTTACAAGATGCAAGGGGGACTCAGACATAAGAAGATTTTTTGTGTATTAGAGAAATTACATCATTAATATGCTTTAGTATTTAGGGTTTTTTATTCGTTTTGGTTATCTCACATCCTCGCTTCTCTTCTGTGCTGCTGTTTTTCTTTAGAAAACATGGTGGCAGAAAAGTAGCTGTAGGCATTTAGACAATTCCATTTGCTTTCAGATGGAAGGGTTATTATTGTGTATTCTCTTATCTGAATATAGTTCTTCCAAGGTAGCTACTGTGCTAATATTATACAAAATTACGTAGGTGTTGCATGAGGCTGTAATTTGCACTAGAGGTTTAAAGGTTGTTATTATTTATTACCTGCATTACAGCAGTATCTCAGAGTCTGGTGGGGAAGCGGTGTGCTGCATTCTGCACAAACACAGAGCAGAAGGAAAGTCCCTGACCTAATACCAACCATCAGCTCCACAAGCAGATCAGAGAGCATCCAGGTGGGGCCCAAGGCAGTGAGCCAGAGTGGATCGGGCAGCCTTTTTGAGGGAGACTGGGGACGTCAGGGTCCGAGTCTGTTCAGGCAGAGGAGAAGTAGCCGCCTGCCAAAACAGGCATAGATGGCAAACTTCCCAGGAAAGAGGGGCAGCAATGGCAAGGAGTGAAACTTGCTGAAAGCAGCTTTTAGCAGCAGATTCTCAATGCCCAAAGTAAATCCACCCCTGGAACAGCCTGTCCCTAACCCACAGAACTTGCAGTCGAAGACTAGAGGCAGCACATGAATGCTGGCAGAGGGAAGGGTGCAGAAGGCAACAGGACAAGACTGGCCAGCTGTACAGACACAGTGACGGCCACGCTATAAGACACTGTAAAACAGACCCCTCTGCCTTAAATTTACAAAATGACTCACTAACCTATAATAACATTACCTAAAACTCATAGTGAGCTCTTCATCTTCAAAGCACTTTACAAAGATTAACTAATTAATTTCACTGTCAAATCTTTTGCAGATCTAGTAATGGTATTTGGCTCTACCTCAGAGAGCAATTTTTTCCAGGTACTGGCAAGGTAAACATTCATAATGATATAACCAGTGGGAAGAACGTTTTTAGCACTTGAATGATATTTTAATGAGGCAAAGGTTAGGGATTGACCCTAGACCAAAGGGCTTCACTGGGCCACTCACTTTGTAATTGGGACTCCCTCTTATTCCTAGGCCAGTGCCAACACGACAACTCACATGGCTCGTGCACACTGTGTTTTAGGAAAACCCAATTAAAATGCCAGTTATTTACAGATGTGTACATGAGTATGGCTGTTCTCAGGTTTCTGCCTTGTACATTGTCCCTCCTGAGGACTCATTTCCTCTGTCTGTCACTGCTTTTCTCACCATGGGTCAAGCCTGGATCCTCGCCCAGCTGTGCCACTGGGAATGAAAACATGGCAGGAGTCTGGCTCCCACAGACAAGTTTCACTTTCAGTCTCCTGGCTGCCTTGCAAGGAGGCAGAGCAATTCTTAAAGACATTTCCTTCCTCTCCATCCAGATGCTCAGCTAACGTGGACACTGATTTATGGAGCCTGGGCCTGGCTGACAATGTTCTTCCAGAACAGCTATATTGGTTTCAGTATGAAAAATTCACATCAGCAGCAGCCAAAATTAAGCTGGGAAAAAAAAAATCATCCATGTGGACATCAGGAGGAGAGAGATTTTGTCAGTGTAGATTATGTTGCCTACAGAGGTTGTGTACCTACCACAGCAGAAAATCTCCTTTTGCTACCTGCTGCAACAGTATTGCGAAGACCTCTTGGCACCGCTGTGAGGACAGACATGCCTTCATGTCAAAAACAGGACAGACACAGGTATAAAAACTGGTGACTTTTGGTGTGCTAAAGCAGATTGTCAGTATTTACCACAGACTGAGAGCTGCTGTTCTAAATGAATACAGGGGTTTTCTTGTTTTTCTTTGCTTAAGAATAATATTTGTCAGCAATTCTAAGATGTTAAGAAATGACAACGCTAAATCATGAGTTTCCAGCCATTATTTAATGAACTGCTAGGTATGTACCTGTTTCTCCTAGAGTAACTTACTTCTCTTAGAGTAACAACAGAGAAAATAAGAAGTTACTGGTGAAAAAACTGTACAGCAATAGTTCTGGAAAAGAACTGAAATATTATATATCACATTGCAGGGAAGCAGTAACAGAATGTAGCTACAGGTAACTTGGAGACCTTTGATTTCTAGTAAAGGAAATGGGTAAGGAAAAAGTCACCGCTGTCATGGTCATTCCACCTGAGATGGCTGTGTTTGTATTCTGGGACTGAAAAGAAACTTCACAGGCTGCTTGTAAGTTTGACAAAAAAATGCCTGAAAGCTGATGACAACTCCCCAGACCAAGTGTATGTCAACTATTTGCACTTCACATCTCAGACATAATGAGATAAAAATGTTACAGGAGGTAAAATATCTTGTCAAAACACCTTGATCTCTCCTTTTGCACCTAAATCTCAATATTGTCTACATTACTCGTGGCCAAGAACAGACTTCAGTTACAACAGTGAGTCTAATTTGACGGGCTAACATAAACAAGATCCAGGGCAGAATTTCATGCAACTGAAGGTGTATATTGCTAAAAGTCCTCACCTTCATTTTCCCACTTGTTCCAGAGGGTAAGGTGTTTCTGGAACAATCTAGTGCAAATGTCATTATACTGTACTTTAAGCTTACTGCCAGTTTTTCCTTAGTCGTAACAATAGCACAAACATGCCAGTACCAATCGCAAAATCAAAGGCGCCCAACTTGAATTCAAGACCCCAAGTGAGCTCAGTGAGAGTTTTCAGTGCTAAGAACAGACAAGTTTGGATGCAGAGTATTTGGCGACAGCTGTCTGTGTCTCCCTGGGTTGCCTGGGAACAAAGAGCAAATGACAGCCATTTTGAGCCACGGACGGTAAAACTCTCTAGGGCATTTCCAAACTCTGAAAACCTCTTTGCGGCAATGAATAAGGTTGTGCTGCTGGCCGAGGAGCTGTTGACCCTTGCATGTCCTCTGTTACCGGTGCTATCTTGGAATGCAGGGAGACTCCAAAATAAGAGTGTAGTGTTTCTTGGTGGCCAGGAGAACAAAACTTTCAGCTTCAGGAATGTGAAGTGCGGTTGCAGAAAGCCATCAAGTAGCAATAGTAACAAAAACACCAATGGCATCTGTTATGGATTGTAGCAAAGAAGATCCAGCTAAAACACACAGGATCATTCTTTCAGTCAAGACAACCAAGACACAACTGCACATGCCTCTGAAAGCTAAATGAAAAAGCAGTGTTAGGGTCATACAGGGAGTTACAGAAGGGAATCTGCAAACATACCTTTGCTGTAGTCTACATAATGTCTGTGTGGCAATTCACATCTAAAGCATAGCCCCTGCACCTCTAAACTTGCCTGCCAGATCCCTCAAATGAGCAAAATCTAAAAAGGAAGCATCAGCTATTAGTTTCATAAGAGTTAATAGCCAGTGTGTGCAAATGCTTTTGAGTGTTCAGCCCCCCAAGCCCCTCCTCCTTTTGCATTCTGCAAGAATTCCCCTGTTCACGTGCATTCTGCACTTGCCTGCTTCAAAAGGACTTCAGTTTTGTGCTGTTTGATGCCCAGACAGTCAGCCTTGGTGCCACTGCTAAGAACTGTTAGACAAATGAGAAAAGCCATCACTGTCTCCGTGTTCTCACAGTCCTACTTCAGCAAGCCACATAAATACAGACATCACCCATATGGGCATCCTATCTGTCTCCTTTGTTGGGATGGTTTGTGCACTGAAAGTTGTGAAAGTGTTTAAGTTCCTTGCTGATTCAGGCCCTAATTCACCTGAATTACATGTCAGCCCAACATTATGGATCAAGAGTGAAAAAAAATGGGGTCTCCTTATTGGTTTTGATTAACACACACCCCACCCCAACCCCCCCATAAGTTTATCACTGCAGAATTGTGTTGCCTTGGAGTGGACAACGATGGGTGCACCCTCCAAATCACCCACTGAAATATGGGGCTATGGCATGTGAGAGACTAAAGACAATAGAGACAACATCACTCCCTAGCTGTCTCCTCCCTCTTGTTTCCAGCTCTGAGCTCACTTTGCTGCTCAGTCCAGTAGAAATTGGACTTAGGTGTTGCCTTACGTCTTCATTCAAGACATTGTTTCACTTACAGCTCTCTTTCCAGAGAAAGAACAAAGTGCATTATGAGGTGGATTAAACAGAGGAGAGAAAATAAATAAAGAAAAACTATGTATTTTCATAAGATTTTTTCAGTATGTTTCTTAAAAAATGTGCTGATTAAGTAATTTACCTCCAGTCTCAGAACTGTGAGGTTTAATGAAGCTGACATTTTTTCCCTTCCAATGTTATGTCATACTAAAAACCTTTTCAACTTATAATGGGTACGTATGGTAATAGATATCTGGATGAAAGATCAAACAGACATTAAGTACTGCAGAAATAGCCTGCTAAAAAGATGAAGTCACCCTCTAATGACATTATTATGACATACAGATTAAAAGAAGAACCAGTAAAAAAGAAGGATGATAATGCTATTGTGTTACTCCACTAAGGTATTTAACCAGTACAATGAAGTTACTTGCTTTCTGCATCTATCCACTCAACTGACTGATGGTTTCAGGAAAAAAAAAAAAAAAAAGTATACAGGAGCAAAGAATTGTTCTTGAGGAATTAAAAAGCCCACCAAGCAAACTCTACCTGTATTTGGGGTTGGTACGTAGTATCAGATGAACACTGCATTTCAAGCGTTTGATCCTGTGCCTCCAAAAACTACAAACACCATAAACCAAAATTAAAAACTTCGCCAGCAGTCTAGTACACATAGTAGGTTCAAACTGAACCCCCTTGAGGAAAGGATAATTACTACCTTGTTGCAAAGCAGATGCATTTTTGGAAGCAGATGCGTGCAAGGTGACCATACTTTGGGAAACCACATTTGAAGCAAATATTTATTTGTATAACAAACTGAATACTTTCTACCAGCCCATTATGCAGCTAAGATTAGCTCAGACCTTTATAGTGACACTACATAGATAATAAACTGAAAGTGAATTTCAGCTGGTGCTGTTTCGTTAGTTCTTCAGCTGTCCAACCATGTGTGGGTAGAATGTGTGGAGAGCCATGTCACAGTCTGCCAGCAGTAAAACCTCTGAGAAAAGGGATCAGAGGGGCAATTTCACAGCACAGGATTGGCAGGATAACTCCTCGTCACACGGGGAGCGTCTCAGCAGCACGGCTTGAGTAGATTCAGGCTTCCCTATTCTTGTACATCTAGATAAGACCATTCCCTAAGGAGATGTGCGGTCATGGACACAGCCCACCGCTACTGCAACCTATTTATATCTGCCACACAGACAGAGGACAACGTGATTCAGTTGTTAATCAGTTCCTAGCAACATTACGTAGCCTCCTTGAGTAAAAAGCAACCTAGTTCTGCAGATGAGGCAGAAGCACATGGGGCTCCATTGAACCCTCCTACTGCAAGTGCTTACCTAACTTAAGCATAGTGAATGCTTCTATCCACTGTCTGCACAGGGAGCCAAAATCTAGCAGACCTGGACTGTAGGCGCCTGTGTGCTCACTGGTTTATTGAACTAAATTGCCATAACAGTCATGACAACTAAGTGAGGCACCTATTGTAGGTGGTCTGAACACAACCCACATTGCCGGAGCACTGTTCTCTGCCTTCATCTACTCCTCCCCAAGCCATGAAACCAAAACACCATCAATTTGCTACAGGCTGCAGAGAAATGAGAATTTATTTCCCCTCTGCTTGCCTCAACATGGACTTTAAATGCAGCTCCTCTCTTAAAAGTACCTGCAGAAATGGCATCCCAGGGTTATGCATGGATTCTATCACAAAGGCTATAGGTTGTATACCCTCACTTTGTGTGTAAATGGTTATTTTTTATTGTCCATGCTGTCCAGCCAGTCTGACAACTGTATATGAAGGTGGATTCTCTTTATGTCTCTTACCATTGCAGAGTGGTTTCTGCAGATCAAAATACCTCCTAAACTCCAGGTCTTGAGGAATTCAGACATCCTGTGCAATCCAGCTTCCCTGAAGTAACTGATGCCTTGGGAGGAGCGGAAACCAGAAATAGATCCATTCCTCTGTGCCTAGGACTGAAAGGCAAATGCTACGCTCTGCGCTTTCACAGCTACGTTTGCGTGTACCCAGAAGTACAAGGAGGTGCCATTTTTTTGCAGTTTTTCAGAACAAAGCAACACTGCAGATGTACAGATAGGCAGCAGTAAGATACATACTGTTAGGTTCACAAAGCACTTCCTCCTGTACTGTAGGAGCAGCACATTAATGAAACAGTCAATACTTGGCTGCTTTTTCTCTGCTCTTATCTGCTACCAAAGGCTGAACTGGCTGAGTGAACTGGGTCTCTGCATCTCCTTTGGAAACCAATATCTTCAGGTTCACTTTGAAGAGGTTTGTGTCTGTGATACAGTAATACTGTTACATTCACATAACAATAACAGTTCTCTTCACACAGTCCCATGATGCCTACTTGCTGCTCCTGCGCTTTACTTATCTCACTTTGTATTTGTTTAAATAAAACGCAATCATAAAAACCACCATATAGCTGGCATGAAAGAGATACTGCTTTTTAAACCCAAAATGAAACTCTGGTTACCTATATACTATTTTATAAAAAGGGGACAGGGATTACTGAATAAAAAGTAGATTGACCGAGCAGCAAGACCTAGCTTCACGCATGTGGTTGGCTCTGGGTCTCTTTTGTGCTCCATTTGCTGCCTCCATGGCCCCAGGACACTATGTTCTTCGGTTGCAAGTGTCAGAAATTATACAAAAGCTGTGCTGCAGACTGATGTTCTCACAGTACAAAATGAAGGTTGTAGGTATACCACATGGCAACAGTGGAGAAATGTGCAGTGGTAAACCATATCTGGTGCAGCCCAGACCCAGGACTGCCTTATAGGTCATCTTTCCCCAGGAACGTACCCAAGCAATATCTACGGCAGTGTTGTTCGGCACATACAACCTTTTCAGGGAACAGGCCAACAATTTAAACATGTGAATGATTAGCAGTCCAGTGCCTGGGCTCGCTTCCTGGGGATGCCTGACCGATCTTAGATGTCCAGCATGACAGGTGATTAATTATTTTTTGTTGGTGCCTGCTTTTCTCCATTGAATATAAGGAGTATGAAAAGTGACTTGCTTAGATTAAGACTCTTTAAATTTCAGATTGCAAAGAAGAGCAGGTGAAGAATGTCCTTTACTTCTGCATTGATACCCTGCAGTTGATATCAAGTAAGCAATCATAATGCATATGGAATCTGGCATTACAAATGATCTGTGTCACAGTAGGTGTTGCAGAGGATTACAAGGCAAAGATGTATGATCCTTACCCTGAAGAGCTTAGGATCCAAGTGAACAGCATATATGTATATTCTTTGATGTATTTTGAGACCATAAATCAGTATATAGTTTTTTTGAATGAACTCTTCTTCAAGAAAATAATTATTTTAATATATGAAAACAAGCATATTTCATTTCCCTATTAAAAAGGAATTAAAATGTAAGCACCACGTTGATCAGGAAATGCTGATAGTCACAACTGTCACAAGCCTTTCAGTAGGCCAGATTTGTCAACGTAGCAATAAAATTTACCTTAGCATCAGCAAAGAAGATCAGGAATCTGATGCAGCCACTTTCTGATGCAGCAATCCGTGGGGCCCAACTCCCTCTGGAGCCTTGGCCATTGCATCCTCATTTATATGAGTGTGTATTGATTGTACAATGGCACAAAATGGAAAAGTGATTCATACCAGACCTTCATCCATTTGACAAACTGGAGGGCACTAGCAGACTGTGGTCCACAGGTCTCTAGCAGAATTTAAATACTTCTGCAGCGTCCAGGGAAAGTTGCTAAGAAAAACAAGACAGTCCTGCAGGCTTACCTTGCACTTTGAAAGCAAATTGAGGGAAGTCTACACTTTCATTAGGAGACATAATGAAGTTGACAAGCCAAAAAAATCCAAATGCCATTGCAGTGGAAGTTGGGAACATCTAAATCTACATTGCTGGAGGCCCTTGCTCTTGACAAAAGTGTAGAAAAGAGGCCTCTCTACAGCAGGGAGGCAGGTTATGGTAATTCATCAATGCTCAATTGCCCCAGGCCCTAACCCTTGATCAGTACCCCTGGATTTACCAGGTGTTTTCCCAGCCACTAGAGGGCTCACATTTTGCGTATTTTCAAATCTAAACTAATATTGGGGAGAAGGACATGATGAAAAATTTAGTCCATTTTTGAAGATAAAGGAAGAAAGTATTATCTTAAAGCAGAAAACATTATCTTAAAGCATGCTCCCATCTAGACTGACAGGCATAGAGGACTTTGTGATAGGCAGTCCTGATTACAGTTTAATCCATTTCTTCACCATTTAATTGTGCTGAGATGCCCCAATCACAGAGCATGTGATCAGCAATTAAAGACCAACAGACCTTCAACCACTATAAAAGCCACGTTCTTTAAGTTGTCTAGATAAATTCAGGACATTTTGTGTAACAGAGGTAATGACATCCAGGGTATGTACAAATGTGCATGGGCAGAAGAGGAGGAAGAAGGTGATCAAACATTACTATACTGCACCTCCAACAGAATTTGACTTTATCACTAGATCATGCAGAGGTGGTTAAGGTTGAATGGGATTTACAGGTATTATTTTGGCCACCAGAGGGTTCCCATATTTTTCCATTTGTGCAACTGAAGCAGCGAGAGAGTAAAGAGCATAGAAAAGACACTTTAAAAAATGTGAGAAAGAAATAAAGATCAAACAAAATGCATCCCCAAAGTAATGCCAATAATATATCTGCAAGTCCAATTTCACTATTGTAAAATACAGTGACTGCATTTTGCAGAAGGAAAATAGGCATTTTCTGCACTGAATGCAACACCCTCATTCTTATTTGTACCACTGAGCATGAGATCAGTATTCAAGCAGCTGACGATAAATTCCGTGTATGTAGGACACCTATTAAAGGTTTCATGTGATGTTAGAGTGAGTAGGTTAGTACAAAAGAAACCCCACAAAGTAAATAAGATTTCAAACGTTGTGGTATTGTCAGGGCAAAACCCCAGATTCCAAGTCAAGTTCAATCCTGCAAAGCTAGTAATGGCAGTGCTATTTTCCTAACTTGGCTTCAGTCACTACCGTGACTCTCGATTCTCAAATAATAGGTGATTCATCTTAATGTTATTTGGGGAAGGAGTCACAATGGCTTTGATAAGTCAAATGATGGTCAGATATTTTTCTTACAGCTCATTAATTTTACCAAGAAACAATGGGCCAAATCCTGCTGTCAGTTATGCTACCGAAGTCAGTGTGCTGGAGATGCTTTTTAATCCATTCTAGATCTAGATACCCCTCTGACACGTATACGACGGGCTCTTGGGTTTGTGTTTTCTGACATGCTTCATCAGACCTCTGAGGATCTCCTGAAAATGTCAATCAGAAATATGTTTGCTGCAGCAGCTTGATAAAATCTGTCTGGAGAGTGTGATCAGGGACAGTCCCTGGTCTGAGCAGTCTCCTTGGAAAGTTTATTCAAGGTTTCATGGTTCCACCAAAGGACTCAGAGCCCTGAAGGGGAAAAAAAGCTCCTTGTTGCCTGAAACAGTGGTATTAGAGCTCATAGGGCTGCAGTGCCTCTCCCCGGCATGACAGAAATAAGGGTGCTCTCTCTTCCCTTGCTGGTAAGCATGGGGATCAGAGGAGGTAGCTCATGAAGATGTGTGTGTCTGGCTTTCCGTTGGTTAGCCTCCAGAAGAAGGAAGTTGAATGGGCTGTGTGGCCCAAAGAACAGCTCTCAAAAGGGGCTGACCATTCTGCTCCTTACTGAGATAACTCGGATGCCTTCCCTGTTGTGCTTCCCCTGTTCTCCTTTGGCGGTACACCAGGAACTCCACCAGCTTGTGCAATATGGTCCAAAGGTTCAGCAAAATCAAAATCTCTTTCCTTATTTGAGGTCAGAGCCTGGTGCCTTGAATCACAGCAAAGGAAGACTTACTACACAGTCCACTGACTTCAAGGAAGCTTCTCATGAAGAAATCTATTTATTCAGCTTGAATAATGGGCACAAGACTCTGGCTTTTGATAACATAAGCATGGCAGCTTTGCAGGTGCTACAGCATTCGGTATTATTCCAAAGCTTCAATTTTTATTTCTAATAAGATGCTGACCTTCTAGACTTCATATGATGCATTATAATTAGAAGACTTATCAAGAAGCCTAATATAACATTATAGCCGCTGGGGAGTCAAAAGTGCAAACAGTAAAAATATCAAATCTTAATATTTAATTAATTGAAACAAATTAAATTTCAACCTATTTCTCATTTCTGTCAGCTACTTAAAGTTGCATATGAACTTCAGAATTTATAAAGATTTCCCCACAGAGGTTCTGAGTGGGAATTTCAAACAACTAAGATCTGGTTTTGTATCCACACTTTTCAGCTTTTTGGAGACTTTCTCAACCAAGAGCTTCCAAGGCTCTGTGTGGGAGCAGTTGATTGAATACGACTACTTTAGTCAGGTGCCTGAATGGGACTCAGATACTTCAGAAAACCTGTCCTTTCTTCTTGGTGAAAAAGAACATCTGGGACCCTACCTTTTAAAGCTCCCCAATCAGGCTATTCTCCAATGCCATTTTTGTCCTAAAACATAGGCAGAAGAAGGTTTAAAACCCAAAATATTTCAGCGGAGCAGTGAAAAGCAAAACGCAAATAGAAACAGGTCTCACAGGAGGCAGGGTCACTTCCATTTTTTGTGTAATTTCTGATCTTTATCCAGCATACAGAAGGCCTTTTTCATAGACAAATGGAATGGTGGAAAAATAACTGAAAAGCTGTTGTGGGTGTACTATCAAATCACAATAATGGTTTATTTGTCCTCATTCCTTATAATGATATCACCACCAGGACTGCATTCATTTGGCCCACTGTTGAGTACTGACTTCTTGCTGAAAATATATAAGTAAATGAAAACAGGCACTCAGTAAATGAATCACCAGTGATGAACCTGAAGTTCCTCTGAGAAATTCATTATTGCTACGCAATCAGGATGGCTACAGTTCACCTATGGAACTGCCATTCTACAGTTGCATTTCTCCACAGTAAAGAAAATTTACAGTGCTCAATCATATGCCACAGGTCCTTTGATTAAATGTGGATTTACAGTACATGATATCCCACAGCAGCTTAAGTACTGTAGAGTGTGTTACATAAATGCACGTTCAAGATTATTACACATACCAAAATAGACATGTACTTGATAGAGGTTGTTATGGTTTACAATTCCCTTTTCACTTTCCCTCTCTCTGTGGTAATAACTATACATGTATTGGCCTTAAACACCTACATGTTTTAAGCACAGGTTAAATTATAAAAGAGATTGCAACATCTTCTTTGTCCATCATCATCTAATAAATCAACGGGTCCATTTCTGTGGATTGATGTAATGGCATTTATGAGCATTGGCAAAGTCATATCCACTTAACTGATGCAATTAAGTAGTGCCATGCTCTTATTATAATAATAATGGATTGACTGATGAGTAATTTATTTCTTTCCAATGTAACCGACAAAAATAGGTTATATTCACAGACAACGCAATGTATTTGGATCATAAAACTGCTGCCTTCTCAAATCTACCATTAGCTTAGATTTATCCTCACCAGAGAGCAGTAGAAAACACTTTAAACCAAGTACCAAACTTAATGAGGAATCCTGGCCCCAATGTGTTAAGTCCCATAGAGAAGGTGAATATTTTACTAGCTATTTCGCGTAAGAGAAGTGCTGCTAAACACTGTCATAAAGAACCAGCTCTCAGAGCTGCCAGCTGAACTTTCTCATCTGGGAAAGAAGATGGTTGTGTTTGGTTTAATTTTAGGTGGGTTTCCAGGACAAATATTTCCTTATTGCCACTTGTTACTCTGTGCACTCTCCCTGACACGCCTTTCCTATCAATATTGCCTGGAGACCTGTGCGAGTCAGTGCTTTCGTCACTCTCAATGTGACCTTTTGGTGTATCTTGTTATTTCCCATGTTTACGACTGTCATTTACACATGTGAAGATTAAGGGCCAAATTATCTGCTGCCTAGGAATTGGCATGTTTTTGCTGACTACAGTGGAGCTGCTCCAATTTACAGGCTGCAGGGTTCTGGAGAGGGGCAAGAAAAAACACTCTACCTCCAGACACCCCAGAATTTCTGCACTGCAGCCTGTCTCTGTTCATCGCTCTTACTCTGTCATCTGCTTTGGGTATAAAATATCAGAGTTCTCAAGGGCACATTACATCCATTTCCATTATAAATCTCTAAATTATGGCAGCAAAACTCTGTCTTCCACTGAGCACAAGCCAAATGTTCTAAAATCTTATTTTACAGTTTTGTAGGGTTTAAGGACAAAAGAAGCCACCAAATTATCTTGTTTGACCTCCTCTATAGCACTCAAAGAACAGAAAAAAGAGCCTGAGATTCCTGCATCAGTGGGAAACCAATTAATTGAGGTAAGCCCAAACGATCCCTATAAGATTTCCACATTCTGGGGAACAATGGATAGGGAAGGATATGACTTTTGCAATCTGACCTCATGGAAAATAACTGCCCAACCCCAAAATCTGAAATCAGCATAACCTGAGACCATGAACAAGGCATACCAGACAAGACTCAGGCAAGGATGTTTCAATGTGTCACCCAGGAAGAATATGCTGTCCCATCTGGAGGCCTTTCTTTATCTGTGGGACATATTCTTTATGTTCTGGTAGGTGTTTATGTTTGTATGTGTGCACACAATTCTTCACCAGGAAGGGAAATTTCCCTTCGCCAAAGGGAAATTCCTTCTTTTATACCTGAAGCCTCAGGTCCAATGTTTGTTGTTATTTTAAAGCAGTTGCATTTGTCAGAAATAACACTGGGCACAATCTAGAGCTTCTTGTCCTCTATATGGATTATGAACGGAAAACAGAAGATTTTATAAACTCACAGGCTAGCAGAGATCACTACAACCAGCCCACCCTGAGGTGCAGGGGAACAGCTCTGTTCATGGAAGAAAAGATCTTCACTGCTAAAAAAAGAGATGTGACCTCTATTTCTTCTCATAAAATGATGGCAAATACCATGCGTTTCCCCAGCACTGACAGGCTCATCTAAAATGTTACCCCAGGAAGCTAAAGAGATCTTTCAAATGCACTGCATAATCACTAACATAAAAGTAGAAGTTGTGGTTAATAGTATTGGCTGGCCTAAAAGGAAGAGAGAGAGATCTACAGAGGTTTATTTACTGCTATAAATGCTAACAAAGTTTGAAATCAAGGTGTTTTATGATTAAAGACAACAAATAAGCTAGTATCTGCTCACTGTATCCAAATATCTAATGCAAGGTTAACTCATTGCCCTCACCCCCAAAGCACATTATGTATTTAATTTTCAAGGCATAACTGCATGTTATATGATGACCAATAAGATCATCAATTCTTGGGTTTATTTCTGCTCTGCAACCTCTAAAACAAGAGAAACGTTTGATCTCTGATAAGGTGTGTTCTATGCCTCTACTCATGCACTCATATATTATTTATCTTGATCTACAAGTGATGTCTTATAAAGGGGCCCATTGAGGAAAATAAGAGCCATTTGTGCTACCTTTCTAGAGTCCTCTCTCTGACCACAGAGCAGACATCTCATTCCTGAAACTACACCTCCTCACAGGAAGAAACACTAATCATTCTCACCACTGCAGAATGTCTGTTTCTTGCTGTGACCTAAACTCACTGCTTTAAATGCTCCTTTCTCCTCACAGATGACGTAGCCAATACCTTTGTCAGACTATTAAGTCAGATGTTGAAGCATGAACCTTCTAAATCACTTCTCTGGACCGATCCACGTGAACATAACACAGGATCTTTGTTATTTAATAGCTGTTACAACTGGTTACATTCCTATGATAAAGCTCTTTGGCAGAGGAGAAAAAGGTGAAATAACATTGCAGTTTCAGCAGTGCAGTATTAAATGCTGAGTCATGATAAATTCCCACATAATAAATACCCAGATGTGCCTCTTCTAGGTGCAATACCAAGCAGTTGGCTTCTGAAAATTCAGCAGAATGGATTCGCTGTACTAGTGACCTGTGAAAATAGCAAGAAAACCAAGAACAATGATGCTAATGACAGGCATGTGATCCAATGAAGAGAGAGTTACAGCTTCTGGCTTATGTATAGTCCAAAATTTTCACTGTGCTGCCTGGAATTTGAAGAGCTCTTGTGACACCCCAGTCACCATATAGTTAAGGTCTGGAATGTGATGTGCTGGTAAGTTAAGAAAATCTTTTTGATTAGCCATGCTTTACACCTGCTGGAATTTAAGCCAGGGACTGGGTATGAAATAGTGGTGGATGTGCTTTGGAGATAAGAACTCACTCACCATGCCAATAGGGTTCTTTTTTCTAGTTGGCATTTTATTTTTCATGTGGCATTTATTCCAATTCAATTAAAATAATTGAAGTTAATTTTAAAGACATATTTAGCTTATTGAAACTTGCGAGACACAAAGATAGTTGGCAATGGGTTTTCAGATTTTCCTGAAAGAAGTAAAAATGATTGGTCAATTTGCAGTAGTGAAGCTGTTTCTTACTATGTGGTCACAGGGAAAACAAAAATGGTCATGTCTGAAGAAGAACACGCCAGTTCTATTGGGGTGAAAAAAAAAATGAGGCTGAGATGGAGAAATTTAGCAGAACTGTTTTTATGATCAGTCAGTAGTGTCAAAGGAGAATCGTGTTCTTAACCTGGAAAAACAGGCAGCATGAAAGATTAATGTTTATCACAGCTGGATAGACTACTGCTGGTCCCAGCAGACTTCATAACCGAGAGATATAAGAGGAAAACTTTGGGGGAAAAAAAGAGAACATTCCTGATCCTCTGGCTACTTCTAAAATTCTGCCCCTAGTTTTTCTGCTTAGTCAACATCTCTAATAAGGCCTCAGGGATCAAAAATTATGACAGCTGTTGCCAAGAACTGTGCACAAAAACAGCTCAGGCCTGAAGGATCAGTAGATAGTCTTTCAGAAGTTACATACTGCTGTGAGATGCTGTGCCTCTGCCTATGGGTACTGGAAATCAAGTGAAGCCAGGCAAGTGTGAAAAACTGTAGTGCACAGAACAAGGCAAAGAATTTAGAGGGATTTTGCTCTTCATGTTAGGGGGTGAGGGAACTGTGTTGAGATAGAGGTTTTGGCTATTATGTCATAGCTGGAGCATGTTGAGATACAGACTAGATTTGCTCTGCTTTTTACAGCCATGCCCAAAAGGGCTTCTGTATTTCCCAGGTCAGGTAGTGTTGGTTGGTTGTCTCCTGTTCTGTCTGAGTTTTCTGGGGTGGACATGCCACATCCATCATATAGAGCATACCATGGCACAATGCTATACAGATTCATGGATCTGTTCACAGTTTGTTCTTATTCATGCCATTACCATGATAATATGCTTAAAAATAGGGATATGGCCTAACCCTTCCCCTTCTTTTTGCTGTCTGAGTAGTCCTTGTACTCCTGCATTTGATTCTGTTGCTCTAACTGGTGACTCTTGCAAGTGTCAGACCATCAATGATGTACTGAGCAAGAAACCCTATCGGATGAAACAAATTTGTCTTGTGGTGGAATCACAGGTTTCTCCTGTAATTAAGGGCAAGTGTAAAGTTGCTTTTTGCCTTCCCTGGTGCAGATATCGGATGGGGCCAATCCAACGTCTTTGTTCCTCAGTGTTCACTAGCTTTGGCAAAAAGAGACAAGCACCTACTTATTGGACTACCTGGTCCTGAAGAACAAGGGTTCTTGTAGAGCAGTTGGCAAAGCTTTCCCATAAGGATGCCTATACTTCACAGTCCTGCATGAAAAAATTGGTGTCTTATTGCCATCATCGACATGACACCTCAAGAACACAGGTGCAAGAGAGAAAGGGGCATTTAAGGAATGCCTTCATGTAATAATAGTCAAAGAGGTCCTACTATAGCATCATTTTAGAGGTATCACTTGCTGGTGTTTGTAAGCCCCAGATACCCAACAGGTATGATTTCACCTTTAGCAATCTCCATGGACCAAGAACTGACATCTGTGTAGAGCTGGCATTCTCTCCTGCAAGAGACACAGTCATCAACAGTACTAGGAAACCACCTGGGTTGTTGGCTATTCCTTGTACTCACAGAGCCCAGCACAGATAATCAAGGCCCAACCAAGTCCAAAATTTCCCTAGACTAGAGGTGAAGTATGGCCTTTGATTTACTCAAAACAAGATGCTGGCATCTCAGGAAAAGGCTAAACACCGAAGTCCCCCAACACCATCTGCATCACTGCAGCCAGTTTAATTTGCCACAGCTTGTGGAGTCTGTCCATAAGAAGAGCATACAGGAGGACCCTGTCCCACTTTTATGCAGCCTGGTACTGCCAGTCTTCACTCCCAGTATACAGGAGAAACCCAGGAAGCCAGTTCCACTTACATATAAAGAAATTGCTGCTAAACACAAAAAAAACCCCTAGTGCTTAGGCCAATGTTGTCTCTGCAGTACTCCCCTCCTTTGTTCTCTGAAGAACTCTTTCCTCCCCTCTTGACCCATACCTCACTCCTTTCTTGTCTGGCTTGAATATTATCCTGCACCATCCCAAAGTCTGTAAGGAGCAGACAGTGTAATGATGCCTAGCATGCTTTTTAGGAGGCTCTTTTCAACCCTGCTATCTTTCGCAAGAAGATGTGGTCTATCTGGCAACAATTCCTTTACATGGCCATTGCCTCTTCAGGGAAGTTTCTTTGTATATCCAGACACTAGACAGGCTGGACCTGGGAACACTTTCTGTAGAAGGCCAAAATCTATTGGGAGGTGAAAGAGAGCATATAGCTTTGATTATAAAATACACTTGTTTCATAAGTGAGAATTAAACAGGCTTGGCCAGGTCAGCAAACCAAAAATTCTAACCAGGCATATAGTATGAATATAGTAAAAAATAGCCCAAAGGCATGGTGTCTACCAAGATCAAACTGGGACAAGGAATCAGAGGTCCCCCACATCTTTCTCCCTTTCTTCCTCCCTACTGATGCTGTCATCCATAAATGATGGTGAAAAATATAAGATGTTAGAGCACCTGTAGTCAACAGTGTCTGCTGCAGAAGATTGTGGCTCAGATCAACCAGTGGATCAGCCACTGTGTAGGTAACAGCTAACTGGCACAAAGTGTAAGAAATAGTGTTCATGCCTTTGGGAAAGGGTCTCTCTCCTTCAAGAAATTGAAATTAAGACTGTCCATGATAATACACTACATGAGATACAAGCTCAGTGGACTGCACTCGTCTGTCTGCCCAGCAATGCAGACCACACTGAGATGGGGCTAGAGTTATTTTCAGGTCTTTCCACGTTCTTTGAAGGAGTTGCTGAGCACTCTGGTTTTATTTGAGTGTGGAAATTGGTGGTAGCTTGGGAGTACACAAGTCTGAGGTGTCCCCATCAAAAATGCCTGAGTTTGCCCCTGCCTCTTGCATCCCAAGGTCAAATTTTGCATGTGGATTGCCAAGTTTAGACCTAAGATGTGAAGTGACTTGCCTGCAGTGTGGATTGTCAAGGGACCAGAAAGAAGAGAGCACTGCAACATGAGAATATGGCTATTCCCATATTGAACTTCAATCCTTCATGTTTTCTACAGGGTTCTTCACTGACACTGTTTAGGTAAACTGAGCATTTGTAGGTAAAGAAATTTTGGGGTAGACCAATAACTAGGTAAAAGATGGGAAAACAAGAGTAGGAAGGAATGGTCATGTTTTATCCTGGTGGCGATTACCAGTGGATTTTCACAAAGATGTGGGACCTATGCTATTCAAAATATTCATGAACGAACTGGAAAAGGAAGTGACAAGTAAGATGACATTGATTTGTTATACAAAATTAATCAATAAATGCAACGAAAAAGAAAACCAAAACAACAATAACAACAAAAAAAAAAACTACAAACAAAAAAACCCACTAAAAGCAAAATTAAAAGATAATTGTGACATGCTGCTGAAGGATTTCATGTTAATTAGTGGCCAGCTGATAAAAAAGTGTCAAATGAAATCTAGTGTTGACAAATGTAGAATATGCCGTATGAAGAGAAAGTATTCTAAATACAAGAAAAGCATGGTATGTTCTACATTAGTTATTACCACTCAAGAAAGGGGGTATCAAGGAAGGGTATTGCATAAAATTATCAAGCAGCAGATTTAAAATAAAGAGCAAAAAGATACTTTTTTCACATGACGCATAATTAAACTGCGGAACTCATTGCCACAGGATGTTGTAGAGGCCAAAAGTATAAATGGGCTCAAAAAGCAGTTAGACAAATTCCTGGCTGAAAAATTCATCGAGCGTTACAAAACACAAAGATGCAGATACAATCTCTGGCTCATGATGCCCCTAAGGCACAGACTGCTGGGAGGGTGTGCCAGAATAAAGTAGCACTGTATGGTCGCTCTGCTTTTACCCTCTTCCCGTAAATACCTGCTACAGACCATTGTCAGAAACAACACTGAGCAGAGGAAGGATTTCTGCAGCCACTGTTATGGGAATAGGTAGCTTTGCGTAAAGTTAAGGGGAAAAAAATAAAAGTGGGAACTGAATCCATGTAGGGTCTGTAGCATTTGTGATTGCTGAAAAAAAAGGTGAGTCAGAGAGGACTTGACAGTTGTAAGGTAAAAGAGAATGCAATAGAAGGAGAATATCCATTTTAGCATATGGTCTGATCAACATAAACTAAATGGGTGTCAGTCTTGTACTGTTGGATAGACAGGAGGCTATCCACTAAGTGGCTTGTAACACTGATGGAGCCAGAGACCGTGTTAACAAATGAAGTCCACACAGAAATGCTTTCTAAGACATCACTTAGTAACAAGCATCAAACCAGTCTGTGGAGTTGTATATGTCACTGATAGATGTCTTGAAGCTCACCTTGTTTTTCACTAGAATCCATGAAAAGTCATTTGCATTTAAGTGACTAGAAATGGTGAATTGTTTAATTTGGGAGTTAAACAAATGGTTTGCCCTAGTTTGTCAGTTTTCCATAATTTTACATGACTGGCCACATAAATTTGCTGGAAATGATCAGATAGCAGCAGATTGGCACAGCAGAAGAATTCCAACAGAAACATAGAGTTAATGAATCTCCACCCATGTCCAGACATGCAGATGGGGAGAAGTCCAGCCAGCAGCACCCAGCTGGGCTCCTCTGAGCAGAGCACACCGACTGTGTGGCAAATACCCTTTGCACTGGTGACTGCACCTGCAGGGGTGGTACACAGTGGTAAAATAGCTATATCCAGCTCCCTGTAAGCATGGCTCTAGAAAAGAAGTGATAAAACCATTAAAACCAGTGGCAAAACCAGCCCTCATCATAAAAATGCTGACCGTTTCAAGTGTCAAGTGGATACGGCATTAATAACTACCAACACACTTGTTGGAAGTCATTCATGTAGTGGATACATGCTACTACGTTGTATCTCCTAGTGTTAAAAAGCAAACTCATTCTGGCAGCTCACATCCACCAAGACACTGCAGCAGACTTCGCGTATTTTGGAGGAGCTCAGCTTCTGCTAAAAACTCAAATGCATCCTCAGCTGTGTGGGGACCATCGTGGCAGGTTGAGTAGACAGGTTGGCCTCTGCTCATCCACCAGCCCTTGTGCTGGGGCTGAGAAAGGTGTGCTTTAGCTCTTCATGGGCCATGGCTTAGTGTAGTGTGGCATTTCTTCTTCCTGTTACAATCAATCCAAACTGAAAGCATTTGCTTATTGCCTGGATTTTAAAGCATCTCACTAACTGTTTCAGCAATGACGTAACTTCTTTATCAGTTTACAAATCTATTTCCCCTTAAGTTAACCACCTCGAAACTCTTCCTAAAGTTAATGGATTTGAAGGGAAAAATATGCCATGAAATGCCTGTGATTTCTGGTCATCCAGATTGTCTGTGCTTCACAAATCAATGCACTTGAATCTGGTTGAATCTATAGCCAGACAGTCTGAGAACAAAATAAATCCAGCAGAGGTTTGAACTTCATTCATACATCTTAATAGGGATATTATGCTTAAACCCCTTTGTGACCATTTAAGTGATAAGACCATTAAAAACAGTGGCAAGAACAGCCCTCATCTTGAAAATGCATTTTAAGTGTCAAGTTGATAGAGTGTTAATCTTTACTATCAGCACCCTTGCACAAAAATACACAAAAAATCGGGAAAAAAGCATTGCTGGTCTCAGCTTACTATCTGGGGACAATTTATGGGGTTTTCCTAGTTAGTTTTGATGAAATGTAAACAATTCTACAAGGACAAGCAGCTTATGTTTACAGAGAAATGGAATATAACAGATTATTTTTTCCTGTTTCCTCCTGCATATTTGGATTTCTGCTGAGCACAGTCTATGACTTTCAGCTACAGGCTATGACTGATCCCTTGACAACTCTAGCCTCTGCGATAAATTGTTCAAAGTCAGACCTGGGGCTGTGTCAGTTCCTAGAATATCTGAGTTTTATATCTTCTCTAGCCTCATTTTAAATTTAAATGATAACAAATGCAATCTGACCCCAGATGGAACAGAACATATTTTTACATCGGATTTTTTTTTTTTGTTAATATGACTTTGGTAAGCATCTCAAACACCACAGTCATTTATGCTGAATGTCTACATGCTTTCTAAGAGGACTATGAGCATGTGCCACTGTGGAAATGATGCACAATGCCTACTACAGGTTGGCATTGCCTTGCAGGGAAGCAGTGCCATGGTCTTCTTGACACATTTATTCTCATTTTTGTCCCCAGTTCCTCTGTTTCTTTCTGAGTTGTTTTTAGGAAATTATTTATTTGTTTCTTGCGTGTTGGCAGTGGGATTTAAATTTATTTTCTTTTTAATGTTTTATTTTCAGATGTATCTATTACAGTTTCAAAACACTGTCTAATTTATGCTCTTCCTTGAATTTCACTGTGACAGGATTCGGACTGAAAAGGTAGGCTATTCATTTTTCTTTCCTTCACACCCTTTCAAAAATAAATAAATGAATCTGTAAAATTCTTTTTAATTTGCTGGCTCCACACCCCTGTTGTTTGGGAGAGGTGGTCAAAGGAGACTTGAGGGAAAAAGCCACATGCAGAGAAGAGAACAAACCTGACCATGCAGTTGCATGGCAAAAAGATTCTTCTGGTTTTGTGGGCAAAGGAACATATCTCATGACTTGCATTTTATGGAGACAGAGCTAGTGGTCTAAACTGGCAGGGCACTTTTTCTTTCAAATACTGGTTGATTTTGTAAACCTTTTGCTCTGGTCTTTAAACTTAGCTCTCACCTGTCAGTAATCCCCTTCCTGTTTTCAACTAAAGGAAAGACTTGTGCCATGAACAAAGGAGAAAAAGATGCCACATATTTGTTGCCCAGATAAGGTACCAGTATTCAAACAACGCCAGCCACTCAGTTCAGACAAAGAGGGATATCTCTGATGAGTCCAGTGCAAACACACACTCTTGCATCTACTGTGGTCATCTACAAAACTCATTTTGGTTGAATGTTTTTACCCTTCTTTGACCCTTCATCACCTCTTTATTCAGCCTCCCCCAAGCAGAGCATGATGTCTGAGTCAAGCTTTTGAACTCTCTACATTTAAGTAGGTTTCAAAGTAAGCAAACAAGCTCATACATCCCTTGTCTGTGTAGGTGTGTTCACATATTTGTATTTATTAAAAACAAAATAAAAACATACTCTGATACAATTAAAGATGTATTTCAGAGAGTGGTCTGTGCTGAGAAATGCTTGCACCTGGTATCGTAATTTATGTTTAAGAAACAAGCTGGCATTTAAAAGAATCAAATGACAATGCAGATAATAGGATACAAAAGTCCCTCCCAAATTACCAAACAGTAGAGAATTGGATAAGATCACTCTGGCTATGTTTCTAATATTTTAGAGTAATGGTTGCCTGCTATGCTCAAGCCTTTGATCTTACAACTTCTCCAGCTGACAATGAGATAATAAGTGTTAAGGACAATACAGCAAGAATAAAAATCAGTGCATTTTCTAGCAAGGCACTGTGATGTGACGTGATCAGAGAAGCAAAGTGTATATGAAGGTCAAATTTTGCTCTCGATTGTCTAATGTCCATGCAGAGTTCTGAATATGGCCTGTTGCAGGAGGATCAGTTTAAAATGTTAATTCAGCAAATAAAGGAAAAAGCAGTATTCAACCTTGTTTTAATTCCCTGAGCTGATGGAACATTTATTATGCACAGCTCTTGCTGCATCTGTTTGTTAATCACATAATATAGTTAACACTGCCAAAGGAGGACAGCAATTACATAACAAAGCGACTGAAAAACTATCCTCACCCAGAAGGAAAAGAAGGAAAACCAGGCTCGTATTTTATATCTGCTTTCTGGATTGAGTGAAACATATCAGGTATGTAAGATATCGTCTCAGAGTTTGGGAATGACCATGAGACTTGAGGGTCCTGAGCACTTCAGACCCTGGTGAGACAGTCACATTTGTGCTCAAAGTGACTATAGAGGTCAGACGTGTATGTGCAGCCACCTCAGCATCCTTTTCAGAAATACTAAGTACCCACAGATGAAACAAATGGGAGCTGGTTTGTAGGAGGCCAGACAACAGCTGGATGGCTTGCACAAGGGAGTCCTTCGTAGCAGCCAGTGGAACAGGGATAGTCCCAGCAGTAGGGAAAGAAAGCTCCTGTGTGGTTGCACAGACAGCACATGCAGCCCCTGCCTTCATCTGCCCTCAGTGCTTGTGTACAATGCAGGGGAGAATTTGGATCACAACCTGCAGATATGTCAGAGTGGTGCACACATGGAGGTTCAACCACTGCCTCTGCCTGGCTGTGCCTCTGCATCAAATGCTGTGATGCAGATGTGATTGTGGCTTGGCCAAGATGGGCTCCCACCCACTTTTTCGCCTTTCAGCTCTAGGTCAAGGCAGGAAACCTAGTTCATCTGCTGTTCCTTTCCTGGGGCTGTAAGCCTGCCTGGGTATTCTCAAATCCACCAGATTTTTGTCATGAAAAGGGATATGGGAATCTGCAAGAGAACAGCTGGTAAAACCACCTCTGCTCTCCTGCTTCACTAACTGGTATACTAACTGCAGGCAATCGGCTAAAATAAAAGGATATTACTGGCTCCTTGTCTTGGTCAGTAGAAGAATACATTCTTCTTCTGACTGACCTACTCAAACACAGACTCTTCTGTAGGTAGTACTCTAGGTATTAAGGTGAATTAGAATAGGCTGAAAGGAATACACACATACATTTTTAGCAGTATTATAGGAAAACAAACTTTCCTTTTTTGCACACCAATTAAATGCCAATGACACTCAAAGACAATATTCAACAAAGACAGAGTGAGCTCCAAAGACCTAAAACCTTGTTTTGTCACCCATATGGGATTTCCCAATGGCATGTGACCAAAGTTCAGCCTAGAACTTGGCTCTGGACCAAAACCAAGGCCAGCAGAGCCAAGGTTTGTTATTTTTTAAGAGATCCAATCCTGCCATATGTTTACCAGCAATATCATAATTGTCTGTGCCATACTCAGTCTGCTATGGATTTTGCAGCAGCTGTCAATAGCACTCATTCATCACGGGCCCAAGATAATTGAAGCGCTCCATCTGCTGCAGGGCCACTATTATCAACAGTGATACTTGTGTCAGTAACTTACTGAAGAAGGGCCTGAACTTGCTTCTAGTGAAAAATCAATGGGAGGATTTCTGTTGGCAGAAACAGAGGCAGCCCTAACCCTTTCAGTACTGAAATCCTGAATGGCTGCTCAGCATCTGACTGTGCACATCCCTGTTCTGTCCCTGGATTGCTGGAAGGAAGCAAACCCAGGAAAGCTCTGCTGTGATCACACAGCCTTTGCAAACCAGCCCCACAAAGTGCTCTGAAGCACAAATCCCAGCTGTAGGAAAGGGCATGCAGTGAAGAAAAATCAGAAATGGGCTGAAGAAACAGGTGATGCCAGCTCACATGGACAAGAGAGGCAGAATTCAAGCTATGCATTCAGTTTCAGGCCACTGACTGTATAAACAGTCAGGCATGTTTGCAGGAAAATGCTAAAGGAATTAATCTGTTACTCAGCAACACTAATCAAGACTCCTACCCCATGCAGTTCATAAAGTCCTACGTCCATGCATACCTTTATATTCATGTTCACAGTCAGCCTCACTTCATCTTCTGTCCGCTGTACAAAGAAGTAAAAAAAAGTCTGTGCAATAAAACAAGTTATTGTAGTAAAGCATTATTTTTTCCTCACATAAACCAGTTATTTTCTATCATTTGCAGTTCTCTTTTCTTCTATTTTTACCTATTTGTAAAGACAACACAAAACCTCTTTTTCTTCTTGGATTTTCTTCCAAGAAAAGAACAAACTTTTGAAATCCAAGGGAAGTTATGACCCCTTTAACAAAGAGGGGAAAACAGAAGTTGTTGTCCTGCTGCTGTGAGTGCAGATGAGATCAAACTAGAACTTTAAATCAGAACACCCTTGAACTTTCAAGGTCAGGTTCACGTCTAAACTTTACCGCTAAGGCGAGTCAAAGCCTGTGCTCAGATGGATGTGGATAGCTCCCACTGAGTTCAGTCAGCATTCGTTGATTGTAACGGTAATATTTTTGTTGCATTTGTTTACTCCAGGGCAGATTCTCAAGGATCTGACTTAATTTTCGTTCTTTCATGTTCATATCCTGTATAAGAAAAGCCACTTGCTTAAATACATTTAGGTGCTCTTTGTGCTCAGAATGATGTAGTACTAAGAAAACGAGAACTTTAGTGAGGACAGCCATCCCTGCAATGTCATTTTAACAGCAAAAAAACAAAGTGCTGAAGGTTTAAGGAAGATAAGGCTACAAGGGCTTAAAATATTAATATACAATGTACAATAATACAAGGGCTTAAAAAGCAAAACCATGATTTCGCGTTGCATCAGAGGAGCACAGAAAGCAAGGCACTCTTCTGCTGGGCAGTGATCTGGATGGTTTTTGAAATATTTTATTGTTTGGTACATTCTAGACCTATTTTTTAAGGGATATGCAACATTTTTTATTGGAGGAATAGGAATAGACGGAGAGGGCAGTGTTTAAATTCCCTGCTCGTGAAGGGACAGAGTCCTCCAGATTATTTTACAGCACCACAAGATGGAGGAAGGTCATATAAGATCTCTGTATGGAGGTGATAGGGAAAACTGTAAAGGAACTTTCCCATGTTGTTGTCTTTGTCTTCTGTGGATGCCTCCTTACTTCCTCCAATACACAAGGAGTCAAGGTAGCTTTTTTTAAGCAAAATGGGCAGGGGGGAAAGAGAGAAGATTAAAAAAACCCAGTGAGGAATAGACTGATGAGTTTCTGAAGTTAAACTAGAGATGATCCCAAGAAACACATACGTATTCCTTTGCTAAAGAGAATTGTTGCATATCAGAAGGAAGAGATGAGATTTTTCTCATAAAATTTGATTTTTAGAAGAGATGCAAATATTCTGACTAAAAAGATACCTTTCTTTTCAATATTTAATGAGCTTTTATTTTTGTCCATCTACTTTCAGTACATAAAAACAAGCCTCTAACGCAGGAACCCACTCTCCAGCTGCAGTGTAACAGATGTGCAAACCATTAGTATCTGCTACCCATTCCAAGTCATTAAATCTGAAACCCTGCAGGAGGAGTCAAAGGTACCATCAGGGGACCTGTGGCAGTTATGGCGTTTCTACTTAGCAGATTTCACTGCAAGGGCCAGTGTTTTACCTTGAGGCATAAAGGGAAGTAGGGAACTTAGAGCTGGATCAACAGTGAACAAAATGACTATGAAAATGTACAGCTTGAGTTGTAAGATTGGTTTCCTGAGCCCTTCACCACAGTGAAAGGGAAATGAATGATGCCTCACTGACATGGGAAGGTATAAATAGGATCCAATGAACTTAAAAATGGGGTGAAAACAGAGAAGACCATAGGCTAAAATGCATTCAGTGAGGAAAGGGCAGTGACTTTTGAGATTTTCCTCAAAAATCTCAAAAGGATTTTGTTTCGTGAGAGATCAGCTCCAATACTGAAGTGAAAAATTCAGGTTGGACACTCCTACAGGGCAGCAAGAGAAACCAGTACAGAATGTGGTTAGTATCCAGGCATGGTCTTCATCAATAGGGTGATGGGAGTGAAGGTCCAGGATTTGGGAACTAGCCTGTCATTTGCATTGAGTGCTCTTGAAACAAGCACCTCATCACAAGCTAACCAGCACTGCAAAGGTATAGTCCAAGGACTGAATGAAAAGATGTACCTGCCCATGAAGCCAATTAAAGTACAGGCTGGGGAGTTGAAGTGAAAATCCTCCTGGCGCCAGCCCACTGAGAACACAGAGAGCCCTGATGAGTGCTGAAACTGGACCTTGGCAGAACCTGACTGCTTAAACTAGAGCAGAAATTTCCTGCATCTTCCAGAAACCCAGGCATCTAAATCCCCTTCCCAGTTCAGAAGACGTTGCTCCTCCTGGGGCAGAATTTCCCGGCCTTGGAACACCCCAAATTCACAGCATTTTTGTAGACTGCATGGCATTCCAGCAGCTGGCTGACTTTCTGATGTTGCACGTGGGTGAGCTTTTGCTCACTCTCTTGCCATCTCTTTTGCAAGCAGCGGGAGCCGGAGCGAGGCAAGTGTCACAGGCAATATTCAGAAGCAATTCCGGAAACTTTATTGCTCAGAAGTGGCACTCAGCCAGCAGAGGAGAAAGAGAAGAGCTCATAGTTGTGAGCTTGCACACACTGACAAAACTGTTACTGATGAATCAGAGAGAGAAATCTGGAGAGGTGACCTTGGGAGGTCACAGAAGACTCGTTTTTGCCAACAAATATGAACATTTGCAATCAGACTGTGGCCTTGTGCCAGTCACTGTTTTATGTGCTATCTCATCAAAACATATGAATTTTCAATAGCTGGTTTAGAGGCCTACTTGCTGCAGTATTATATCTCTCCAACTCCTACAGGTTTTGAATTGTACAGATACAAAAGCAGGGTATTGAGGAAAGCTGGCACTTGGATTTACATTGTTCTTGACGAACATTTTCCTGCATTCTGAAAATCGCCAACTGGTCAAGTGCCGGAAGGTCGCTATGCAACGTGGCAAAACTGATGACAGAAGGGAGTCAAAAAATCTCTGGAAAATGAAACTCCTCCATTGTCCAGCCTGGAAGGTCAAAAATTGCCATTTTAAGATTGCCTGTGCTAACTGAGGCTCACTCACCCTAGGTGTCAGCCCTTCAGAGAGAACTACTGTAAATCTCGCCATCTGTGATGTTCCTGGTGAAGGACTCTGCTGATGTAAAGGTTATTACTCATTTATAAACATATGGCTGTTGTAATCATTCGGTCTTCTATTCGTAGTGGGATTTGTGTTTTGATGGAGCTCAGTTTCAAAAGAAAGATGTTTTTTCGCTCCTCAGCACTAAGGGGACATTATCAATTGCATTTATATTAATAAAAACAACAGCAACACAATGTGGCAAATTTTTAAATCAATAGATGTGATATTAAGAAAAAGATCCCATCAAAAGCAGTCAGTCTGAATGAGCACCACCCAATGCAGTCTGAAGTCAAATATACAGTGACTGTTAAAATGATTGTGAACAAATACACAGAGGATTCTGCTGTTCATCATTGTCCCAACTAAACAAAATGATAAAAGCTAACAGAAAATATATGCCTTTTTGTCATTATTTCCATTTTGAAAATCTAGAGGGATAAAATACTGAGATTTACAGTACTCGAGCTGACAGCATCTTTTAGTGATACCATGGTAGCAAAAGCTCTGAAAGTGTGTGTTCAAACTATGGATTTTATTGCCTGCTTGTGTGATGTGTGAATATTTGAGCATGTGCGTTTGTGCATATACATGCCTTTCAAATGAGCCCTTTAGATCTAAGATCCCATTTCCTCCATATAGTCAACAAAGACCATAAAGCAATTTCTGTAGGAGCAAGAGTTCACGTAGAAGACCTGAAAGCTAAAAATTCCCACCAAACCAGTTCAGACACAATGCATAACTTACCTGTTGTCTGTCTGCTTCCAGAAGCAAAGCGACCGGTTCATCTGACTTATTGTAAATGTCTAGCTCAGGCTGAGATGAATTGCTTCCTAAAGTCCATTGACTTTGTGGAGAGTTTTTATTAGGCCCTTGAGGAAGAGATTTGATGACAGTAGAGCCTGTGTTTGCATGGCTGTCCCTAATATTATGCACTATGGGAAAAAAGAAATTATTCATTGCTGCATTATCTTGGAGTAAACCCCACCCCCATCCACAAATAGGCATGGGTGGATTCCACATACCAAGACATCTCTCTCCATACTTTTCACCAGCAGATCAAATAAAGTAAGAATTGCCAGTAGATGATCCTGTCTCCTGAGACACATTTTTCCTGATGGGAAACTCATCTGACATATTTTAGATAATGTCTAAAAAAACCTCATCACTGATACTGCCTTGGATTACTCTAACACAAATACTTAAACGCCCAGTCCACAGTTCATCAGTAATAATATTTATGTAATGCAGCTGCAAGGCTAAGCAGCAAGCTACGTCATCTCAGCTGAATGAAGAGCAAGTTGCACTTTCTAGATCACAGCACTGTGATGTTTGCATTACATATGTTGGAATTCAATAATGAAGAAAAGTAAAAACCACAAAAAACCCAACCAACTATGCTGGCTTTGGGATGTTTAAAAATAAGATTGGGGAATGAAGATGAAAATGCAATTCAGCATAAGGAAGTTTAACTTTTTTATGTTTAAATCAACTTAAAAATAACTTCATTTTCTGGACTGATGAGGTAGTTGTTTGATATGCAGTCTTAGTTTAGGACTAATACTTGAGCCCCTGATAGACAGTGAAAATCCATTGGAATCCATTGGAGAATCCTCACGTACATGAGAAAGCTTCAAATACAGAGAGCTGGGAGTCTTTTTTAAATGTGACAGTGCGCGAATATCCCTGATTTATGGCATCTGAACACCAAACCACCATGGCTATTCCTGGAGAGCTGGGGGACAGCATTTGCACTACAGCAGAACTCCCTGCACTTTCTTGTAGCAGAAGTAAACATATTAATGCAGTTAGAAATTTCAGTTTCTAACAGAGTATGTAAAATTTCCAGGATTTGGATTTTTTTGAATGGTAACAGCTACTGTGTTGATAAACTTCACCTGTACATGTTTAAGACTTTCCTCTAATACATGTCATTTAGTCTCTGAGCAAATGTGATTTCACTGTTGCTACATGGCTTGCAGAGATATATTAATTATGGCTGTTTGAACGGTAAAGAAGTACAGAGAGGATAAATGACTTGGCAAAGCCAAAAATAGAACCAAGATTTCCTAAAACCCATTCCAGGGCCTCAACCATGAACCCATTCCTGGGAAAAGACCAAGAAGTTTACCATACTTTTTTCTCCCCAATTTAATCCATTAAATCACTGCTAAAGGTCTATGGACATTCTTGCTACAGTTTAAATAGTAGCTTCATTCAGTTTGTTTGAACCTGCTCCCAATAGGCTTGAGATAAATCAAAACACCTGTGCAACAAAGGTATAACTTTTATTTTTAAGCTTACTGTTCACCTATTGATGATTTCTCATGTTTTTGTGTCCCAAGACATAGATCAGAAGTGAATTCTTCTGTGATCTGCTTCTCACACTTTGCAAAATTCAGACATACTCAGATTTAGGGACTTCTGTTCAATTAATAATTACAAGCAGAGCATTAATTGCTGATTTGCTTCTCTGTGAATTTTAGCAACAACCGTGCTTCACAAAGCTCAGAAAATTGTCCATTCTTTCAAAAAATATCATTCAAACTCATTGTTTAAGAGCTTGTACAAAACACCTCCAGAGACAGTTTCATCACTTAAAGGCATCGTGACTGGAGAAAATACCTGCGGTACTTCTTTCACTTTTCTCCCCAAAAATTCTATAATAAACACTAGAAGTGAGTTTGCTGAGTCTGTACTTACAGGCGTAATCTCCTATTGACACATGCATAAATTATGAGGGGAGAAGCACTACCCAGTCACAGTGTAACGCTCTATCAGTGAGATTTCTGGGATTTTTGAGCAGTGTACTCTGCATATGGCAACTGCTGGCTAGTGTTTGCCTATTCTTCACTTGCTTAAAGCCTCTGGTTTTGTCTTGAGGGTCCACGTAAGGTCAACTTCCCACCCCCCAACAGTGGCATAGAAAACTGCACTGAAGGTGGAAGAAAATGCCTCTCCTTACTGAGCAGCCAGTGTTGATAAAACAGCTCTCTGTTAGAATAGCTTTAAGGGCAAACAGTGAGGAGGTTTACCCATTCAAACAAAGTTAAGAGTGAGCAAATTCTCTTAAAGATGTACCTATGTCTGAGATCTTTGTTTCGTTTTCAGTTACTTGATAGAAAATAAGATAAAGCCAAGAGCAGGCTGCATTTTTTAATCCTCCGTGCTCCTGAAAATATTTCCTTTGTGCTCAGGAGAGAAACATAAGAGAAGGCCACGTTAGCCAAACTGGTATTAATATTTTTTCCTTTAAATAACTAACAAACTCTTACAGCGTTTTCCTTTCTGTTGGGGTTTTTTGGAGCCCTTGATTTTGTGTTATTTCTGGAAAAGAGCAAGCATGGGTAATGTACATGTTTTGCCATGTCTGACTTACTCGCTTTTATGTGCTCAGGACTTAAAGCGATTAAAGGTGAGACCATGTGGATTGTAAACACAAGACTGGTTATATCGTAGAGATTTGCATATAATTCTGTCACCTGCTTCCGTTTGTTTGTCCTCTCCCAGAGCTTCAGATGGCATCTCCACAAGGACTTCTCTAAAAATCTCATCCTGTAATAAAGTAGGACTTTGGGGTTTTCTTAGGGGTTGTCTGGCTTGCGGATGGGATTTGACTGGTTAGTCCAGTTTCAAATTTAGACAAGGGCCAAACTGGAAATTCAAGATGCCGTTACGAGAGGACCACAAATGAGGAAGGAGTTGAGCCCAAAATGTGGGGGCAGCCCAGAACCACCTTTGCCATGCTCACCAGGATCAAATAATGACTCAGAGCTCCCTGAAAGAGATGCAAGTCAGGAGCCTGCCCCACACAAAACACACCTCCTCCCACTTCCAGGGGTGCGTCCTTTGAAGTAGATGTCCTGAAATTCATGCATACGTTTCCAGGAATGTGGACAATGGGTTCACATGCAGCTCCTGTTTAAAGAGGAGGAAGAGAAAACCCCTGTGTCTCCTCCAGCCTCAGATTCAGCTGGTTTTACATTTTCTGCTCCTTGGAGGTGGAGGGATTGTCTTTGCTGCCCATAAGCAAACTGCCCTTATGGCCTCTTCTATACAGCCAGTCTCACATCAAGGCTTTGCTTTTCTCCCGGAATGGAATCTACTCTAAGCTAACTCAAGAGGCAAGTGGTGCTCAGCAAAAACTCATCCTGAGCCAAACCTTCAAATGCACAGAAAGGTTTTATTAAACAGGCTTGTGTGAATGGTTTTGGGGTGATCTTCGGACTGGCAGGACAGCACCCAGCTCTGTGCTGTTTCCCAGTGGCTGACCTCATCTAGGTGTTCCTGCTCCGGCAGGGGGATTGGACTAGATGATCTTTTGAGGTCCCTTCCAATCTCTAGCATACTGTGATACTGTGATACTGTGACCAGCCACATGCAGGAATGGTCTCTGTGCCTTTGCTCAAACACCAGCAAACCTGTGGTTGTAGCAGCAGCCTAAAAGATGTGCTCTGTATCGTGCGTCTGGGCTCACTCTGACTCTGCAACCCCCTCAAAACATTTCCATGGACAGGTCCTGCACCATATGCTACTCTCCTTGTATGAAGCAATCTTCGATAAAGCCCTCCCACAACACTACTTCTGCCCTGCTGGACCAGCATTCCCATGGCAAAAAAGCACATTATTGCCCTTCCGGTGTACATTCATGATCTAACAGGTTGTTATGGGACAGGCTCGGTTTTTTATCCCGTCCCCCTGCACTCCTCACCTTCCATGGTGAGGAGCTCAGACCTGTTCAGTGAGAGCATTACCACAGCAGAAAAGGGAGCTCAGACATAGAATTTCACCTTCTTGAGAGCTATGAGCTCACCCACAGAGATAGAGCACTTAAAATGAATTAGTGTATTCCAACACAGCAAAAGCTATAAATAGAGTGCTTATAAATAAACCAGTTTTGTCCCTCACTCAGGCACCAATTCAGCAGTCTCTCCCTCCTTGCCTAACACAAGCGCATACTTAATGGTTGCAAAGGGGTAAGGCACTTGCTTTCAGTTAGCCATGTTTTGCTTAATGTAAGCCATAATGCTTAATCTATCCAGGTACTAACACTTCTCGCTTGTTAAATCAATATTGCTTAGGAGCCTAGGCTAGCCCCATCCCTCCAGCCCCCCCACCCCCTCAACCCCATGAATCCAGAACTTACTGGATCTGTTTAAGACAACTTCAATGTTTTATGAATGAGAGGTAGATATTTCCTCTTTCGAACGTTTCTGTTTTCTGTTCCTAAGTGACTACTTTTCCTTGCATAAGGAAGCTACTATTTGCATAGGACATCTTTCTTATTCCAACACATAAGCAGCCTCCTTATGTTGTGAAAGGCAAAACATCGCAACTGTTACAAACCTTCTAAAACAAGGTTTAATTTGAAAGCAAACATGCGGTTATTACATGTAAGCAACTCTAAACAGACAGTGCTATCATATCAATCATGTTTTCAATGGCCAAGCCAAAAAAGCCCTGAACCTTTCAGTAATGCGCATTTCTAGATTGGCAAGAAGAGCTAGAATATATGGCTCAAACACATCTTCTTGGTCAAACATCCTGAGGACAGTGGTGGCATGCTCCATGAACTGGTCAAAAGTTTGATGTCACATGCAAACAAGGGTATAGGTTCACGCCACCACTTCACACCAAGTATGCACGGACTGAAAATAGGCACCAGCCATGATCATGCAGAGATGTTAAGATGCCAAAATCGATCTCTTCGAGCCTATAAGCAGTATTTTAGATAGCTGACAAGAAGACCTCAGTGAGTCAAGCAGGGAGCCTTGTGTAACTGGACAGGGTTTGCGCCACATTTTTTGTTCTAACATACCAGTTCTGCTAGCAGTATCTGATTTTGCAGTCCAAGCCTAGCTTAAAAGCCTATACTGACACACTGAAATACCTTAGGTAATGAATTAGCTTAAATACAGCCGTTATTTACCTGCAAATTGCAAACATGGTTTTACCCTTGCCATGTTTGCTAGCCCAAGAAATGTCATGTGGATATGTGAGATGCCTCTGAGTGCCTGCCGTCAGGTCACCGACCCCTCTGATGAGTCTCGCTGCTTCTTTAGCCATTTTCTCCTTGGCTGCTCTTTACATCAGAGTGCAAAGCTTTTTCCTTGCAGAAGGGGTGTGTGTTCCTGCTTACTGCCCTGTGTGCATTTTAGTTTCTTTAAATTTAGCTGCCAGATTTTCTTTGCTTATTTTCACATGCTTTCTCTACATGCATCAAAAATACAGCCATCAATGCTTTATTTTGTTTTTAAATACAGCAGCTAGTTTCAGAATAAGCTGGCACAAGCAAGTGAAAATCTACCACATTTACATCAGCTGAGCAGAAGGCACAGAGGCTGAAAGCAAAGCAATGTCCAATACCAAGATAAGATACTGGCTTTTGAAATGGTCTTTTTAGCCAGCTTTAAAAGCTAGATGTTCTAATTGAACCACAGCACTAGAAAGAATTGTGTTGTTTCAAAGAATTCTGACATAATTAATGCCATATATTAGCCTTAATGGTGGGGCTGACTTTATATACTATGAAGTCATGCATTTAAAAAAATTCACTTCCCCTACTGAGATGCCAAAATATGTTGATCTTCAGGTTGCAGAGTAAGACTTTTGCCAGGGCAAGTGAAGCAGATTCTTTATTATCTCAGTCTTTTTAAATGGCAGAGTTCCTTGTATTTTTACACAGGGTAGGAATGATTGCAGTATCACATGGGCTGCCAAATGACTACTGTTGGACTCTTCCAACCTGTCTCAGAAACTTCCTGAGGTTGCCACCTAACCTTTAAGCACAACAATTTTGGTCAAACCTTTGTCTTCTGTAGGGTTTGAAGGAGCCATTGGGTTCAACTGTGCCCCCACCATGCAAAATCAAGGCCCTTTCTTGCAGGTAATGCTGAAGGTGGTTCCTGTCTCTTGTTAAAAAGTGGGTCAGAAAACACTTCTAGGTTGTTCACACCTGTGAGTCATTTCAGAAAAATTCAGTCTACAACAATGGCAGAAAGTGTTTCACACCCTTAGAGTCCATGCTGATGAACAAGATGTCCCAGGATCTTGTTCTGCGCTCATGTTCCTTTAAGAATATTGTCTTATTGTTTCTCCTTAAAAGGCAAATAATTTCTGTGTGTAACTTTAATTCCTTTTTTTTTCCTTTCTTTCCTTTTTAAAGGAAATGGTAAGAACACAGAAGATAGTAGAATGTTTCATTTGGTCTTGGTCAATGCTGGGAAATCTTATGCTTTAAAAAAAATTTATAGTCTCTTCCAGCCATGGTGTCTGGAGATGCTAAAATAATCTGCCGGTATCACCTGGACCTTAAGAACAAACACATTCATCTTGAAAGAAGACAGATTAAAATAAAGGGCCGAACTCTACTCCCACAGAAATTTACCCATCAGAAACATTTCTAAGGCACCAAACAAACCCTGCAGTGGCTGAGTCCTCAAATATTCTGTATTAAGTACTGTCTCTGGAGAGGTGCTTAAAAATTCATAATACGGTGTATCTATTGATGTATTTAACGGAACTCTGGAGTAAGGAAGTAGAACTCTCCACCACTGTCAAGATAACGCTGCCAAATTTTCCTTTGGATCTGTACACCTCCAGATGAAAACCTGAGTTCCCCTGGGGCTCAGATATTATAGTTGGAGCTGACAGCTTGGATCTCTATTGTGAGAAATTATTCATGATATTAGCAGTTCTTTCCTCTTAAGGTAAGCATGTGAAATATTACATCTTCACTCAGATTTCCTGAAATAACCTGATATATAACTCAATATTAGAAGACATTCATCAGCAAGAACAAACGTGTAAGCGTTAGCACGGTGGTATAATATAACAAAACTCGATACCAGGATGTCGCTGTTGAAGTGAGCTTGCGAAGAATAGCAACTATATAGACATTACATCAGGTCGAGAGCCTTTTAAGGCAGGCAGCTAGATACATGCACTGTGAGGCTTTCTCACTATATATCAAGCCTTTCCTCTGCATGAGAGGAGCTCAGCTGCACAATAGAGCTGCACTCTCTATTGCACTGAGAAAATATTTGCCCTTTTTTATCTGTTACCCTAGTTTTAACACTGTCAACTATTTGTTGAATATATGGGAGTAAGCTGTGTGTTGCTATTGAAATGCTCCATCTGAAAACTCTGATATCAGACATGCAAGAAACCAGAGGGAGGCTAAGCCCTGCTTTGGAATGGGGCAAAGCTTTCCACTGAGTGCAGCTCCTTGGTGCATGGTTTCCTGCTTATGTGACTCCCAGTTCAGAATTCATTTGGGAGTAGTATGGCACAGGGAGCAGAAACACGCAAGGGATGTACAATACACATACCTAAATGAAAGCAAATTTAAGTCATAAGGGAGTCTCAGCTTAAAAAAAATGCAAATTAATTCAAGTGGCATTATTCTCTACATTTGAAAAAAACCTGAACATGCATGAAATGCTCTGAATCTTGTGGGATTTTGCCAGTTCCACATTCTTGATGTTAAACCCTACTTTCCCTTGAGCAAATAGACAAGGATGCAGTCAATGATTTGATTTCAAAATGTTTGTTTCGGGTTTCACTGTGTAATTATCTTGCAGAGATCAGGCCCTCTGCTCACTTAGGCCCAAGCTATAGAGACTTTGAAATAGAAAGAGCAGTAAAGGCTGAGAGCAAACCCTTCTAACTTCAGCATCTGAGTGACCCTGTTCTCCTGTAAAGGTGATTGAGGTTCAAAAGCAAGTACTATCCTGTGGTCTATATGATTATAAGTAATCATAGGCACATATAACAAGCAGCTGTAAAATCTCAACAAATGAAGAATCTTTTCCCACCTAAAGCTGAACAGTTCTACAGTGTCATTTAATTTACATTTTTCCAGATGTGCCTGATATGAAAGGTATGAAAGGTATAGTCTGTATCTGGAACACAGCAGTCCCTGAATTACCCAAGCAAGTTTAAAGTCTAAAGAGGTCAACAACAGTTTGACCTGAATTAGCCCAAGGCTTCTCAGCATCACCTGTAAAATCAAATACAGCTTGACCAGGTGCAAGGGGCAGCAGCACAATGGAGGGAGGGATGCTTTTGCATGGGAAATAATGGTAGAGAAGTGGTGGATGTACCAGGGATGGGACAACATCTGGGCTTGTTGATCTGCAGCGGTGTAAGGAGGTGGGGTAGCTGTCCCTGCTGCTTCCTGAGAATGATCTTCTCCTGTCCCAGTAGGACCGCTATTGACAAAGCTCCCATCCTGACAGCAGCAGCAGAAGCCAGGCTAGCTGTCCAGGACCCTGGCATCAGCAAAGCAGGGATTGGGGCCCTGGCAGCACTTGGCAGCCCTGCCATGGGAAAATGGATACTTTGCTGACCCCAAATGAATTCACAATACTGGTCTGAAGTGAGTAACATTTTTTCTCTCTTTTTCACAAAATTACAAATGGAAAGATTAAAGAAATTCCTTATGACTTATCTTGTGGCAAGTGGCAAGAATAAAATGTGCACTTCCTGCCTGAAAGCCATGCCTTTACCCATAAGGCCACCCTTGCGTCCCACTGACATAGCTGAAGAATTACATTGAATGAGTCACCAGTGACTATTTATATTTGAGGGCTTAGAGCACATGCTATTAACTAGAACACAGAAGTTACGCTGGGCTGCTGCATAGAACAACTTGCAAATGGATGCCCAGGGAAGGTCTCACTTGCATTTCCAATCCATCCTCCCACTCTATCTTTGTCATAGGGCAACAAGTAGCACAGTGGCATTTTTATGCATTGTTTTTTAACTCACCCACTCTGATTTCCGCCTCCAATTTGACCTTTTGCCTGCCACAGATGTCCACTGGAAAGCCAACTGGGTTGTCAGCATCACATAAGACTAACCCTCTACCCATTTTGATGGGCAGAAGTTTAGTGGTCTCCAAGATACTTTTCTACGTCTTTTCTACTACAGCTCAAAGATGCAAAGAGGAGAGCGGAAATGTTTTGCATGGTCCATTGTGTACAAAAAGGTCCCATATAAACTCATGCAACGTTATGGTCTACAAAGAATGAATCTGGCAAAATATGTTTCTGTTCTTCATACAACATATAGTGTAACGCAACCTCATTAAGAAGTTCAAACAAGAATATGAGAAGTATGTACATATACATATGTACATTTGCATATATTTGCATGGACTAGGCATTCAAGTGACGTAAACCTGCATAATATTCTGTATACCCATCCACTGGCAATGCAGCCCTCTCCCAGTGTGGAATTTACCATGGACTATGTATATTAGGTTAAAAAGTCCAGATTCAAATGGAAAAAATAAATAATGGAGCATTATATTAAAAACTACAATAAGTCTGTGATTGATTATTAAGTTTGTTTAATAAATGGAGATTCAGTTGTTAGAGTCCAACAGGTTTCATGTAATCAGAGCTCACAAACATCTATTACATTTCCTTTTGATGTGCTTATAACCATCTCTATAATAATTATGCATGTAACACACTCATAAATCCACTGCCTCTATATTAAACCTCTCTGAACCCTTCCTAAATGGCATCTTAACACAAAGAGCGAAAAAGGTCCTCCATTATGGAAATAGATCCTAAAAATGAGAAACATCTAATGCTAACAATTTCAAGTGCATATGAGAGAACTACAGTATTTTCCAGCTGCGTTCAGCTAGGTGCACAAAACATATTCTAAACAAAACTGGGGGATGAGGGGGGAAGGAATATATTCTGAAAACAGTGAGTTGTAGAATTGTAGATGTCTAAATGCTGCCCAATTATACACCAAATACATCACTGTATACGCCTATTAATATGTAACTCTTATTTGTTCTTCCAAAGATATGATCTTTTCTAGATTTTTTTTTATTTCAAATCTAATAATGAAAACACAGATGTTAATGTGTATTTCTAAACATAAGTCAAGAATTAGGCCAAATCTTGCCCTCCACTGCAGCCATGATCCTAAAAGTGAAATCTGAGCACTTTGTAGAAAAAAAAATAGTACTATCTTGGAGAGAAGTTTACATGACAGTAGCCATACTGCTTTAATAAAATGCAAGGTTTGCCTCTCTCACATGCAGATATGTGCCCATAGACTTCAGAGTCCAGAAGCTCCAGCATAATTTGGGTATTTTAAAAAGAAAAAGAAAAAAAAAAGGTGGATTAATGCAAAAAACACTTTTGCATAGGTTTGCATACTGGATTGTCTGCAAAAGCATTTCACAACCTTTCTTAGTCCCTGACTAGCGAAAAGAAGAAGGCATTTTCGTTTTTCTGAGATGCATTTATACTGTGTAATCCTGTCCAAGGATCACCTAAGCTTGATTGTTTAATCATTTCTTTAAAACAATGCAAATGGACAGCAAAGTTATTTTGATCCACCACCACAGACTGAAAGGCCTTGGCTGAGATTTCATACCAGACAATAGAAGAAAGACTGCAAAGAGATAACAAGGAAAACATGATTAAATCACAGAAGTGACATAAAATCAATAGAAGCAGGCAAAGATCAATAATTCTTTGCTCTGAGTAACAGTCAGTAGCGCTTGTACTCATTTTCAGATTTTTCCAAGATTATTTCCTGTTTGATTTGTGTAGACAGAGGCTTTCTTTACAATATTGTTCTTTAAGCATTTCGATTAAGATTACTCTTTTGTAGGTATTTATTGCCTAATTCATTAGCTATACTGGCTTCATTGTTCTAGCTTATACAGGAGCCTATGAGTAATTACAAAATAGCAATGTATAGAAATTATTTAAGAAAAGTTAATGTGACTTTATAGCCGTAGTAAAGAGGATTTTTTCAGCTTTTTGTACCTGTATAGAGGGTTTCATCTAGTTCCTCATTTAGTGTGCCAGTTCACAAGATTTGTTACTAAAACTCCAGAGGATGGTGACAATTCATTAAATCAAGACATTATAAAACAGAGCAGCTGAAAGAGAGTTTCACTGCCATGGAGTCAGAAGGATCTATTGCATTTATGCTGGGGAAAAATAGGAAGAGCATCAGACAAATTGCATTTTGCAAATTGCCTGAGTTGTACAAACACATCACAAATAAATGTTGAAGCCTATTTCTCAAGCTTTCCGAAATGAGCCTGTTAAAAACCAGCCCAAGTTTCAGCAGAAACAACAGCACAGATGCAAACCCGTAACACCACCAATTCATCCCATGGCAGACCAAGAAGAGACTATATACAGTGCTTGTCCTGGGTTAACAATTAAAACAATGGTACACCTCAGCTCCTGAATGCTGTTCATGTACCTGATTGTCACTGGGTCCAAGGATGTAACTGCCTCATATGTCCCCTTCAATTTGGTGTTGCTGTGAAGTCTGAAGGTGGCTGCCCAAAATTCACAGACCCCAAGCTGCAGTAGCTTGCCCATTGATGTCAGTTTTCATAACTATCCCCTGTAGAGCTATCCTACTGTAACAGCAGCTACAAGTGTTTAAAAATTGCCAGTCAGACTACAGAAAATGTAAGCCTGGCTTGCAAATCTCAGGAGGTTAGTAAAAAGTTATTTTTCTTTGCAATCTGATGCTTGTACTGGTAGATTTCATTCCAGTCTAATTTTCCTTTGCATCACCAAAGTTTATTTCTTCCTCATGAATGAAGGAAAAGACAAAGTTCTTACCTAGATGGCTCTCCTACCTGATACTTAAGACACCACCAAAACCCAGCACAGTTGACCTATATCTCAATATTTTGATCCCAGTGGGGGCAGGAGTTTTTCCCAAAGACTTGGTAAAGACTATGAGAGTTGGCAACATCATGATGCTTTATGTCTAGCAGGAATTTAGCTCTTACATTTAAAACCTGTGAGGAGCCCCCAGAAGGAGTGAGGGGTATTACAGAGGTATTGCCTCCAGGTATAGCTTACCTGCAATCATGTACTAACTCCTGGTGTTCTTTCCCTCAGGTGCTTTAATTTTGACTACTTTCAAATACACCCAATAGTTTAACAATAAACTGACTTAAATTGCAATGTAATGGAGCTCTTCACAATCTGGCCTTGAGCCTTGATCACTCAAAAAAGCCAAGGTCAGTCAAAAGAGCCCACTCTGAATCTTCTGGAGGTGGTGGTAATTTAGAAAGAAAGATATTGAAAGGGTGAGTAAAAAAGAAAAATCCCCACAACTCTGCAGATGGGTATGAGGCTCAGACAACTGTTCATCCCTTAGTATAAGGAATAGGAAGCTTTAACAACACAGTTTACATATGCTTTGGGTAGCTTCTACCTAAGGAGAGTGTAGCAGCTATGGATACTTCCTGGCTCAGGAAACATCAGTAGGGGAAAGAAAGACAAAAATCAGCTGAACTGTCTGATCACCAAAATGCCTTACATTTTGTGAAGAAAACAACTGGAATAAAGCTGAGGTGGTAGGACTGTCAGCTATGTGTTAGTGCTGCCAATTTTAGGCACTAATGATATCCTCAAGGAAATTCACATTACTGCATGACTCTGAAAATCCTTGAATACTCACCAGTAACTGGTGAATATACAATTACACACTAGTTGATATGGTTCATTATAGACAATTATATTATTATAAACTCAAGCTAGTGAGAAACATCTCACTAGATCTTGTAATCATCTCATGACATTTCCTCTGAAGCCTATGTCCAGTGCAAGATACTATCCAGACAAAGTGAGTAGGAGACACAAACCACTGACAGATTTTGCTCTTTGGAAGCTACCTGAAAAAAAGAGCAGACTTTGCCAAGGCCCGGAGGAGCTAAGCAGACATTAACTTCATATATCCTTCCCATTCAAGCCTATTCTTCTAGATATTAAAATGGCCTTTGAGAATGCATGATATAACTGCGCTACAGGGAAGACTTAAAACCACACCTATATTAGAGTCAGGGATGCACCTTTAAAAGCACTATTTCTTGTCTTTCATTTGCTTGCACAGTAAATCAAGCAGAAGAAATATATTTTGGGGGCATATACAATTTCTTTTACTGGCCTTCTAAAAATGCGGACTGGAAAGAGACACACCTCCAGCGTATCCACTGTTCAGACAGAACATTAGTATTTGGCAGGAGTATATCAAACTACACCAACCTGTGTGAAATCCCTATTTCAAGAGAAAATGTGGAAGAAATATGAGATTTAAGCAGTAGACTGCTCATGGAAAAGCTCAGCCTCCTTGTGCCTAGTGGTCTTTTTCCAGATCATAAATGTCCATGTGCCCTAACAATAGCATTTCACCAACTGCTGTAACTGCCAGGCCTAAACCTTTAGTAGATGACAAAGCTAGAATAATGCTGGGCAAACTGGATAGTGACAGTGCTTGTATCAAGACTAATGTGCAAGGATGCACTAGCAAAAGGTTAAGCAAAATTCAAATTCAGCCTGCCTAACTACCCCTCTCACACGTAGCCATCATCAGTGACAAAAGTCTTCAGGGGCTTTCCTTTTTTTTGATGGTTGATGATGGGTTTTCTAAAGACTCAGAAAATTCTATATTTCATTTGTGAAGTATGTAACAAGCAACACATAGTTATATAATGAGCTGTATAGCAGCTTCTTTTCACTGACAATGAAATAATTCTGGAACAGTATAGATTCATACACCCTCATATCAGCCAAGGTAGTATGACAATGTAACACATACATGCACCTATGCATATATGTACAAACACAAAGGTTTAAATGGCATTCCTGGACTTTCTGCACCTTTGTGCACTGCTTACACCTTGCAAATTCAATGCAAAATTGTTTGCATCTTGGACAATATAATCACATGACGACATATTCGGGAGCCTTTTGGAGGTAATATTTTGCATGCATAGACAATAACATTTCAGGATAATGCCATAGTGGGAAATACAACTAACTGATAGAAATGGAAATACAATATTTGAGGAAACCGGTTTGGAGAACTGCAAACTGGAAGAAGACTCTTTCATTGTGATACCAAATAGAGTTATTTTCCTCTTCACAAACCTACAGGATTTACATTTCTTCTTCAGCAAGGAGCACTCGGGAGCACCCCAGGTTGTTCACAATTCTTCTGACAAAACAGGCGAAGGATATTTCTTTCTCTCGGCTAAGCACACATGGGTGTATAAATAATGAAAAAAGAAACCTGTAGTTGTTCAAGAGTGGTAAGGCAGTGTATTTCTAAAATTCTCCTCCTGGAAAAATCTGCAAAAAACATGGATTTCTAGAAGTTTCGTTTGCCTTGTAATATGAAAAGAGAAAAATAAACCCACTGTTTATTGATTTTTTTTTCACAATACCACATTTTAGTCCTTTATATCTTTCTGTGATAAACAGACACTGCCTTCAAGCTGAAAGTTTTCATTTAACTAGTTTTTAATTGCAATCAGGAGTTTATAGTCCAACTACATATAACCCCCGTAAATCATCATTAAAATGCCTCCAGTCATGAAACAATGATCAGAACAATAATCACAAATGTGAGCGATTTACACTCTGGCTGAGACAATAGTGCAACAAAGCAAATGTTTGCAGTCTTCAGGAATATCAATGTCATTTATAAAGTATGAGCAATAAAATCAATACTGTTGATATTAATCAGTATCTGGGTGGACCTTGTTCTTGGACTTAAGATAGGCTTTCTGATAAGATAGTTAGCTATGGCTATTCCTTTTTAGTAAATAAAAATATATTTCCTTAAAGATATAACTTTCCAGCTATAATAACTTGCCAGTATGCTGATGATTTATAAACATATTATAAAATAGAGCAACGTAACAGATGTGGAAATAAAATAATCAGCCTTCCACCTCTATTACATTAGGTCAAACCTCTGATTTGCCTGTAATGACAATAAGGAATAAATAAATACCCCCATACCTAATGAGGGGGGTGAGGCTGGCTATTCTCAAGTATGTGCTTTGCATTGCAATCAGTGGTGTGTACTGAGGGAGCTAAATGACACATTTAGCCACTCACTATTTATAGGACATGTGGAGGATGTCTGTTCCAGAGACTCTTACCTAGGCTGAACTAGAAAGGCACTTATAAAATTGAATCTGCTGCTCAGAGCTTGGACTGTGCTGTAAATTGCGATCTATAGTTCTGCCTGACTGCTGAGCCACGATGAGCTCACAGCTAGAATCCTCACCGAGGCAGAGGTTTCAGTTTGCATTTTATGCAACTATCATTCTATGTCAGACGCATACAAGAAATAATAATCAGGAGGCAGAGAAACACATCACAGGAAGAACGTATTTTGTAGGAGCAGCTTCTAAAAGGATGTATTACTTCGCCTTTACAACACAGTCCTGGCTCAGCAGTCCTGCTGCAGTCTCATGGTAACGTTGGTAGAATTAATCCGAACTTGTACCAGCATTTTGAAGAAAAGAGAGGAACTGGTCCTTTGCAGGCCACAATGTTTTCCTCTGTTTTCCCTCTCATTTGTACCTCTTTTATGGGGCTCCGTCACACTGTGGCATTTGCAGGTCACAGTAGCATTTGCTGGGTGTAACACTTATTTAAGCTTATCTGCAGAAAAGAACCTGGCAATGATCTACCTGGAGCTCTTTTACTGCTGGAGATGATCCAGGTTTTCCTTTCCTTCCTTACCCCCAGCTTCTCATCACATGAAGCAAATACTAAACCTACCTTGCTGAGCCTGTATTTTGCAGGAAGGGGACTGAAGGTCCAAGGTCAACAGAACATAACTTCCTTCAAAACAATAGAATTATTTGGGTTTTTACATTGATTACAGAGAGCAGGTTTTGATCCTCCAACCAGCACTGGAAATAAATCAGAAGCATAGCTGTACAATGAGACACACAGCACACCAGGTAATACAGCTGGCTAACAAGCTGCAGCAAATAATGCAAGTTTGCATCCAAAATTAAATTTTCATCATTGCTGTTAAAATCGATCAGAGAACGGCTTGTTCAATTCAGTTCAGTTCAAAGTCTCACGGTGGTGCTTGCATGCTTCCTACCCTTTGATTTAAGTCACTAAGAATTACCCCCATTGTGCAGAGACTAGCAAAGTAAAACTGAAATATCAAAAACCATTTTGTCTGCCAAGCACAAATAAGTGTTAAACTGGCAGAGCTTGGAGCCTGCCAGAACCTCATGATTTCAGTACTTGTATTTGTCCAATAAAAATGATTCTGAACATTTTAGATCTCAACACAGCAACTCATGGTATAAAAATAGAAAGCTTTGGGATATCAGTTTTGCACGCACACATGCACTTTCATGGAAACTAGCTAGATTCAGCAGAGCTGGGACTGCTCCTGTAAAAAGTCCATGCTCATCTGAGTTCAGCAATCCAGAACACAGCCTGCTAATGCAGTGGTCTCAGTACCAAGATTTTTGTCTGGTCTCACCCCACCAAAATGAAAAATACTGTAGATCCAGAGAACCACTGATTCGAAGCGTGAGCTGGTCTGCATGATTTAGAAAGAAATGAAACAGGTCAGCCTTTTTTATTGATACACCCTCAGAAATATACAATCTCGATACAGGGCATGTGTATCTCTATATACATACGTACGCACATATCTCTAGATACATATGTACACACACATGCATAATACATCTTATAACCCCAGAGGTACTTCAGTTGTCATGTGTTCAAAGTCTTTCCGAGACAGAAAGTCTTACAGGCAGATAGATTTATTGTCATTGTTGTTTCTCTGAAGACAAATGCATGCTTATCTTGTATCACATTTCCCTCTGTACACAAGTCAAGTCTTACACAGGAAAGGTGATCAAAAATAGTGCTGAAGATCAAAAGGGCAAGAAGTTATAATCCAGCTGGAAAGTTAGGTATGACAAATCTAGCACTATGTCCATGAGCTAGCAGGAAAAAGACCTTGGAAGACTCTCTACCACATTTACATTCTCTTGAATAATTCTGCAACAGGAACTCCATTATCTCAGTGAGACTAACAGGTTTCTTCTTAGCTCCCCCTAGTGAACTCAGTGACTGGCTCCTGCTTCATCCCACTGAGATACCCTCAGCCTAGGCCAGGATTTACAAACTGACGTTTCCCGTTAGTGTAGACAACTCTTCCCTGTAGACATGGATATTATAATTTTTTTCATGAGTCACTGATTAAAGAAGATGAGGCCTTTGGAAATTAAAGGTTGGATCTCAGGTCGAGCTATAGCCTATGAGAAGTGAAATATTTACACTAAACCGGCTGTCTGGGCTCCACCAGTAGTCAGCGTAGAGAGACATAAATACCTCTAGAAGGCCATTCATTGGACTCTATCTCTTTTCACTGACAATAGGGGGACCCTAGACAACCCATTTAGATTAGATAACCAAGTGCCAAGGGGATAAATGTAGGTGAGGAGAATCCCTTGTGATCTGACTTCTCAGTCTTGACAGTATCTCCAAGACCTCATCATACCTGCCTGTTTGAAAATCTATGCATTTGATTTGGCGTGTTGAAATCTGGCCTTTCTATTACTCTTCTTGTTAAAGCACGTTCTTCTCTAATAAACTTTATTCCTAGCCTCCATCTAGAATCATTAATTATTTGATTGAACAAAGCAGAAGCAGAAAAGCCTTCTGAGAATGATGAACGCAGCACCATCACAAGGCAGGCAGTAAAGAACCCACATCTCTTTCCGATGGAAAATAACTTGTGGATGAAAACACAGATCATTTGAGTCCAGTGCAAGTTCAGACAGTGTTTGAACCATTGACGCAGAAGCATAAATCTCCAAGAACTAAGCAAATAGTTGCTGAGATGAGTTCATTCTTTCTTCGTCTGTGAAGTATCCGTAGGAAAACATTTTCTGGAACATCTTCTCACTTTCATAGATTGGATTTCTACATGTACCTTATAGACTATTCATAAAAAATTTACTCCAAGAATTGAAACAAACTGATTATTAAAGACTGCAATGCAGTAGCACCCAAAGGCACTGACCGAAACTGAGGTGCCATTGAGCGAGGGGGTGTGTAAGTACCTTGGGGCCAGACTCATGTACTTTTGCTCCCATTGGATAGTCCTAAATAGTCTCATGGAAGCCAATGGGATTGCTCAAGGATTATGTTACTCAATGGGAATAGCTGTACCAAGATTTGGTTTACCCTGAGGATCTTGCAAGACTAAAGAATATGGGTTAAATATTTGGTCCCATTAAAGACAGAGGCAAAGAAAACAAAACAAAACAATTAATTTCAAAGAGCAATATTTCACTAAAAGAATAGGCAAAGAGAAGAGGACACATCACCTGCATGATGCAGTCAGAATGGCAACAAGCACTGCTTGGCTACCTGTTTTTTATTCCCAAGGGAAAAAAAATCCACAGAAACATAGACTTGTGGAGAGACAAATGATCAAAACGTCTACAAACATCACTAGTAGCATATATATATATGCACATTTATATCTCCATTGAACACTTCTCTTTTATTTTGCCTTTTAATTTGAAAATATGAATGAACACTGGTTGGTTAGATCACATAACACAGCATTACTCCTCTTTCCTGATGGCATAAACTTTCCCATAGCCAGAAATGGTCTTGATCAAAATACTTTTCCTGTGGAAACCTCCAGTTAGCTGAAAACAGTATTTGTAAAAATATCACACTCATTTAGTGATAACACAAGCCCAAAGCAGAGGTTCTGTTCAAAATAAAACGTGCATGTATACAAGAAAGAAACTAAGAGCCTTATTAACCTAATGGCTAGGACATAATGAGGGATTATCAAAAAAAAAAAAAAAAAGGGATATTGTCCTCATGGTGCTGAATTATTTATACAAATTACCAAGTTCTCACAGGAAAGAGTCAGAAAATTCACTCCCCAAACAGCTTGGTAATTAGAATACACACTGGGAATATGGAAGACCCAACCCTTGGTCTCTGCTCACAGGTAGGCAAAGCAAGGCTTTCTTTCAGTCTTCTGCATCCCAGGTGTAATCAGAGATTCCTGTCAAGTACGATTTTTAGGGTGTTTTCTTGTGAAAGGTCTGCTGGCTTTTGCTTTCATCCTGATGTGTCTTTTAAAGTTCTCATCATGCTTTATGGTGGGAAAAATTGAGGCCAAGTTCTGCCACTGAGGACTCACATCATTCAGACATTTGGGCTGACATCTGTTAGGGCAGCCAGTAGAAAAGTGAAGTTACTGAATTTTGGGAGGAAATCGTGCCACTTTTAGCATCACTCCTTTTAGAAAAACCAGCTCTAAACTCAACTATGTAATGACAATTTCCTCATTTAAACCCTCAGCAGGGCAGGTAGGAGCAGGGCCTGGGAGTGAGCAATACCCACTCTGGGTCATGGGGTGGGGAAAGGACAGGAGTGCATTACTCCAGGAAATACCTGGAAATGCTGGGGCTCTTTTGCATATGAACACTGTCTTATTGCACCATCTCACCTGCCAAAAAACACCCTGACTCTCAAACTGAATGATGCAAGTTTCTGTGTGAGTGCTACAAAGGTACCCTCTAATCCTTGCTGGGGTTAAGGGCTTTCATAGCAGGATTCTTAAGAGAAGTCAGCTGAATATTATCATTCTAACAGCCTTCTGTCTCATATGAAATATAGCACTCAGAGGGGAAGTAGCCAGGCGTGGGGAAAACACAGCTGTCCGCAAGAATTTCTGAATGAAATCTCCTTCACTGAAAATCAACCAAATATTTGTGGGTAAACATAAAGGGGACACACAGTATATGCTTTACGTAGCTTTTCTTCTATTTTGAACCCTTCTGGGTTTTGCAGCATTCACCCGAATTTCTGCAGGTCATTAAGAAGATAAGGGTATGTGATCTCTCTTTGCCAAGTAGCTGGGGACAAGTTGGGAGTGAGTTGCAAATTTTAGCTCCATGTGTGTATGTTTACACCTGCACCTGTTACACAGCAAAATCTTCCAGGGTTTGCAAAGTTTGGCTTTATTACAGAAAAAGAATTTCAGTAAATGGTAGTATAAAAATGATAACAGATTTTGATTTATAAGCTGGGAAGTTACTGGAAACATTACTCAGGAACACAGTAAGGGAACACCTAGAAAGCTATTGTTTAACTAAAGATAGTCGACATAACTACAGAGAAATCATGTGTAAGCAAATCAGAATTCTTGACTTTTGGATATAGTGCTGTGCAAGAGCATAACATCATATGTAAGTATTGGTTGAAGGGCAAGTCACTTTGCTGATAAAAAACAGGCCTATAAATTAAGTACATGTGAAATCGGGTCAGAATAGGAGTGCAAAACTCAAAAGGGTTGGTATGTGGATGAGAGTTGCCCATATAGGAATGCCAGTGACCTTAGAGAATCAACAAACCAAGTGATTGTATTAGCCAGACTGTACCTGCTTGGAAAGATGTCATTAAAGAGTGCTCCAAATTTGGGATTAACTTCTTCAATTAAGAGCATGAGATGAATGATGCTGAATGTTACAGAGGATATATGCTAGAAGCTAATACTAAGGACAAGAAAGAATTATTAAATAAAAGTGCATTTTTTCATGTTGGTCTAACTCTTCCTTTTCAGTACAGGTGAATTTTAGCACAGCCTTCTGTGGCAGCAGCTGTTGCAGCAAAGCCACGTTAGACAAAAAGGGACCAGTTTGCTCTAGTGGTTGGTGGCTCCAGAGTGAAGTTTAGAGACAGAATTCTGCAGGAAACTGGATAATAATAAAATGAAAAATAATAAATAAAAAAAAAAAAATCCACATCGCTCCAAAACTGCAAAGCATAGGAGACAGGTTTCAGACAGAGCAACGATCTACAGTAGAAGTTCCACACATTTAAAGATATGTCAGACACAGACACAGTAGTGGATGGTAAAGTCCCAAGTCAAAAGGAGTATTGTCACCTCTACTACTGTGCACTTGAGTCACAGTAACATCCTTTCCTTGCTGTATTTGTTTAAATACAAGGTAGAGAGTTGATTGTGATCTCACATTTAAACACAGTTCAAAAAAAATGGGACCATGATTTCATTGATGGTTTTCTAGATGTCATTATAAAAGAAATACTAATAAATGTTCGGTTACTTGTAAAAGGATTCAGAGAAAGAGAAGCAATTGAGGCCACTCAGACCAATATTTAGATTCAGGAAGTTCACCTGTATTAGCATGATCAGAGAGGATTGTTTACATTCACTATAAAGGAAAGTACGTATATGGAACATGAGGGGGCTGAATCTATGTCTTTTAAACTGGCAAAATTCTTCTGATGTATTTGTTGTAAGGTTTCTGAGATGAGAGTGTTAAAAAGGTCTGAGCATCCTAGGGATGACAGATGCCAAGTGATTGTCTCCATTACTGACAGAGACCTTTCCTGAGAAAGGAAAATTTGAGAAGACAAGACTGAAGATGGCTACTGAAGGCATCCTCACCTAGACTTTGTTTTGCAGAGCAGTTGTAAACAGGAGCTGTAACTCACAATTCAGACAGGACAGAACCAGATGGGCCTTTTGGCTTCCTTCCATAATAAAATCTTTAATTTTCCTAAAGAAAATAGCAACTTTGTGCACATGCTGCGTACTTCAGAGCAAAACTTGGTTTACAAACTAAAGTAGTTTAAGGATTAAAAAGTTTAGTCTATCTCTGCAAATGAACTTTATCAAAGTGCAGGTAAAGTCGAGCCTTCAGGTAAACAGGAGCATTTGCCAAGTGGAAATCCCAGCTCTTTGTATATTTAGTAATGAGTGAAGATAAGATTTCTTTTTTTGACAGCATGATGGATACAATCATAAAAGGAATCATGCTGCTGTAACAGAGTATACTTGAAGAGTGAATTTGATGGCTACGGCTTTATTCCCAAACATGTCTTACCTTTCTTTCATTTAAAGTACATGAAAGCTAGTTTTTCTGGCATGTGAAAATGTTAAAGTTTTGGTGTGTTGTTTTTTTCTCTTTACTTCCCCCACCCCAATATGGATGTGTTACATTTAATTGTCAAAATCAGATCTGCTTCCCAGTCCAATAATCACTGACTCATTTGAGCATATTTATTTAATATTTTATAGATTGAAAGGTACAGTAAGCAAAGAAAACAAGCTCTTGGGCGAACGCGAGCTCATAAATTGTTACATGTGATTCTGCTACTGTGGGTTAAAGGAGGGGGCAGCACCAAGAATGTGGTGAAACCAGCTGGTTTGAGGCCTGGTATTTCAGTATAAAAGCCACGTTCAAATCTGCCACAGATTAAAAATGAAATGAGCTTATTGGTCTCAACCTGTTACTTTTTGGCTGCTTAATCACATCACAGAACCAATAAAATCTGATGTGGCTGACAGTCTCTGCTCAGAGAAAAACCTCGTAGCTGCTAGCCAGTCATGACTGAAATGTAATGATCCAGCTCTACTGGAAAGCTCATGCAAAGATAAATTCTCCTGTACTTCACTCAAGAGGTATAGCACCAAGATAACTATCTTTAATTAGTCTTAGCATTCACCCGAAACTTGAAGGTGCTTGAAGCACTCACACAGAGGACATAGCTAAGTACACGTTCTGAAAGTGTGGTGGGCATTCATCAGAAGGGATGATTTAGTAATTTGTGTGAGATCCTCTTTTCCCTCAAAAATTTACTGAAGAAAACCCAGGGCACAAAACTTCATAACACTAAGCTCACAGATTATGCAGGTAACAGAGACATCTTGCAGCACACCTCCTTGGATCCTGAATGCATCAAGAGATCCCAGCAGAAAGAAGGTAAAAGCATGAAAACAGGTTATCCTGCAGCACATTCTCAGTGATATTGATTGGCCTCAGTCCCATGACTGGCCTCAAAATGAGGTTGTGAAGATGAAGTTAAAATTTTAGCTGATGTCAGTAGGCCAAGAGAGTCCAGCTTACCTACTTGGGAAAAGATCCCACAGGTCACTGCCGCCTGTGCCTTGTTCTCTGTCCATGGAAGGAAGGGAGCCTCATCTGAGCCCGGCCACATCCTTCCACAGCACTTAGATCATGCAACAGACATTTGCAAGGTTGAACTTCTCTGTTTAATCTTTGATCAAAAGTAGATGCACGACCCCAATCCAAAATAAGATCCACACCTTTGTACCAAATGCAGTCCCAAGTGAGTTCCTTCGCAAGCTGGTAGTTGAAGATTTACAAATGATGAAAATATTCTTATACAGCAGGGAAAACGCTCCTTTTCACTCTTCAACTGAGAGACAATAAATAAAATTTACCATTCTGAGAGAAAAAACAGACACTCTATTTTTTTCTCATACTACTTTTTTAAGTTATCCCCTGCATTTCTCAGCAAGGAGGAATGTAACAGAGTTCTCAGGAAAAAAACCCAACCAGTTGGAAATGTAGATTTCCATTCATAACTACATGACAAATCATCCACAAAGGTACTCACTGCAAAGGCTGTCTTGTACCTGCAGACCTCTGTTGCTCTAGGAACAATGGTAAAGGAGGGCAACCACATGGTGGTCAGAGCTGGGAGCACTGGCAGCAGCACCACAAGCACTGGCAAGAAGTTGGCCCCTAGTTGGCAGCAGTAGGTGCAAATTTTCTTGTCCAAAATGTAGTGGATTGGGAGATTTCAGTCATTTCAATAACTAATGGACAAGGGAAGGACTGGAGATGAACTTATTAGTTCCATAAAATGAAACAAACAAACAAAACAAAACCTCTTAATAATTTGAAATATTTTTTAAACATTTTTATCAAAAATGGCTATGGCTTTACTGCTTAGGAACAGGTCTTTCAAGCTGATGTCTGCATTTTAGAAAAATTATATATTTGTTCTGGGAACTCTTTATCAAATAAAAAAATAAATTAAGCTCATCGGAGAGGAAATATTTACGATCACTCATAAACTATATTAGGCTCAAGTAACTCTCATGGGGGTATTCTGTGGGCTGTGCACATAAAGAAAATCTGTTCTAACAGAGTCCTAATCAAACAGGTTTGTGCAGAAAGGTGTCCATAAGTTCAATAGATACCCTTCCTATGAAGTGCCCTCTTCACAGTGTGGTGAGCAGCATGAAGAAGACACTATTTTTTTCCCAGCCTGGAAAGAAACACATTCCCTGGTAGTTTTTATTTCATCCCCCTTGATCCCAACCCCTTTATTTTGTAGGTATTCTATAGAAAATCAAAAGTAGGAATAACGTATCTTAAATACTGCAACATGGATCTTAGAAACTATGCATTGTTTTAAGAGGGCCTTTCCAAAGTCATTGTGATATTTTATGGAAACATACAGTACAGATGCTTTGTCAAGAAGAACTCTGACTTCCTAGAACCTGTCAATGCATTGTACTAACATAATCAGAAGTAAATATTTGAAATTATATAGTAGGTGAATATGCCAGATTAGGGCATTACTCTTATAATTATTGACAGTATATGAATTAAACATGACTTCCATGGAATTATTCCAGTGAATACTGCCAATGCAGATCAGCAGTACTGTTCACAATCCTTTCTTTTAAAAAATATGAGTATAAAATCATGACCAGGAAGTTACATTTTTTCCTTAGGGGGAAAAAAAGATTGCATTACAGGTCAAAGAGTTTGAGGAGGATACAGAAGTACACTTTAGACCTCCTCTAACAAAGCGCATGGTCAGCAGTTACCTATGAAGTACCTGCCGCTGGGGAACTCACAGGAGGGCTGAAAGGGCATAATGCAGTTCTCTCTCAATGAAGCACCACAGAGGATGTAGTGCTGTAGCCAGTGCCTCTAACATGGACTTGTTCCAAAATCTGCATCTTTAGTAGTAAAGCCCCCTCTACATGTAAATAGATGGTCCTGGTTCAGTGCAAGAAGCAGATAAACTTTTTGGGATCATTTTGGATTCTATCCCATAATTGTACTAACCATAATCTAGGGAGGTTTAAACAGCAAATTTGAGGGTTCTAATATTTTTTAACCTTAGGGAAAAAAAAAAAAAAAAAAAAAGAAAAAATTCTGTCCTTAAATTTAGGATTTAAGAGTCATTTAATATATTAAAAGGGCTACAGTGAGAACTAGCAACACAGGGCTTTCTGGCACCCTAGGCCAGCTGGACACAGCTTTGCAGGTTTCGGACTGCATGGATCCCAACAGAAGTACTTAAGTATAAACAAAGGCAGAATTTAATTACAAGTGCACATTTTATTGCACAACGCTCTCAAAAATGCCTACATAAAGTAGAAACTTGACGCTTAGTTGGATCATTTGTTCGAGGCTCTTTGTTAAACAGAATGAGTGCAGTGTAATAGGCGTAATACGCTGACTTCTCATGGGTCTGACATTTACTAAGGTAATAAATTAAAGTAATTATGTTAATGTATAATAAATGCATTCAATGGGAAATAAAAAGTTTATAGTGCAAGAACAAAAAAAGAAATCTTGTTTTTCTAAGTGGCTGTCATGTACAGAAGACTAAGATCTTAGCAGAGCTTTTTGGAGGCTGATAACCTCTTATAAACATAGCTTGAAATAATCTTTATTTCTAAAGAAAATATAATTTAACATATGAACTTCAAGACATCTGATTGGAAAATGGCAATACAGATTAAAGATATCTATCCTCCGTGTGGTGTTTGTGACTTGAAGAAAGAAAGGTGTGGGGTTCTTTTGCTTCTTTCCTCTGCAGAGGACTTGTCATCCACAGTCTGATTCTTGATTGACCGAACAACTTGGGCAACACTTTCATACCTAAGTGACGTTTTGAAAAGCCACTTATGGATCTATAAGATTCAAAGAAGTACTGCAGTGACAAGGCAGAGTTAGCTACCATGCTACAACTCACCCACCATAACTAGCCACACGTGCTCTCCTAGCTTATTGAACTACTACCAAGCAACACTAGCTTGCCTAGACTGTCCCATTAACTTCATCTTGCACACTCTTCATGAGTCAGACAGTCACCATGAAATTACTTGTGAAGCTGTTGCAATTCAACATTGTGCCGGAACTTGCACAAGTCACCCCTTAAGAAGGGCCTCTATGCTACCAAATCACTAGGGGTCTTTAAAACCTTCCCCCCTTGCCTCCAGTTAGGTCCAGTGACTTCTGTTGGCTGACACTCAAAATGGGTATTTACACGACAAGGTGTTTAAAAGGAGAGTTTCCTCTTGGCTCCAGATACTGAAAGGAACTTTCCATCAAAAATTACTAAAGCTCACACATCATTTAAAACTGTCTACTCAGCATAGATACTCCAATTATGTAAGTATCCAGTCTCTTTGAAACACTCTGAATATAATTGCCTCAGCAATATCTAGAGATGAGGTTGGCCAGAAAGCTTTAAAATGCATAGATGAGACCTTCAGCCAAGGCAAGTGAGGTATTTCTCACACTACATCCTATGAACACCAACTGAGGACTTTCATGAAGTTTAATTTTGCTGGGCCAGATTGGAAATCTTAATATGCCTAGTTCTGTAAATTGTTGCACTTACTTCAACGGGTCTTCACACAGATAAGGTGAAGTGCAAACTACAAATAAAAGAGTAGGTTCTTTGAAGAAGAGACTTCTTAGATTTGTTTGGGTAGAGACTGGTAAAATGGTGCTTGATTCTGTCTTGGCTTCTAAGCTTTGCCACAGTAAACAGAAATGAATAAAAAGAGTAATATCAAGCTGCACCAGTATCTGCAGCCTACTTGACTTACCCTGGGATTAAACTGGATACTAATAGCAAAAAAATACTGATTAAGGCTGAGTAATTTTACCTCAAATTGAATTTGTTTTAACAGCATAGAGGAAGAGGAAATATTATCCTGCTCTTTGCTCAGCATATTTAGATATAATGACATAATATGAATGCATTCCAAAAATTGCCTGTCTTCAGGTAGTGCATTTTGGAGTGATTTCAAAATTCCCTTATGTTATATCAGAGAAACATTTTCCCCTGCCTCAAAAATCACTAAGCTCTCAGTTTTGCCCAATTGTCTCTGTCACCTTGTTTACATGCTGAGTGTTTTTCTAGCCTATGGTCTGTGCCTTATTCTGTCAGGCTGCCCTTATGCTACTCTGTGACAATCTTGATTTTCAAGCCTCCATGCATAAATTATGATTTATTTTGCTTTCTGAAAGGAAGGCTGAGTGAAGTAATACAGTGTGGGGTTTTTTGGTTTGGTTTTTGTTATGAATATTTCAAGAGTGTGTTTTTTTCCTTTGCAAGAAATCTCTGCACTTCCAGCAAATTTAATTTTTTTCTTCTATGTAGAAAAATATACACAGAGAAGAGCTCTGCTCTTTTGTTCAAACCTTAAGAGGTGCTAAGTTCTTGTAACTACAGCATTGGAGTGAGATACACATCATACTCCTCAAAAGTGGCCTTCTTTGGTCATTAATGTTATTTTACATATAGCTGGATACACCGTGTGTTACCGTATTTTCAATGCATTGTTACTCCATGCCCAGAGAGAAATCATGTGCAGAAAACGTGGTTATATGAATAAAATAAGCATCAACGTCAACACTGTCCGATTCTGAGCATTAGTGAGACATATTACTCTTCAAATCTTACTTAGCTGTTTTCATGGTACCAAGAGCCAAAAGATGAGGGCACAGTTGAACTATTGCCCAAAGGCAATTAGTGATTGAAATTGATTAATTCTACAAACAAATCTGACCAATAGATTAGTTGTCACGTTACGGCAGATTTGGGCAATACTGACACACTTGTGAAGGCGACACAACTGTCTAGCATGAATAGTTACATTTTGTTGCCCAGTAGAGTTGCTTGTTGAGTTACCCAAAGAAATCTCACAGGGGAACTGAGCAGAGCATGCTACTTTGATGCTGTAAAACCATTGTGTTACCTCTCTGCTTTTATGTATGAATCTGAGGAATTGTTAACAGCACCAAGAGCAGTTTGCTCTGAGCAACACAAATGTAGTGGACTTAACATCAAAGTGATGCAAAATCCACTGAAAACAACAGAAAGGCTCCATCTGAATCCAGAGGACTTTGAATCAAGGCCTACCAGGGTCAAGTCTGCCATCTTAATGGATTTTCCAAGGGGATCCTGTGGAAGATTTGAAAAAGGTTTCTAATTTCTTGAATCCAGGGATTACTGAGGCTTCAAGCTACTGCTTTTGTAAAATCATTGGTTCAGCTTCTTTTCCCTTCCAGCCCAGCACAGGAGCTCCAAGTTCATGGTTGTATAAAGGACCCTTTGCACTCAAGAACCTTCCCTCCCTCTGTCCCCCTGGTAAAGATGCTCCAAAAAGCCATTTGAGGTAAAAATGATCAGTGCTGCTACCGCATGCCCAGAAAGAAGCTGCAGTAAAGTTTTCTTGCATCATAACCTGCCAGAGGATGGTGGGGTTTGATGCAAATCCTTCTGCAGTTATTCAGTCCTTCCACACTTGGAGATTAAGCTGCTGAATTGGGCATTTTATTACATTATTTCTGATACCAATCTGGAAATTGAAATGTGGCAGCCTACTCCTATTTCTGGGTTTACACTCACTTTACAATTGTCATCAGTGACTTAGTTTGAAAGGATTTCTAAACAAAATCCAAGACTTCGATTTTGGTGTAGAAAGCCCCACATGGCTTTTGATGAGTAACCAGACGACTTCCTAAACTTGTCACACAACCCAGTTGCAGATGTGATCAATGGAAGATGTCCGGAGGTTTTCTCATGTTAATACAAGTAAACTTCATTAGTTGACTGGGCAGAGGATTGGGCCCTTTTCCATTCACAGGGATATATTAGCTGATGGAGCATCCCACACGCAATTTCCTGAGCTCTAATATCTGTGTCTTCACTTGGAAAAGACAGGGGTTTGTTAAGCTTTCAGGAACATTTCAGAGCCTCTTTTTTCCGCTATCAAGGTGTTTTAGAGCTAAAGAGCATAAATGGGCAATGTGATAGATATGGGGAGCTCTTATTTTGGTTGGGCAAAAGATGAGGCATATGGGTAATTTATTGCACTATAATTGTGTTATGTGATATCGATGCTGCAGTATTAATGACTGCAAAGTGCCCAGATTGATTCAGATGGCCATTTACTGTCATTATTACAAATCTAAATAAATAAATAAGAGGAACTGATATATCTAAGAAGTGTTTCAAAGTCACCCGGTGACATATATGTAGGCGTTTGTGAACAGAGAGCAACTCAAACAATATCAGGGACATTTTTTATTGGGGTCATAAAGAAATAGAACAATTAAGTCATTTTCAGTAATATACAATATATTAGGAACTGTTTTAACAAGCAAATTGCTAAACTGACTGGCAGGAACAAAGCATTTAAAGAAGCTGGGGTGTAAATATGCCAGGAAAAAAGAAATAAAACATGTAAACTATGCTCAAAAATAGTCTGCAAATGTAAGGAAACAAGAAAAACTAAGACAATCATGCACATACCTCTCCTGCTGCCATGGCCCAGTGAATACAGTGGTTACCATGGCTGAATCTGGCTATGAGGTGGACTTTAGAGGGCAAGCTTTGTTTCTGATCTCTGCCCAAACAGAGGGCCTTGATCCAGTCTGTTGGTTTGTGTACTTTGGGCAAGCCAACCTCACACTGCTAGAGCCAGCAAGTTAAGTTTGAATTTATCTCATGCCATCAGGTTTCTCTTAGCATCCTCTGTCTGGCTGTCATATCAGACAGACCAGGAGATGTATTATCACTTGATATTCCAAAATATGACTCTGCACTTTTTTCCTAACATGCAAGAGCAGTGCAAGTCAGACAGCTAGCATTACTTGCATTTTACAATCCTATTTATGTATCCTCCTTTTTTTAACTCTGAACAGAAAACAGTGCCTTAAAACGTAGATCTTTCTAAAAGGTAATTCTTCCATTAACTGCTTGTGAATAGAATTAATATAAATCAAACACCGGCTCTTTTTTTATCTTAAATGCTTTTATTACCTTCAATAATCATTGGTACTGAAAGCAATGAGAGCAAGCCTGTTAAAATAAATAGCTTCTTCATACTCAGGGGTACATTTGAGAACAGGTGGGACCCCGGGACAGCCAAGTAAGAACCTGCTAGTATTGATCTGCATGGGAAAAAAATCTATTTTGGCTCTTCATACACCCACAACCTTTAATGATCATTGACTCAGCTGCCCAGATAAATTCCTTAGATAAACAACCAAAACCCAAATTAACATGCTACCCATTAATAATCCGGTTAATTTTTACAACAACAACAATGAGACAGAGATATGATTCCTTCTGAAGGTTTATTCTTAGAAATGTTTATGTGGATATAAGTCACCTGACAATGATCGGGAAAGCAAGTCAGCATTACAACTGGCACTAAACACTGGATATTCTCATACTCATGGCTGGCTTTTAAGCAGCTGCATTTCAATATCTCTTCATTTTATAGGTCATCAGAAATCTAAGAAATACGTGCCACGGTTACTTCTCATCTCCACTTGGATAAGCTCACACACACGTACACACACATCACAATTCAGCGTACAGATGGACAAGCAAGCATATTTCAAATACTTGGTTATAAAATTGTAGCTTTAAAAAAAAGAAACAAAGCTCAAAAACTTTCCCATTTGGTTTGTTTCTGCTCTTTTGTTTTAAACTTAACACCCGCTTTCAGACTTCCACTCCTGGAAGAAAGTTGTGTAAATTGTGAGGAAGATGCTCGGAGGTTGCTCCCAACATGGAGCTCCCCTAGCGGCTGCTTCCCTCCCTCCTTACCCGCACGGATAAAACACCTCAGATGAGGTTTTCCCCACTCTCACCAGAAAGAAGTGGCTGGAAAGGAATACAGATCACAATCCAGGAAAGAAAATAGGAAAACCTATTGGTATGGAAAAATGTTGGGTTATCCAAGGAGAAGCAAAAAGACCTAAAAGAGAAACCCAAGGGTTTCTCTATAAATCTGTAATTAGACGCTATGTATTGCCCTGCTGAGGACATAAAGAAACCTGTAGAAAACTCAACCTTAAAATTTGGATTAGCAGCAAATATACACACAAAACATAGATAACAACATCTTCTGAATCATGCTGCCTACAATATTTTTTGCATGTGTAATGGAAAGCTCTATTGACCATATTCAAGCCAATGATTAGCATTAATCCACAAATAGATGGATATGAAAACTGCAAAATCAATGACTGTAGACACAGTTATTCTGGAAAGCAACCATTCTCTGCATCTTCTTATGCACAGAATATTTCTTTCCTGTACCAGAAATGCTTATAGCCTATTGCCAAACTAAGGGCATATCCAAGCAGGTACCAGGCTTCAGCTGTGTCACCCCCTGAATTTTGCTGTCAAACCAAAATGGGTGGAAACCCAGGAGCTTAACTTTTCTTGCTGGTGCCAGAGGTTTGGGGTTTTTGGAAGGCAGTTCCAAGGAACAAGACTTGTTCTGCTTGTCACTGTAAAGGTATAGTTGCAGGCTAGCCAGGAATTCTGAACTGAAATTTCTAAGTTGATTTTCAAGATAGAAATTGCAATACCACCAGTGCAAAGAGCTATGAGAATGAAGCTCTCCAGTTTTCTGAGGGGGAACATCCTGTATTTTGGGATTCATCAACCAAAATACATCAGCTAAAGAAAACTCACAGAGCTTAAAATAGCCAAAGAGCAACCTCACTTGTGCAGTTTGACCCCTCCTCTGGCTTTATGCAGAGCAAACAGCCAACAGCAAGTCCAGATTTTAAAATTAAATAAATAAAATAATAATTAAAAAAAAGTAGATTAATAATAACTGAGATTTTCAAATAGATTGGCCTGGGCCCAGTTGCACACACAACTGCCCCTCTGTAGCCTGGGCCCCATGTGGTCCCAAGGCCCCAGGCATGGACCCGCAGGGTGCACAACACTTAGAGCTGCCATGGAAGCTGCTGGAAGGGCCACATGCCAGCAAAAAAAGCAGGGCTATGGGGCTGTGATGGGTGCTTCTACCAAAGCAAGAAAGATATGACTCTGAGGGGTCAGTGGTGGATGCTCCTGGAACTGTGGTGCTTGCTGCACCCAGGAGGACCAGGGGTCCAGATAATCCAAGGGCATCCTCACCACCCCACCAGGGCTTTGCGGCCCAACAGGGAGCCTGATGGCAGCTCCAGATGAAGGGACAGGGCTGTGTGGGAAAGGGGTGGTGGAGCAAGCAAGCGTGCAGTCAGGGGCCTTCCCCATGACGCTCACCCTGGGCAGCCCTGGAGGGATCTCTGGGGGCTTGCTCCAGATGGGAGTCAGCAAGTGGCCTTGGTTTGTGGTGGCATGGGCAGAGAGGTGCAGAGAGAGCATCAGAAGACTGGGACAGCCCCAGCTTGCCTCCCCAGGGAGCAAAAGAGTAGCCTGCAGATTTGGAGAGCCAACAGGACACAACATTGATTTTTATGATCCACAACCAAGGCATTAATCCCTGTAAAGAAGGCACCAGTGCCCGGCCGGTGGCTATTGTTGTTGCTTTGGCTGGGGCTTTTGCTGCTATTGTTGTTGTTGTTACAACCTGAGTGCGGGCAGGGGTGGGTGTGGGTCGGGCCGGGCTGGGGCCGAGGATGGTGGGTGTGCGCGGCCCGCGGGGCCGGGGCACCAGCCTGGGGCACATGTGTGGCGGAGCCTCTCCCGTCGGCGGTAGGTTGTGTCTGCTGGGCTTTGGGGGTAGTTTTCCCCAGAAAATGTGGCATTTAAAGGAGGAAAAAAGAAATAAAAGGAAGAAAAACAAAACCTTATCGTGGGTAGGAGAGGCAGGGCGCATCCCGGAGGCCCGGGGAGCGGCGGGGCGGGCGGGAGCGGGTCCCCCCGCCCAGGTCCCGGCGGGGCCGCGGCCAGCTCCAGCCTGCGCTGAAACTGAGCAGAGCCTCCCCGCACCCCCCAGCTCTGCTTTCTTTCACATCTAATTTGATAGGAGGGTGATTTCAAGCTTCCCACAGTTACAACTTTTCTTGATTTCTCCCTTTACCCCCCCCCCCTCCCCGCGCATTTATTACTTGCATTTAATTAATTCCTTCTTTGCGTTTCCTTTCCTGTTAATCTTTGGGTGACTGCTTTGTACATATGGCAATCTGATAATGAGGGAGTTTATCCTTATTCTCTATACTTCTTCATTGCGATGTCCACCCGTCTAGTGCCTGGGATATCGATCATCTTTCCCTAGGGAGGGGACAAGGTAAGAGGGGTGATAAAAGATTTGCAGTATCCCACACCATTGAGAATAGGTTTTATTCCTTGGCACTGTTTAATCAACTGTTATATCAAGTCATGCTGTTTAAGCAACCACATCAAAAGAACATACCCTCTTTTGTATAAATTATATATTCCTTGTATCTGTCTTCTCACATGCACGCAGACGGGGAGATAAAACTGAAGTTTGTTTTTTAGCAGCATGAAGCAGGTATTTAGCTGTTCTACAACTTGTTTCTGCAACTAAGTTGGTTGATAAAAACCTAGAAGCCAAGCTGCTGGCTTTCTAACTTTTTTGCCATTCCCAAGTCAAAACTCTTCAATATAAAGAAGACTGAGTGAGAAATCAATGATTCACTGAAACTCTACAAAGAGACATAAACAGCAGAGAAGTGTAGGCTAAAAAGAAAAGGGGAAGAGCACCAAGTTGGAGTCGGTATGAGAGCTTCTGATCACTCCTTTCGGATCTTCTGTAAAGTTTACTTGAAAAAAGACTACTTTATCCCTTGGAAAGTCCATGCTGTCCTGCTTGTTCCAGCTTACGGATATGCAACTTTTTTACCACTTTAAAGCTAATTTTAAAGTCCATTTTCACATGGTTTAAGTTGATTAAGACTCAGCTCGATGTCACCGGCCGGAAAACTCCCATGTAACTGCTCATCCCAAAGAGCTTTTTTTCTGAAAAGAAAAGAAAAGAAAAGAAAAGAAAAGAAAAGAAAGAAAGAAAGAAAAAGAAAGAAAGAAAGAAAGAAAGAAAGAAAGAAAGAAAGAAAGAAAGAAAGAAAGAAAGAAAGAAAGAAAGAAAGAAAGAAAGAAAGAAAGAAAGAAAGAAAAAGAAAGAAAAAGAAAGAAAGAAAGAAAGAAAGAAGTAAAAAAAGTAAAAAAAGAAAAAGTTATTTGGGAGGGGGGTGTCAGAGAGTGGGCTTTGAATTACTCCTGCGGGTCCGCCTGGCATTTTTAAGAACTCCTAAAAAAAACTCCTGAAAGTTTCTAGATCCTTGGACAAACTGTATTTTCCTAGGAGCAAAAGTAAATGAGCTCTTCACAGGCAGAGAAGTGTTTGTTCATATGGGACTCTGCTTCTCTGTCTAACCTGCTCTATCAGCCCCATCTCTGCAATTTTGCTCGTCTCTCAACACCTTTGTCTGATTAGTAGCTTTTGGAGATCGGGATAAAGACATCACTTGCCACGCTGCATGAGATAACAATTAATTTAACATTAAACTTATCCCCTTTCCATTCACTTTGCTTGGATCGATCTCTGTTAATTGTGTTTGCGGATGCTTTTAACACGATGCTTTTCTTAAAAACTTAATGACACCCCGCAAGGAGGTGTAAGAGTCTAAAACGCTCCTCTTCGCCTTGGACCCAAGAAACAAAGAATGCAGCCCCAGCGTGCTCAGGAGAGCATCTATTTTTAATCAGATGACTTTTCATGCACTTCTGAAGGTACAGCATTATTTTAAAGTGGGTGATGGTCCCGGGTTTATTATTTAAAAAGGAAAAGAGAAGTGGCATTTAGCTCTCTCCCCACTGCAGCTGTGTGATACACAAGTCAGACGCGCTAACTTCATATAACTGCCGCCTCGCATCAGGCTTGTTTCTGCCTTTAAAGTAGTCATTTATCAGCTAAAAGGCGAGTGTGGTTGAAAATGTATGTCTCCAGGAGGGAGAGCAATCTCCCTTTTCAGGAGGAAGAAACCTGTTATAAAGCCCTTTAGGTGGGTGCGCTCTTAAATGGCATTACCTTTACACCACCCCACCCCCCCCCGGGCGTTAATATTTCCCCAATGCGTTTTTATTTGCACGGCTCCCCGATAATTCAGCATTTTATTTAACCGCAACTGCCCTTAGAAACTTGACTTGCACTGAGGCAGGCTGCTAATCTTATTTCCACCCCCCCCCCCTTTCTTCCACAGAGGCATCTGTTCCTCTTGCTGACAAATGTACCATTCTGCCAAGAAAGTTTTTGAAAAAAGGAAGGAAAAAAAAAGAAGAAAAAGAAAAAACAAAAAGAAAAACCAGCGTGTAATTGATGTTATCCCAAGAAAGCGCGATCTCCACCCCGCTCAGCTCCAAGCCCTTCAGGTATAAGGAGGTAAAAAAAAATCTTTCAAGAATTTGTTGCCTTTTTGAGGGTTAAAACATCAGAAGACAAGCTTGTCTCGCCTTGGCCAATCAGCTCGCGGCCCTGGCAGCTATAATATAGAACTAAAGGCAGACTCCTCTCACAAGCGTCTTGCTTTGCTACCATTAAAATCAGACCCTTTTTTTGTCTCTCGATTGCTGTCTCCCGACCAAACTCCGATGTGTTCCGTTATCAGCGACCTAAAGCCTGCCATTCCAGCACCTGTCTTGCTAGGGATCGGTGGATAGTATACGATTCAGAAAGCAGACAAGGACATAGGAGGCGAGAGCTCTAGAGAGACAGCCAGGGATAGGCACAGAGAGCTTTGAAGTAATTGGATTCAATGGACGAAATGCTGCTGTTGACAAGAATTCTCTTGGTGGGCTTCATCTGCGCTCTTTTAGTCTCCTCTGGGCTGACTTGTGGACCAGGCAGGGGCATTGGAAAAAGGAGACACCCCAAAAAGCTGACCCCTTTAGCCTATAAGCAGTTTATTCCCAATGTGGCAGAGAAGACCCTAGGGGCCAGTGGAAGATATGAAGGGAAGATCACAAGAAACTCCGAGAGATTTAAAGAACTAACCCCAAATTACAACCCTGACATTATTTTTAAGGATGAAGAGAACACGGGAGCTGACAGACTGATGACTCAGGTAGAGCCACAGAGATACCTGTATTTGTGTTTGTTAACCTCTCTGAGCAATCCTAAAGGACGCATCTGTCTTAGTATTTTTGAAAGCCCCCCCTTTCCCTCTCCCCCTCCTCCCCCCGCCCCTCCAAACTCGGCTAGTTCCCCCCATTGAATGTAAATACCATCTCTCCAGACAAGTTAGCAGGGGCTGGAGCTATCTCGCTGTTCGGTGGGGGAATCTGTGTGATACTTGCAGTCATTACCGTGCCATGGCGTTCCCTGTAACTTGGTTAGAGATTGCTGTTTGCATTTGTCCCCAAGGATGCACTTTGATCAAACGAATTGCAAACAGCACAGAGGACCCCAAGTGTATAGTGACCGCCAGGCCACCCACTCATTATTACAAACGTACTCCTCGGTTGCTACGCCTGCTGACTTGATCTTATATATATAGAGAGAGATATATTTTATTTCTTTTCCCTTTTTTTCCTCGTTTCATTTTACCCTTCATTATTACTATTATTTTCCCCTCGCGAGCATATTCTAAATATAGTAGGCATGCAGTCGTGCACTCACAAAAGGCAGCTGAAGCCGGATCGACCATTCCTCTCCTGATTCCGTATTATTATAGCTCGTATTGCAATACCATCATTTGTTATTGTGCCCATCAGAGCGTAAATATATTGATATTTCTTTAAGGATGCTCGCAACCAATGCTCTGGTACTTCCACAGGGGAGGGACTTGCAACTTATCGGCATTGCATCACCTTCTGTTTTAAAAAATCTGATGGCACAAGGTTTACAACTGGGTAAATATTGGATCTCGGGTGGAATCGGATTGCGGAACCATTTTATACAAAAAGAGAAAAAAAAAAAAAAGAGAAAGGGAGAGGGAGCGAGAACCTCTCCGAGAGTCACCTCATAATTATTATTCATGCTCAATAGAGAGCTTGGTGAAGTCAATTGCTCTGCCAATCCCGGAGTTTCTGAAACTACATGCAATCTAGACACTGGAAATGGGTTTCCTCCAAATATAGGTCAACAGCGCTTTTTTAATATTAATACACTTAAGCCCCACCTTCAGCGCTAGAACAGGACTCGCCGGGAAGGACTAGGCGGGGAGTGGACGCGGGAAAGAGGGGGTGGGGGGGTGGAATTTCCCAAACTCTCTCCGTTCCTCGGCCTGATTTTCCGCACGTTTCCCGGGTCTCCCGGGGCGAGGGACCGGCGGCCGCCACCATCTATCTCCTCCCGACCACCTTAAATCGCACCGCACCTCGCAGAGCTCCGGCGCGCCCCTGCCCGCTCTCCGCTGCCCCGCGCAGGGGTGCGGAGCGGAGCTGGTGCCGGTGCCCCGCTCGGTCGCAGCGCTGTCCGCGCCCCTCTGCGCACCCGCGGTCTTCCCTCCGCCCTCGCTGCCTCCGGTGAGAGGCGTGCGGCGCGCCAGCCGCATCTCTCGCATTTTCAGCTCCACTTACTCCCTTCGCGTATCGATCGCGCCGGCTCGGGTTTCGCCCTTCCCTCCGTAGCCCGGCGGCGGCGGCGGCTCCGCGGGAGCCGGGCTCCCGCCGGGGCACGGCGCATCCCTCCCTGCGCGGCTGCGCCGGTGCGTGTGCGCGGCGGAGCGGGGCGGCGGGGAAGGGGGGAGCCGGGAGTCGGCCGGGAGAGGTGGGCGGCGGGCCGGGGCTGCGGGCGGGCTGACCCTGGCCCGGCGGCTCTCCCGGGGCACGCCGCGCCGGCTCCGCGGCTGGCCGCTCTCGCTGCATTAGCTGGCAGCGTCTGAACTCCTGACCTTCTGTCAACTTCCCTCAGACGAACGAAACGAAAACAAATACTTTCCCCCCCCCCCCTCCTTCAGTGCTTATTCCCGTGCCTTAGACACAAAGGGGGGAGGTGGGCTGAAGGCAGCGGGGACGGGGAGGCCGTGAAGCCTGGAACCCGGTGGCAAAGAGGGGAAGCGAGGTGTGTGTGTGGGGGAACCGAGCCGGTCTGCGTCTCCCCCCTGCGAGGCGGGGAGCGCAGCTTGCGAGCGGGTGGTAGGGTCGCCCTGGATCTCCACTTCCTCCCCCGGCACGGCCGGGGCGGCAGCTCCCCTAGGTGCCTGCCTGCCGCCGGTATCCCTGCCCTGCTTCTCTCTCTTTCCCTCTCTGCCCCGGCCAGCGACCTGTCGTTAAATCCCAGCCTTCAAACGCTTGCTTCGCGAGCCCTTCAACCATGGAGAGACCTTTCTTGAATAGAATCGTTAAACTTGCAGAATAGTTGCCGAATGCATTAGCCGCCAGTTAATATTAACTCCAGAAGAAGGGGGGGAGAAAACGCAAACAGAGGTAGGTAAGTCAGGTTCTCAACTTTGCAGGTGACAACAGGAGTTTGCTGAAGGTTCCCCCTTCCTCCCTTCCCTCCCCCCCACCCCAGCCATTGGCTGGATTCTGGGGAGAGATAAGGAGGCCAGGTCAGTATGATAAAGCTGGAATTTGTATGAAATAAAATAGCAATCTCGTGTAATGCAGGCACACAACCGGTGCGTGATGTGAGGAATTTAGAGATCAACTTGGCATTTAGGAAGCCCACCAGGTTGTTTACACTGACAGGTACCTGTTAAGTGTTTCCTTCAAGCAATTCATTTGTGAAGAGATTAGGAGCTGGCAGGAGAGGGCTTGTTGAACAACTTTGCCTCCACACAAAGCGTTAGTGGAGGCAGCCCTGCTGAGCTTCACGGTGGCTGAACAGAATTGGGCTTGATTTGTGGCACACGACCCAATGAATTAATAAATAGTCTGGGCTTCACGGCTTTTGACTCTGACAATCCAGCTCAGGCAGTATAAAAGGGAGGAAAGTTCTTTTAGGAGGTCGTTTCTCCTTTATTTCGCCTGAAGCCGGGAGCTGGTGCTGGCAGGGCCGGAGCGGGAAGCACCGCGCACCGCTGTCCGCACCGCTGCCTGCTGCCTTCCCTGCTCAGCAGCGGGCCGAGACATCACCTTGAGGCGCAGGGCTGTTGCCTTATCAGTAGCTGAGACGTTTGATCCTTCGCTCCCTTCCCTCTGTAACCTCGGTGGAGGAACATGTCCATCCTCTCAGGTGTATGAGGGGGAGAGAAAGGAGAAAATAAACTCAACTTCCTTGTGCTGCTGCGCTTTGCTGCCGGGAACAGTGCCGTACCCCAAACACCCGGCTCTTTCAATAAAACGGTAGGCCAGAGAGTCCAAAGTGAGCTCACGATTGCATTTTATATCTCTTGGGAACTTGTGTATTGCTGGAATTGCTTTTTATGGCTGTTAATAGACACCCGGGAATTTTCTTGTTGAACAACCTTGTCACGTCCCTAAAAGTAGCGTCATCGGGGTGATGGAGGGGCTTTGCTTTGCTGGAAGCTGTGAAGGGGGCCTTTGCAATGTGTTTGTGTGTGTGCTGGGAGCACACTTGAGGGAATAGTCCTGCAGAAGGCCGAACATCCCGGTCAGGCCAGGAAAAGCGAGGGAAGAGCAGCTCACTGCATCCTGTCGGGGCTGTAATCCACTTTGATATCTGCACCAAGCGAACCACCTCCCGTATATCAGCGAGTTATTTTCCTCTCAAAAGGGGGGAGGGGGAGTAGTTGGCAACGTGTGAGTTTCCAACTGTACCTTTAGCCAAGCCCTTTTCCATGCTTTTGGTGCCGATTTCCTATTTCCGGGGGGCTACAAGCTCTTTTTACCTACCCGCTGGCACGTCTATTTCCGCTTCCTCCCTCCCTGCCCTTGGCTAAGATAAGATCCCCCCCCACCCCAAACTTTCAGGGTTTCATTTAGCGCTCAGCCTCCTCCATCGCTATACTCACTTCCCTTTCCTTCTCCCCCCCCTTTGCTCAGTGCCTTCAGGACCCCGGTGCTGCAGGCCCCGGGGAAGGCCGGTGGCTCCGGAGGGGCGATGGTAAACCCTGTAGTGCTTCTCCACGGAGTTGAAAATGTTTCACTCCACACAAAGAGTCTCCTGGCTTGCATAGCATCCCTGCTTCGCTTAAATTCCCTCCTTGGCCCTCCCTTGCTTTTCATCTTCCCACTAAGAGCTATATTATTGTATGGATTTGCTCGGCTTTGTAGGCGAGTGCCGATGTATGTTTGAAGCCGAGTGAATGCTCCCAGCCCATGCTGCTTTGAGGGCTCTAATGAGTGATGGGCGAAGGGAGAGAAAAAAAACCTCACCCCTCCCTCCAGCACATAAAGGCTGTTAACATGTATTGAGACCCCTTTCAACACAGAATTAAGCTGAAAAGACCCGGAGAGACATTCCGGGAGGGAATCTGTGACTCCGAGATATATGCCGAGTGTTTGTTCTCGGCAGAAACTTTGCTCTCGGAAAGGGGACAGGGCACTTAGTGGCAGGAATTTGCTCCATGCAGGTGGCTTTGAGCCGACGCACTCACAATCCCTGGCCGGCGGTGGCGCGGGTGGTCCTCCTGTCCCTGCGGCAGGTGCCGGGGGAAGGGGCGACTCTGTCCCGCTTGGTCTTTGCGGTGTTTCAACCCCTCTTCCTCCCGTGTCCCTAAATTTCACCCGCCTCCTCCTCCTCACCTGCCTCCCTGTTCCTCCCCGGCAGCGGGAAAGAAGATGCTTAGCCTGGCAGAGCCAGGGCTGAGCATCGTGCGGCACGTTTGAAGGGGAGGGATAGAAGGGGGACGACTAGGCCCATTTGGCTCGGGAGGGAGGGCAGGTTGCTACCCTGGGGGGGAATAGATGGTGAAGGGGGTGCCTGCCCTTGCTGCAGCACCCCCCGCCATGCGCCCTTCCCCATGTGCCCTGCAGCGCTGCAAGGACAAGCTGAATGCCCTGGCGATCTCGGTGATGAATCAGTGGCCCGGGGTAAAGCTGCGGGTGACAGAGGGCTGGGACGAGGACGGCCACCACTCAGAAGAGTCCCTGCACTACGAGGGCCGCGCCGTGGACATCACCACCTCGGACCGGGACCGCAGCAAGTACGGCATGCTGGCCCGCCTGGCCGTCGAGGCCGGCTTCGATTGGGTCTACTACGAGTCCAAGGCGCACATTCACTGCTCCGTCAAAGCAGGTAAGGCGGGCAGCCTGCCCAAGGGCACGTCGGGGGGTGTGTGGAGGCCACCTCCGGGCCACGGCTCAGCCCCCCAGAGCCTTCTCCGCCCTTTCCGATGCTGCCTGGGCTCCCCCCTCGCCGTCCCTGCAGGGTCCCCATCAGCCCTGCCCGACCCGTCTGGAATCCCCTCGGGGATACGGAGCGGGGCCGCCGATGGCGCAGCCTCTTAGGGAAGGAAGGAAGGAAAGAGAGTAAAAAAAAAAAAAAAAGGGAAAAGGGAAAAAAAAAAAAAAGAAAAAGAAAAAAGGCCAGCCAGCTGCAGCACTTTTGGACAGCATTTTTATTTGGGTGATTTGCCTGCCCAGCCTTCCCCCGAGCGCTGCGCCGCAGCCACACACCCTTCTCCTCCCCCCGTGGGATCTGATGCTTTCCCCATCCAAAGAGCATGTTCAACACAAACACTAGTGGCCGTCTCCAGCCGCCCCGCTGGCTGCACGCCCTTACTCGCGATCGCTAATCTCCAGGAAAATAAATAACTAACGTGGTCCCCTGCGTTCTTCAGCGGTAGTCGCTAGGAAATTCCCAGATAGGTATACACATACATATAATTTTTTTCCCTCCCCTCCCCTGTGCTTACAACGCCACACGCTGTCTTAACCCGGGAACAGCTCGCAAGAAATCCCCGGCTCGCAGAGTTCATTTTCTTGACACTGAACATTTTTTTTTGGGGAAGCAAAACGTCTGGCAGGCCCCCCCCCCGCCTCCCTCCGCCTGCCTGCATGGCAGCTAAAGCGCTTTATACAACATCGTCTAGCCCAGCAGCCCGCTGGAAGTGTCAAGAAAGAGTGGGTTGCAAAAGAAAATAATGGGCTTTCTTTAAATATTGCCGTTTGCTTCAAAACCAGCAGCCCCACGATGAGGAAACAGGCCTGGCCTTGCCATGCCTGTCTGCAAGAGGGGCTTATCCCCCATGATCCAGCCCAAACCTCCCCAGGACTGAGCCAAGGTAGCACCTTTCCCAGCCCATGTGGGCTTTGTCCTGAGAGCCTGCTATGGCTTTTGTTCAGCTCCCTGGTTCTTTCTAGGCAAAAGGAGGCCCTGCAAAGCTGTCAGCCCTGTGGTGATATGAAACATCCCTTTCAATAGCAAAGATGAGCTTTATAGCGCAAGGTGTCGATTGTGGTGCACGATGACCTTAGGCCAAGCGCACCCGCTAATCCACCCCAGTGGGTGTTTCGTAGGGCAGGAGTAACCCCAAGCTGCTCATTGAGATTCGGCACACACGGACTTGGGGGCAATATTTAGAGGGTGTCAGGCAGGGTCGTGTGACTGTACCACGCGGGCTGCAAGGGAGCAGGCTTGAATTCCACCCGCTCAGCCTGATTTCAGACTGTCCAAACCTCGCTTCATGACAGAGCATCTTATGAGAAGATTAAACCCCATAATGCCAGGCAGGAAGATTCTTTATCTAGATCTCTGTTTGCAAAAAGTATGATCCTGGAGACTGGAATGCAAAGAAGAGTTCCCCCAAGGCCTGAATTATTGTCACCAGGACAGAGGAGAGAGAGGCAGGGGTGGTAAAAGGGACATTGATAATACGCTACAGCAAGTATTTAGAGCAAGCTTCTACATTTAAAATTCAAATACAGACCTTGAGTGCCTTGGAAAAGTGGCTCTGCTGTGCAAATAGTGCTTGGAAGGTCCTGGGTTTTTTGGAGAGTATGTGTGTGAATTGGCACATAGGGTTTCTGCACCTGAACAAATAGGGAGGGGGAGGAAAGGGGAGAAGAAGCTGGGAAAAAAATGGAAGTGTCCTCTCTTCCAAGAGTGTCTGCATTTATTACATGAATCAGAATGACAATGCTGATCCTTTATTGGATTTTAATTAGAGAACCCAAACAAGCACTGCTCAAAGAAGCAGATTTTCACACCTCTGCCAGTTCACTGGCATGTTTGTAGAGCTGCTACACTACTAGATCTATTCATCAAGTCCCTGAATATGCAAACAAAGCTCTAGCCAGACCTTTACTGCCGGCTTGTAGGAAGGTGTAGTTTGCTGGCGGAGGGCTCCACATAAAGCACATAGCTTGTTTGTTGCCATGTGCTCCCTGAAGAGGCCTTAGAGATCTCTGCTTCATTTCTGAAGGAGAAGTGATAAAGTCATTAGCAAATCAATAACGGTCTAATTTTCACCCTTCCTGTCCTTCCTGAGAAAGTCATTAGGAGACCTTCCAAGGATTTATTTAAATCATAAGAGCTTTAGTACCAACCACAGAGGCAAAATATAAAATCTAACCACCTTTAGGAGATAAATCACCAGGAGTCTAAACTGGCTTAGCGAGTAACTGAGAGAAACCAGGAGAAAGCAAGGGAGGGGTAAGGAATGTCAACATCTGTAGCAAAGATGCTTCCTACTGTGACATACTGTGTGATACTACCCAAAATACAGAAAATCAGAGCTTTTAGGAGCACTGCAGATTTCCTTGGTAAAGTCAGAAACCAGCCTGGAACAGGGCAGAGGTCCTCCCCTACCACCCCTCATGTGACTCAGCTTCCAGAAAGGGATTTGCAAGAGAGACTTACAGTCTCATCGCTATTTCTATTTTCTGTGATTGTGATTGTTCGTCTCTGTACCACTGGAAAGCAGCAGTAGCTGGCGACAGCAGTAGTTGGCTACTGCGTTTAGTATCTAAACTCTGAGTACCTTCAAGAGCTGGAGGAGGTGAAAGAGGGCTGTTCTTGGGTCTGGAACGGGCATGGGGCTGGCCAGGGACACCTTGGTGCAGGGAACAGCATTCTTCTTCCAGTGGGGTGGGAAAGGCAAGGAAGATGCTATCTAGGGTGATGCTTTCCACTAAGGCAATGGGCAAATTCATGTGCTCCTCATGGCAAAGCCTTCTCCTGCTCTCTGCTGTTTGCTGCCCAAGATGGGGTCCTTCAGTAAGAGCTGAGTGGGGACCCCAAGCATTGTGAGCATGGACAGTCACCTAGAGGAGAAAACTTACGCAAGGAAAACCATCCTGCTTTAAAAGCCTGTGAGTTATCTGTTATCAAGTGTTGGTGCGGGGCAAACAGTAGCCAAGTGAGAAGCTCATCCAGAAGAGATTTGTTTTGGAGCAGCTTTCTCGGCAGGAATATTTCCTTAATGAGACAAGCCACCCTTGTAAATCCTAACCCAGAGGGAGATGCATCGGCTCAAATCTGTCAGGAAGGGAACTCTCACTTAACCTGCTGAGTGCAAATGGGGCATGTTTGTAGATGAGGATGGAGGAATTTTGGAGAGGAGCAAGGCTGTGTCCTGCACCTGTGCCTCTCAGGCGGAATGGGGTGTCCAGGGAAATGGGATGTTCCCTCACGTGCCAAGCCCTGACCTGGTGGGTGCCTCCTCTAACCCTGCTGTGCCTCTTTCCTTGCACAGAAAACTCGGTGGCGGCCAAATCTGGGGGCTGCTTCCCTGGCTCGGCCACGGTGCACCTGGAGCAAGGCGGCACCAAGCTGGTGAAGGACCTGAGCCCTGGGGACCGCGTGCTGGTTGCCGATGCAGAGGGACGGCTGCTCTACAGCGACTTCCTCACCTTCCTCGACCGGGAGGACGGCTCTCACAAGCTCTTCTATGTCATTGAGACACGGCAGCCCCGGGCCCGGCTGCTGCTGACAGCTGCCCACCTCCTCTTCGTGGCCCCCCAACACAACCAGTCGCAGGCAGGGACCCTCAGCAGCCAGGCGCTCTTCGCCAGCCGTGTACGGCCTGGCCAACGAGTCTATGTGTTGGGTGAGGGAGGGCAGCACCTCCTGCCAGCGGCTGTGCACAGCGTCTCACTGCGGGAGGAAGCTTCTGGGGCATACGCCCCACTCACCGCCCAGGGCACCATCCTCATCAACCGAGTGCTGGCCTCCTGCTACGCCGTCATCGAGGAGCACAGCTGGGCACACTGGGCCTTTGCTCCCTTCCGCCTGCTCCAGGGGATGCTGGCCACCCTCTGCCCTTCCAGCGGGGGGACCCCCATGGATGCCCCCACCTCCCCTGGCATCCACTGGTACTCTCGCCTTCTCTACCGCATCGGCAGCTGGGTGCTGGATAGTGACTCTCTGCACCCGCTGGGCATGGTGGTGCCGTCCAGCTGAGAGCATCCTGTGCTGCCCCGGCCGCCAGTCAGCCTCTGAGGGAGAGACAGAGACACACAGGGAGAGAGAGAGAGAAAGAAAAAGGAGAAAAAAAGGAAAAAAAAAAAAAAAAAGAAAAAAAGAAAAAGCTAAAAAAAAAAGAAAAAAGGAAAAAATTACATATTTTTAAAAGAGCACGGATTAAGACTTAAAAATAATAATAATAAAATAATAATAATTAAGTAGGACAGTCCAAAGTAGACTTTAAGGGAAACAAAGACCCCAGGAAGTTCTGTTCTGTTTAGTTTATAAATATATATATATTTTTATTTGTTCTTTTGTTTTGTTGTTTTGTTTGTTTTTTTGTTGTTGGTTTTGTTTATTTTTTTTCCTCCTCTCCTGGATATTTATTTCTTTGGTATTTTGAATAGATGTTTTAAATGATATGAACCGGACCTTCAAGAGCCTTAAATAGTTTCTTTGATAATTTATTATCATGTGAACTGTACTCATAGGGGAAAAAATTATTTTGTGAGGCCAAGCAAAACTGCGCAGAGTCTATTTTTCTACATGTCACGTGTGTCCTGACTTTCAGAAAGCAAAGTTCTGTACGTTCCCATCTCTCCATTCCATTGCTCCTTCATTTCAGCAAGCCTAAAAAACAAGCAAGCAAAGAAACAAACACACCGAAAAAGACAAACTTCATGGGGGTCCGTAAATTATATTTTTATACACAGAATTGTAAATTAGATTTTTTTGAGAGATCAATACTTAACTGAATCACATTTCATTTTTTGAAATAGTGTAAAATATTGAGAATATATTATTTTAATTTAAATAGTTTCAAATGTAACGTCATTTCTTGTATTGTTTTCCATGATTTGCTTTGTAAAAAAACCACCATTTGGCCACGTTCATGGAAGTCAAGACTGTTACACCAATGTTTTATTTGCAAAAACCATAAGAAACTTTGTTATTTTTAACTTCAAAAGAAAAAAAAAGTTTATTAGAAAATAATATTTTTTAAGAAGCGCACATGGCGGCAATTCTGTGACGATGGAGACGATAGTTTGTACAGAGGGGAGAAAAGGATGTTTTGCATTAATAAATTGAGAAATAACTGCTGTAAATTTACTAAAATGTATTTTTTGAATATTTTGTAATAGTTTTAATAGTTTTATAGAAATAAAATGTGCCATGCACAGTCTGGTTAGTATATAACAACTAAGAGTTCCTGGTGCATCCCATTTTTTTTCCCCCTTTTGGCTTATTGGTTTAGGAAACGTTGCCTAAAGGAGTGCCCATTATTTTATTTAGATGTGTTTCTTATAACTTTTAATTTTGGTACTTTAATTAAGGAAACAAATCCATCACATCTGCACGTAACCTGGAATCTCTTGTACTAACAGTAGAACCTCACTCATTTGCACGAGTGAATGGGAGACGTGGTTTCCCTTCACTGGAGCCCCGGCTCCCTGTCTATGCTTGGGCACTGTTTCCCTCTTCCAGCTCCAGCCCCAGCTCCATGTCCACCTCCTGATCTGATCTGGAGACCACAGACGACTCTGAAAATTGATTTATGAAGGTGTTCTATCACGTTTGCTCTTTGAAGCACAGTAATCTGAAGGCAGGCTGCTGCCTTCAACTTTAAGGCAGCACCAAGATTTTAATCAGTTTTAATTCGGGTGCCCAGAAGATGGAAATCTGGGGGAGAGACACTGCCTTTGATGAATTAACAAGGATTCATGTGGCTGATGCTGGAAGAAGGAGATGGCCACTTGATTTCACTGGCCATCTTGACTGAGTAACGTTGCCAGGCTTGTGGCCACCAAGAAAAGAACAAACACCTTTTGCTAAACAAGAAAAAAAGGGGATAAAAATTGGTTAATTTCTCATGACAGATGTTCCTTAGCTGTGACACATCAGAATCCATCCCAAGCCATCGATGGGTGAAGTATTGGAGGTGTCTTCTAGGATCCGATTGTTGGGGCCGATGATGCATCCCCTGGCTAGTCCCAGCCCCAAGCCCCACCAAGGGGCTCGTTCTCCATGGGTGCCAATGAGTGAGGTTCTGCTGCACCGTGTGCTCCTCCCCAGAGGGTTTCCAGGATCCCTTTAACAATTTTGCAAAACATTGTGTGTGCGTGTGTGTGCGCGTCTGCGACAGGACCGTGCCGGAAGGGAGCTTTCCTTGAATGTCTTCTCACCTTTTCTTCAGTTTCCATTACTCGCTGGTGTAGGACGTTCATCCATCGGGCAGCATTTTGCAGCCGTGTCCTCCGCCAGGATGGACAGCAGCTCCGTTGGCCTCCTGGGATGTCCCTGCCTGGGGCCTCCTCCAGAGAGCGTAGACCATGCTCTTCCATGCTGAAAGCCTAGGAGCTTCTGAAGCAGTGCCTGGAGCTGGTGGCAGAGCCCCAGGCATGAGCATCCCCCGTGTCAAGCCCTAACAGATGGATGTGGTCTCTCCTTCCCAGCAGCTTCTGGTCCAGAGCCACTTCCATCCTTTGAAGCTCGGACATGGCCAGGGTGATGAGACTTCAGTGCAACCCCACCATCATGCAGCCGGGATAAGAACCAAGCCACCCTAATGCCCGCATGGTGTAGGGCATCATGGGGGACTGTGTACTGCCCGGTGAGTGCTGGGGACCTGCTGCCCACCCTGGCTTGGACTCTGACACCTCTGTGTCTTTGGGGTCTGCCTGTGTAACGGGGGCTGCAAACATGGCTGGTTTGGGGCATGTAAAATTGTGAATGTGGAGCAAATGAGTCTCTGCTGTAAGGGTATGGTCTTCATATGGCAGCATCTGAGCATCTGAGCTCTTTTACCCCTACCTCTGAATGGTGGCTGGCATTTTGTAGAGCCTTTACACTCAAAAATGAGTGTGCTGGAGCCTACTTTCTCCAGAGGTCAGGTGGTGGAGGTGGTCAGGGATATCAGTGATCAAACTTCAAGTCCTTGGCTTGGGGTCTTTGGTCTAAATTGTAACTGAGATGAAAAAGACCATTAGACCAGAGACCACATTTGTGTCAGGGTAGAGTACATGCCTTGATAGGGAGCTGTGTCAGACATTGCTGTATTTAATATTCACTGAATGGCCCAGATAAGCTCAGAGCTTTCTGGTGTGAGAGAAGCTAAGATACTGTTTAATACTAGGATCAATCTGTTTTACCAAGCAAAGAAATGCTATGCCGTGTTCTCCATCACACATATTTCAAGTGACTGTATGCCTCCCTCTCACCATATATTTATTACATCTCTTCCCTCAGCGCCTCACATCCGAATCACCCCTCCATGGTATGCATTAGAAGTGCTTCGTTAGATGGACCAATCCAGCTTATAGCTACAGCTCTCATATGAAGGATGTACTGTCATGACATTGTGCAAAACGTCTAGGAGATGTCACTGTCCATTTTCAGGGTCCAAGTATGGCAATAGTTTGTATAAAATGTACACATAGTGGTGGCTACAGAATAGTTTATGACTAAATACATATCTATTACTGTTAAAATAATGTATAAGAATGTACTTGAAGCTATTATCCTTGTGCTCTGTTGTCTGAATAATTAAAGAAATTACAGAGACTTCCTGAAATGTCTGTTATGTGACAGCATTCCTATCACATCTGCGTTTTTAACCCCGGTGACGTTGAAATGGGGTGTGGTTCTGTGGGATTTGGCATGGGACCCTTCAAGTATGGCAGGAATTGTGCCCATGCCACTTCACATGATGGTGACAACCTCCCTTTTCTCCCACCTAGAGCCGTGTAGACAGTCTGTCATTTACCTGTGAAATACTGAGTAGCTCTGCAAAGCCAACTCATTTGGAAGGGTTTTGTGAGGAGACAGAGCTGCCTTGAAGGTCAGCCCATCAGCAGATGCCTGTCCTCCCCAGCCTCCTCCATCCAAACCAACACGAGAAGTGACCCTAATGAGACTGGGGCTCATTTGTGTTTATCTGACTGGTCTTTCTCAAAATGGCTTACTGCTCAGACGCCAAGTAAACCAACTGAAGGGAAGCTTGGGTGAGCCAGAAAAAGAGGGTCACATTCACAGTGCAGTTAAACCCCAGGTCTTTCACAGCCAGGTAGCCATGCCATGCCACAACCTCAGATACGAAAGTTCGCTTAGCGATATGTATACAGGCATATATATGCATACATATATAATATTACCCTTGTATTCTCAACGTATCCTACCAGGCTATAAATACGTTTACATTGGCCATCCCGGGCATTTTACATCACGCCGAGGTTGAGCAGGCAATGTAAATCAGCTCAGTTGGGTGATAATTTGGCAGCAGTTTTGCAGCTCCAGTACAACATCTATTTCAATTACAGGGGGAAGGAAATCAGAGAGAGCATTTTATTTTACTCATTACTCCAAACCTGAAGGGACCACTAGATTTCCTAAGCTTTTTAAATTCTCTCTTAGGCAGTTTCTTCCTTGAAAATAGTGCAAACTTCACCCCAGAAAAGGTCAATTTTCCATGTACAGAGCATTTCAGAGCTTTCAGTGAAGCAGTGCTAATGTGATCCTTGGCCTACACAGGATGAAAGAGAAAAAATGATCTTTGAAAGGTGCATCTTTACAAACAGTGGGATTGTCTCAGATTTTCATGAGAGCAGGATGAGGCCTGCAGGCACTGTTTATGCTGAGATTGTTAAATATAATTTTTAATACTTTGCATTTGGAGTGTTTAAATAATTTTGGTTTTCAGGCCTGAAAAGAAGCGAGCAAATCCAGGAAACATGAATTTAATAATCCTGTCCTGGTTCCAGTAAAATTAGGAGCAGCATCCAGAGCACATCTGGGTGCACAGGGAGTTGAGCTGTTGCCTTAAAGCCCAGTGCAGGATCCTATGTAGCTTATTTTAATTCCAGTTTAAGTGAAAGCAAATATTGCTGCACATCAGGAGTGAAACCGCAAGGTCAGGGAATGTGTTTGGGGTAAAAATATCTGTTTTGTTGTCCTGTGACCTAAATGTGGAATAAATATTAGATTTGCTCAGTTTGGTGTAAACAAATGTCCGTTTATATTACTGAGGAGGGGAGGTGACAAGGGATGATGTGTGTGACATGACTGCAGAGGGTCTCTTGGTCACCAAACTCGCATCTGGCTGCTGCCCAAGGGCAAGAGGACTCGGACATGGGATGTGGTGGGAGCACCATGTGCTTTGTGCAGCTCTGCCCAGCTCACTCAGATCCAGCAACAGAATGGGGACCCCTTAATCACCCCATGCTTATCTGGTCCAGATCTCTGGAACACCATGATGTCTCCCTTGAAAAGGGGATGTGCTCACAGGAAAAATATACTTGGGAACACTGTATCATTCCAAGTCTTGAGTCTTTTGATGACATTCACTGCAAAGGAATGGATTATAAATCTGTATGCAATTACAGCAACATCCTTTTGATACGACACACAGGCGCTATGTCACAGACCTGTCATAGGGTTTTGCTGGGTGGAGGAAGCTTATTTTACAAGAAGGGTACAGTTTTGGTTTGGTTAGTTTGAGTCACTAAAATATTTCATTGCTTTCCTCAAACAGAAGGTGCCTCTGGTGGTCCTGGGTCCAGCCCCGGCTCATAGAGGACCAGCTGAGAACAGGCTGCTGGAAACCACCTTCTGTCAGGTCCTGTGTGTCTCCAAGGATGGAAAGCCACCCTCCCTCTGGGTAACTGGTGGTGTTAAACACGCTAACATTTTGCCTAAATATTGCAGAATCATGTTCCATCTACCATATTCTTTTCTGGAGGGAAAACAGACGCAAGAGTTAAAGCAAGATTAGCCTTAAGAAATCCCAGGTTCAAAATCTGGGACATTCAGGGTTCTGCTGAGCTCTGCTTCTGCTCCTGCAGCCCGCACCAAGCATAGGCAGCCGAAACATTACTTGCCCATCTAGCCTTTTCTCTGTAAGTCCTGTTACTGTTTACTCAGTCTGTCCTGTTTTCTACAGCAGTAAGCACTGGTTTTAATTATTGGACTGTGATGAATGCAAATAAGTATTAGTCTAAGGATTGCTCATGAACAATTCCTTTGGAATAGTCACCGTTTTGGAGTAAGCTTTGTTGGCTTTGCCAAATGGTGCCCTTTCTACTTGCAGAGTTTTTCTAGAAACAGGAGCGTAATAAGTGTACAGTATCAAACAAGTCTGTTCTGGCACAGTATTTTGTATGAATAACCATTTTGTGCTAACACAGTGGAAGCTACATTCTGATGTTCACAGGCATCAGAATGTCCAATTGCCATTCAAAGATTCGCAAATCATGAATCATGTGATCCCACAAATAACAACAAACCAACCTGCTTGCTTTCATTGAGGAAAATGATTGTGAATCACTGTGTACTGTGGGCTCAATCCAACAACCACCAGCGTCAAAAGGAGTCTTTCCACAACTTCAAACAGACAGGGAGCTGAGCTGTGTTTGCTCAGCTTTACCCGGTGTAGCCCTCACCTGCATATGGCATGATCAAATAATAGAATTTATCAGGCAAGCAGGAATTTCCTAGAGCAGCCAAGAGTGGGCAAATGTCATCTCCTGACTGCATATGTGCAGCTCCCACTGATGTCAGTAGGGTTATGTATGGGCAAAATGAGGTCAGGCTGTGTTGTCCTACTTTATGTGCCCTGTGGTATTACACTCAATTAAGTTTTGTCTCCCAGGACGCAGCCTCCCTCCCACTTAAGTCACCAGGAACTTTGTCACTACACAATAGTGCAGGAGAAGGCATGAAATACTCGCCTTTGATCTAGAGCACAATAATGTTTAAGTCATGCATTTAGGAGCATGCAGATGCACTCCGAAAAGCAGGGGTTAAAACCAGCAGAAAAAGGAAAAGATCCATGAAATCCCAACGTGGGACATCTTCAGGAGAATGGAACAGCTTTCCAAGCCCATGCACAGCCTTGCAGAGCATGGTGGTCTGAGCAAAGCCTTCTTCCCGAGGCAGCAGGACATCTTCCCTACCCTCTGCCAACAGCTCCCCACAGCCCCTTGCAGAAAGATCCTAAATATTATGGGCAACAGATTTTAGGCAGCACAGGAGAAACAGCCACATCTTCGGTGTGGGTGACCACACGCTACACTACCTTGGAATTATTAACCACTGGTTATGAAGTGAAACTATAAATAGCTGTAGGAATGCCAACTGAAGGAGAAAGCAGTAAAAGAAATCCCTCATTACAGAGAAACAAGTAGCTAGAATGATGCTGTACTTTGAGTGAACTGGGTTTGGTTCTTGCCCCTTTGATGGGGTTTCTTCTGATTTTGAGCATGTAGCTTGTTATCTCTCTGCATTCATCAAAGATGTGCAGAAAAACATCTCTAAGGGTATTTTTCTCTGGTCTACGTGGTCTACATGATGAGAAACACAGTGACTCAGATATCATCTACTGCCTGAGTGTCAATCTGGGGAATCTCCTCTGTGCATACATGGTAAAAACCCAAGGACTCTCCAGAACCTTTACACAACAGCCTATTTGAAAGCCCTCCTCCTTATACATATTTTGGTTAAGAAATTGCATTTAATTTTTAAATCTCACAACTGCCAGCATTAGGCATCTTTATATATAAAATAAACGTGTTTCCTATGCATTTTTTAAGGCCATTCTAAATACCTTTGGAAAAGAAAATAGTTGATTTTTTACACAATATTAAACTTTGCACCACACATATAAGACACAAGGAGGACACATAAGGCAATAGCCAGCTCAAGGCTAAGACACAATTTTGGCTTCTGATTGTGTCTTCATGTGTCTCTTAGTGCAGTCTGTGGGGCCTCGAGGGCAGTTCGGTTCCCCCTGAAGTAGGTACCCACTGTCAGGATGGAGGGGTCTTGGTGGACAAGATCTCTGTGGATTAATGAGGGAGCTGAGACACCAAGAGCTCACATAGACATCTGCAATTACGTCTCTGAATGTAGGTGTCCTAACTTAGAGCTGAATCCTGCCCAAAATGTCACTTCAACCTCCGATTTCTGCAGAGGGTCCCCATGGAAAGCTAGGTTACACTTGGGGTTTCCTGGACTCACACGGTGGTCCTGGTGTGGGCTGCATATAGAATTGCCTTAGCTCTGCAGAGTAACGATGCTCTGGGTATTGACATATTCACTCCCTCTCTGCGTCTGCACCGGGGTAAGCCCAGCGTAGTCCAAAGCCAGACCTTTCTCTGGGGCTGGTTCTCTGCTGTGGGACGAGCTCAAGACTTCAGAGCAGCCACAAACCTCAGCACCTCTCTTTCCAAGTGTAAGGCACACTTGTTCAGCCTTGTCTGCATTGGTATAAACACTGTGCACGTACAGCGTAGTTAATTAAAACTATTCCCACTCAATTTTCCCCTTGGGGAAGGAAGGGAGAAGAGATAGATGCTCATGGGAGAGGTGCTCATCGCATTGTTTGATGTGATCCGGAGGGAGACACACAGTACTCTGGGATAAAAGCTGCAAAGGCTGAGGGAACATCATGGAGCGCATGGAGAGCTGTCCCTGGAGAGAAATTTCCCTTAATCTGTGTGCTGTGTTTGCAGGACAGAAAACAAGAGACCAAGACCATCCCTCTCCAAGGCAAAGAAGCATGGATGGAGGCTTACCCTGACACCCACCCAGCGCAGACTTCTTGCTTGGGACCTTTTGGAATCTTGGAAACCTCCTGTCTCCTAAAGCCCAGTTTTTGGGCAGCTCATAGAAAGGACAGCAGAAGTCACAAGCGGCTGGGTGTGGGCATGACGCAGCTGGGTCTGTGCACTGGCACTCAGTGTCAGTGACTCAGCCCTGATGCCAGGAGCTGTCCTTGGCGTCAGACACAGAACAGCCTCCAGCTCTCCCACCTGCTGCTCCTGAGTTACTCATAGAGACACCAAGGAGTAATTCAGGCCTTTATTTTGTAGTGTGTGGATGTGAAAGGGCTCGTTCACAGACAGTGAATGCCCTTACCCATGCAGCCAACACTGTGATACGCAGGGCTGTTTTCCACCTCTAGAAAAGACTTGGTTCCCAAGCGCAAGGGCAGATGTCCTCTGTGTTAAACACAGGACATGGGACAAGCCCTTCTAAAGCATTTTAATTTCAAATCAGCTCAGGTGTCTTGCTTTTGTCAGTGTCGAGCAGCCTGGCACTGTGCTGGTGATGCCACCATGGGAGAGATGCAGCTGGTACCCACCAGTGCATGGCTTCGTGCTGCTCCATGAGGTCCACTGGTGCCTTCCAGAAGGTGTTGAATAATAATGGGTGCAGAAGGAAAGGTGGAGCTTTGTGAGACTTCACCAGTGGTCCCTGGCAGATGCTGTAGCAGTCTGCAGCAAAAGCTGATGTATGCGCAGTAAGGACCTAAGCACCACCAGGGGATTTCCACCTCGCTGGAGAAAGATCCTGGAGGTGCAAGGGGATTTTGCTTTTCCCAAAACAGGAATAAAACAACTGCACTTCATGATGGCCAGGCTGCTGCTGGTGATTAGGGCAGGTGGATTTTCTCTGTGCAGCCCATGCCTAATCAAGGACTGAGTGATTGGCGGTTGGGTGGCAGCGATGTTATTTTGGAGGATGCTGTGGCGTGGGTTCCTCATCGGGGGCTCTGTAGCTTCTACCCCACAACAAGAGGAGCCTGCAGGACAGGGCCCAAGTGAGCCCAGAAGTCCAAAATGAAAAAAAAGTTGGATTTAATGCTATAGGCTCCCAAGGAGGCAAATTGTCTTTTACAAATATAAAAGAAGTAAAGTTTGGGCTTCCCATGGAGTTGCTCTTTGCAGCAAGAAAACATTTTGCCTGATCACAAGGTGTTCAGGTTTAGGGTGTTTTTTGTCTGATCAAGGAAATGTCTGCATTTTGGTTATCAACTGAAGCTGAGAATGAGATACATTTAAATACTATTTCACCTTTGGGTATAAGCAGCAAAAATTGAGTATCTTCTTGCAGATTTATACATCAGAGCTATTCTTTTCCTATTTATGAGGATCCTGACAGGACAGAACTGTTTATTGAGAGCTAAATAATGACATATGTTATCATGACTATCGAACCCAGTGGAAGCTGTTACATATTAAAAATGAAACTCAGGGCCAAGTTTCCTCTTGATGAGCATAGGCACAGCTTTATAAACTTCTTTAAAGCTTCACTCTTTAGACCAGAATGAAATTCAGCACAAGGAGCTTCTACAAACAAGTATTATTTACACACATGTGCAAAGAGAGCTGTTCCTTACAAGATGTGTCCCTGAGAAAAAGGAGCAGAAACAAACCGCCAGACCTTTCAGGAGTCGTTCCTTTAGGTGGAATCAAAGTGACCTCTAGTGATTCCCCGTTAATCGTGCAGCTCGGCGGCCGCCAGCGCAGAGCGTGAGTGGTGCTGTGGTAACGCTGCTCTCTCATCTGGTATAAATGCAATCGATACCTGATTAAAGCTAAATTATAGCAATTAATGACTGTTACAGTGACCATCCCTACAATCCAAGTATGAAATATTTTTCCCAACTCTACCGTCTCTTTTCATGCAAGTCGCACACTGTTAAAAGAAGATTGTTTTTATTAAGCCCATTAAAAATGAGCAACACAATGAAGTTATTAGTAACTTATCATCCATGTGTCTTCTGGCGCTGCTGACGTGCTATTCTTTGGGAATAGGCAGGATAGGAAGTGCGCTAGATTTGTGATATAACTCGTTTGTTCCTACTTTTTGGAACAGTCACAGGCTGATCACAGAATTATTACCAGTTGTGCATTGAGCATGGAGTGTTCCTGCAGGGCTAAGCCATACCCATCTCCAGGTTCAACCAGACTGGACATCAGGAAAGAGAGTTTCACCTCTACAAGGTCATTTTTCCCTTCCCAAAATATCAAGTATTAAAAAAAAAAAAAAGAGCATAGAAAGAGGATTCATCAGCGGTGGGGGAAACTAAATATATGAATCAGCCAAATTATATTGGTTTACCATGAAAATCAATAGAAAAGGGGGTTAGAAATGGGATGCAATCGTTCAAAGGCAATACAGGGGAAGCTCAGTCAGCAGCGAGACAGTTGTGTGTTCTGGTCTAATATTCCCCAGGGATATTTCAGGGTTGGGGAAGGCAGCAAAATTCATTGATTCCTTTGGTATAGGAAACACGGATGGGCACGAAGGAGATGCTGAGCTCTGCTGAGGCTTACAGTGCAGATATTAATTTTTTACTTTTAATACCTTCCATAGATCAAATGTGTCAATCTCTGAACCAGAACTGGATGAAAACCAGGACACTGTTCCTGCCAAGAGAAAATCACCCAACTGCTTTAGTTTCTACGTGTTTTGGGGAAGTTCATATTTGATCTCTGATTCTTTCCAGCTCCATAAAAGCTCCATTCTTTCCACATCCATAAAGGACCACAAGGTTTGGCATCTGCGGGAAGAAGGACGAGAACATTGCTTCCCTCTTGCTCTCTTTCCCTATTGCCAGCTTTCCACGATGGTCATGCTGGGAGCAAATTGCTGTTTGAATCCTTTCCAGGGCTGCTTGAGCATTCCCTGTAATTTTCAAGGAGGCTCTGCCGCAGTCGCTGTAATGAAACATGCTCCCTTGTTGTGGTCAGTTCTACTTTCATCACCCACTTGCAATAAAGCTCCTCTTTTTTTGCCTGGATTTGTCAGCACCTTCCACTCCCACCAGTGAGTATTATTCAGGACATTCCTAAGATACGTTTCAGAACGATTTCTCATGGAAATGAGAAGTTTTGCAACGCGTGCCATTTGACTTGCTGGCTTGCCCTGACCCCCTACCTGCCTCACCAGCCCTGTGAAGGGATTCTGGGGGACCGTCCTGCCTCTCTGAGGGATTCATGGGTAAAACTGGGCTGTATTCCTCATAACTGCTGCTCTCTACACCCAAAATGCTCAGATCAGGCCTGGATGCTGGGCTGTTATTGTCAGCCTATGATTTCACTTGTCATTGCTCAGGAGTATCTTGTGAATTCAGCCTCCTCCACCCTCGTGCATGAAGAAACTTGAATGAGTAAAATTAAGCACATGTTTGTCCAGGGCTTAGAAATTAGCCAGAGAAGATGGATTTGTCATCAAATAATGAATCCAGCTACCAGAAAAACACAGTCTCTCTGCCCTGCCCGGGTAAGCCTTCTTGAGAGCCATGACTAGAGCAGCCAAGTGAGAGGTCTTGTCCATGTTTTTGTGTTAAATGAAATATGACTCGATCTGTGTGTGCTTTTAAAGCTTAGGGACTGAAGGAAAACATGTTTATATGTTGTGAGAAGCAAAGCCAATAAGAACAGGTAGGCAAAAAAAAAGCAGGGTGCTCAGCACAGGATAATCTGGTGCTAACTGAATTATCTTCTAGACCTGGACCTCTTTGTTGGTGTTAAACAAAACCAGCTTCTTTCTGTACTTTGCTGCACTTCTTTCACAAAAAAAACTTGCACATTTTGTTAAGTGCCTTATAAATTTTATTTTCATTTTGCATAAATTGATATAATTTTATTGAAAGGCAGCAGCCGCAAGAATGCATTTTGTCTTGAAATAGTCACTTTCTCGTAAAGAACCATTTCCTTATTTTTAAAGCCAGGGCTGCGATAATCTGAAATACTTGCACAGCCTTTCAGTCCCAAACCTGAAAGTTGTAAAAACATAATTTATTTTATACATGCATGCTGTGGGTTTATTTTTCCAGCTAAGGAATGGGAATACAGAAGCTGGTTTCACTTTTGTGGTCTAATAGGTCAGTGCAGATTTACTATTTTAAACATGTGCAGCCATAAATACACAACAAAACAAATTGTTGCTGCTGCTGTGATCCAAACCCCAAATTAAAACCAAATATGAATTAGAAATCCCCTTTAGAAATCTCATCTGTCTAAAGCTGCTGAACTATCAGCTTGATGACAGAACTTCTCAGACAACAACAGTGCATAATAGTTGGACTTTTTAGAGTAATTTTACTAAACCTCTTTTTTGTTTGTTTTGAATATCTTAATACTTAGAGGCATTTTCAAATATCTGACTCTGTGAGCCATGTGATTGCACGCAAATTTCAGGTCATGTTGGGTTTTTTTCAAGTTAGCTTCCAGCTGTCATCATTTGCAGCAGAGATGTTACAAAGCTGAACCTGCAATCATGGAGACCTGGAGGCCAAGATAAAAATGATAATAACAAAAGGAAATTAAAATAAAACTTGAGTTTAAAATGACCTTGTATTTATGTCATGGTAATGTTTGCACAGCTTAAATTGGCTTCAGGAGACGAGTCAAAAGTAGCACAGTGGGACATCTAAACAACTCAATGCTAGAAGCTACAGAGAAGTATAAACCAGCCAGCCCACCCAGCTCGACTGTCTTCGAAAGAGCAGATCTCCCTGGTCATGCATGGGAACTTATCTGAAGGAGGTAAAACGTGATGGTGTTGCATATTTTATACATGGTCCTCTGATGTCCAAAGGAAAATTTCCCTAAGGAAAGTGGCTTTGACAACCTGTTCCTTAGGAAATGTCTCATTGGATTTATTGGGAGTGAAAGCAATGGTGGGGTGCAGAAACAGAGACTACTTAAACAGCCTGGAGAAATAAGGGGTGCCTAATACACTCCTGCAGACCCTTCACAACTATATGTCTATGGAGTTTTGGTTTTCCTGCTCTGGCACCCAAGAATGCTGGAGGAGGGGGAGAGGGAGTGGAAGGGTTAACACTAGGGCTGGGGAGGTCCCTTCTGCTCCCATCTCCCCAGCATCTCCTAGCACGGGTTTCAAAATGGAGCCAACCTCCCTGACTTCCCTTGTACCAGAGGGGAGGGAGTCACAGAATGGTAACAGCACAGTACAAGTCTCCCTGGCTCTGGTGGGAGCTGCCAAACACAATTTGGAGCCAAATACAAACAAAAAAACCATAAAAATTTTGGCAATAAAACCTTGTGTTTATTGAAATAGCAATGTCCTCACTGACTGCCCAAATGCAGCGTGAAGCCCTCTGGAGGTATTGAAACTAATGCCTATTCTGCCTGCATCTTCCTGGGCTGTGTCTGTGCTTTATCCAAATTTGTGATACCAATAAAGTTGAAAATGCATTTCTAGTCCTCTTTTGGCACTATTGCACAAGGTAGAATCAGGCACTAACACAACTGCAGGCAGCTTGCACTCCTGGAGACAAGCTGGCAAGCCACTGAGCATCAGAGAAACCAATCTTTTTGAAGGTTGACAAGGAAAATTGCCAAAATGCAGGTTTTGTAGCTCAGCTTTGCTTAGGAAAAGGTTAAAGTTTCTGAAACATCCAGATAAAGATGAAGCTGAGCAAGGATAACTTCGTTCACCCTGCAGAGAAGGAGGAAGTCAAAGATATCTGGCTTAAAAAGTACCGCACCATGGTTTGCAGAAGGATGCTGATCTTGAACATGGAAGGAACAGAGAAATGGTTCATGCTAACAAGGGTATGTATGGAAAAATGACTGGAACTATCATGGAAATTAAACTTGTTCCTTTATGTCCTTAAAACAAGCCTTGCTACTCTCCATCCAAGAACAGGAGGGAACCAACATGTGATCCAGGAAGGATGATGTTAAACACATCCATCAAATTGGCTGTGTTGGCAGGTGAATGGACAACTGCAGGGGCAGAAACTCTGATTTGTGGTGCAGAGCAAGGGGCCTGAACAAGCACAGAGCAAACTTCTTGTTCCCAGTATTGCACAAGAAAACAGGAAAGGTTTTAGATGAAAGAAGGATCAAAGATAGAGAGCCAAAGGGAAAATGGGATATATAGTACTGGATTGATTGGGTCAGTTAATGTAGAATGATGCTTTGATAAAGTCAGCAATCTTATTTTTAGACAGAACAATTGATCTAAGAAGAATTTGCAATGATGCTACATTAGTATATGCTAACTAAGCCTGAGAAGACAGAAACAAGCATACGAGCTGAAGGCTTGGCAACGAAAGGCTGAGGAAGGCTCACTGTTAAAATGGAAGGAGGACACAAATGGATTTCCTCAGGCATGGATCATTTCCCTCCTCTATTCTAACACCCCTGACACAAATTTAGGAGTATGCTGTGACAGGTCACAGGACAAGAGCTGCCATGGTCAATAAAGGTGACCAAAATGCTGGTCAGGAAGCATGAGATGACCTTGACTGCATAAGAGAAATTATGTGAAAATGAGTAATCAAAAGTGCTCCTTATGTACATAAGGAGTAAACCCAGTGATTTCTATTAGAAACTGGTGGTAAGAGAAGAGAATTAAGTCCTACAGGCATTAGCCACCTCCAGGTAATCTTAATGAATGTAGCATGCCCATGTAAAAAGCTAATATGATGCTAAGAGGTATCAGGAGAGGTATTTCCACCAGAGTTAGGGGAAAAGCTTTGGGAAGCAGCACATATGGGTTTGAAGATGAAGTTTTTGCTTAGGATTAAAAGAGTCTGATGATGACAAGGATGTTGGAAGAAACTGAGGGGGTTATGAACTGTGAAAGATGAAGGCTTAGAGACGGGTGAAAAGTTGTCCATTCTTCATGCACATTAACGCTGGCCAGCCACACCAGTCACGGAAAAATAGGCAATCAGCAGTACCTCCCATCTCTACAGGAATCTCATCAGGTTTCACAGATATCTCTATAGCTAATTGTTTGCTATTTAAAGCAGTGTTTTGCTTGCACTTACATGTCAGAACAGATTTTCAGGGCCGACAAGCCTAACCTGTAGGTGTAGGAGCAACAGCTAGGAGATGGATAGATGCACTGGTCACACTGAAGATACCCATTCCGATTCAAGCACCAGTAAAACAGGCATGTCAAGCCCAGAGGTTGGGCAGGAGAGAGCTCCAGCCAGCCACAGGACAGTTATACAGAGCCACAGCCCTGGATGCTCAGAAAGGCTTGCTTATGGCTGCGGTTATTCTTGGTGGCTGCAGTGAAAGGGCTAGTGTGACGAGGGAAGTGATGGGTTGGGAAGTGATGACCTGTGTGGTGTGGATGGTGTGAGCACAGGCCAGCTGTGCTCCTGTTGAGGAGCATCACCCCACCACAGAAGGATGCACAGGGCAGCACCAGATGGAGGGTCCAATTTCAGATTGTTCCTGCATAGAGAAAGGGGAGCCCAGTTTCTCCCCAGTGCAATGAAGGGATCTTTGCGTGGACAAATTAAAGCAAAAATATCTGCCCCTAGCCCCAAGCTCTCAGCAGCAACCTTGCCTGTCCATGCCACAGCCTGTTGCAGGACCCACCGAGCCCGGGCAATGCTCCGAACAGCTGATGGGGAGAGCTGAGAGTGCAAATCCGTAATTACAGAAGATGAATTTGCATGTCATGCTGGCACATCATTTTCTGTTAGATTTGCTGTATGAGTGCTTTGATCAGAGGGCAGCGTGCTTCCAGGGCGAACACAAGCTCTGTATCTGAGCACAGAGAGCCAGGCTCCCTGTTAGCTTTTCCCCCATTCTACATCCTTCCAAGGACTGGCAGTGAGTCTGAGCCCTGTGTTAATGGGTGCTCCGACCCCTGCCTGAGAGGAACTGGGAGCTTCCCGTTCAATTGCACAACAGACATCCATTTAAAGGCAGCCAGAGGAAATGGGGAAGGCAGAGGAGTGGCTGGGGTCCTTCCTTCATCAGGAATGTGAGCGTCTGAGCACGGCCTCATTGCTTCCCTGGGGTGCCAGGTCTGACCCCCCAGGACTGAAGCCCGTGCTGCTCAACACTGCTCACGTCCACCCCGGTTCCCAGTTCACTATTTCTCACAGTGAGTTTCCTTCTGTTCAAGAACCTGGTTTCCTTTAATATATACACAGGTATTATTGAATCAAAACCTTCCCCTTTTCAACTCCAGGTAAAGAAAATTACAATTAACCTGATTTGGTTGTGAGTTAATTCATTTAATCTCCAGGTGCCCTTGGTCTTGAAATTAATGCCCCTAAAAAACTGCTAGATAGCATTCAAATCTCTTCCTTTAATTATGTGCATAATGAAGCTCATTTAGAAGGCAGCCAGCAGGATGGAGACTGCACTGCAGGCTTTACTCTGCCACCACCATCCAAATCGCTTTTTCCAGGTTAGGCTGACACTCAGGACTTTGGTCCCCTGCCCTGGATGCGGCAGCTGAGGGATGCTCTGTCACCGTGGCCAGCCTCCCAGCACCACCCACTGGCTCAGATCCTGAAAACAGCATCCCACAACAGCAGAGCCTGGAGATTTTGAGCCCTGCCAAATATGGGGCAGAAATAGCCTTGGTGGGTTCAGTTTGTGGCATGTCATGGCTTTCCCTGCCATTCCCAGCAGGTAAAGGGGTTTCACTGGCAGCAGTCACTTCTTATTCCTCCCACCTCTCCCTGCATTAACCTTCCCCTCTGCTGCACATCAGCCAGGCTCCCGCAGCCCTCGAATACTGTAACTGAGCAACAAAATTGAGTTAAACTATTGTTTTCTACCCAACCTCCTCTGTAAGTCTGCAGAGAAGGAGGCTCAGGGGAGACCTTATCTCTCTCTACAACTACTTGAAATGAGGATGGAGCAAGGTGGGGTTCGGTCTGTTCTCCAAAGCAACAAGCAGTAGGACAAGAGGAAATGGCCCCAAGCTGCACCAGGGAAGCTTTAGACTGGATATTAAGAAAAGTGGCAACTGAAGGGTTGTCAAGCATTGGAACAGGCTGCCCAGGGAAGCGGGGGAAAGTATTTGCAAGATGTGTGTATGTGGCACCCAGGGACATGGTTTAGTGGTGGACTTGGCAGTGCTAGGTTAATGGTTGGGCTTGATGACCATAAAAGTCTTTTCCAACCTGAACGATTCTATGATACTTTGGTTTCCTACCTGGAGGAGGGCTGTGAGCTGGACAGTTTCCATTGAGTGCTCCAATAAAACTCCTTGCTTCCATCAGCAAGGATGGTAGTACAGCTTGGGGAACCTTCTCCCGTGATGCTAAAGCCCAGTCAAAGGACTGAGAACGTACAAATCATGCCATGGCCTCCTTCAGCTGGAGCAATGATGGTGACTGAGAGGGCTAAACACCTGCAATGGGCTGCAGGCCACAGTGGTAGGCAGCGAGGACAGCACAGGGAGTGAGACTAAGTCTGAATGCCCTCGTGCTAGGGGATTTGAACTCCTCTGCCACCACGAGGTGTCATGCATAGGGTACCTGGGCTCACATGCCCTGGTGCAACACTCAACTTTTTACTCACTTATGTTTTTGGCAAATTGAATGTTTTCGGCAAATTGAATGTTTTCTTCCAGGGTTACTTTGGATGGGCACCTCCATCTGACCACCCCTCCTGACAGGTCACCAGGTGCCAGCCTGCTGCACCTCCTGCGCCAGGAGCTGAGTGCCCATCTTCCCTGTGTGTTCTGTTTGGTCACAGGTTGCAGCTGCCCAGCTCCTGGCATGGAGTATGAACATGGCTGGCTCATGGGCAACCCATGCTATGGAGATGTGTCCTGCAAGGAGCATTCTCCCTGCCACCCCACACTGCAGCAGGCTGTGTTGTCAGAGCTGGTTGCTTCCTTGCCTGTTCATTATGTTTCTGTCTAAAGACTTTGCTGGGGATGCCAGGGAAAAAAGAAAATAAAAACCAAACAAACCACCCAAGCCCCTTGTAATTAGTTCCTGTAACTGGGTTTTGAGCCTGGTTACATCTCTGGCTCAGTCTGACCTAAGGTTTTTAACTCCCTTTCCAAAATCACATGCTAAAACTGGTTCTCTGAGAATATTCTGGGGCATTTGGCATAAACAATGCTGGTCTAAAATGGCAACAAGGAGTTCTTTGGGATTCTTTGCGTTTCCTCAGGACTTTTCTAATAATGGCACAAGGACCATATCCCTGTGGGAAATGAGGACTTGCTTCCCTGCCTTCTGCCAGCTCCAGCCCCTGCGTAGCTCGGCAGCTCCCGGCTGGGCAGCCCATCCACCCATTGCATGCCTCTCTTCACACCAGCCCTTGCCCAGACCTCTATCCTGGCTCCTCTGGGCTTGGCATAAGCAGGAAAAACTCTGGCATGACCAACACCATGTTCAACATCACTCATCCCCAGTGGCATGGCATCGCTTCTGCCCATCCCATTGCTCCATGGGGGTCCCTCTATCATGGAATCTTATTGTAGAGACAGGAGGAGGAAGGAGAAGATAAGCACATAAAATGGATCTTTAATCAATAAAATGGATTAAAGATGGGCTCAGGCTCTTCTTAGGGTGGAGGGACCCCTTCACAGGTGGGCCAGGACTCTTCCCAACCCATCACATGTGGGCAGCATGAACAGGACAGAGGATTTGAGAGGGGACTGGGGGGTGCTGTCCTGGGGGAAGAATTCCTCCTCATGCCTGTGGTAATTGCATCATGGATTGCTGGCCTGGGGATGGGCAAAGGTGTGGCTGAAGGACATATACCAGACTTAATCATTTAACTTTATGAGGCCGAGGAAGAAGAAAAGCCTTTGTACCATCATGCCCAGTGTAAGTCCTTGCATCCTGGGCCAAAATTCACCTTTCCAATACCTTCTAGAGAGCTGGCAGCTGTTGTTCGCTCTGTCTCTTCCTTCACTGCTGAGGTTCCCCCAAGCCCTGTTTGCACCATGGTGGCTCATGGCAGCCATCTGGTGAACACATCGTCATCCTCTGAAGAAACTAGGTAAATGATGATGACAGAGCACTGACAGGCTGCGGCCAGAGTATCCTCCCACCCTCCTGGGCTGACCTGAGTTGGTACCCGGTTTTGCCCAGGCAGTACACAGCACAACCCCAGACAGGCTCTTATGCAGTAATAATTAAGTTAGTAATATCTTTTGATGTATCCAAAGTGTCTGCATCCTCATCAATGTAGTAACATAGCTAATAAAGCCAGAGGAACATTGTGGCATTCAAGCCACAACCGTTATGCTTACTTTTGTTCTCATTTCATGTTTCTTGGATGCTCAAAATGGTTAGGGTTTGGTACGTGTTTAAAAAAACTCAGGATTTGGATTCAGTGTGATCTGTGAGTTTGCAGGTTTCACACTGGAGCACTGTAAGTCCTTTCCTTCCCTGATCTAAGTCACGGTATTCACCCTTTCCAGCCTGCAAACAAATGCACTCATCATATTTGTTCTCTGTAACTAGAAAAGAAGAAATAAAAAAAGGTGTTTTAAGATCCTAATGCACAACTTTGCAATAAGAAACACAAGGGCTCTTGCTCTGAAATAGAAAGGACTGAGAGACATGGGCCAGTTTTAATCAATAATGCACGGAATACTTTGGCTCTGGGCTCATCCCTGCAAAAAGATGCTGTGTCAAGGTTTTGAACCCCCCTGGGACCAGAAAGAGAGGAGAGATGTGCAAGTCACCAAAGGACATCACCCTATTCAGGAAAAACCTTAGTGCAAGATGCTCGGGAGGGGTTTAAGCAGCCTATGTAGGCATAGAAACTGTCAGAAAGGATCCAGCCTTCTCCTGGGACAGCCCCTTCATCAGCAGCATTCACAGTGTGAGGACCCATTTCACCTCTCTGAGAGGGGGTAATTATTTCTTGTCAGTTAGACTCAATCACTGAACTCCAAACAGCTGGTGGTAGAGAACCATTTAGCCTCATTTAGCACCGTGATAGCCTTTTAGCTCTTCCACATTTCACACGGTCTCTGCCATTTCGCCCATAAATTCTCCTTAAAAAAAAAAAAAAAAAAAAAAAAAAAAAAAAAAATCATAAAAATTTATGAGGGGGAAAAAAAGGGCAGAAAATGGAGGCGGCCAAGAGAAAAGGTACTGAAATTTTCTAATGAAGATGAGGTTACATACCCCCAGCTGTTTGAAGTGCAGTGATTGAGGGTCTCACTGATGAGGGATGATTACATTCCTCCTGCTCCTCACCCCCGTTAAAGGCAACGTGCATCCTCCCTCTGGATACGGTTGATTGGCAGTAACACAGGGAAGACCTGGGAACAGCCACATCTTCCCTGTTTCAATATGATCTATGAATTTTCCTGATCTTACGGAACAAAACCAAGCCCTTTTCAATAAGCTAGCACCTTTAAGCAGTCTGAAAGGTTTATAGCAGTAGGAACTGCAGGTAACACTTTGCAAAAAGGCCAGTTTGTGGCAGTCTTTGAGATGGAGAACATACACAGAAGTGATCTCCTCATTCAGTTAAATGGGGTTTGGCTTCCAGGACTGGTTTTGTCACATAAAACTCAGGCTGGAAACAGAAAAGGACATACTTACAATGCGGAGGTTCTCAAACAGTACCCTGGACTCCACCAGCCAAATCCTAGTTAGTTCCCTGGGACACAGATTTTGCATCCAGCTACTGTTTGCAAGGCCCCAGTTTCAATAACAAGGTTAATAACAATGCAAAAAGCAATTAATAGGAAGTAACAAAGAATAGACAGATATCAGAGCCACTGAATATCTGCACAGAAATCTTAAATTCATCCAGGAGCAAATGCACAGCAGCCCTTCTGCTTTATTAAATCCCTGTCTAAGCACAAAGCAGTAAGGATTTGGATGAGTGTTCAGTGTTTGTAATTTGACTTGCTATCAACTTGTCTTAAAATGTTAGATTTCAGAAAGATACGATAATTTTTTAACAATTAGGCCATGCCAGTGAACAGGATTTTGCCTACATGCAAAAGACTTGATTCCAGTCACCATTAACTTAAGTATTATCCTACATTGCTTAAATATTAACATCCTATGCTTACGAGTACCTGCCCCAGGACCATTTTGCTAAATAGATACTTCATACTCGAGAAAGTGCCCAAACCCCCTGTGGTGTGTCTTATTAAAACAGCTTGAAGACCCCAAGCTGTAAGAGCAGACAGGTATCTTAACCACTGAGTATCTTCTGACCCCTACCAAAACAAATGCCACAGTGGCTTTTTACCTTTCCCTTTGAAGCTTCTAGCTATTTCCCCAGCTCGCATGCACTGCAGAGTGGTATCCATGTTAACTGAGACCATGGAAAGCACGCAGCAGAGTGTTGTGTACCTGACTCACAGCATGGATATATGAAGGAAGAAGCCTCCAAACCCTCTTTCCTTCTGTAATGCTGTACTGGGATACCTAAGCTTTGGAAGACACAGCCCAATTTGTTTGTGACGCAAAAAAAACAGAACTGGAAAAGGCCGCTGGGCTATTCACTCCATCCTCTCTCTGTTGTCTTAAAATCCTTTATGGAAGTAGAACCCTCTCATCAGTAATGAAAAGCAGGTAATTAGTTAAGAACCAGTGGAATACAGGACAAGAATCAGAAGAAATGGAAATGCTCCCAAGCCCTAGCCAATGCATCTCTAATGCCAACCACATCTCCACAGAACAATATTCTCAGTCAGCATCTTTTTCACCAGTTGAAGATGTACCTTCCCTGGGGATCCTTTCAAAACAGCATGGATGGGTGAAAATGTTTAATGCATATTCAGCAGTTACCAGAATTGACATTTGAAACCAAGGAGCAGTGGCACCGCGTGATGCGTCAGTTCTCACTGAACCCAACGAAGGATGTTTTCTGTAGCTCCAGCCCTGGTCTTTGAAAGGCTGAATGTGTAGAGCAAAACCAGAGAAAATCTTTGATAGCTGAACCATTCAAAAGCTCCCAAAATAAATGTTCACAAGGGGAGAGCTGTAGGCAGGGAGGTGTTTGGTTGCTGTTTTGAAATCCAGCACTAAATCTTCATACTATACATGCTAATGTTCAATTCTGGAAGTGCCCGACCCATCCATCCTAAAAAGGCAGCCAGTTGTCTTTTCTCATAGTTCACCACATCAGCTATCTGCAATTAATTCAGAGCTCCTTCTCTTTTCCCAGTGACTCTTACAGCAAAACCCCTTATTTATTAACAGCAGAGTGCATGGTCTTGCACTTTGCAAGATTAAGTTTAATCTCACCTCTATTACTCTAATTCTCTAGCTCATCCAATTCCTCTGAGATGCTCCGGTCCTCCTCCTCATCTGAGCCCTCCCTCATGAGCCTCCCAACACGCTTGGTGAGCACACTCCAACTCCTCCTGCCCAGATTGTTACAAATTAATTAAGGTCAATCAAGACCAATTTTTGAACCACTCCAGTAGGCACCTCAGAATTTGATTTCAAAGGTTTATTTGTACCTCCCTTTGTCACTCCCTTTCCATCCTTTCAACTAGTTTTTGAAGCCATGGATGTCCTCCATCACTGCAGTTGTCAGCCATCTAGTTCTCAAAGCACATCCCTGCATGAATCCTGAAATCTTATGAAATTACAAGTTCATCAGCAGGACATTTTAACTTCTAAAGACCACGTGGACTCATGCCTGATCCTAACCAGTGCTCTCAGAAAGCTTGTTCCCCTGTGCTGTGTAATGGTTAACCTGTCCAGTTTATTGCAAGAGTGGGCTGATGAGTTGATACTCAGTGGTGCATTAACTTCACTAAAACACAAATCCAAGTCCCAAGACTGCAGATTGACAGAGGCAGGGTAAGAAGGTACAAAGAAGCAAGGAGATATAACTCATCAGGTCTGGAGTCTGAAGGTTTTTGGTGAGGTTTACTTTTGCTTTGAGCTTTCTGTAGAGGAGATACGTAAGAGGCGATGCTACAGCATTGGATGGATATTTACAGTGTGTTCCTCTTACCAAAATTAAAAGTTAAAAACTAAGCTGGAACTTTGTAAGCAAAGGTGGCTATTTATACATTACTTACTATAAAAACCACTGCATCAGAGGCATTTTTAGCTTCAGCTTTCTAAGCTCACTGTGTTGCTTGTCACTAACTGTCCTCTATTGAGGTACAAGCAGGAACAACCACCTTGGAGTATCATTAGTCTGCCCCCAGGTAACAATGTTCTCTGGAGATCTACCCTCAACAATGATGATGTGACTTGCTAGTAATGCATCAGTGAAAACGTACGTGAGGGATCACAGGTGGCCATCTCCAGTGACAGCAGGGTGATAGCGGGATGGTGTACATTTAACTTTGCAAATAATTTTAACGAACTATTAAGAAACTCTATATAAAGTGCAAGGCAGCCGAACCCAATCTCTTTTCATGATACACATAGCCTCCATTTCTGGTGATGTAATTGTGTTCAGGTTACGGTTGATGATGACCATACTGAAAGCTCCTCTTTACATCATTAGATAGGCAATATTTGAAAGTAGGAATCTTTTACTAGATATGTCAGTATGGATGAAAAAAAGTGGAAAAGCTTTTACACTTCTTTACCTGTGACATCCTTGCTAACCTCCAGACCTTTGGAACTGGCCACACAAGCCCAAGCCCCTTTCACCATCACCTATCCTCAGTCACTTGCTTTTTCCATCTGGGGCACCTTCGCACAGCTCTGAAAGAACCCCGTGCTGAGATGCTGATGTAAAAGCAGGAGCCCAGAGATACTACCATAATAAAATCATAAAATAATATGGTATGTGAAGCTTATTCTGACAAGCTCAAGTTGTATATCAAGCACCAACAGAGGAAATATGATAAAGATCAAGTTTTATTGACATATTTTAGGTACAATAAATAGATTTACATGTTGACATTTCAAACATAAAATTACATGTAAAAAAACTGTACATGAGATGATCTTGTGTTTCCATTTTTACATTCACTTAAATAGGTACAACAAAGGTCTCTTATGGAAGTGCGGGATTTGGTATAGTTCAGTATTACATTCAAGAAATCGGTAGTAAACACTGTGTGCAGATGATGCTGTAGAAAACATGAGGCAGATGAACTCCCAGTGGAGTCAGTATGATACAGTCGGCTGTTGAATTTATATCCTGAATTGCTAATAAACAAACTCTGTAATCCATATTAGAGCAATACATTTGAAGTGGTTCTCAAAATACCCACATATATACAGCACTCAAGACTTTACAGGTTAGGAAGGATCACATTCAGTAATAGTAATAGGAGGTAGAATCGTGTCGACAGTGTTCATATTTGTACGTGGCAATGGAAAAAACAGTGCTATTACTATCACTGAATTCAAGAACAGAACTCCTGAAAAAGTGAAAAGGATAAAAGAGTTGTTAATCCTGTTTCGCCTGGCTTGCTGCAAATGCTAGAGCATGTAAACAAAATGTTTTAATTCTCCAGCATGGGTAAAACTGCAAAGCAAAACTGTTAAGTGATGCTTCTCCAGTGCTTTGGGATGGGCAGCATCTCCTAAGGCGCAATACCTGTAAAAGCAACCTCAACTTTATGGTCCAAAGCCTGCAAAGGAAAACTACAGTAGGATGTGCTTCCAGGCTTCAGGTATCCTCAAAAGAGCTATAAGACCAGAAAATAGAGCTTAAGATTGAATGCAGTGCACTCCGATAGCAAAAAGCGTGGAGAGATGAGCAGAGAGTGAAAAGGGCAGGAATGTAACAAGGATATGAATATCCTTGTGGGAATGGAAAAACAGGGGCAAATAAGACGGAAATGAGGTAAAGCATAGGGTAGAGGCAAAGGATACCCCAGGAAAAAAGAAAGCTGACTTATTCTAAGGGCATTTTGCATCAATAAAAGCTGTATGCAATGCAACAGAAGATGAGCTGTGAATAAACGAGTGTTAGCATCTTGTCTCTGCTGTAAGTGGAAATGGGTATTAATTACAAGTTAAACCGCTGAAAGAAGTTTCACCATCTAAAAAAGAAATCCTGCAAAAAATGGTTTTGTTATTATGTAAACAGAAATAAAACTGTAAGGTTCCAAAATCAGCATGACAAACACTAGGAAAAAATACAATATGTATTAAAAACTATTTGATGCACACAATGAAAATCCTGAACCACTGAGCAAACATGAAATGTTATGTTTAAACACAGCAGTGTCTTAAATTGTGATCTTCCAAGTGACTACACACAACAGTGCAATACAGCTACACTTAAATGAACGCAGGTTCTTTTATATTCTTAATCTGTAATACTGTTTTAAACTATATGGCAAGAATCATTTAACCCAAGTGCTATTACATTAAATAAAAGCAGCGTAACCTGTTGAAATACAGTGCATATATAAAGCCCACTTCCAGTTAGAAAAATCAGTGCGTCCAACCAAGAAAAGAGAAAGCGACACAGGCACCTAGAAGACCCAGTGACATTAACTTTCCCCCTGAGGTTTTCTTTAGTGCAATAAGGACCATACTTCCCACCAAAATAAGCAAAGAAGTAGAAAATGGAAGTGTTTTGTCTATAAAAAAAACCCCAACCCTGCAAAAAGCAGTGTTATGAAAAACAGAATGATCCTTCCCAACCATATTATACCAGAAGTTGGTATACGTAAGGATCCAATATGAATCAGTGTTTTCGTACACAAGACCCTGTGCTCATGTGGATTATAAGTCGTCTCCATGATTAAAAAACAGGTTACAAAAAAACCTTACATAAAATCCTTAGGATTTGGTACTAATTAAAGATAAAATACTTTCAAGTATTACGTTTATGAATTAATTAGAGGTTAAGGTATGATTTAAGGTAACACTGAAACAAAAGCCCTATGTTACCCTAAATGACCTTTGTAACACAGCTGACCTTCTGCAATCTGTTCAGGATTTGTTTCCTTCACATTTAATTCCCCATCCAACATGCTGCTAAAAAAAATGAGAACACAAAAAAAATTTAAAAAATAAAAAAGGGTTCCTGTCTCTCTGAACAAAAAATGCCTTTTTGACAGCAGAGGCGAAGCCAGATTTCAACCTTCAACTATCACGACTCACATAACAACCACAGCACTATGCGAAGGACAAGAACAACACAATGCTAAACCAGAGAACAGATCCAGGATATCTCCCAAGTTAGACAAAAAACAGGCAAAAAAACCCGCAAGAAATGCCCATGCCCACATCCCACCACCCCTCTCACCCCAGCTGTAAGGCACCGCACCCACACACACATACAGACACACAGTTACTGTGTGTACCCAGAGGAAGCGCCTACAGCAGCTTCTGGGAAAAGTGCACAATTTCAAGTTAAACAGGTAAAAGATACTATGTTTAAAAAAATGCATTAAAAATTCAGCATGAAGTGAATGGTTTTCTTCTTATTCCAAGCAGCCAGATAAAGTTAAGAAAAAAACAATGAAGACCCTCAAGATTCTTCTGAAATAACCCACAGCTTTATAAAAAAATTACCTATATCCTTGCAGTGGAAACCTAACATTAAATGCTCAGTCTGCCTGGCATTTAAATGGCTGGAAGGACTTTTTTTTAAACAGAAATTTGGAAATCTGAAGTGAATCTTCAAGATTTAAATGGGGGAATAAATTAGGTATCTGACGATACATTACAGAGGGATGCCAGTATATACTCTTCTTCCCCAAAGTTGCATTGGAGATGTATGTGGGCCATGAACAATATCCCTGCCTAAATTTATTCTTTATCCTTCTCCGAGATGAACATTTGCTCCTCCAGCTATGAGATGCTATGGACCTGTCCTCCTCCTGCTTAGCACCAACTACACCGAGCTTTCCAAGCACTGCACACTGTTCCACCACGCAGCACGTGCCACACTAGTTACCAATATTCTGGTGAGCCAATGTGTTACATGACCAACTTGAAATATGTGTAAAACCAAATATCCCGAACTTTTGAGAACAATATTACATGACAGACCTCATTTGCACTTGCACAGCACAACGGAACAACCCTAGAAACCCCATGCCCTGGTCTGACAGTGCACTGTATTTCCCCTCAAAAGTTAAAGGACAAGTTTTTCATTTTTTTAATAATAAAAAAAAAGGTAGAGCATTCTACTAAAACACCACAGCTCATATGGCCAATCCAATCTCTTAGTCAAGGCAAAATACGTTTAGTTATAAAATAAATTCTCCAGTGCTACAAGAAGAAAACAAAAGAATTTGGAAAAAAAAAAAGTTGGTTTCATATTATCACCTCCTGGAGGTGCCTATTAAAATCTTTATAAAGTTATGCTAATAAAAACTGTGAACAAATAATACACAGATGAGGATATATGTATTGACTTACTAGCATCTTTATAAAAATTTGAAGATATACACAAAAACACATCAACATTTATGGAACTGTATCCATTAAACTTTGATGAGACAACACAGAAAAACCTAACAAAGAGCTAAGATGTGGTTGACTGTAAGCACTTTGAGTAACATTTTAATTTTAAAAGGTCAATATTTACATACTACATTAAATGCCTTTTTTTTTCCCCAGCATTTTGCATTGTATTTTGAACACATGATAAAGAAAGAACAAGATAATGGTTGCAACAGATCTTCCAAGAAAGTTAACTTGAGATGCTCAGATTTAACTATGTGCTGAAAGAGAACATGGCAAGAACACATCCTTCTAGCTTTACCTCTACTTCCTTTGGGTTTTTGTGGGAGGAGACAGCAAAGGGATCTAAAAGAGCTGTATCACCCAAGCTGATCATTGCCAAGAGATCCACTTTTCAGTTAGGATTTGAGAACTAACAAAACATGAACATTTTAACAAATGGCTCCCCTAACTGCTACTTTCGCTACTGAGTTTTTTAAGAAATTAGAGAGAGATGGCGACAACACAGGGTGTGAGTATGTATGTATGCTTATAATAAAATGCATATAGACACACATACATATAGTATGATTACATATAGTAAGATACTCAGGTACTGCAATAAGCAGCTAAAATGATCACCACTGACCCGCCTGTACCCTGCCTACAAACAAGTAATACTACTGCAACTGCCTTTAAAGAGGGTGCATATAGTCATTAAACAGGCACTGCTTATGTTGCCTCCAACATCTCAACAGACCTGAGGTGATCTCAGGCCTTTAATCCAAAGCCATACATTTGCCTCAAAAATCAATTTTTTATCTTTTTTTTTAACCCCAACTGAATAAAAATTCTTTAAACTGAAGCTGGCTGAACCTCAGCCTCTTTGGGATAGATTCAAAACCCAAAGCAGGAGCATTTCTACAAACTTCTTTGACTTTTGAATCAAACCCATATTCTTAGGCTTCAAGAAACTCTAACGCGATTAACATTTGGTTCTGACAGGACAGCTGATCAGCTGCAGATGTTCCTACTGCTGAACTCAGCTGCTAGCCTGTCTAGCATTTGCATCTAACCCAGATTTCCAGACATGCACTATTATCACTCTACTCCGAGACATCTTGCCACCCTTCTCATTGCAAGAAGCTGCTCCCTAACAGCGAGATGAATAACTGTTGAATGACTTGTTTTAAAGATAAGCATTTAGTTCTTAAAAACCAAAACCTACATGACCTAAGGAGGCAGCGTAGGGATCCTAGTGCTCACAGTGTGAGGAGTTAAGTAGCATGGGGTAGATCACCTCGTGTGAGTCTTGAGGGTTGGCTCCCATCGGGCACTTCCTACCTGCAGCTTGTTTTCTGTCCTGGGTTTGGGTCTACCTGAAGCACTAATAGGACTTTATGTGTAGTAATTGTGCTGGATGTTATTAAGCACAAAAGGGGAACTACAGAGACAGATGCAAAACTCAAAACTCACTTCCATGCCAAAGAGTCACATCACTAAGTTGTAAATGGGCTTAGAGTATCAATTTCTTTCCCAGCACAATGTTTCCAAAGTTACTCTATTATTTCAATGAACAAAGAGCAGTTTTACCTAGATTTTTGACAGTATTTTATTATTCAATCATTATTTTTAGTAACTTCTACTTAATTGAAAATCTGGACCAAAACTGTAAGAAAGCCAATTAGGTCTTTGTGACTTAGTTACCATTAAATCTTTATAAAAAAAATCAAAAGAATTTAAAAAAATCGTACTATATGGTACTATATGGTGCTATAAACTTGCTTAGTTCACCTTCAGCATTTGACATGCCTATTTTGGACCCCATTTGCAGCTGTTTCATTACATACCAATAGTGTTCTCCTGCAGTCACTCAGGTAACAAACCTGTAAGGTTTCTGTAAGTCCCCACCTTCAAGCAGTAAGTGCGGTACTTAAGAGTATTTCTAAAATAAAGGATGAACCAAAAGCTCATGGTCTAAAACTAAGGAAGTGTTCACAAAAACTGGAATCCAATATAAAGATGACATTGTAATAAGTTTATTCAGAAGTAATCGAAAAAATTGTTCCTTTGGCAACACCATCTAGATGGTTCTTAACCAAAAGGAAATAATGCGGATTTTACTTTGAATAAAATATAAGCTCCTTGATGTTTGCACATCATTTTGGGAACTGCCACGTTCACCAGCAGACTCGTAATGTCCTTACAGTCCTGTATTTTATCAGGAACACCACATCAAACCAAGTCCTTTCAGTTATGGGTTTCTTATGGTTCAACATTAGTCACAAAATAAATCCCAAAGAAAAAAACTCTAATCAAAATAAAGCATAAGGCAATCATTAAACGCTAACCCAAGAGAACTATTAGGAATGCACCACTCTTCCTATGTAACATTTTTGAAGTGAGCCACCAAGTATTTATTTTTCCTTGTATCCGGCAGCATCATCTAAAACAACCTAGTTACAACTTGGAGTTCACTACCCCACGATGCTACTGAAGGGCAAAGATCCTTGTTTTTAAAACCCAAGGGAAAACACAGCAATGTTATTCCTACACAGGGTTTTACGGAATAAGTGGAGTTGGAAGGAGAAGATGGAAGTCTGTGTTGGAATAGAAAAATGCAAAGATGGATTTAACTTATTTACAAAGATCAGAACTACAATTTTCCAGTGTCACCTCCAAAGCTTCTCAGCATACTGCTGTTCAGCGAAGTAGACCACATTTAAATCTATGCAAGAATACCTTCTATGCTCCCAGATATACAATGTAGCTAATGTGTTTTGTTTAGAAAAGTGAGTTTTCATTCAAAACTGAAGATAAGAGCAACCATTATCAAATATTCTTTGCTATGGAGAAAGTTTTTAAATCTTTCGATGTAAACGTTCTCTCTCAAGTCACTGTGGTCACACAGTAGGATCCTGAAGAACAGTGTCTACGTGCATTGAAAGCGTTTTGAAAAAGACTCTGTAGTTCCATGTGGTTACAACAGAATGTGAACAAACCTAACAGAAATTCCACCTTTGCAGATCCTTTCAAGTTTCGCTCTTCTGGAGAACATCTTGCTGCTTTCTGTAGTCAACAACTAAAGACTAAGCTGAAAGGTTTCACAACCCGATGGTTTTGCCACTGTGCCTCATGTAGCTCCACAGTACGCTTCTGTTAGTGTCACGGTTTCTCTCAGAAGTCATCACTCAACTATCAGTGCCACATTTATGTGGGAGAGATCTATCATGTGCCTGTTAAAAGTTAAAAGAAATTTAAACCTGGTACTCAAACCGAATCTAGGGGTGGAGAACAAACAAGGAAGTTCTATGAAGGTCACTAATAAACAGATGCTTGGCTGGATTAAGAGAAACATTGAGCAGAGGAGACTGATTTAATCTTTTGAAGGGAGGGAAGAAACTGAAGCAGCAGCAGCATTTAATTATTTACCTGTGGAATTTCTGTTGAAATGCTAAAGCATGTGCTGGCTCCTTAAATTTTGCTATGGCCTTCCGTTGTTGAGGAAGCATCTGTAAACTCTGCAGAGAAAAAAAAGTCAAAACACATTTTTAATATTCTCTTAAAGTTACACTTAAAAACCCCACTCATTTTGCACCAAACTGATGGAAATTCTGTCATATTTCTATCTTCTTACTGGTATCCAGGAAATGGAAAGAGACTTCTGAGACTGCAGTCAGGGACACAGCTGAAGGTGTTTCAGCTGCTGCATGAAGGAACTGTACTGACTGGAAACCCCAGACCATCACACGTTAAGCACAGGCAACAGCTCCTCGATTCTACCCATACAGATGACCCAAATCCTGCAGCCAAATTCACACCAATTGAATAAGAAACATTCCACCGGGCAGAGCAAAAATTCACACACAAGCACCTGGAGTCATCCACTTGATGTACATTAAAGGATCAGGGCTTTCCACAGGTCAAACAGGGCAGAATCAGGAAAAAGAAGTGGTAGATCTTGATCTCTAGACTGCATATCCTCACACTGCTTTACAAAAAACAAGTGGGTAGCTTTTGACAGATGCTAATCACCATGAAACTGATGAAATGGCTTAGGTCACCACATCCAAATCCTCCTAGTAATGGGAAACCATGCCACACACATCTACCCAGGTAAGTCCATCTGATACGTGCTTCTCATACCATGAGAGCAGCATTTCACAATGCTACAACTATCAAAAACCCCCTGTATAATATTGACCACTCCTCAACCAGGGCTTTGGAGAACTTGTGTCCTTGCTCCCTGCTGCATCAAGAAGCCCAGGTGATGCCAAGATGATCTCTGTGAGCAGCCCTGTGGCCTTGCTAATGAAAACTTTTCAGACTTACTAAGATAAAAATTGATGCTTTGAGTTAGCATTTTAGGTATAACAGCATATTTTTCAAAAAGACAACTGACAAATTTGAGACAATGAAGTTTTACTCATCAAGTAGGTACACACAACAATCAATGAGAACATGCAACAAGTATTCAGCATCACAGAATATTCAGGTTAATCTGCACTGTATCGTTTTTGGAAACGTAGATTTTTTTCTATAATGAAAAGATTTAGCTAAGTCACTGCAACTTTTTAGTTTCTGGGCTTGTAAGAATGGCATTTAGCTTTAAAAAGAGAAAACACTTGGTAGATGATTTTTGTCTTTTTTCAATCTGAAAGCCCTTTACAAGGTTAAGCACATTTTACCAGCAAGAATACAGTCAGGCTGCAGAAAATGCCAATGAAAGTCCTTGGACAGAGCTCAGTTCTCCTGGAGGTTATCTGCTGGAGTAGGTGAAGAAGGTGCTGAACTGTGTTCTCCTCCTTCAATGATGTCACTTTATCATGATTTACAGAACTGTATCTAATGTACATCCTCTTGACACTGCTTTTCTCGGTAGAAAAAACTAAGGATGAAGTACGTCCTATCACTCAGTTTTGAAGACTTACTCACAGTCATTAAAAATAAGATATAGAAACAAGAAACTTGGAATAGTTGGGGAAAATCTCTGAATTGCAATTAAAAAAAAAGAACAAAAAATAAAAGAGAAGCAAATCTTTTCCTTTCAAAGAACTTGACACTTTTAATATGAGAAAACCTGTTTGAATCACTGAAAGGATGAACATTTCACAGAACAGAGGAGCTGGAAAAGAACCCAGGGACATAGCCTTTCAGCTGTACTCTGAATGTCCTGCAGTCACCTGCTTCTCTCCCCATTCCTGAACCATCTCCAGCTCTCTTGCTGACAATCAATCCTCACAATAGGTCTCACTCAACCACAGGAGATTCTCCCAATGCTTTATGGTCTAGACCCATGTTGTAATCAAGTGAAGAAGAGAAGCTACATTTAGTGACTTCTTCTACAAAAATTGAGTTATTATTCCATTAAAGTTCTTGAGGTGTAGAAAGGAAAATTTCGTTTTGCAGTTTATATACGCATAATGAAAAATTAATAAAAGTAATTAGCACTTAAAATTGACTAAAGGAAGACATTCTGGTATAGTACAGACTTACTAATGAAATTAGGCAAAGTATCTAAATATTATTATAGACAACTTACTTACACGTTCGTACAAATTAATGAAGTTTATTGACTGACTAGCTTGGGTATTATGTCACAGCCTGTTCTTACATTGTTTTATTGCCTTATTTTTCAAAGAAAAAAGCCCAAACAATTAAAACACTAAACACATTATAATTTTAATGCTCAGCTGCTTTGGCAGACAAGACATCAATTCTTTGTAAGTCCACTGAAAAGCATCTTTATCAGATTTACTTTCACTTGTCAACACAGACAACTGTGGAAATAAAAAGCCAACCCATCTCATCCTTTGCTGAACTGCCCAAACACCTCCCTTTAGATAACCCTGGAGTAAGGCAATAACTTCTAGCATCAGGGTCTTCTCAACTACTGCAGTTACACATGCCTATGCTTTAACCAGAAAGAGAATTAAGGACTGCAAAAAGAAAGGATAAACTAATGCTACACAAACAATACTTCTTTAGTTGGAAACTGTCTGAAAAATGTTAATTCAAATGTTTTTAAACCAAATTCTCAGCCTCTACTGAATTTAAACTATGATAATGAAAATGGCACACAATCACTTCATGTTTGTTTAGGTATATTAGCTATATACACCTTATTTAGGTAGAAAAAAAAGTTCAGGTTTTAACACAAAAGAAGACAATTATTAAGCTAATCTGATGATATGACCACCACGGCCCGAAATACCAACATAAATATCTTTGCTGATAAAGATTTTTAATATCTCAACATAAACTGTGATCTACATCATGTTTTCAAACAAATCCACATCTATCATGACCTGCAAGTATAAACATTATTTATCCAAGCTACCAAAGACCTCTTGAAAATGTATGTTCTGATTTTGGGACAGTATTTGCTTACTTGCATTACTATTTAAATCCAAGTTTTGTACTTAGCAATGCTGATTATCAGATACAGAACAAGCAGGTAAGATTTTGTCAGAGTGTGTAGGTCATGAGCTGCTGTTATCCCACCCAGAGCAGATGGGTTATCAGCTGGGCATACAAACTAGTGTTCCACTTCAGTGGAAATCTGATGTAAAGTAACTGCATACTCATCCTACTGGATTATTTCCATCTCCTTGAATTCAGGATGACATGTAGTTAGATGATGCTAACAGTCTGAAGAAAACTTCTTTTTGTGTAATGTGTGGATTTTTATTAGCTCAAAATGTTGTTCAAAGCATTACCTTAAAGACTCACTTCACCACCTTCTGCTTTTGCTGATTCCAAATACAGGTTGGGAAAGTACATACAAAATTAATTTTGCATATCTTAATCATGCTACCTTGCTTTGTTTAACAAAGTTCTCTACCTTTGTTTAATAATTTGTCAGCCTATTTTTTCAGTGATAACATGCAGTATTTCCAGCATCCATAACGTTCTCTGAGTTCGAGTGCTTACACATTAACTACAAGGATCTTGAAATAACCTCCTAGAAAGCTGTTATTTTTAATCATGCTCCTTCATCAGACTATCACTGTATCAGACAGCTTACTTGTAAAGAATGCTCTACTAAGTTTCCAAAATTATTGGTACCACTATTTAATGTGTTTCATTAATGTAAAAACCCATACATGTGCAAGCATTAATCTTTCATTTTCAAAGTAAAACCTGAAGTGCTCCATTAGCTATCATAGAGCTTGTACAAAAATAGATGCTCACCTATAATGTTTTTATTATTTTTGTTTCCCCACAATGTATCTTAACTTCTATTTCCAGCCATCCTGTACATCAGGATAGATTTAAACCTTTCTCATTTCTTTTCATACTGCCTAACTACTTCTGAAGATGATGTTATAACAAATTAAACAACGTTTTACTGAACAAAAGCTCTTCTTGCCTGAAGCATCTCATCCCCTCCTTCTGCACTGACCTGGGTGTCTGCAGAGATGTTCCTCTCACATTTTCTTACTCTTCTCTCTGGCTGCAATTGCTCCTGCACACTAACTTTTCCCCCTTCTTAACTATGTTATCCCAGAGGTGCTACCACTGTGACTGATGCTCCCAGCCTTGGCCAGCAGCAGGTCTGTCATGGAGCTGTCTGACATTGGTTCCATCAGAGATGGGGAAAGCTTCTGGCAGCTTCTCAGAAACGCCCTCACTGCCAAAACCTTGCCATGCAAACCCAATCACATTCTAAAAAAGTACTTCAGAACGTTGGTTTTAGACCTGACATAATACTACAAAGAAGCTAAGAGCATCAGACTGGTCTTCATATAGTACTAATGACAGCTGTTCTCTCATTTTCAAAGAGCGCATAGTACTAAAGTAATCCTTAGTCTTATGATCTTCATCATAAAAACATGACCTTCCCCAAAGTATCATAGCTCATTAGGAATCTGATCTGAATTTAGTATTATCCTGTAACCTACTGATTTTGAAAAGCCGGTCAGAGGAGGCAGGAAACAACCAGCCACGCAGCACTGCCTCTGGAGACAGGCTGGTTTTACGGAGCAATATGTGAGCTCCCATTTAATGGGAAGACACTCATGTTTCATCCACAGGAGCTTTCCCTGTTGCCACACTGCACTGCACTAGAATCGCCTTCTATCATGAATTCCTAAGCTGAAGTATCACAATCCTCCCAAATGTCACTGCTCTGAGAAAACAACTTCATTCACATTTCTCTTTAAGTTGACCTAGTAAGATGTTCACCAGAGGATGAAAACCCCTTCCCGCATCCACTCAGGTGTAAAGGATTGACAATACATACAGTAACTTCCAAGGGATTTCAAACAACTGGTTACTTTACTGATTTGGGTGTAGAGATCTACCATACAGCATTTCATGGGACCAACCTGAGATCAGAGGTATTCTTGGCATGTTCCCATTTGATTCTGTTTTCCAGCAATTACATCCTGACATATTCCCAGCATTAGAAATAAAAAGCTGGTTTAGGCTAAGAAGGATTATTTAATATGGAAAGGATTTAGGCAGCATAGAGCTCATGCTGATTTGATTATCTACCTTTTCTGCTTCCTTAGGCACTGCCATGGGAAGATGCATGCCTTATATTGGGCAGATACTGGCACAAAACCAGTATTTCATGATCACTCATGTTGTTTGAGAGTTTGCCTACAAACTCTTTTAAAACATGCTATTTAATTCAACAACTTACAAAAATTAAACAGGGGCTGTGGCTTTTTCTGCAACTGAACTATTACCAGTGACTAAAGCATGAATATCATAAAAGGACTATTCCCTCTACAGACATTTCTTCAGAATCTGCAGACCTACACTGCCCTTAAATTTCTCCTTTACATAAGCTCTGTAATTAAATCTACACATTTGCAATATTACATGATTCTATGATATCAGTGAAAATAATACTGAAAAGCCTGTATGATAGTAGCAGCACAATAATCTCTAGTTAAGCTTCGCTGCAAAACAAAGAGCCTTCAGACAAGCAGCAGGACATCCATGAGTAAGAAAGCAAGAGATCGCTTGCAGAGAATAAATATCTTTGACACCAAAACTCTCAGAGGTTACACAGAGAAGTTAAAAGGGAGATAGAGCACCGGGAGATGGAAACCAAGCAGGCAGGAGTGAGATCGGAGCAAGCACTCATTTCAATTACAGGAGACAAATAAGAAACAAAAGTTTCCTCATTTACTCAATTTCTTTCACTGAAGTAAATGGACTACCTAATAGTCTGCAAATTTATTTCACCAGTGAGTTTAGGACTAGCAGTGGCAGTCCGCAAGAAGCTGCTAAAAAGGGTCTATGCAGAAAGGGTAACTTTCCTAACCAACATTATGTCCAGCGTGTGATCCAACCTGCTCTGCAACAAGTCGAATAGCAGCATGGCAGGCACTTTCTAAAAGGAAAGATTAGATTCCATTTAATTCTCCCCTCCCATCAATAAATGCTGACACATTTTTATTATCCTCACAGTCTCCTGACACCTGAAGCATCCTTCCTGGGAGCAACACTTCCAAGTCATTTCCAACAAGCATAGAGGCTGGGACAGAACGTATTTATTTTATCCTCAGTTGTTGCAACTGATCTCTTCCACCTTTTGTCCTTCCTTCCTGCTTTGCTGCCACCTTTGACTTCATACTTTAAAAGTGCTCAGCTTTCCATCTCCATATGCAAGATGAGGTGAGAAAGAAAGAATCTTCTGTCACTGAGATGGGCATCAGTAGGTTGAGAAGTTGAGCCCTCCAGAGCAGTGCTGGGCTAGACAGGCTCAGGATGCAGCTGCTCCTCTCTTCCTACAGGCCCAAGGATGAAGCAGAACTACCAACATCTTCTGCTGACAATGTTTTTACAGAAGACTACGCATATTTTTGGGAAGACTACACAGGTCACCAGCCAGCTCTGTGAACCTTGTGTGCTGCATCACACGGAGAACCACCCCACTGATCTAGAACAGCACTCATGTCCTGGGCATACTCATCCACATGTGCTGTCATTTCCACTGCTAAGTCTTGAACTAAATTCAGCAATTTTGAATACAGTGTCAGGGCAGATAGCTGCCTTTACCCTAACTGAGCACTAGATAGCGCTGTCTCTCTAAGAAAGCAAAGAGAAACGAACCGACATGAGAATTTTTTCCCTCCTAAGACAGAAAAAAAATGACGACGTTATCAAACTCATATTCGTCAAACTACTCAAAATACACCTACAGTCGCCACATTCTCGTCCCCTCTGATACACAGCAGCGGGTTATTTTGTGGGTTTTTTTTTTTTTAGTATTTCTCTCCCCCCCCCCTTTTTTTTTTAACATCAGAATTTGTAATCTTGAATCTTCACAAAGCAATACTGAGATTTTTCTGCTGATGTTGTTTGCTTGCAACCATTTCATGTAAGAATATATAATTAAAGATGATGATGGAAGACACCTACAGAATGATCAATCAGTACTCAAATTACTTGGAGGTCTACTCAGTGATCCCCTCTGTCACCATCCTAAAAAAAATGTGAGGGTGGCAATAACTAGCTGAACACAAGCCTCCAGAGACAGTATAAACATTAAACCCAGATTCAAGAGCTCCAGAAGAATGCACTGCGTTTTTCCTGACCTTTGCAACTTATTAGTAATCTAGTTCAGCAAGTGTTTCTGAATGGGCGTGTACTGAATGTTACTGCTTTAGCACAACCCCAAGAGGCTCCATTTTGGTGATGTGCTCAGAAATCTGTACTTTACAACACTTTGGAATACATAATTTCATTTCTAGCATGTAATTATTTTAGATTGAGCACTCTGATTTTACTGAAGGTACATTATTTGTACCTGAAAGCTTATCCTCTCCTCAGAGTCTGACAGCAAACTGTATGTTGAAAGGAACCACTTTTCCTCCTAATTTAATCATGTTTGAGTTGTAATATGCAGCTATGACTAAGGGGCTGTTCCTGAAGCCCTACAGATTTTTTTTCTATTCAGTATCTCGAGAATCTTCATGGTATTTTATTCTCCTATGTTAATAACAGAGCAGCTTTAATGAAGCAAGGATGAGAACTAAAGAGTCTTCAGTGATTAGGCAATAGAGGGTATTTCAAAGCTCATACACAGGAAAAGATAAATTTCTTAATTTCTAGGGTATGAAGGAGAACAAATGCTGAATTGCCAACTACAACTGTAAAAGTATCCTTCATCTCTTATGCACATCCAGCTATTCCCAAACCCTGGCTCCCAGAACCCCCACCTCAATGATGGCAAAGCTAGGAGTGTTGAACATTATGAACTGAGAAAAGTTTTTAACTTCTCTTCTCAAGGTTTGTGCAAGGTGCTTGCACCTCAATGATACTGATATGAAAAAGCTAAAATAGAAATCCACCTTTTTGTACCCAGAAAAACAAAGTAATCTCATCCTCCCCTATTCACTCCATTGATAATGGAATGACTTTTTCCATAAATATGTTAAAACTTTCTGTTACAGAATCATAGACTGGTTTGGGTTGGAAGGGATGTTAAAGACCATCCAGTTCCAACCCCCCTGTCATGGGCAGGGACACCTTCCACTAGACCAGGCTGCCCAAAGCCCTGTCCAACCTGGCCTTGAACACTGCCAGGGATGGGGCAGCCACAGCTTCTCTGGGCAACCTGTGCCAGTGCCTCAGCGCCCTCATAGTGAAGAATTTTTTCTAATACCTAGTATAAATCTACCTCCTTTCCATTTAAAGTCATTTCTCCTTATCCTGTCACTACATGCCCTTGTAAAAAGTCATCTTCCTGAGAAAACACACGCAGGATTAAGCACACTGCAACAAAATCAGGAGTCAAACTGTATCTGAAAATAGGAGCTGGTGTGGGATCAACGGCTCTGCAGCAGAAATTGATACACGAGGCAATACTTAGATTTTTGAGCTGCGTTTGCACGTCACTTTGAAGCAAGATGCTTGCTTACCATTACAGATGCATGTCCTACCAGGCTGGACCAGATGATGCTTGAGGTACCTTCCAACCTGGTATTCTATGATTCCTACAGTTTGGGAACCTTTGTCTTTAACCAGGAATTTGAGTGCTGGATAATACGCATGTGTCGCTTCAAAACAACATCCAGGCAGGAAGATAACTCCTTAAATTTTGATTCAGATTTGAAATTTCTTTTAGAATTGCAAAAAATAAGCATGAGTTTGACACACACATTTCTCCCCCACCCCAAGATAAATAAAATTCAAGAAACTGCTATCTCAGTGTTCAGTTCATTACGGAAAAATTTGCTGAATATGGTCAACAGCTAAAAATAGGATACTCTTAAAGATGGAGTCAGCCACAACTGATTCATTCACCTTTCTCTCCTCTTACTATCTCTTGAACTCCATCTGCACAAGCTAAAAATCCAAGCACCTTGCTTCATTTCCAAAAGAGCAGCTAGAATTTCTCACCTTGCCATTTTCCCCACAATAGCCATCTCCTCAAACTCTGTCTATTTCGAGTTCAGCAAGCTTTTCATTTTAGAAGACCAGAGCTCTGCACTATCTGAGATCTCTTTGCTCTGGTCATGGCCATGACCTGTACTTGCCTCTCACATGAAATCCCTTGAAGCCCACACAGCAGGGAGCCCTTCCATTCACTACTCTGCTCTCTTTAGGGGCTCACGTCTGCACTCCTCATTGCAAGTCACTTACATGAAACCCATTTTAAAGAAAGAATGAGGAAATAACCAAGTACAGAGTATCTCTTCACTACCAGAGCCTGCTGGCCATTTCTAGTTGCAGGGGATTTAGTGCAGCACTGAGCACAAACACCAGCAAAACCACTAATTAACAGCCATTAAAGAATCCACTCATGCACTTCAGAATATTGACCTCTGAAAAATCTAGCACCATCTGTATAAAAGTGATTGCTGTGAACAGGGACAAGACAGATTTTCAAATATTTCATTTTCAGTTCTTGTCTTATAAGGCACCTAAAACTGCTGCTGCCTCTTCCTCATTTAGTTTGTTAACATTTCTGTGGTACCACTTCTCAGAGAACCATAAAAAAAACCAAAAACAAAACAAAAAGAAACCCCACAACCAACCAAAAAGCTGAATATTGCACATGGTAATACCAGTCTTAAGACTCTTCCTACAAAAAGATCGCTTCTCCCCTGTATATCTATCTCATTATCCACATTTGTGAAACATCATTCAATCTCAAACTAGCCAGGAAATTCCTAGCCTGCTACAAGTCAAGACTTGAAATTCAAATGCAGAATTAGCGAAAAGGCCTTCTGCACTGTTAGCCAAATTCAAACATCTCTTTCAAAGTACTACTTCAAGATCTCTGATAAGGTGAAAATGATGATTTAGAAACCCTAATTTCCTAAGGTACAGCTGATGCTGCTGCAAGAACACAAGTTCTGTAGGGCACACGGATGTATCAAATCCCACTACAAAATGAGTTACCTTTTTTTTTTCCTCTAAGCGCATCCTTCTAAATTGATCTGTGACATTGAATTGAGAGACCAGAGTTTAGATTCTGCTATGAAACAGCAAGTACTGAATAAATTTTTTAGCACATTCTCAGTAACTTCTCTCAACTGTGAGTATCTCCTAGCAGGGTTTCTATTAATCTCCTCCTCAAATTCTCATGCAAGATTTAGCAAGTAAACACTGAATAAATGTGCTTTGGAACTGTATGAATAATTTCCTAGAGTACTACAGAACATGAAGGCACAAAGTATGTTGTGAGAGTGTTTTTGCTTTCACAAACAAATTAAACCTCTCTGAATTGACGACATAAATAATTCAGCATTATTCCATTTACTAAATTGGGAAGAAATGAGGCAGAGTGTACATCTTTAAAAGAGCAGTGTGTTTTGCAACAGAGAGATGATCCCACTAACAGAGAAGTCTCCCAGAATACCACCAATTCATGCATTGCATTTGTCTGAAAACGTCGATCCTGTCAAAAGGAGCACTCCAAACTGAAAAAATTCAAGGAAAAAATTCCCCTCATCTGTATGTTTCATTATTTATTGACTGGCATTTTCAAGTGCACTAACAGTAAGTCAGACAGGGCCTCCTAAACCCTTCAGCGCTTTGAAAACCTCCTGTATTCCTAAAGTCAGTTTAACTGATACATCATTTTGAGAAGGCAGTTTACAAACAGAAGCTTCACAGGAGATATATCAGTGTGTGTGTTTGTGTCACTGCCTTGCTCACAGGCCCTTCCTAAAAAGAATCCTCTATAAAAATGAAGGGTAAATAAAATCCTTCAAAGGAGACTGTGTTTTCATCTGAAAAATTCAGTGGTGCTACATGATACAAAACCTCCACGGGGTAGGGGTCATTAAGTGCTCTTACCCCAGGACTGCAATGAGAGGAAAAGGTAAATGTCAAAAAAAGATGGCAGGTGCAAGTCAAAAATAAAAGCAAGGACAGCAACCAAAAATACATTTGCTTTGATATGATCGTTTGGCTTTAACAACCTCACAGAACAGACAGGCTTGTATTGTCTAAGAAAACATGGGAGACAGCACAGGAACTCCAAAATGAAGGAGACTTTTGCAGCAGGAATGTGATGCTTAGCAAAATCCTACTGTACCTCCTGTGCTGCAGTATCATCATGTGCTTGTCTTTCCTACTAGGTGTAGCATGTGTGGATGGGGGTGCCTTCAAACATAAATTACCAATAAACACACATTGTATTTAGTATCAGGGAATTAATTGAGCTTTCTGGAATGAAAGCCTTTTGGCACAAAAATGATAAACCGAGGTTGACCTACCTGAATGGGTCCCACTGACATCAGCAGGTTTTTCAGTTGGACATCAGTAGTTGATGAAGAAAGCCCTTCAACTGACACAATACAGGGCTGAGGTTTGCACTCCACCACTCGCAGGTTCTGTTTATTTGGCATCAAGCGTCCTCGGCCCATCTGGCCTGCTACTCCTCTGCCTCTGCCATGCATAATGACCTGCCAACAACAAAAGTAACGGTATTTTGATTTACTTACCTAGAGCTTCTGCTCACAGCATTTGACAGGTGATACAGAAGTTAGCTATTTACTTAAAGACTTGATTAATGAACAGGGTGATGTAAAACAGCTTGTTGCTGTTTGCTGATTTGAAAGGCCACTTATTAAAATATTCACCCACTGCTTATACAAACCTCTTTTAGAAGGACAGCAAGTTGTATATTGAGTTATATATATTGCATTGAGGCTAAAAGCCTCAGCTTTACCACAGATCAACAAAGCAGTGGAGTTTCTCAGACCAAAATACGTAACCTGATTTTCAACACTGATCACACTAGCAGGATGTGTTCAGCTCCCATATTTAAGTCCGGACAAAAACCCCACAAATCACCCCTCTCCTTTTTCTCTTCTCAACCTACAGGTAAATCTAACGTACCCACAAGACCAGCAAACTGCTTCAAATGCCTCCAGTCTCTATTGCTACCAACTCTTGGTCTGTTATCAGGATGGACTACTTGCATATGCTAAATAATTTTAAAACAATTTTTCAAAGTTCTTTCCACAAAATCCTATAGGACCTGGCACCACCTTATGCCCTGGAGCTGGAAATGTGTGGATTTAACTCTTGTAAACAAAAGGCTGAACAGTTGGAGAGAGGTTAAATAACAATGAAACAGAATAACAAACAATAAACAGAGTTAACACTTAACATTGAGTTAACGCTCAACATGGTTTCTCCATTCCTACTTGGAAAGCCTATGGAGGCTAACAACTTTCCACACCCCTCCACATCAGCAAGGAAACTTAATCCTTACAAGAAGCAGGAAGAGTATGGCCAACAGTTCAAAACCAAGAAATTAACTTTAAAGTCAAAATACCAGCTATCTTCAAGGAGCATGCCAGTTTGCAAATACAAAGGCGGCACAGGCCACTGCCACCCCAACCCTTGCCCTGCCTCCTCCCAGTGCATGACCAGTGCAAAAGTCAAGTTACAACATTACCAACTGTTTTGAGCAATATAAACTCTGAGGATCAACCAAAGAGCATCCTGAAACAGTCGCTGTGCACTTCTATATATGCCAGAAACAGCCGGAATAAAACCTTAAGCACAACTTCAGAAAAATTCTTGGTTTTAAAGACAGAAAACACACTGGATAACACCTCCTACAGCAGCTATCTTGGGATGCACGCATTTTCCCCAGGGACTACTGTGCTGGCCAGGAAGTCAGCAGATGAAACAACCTGTAGGCATCACCAGTCTGCACTGAGTACGAACAGGTCTCTCCAAATTAAAAGCTTGATGTGCAATTATGCTTCTTCTGGGTCATGCAGCCCTGTGCTAGCAATTGAAAAACAGGATGCTACTTATTAGTAGAGCAACGCAGCTAGACAGTAAAATTCCTAGCAGTGATATTTATCTAAAAATCACCTTTTTAGGTTGATGGATTCCCTGGATGTTTTTGACCCCTTGAGGAGCTGGTGAATGGATCTGTGCCTGCTGCTGCTCTTGGTGGTGCTGCTGCTGTTGCATTCCTTTTGTCAATGTGACCTTCCGCACTGGCTGCTGTTTCGGCTCCGGGGGTTGTTGAGGCCGCTGGGGCTGGCCCTCTGGGTGAAAAAAGCCAGCATCATCTCCCCCCTGCTGAAATCAACACAACAACAGGCGGCTCAATGTCCAGGCACTGCAAACCCTCGCCCTGAGCAGCCTACTGCCCCATCCAGCTTGCTCAGTGCAGAGAGAACACCTAGCGGTTTGCCTGCTAAAGCAAACTAGTGGCCATGGCAGGCATGGGAAGTGTGTTCCAGCCTAAAATAAACCCAGGGTATCTGGAGAACAGTTTACTTTGTTCAGGCTTTATTATAATTACAATGGTAAATAATGTCTTTTCATACACAAAGTAGCAAGGTGTTCTCACTTCTCTTTCCAAATAATTTTTCTTTCCAGGGTTACATGTAAACTATGAATTTATTTTGTCATTACTATTATTTATTACTATTATTTTTTAGAGACATACACATTGCAGAAGGAGCAAAGAACTGTGAAGGCTGGAAGAACCGGGTAAATACCCTGCTCATCTTTAAAACTTCAACCTCTCTTTAGTTAATGATATCTACTTTGAAGCACATACTTTTTCTGCCAGCTTCTATACCAGCAGCCTTTTAAGCAGCCTCCTTCCTCAAACACTGTCTCTACTTGGAACAGTTCTTCCCTAAGGTTGTTTTGGTTTTCTTTGTTTTCTAAAGCTCTTATATTTATAATCACAAACACAACAAAACACCACTCAGTGCCTCTCTCATCCAATGTAGCTCTTTCCACAACACCCCTCAGTGCAATCAAGCAAAGTAAAAGCATAAGCTGAAAGCACTAGGAGAGAAATGATTCCCTTCCATTGCCTCTGCCCAGAAAGTTCAGTTTTTATTACAGACTGATGATTCTTGAATCTGTATCCTGCTGTCCAGATCAGATCAATCCCTGAAAAACATCACATGGAGAAAGAGACAGCAGAGCCTGACAAAAGATAGGTATTTTTGCATCTATAAAGCACATCACATTTTTGCATGGTTTTAAGAGCAGTATCTATACCTTGACTGGACTCCAATTTTAGAACTCAAATACTAGCAAAGCTCGTATTTGCCAGGGGAAGGCTTCATTTAAGTCCCTAACCAACCTCAAGAAACCCTGCAAAAGCTCCCAAAGAGAAGGCATGTCTAAACAGAGGTAGAGGGGGGAAGGAGGAATTATGAAAGCATCCTTCTTTACATAGGGTTATTTTTCCCCTTTCCTTAAATATTCACAACCCAAAACTCTTTTTGCATCTGTAACATATCTCACGAACCAGAGGGTTTCATACTAACTGACATGTTTCTTGTGGATAAGGAGACAAAATAAAAGGCTGCAGAAGAAACAGATTCATGGTCTAAGAGCAAGATTACACTGATTGGGAATAAAAATCATTACACTTCTACTGGGATTAAACAAAAGCAAAAGAAACACTTACTGAGGATTGGTTACTAAGTCTCTTCACTATCATCATTTGAAGAGAAATAGTCCAGTACAGGTGATATGTACATTTGCAAGTTCAGTAGTTCACAACTCAAACCCTTAAATCAAGTCCTTGGTATTATCAAGTATGTACAGGCAACAATTTATCAAGAACTCAACTAGTTAAATCCCAGACAAATGAGCTTCACTGCCCCCTTGCACTGTCTACATTACAAAAGCACAATCTGTCACAGGAAAAATCTTGACGCTCTTCCCACGTAAGGGCTTTCAATCACAGTGTCCAAAGTGAGAGGGCATCCAGTTTTTTCACTTCTAATCACATACAGGTTTTTTTTTTTTCTCTACTAAACTGAATGGCTCCATGGCTTTCCAGAAAACGTGGCATATAAACCTTTGAGAGAAGGAACTAGTGAGAAATTATAAAGCTTTCCCTTCAGAGTCTCTCACTTCAATTACTGTTCAAAAATACAAGAGCAATAGCTCCCCTCCTCTCCTGCAAAACCCAAATGTACACATGCAAACAAAACCTTACCAGGAAACCAGCATTAAATCCTCCTTAGTTTAGTATTAGTTCTGATATCAGCATCACCATAACCCCTATGCCCTGATGAAATAATTTCTTTTATTCAACACTACAGCAGCTGGAAGATGATGAAACTAACAGGAACAACAAAAAATCTAGGAGGAATTTAAATACAATAATTGGGAGCTAAATATCTAATCTCTGCTAACTGCCTGCTGTGAAAAACAACCATAAATACTTGCAAGCATTTCTTTCCAAAGCAAAAAGCAATCCCAGTACATAGGAATAGCATGTGAAAGTGAAGCCCTCAGGTACAAAACACATCCAACATGCTCATTACAGAAACTTCAAAAGCAAACAATCATTTCCCATAAAGGCTAGGATGGTCAACAACCACCCAATATTTAACTACCAAGCCCAATTAGCACCAAATAAAACTGCATAGGCTAAACACACAGCGTTGGAGATGTAACACGCAATGTTAGGTCACACTGATGAAAAATTTGACAGGGTTTGCTCCCTGCTGGGGTCTCAAATGCCGCCTTTGGGCTTCACTGCAAGCATGATGCTCTGGCAAAAGTCATAAGGTAGAAAAATCTCCACACTTTCTGATGAATTAACACATCTCAGAAACAAGAAAACCTATGCAAAACAACAAATAAAGTCCATAGGATAATAAAACGGCATTGAGCAAGGTCTGCTTCTTCCTGCAACAAGAAGGAATAAAGGGCAACAGGATTAAACCCTTTCTTTATACTACTGCAGTGAACATCCACAGCTTTTTGGGATGACTTGAAGAGGAGAAGCAGAGATGAACCTGCAAGCACCACTCCCCAGGAGAGGTCAATGAGTGATAGATAGACTCAGTGCTCAAGGACTAACAGTGCTCCCTACAAGTCAGCAGTACATTGCTTCCTGTTACAGACAGCCCTGGCTTCAGCTGAAGACAAATTTTGCTGGTTTTCTTAAGAAAATGAAAACCAGATGTGACTCTCAGGTCACTATGTGCCTAAAAAGCAGAACACCATGGCCTCAAATTATGAATTTTAGAACCAATTCCTTTTTCACTGGCTAAAGATACGACAGTGCAAGGACAAAGCACTGTCCAAGCCAAAATGAACTTAAGTAGTAGTATTTACTGGCAAATTAGACTCACCACCACCGTCATCCTTTAAATTTCTATGCAAGACAATTAGTGGCTTCTTGAAGCACATAAATGGAGAAGAACTAAGTCAAGCAAACACCCACAAAGAGCTTTTAACGTCTGGACTTCAAAGATACAAAACCTCAGAACATTACATACAGGTTATACATTCATACAAGATCATTAACATTTTAGAGAAAAGACGTATGACTAAAGATGACTGGAAAGATGATCGGAAAGATGACCATATGTAACACTGACTCCTGATTTTCACTCATGAGATATACAATAAGCTGGCACCCATAAGGTAAATCAAAACCGACAGCAAAGCTACAGGCGACTAAGTAAATTGAAGCTGCACTGCAGAAGCCACCCAAAATGATGACTAAATCATAGAAACTAAATTGCTAGCACCTCTTCTACTTAAAATGTCTCAGTTCTAGACCATCTGAAATCACCTTTTGCTTTTCCTAAAGGCATTTTCAATATTGCTCATTTTTCATTAGCTTACGTCACTGCCCTCCCCAAATGTAAACATGTAGCAGCAGAAGAAGGTATTAAAATTCTGAGTCTTCTCTTGCCAAAAAAATATCTTAACTCAATTTCTTCTATAGCATACTGACATGTACAGGACAACACGAAATTTTTCAGAGATGCCTCTATTCATTATCATGGCCTGCCTCATACAATTTGATGCACAAAGTGCTGAAACCAGGTAGCCCATCACAGAGATCTGCAATTGACTGAAACAAGCTCTGATTTTATGCTGCAAATTTCCTCTAAAGTCCTCTGCAGAAAAGTGAATTTCCATTCTTTGTCTGCAAACCAATAAAGGAAGAATATTCTTCTGTTCTTGTCTACTGCTTAATTTCTGTATTATGTATCATTCTGACCTTCAAAGTTCTGAATTTCCAAGTTTTTTTAAAAGCTCTGCTTTCCCAACATACAGCCAGGAAAAAGCTCTCTTGAATGAAACTTTACCATTATTCAGTTAACTCTGGAATAATGAAAATGCCTTCTTTAAAGTTGCAGGAGTTCTGTTCATGGGAAAGTATAAAAGCTATCTTTCAAATTTCAAGCACTGCAAGATTATTTGCAGTGCCAAAAAAACCAAGGTAATTTCAAATACTGTGTGCCATTAAACAAAAAAATCAAGGCAAAAGGGTTTATCTACATGGTGAATGATTTTCAAAAGTTCTACTGTGGAACAGTCTGCACAGTTTGATCCAAAACTGGATCAACAAAATGGTCATGTATTTTAGAAGCAATTCCCTCATACTTATTCAGGCTGCTTTTCATTAGTAAGACTCTCTCACTATACACAGTCAGTGTTGTGTTTTGAGAAGCATAGACAATTCTGTCAAATATGAGATCAGAAATTCTAAAAGCAGAATTTTATGAGGAACTGCTTGAATTTAGCAAGCTGAAGCTCTCTACTCTATCATAATCATTATGACAGTTTTACAATGAGGATGAAGTTTATTTGCCACCAACATTAGCAGGACAAATTTATTTATAACAAATGCTTTAAAATGTACTGATAAAAATGCCTATTGATACTGTCAGAGCCGCTTGCAATTTGACAGATCAAATCTTATTTTCATTCTTAAACCCCATGAAGAAATGGTATCACCAACTTGCATTCTGTAGTGAGCAAATTGATTAATCCTCCTCTATAGAAATCTCAACTCTTGATTACACCTATCAGACGTTAAGCAGCATTATTCTAGAGTGACAACACTTGACAAATTCCCAAACCATTTCTCTCAGCCTTTGTGGCCCTGCTAGCTTGTATTAACCCTGATGAAAAATTAATTTTCCTTATCTTCTGCTAAACCCCAAAATCCAAATCCGCCAAACTGGCAACTCTTTCTGTAAAGGTATTATGAAAACCTCTAAAAGATTAATTGCATGTCTTCAGGTGACATTAAATTAATTTCTGTACTCGTGACAGACATTTGATACTCCGTACTGAGAGGACAGATAACATTGTCAGGATACACAGAAGGACAGTGGTGCAGTGTCCCAGGGCAGCCTCTTATGAATTCTCCTTTCGATAAGGCCATACTTCACTGTCATTGGTACTGTTAGTGATCTTGCAGCCCATAGACCTCACTGCACAGGTTTCTATTAACTACGACAATACTGTGTCTATCCATGTAATCTTTATAAAGCTAATTCAAAATCACCCAATAGTAAAGGGATGTGCATGCTGGATAAAGCACTTAAAGGAAATAAACTCTGGTTGATTTGTGTAAAAATAAGAGAGAAGCAAAATGTTTTCATCTTTTCTTCAATGCACTATAACTCAAATTCTCTGTAGCATGATGAAGGCTTAAATCTTGCAGGAAAATCCCAATCCAAAAATGCCCTGTAATTGATTTCCTTTAAGAAATGAGAAACCCCTCATCTGTTACTAGTTTAAGTCAGTATTTCTAGAAATTAGCACCTCTACAGTATCACGGTACTTAAGAAAGGAAAAAAACCATCCTATAGCTTATTAAATTCATCTTCCCTTCAAGGACAAGAGAAACTACTATTCATCAGCTATACAGGTTGTCATACGTAAACTTGTATTTTACTGAGACTGACTACAGTAAGGACAGATGCCTACATAGACAACTGTGTTCCTCATGTAACAAAGAGAGGAAAAAAAAAACCCCAACATTTAAAGCAAGAAGGACTATCATCTAATATATATGAATATTTTTCTCATTACAATTGTCAGGAAAAAGTATTAAAGGCAAACCCTTAATAATATGCTATTTCTCTTTGACTGGTGCTCCAAATGCTCTACCACTTTGATATGGCTAGTTGACAGTCAGGGGGAAGCGGGAATAGGAACCCTAATCTCTTGCCAAATATCCCACAACCAAGTGACGTGATCAAGCACTGTTTCTGAACAGCTGAAGATCTGTTTTCAATCTGTCAGATGACACTGAGAAACACCTGGAGACTTTTTTTTTTAAAGGCCTTCTAAGACATTTAGAAGTATCTTTTTAAGAGTAACAGTACTTAAGAAAACTCCTGCTCTCCAGCCAGGCTAGAATATACTGTCAATAGACAACTCATCATTAACAACCAGTTTAAGACATACTAATAGTCTAGTTTTGGCTCAGGGTACACACAGAAATAAGCTACCATCAGACAGAAAGCAGTAGAACAACCAAAGCATTCCCCATCCACACCAGAAAAAGAAAGATATTTCTGGTGCTAGCCAGTGAATTACAGGTTATTTTCCCAGGCTAGAGCTTTTCCATGGAGCTAACTTAACCCAAACAAGAGCACCCAGACTATGTAATAAACAAATAAAGTGCAGAAATTGCTCCCTTCCTGTGACAAAAAGACAGTGCTACACTTCAGTGAGCCATGATGTGATGAAGACTATCTTCTGCGCCTATTGGTGTATGGAAAGTCAGAACAGCAAGAAGAAAACATCTTGTAGAAAAAACGGTCAATTCCATTTAATCTCATGTACTAACAGAATTCTTACCTTAAGAATCTCCTCAACTGCCCGAGAGGAAAATTAAGGCATGGAGAAGGACTGGACAAAATGACGCCAGAGAATCCAAGTCATAGCCATGCTACACTGAAGTTTCACCAGGAGTGCCAGAAACACAACTGATCAGATGTTGAATCACAACTGCATGTTTTTCTAGCACAACCACTCACCAGTTCATTATGCAAAAAAATATGAATTCTGTGTCAAAGCTACAGGAAAATCAAAGTTCGGGACTGGATATGTATAATACTCTGAGAAGTAGCTTCATTTTTATGTTGCTGTCTGCAAAGTACGTAATGCAATGTAATGTCAATAAACATGGTTTTGAGCAAGTTTCCTGGCTCCTTCTCCAGGCAATTTGAGTGGCACACAGGGGAATCACCAAGAGAAAAGACTGCTGGAAAATATCAGCAATTCAAAACTGCTGACAGCCTAAAGCTCCTGAAGGAGTACTTCCCAGCCACAGAAAGCCAGTACTGGATATCAGAAACCAGCACAATTAAGAGTTTGCCTTCTTCTGTCATGTCTATTTTTTCTGGTTTATGTTCCTTGAAGCTTAAAACTAATGGCATCAAATCCTTCTGGTGTGCTCCCCTAAGCTCCTTGCACAGTCTTGACAGACAACCTGTATCACCTCCCTTCCCAGCCACTTACAGTGTTAGGATTCTCCCACACCTCTGTACTCTGGTCCATTCCAACTGGTCAAACCTGAAATACCATTTAACAAAGGCATTTGTGACTTCTGGAAATAGTAAATTTGAACTGGACAAATCCACATGCCTCCCCCAGTTAAGAGACCGCATTCAATTAGTTTTCATTTCAAAACTAGTTCTCTTTGTAATTGTCGTGGTTTAAGCCCAGCCAGCAACGCAGAAACCATGCAGCTCACTCCTCCCTCCTTCCTCCCCCCGCTCTCAGAGGGATGGGGAGGAGAATTGAAAGAATGTAACTCCCATGGGTTGAGATAAGAACAGTCCAGTAACTAAGGTATAACACAAATCACTGCTGCTGCCACCAATAACGATAAGGGAAAGGGAATAAACAATAAACAAGGGAAGAGAATACAACCGCTCACCACCTGCCGACTGACACCCAGCTTGACCCGAGCAATGGTCTAGCCCTTCCAGGTAGCTGCCCCCAGTTTGACATCCTGGGCATGACGTACTGTGGTATGGAATACCTCTTTGGCTAGTTTGGGTCAGGTGTCCTGTGTCTGCTTCCTCCCAGCTTCCCCTCCTCCCTGGCAGAGCACGAGACTCAGAAAGTCTTTGGTCAGAGTCAACATTACTGAGCAGCAACTAAAAACATCAGTGTTATCAGCGCTGTTCCCAGGCTGAAAGTGAAAAAACACAGCACTGCACCAGTTACCAAGAAGGAGAAAAATGACTGCTACTGCTGAACCCAGGACAGTAATGCACTTTGGAAGTGCCAAGGTTGCCTTTAGTCATTTCTAGCAGGAAACTGGGCTACTAGATACTCTTAACACCAACATTCTATCAATATGAATTCTGCAATATAACATGATGGTAGAAAAACTCTCCTTTGAGACTTAACAAGAGCGACAAGCAATATCAAATGCCTTGCTTTCAGGGTGTTCAGGAGAAAGCAGCGCTCTTCTTCAACGTACAATTTAAAAGTCTCCTGAGGAAAAGCAGAAACCTGTTCTGAAGCCTACAATATAAACACTTTATTGCACTTTAGTTCCAAGTTATCCACAGCAAACTTAAATTCAATTTAGGGAGATCTTTCTTCCCACTTTCAAAGATTTTATTACAAACCCATAAAAAGTACTGTCTGCATCTGGTGGTGTTGTCAGTTTAAATCCCTCTAGTTGCTAAATGCATCCACACATGCCCCCGTATTTCATCTTCCCGGTACCCGAATATGCCCCAAACAGTAGAACATAGTAGTGTATATAAATATACAAAGGGGGAGTGTCATGAGGATGGAGCCAGGCTCTTCTCAATGGCAAACAATGATAGGACAAGGGGTAATGGGTATAAACTGGAACACAAGAGGTTCCACTTAAACTTGAGAAGAAACTTCTTCTCAGTGAGGGTGACAGAACACTGGAACAGGCTGCCCAGGGAGGTTGTGGAGTCTCCTTCTCTGGAGACATTCAAAACCCGCCTGGACACATTCCTGTGTAACCTTATCTAGGTGTTCCTGCTCTGGCAGGGGGATTGGACTAGATGATCTTTTGAGGTCCCTTCCAATCTCTAACATACTGTGATAGTCTGTCTCACTACCCCAAAGCCATGAAATAGTGTCTCTACAGGGACCCTCTTCACGAGAGGACTGGGAGGACAAGGTACTGCTCATTTCCAAATGTTTCATGAAAATACCATGCCTTCTTCATAACTGGAATACCACAGGGCTTCCTTTTTTTTATTTTGAGATTGAATTAACGAATTAATGCCCATTTGTGAAATATTTCCAGACTGAAACCTTGCAGGTTGTGTGGCAGGCAGTCTTCTTCCAGCAGCATTTACATTAGTACTGCTTCAAGGGTTTTTGCCCATTTTGACACTAAGTGACAAACATGATCCCCGGGCACTCAGATATCACGGCTTCTGCAGCTCCTTCAGTCCACAGAATATGGACATCATCCATGCCTCCTTCAAGTAGTGGTATACAAACAAAACACAATGCCATTCTCCTGCTCCATAAAAAATAAAAGGATCATATATGGCAAGAGTTCCTGTGTTGTTTCTTGCAGCTGGTAGCACTGCAGAGCTGGGTAAAGCGTTTCCTCAAGAACTTGTCAAAGAAATGACAAAAATCCTACTGTTTGTAATTCCTGACATATTTAGATGAAAGGCGCTATAGAGCTTTCAATTCAAATATTTTTAATTACACTTGAACATAAACATGCAAGTAGAAACAAGTACACACATTAAGTGAGGGTATATGATAAGGTTACATTATTGAAAAAGAATCATTTCAATCAGTCTTTTTCCATATTTAGAACTCCCTATTAATTTCTTAACACTTCTCAATTATTCTAAATTGAATCAAGTTTACTAGCTTCCATTCCAATTCTTTTTTTCTTTTTATAACCCAATGACATTTTTCATGACAAGTTTTCCGAACAAAGGAACTTCTCAGCTCTTTCTTCAAGCTTTTCAGATGAAGCATTCCAGGTTTTCAGGAATTATGATCGCTAATAAGACATTGCTTCTAATGCAAGAGGGAACAATGAGATTTTTATGTATTTTTATCTATTATGCGTTTTTATGTATTTTTATACATCCATGAAAAATGCTCATTGTGCAGCTTTCCACAGTAACAAAGACTGGTGTGCTCTTGGTGCAGCGTAAGAATCAGCATTTTCAGGCCTCTGGAACAGACACACATCTCTTTGAACATGGTAGGCTATTTTCTGGTTAAAGAGAAATCACCCAACAACAATATTAAGATGGCTGAATGATACAGTGAGTTTAAGATGCTATTTCCAACAGAACCTCCAACTAAATGAAAAAACATGTTCAGCACACATTTCATATAATCTTAAGATATCTAAGCCTGTAGCTAGTACAAACCAGTTCTTCCACGACTAAAAGCACTTCTAAAATATTGGCTTAAGAAATTCAGTTGCACTTGGTCCTAGGTTCTAGTACCATTTACCAACAGACTGATCACAGAGAGCCCAAAGACCACCACCACAAACAGCCAAACTGTGAGAGAACATGCCCCATCAAGAGGGAGTGAAGGATATTAGTGCTCAGAAACAGTTAAGAGATCTTTTAAAAGAGAAAGTGCCACAAAGGGATATAAATTCTTTCCCATCTCTCTCAATCACAGAATAGAATCATGGAATCATGAAGGTTTGGAAAGACTGAAGTTTAATACAAATAGTCATAGACTGAATATTGCAGCAAGAAAATGTGGTTTGGTCAGTACAAGAATTCTCCTAAATGTGCACACTGGGCACTGGAATAGATGGCCAAAGAAATCTCCAATAATGAGATCTCAGAAAAAGAATGGAAAAATCTGTCAGTAATGCTACAGAGTTCATCTCCACCTTCAAGACAAAATAAATTATTTCTATGGTCCTTTCACCCCTATTTTCTATGATCCTACAATCGCTTTTTAAGTGATCTATTAAAGTGGGTTTTTTTCCTACACTCTACAGTCTCACCGAGTTTATTCTTAAGAGTATCTCTAAGATTGACTTCAGGCTCCTCACCAAACCAGGTAAATCTCAGATGGTGTCTTAGTAAAATATACTCAGCAAATACACTGAACTCTTATACCTGGAAAGGATGGCTCTGAAGCCTTGTCACACAAACCATAAATGACACTGGAAGCACTAAAAGTTCTTTGGGCCTCCATAATAAATAAATAAAATCAGAGTTCATCTGCTAACCACTGCGTTATTTCTCAGGAACGTAATATTTAAAGGGATACTAGTATGGGGGGAGGGAAAGAAGGAGAGCGATTTGTTTAAAAAAAGCAAAAATATAATAACAACAAACACCCCCCCCAAAAAAAAAAAACAAAAACAAACAAACAAAAAAAAAAGAAACCACACAAAAATCACTGACAGTACCCAACATGTGTCACCTAGATGTGCAGACTTAGTCTGACATACAAGAAGTGCTGAATCATTTTCTAATTCCCTTTTCTTTAAGAAACCATAGATTACGGCATCTTATATATCACGTAAACTAGACAAATTAAAATACTTATTGGAATATAATTAGTAATTCTTACAATTCCATAAAAATACTTATAAAACAAAATCTCCTCAAGAGAGAATATTATGGAAACAGATAAAAGGACATTCTGACTTCTTAAGTAACAAGGGATACTTCCACTTGGAGGTCAGAGATCCTCTGTAGTACTGCAGTGCCCAGCAACACAAATTAACGTAGCTGCTTAAACTGGGAAAGATACTTCCAGCAGTACTTGTATACCACAAATCTTAACAATACATCTCCTGTCTGTTAAAAAACATTACCAATAGCACAGCACCATTTAATCCTGGTTCTACAGATGGTCCTACTACATTTCATAGAATCACAGAATGTTTTGGCTTAGAAAGGGCCTTAAAGTTCATCCAGTTTCAAGCCCCTGCCATGGGCAGGGACACCTTGCACTATACCAGGTTGCTCAAAGCCCCATCCAACCTGGCCTTGAACACTGCCAGGGATGGGGCTTTCTTATATAAATTTACACAGTCCTTGCTACCAGCTCCTGTTTCAGGTCAATTTGGTCTAGATGGTTAGTATGAGTCTGGCCTCAATCAGCTTCTTCAGCTGATAACTCTACTATCATGCTGCCAGGCTGTAAGAGACTTTCCAAGTCTTTACCAACATGAATCAAGAGAACTCTGAAAAGGAACCTGCATTGTGTCTAACCTGCATTGCATTTAATCAAAAGCCATCTCACTCTACATGGGTATTCAAAACGTTTCTGCACAAAGGAGCTCTGGGAAGGAAAAGGGGTACTAGCGTTTGGACTGAGAGCAACAGCAGGGCTGCTTAACTGCAGGATCAAGTCAGTGCATATAGATAACGGATACCAGCCACCCCTAGGGCCAAAAGCAGGGAATTAGAGGAGGCACTATTATATGCTAAGGAGAACGGGTAGAAAAAACGAGATCTGTTTTTTGCCTTATATTTAACATTGAGGCAAAAGTTGTGAAAAATAAATAAAGCATGTGGCAGGACTAAGCACTAGAAACAGAAACTAAATGTGATCTGTGATCTTTATAGTATTCAGAGTCCAAGCAGGATTTTGAAGAAGAATTAATTAAAAGCTGTCAAAATGGACAGGATTGGCCCCCCTGCAGCTCAATTTTTTCTTTTGCCTTGTGTGGTCAAAGAAACAAAGTCATAGATTCAGCTTGTCACTAATTAAAAATTAATCAACTACCTTGATCAATGTTGAATAGTTAATTGCAATGCCTGCTTTTATTCTTCCACAGTTGGAAGGAAAACTTAAAACGGCCATGGCAATACAAAAAGAAATAACAAAGGCTACACGTGAAGAACCTGCTTTACCTTGCTAAACCCTCAGTTTCCAAAAGTTAAGATGGACAGAGCAAATCTGTTTTGGATGCATGAAAGAGGGGTTGCACATGTATTTAACAAAGCTAATTGCTCTTGCTTACCATGAGACTTATCTGAAACAAAACACGGTTTTATGAAAGAGCATTATGATAAAAAATATTTCATTGAGAATGCTACTGTGGGCACTGATAACCATTTGTTAAGAAGAGCTGTATACAGTGGTGACTGGCATTGTTTTGTTTCACCACATAATAAAAGAAGTTGCGCATGACTGCTTTATTCAATTATTCATGAATAACAAACCTGTCACACCTCTTGCAGGCCACTGGGATTCCTTCAGACATACTTTTATATATAAGTATTTTTAGCCCAACAGAATCAATTTCTTTCAGCTTCTTGCAGTTTATTCTTCTGTACTTAAGTTACAGTACCATATCTGAGGAGGAATTAGATGTATTCCAAGGTAAGCTGCTGTCAGCTCTACGTGGTCAGTAAGGCCCTTTATGTTAATATGTTGAAAGACCACATGGTCATTATGCAGTTCACAATTTTAAATGCATTTAAGTTTTATGAGCCATAGAAAAATGTTTCTAAAAAGTAGTTAAGACTGTGGCATTTTGACTTTCTCCCCATTTTACAGGGGAAGGTCTAGCCTTCAAAGCCTTGTTTAGTTCCTGTAAACACACTGTTTGCTTTGTTACAGATTACAGCAGTTCTGCAAGTTTCCCCAATGAATGCTCCAAATAATTTAAGTAGCATTCTTCCAAAACAAAACAAACCACCTCCAATGCACCACAGCATTAAGCCCACACCACATCCTTCCTTATTCCTCAGCATTAAACCCGAAGACAGTCTTCGCAGTGATAATGCCATCTCACTATGTCCCCTCCTCTCACTTGCTTTAGAGCCCTAACAAATTAACTTGTCTTCTCATTAAGACAGAAGAAATTTGGTAGAGATATCTTCTAACCAAAGCCCTGAATCTTAAATAGGCACACTGCCATCAAGATCAGCATTGTGACTCTTCCACAACACCGGTGCTCAAGGGACACTCTGCAAGATAATAGATCCCTCATCAAAAGATAAGGAAATCTCATTTAGATGCAGAAGTGAAATGGTAACATTTCAAACCCAGCCTATGCCAGAAAACATCCCCCTCCAATACATTGCTTAGGTTCAAAACACACTTCCCAAGAAAATGAAACAATCTTACCTCGTGTACAGAAAACACACTAATACTAGCACACAATCAAATCAGGTGGCTTCAACTACCAAGTAAGCAGAACTGGCTTTTAACCAAACCTTAAAAAGAGCCACCCAAATCCTTTTCTCTGACCCAGTATCAGACCTATTAACTTTAAGCAAAAGGAGCTCTGTGGAGGAGTCTTTCAGACTCAAGTTACAACTTATAAGAGTATTATTTCAATGATGTTTCAGTGATAACTGCTTGGCAGTAAAGTATCACAGGAAACATTAATTTCTGAGTAACTGCTAATAACTTACAGTTCTGAAAACATAAAATACAGACTATTACGTCTGCTAAACCTGCTACCTTCCTTATCAGCTTAGGCCCATTTTTTATTTGGGGATTGCACAGAATGAAACACACAAAAACAAACCACGACAACACAGACACACAGTATGAGCCTTGGAAACTTACCCCTCCTGACAACTTAATCACCCTGACTTTGCTGCCGACATGGGGCTCATCTCCACTACCACAGTTTGTCCGGTGCATGACAGTCCTTTTCACGCCAGATTTCAGTTCCTGCGGCCTTGCTTGTACCGAAGCCACTCGAGCAGTCTGTGTTGTGGGCAGCGATGCTGCAGCAGGCTTTGTCTGCAATACTTTCTGTGGCGCCTGAGGTGGGCTCAAAGGTATTGTTCTAGTCTGCCTCAGCTGCTTCACTGGCTTCATCTGCTGTCCTTGATACTGCGTATTTGCCCCAACCTGTGGGAAATCTGTGGGTTTGGGTTGGATATTTGAAACTACCGTATCTTGCTTTCTAACAAGGAGTCTGTTTTTCACATTTTGCCTGGTCTGTAAGCCAGAGTGGGGTATGTAAGGGCTGCCATTGGTGGGGTACTCGGATGAGTCGTCCTCCTGCTGCATGTAGGACTGTTGCGTAGAAGGTTGCTGCTGCTGCTGCGCAAGTCTTTCAAGCAATTCTCTCTTTCTAGCACCAGCCTGCTGCTGCCGTCTCAGCTCCTTTTGTTTCAGGATTTCTTCTCTTAGGCGCTTCTGCTCTTCTATCTTCAAGCGGTACAATCTAGTTTCTTCATCTTCATCTGGATACTATAGAGGAAAATACAAATGAATTTATGAAATTCTTAACAAATGCCCAGCTTGGTCATAACAACACTGAATTTTTGTTTCAAATGTTGTAACGCTACAACTCTCTGAAGAGCTTTTGAAATTATCCCTGATACCAAATTAAGGCTACTAGTGGAGTGCATCTGCTGGAAAGTTTTAGTTGCTATTCATTACAAACAGCTCAAATCTGGTTTAGGACTTAGATATACTACTTCCTAAACAGAAAAGCTTCAACACCAGCTGAAAATCTGATCAGAATATGAAAAGAAAAATATTAAAATCTAATGAAGTTTTACAAATTGGAACTCATTTAGAAGTTTCTAAAACCAATTAAACTATCACTGTAATTCAAGATGTCAAAATATGCTTCAAATGGAAAGTAACAATACAGAGGGAACCCACTGTCACACAGGTTTTATCTTGCTCTTTTCTGACAAAGTAACAAAAGGTAGGGTGCTAAATGACCTGAAAGGCCCTGATTAGAACTATTGATTTTTCTCACAGAATTTTCAGCCTGATCTCAAACTCATTTGTCACACAGTAATTGGTTATAATGAACAGCACACGTCAATCTCTCTGACCTTGAACTCATGCACTCTCTTCAGAATCAAAATGTTGCCAAATGCAGTGTTGGAATATTAACAGTATATAGAGAATGCCTTTAATATTCCACCCCTGGGCTCTTCTTAAAGTATTACACACTAACAAATAACCTTTCTCAAGGTTCAGCTTTGGCAGAATGGGCTCTTATGAAAAGCTGTATAAATATGGAAAACAGTCAAGGAATGCAGATGCTCATCATCCCGGAAAAGAAACCAAATTATTCTTGTGATATAATCACATGAATTTTTCAAAATTACAAAGCATACTTTTTTCATTATACTTTTCAACCATTTGGAGGATTAAGTTAGAGACTTGACATACAGAGTCTGCTTACAAATAAGCACAACATTCTACTCAGTGTATATTAATCACCCCTAACAAAAACAGGCTCTCAAATTAACAATACTTTGCATGTCAGTAAATTACAGCATAAATACTAAAATATTTCTCAAAAAATGGGAATCCACGATGAAGTTATTTACCCTGCAGCAAACGAGTGCAAACTCTTCGCAACATAAATGCCATTTTTTGTACACATACAAGCCAAATGCATAATTTTTTCCCCCCGTCTTAATTTAAGGGCTTTCATTCCTAGTATGCCCCAGAATCCTCACCAACCCAAGGCGAAAAACAAACAAAAGAAACCACAGAACAGATGCAACCATCAAGTTGGTTCACAGATATAGAAGTCCAGTTGTCATATTTGTACTCACAGAATCCAGATGCACAAATCCTGAATGGCTGTTTCCTACACCAGTAACTGCTTCTTTCCTGAGCATGTATTGATAGGGATTATTCCCACAATTATTAAAAAACAGCTGCATGTCTCACACTAGACATCCAGCCTAAAAAATGGCTAAGACTCCTCTAAAACTGGATTTTTAAAATTCCTATTTTTTTTATATATTTTTTTTTTTTTAAATTCACGGACAAGGCCTAACACTTTCCTTTTTATGAGACTGCTTCACATACTAAAAGGTTCTGATCTTCCTCTATACTTTTCGGACTATGGTGGTGGTAATTAACGATTAATCACTGTAAGAACCAGATTACAGGTCACTGCTGATAGACAGTACGAGAAGTGTGCTCCTACAGAAGGAAACTCAAATATTTCATCTTATATTGAAAACTGGAGATACTGGATTGTAATAATAAAAAAAAAAACTACTATCCTTACAAAACACAGTTAAAGGGTAAGGCCCTTTAGTTTTCATATGATGAGAAAATACAGATAAGATGCAGACAGGAGGAGGATATGCTGTTATGCCAATGCTGATGAAGTGAATAAAATTTTCAGTCATTTTCAGAGACAGTAAATATCTCAGTTACTGAAACTGCTCAACCAGAAATCATGTTTAACTTAATGAATTAGTTTATCCATTTGCTTTCCTTCAAGTCATAATATTCAACATTTTACCTAAACAGGCTTGATGGATTCCAGCAAGCCAGTACCAAATTTACCTTTGGAGCAGCAGTGTATTTTTCCCTTATATTCAACTTAGGATGTCAATACCAGCACAAGTCTGCATAAGACCAGCTCTTCTATGAGCTGTCCTTTATTATTAGGACTGTCTGCTCAGTTTATCATCTAAAAAGCTCTGAAGGCCTCGGAGAGGTAGATTACAATGTATAACTTCCAAACACTACCTCAAAGTTACATGTAACAGCACAGATATGAACTTTGCAGCACACTTAAACTTAAGTCTTGCCAGCAGACAGTAAATGAACATCCTGAGGGACTCTGACCAGTACATTCATGCAACACCCCTTGAACAGATACGCTGATTTCAACTACACTAGCATTAAACACAGAAGACAACTGATAAACACCAACACATATGAAATTAGATGAATGTTTAGTAGAATATTCAGGTAACTTGAGCTCAAATACAATCTGAAATTTTCCTTTCAGGAAGTCAACTCAATACTTGGGAAATCAGTAATAATCCTAAGAAGTCGATCCCTTCTTAAAGAATAATCTTAAACATCAAGGGCCAAGAGCTGCAGGTCAGCCTGTTAATGGGCTACAGGTAGACCTACATCCTTCACCACCATAAGCAAGTTGCTACTACTGTGCTCAGTAAAACACCCTTGCAGCTAGAGGAAAACCAAGTAATTTAACAGCTTGATGATTAACAGAGTATCTGCATTAGGAGTCAGGTTTAATTGAAACTAGTTGTACAATGACCCAATAGAACAGATTCAGAATGGCAGCGAGTTCTTTACTAGGATGAAAACAGAGGCAATTAAAGCCTCTGCTGATCAGCTTTAAAAGCACCTTATGTATACTGTATTACAGAGTGTGGGTGTGCATATATATATATAACCTATGGTATGTAATAAGGAGCTTCATCATACAGAACAGGCAAGACAGTACTCCAGGTTAAAATGGGAACAGTACATGATACTGACTGATAATGATTTTCATCCTATTAGTTTAATAAACCCAATACAGATTTTTCCAACAAGCAGTAAAAAAATGCATTTTGCCCACCCCCACATCTCCCCCCCCCCCCCCAAAAAAAAAATGACGACCAACCAACCAACAAAAAAACAACTGGAAAAGAGTAGATATCCTTCAAAGTTGTCATAAAGTTCAGAGTTTGTGTTTGGAACTTTGCTGCCAAAACCAACATTATCTGTAGGTGAAGAAGCAGAAAAAAAAAACCTCAGAGCAGCCTTTTTCTTGGATAAACTACTGATGTGTCACACTTCGTAGAAAATTCCACAGCATGAAAAAAAATAGTATATTGGATACAGCTCTTCCTTTTACAGAAGGCTACAGAGTATAAAAGGCCAGAAGATGCAAATCAGTTCCCTTGGCTTTGTGAAAGTCTTTTTTTGTTGTTGTTGTTGGGTTTGGGGAGTTTTGTTTTTTGTTTAGGGGACAGTCTCATCCATCTTTGAACAGTTCCTGAACACAATACATCTCATTCTGGTTTGAAGGGAAGACTAAGCCTTAGCTATAGGCTTTTCTTCCGCCCCAAGATCCAAAGCAGCTTTGATGGCAAGTGCCAAAAGAAAATGTTACAGGCAGCTTTTCTGAGTTTAGCTGAGGAGCAGCACTAAGACAAGCAGCTGTCCTCCATCGTTCTCCAGGAGAACTTAGAATGGCACTGTTAACTGATGAAAAGACAGCAAAGATATGCTCTAAACCAAGGAAATAAAATTTCTAGTGAAATTTAAGTCTGAGTATTATTAGCTTGCTTTTCAGATAGTGAATTAAACAACTCATCCCACAGCTTTTCAGAGCTCTGCAGGCTTTATTGCTAGTTAATAAAACCATTGAGTCATAAGGACCGCAAGTGTTATGGTTTGCTATCAGAGAGCAAAAACCAGAACCATGCAACCAGGCTCACTTGTGTCCCTCAGCAGAATGGGCGCAAGGACAGAGTAATCAAAATCGTTTGATCTGTGACATAAACACAATCTATTCAGCAGGCTTATAGTTATTTTTTTCAGTTGTAACATTAGAAACAAAAAGAGGCTAGAATAATCTGTCAAAAAAAAGAAATCATGACAAGTCTTCATGAAAGGTAAGGCCAGATCCAAGTCACATCATTTATCTGCTTGAGTTCAAAACCACAAAGTATTTTAAATAAAGGTACCTACATACACATCACATATTTCATGTTGCTGATATCAGCTCCCGAACCCTCAGAAGGTATGAGTCACCCTACCAAACACAGGAGCTGCAGACCTTGGACAAGCAGGAAGATAATTAAGAAGTTACTCTGAGAAGCATACTGCCCTCTTGCAATCTTCCAACTGGAAAAAAACCGTCATGATAAAAAAGAACCTTCTAAGCACAAGACAGAAGGCACCATTGCAAAAATTTAGAAATCAAGCCTATTTAAACTGGACAAAACTCAAATTTAGACACATATAATTCCTCACGTAGTAAATTTCCAAAAACATGTAGTTACATTTGGTCTTATAACTTAATGCAGCTACTATTTTTCATACCGTGAGCCTTGTTAAAACAAACAAACAAGACAGCAACGTAAAATCCAACAACCCAACTTCAAAATTCACTGGATTTCAGAGAATGACATGTGAAGGTATAACAGGGCTATTTACTGCAAAATACGTAGTCAGTATCAATACAGTTATGATTATGCAGCATTAATTTCTCTTCTGTTTTGAGCGCCAATACCCATTTCATCTGAATAGTTTCACACCACCTTTCCACATTCTCCCTCTCCTTTAAACCCAAAAATTCTTAATATTATTCTTACAACATTGTCTCAATTCCTCTTACGCTAAACTGACCTCAACATGAGCAGAATTAGGCCCATAATTTCCAGTTCCACTGACAGAATGATTTTTCAGACTGAGGGTATGCAAGTTTAAATCTTGAAGACTTACAGCTATTCTGAACAAAGGCACGGAAAAATCAGTATTTTGTAGCCTCACAGGAATGGGAACATAAGCATACCACTAGTAAAGTAAAAATAGAGTTTTTAATCTTCTAGTCAGTCAGGTTGCAAACCTTTCAAGTACCTATTTTGAAGGTGAGCAAAATCTTTAATAGCCGACACTGCTATTTTTTTGGTGCTCCCTGAATTGATAGAGCATTCATAAATATGGCCACTGACTCTTCAGGAAGAAGGTTACAAAGAGAAGGCTTAATAATTTTCCAGTTGAAGACACTTGCAAAATAACTGCCCAGTTCACTTATGAACAATACAGTTTGAAAAGATGACAGAACTTAACTCTTTCTCATCTTCATAGAGAGCTGAGGAACAGGATGAAGTTAACTAATTAGAAGAAAAACACATGAAAAAAGACTGGAAAACATTACAATCTAAGGAGGGAAATGTAACAACACACATTGTAACAGTGAAGAATATGATTAAATGCTTGGGAATGAACATTACTAGTGCAGCAATCTTGTTTGTACAAGTGACAATAAGCGGCATCAGTGAACAAGACTACCACAGTGGTGTAGCTGAAGAGGTACAACTGCTACTACGCTGCTTGCAGCACAAGGCTCTCTTTCACATTCCCTCTGGGAGAAGAATGGTTCTGTGTGGGCACACATTCACACACTTTTCTAGCACTTGCCAAGTGTATCTGTAAAGGCTTTACTTCTACAGTTAATAACTGGAAATTCCAGGAGACACCACTTTTTTCCAAGACAGCCTTTTTTTTTTTTTTAATCCTGTTTTGCAAAAAACTAACATAAACCAGGTATGAAACTGTTTTAAAAGATAGCTTTGACATAGCAATAAGGTTTTATTTTAAAACACTAAGAATTCATACAAGCAAGATTAGTTTGTCTTGTAACTATAAATTTGTAAAGATATGTTTAAAACTTAAACTGGAGAGAACAAGATGACTGCTTTGGGGTTTTCTGCTTTGTTTTTTTGTTTGTGGGGTTTTATGTTTGGTTAGGGATTTTTAATTAATTTGATTAAGAGGGATGAAAAAATATTAATTTGTCTAAACACTGCCAGAGATACTTTGGAATTAATGCCTTAATTTTTATATGACTACACTCTGGAAAAACTTTCAGATGTCTTAGATGGAGAGGCCCATAGCTGATTTGCTTCAAAATTTACCTTACTAATGGCCTGACAGACAGAGGCTTCGCTAAGAGACATTGCATTTCTGTGACTTAGGTTATTCCAAGAGACAGTATTGAGAGGAAGGGGATTACTTCAGTCATTTTTTCAATGACTGAAATTTGCATAATGATGAAAATTCAAAGCTGAAAAAAGGATTTTTTTTTTATATATATTTCCATTGAGAAGCAAGTGCACAGGAGGTCAAACACTGCTAGCTGTGGGTTTCTTTTGTGCCTCATTTATGAGTTATGATCATCCTTAATTCAAGAACAAGATGAAAAGCTAATCATGAGCAGCTTAAAGGGAATACAGTATTACCACAATTAAAGCTTTCAACAGTTGTTGAAAAAACCTAGTCCTTGAGACAAGATTCATGGTTATCTAAGCTATAAATTTACAGCTCTGCTCAGAACAAACTGACACTCCAAAATTATATCGGGTGCATTTAGCCATCATGTTCCTCTTGTATCTCCTGACATTCAGGATTAACAGCATCATCAGTGCAATCCTACCTACTCTCTCAAACTAACAGTGGGAAAGGACAGTCTTCTCTAGCTTCTGGGAAAATCTGTGCAGGAAAATGGCCATCTGTTCACACTGCATGATCTAGTTGAGGCACAAAACACTGGCATCACATTCTTTTGATTGTGAAGAAGTACTAGCAGAGCTAACAGTAAAATTTTCTCCAAAATGGAAAACTTAAGAGCATCTCCTGTTTTACTTCATGCCAAAAGTTTTCATAAAACTGAGTGTTTCTTCTTCAAGAGCAAGAAGCTCCATGGACAATGCAGCTGCAATCCCCTGCATGACCGCTCAAGACCCTAAAGGAGACTTAACAGCCTAAAGGACAACAGCATGAGAAAATCAGCTCACAAGTCTCCAAATAGCCTCCTTTTTTTTCAGCCATGCACCATTATAGAAAATGGAAGAGAAGAGGCCTTCTGACTTAAGAGAATGTGATTACTGGGAGAAAAAAAAAAAAAAAAAGGATCATAATGCTGGAAGACAAGAATAGGCACAACGGGTATTTCAGAGGCTTGCATCATTGATGACCCTTACCCACCCTCTGTCTTTTCATAGTACAAATGACTTCTCATCCAGCAAAACAGATTCACCACAGCCTTGCCAACCTTCCAGATGTCTTTTTATTTTTTTTTTGCCAATGGGGACTGATTTTGCTATCACATTTGAGAAAAGTGCAACTCAGAAGGGAGGCCTCTAGTGGTACCAAAATTTATTGGGCGAATAATGCATAAAAGGTGCTTACAGGTCACAAGTCAGACTAGAAGACTTTTAGAAAGGTCGGAGTTTTTTGTTTCTTGGTGAGTTTGGTTGTTTTTGTTCTTAAATGAAAGATTTTGCTTTACAAAGCCTTACCTCTGGTTCGGATTTTACTTCTGATTTTGCTTGGCCCACTGGTGTGATTGCTTTGGCTTTCATCTCAGGCCTTCCCTGTGAGTTTCCAACACCAACTACAGACTTGGTGGCAGACATCGTGCTGGTAATGGGTTTGACCTGAGCAGCTGGGGTGGAGGTTCGTCTGTTGTTGTTCATTTCCATAGCATGTGATGGTGCTATCGGCAGCTCACGCAAGTTACTGTTTCTTGGAGCAGCTGACTGTAGCTGCTGATTTGGACGCTTGACAATATTTTGTGATGGTGTACTCTGAAAAGTAGAAAGGAAAAAACTTGCAGATTTCTATTACAAATCAGACTGAAGTGCTCTGTGTTTCACATTTTCATGATTTTGAAGAGGCACAGTAGAAATAAGACTATTTTAACAACAGTTTTAGGGCTTGGGGCTTTTTTAAACTAAAAGCAAAACTGAATCTTGTTTAACTTCTTTCTCAGAAATCAGCTTCACTGTGTGATTTAGTTTCCTCACCAAAGCAATTAGTTTGAACTACAGTCTCATTGTCTCAAGCACTGCTACAGACTGTTGTGCTACCCAACCAACAGAATGTGCTGCACAAAGGCGAAGTCACAAGACATGAGTGGCACTATCTGAACCAGAAAGCTTATTTGCAGTGATACAGAGAGGCCTTCAAATTAAAATACAGTGCCAGAGAATTGCAGTCCCACACAACCACAGGCTACCAGCAGTTCTGAAGTCTTATTAAGCAAATCTACCCTTCATAAACCCTTCACTGCCAGTTTCTGGGCAACTGAATCATCTCTTACTGGACCCAGATCAAGAAAAAAACCCAAAGACTGAAGAAGAAAATTAAAAGTATACAAGTGCTATTTTTGGATGTAGTGCTATCATCTGGATGTTAGAAAATCATCAAAGCAGAAAAGGAGCAAGAAATGGTGAAAGAAGGGAACAGAGTAGGAAGAAAATAAACGGGACTGGAAAACCATGCTGGTGAGATTTAAAGCCTGTACTTACATGCCTGCTACCCATGCAGAACTACACAAGGCAACAACATTGATATATGTGGTACTTACATGCCTTGGCTTCATTGGACCCTGTCGTGGCTGACACTGCATCCTGTTGTTATTTGGTGGCTGCTGCTGTGTGGCCTGCATGTGAGGCCTGAACTGTGGCTGGTTCATGGGCATCAAGGGCTGTGGGGGCCCTTGGAGATGATGATGGTGTTGCTGCTGCTGCTGCTGGTGATGGTGTTGCTGCTGCTGGTGATGGTGCTGCTGAGGTTGAGGTTGTGGCTGAGGCTGTAATGGAGGATGCAAGGGACCCTTCACATGAACAGAAAGATTATTTGGTTTTAGTTTCAAGGTAATAAACTCCTGAAAAGTAGCTCCAACCTCTGAAGTCCTCAAAAACATCTGTAAGCAGCTATGGACTAGAGTAAGCCAAAAGTATACTGAATAGAAAACAGCCTAACAGAAGCTGTGCAGGGTCATTCTGCACTTAAACCTGTGTAAGTCAACAGCTGAAATGGAAAAAGACACCTGCAAGGGTTTCTGCCCTCTGTCTGCTTTTTTAATTACTTTTAGATTTGTTTGTTTGTTTGGGGTTTATGATTCTCCCCTTCTCCAGCATCACCAGACTTCAGGATTCCCCCACGTTCAAAGGGAAGACACTATGAGAAAACCCTGCATAAATCCCACAGAACATGCAAGGCCCTATACATCACTCTGCACATCCCCAAAATCATTTATCCACTTCAAGCATCACTTCAGCTTCCTCCCGGTTTGCGGCAGGCCTCCGGCTCCCTGCCGGGCCCCGCAGGTGAACGGTAGAGGGCGCTCCCGCCCTGCTGCTGAGCGGGACCGGGGCCAGATCAGGACCACTCTCCCTGCCTCTGCGGAGCTAACGCAACTTCAGGAGCCAGGGCTGGGCTGCAGTCTCACTATCTGAAATGCATTAGTGCTGCCAGCTAGGCAGAAGATCAATCAGTTTTTCAGGCACAGCAATTAAAAGTACTACAGGTCCCTCTGCCTCACATCTGTAATCTCTAACTCTTACTTGAGCTACGTAACTCCCTATATGGCAGCACTGGGCCACTTCACATGCTCCTCACAGGCCCCTTCCCACTGCGGACCCATACCTGCATGGTGGGCTGCGTGTGTGCAGCAAGGAAGGGTTGTCCCGGAGCCTGCAGGAACTGCTGTCTCGGAGGGATGAACGGCCGTGGATTTGCTGAACCCGGCTGGTTGAAGTGGAGAATCCCCACAGGACCTTGAGGCTGCATGTTCGGACGAACAGGCCGCTCCCTGGGGAACACCGGTTGTTGGCCCTGCTGACTGAACGCTGGCCCAGGCTGGTTGAATGGCATTGGACTTTGGGTAGGGACAGGATGCGCGCTATTAAGAAGTGGAGGAGGTGGCGGTGGTGGGGGGCTTCGCTGCTCAAATAAGGGATGACTTGGAAACCTTGGATCTGTGGAAATCAGGTAAGTAATTAAATTATAACCTCCCTGGGACACAAACATGCTTTTGAAATGTAATGCTCTATATTGATTTGGAAGAGTTACCCAAAATTTGTAGAAAGCAAAACTGTATGGGATGTTTTAGTTTTAAAAGCTACCTTCAAGGCTATGTTTCTCTTGCTTCTGTCACTTGTGTATAAAAGGAAGTGATGCTTGAAAGACCAGCACAACTGGTACTTTGCTGGTATTAGCAATATTTTTTAGAAATTCTACTTTAATTAAATCAACAGAGGATTCCAGGGATTAGAGTATACATATACATGCACTTAGTAGTTATTTCGTCTGCTACACTGTATCACTTTAGCTAACCTTAACACACTTCTTACAAAACACCATTTTCCAGGTGGTTAAAAACTTACTAGTGGAAAACTAAAGCTTATGGAGAGTACAAGTAACGTAACAGATTACAATTGTATACAATTGTACACTTACACACTAACTTTACTTTGTATGTGTATAAATATCCAGGTTGACGGTAGTTACAGATAGAGACATTACATCAAAGTAATAAACCACTGGAATTTTTGATATGTACTAGTCTGGCTACACCAAACAGGATCTTCAGCCTTCAGCTTCTTCCAAACACTTCACGTTGTATGATACAACTTACACTGCATAGCCACTTTACAAAAAGTGGATTGTGTATGTTAATGGAAAGGCTTACCTGCTATGAAAAAAGGATCTCTTTCCTGAGGAGGTGGAGGAGGGAGTGGTGGTGGTGGTGGCGGTGGCCCTCTCCACTGGTCCTGGATTGGCAGCCTTGGGGCTTGGGAGAAGTTGGTGGGAACTGGTCCAGGCGTATGCTGCTGAAAGTCTGGAGGGCCCTATTTAATAAGGCAAAACTAAGATTAAGACTAACATCCAGGAATTTATCTATTGTCTGCTATAACTTCTCTTAAAAATACAGTTGCTTTACGAATTATCTCCTATCATCTGCACAAATTGGCAGCCCTTAGTGAGTCATTCTTTCACAATGGAAGATCTATTAAATCCGAGTACAGTATCTTGAAATGAATTCACAATGTTTTAAATATCACTAGCACCGCAGGAATGCTATTTCTTCTCAAGCTTATTGAAATCCATGCAATTATTGACCTTCTTTCCCATTAATCCAAAAAAATCTGAATGTCTACTTTAGAAGACATTCCTGACATTTATCTTCTTAAACTGTGCTATTCTTTACCACCAATTTAGTACAATGTAAGCTACAGAAGTGAAGCAGCTTTACTGAAGAAAAAAAAAAAAAAAAAAAAGAAAAAAGGGTGGGGGAGGACAATTTATGGCATCCAGAAAATTAAAGAAAACATCTTTTAAAAATAAATGACAGTAGAGTCACACTTCTGTCTATTCACAATGTACCATCTAAAGCATTATAAAAAAAGAGTACAAAATTATCTTTCCTTCAGTAAGGTGGGTTTGGATTTTTTTTTTTTCATTCAAATGTGAAATGAGCCTTCAGATACTGCAGAAAGCAGGATGGCAATCCAAAAGAATAATATTAATCCAAAAGCAGAATTTTGCAGAAGGCACACTTGAGTAAGTCACATTATCATTTTTTCTTTTATATCTAAATTTGATAAAATACATTAGCAATGTCTGATAAACAGAAGCAGCTTTGTTTCACAAAAATTATTATATGCAGAAGTATTTCCTTATTATGAGTAAAACAAATAATGGAAGTCATCTATGAACGCCTTTGCTTTCCTCTTTTTACAGATTCTGAAATCAGCGGTGGCATCTGTTCTGTTTACATTTAATGCTCACCTTAAAGCTTTTCAAAACAGAATTCAGGTCAAACACTCCCTGCTAGACTGAAACACAGTCATCAGCAAAGGACCATAAAACTACACTGCAGTGGCTTTTAATTGGTTATACCAACAGTATGTGCAGTCTTATGCTATCCTATTTGTACTGCAAAAAATATGAGCAAAAGCAAGTTTTCACATAGCAAAAATAGGTATCTGCCCTGGAAAATGAAGTCTACTCCCTACTGAAGTAGCACAAGACAGGGCTGCTTCACATCCTCCTACCAGCACAATACAAGTGGGATTCGCAAGGCCCAAACCAGCAGCTGAGAGGCACTGGGCATCACAGCCATTATTAGATCTCTGACCCTCTTTAAACACCTAAACAGGGATATGTGACATACTAAGACCTCTTACTTGGAAGCAAGACTGTGACTATTTATTTTATGCCATTATACAGCCATCACTTGTAAATACTTTATCATTCCTAGAGATTAAAGGGTCTATATCCCGTCGCCAGTGCTTCTAGTCAGCCAGTCTCCTCTGGGTTTTCATTTAGTGGAAAGACATTATATTAGACTCAAGCATGACAGTCCTCATAACATACATGTGGTTTGTAAGAGGAGTTGCTATACTTCTACAAGTGAACAGTTACCAACACAAAATATTGTTGCTACCTTGGAAGAGACTAATGCCTTTGAATTTTCACAGGCTGTCTGTAAACAGCAGCAGCTGGAGGAAAAACAAGCTATTTGGGATGGAAAAAGTGACATTTATTTGTCCCATCAAAATCCATTCAGGGTTAGCTGAACAAGGCTGTTCAGCTGCATTGCCCTTCCCTGTGTTGAGCTGGACAGCCCTGGCTGCCTGCCAAAAGAGCAACTGAACACAAACCTTCAGGTTCCTGACCCTTTGCTCACAAAATACACCTCTAACATGACTGCATGGAGGAGCTGCCAGAGGTACTTTCAAACTAAGGTTAAATGCACTCCCTCATCTTGGAAGCCTTGGTGATAAAAGCCTATTTCTCAAAGCACTGCTCTTACAGCCATGCCAGGGAATACACAGTGCTTCTGCAAGCCGCACAGTCTCAAGGGAGGCATCCCACAAACCAACTGGAATTCAACTATTTAGTTATTCGTTTATCAATGCATGAGGTCACTGCAACACAGGCAAGGGAAAAACTAGTTCATCAGGGCAGTTTCACACAAGATGGCTTTTATCTTGCATATTATTTACAGCACACAGTCACACGAGCATGCCACACCTGGGGAGAGAAAATGGTCTGAACAGACAACCTTTTTCCTATTTTTGGAGAGCTTGGCTTGGAAGCTTTGAAAATCTCCCTGTATTTTTCTTTAGACACAATATATACCTACATGTATCTTAGTTATTTCTAAAATAGCCAGCAAAAAACAAATTATGTGAAAACCTACTGCAACATGGGCTAATAAAGCATACTTATCACATATTTGCCTTGTGAGCTGAAGAACTGGCAGCAGTAATGATCTAGCTGGGCTTGCTTCCAAGCACCAAATGGCACTACAGCAACCACAGTCTCCTCTGCCTGCTTCTTCCTAACTCAATGTATTCTGCTCTGGTTGAGGTTCCAGACGCTTATCAGTCTCTTCCCTTGCTCTCAAATGTCACTTTCAGTGCTAGGTTACAAAATACAGACTGAGGTTATGAAATAAGCAGGTATCTCTGCTTCTATGACCAAATTTGTAACACAGTATCAAGCATCTTCCTCAATATTAATTCTGCATCCAATTAGCCTTACTGTTCTTTTGGTCCTGCTTGCTCTTCAGATACATTATCTCACCCCCATCCCATCTTCTGCTCTGCTGTTGGTTCGTAAGCCCAGCATGGATCCAGCTTTCCAGCTCCCTGACTCCATGCTGGCAGTTCTGTCTTGTGGCAGCCAGTCAGGAGCTCCTATTTATCCCAGGCAGACCCTGCCATGCTTGCCTGTACAGGCAATTCCCACTCCTTCGCCTGCCAGGGAAGGAGTAAATGAGAGCACATGTTGAAAAAGATCCTCTACTTATGTTTTAAATACCACACTTCTTCGTACCAGCTTTCCCTCTCCTGCCAACTCGTACCCTCATCATTATGCCCAGATCTACCTCATCCCAAAGCAGCACCAAATTACAAATGCGTGGAAAGTCCTGTTGAATTTCACACAGGTCTTACATACCGAAACACCCTCAGTGCAGCCAAACTCAATTTTCTTCCTTGAAAACTTGGGCAATAATAAATGTTTCTAAATATGTTTCCATCATTTCAACCTTGGAATGAAAGTACTTGGAAAATTTCAACCAAAGTGATTCAAATTGAGGCAGGCAATCAATATATCATCTTGGTTCAAGGCATGGAAGCCTGGTAGTACTACACACTCTGAGAGCAGTTGTGTATTTCCCATCATAAGGAAACTTTAAACCCTTATGAAATAAGCTTTAGTTAAGTTTTAGAACTGAATAATACAAGGAGGTTTTAGAGCTAAGAAAGGTCACACTTTTAAAAAAGTGATACTATAGTTTATTTACAAAAATATTCCAGAAGCCAATAACCAGAAAGATACTTTACTGTTACAAATATATGCAATACCGATTTCAAGCTCCCTTCAGTACCAAAGGTGTCCACCCAGCTAAATTTAAGCAACAAATATTTACTGTTCTCTAAACACTTTCAATAATTTTAAGACAAACTAACAGTCATCCAAAAATCTCAACAAATGCCTACCAAGACACACTGAGAAAGTATCTTTTTTCCTCTATTTTTATTAGTGGTGTTTTCATACAAGTATATCCCACAAAACAAGTTTGGGTCAAAATAATTCCAAACCAGTCCAAAAAAATCAGAGCGAGAAGGAAATATTTGATGTTTGGAACATTTCCTATTGACCTCTCTTTTTTCTATCCTTGAGAATTTGGGAGTTTGGCTGGTTGGTTGGGGTGTGGGGTTTTTTTTCCACTTTTAAATAAGATTCCAGTTAAACTTTGCAGCTCAGAAGTTTTTAAAGATAGCAAATATTTTCCAATCCTAAAGCCAACCCCTCCTTCTCCATTTTGCATTAAAAGTTACGTGAAGATCCTTTTTATATCCTGCAATGAACGTAAGTTGTCCCCCTCTGTCAGGATTCATTAGTGCTGAAACAATGACACTTCCCTGCCAGAAAGCTTACCCAACGCACAGGGTTGGGTTTACTGAAACCTAAGTTTCAAAAATGGCAAAACCATGAAAATACGGCTGACGTAAGTCACACCATAGTCAGTATGTGCATACACAGTATATGCATGCTATACAGGCAGTTGAGTATTGCTAAGAAATGCCTACTTATTTGATCACTGAACGGATTTTAACTTCATGTGTATGACATTTTGAAGAATTACTAAAATATGACTGATCACATTTCTTGGTTGATAACCACAGGCCCATCATGCAAAATTAATTGCAAAGACATCTGTTATTTGCTGAAAAACGAATTACCAATATTTGCTAGTTTGATTCTTTCAATTAGTTTGATTCTCTTCCAACATCTGTGAAAAAGACTGACCTCTACTTTTTCCCCTAAACCAACTTAGATTCTACTATCCCTAAAGAGTGAAATAAAATTCTGCCCTAAATTACAGTTATATGGGTAGGGAGAATCTTGTATTTTCAGATTTTTACATTGCTGACATTTTTCTTCTAGAAAAAAGCTTTCAGGGCAATTCCAACAAGAAGTTGATGGTGTGATGGATTAATTTCACACATTATATGTGAAACTTAAAACTTTTAAGGCTCAACTGGAGCTACTACTTCCAAGCACAAATGACTTCTTTTTTTTTTTCCCTAATTTGTAAGAAAATATGTAAACTATAGTGGATATTTTTCTAAGCTATGAGGTGCTTGTCTATTATTCTGAAATACCATTACATCATCTTTTTTTTTTTTAATCCAATTCAATAGGAACAATTCTACAACTTCATCTTTTACTGATGTCGAATTCCAACTTTCCTAAAGTTAGCACAAAGTAATGGAACACTTCTCCATCACTTACCCTTTTCGAGGGTGGGTTTGTTTGTGGTTTTTGGTTGTGGTTTTGTTGGGTTTTTTTTCCCTTAACAGTATTTAAACTATAATTCTAGGAGTGGATTATTTCTCCATTAGCATTAAACTCTACATTCTGCAAGTATCTGCTGCTAATAACCCCCAAGTGCCCTCTGGTATTTTGTAGAAAAGACCACTCAGAGCTATTTAACTTTAAAAATTAATGAAGAGCAGGTGCAAAAGGCAGTTTTCATAATGGTCTATTTTTGATAAAATAAGCATACTGTAACATAGATGCATAATAAATCTCTATATGCACAGTAGTTACTCCCATTTTTCATGGTTTTGCTATCCGGACAGTTTCAAATTCCAACCAACTATTTAGTACACACGTCAATGAAGACTCCCTACAAAAAATAATTTTAACTATTACTTTACTGTTACTAAACCTTTTAGGAAACCTCTCTACTTACTAAATTTCAGTCTTCAAAATAACAAAAGAGAGAATTGCAAATTCATACAATCAGGCGAGGCTGACAGTTTCTACATTGCAGTTCCAACACTTGTGGAAAGGACAAAATATTTATGTGCCTTTCCAGCAAGATTCCACAAGGCTGGTTCACGTTCATACAGAAATGGTTATAAAGATGGTGTTAACAAAAGTCCATATAAGAATGACCCAAGAGAGCACATACGGTAACTTCCTGGAGAAGTCTTCTCCCCTTCTCATCATTATTGGATCATATAGTTTCATTATTATTTAAAATCATTAACATGGATTATCAGATTGATTACTTGGAAGTGCACCAAACTGCAAGACTCCAAAAATGGAGTTTTTAGCTAGATTTAAAGCTTGTTGCACAAAGAGGACACAATCAGGAAATAGTGGAACACTTGAAGCAGATGTTACCAGTCATGCCACAGTCTGGCCTTGAAATCTTTAACCAATCAACAGGTTCCCCTTCACAAAACTGCAATCACTTCAGCACTAGTTCCTTCTAAACCACTACCTGTAGGCCTGGTGTTAGCCATTTCAAGGACCTGAAAGACCAACTGTCATTTTGGAAAGCCAGAGGGCTGCTGAACAGCCTCTCAGCAAGGCTTTGTGGGCAGCAATGGAACCCAGCTCTGGCCATTTTTTCTCTTCTGTTAAAACCAAAATAAGCCCATGCCTTAACACTGAAAGCAAGGTACTGAAGATTTTCTTAAGCTACCAAAAAAAGTAAATTTTGGTCTGTACTTTTTCCTGATTTTTAGGAGTGTGCTGAACTCTACCATTTAATTTATCTTCATGTAATTTCACTTCAAAAATTCTTACGTACCATCTTTCTTTAAATACAAGAACTAAGGTCTAGAAAGAAATTACACTGGAAATAGAGTTCTGTGTAGATTTCCAAAGAGACCACAATCCCAGGCATTTTAGAAATACTTTAAAGGAGAAGATAACAGCACAGCGAAGTGCTACTGACAGGTATTTTATTGTCTTAAATCTTTAATTTTGTGAAGTTTACTCTGACAAAGAAAAATAAATGTACCCACCCTTCCTCCCACACACAGTGTAATTATAGCTCCTCAGATTATATAAAAATGTCAATTCTGCATGTCTGCAGGTTGTACAATTTCCCCTTTTACTAACTTCCATTATTCAATATAGCTAAGGCATAACTTACACCTTATCAATCACTTTTGGAAAAAAAAAAACCGCAATGCAATAGTGTGTCTACGATTCATTAGAGTTGTGAACAGCTCATTGAACATGATTTTCACACACTCTGGCAATCCCACCTTCTGAAAGAACACGAGATAAGGTTACTTTAATCCTTTCAAAGAACTGCACTATTTTGCCTTCCTTTTATCCCTTTAAATATCCTTCCTAGTTAAGAAATTAACATTCTCTCTCATACAATTCTCACACAAATTGTACTTTTACTTTTCTGCATCTCTTGTTAATTACATGATGTTATCTCCAATAATCTATTCATGAAGCACAGATAACTTTGGTTACCAATAAAAGGGAAAACTTAGCATAAATTGCTTAGCACAAAGTTAATCTTATAAAGAAAGGAATAAAGAGGATCTAACAGCTATTATATGACTTATCAGCTTCTCTAAAAGGGTCACTCTACTTTTTTTTCATGAGACTAATTAAATACCTTAACAATGTCATTGAAACTTCATGAATCTTTCAATAAAATACACCCTGCCTCTACAACATGTTTTCATTTATTAAGCTCACTTAAAATGCAAAGAGCTAGGAGAACCCCATTGACAGTTGAGCAGGGCCACTCAGTTAATTCTTCTTATATGGTTTAAATGCAAAGAATAATGACCACTATAACCTATGACAATTAAAACTATAGCCATCTGTCACAAGATGTTAATCCTCTTATTTCAGCAGCTACTAGACTTTATGAAAAGCTTTCCTAAAATGCCCACCTTCCAGTGCAAGGAACTGACTTTTCATCTGCTTATGTAGTACGCCCTGCTTCATGCATCATGGATATATCAAAAATTTTCAGGTAGAAATGTATGTATCTTACAAACATTGCTCTTCACAGTATTCCCATTTACTGTGTACAACATACAGAAAGGAAATGATAACACTGAAATTCTATAGTAAAACTTAATTTGATATTTCCTTAAATACAGTTTAAATAACTCAGCTGTGTCACAATGAGCCCTATGACAGTCAGGTAATTCCATCAAGGTGCACCATGATTTTTCTAATGGATTTAGTATTATAAGAAAACCTTATATAAAAATTCATGCCTTAAACACATTTCAATCAAGGACAAAACTTAAAGTCCAGAGTAATCATAAAGCTCAAGACAGCAACTGTATACTACCCATACATGATTCTTTTCAAAGCTTCTGGAATATATCTTTTGAGGGGGAAAATGTAAGGAGATAGTCAAGTGCTGGTTCAAGTATGTGGACTGCCCAGATCATAGTATTATGGACAGACTGAGTCTGAGAAATGACGGGTCGATTTCTGCCTCAACTGAGCTGAAAGAGATTTTTTTTATGTTAAAATGTACCACATAATTTGGACAAGCTTCTCTTTGATACTACACAACTCCAAAAGATAAGAAAGTGTGTTAGGAGGTTTAGGCCTCCTGACAAGTCCAAGTCATCAGTTAGAGAAGTCACCAGTGCCTGATTTCACTGTTTAAGGTCCCAAAATAGAATTCAGTCACCATGAAAAACCAGTACAAGCAAGAGACAGGCATGGAATCTCTCATTATTTAAGCCAAGTCATGATCAAATAGCTAAAATAAGGACACAGGCAATACAGAAAAAGAAAGATACTCCAACCATACTAATACAATCCCAAACAGCTCAGGAGACTAAAGCTGAAGATCAGATTCATTGTATATTAAAAGTATCCCTTTCAACTAAGTTTCAGGGCATCCTCCCTTAGTACATCAAGCAGTGACATATTCATGTTGCAAACAGAGACAAAAACACTCCCAACCTCAGCACATTTCTGTAAGAGAAACAATAAAGCAAAACAGCCCACAAGCAACCAGCTCTTCATGGGTGGACTTCCTCAACCTCATTTGTTTTGCCATCAAGGTATGTATGTTAGAAACTGCAAATCTGCAGGACATGTGATGCCACTGAAGAACAATTCTTAGAAAACACTCCTAAATGAAATGCAGGCATAGGAAAGGTATTCCAATTCTAGCTTTAAATTCCTAACACTGCTGATGCGCAGAAAAACCATGCTCTCATCCGTTTTGTGTGGATGAAGAAAGGGTGTCTCTAGCCAGCAGAGCTACCTCTTCCCAGCCACAGTAAGAAACTGTGTGACAGACAAGTAGTAGCAGACTGCACTGCCTAAAGGAAGAATAAGCCCAAACCCCTCAGATTAGAGCATAAACCTAAATAATTTCCTCAAGAGGTGCTTTAAACTAATTCATCTGGAAGATTAAATTTCACTTTAGTTTATAATCCTCTTAAGGGGTGTGGTGTTATCATTTCTGTTTGGCACCCTCTAACTTTTTAAGTACAATATAAACAGAACTTGGAGAAAGAGTGTAAGGGTGCCAAATATTAGTGCCATTTAGAATTATGAACTTTCCCTTGAAATAACAGAAATTCAGACTCATTTTATCTATAGACAAAATCCTTCTCCATATTTTTTGTTCTGAAAGCTAACAGTTTCAGGAACGTGGAAAAAATTAGGAACCCTAAAGTTCTGGACCTCCTCTGCTTTCAGAACTAGTGAGATAAAATAACTAACAAGATTCACACGTTTTCCTTGGACCTACCCCAAACTACTCCATGGAAGTATTACTGGAGGACTTTGGGACGATGTTCCCCCCTTCAATCAAAAAATGCTCAGATTGCTATAAATACGTCAAGAAGTAGCAAGCTTTAAAGAAGACAAATACTAGAACTTGCAAACATACTGTTGTGAGGACTTTACTGACCCAGAGCTCCCACTGTGCCTACAGGTACTACTCACATGTTGTGCATGAAGGCCTAAGCAGTTTTTCCTTTTTGGAAAGGAAACCCCATACAGTCAACCCCTAACATCCCTCTAAACTACCATATTTTACTGTAAACAGTAGTATATGACTGGCTTATAATGAACTAAGCTTTTTTTTTTTTTCACATTCTAAACAATTAGCAAGAACTGAAGGTGCAGACTGAATAAATACCAGTTTATAGATTTATAAATTTTGTATTGTGATGACAACTAATGCACAGAATCATCTTTTAGAAGGACATTTTTCTCAACTCAGTTAAAATAGCTTAGAATAACTTCACTGTAGGACTCTAATAATAAATATATTTTAGTTCTTCATTCAGTATTTAAGCACTAGATTACTCTTACTGCATTGTAGTAGGATGTCAACCATGTATTTTAACTGGATTTCTGTGTGAATCCTGATTTCTGCGAAACATCTCTAATAGTGCCTGATTCATGGCTACGTAGCTATATGTACAGTATTTTTTCCTCAGTAAAAATCTGTGCTCCGCTTGCAAGGCTTAAAAAAAAATTTCACATTTTATTCATGCAAATATATCAAAACTGATGTACATACCCATATATGTAAAAAGATCTCAGTTTTTTACTGTGAGGGTGCCTGTGCACTGGGACAATCTCTCAGGCAGGTTGTAGAGTCTCCATCCTTGAGACAGCCAAAACCCACCTGGACAGAGTCTTGCGCAGCTGGCCCTGGGTGGCCCTGTTTGAGCAGGGGTTGGACCAGATGATCTCCAGAGGTCCCTGCCAACCTCAGCCATTCTGTGATTCTGCATCTAAGCAGATACTAAAGCTGAGACTTAAAAACATCTAGCACCACTGACACAGGAAAAAAAATTAATTCTACAACACTAGTTTTCTTGGCAGTGCTAAATAGCAGTCACTTAACATAAAGGTAAATTAAATAACTATAGAAGTCTTCCATTTGATTTTAACATCTATGGAGCATGTGCACACGGGAGCTAGTTAAAGGGTTACTGCATTTAGAAATCATCTATTTCTCTCTTATTTAATAGCTGTTACCATCATGTTTTGCTGCTGCCGCTCCTCTTGCAGATGGGAATTCATTGATATGATTAAATTTGATGGTATGATAATGTATGGTAATCGTGATTAATCAGAAGCCCACTAGCAAATGGAGGATGTTGGGTATTATGTCACCTGCATTTTAAACTGCATTCCCTCTATGCCAGCGTGACAATACTTGACAGCTGGAGGGATCTCAAGCTGCATCTGCCTGCTACTACTTATAGATCTGGTAAGAGAAAGTGCCTATCATTCCTTCACTATCTTAAGCGCTGTAATTATACAGCTTTGCAGTCAAGTTGTGGAAACAGTGTTAAAAACAAAATCTTTTTGCTAGCTGCTGAACAAGCTCAGTCTCACATCTGCAAGGGCTATAATCTGAAAGAAATGTAATTTGATGCAGTAGTCTCATTCAAACATGATTTGCATGAAATGCTGTGTAAAGCAGTATCCAAGAAATGTCAATCAACACCACCTGATACCATATAGCCTGTTAAACGAAAACAAAACGCTTTCTACACTACCTGTGATCTGCCACTGCTACACAGTAATAGAGTGAAAATTTCATTTATTCTTACTCATTACAGTAAAGCCATAGCTAAAGGAGAATAATTGTGAAGAAGTAGGAAAATAATTTTCACAAGTGGCTTTTTATTTCCATTAACAGTTTGTCTCTTACATACATACTGTTGCTAATGTACTAGGTACTAAATACCATTACTTACTGAACGCCAGTTTTAAATGATTGACTGTACTCAGATGCAGGAGTGTTTAAGTTGTCCTTACTGTAAGTACTGGAGAATATGAGCCATGACCTTAGTAGCAGCTGGCAAAACCTTTATTTGTATGCAGCAACTCATGGTCAAATTTGAAACAACAGGAGTGAAGGGCTATCTGCACTTCCCACAACAAACAGCAAGCACTATTGCAAGGAGGTTTGTTTTAAAAAGCACCACTGCTACATACTGCAAGAAGTGTTTAAAGGCATACCCACAGACCCAAGAGCACTAATATCTATTAAACTGACCCAAGTTCGCTACCATGGTGTTGTAGGCTTATTCAAGTCAGTCCAAGGACCACTTTGGGGAAATAAAAGTAAACTATGCTGAAGTACCTTTTATGATTAACTTGTATAGCACTAATATATTGCTTGTCTAAAAGAAATGTTCCAAAAAGCAGCAATGAAGAACGGCAATCTCTTTCGAGCAACAACTTGAGCATATACTTAAAAACCTCTCAAAAATTAAAAGCATAAAGAAGCATTTAAAAACAGTGTCTGAATTACAAATAACACTTGAAAGCTTAGAATTCAACAAACTAGGGTTCTCGGAAATGGTGGGGAAAAAATTAATCAAAACTAATCAACTGCCTCTGACAGCATCCATTTCAGACAGCACCTGATGTCCTGGAGAAGTTGAATGCGAATATATAGGAAGTTTATATAAGATTTCTACAGTTAAAAGGAAAAAAAAAATTAAATCAAGTATTTTTTGGGATAGATTATTTTGAAAAGAAATTGTAAGGCAAGTTCTAAAACCAAATCATGTCAGAATCCCCTGAGAACTGAAAAGACATACAGTGGAGAATATTCACAAGGGCCTGAGGACAAGTCACTCTACTGAAGTCTTTATTTTTCAATATTGAATAAAACATAAATTTAAGTTATACAATTCAACTTTTTCAGACTTAAATTCAACAGTTACCTAAAAGGCACCCAGTGCACTAAGGTGTCCTGTCAAAAGATAAAAGCTTTGTGCTTTAAAAAACGTCAAAGCCTTCCTGGCATAAATTAGTCAGGCAAACACTAGTGCCACTTCATCTTGTGCTCCATACCACTTCAGACTATTCTTACCCCAGTTCTGAAACTCAAGTTGACTGAAGTTCATAAAATGTGTCTGTGGGTTGGACATGTGCCCAGCTCATACCACACCCAGGGTGTCAGATTAAAGACAGTGGCTAAATTGGGATCACAGAATCACAGGATGGGTTAGGTTGGAAGTAACCATAAAGATCACCTAGTCCCATCCCCCTGCCATGGGCAGGGACACCTTTAACTAGACCAGGCTGCTCAAAGCCCCATCCAACCTGGCCTTGAACACTGCCTGGGATGGGGCAGTCATAACTTCTCAGGGCAACCTGTGCCAAGTGTCTCAGCACCTTCATAGCAAGAGTTTTTTTCCTAATGTCTAATCTAAATCACCCCCCGGACAGTTTAAAGCCATCACCCCTTGTCCTGTCACTACAAGCCCTTGTAAAAAGTCCCTCTTTGCTTGCCCTGCCAGCCCCTTTAAGTACGGGAAGCTGCTTTAAGGTCTCCCCAGAGCCTTCTCTTCCCCAGGCTGAACAACTCCAGCTCTCTCAGTCAGTCTCCATAGGAGAGGTGCTCCAACCCTTAAGAGCATCTCATGGCCTTCTATGGACTTGCTCCAACTTTGAGAATTCTCCTGGCAAAAGGTATACAGCTGCATTAACAGGCTCTGCTCTCTATGCAGCGGTTTCAGAGAAGGATCCGAGACAGAGACAGCGGGGGAATGGCCTCAGACCCAAGGAATTCCTCTACCTTGAGCCATGAGGCAGGTTCTCCCCAATTTACTCTTCACTCTGAATACCCCACTCCAACCACAAATGTGGATGCTAGGGATGTCTCGCAATTTCTGGCTGAAGAATGTTAAAAGTAAAAACATCTTCCCTCTTCAGACATGCTTTATCCCAAGGCAGGCATGACAATAGTCACTATGCTTTTTCTCTCTCTCTAAAATGCACACACATGCCACATGGTTATTACTTCAGTGTTCATTAATTTAATGATGTCTGAAGTAAAAGGTCTTTACAAATATTTCTTCAGGAAAATGCTGAAATATTTCAGGCACAGAATGTGCTGTGGACTCACGTAAGGGATGAAAAGATGTGGACCACCAACTTAGCTCCTAGTTTTGTATTTAGCAATGATCTGGCCTCTATAATAGTCAGTTAGCAGCAGCTTACATGTAATTGTTTAGAAACACCTTTTCCATTTTCTACTGATATTTCTTCTTCCCTTGTTTTATCCCAACTTTCTTCACAAAAGAACTTTTAAACTACTCTCCTAACAGAAGTTAAAAGAAAAATTAGCCAAGATAACAAACACTGGAGGACAGGAACCACAATGGTCCCTCTTGCGTAACAAGAAAAACCACAGGCTCCTGCACAGAGGCATCTGCAGAAATTATTAATTTGGTCAGAAAACATGTGAAAAGTTCAGGGGACCCATAGACCTAGTCTCTGAATAAAGTATTCCATCACCTTCTTTTAAATGGATCAGTCCCCATAGCAGACTGTTATTTGTGAAATTCCAATTGTGACACTAAGACAGGAACTTGGAAAAAGACATCTTAACCACTTTAAAGCAAGACCTTCAGAAGGACTCTGACAGAGGTTGGTTTAATCTGTTCTTTAAACAGTTTAAAGAAAACACATGCTTGGCACTTGCACAGTTCCACATTTATTCAAATACCTCAAAAAATATTAGCATTGACTATGCTTGAAGATTGGATTACTATCAACCACAGCCACCTAAAGAGAACTGTGCAATTCAGACAAGCATAGAAGCCTCCACAGAACTCTGATCTCTGAGTTACCACAGATTCACCACATTTCTCAGCAGTAACATGCTCAGATCCACCACTTACTCAGTTTTAATCAGCTGAACATACCTCTCAAACATCATTCACGTAAGTCACCTTTGAATGCTTACAGAGTAACCGAGAAAGCTTCCTCACTTGTTTCAAGATTACTGTAAATGTTAAAATAAGTAGGGAATACAGATTTATCCCACTGTGTCCTTTCTAGTACTTCCTCTCTAAGCATTTCAGGAGTTAAGCTCTAAAATAAGAAATAACAATGAGGCCTACCCTGAAATATTAAAATTTAGATTCAAGGTGAAGCGAGTTTAATCAGTCCCACCTCAAAGCAGGTTCAATTCTGATCAACATTACCCTGATTTAGTACTACATTATTTCCTATGATTCAGAACTCACACCAATATGCTAACATGTTCATTACAACTTTGTTCACCTCCTCAGTTACATCCTTCTGCAGAAGATTGTAAGAATTAACCATTAGATGGTTACAAGTCACTTCATTAGCCTAAAATTAATAATATCTGGTTTCCAGTGGATTTATGACTTGCAATTGATTCGCTCTGATAGAAGAAGTTCTTCCCATGTTCAGAGCACATACATGCTCTGTGTGCTGAGAAGTTTCTCTCCTAGATAAGACAGGAACTTAAGAGGCATTTCTTCCTTCAGTTAGGGCACCAGCCACTTTTAGGTCTCTCCCCTGCAAGATTTTTATTACCTTTAATATTTCCAACTCTGCCACATTCAATCAAAATAAACCATCCAGTTCAAAGTTAAAGGGGAAAGCAGGCTACAAACTTTTAGTTCTAGCCCCCCAGTTTTTTTGGAAACTAAGCAATCAGAAATTGCAATTCAGTATTATCCTGTGATTAGACAATCCTAAAACCAAGAGCAAATTCAAGTTATTACATATCACAGTATGCCAGAGATTGGAAGGGACCTCAAAAGATCATCTAGTCCAATCCCCCTGCCAGAGCAGGAACACCTAGATAAGGTTACACAGGAATGTGTCCAGGCGGGTTTTGAATGTCTCCAGAGAAGGAGACTCCACAACCCCCCTGGGCAGCCTGTTCCAGTGTTCTGTCACCCTCACTGAGAAGAAGTTTCTTCTCAAGTTTAAGTGGAACCTCTTGTGTTCCAGTTTATACCCATTACCCCTTGTCCTATCATTGTTTTCCATTGAGAAGAGCCTGGCTCCATCCTCATGACACTCCCCCTTTATATATTTATATACACTAATAAGGTCCCCCCGCAGTCTCCTCTTCTCCAAACTATAGAGACCCAGCTCCCTCAGCCTTTCCTCATAAGGGAGATGCTCCACTCCCTTAATCATCCAGAGATTCTTCCTAGAATGAGGAAAAGGATGAATGAACTACAGTCTGGAATACTTCTTTGATCTTTTCAAATGGCTTGTCAAAGTTGTCTTAAGCATTGCTACAGTCAACGTTTATACATAAACAAGTGCATTATAATGGCACAAAGGCATCTGACACTTAACAGAGCAAAAAAGGTACTTCTGCAAGATAAAACGTTTGTCAGAAAGCAAATTTGTCTTCAGCTCAAGAGCTAACATACTACATTTAATAAAACAAACATGAGATATGTACACAGTGACACTTAATTCCTAATCCTAATATGACTGATAACCTATGCAAAATTTATAAAGTACTTCCTAAGGGAAGTCCATATTATACCCATTTTATAACTCAGTGAGTCATGGAAAGATTAAGTAACTTTCTCGGGGTCATACAGCAGGTTATCAGCTGAAGTAGGGAAAATAATAAAAAACAAAACAAACCAAAGCAAACAAACAAACAAAAAAACCACCCAAAACCCCCCAAAAAACCAAACTCAGGTCAACCAAATCCCTATACTGGATCCTCTTACTTAAGATAGCCCTTCTCCTCTTTATTGAAAAAGAATTACACTGACTCACTCTCTGCTAGTGCGCAGTTTACATGAAAAGGCAGCAAGCAGTCAAGTGTTTTCCTTCAGGCAAAATGAGTGAGTCCTACCAAAACTATTCAGTCTATTCGATTCCCTTTTTAACACTGTTGCATACTAGATTAGCGAGGTTTGCAGTACTTCTCAACTTGCAAACCCAAAAGTGAACATAATTAAAATCTCATTTCACAGTCAATTTAACAAAAAAAAAAAATCCAATTTTTCTACATTGATGTAAACACACTTCAAAGATGTCAGTCACAATGCCTTTACAGATAGTCCTTGTCCTCCAATTTCTTTTCCATCCTGAATTGTATTTATTGGCAATGCAACTTAGCGTCAAAGGAAAACAAATGCAAGATACTCGTTTGCATAAAAACCAATCAAAATTACTTTCAAAATGCTAATAAGGTCTCCACATAACTCTAAAGGCTGCTGAAGAAAATAATTTCCTTGAAAACCACAGTATCTTTAAACAGGAAAATATCTATGGTTAAATTTTGATAAAATTATACAACATGAATTTCCCCAATGTAACTGTGGTTTTAATGCTTCATCATTTTACACTTCACAAAGGAAACATGGCATTTAAAAACTCAGTTAGTATAAAAAATACAGACATCACAATTCTTCATCTAGATGTCCTGTACAAAAAGTACTCTGCGTCATAAAAAACAACAGGTATGCAACATGGCAACCAAAAGTCATAGGTTTCTGAAACCTGCTTCTTTCAAATACATCTCATCTCTATCCAGGTAATTTACCATGTAATAATACACAGATGTTCACAAACATCTACTTTCTGCCTTTAACACTGCACACATTAACAGAGGCTAATTTTTGTGTGCTTTATATAGTTGGGAAACATAATATATGGGTCTTTAAATATTTAAAATATTTAAAGTGGTGCTGCACAAACTATTTTTTTGATTATTTTGATACTCTGCAAACCCCCCCACCTAAAAGGCCAAGAAAGCTGAAATTATGTTCAAGGCCAGGTTAGATGAGGCCTTGGGTGACATGGTTTAGTGTGGGGTGTCCCTGGCCATGGCAGGGGGGTTGGAACTAGATGATCTCAAGGTCCTTTCCAACCCTAACTATTCTATGATTCTATGATAAGAAAAGGTCTAGCAGCATGCACTCTTTGCCTTCACAGAATTAAAAAAAATTACCAAGTGAAATCAGCCTACTGAAGCAGCTTAGTCCCTTGTTTGTTTTAGAAGTTAGAAACATAAGAGAAAGCAAGGTCATGCAATGCCATTCCCATTTTTATGTAAAAAACCAGGAGGGCATTAAAATACCTGAAGAGATGATAAAAATGACTGCTGATTTTTACAATAAATGTATATTACTGCTTTTTAAGCTTAGGGATTATTTCAAATAGCGTTTTATTATATCAAATAAAATAAGGATTCCATTTTCACATAAAGAGTCAAGTAATAAAACGAAGCCAATATTCCTTAAGACAAGACGCATTCATGCCTCTCCCACTGGAGAGAGTGGTTCAACAATTTTACAGTTAAACAGAATTAATTCTACTCTCAAAAATCCATTGACCTTAAGCTTTTAACAAACATTTTCAACTGCAGAGTGTATTGTCAATATTTACAAATCCTTAAAATTATATTTCACTAGAACAGCTTTTATTTGCTATATTAATATTTCCTTGCAAATGTATGCTTATCCATATCAGAGAAGAAGAAACAGCTGCTACTCACAGGAAATCTCTGGGGTCCTACAGCAGGTCGTGGCTGGGCTGGAACTGGCAGCAAGGGCACTGAAACAAGAAGCACCTTTTAACACCATTTGTTTTACCTAACAGTTGTTGCTGTTATTTCCAAAAGTGGTTGCAATAAGAAGCCACGATTAAAATCTGCTACATTTACCCTCACATGTCACAGTTCTTACAATTAACTTTAAGCAAGCATTCCCTCCCCTGCAACATGCAACAGGGCAATTAGGATTCTCTTCGTTAATTTGCATAATTTAATTCTGCATTTTCCAGAATTAAATTGCTCCTTGTTGCAGGAAGGAAAACTAGAATACTTATTCAGCCAAAGACATCTCTTAGACAAAGCTGACAGAGACTCTAAAGATAATTTCATGTTTCAGACAGAAGGATACATGATTAATTTGCCTTCTCAACTTCACGCCCCTAAAGATTTCCTAGTATCTCCCAGCGTCACCACCAACCTCCCACAGCAAGCACAGGCATGAGAGACTACCTGGTATAAATCATTGTTCATAGGAGGGTAAAATGAGGGAGGCAGTGGCAATTGACAGCTAGCAAAAACTACTTCATCTGGCCCTGCCACTGGAATAGCACATGCAACTGGGATCACAGTTCATGTAACCATAGAACTGCTGATCTCAGATTAAAGACTGCTGTTTCATAGAGACACCAAGGCTTAGGAGACCCTCTTCCTGAAAAATAACCTCAAGAATTAGTATTTCAGGGAGATTAACATGGATGACTTGTCCGTACAACTGCATTTCAGAAGACTAGTCACAAAAAAGTATCTCCCCAAACATTCACTTAAGGTTATGACATAATGCACAGAGCACCTACAGCTGGATCACCCTGGGGACTGAATCTACATTTGAATCTCCAGTACAAAGTGTAGTGACAGATCTGCCATCTTCCAATGTGCTTTTCATTTCTTCAAGTTGTCAAGTAGTTAAAAATACATGTTTTAATGTTACACCAAAGGTCTAGAGAAGTGAGAAGTTAAATACAGCATTTCAAAACAGCACCGAATGTGTCTACATATTTACTAAAATACTTTTAGTAAGGTTATTTTTCCTCAGTTTGTTTTTAGCACTTCTGAAAGTGACACGAAAATGTTTCCCACACAGGGTTAAACATCAACTTTGTAGACAACTACTGTATGCCACTCCAGAACAGGAAAGATGTTAAGAAATGTAGGTAGTTTAAGGGAAAAGTTGAGTACATTTCCCAACACAGGAGTTTGCCAAGATGCCTCAAAAATCTTTTTCCTTGGCAACTGAGGCACAAGAACTAATGCATTAGTGGTTATTTTTAGTCCACACCCACTGTCTGGCTTCTGTCCACTTTTGTTAAGTACTTGTGGTTTACTAGTTCAGGGACTGATGGGATGAACTAATTACACCAGTCTTTCAGCACCAAAGGACTGCGTGCAAAGTTTGTATCAGGTTACACAAGAAAATTAGTCAAACAGTCTCATCTTGGCTTCTAATGAACATCTGCCCATACCCAACAGCCATAGCCACCTGGAAAAAATTGACAGGGTGCTCTTGACAGACCTAGGATGAAAATAGCTCAGGTATTACAGGTCAGAGAGGCACTGAGAAAAAAAAAAAATCGCTACAGGTCAGAAATACAGAGAAATGTCAACTGAGCAGGGCACTTGCAACTATTTCAGTATCCTGCCTCTGGCAGTAGCATAGAGAAATATATTTATATATTTTAAGGAAATGAATTTAATACTCATGAAAGATAGTAATTCAAACGTGCCCTTTCAATCCTTGGACACTTGCTGAAGCAGCAGTATCAGATACGCATTCGTTTTCCTGATGTCAAATCTTCCATAGGTTTGGAAGGTATGTTTCAAAAATAATGCACAGTGTTTTGTTAGACACTATTTTAAGAAGACTTAATTGCTTTTGGCTGTAAATTCCAATGCTATACCTGAAAAGATGGAGAAGCAATTCCCATATTAATTATTTAGCAGAAATATAATGCAATTTTTCCCAAGATACCAAACAGTTTTGAAAAGGTAAATGGCATACTGATCTACTGAGCCATACAGTGCTCATTAGTTCATGTCAATTTTGGCAGCACCCAGTATCCTTGAAATAGTTGTTTGTGGTATAAACATGAAGGGGAAAAAAAATCAATACCTATTATCACAGGCTGAATTAGTATTTCATAGTGTATCTACATACAGTCCTCCAGCATTTGTAAACTGATCATACTCAAAGCATTAGAGATGCATTCAGCCAAAAATTACTAACTGCAGCTCAAAACTAATTTAGAGAATAGGATACAAAGAGAAAACTATATGACAAGCAAGTCACCAAAGGACATGGGATTCAAATGCCACAAAAGACAACTGAATGCCAACTGAACAGTAACTGGAATTGGTATGCACAAAGGTTCACATAATTGTTCTAGGGGGGTTGACAGACTGAGTCCTTCATCATTTATGAAGCTTCAAAAAGTAAAAATAGAAATTTGTTCTAAAAGTAGAAAAGTTTGACTAAAAGTAGAAATTTGTTCGAAACAAACTGAAAGTAACTATTTTTTTGAACCAAAATCCAAAGGCCAGGCAGGCAGATGGTGGCCACTACAAGAGATTTGCCTTGGAAACATCAAAGGAATAAGCCAATGATAGGATTCCTCAAGAGTGCTTCAACTCCCTTTCAGCCTGCAGTAGCTGATACTACAGCCTTTATACATGCTATTTTACTCACATGAAAATTTCATAATAATTTACAAGAAGTTTAAGTCTATTTTAGAAAACACTGATACACTCCGTGGATTTCAAGACCAACTCAAACAAAAAAGATGTTGAGAAAGTATATTTCTATGATTTGCAGTTTGAAAAAGTGTTCCTAGTGCTGACAATTACAAGTATCTGAGCTTAATCATGCCAGGAAATTAGAGAGGAAAAATGCCAGTCTACGCTAAAACATGACAGCACACCATTAAAATTACCAGAACCTAAGTGTGCATATCAGGTACTTCCAGACATGGCATTTTTAGCTTCCAGGCATCACATTTTCAACAACAGAATCCCAATGAACTTTGCCCCTATCCGACTGTATTCTCCCATGGATAAAAACCCCTCAGGTATCTGGAAATATATTCAGCCAAGAAGGTGCAAGACATAATCAAGAACATGAAGTCCACCTGATCTTTCATACCTCCCATTATCCTGAAATAAACGATGCTGCATGTGAAATGCATCCTAACGTTGTCCACTACCAGTCTCTGCCAACTGGGCCAGCATGCAGAAGGATTAAACTGAGGTTAACTTTTTAAGAGGAAGTTTGAAACAGCTCTCCCTACACTGGAATTTCTGTCTACCATTTGCCTGCAGTGACAAGTGCCATTGAAGATTTTAGAATTATGCTCATCTTCCCTGAAGAAGACTAGTGATTTCCTACACATTTTCTTAAGGTGTGCAAATGATTATGTTCATGTAACATAATTGTCCTGCTGCAGACTAAAAGACTGAGACGGCCACTACTGTCAGCCACTGCAGAAAATTCAGCTTCCCATACATGCTTTTTGATCAAGAAGATTAAAATTCTACAGTGATTAAAAAGACTGCATTTAATAGGACACTGCACACCTATTAGCAGAAATATTCAACAGTCTTGCCAAGGATTCCTTCAGTAAAATGTACAGCATAAAGGTATCTCATGTGTACTAGTTGCCATCAGTACTCATAGCAAAGATCTTCCTCACTGAAATACAGGTCTTACATCATTCTAAAACAGATCACTTATTCTCCAGGGTTGCATTATTCACGCAATAATGAAGACCTCCTAACATGCAGGTGGTACACAACTTTATTAAAATAAGGATCTGCAAGTAAAGACAGAAGAACAGACTATATTCAAGATCAGGCAAGGGCCTTGGAATACCCACCAAGCCACAGATGCAGTAGTAAGGCTGAAACAAGCCTGAAGTTACCTGATAATGTGAAAAGAAAAATACCTCGGACAAAAGAAAGATGATACACTGGTATACTTTTGATGTTAGGCAAAAGCAAAAATCTTCAGTAGCCACTGCTGGCATCACGAGGACACTCCTACAGACGATTTGTTGACTGTTTCACAGGAAAAGAGGACAGGCATCTAGCCAATTTTTGCTTTTCACAAAATAGTAACTGTTGCTTTAGAAACGATAGGAAAATGAACAGAAGGCATAAATTCAAGACTAAAGGACCTTTCGGACTGCTTCCATATAATCTGTCCCAATGCATAATTTAGTGGAAAGCACTGATTTTATTAGACAAGGAAAAGCAAAATAATCTCTCCAATACAGCTACTATGAAGCCATCTGCGATAAGCCTAAAAGATCTCTATAAACAGGCAATATCCTATCCTTCCAAATTCCTACTTTTCACTGGTCAAATAAATGAAGCAAAGACAGTACTGGCCTGGAGTTCTGCTGATTCAAAAGCGGGAAGAATACAGAAAATCTAATGGTGAATCTGTATAAATACTAAGTATTTCTTTACTTTGTCTAGTCCCAACAGAATCAGAGCTATGCAGGTGTCTCTTTTTCCCTCTTAGGGATTAAACACTCCTAAGTGATGCTAACAGCTCTGCTAAGAAATGCCCTAAAAAGTGTAGCCCAAAGACTGCTTGTGTTATGGAAAAAATGTACTTGCAGGCTGCAAATCCAACAACCATAAATGTGGCACTGAAAGGAGAAGTGAGGGTATGTATCTTGTTAAGCAAGGATAGCAGCTGGTACCTTTCACAGAGCGTTTACAGTGTAAGGAGTGCTTTGGTGTATTCTCACCGAAATAGGTGGGTGGTCATTCTGTGAATGCAGTACTTATCCAGTTTGAAAATTAACATTCACTACTTTTAAAAAGCACATCCTCTTTTCAGTTTCCATTTTTACTGCTCTTTGCAGGCTTTACAGTAGAGTAATAAAGATGACAAAGAAGCGAAAAGGCTTTACTATTTCAGCTGGCCACACTCCAACAACATTATGTCTTACTTCAGGCAAAATATTTCTCTCAAGCTTAAGGAAAAAATACCAGCCTGAAGCACATTTCCATGAAGTGATAAACTGCTGCATCTCTGACAGAAGATGATGAGTCACACTTGCATGACTGGGAAGGGGCTCAGAAAGCTCACCTTGTACAGGTGTCACTACTGTCCCCTTGAAATGTGGATTTATGTGTATGTTCTTCGGTTGCTGAGGTGTCACTGGAGGTGGAGTCATCATTATTCTAGGCGTTTCTATCTGAGGGGGCATATGTAGCCCTGGAGGAGGAGAAGAATGATGCTGATGCTGTAAAGGAAGCAGAGATTGTAACTGTTGCTGCTGCTGCTGTTGCTGTTGTTGCTGCTGCTGCTGCTGCTGTTGCTGTTGGTGGTGGTGCTGCTGTTGCTGCTGCTGGAACAGACTCCTAACAGGTTGCTGGTGTGTTGGAATTAACCTCTGTGAATGCGTCTAAAGTCAGACAAAAGAATAAAGTCAATAGGCTTTAAAGTTACAATATCCTAGCATAAACCAGCACAAAAGCAAGACACCACTGGAGAACAATTAAGGCCAAATATGAACAGAAAAACTTCCGTCCCACATCATTAACTGGAACTGTTAAGAACCATCAGCACAGTGACAACTGAAGACATTCATGTGAAGGAGAGGATGGCAAAGAGTAAGGAAGCACACAGGGAATGAAGACAATCATCCACTTATTTTTAACAGTGAAACTGTCTAGTTTCATGTGTTAGGGTTCTGCATGTGTTACTGGAAACTGTCATCAACTGCAGTAAGGTATGTGTGATGATCACTAGAAATCTGAACCCTAGTACCAAAACAAGTCCACTAACATCCATCTCATGTGCAGAAGAGCCTCTCTGAGAAAACAGGCCTAACAGTAGCAACAAAAATCAAAACACAAATTTAGCTAGATTCTTAAGGTATCAGAGCAGCCCATCTATCCATACTTCTTGAATAATACTTCACAGATACGTTTCAAGGTGCATTTAATAACATAAAAAAAAGCCTCTTGCAACTGAACACTCTCAAATATAGTTGACAAAATCAGTTATAACTAAAAAAAGTTATTATGTTCAAGCAATGAATGTTTATAAACTCACTGATACTAGATATCAGCTCTAGTCAGTAGGATCCGTAACTTATGACCAGTAGTGCAAAGAGTCCCAAACAGGCCTTTTAGTAAAAAATATGTGACACTTTTTTCAGCAGTCATATACACAGAGCAAAGCAGCTACAAAGCATGGGCACTCACTGTGGTGAGCACAAAAATGTTTACATTTATGATCAAAATAGCTAGCAAAGACTGCAGCAATATAGAAGTATGACACCACTGTTTTAAAAGCATGACATTTTAAAAGCATGACATACAGGGCTCTCAACTGCTGAAATATCCACCGACTCCTGCTAATGATCAGCACCTACAGTTACTGCTGCTGGAAAAAAATCCCCTTTGTTTAATATAGATGACATTGTCCTGCAAAGAAATACACAGGCTTTGCTCTACAATCTCAGCTTCCACTATGTTTTATGCCAGTTAACAAAAGTAAGTGTGGCCTATCTCTTGATCACACACTTGTGGTTTGGTTGGGGTTTTTTTGGACGGAAAAAAGTAGCATCATTTAGATTGTGATTCAAAGGACAGGGTGGAAAAAGAGCAAAGAAGCTACATTTCATCTGAAATTCCAAGATACTAATTTATCTAGTGTGATCACCTTCCTAGAGTTTTATTTGCCTCTGCAGTATCATGGCAGGTATACAAATAGATTTTTTTATTTTAGATGTATCAGCAAAAATATGTTTGACAAAACCCAAGAAATATTTTACAGAATTATATTTTTAAATTTAATTACTCTTAATAATGTGGGACTGAACATGTGTTCATGCTGCATGCAGAGGACTTGTCCGAGTAATCAACTTTCTCCTCCATCCTTATGCAAACCAGTAAGTAAGCCTAATTGCATTGTGTGAGTTGAAATCCGCATTTTATTTGAAGGCTTTGAGGTTCCTCAAGTTGAGGCTGGTAGCAGGACTAAAAACACGCTTTACAATCGCATTACAAAAGCCCATCCTGCCTAACACTGCTCTGAAAGAGAAAAAAAAAAAACATACACTGGAAACGTACATTCCACCTTTGTGAAGATTCGCTATTTAGAATGCATGTCTCTAATTTCCTGAAAGTATTTTCAAAGAATACTAAGGATTAAAGGTACCATTGTTGATGGCTGGTTTGGCAGCAGTGCAGGCCTGTGATCCTTCATTCTTCCCCTATCATTGTCTCTCCTTTGTTCTCCCATTCCATGGCACATAACTGAGCCTCCTCTTCGCCCTCCTCTCCTTGAGCCATACCGTCCCTGTTTAAGCTGCCTTTCTCTCTCTTCAAATTCAAGTAATGCTGCTTTAGCTTCTGCAGAAAGTTCTGTTGAAAGACAGAGATGATGAAAAAATATTTTAGCTATGTGCTGAAAAGCTGGAAAATATAATAAACAGAAGCATCCCTGCAACTAACAAAATTTGCAAGCACTTCAATCTCCTTTAGGTGGCATGTTAGCATTTCATTAGAGACATCTTTAAAAGGAAAAACCACAGATACCTGTGTCTGTTGCACAGGCAAAAAGCAGCAGGTAAACGAAACAAACATGAACAAAAAAGTTTGGTTGTTGGTGTAGTTTGGGGTTATTTTTAAAGCTATTGAAATTTGCCTTATGCTGTAAGAGGCAGCTGTGGCTCCTCTCAAATTTGTAGTACCTTAAAAAATCTCACTTATCAGCGTAGATGTCATGCAGTATAATGAAAACCCCAGTAAACTTTACAATAAAGAATATGCTGAGTCTTCCACATGAACAGATTTAATCCACCACATTCTTTTGCACATTGGACTGTTTTCAAAGAATTAAGTGTCTTCCCAGTATGTAACTACTTAATATCTACTTTTGCATGTGGTTTAAGAACCAGCTGCACTCTACAAGGGATAATTCCACTTAGGAGAGCTCACATCAAAATTAGTGCTAAACTCAAGGCAAATACATTGCCACTGGTAACACCGACTCAACTTACATCACAGGCGAACACCAGAAAACAGATGGTATTCAACCAGGATTGCCAAATTTGCTTGAAACCTGGGACTATGCTGATAATATTAAAAGAAAACCATATAGTAACAGTCCCAGGTAATCAAGTTACCTGGAAATACAGACAGAATCTACAACAAACTCAGAAAATACACTGTGACAGCAAAAACAGCACTATTTGCCAGGTTTCAATTACTCAAAAAGGGATAATAAACTTGAACCCATGGAACTGAGGATTTTGCCATGTGCCAGCCAGATTCCTTATTACCTCTAAAATTAACTTCTGCTTCTAACAGGGCAAAATTAAACTACTCTACAAGAAACACATTTCTGAAAAATAAAAACATATTTTGAATTCATGTAAGAGGCAATTAGTGCAAAAATTCCAGTTTTCCATTTATAAATCTGCTTTTAATGTTAAAGCAGACTGGGCACAGGGATCACTTTTCAGGATAGTGTTTTTACTTATTTACACTACACATAGTGGCTGAACATATTTGAACATCAGAATAAGAGTAGTTTCTATACAGCAGCTGAGACACTACTACTACATCTCCACATATCACTACACATCCTACATCATAAAGCAATTGGAAATTATTTAAATTTCTTGTGAATCTAACAGCCAAAGCTACTTAGGCTAACATTTTAAACATCTTCATAAATAATTAGTCTTTGTAGTTGAGGACGGACAGAAGGGCAGAAAAGGGTGAGCGCCATGCATTCCCAGTGCGGCAGTTGTTCCTACTTGGCTACAAAACCTACCTGCATGAGTGAGCTGCAAAGACTAAATCTGCATGTCCTGGTTTTCAGACCTATTCAGCACCTCCAGAAAGCAGGGGCTTTTTTGATTTTTAAAAGAAAAGTTTACAACTTGCTGTTTAAGAACACAGAAAACATGAGAGACTTCTAAAAGCGAAGGATCTGCCATATAGTTTCCTGTTTCTTCATGTTGGTGATGAGACAAGTATGTGTACCTCCTCTGACTCTCCCCTCTGACACGGCAATTAAGTGGCATAAAGCCTTAATTTATAATCATGCCAGATACTCTTACAAAATGTTGCTTTCCCCTAGCACCTGCCTCAAGACATTGTCAGAATCCAAGACAATCAGACTTTATCAGGAAAATCCCATACCATGCTTTTAAAGGGGTAAGGAATCACACTCCCTCAAGTCTTAGTATAGTATTAAATGTGCACGCTATGGACTTCTGAGGAAAACTGAGACAAATATACTCTGTCCAAAACAATCAAAAGCATTAGATGCAACTAAAAAGACCCAACTTATCACACCTCAGCTGTCAAGGGATAAAACATACCTGGTTTAACAGGAAAAACAGAGCTCTGTTTTCAAGATTCCTTCCTGTCAGGCTTGGCTAACATGGGCTTTTAGCTGGTCTGCAGGAAAGTCAGACCACTAGGTCCCACATACTTCTGGGAAAAAATTGTGCCATTACATTGCAAAGGGATAGCTCTCCTCCCTTTAACCAGAGAGAACCCAAATCCTGCAGGGCACTCTGGGCATGCTCCTACCTGGAAAGAGATCCTGTTTCCCTCCCTAGAATCTTTCAAAGCACAACCAGGTAATCCACATGAAAAGGTTCACTGCTTCTCTCTAGCCAAGAGCTTGTGTGTGTTGTGACCAAAACACACTGAGCCAGGCTACATGCTGCCATGTCCCCTAGAGAGCGCATGCAGGCTGCAGGACATTGCCACTGGCTCCTGTCTACACCAACTCTGAGCACAGGTCTCCACAGCTACATCTGCCATAGATTGCTCCCTGCAAGGTACAGCATTTCAAATCCCCAGGTTTGAGAATCCCAGAATCCCTATTATCCTGGATAATGCAGAGATTTACAACATAAACCACATTCCAGAACAGCTATTAAAAAATAGAAAATACATCTGCATTTACATATGTACGTAATCTAAATTCAGAGAGCAAATACTGTCCTTTGTTTTAACTTCTCTCCATTATCCAGACTTGCAACATGATTACACTATGTGCTTCTGTACACAGTGCAACAGGACAACAGAGAAACCACTATTTTTATTTCCTAGACTTGACCAAAATCTCAGCCACTAGTTATCAGAGTCAACATAAGCCAACTAAGCAGGATGTAACTACCACATCCAATAACCTTTGTTATCACTTTGCAAATGGATCTGCATTAAGTGTAAGGGTTTGTTTTGTTTTAAATTAAGTACACAGCGAATACTTTAGTTTGGTGATGCCAAACAAAGTCATTTATCTTCACACTCCTTAACAGGTAATTAATCCAGAGACATAAATGACAATTCCTACTCCAGGAAGACTTCAACTACATGCACTGAAAGAAGTTATGTATTTCTCAAAGATGAGAAACTCAGTATCTCTAGAAATCAACTGCATAGCTGTCCTACAGTATCTTTCCTTTAAACTTTTCAAACCACTGCTTACATTATCTTGGACAATGAAGGGTTTTAGGAAAGCACTCAGCTACATTCAAGAGAGTACTCCATATTTTTACATATTTTTTACCACCACACACTTATTCTCATCTTGACTGTATGGTTCTCACACACACAGTTAATGCAGTGAATCAGCAATTATTTTTCTAGTGTCTCTAAGTGTCAAGATTAATTTCACTATCACTGGTAATAAAATGGTTTCAAATGACATCTTTAATCAGCAAGTAAGAATGCATTCCTCCAATAGAGACAAGCTGTCACAAAAGGTCACCAAAATGTGACAGGATGGAAATTACGTTTGTAACTTCAACTGAAATGTTAATTCCTCTTTAAGTGTATTCTCAACTACCTTCAGATTTTAAAGGAGATGCAGCTCTGCAACCAGTAGCATTTGTAAAACTCATCTATAATCTCAAAAGCAAGCAGATATTTATAAGCAAACAAGTATTTTTTTTTTTTTTTTTGCTGTTTAACTTTCCACCACATGGTCAATCATCTGGTCTCTCTATCAAAATATTAACATGAAACACTAGTATGAATAGAAACTATTTCGCAACAGCAAGACTGTCTTTTTGCCAAAGATTAGTTTCAAAAAGAGCTCTTTAGTTTATAGATTTAGCCACATTAGCATCATCTTTTCCTTATTGTCCAAGAGCTACATCCCAAATCAATTAAAATTACACTTAAAAATAAGTCTAATTCAAATCATTGTCCCTTTAACAGACGAGTTCCACTACAGGTTTTCTTCTTATTGGCTGGTCTTGTGTTTACATTAAACTACAAAGTAAATCCAGGTACATGAAAACACATGCAATTGACATTTACTTTGCTATTATGTGCAGAAATTTAGCTATTCCAGTGCACTCTTTTTTTTAAAAATAATCTGTTTTGTTAAGCCATCAGCACCTTTTGTATAAATACAATATGGTCTGTATGTGGCATGTAGAACTATGGTCTTATGACTGAAAACACATTCGGAATACACTCCAGCTAAAATATCCCTTCCCCATATACACTACTCTGTGCCTCTAGAGGGTTCCCTTCAGTTTTATTCTGATCAGAATCAATTCCTGTTTATTAAAACAGTGCTGAATAAAGGGCCTTAAATACACTTCCCCTGAAACTGCAAGTACAAAAAGCTGTTTGCTAAATACAAACAACAGATGAGAAAGATGTGATTCAAAATCACGCACTGAGGTCTCTCTCTCAGCATGACATGGCCTACATGAACACCACTGCAAAAATATGGTTCAGCCTCTGGAGCTGACTCCCTGCTGTTCATGAACAAGCCCTCCTAGCCACAATACCTTTGTTAGAATTAAGGCTTCTCAATTTTTGCAGGCATAGTAAAAGCCCAAATTCATTGTAACTGAATTGAAGAATTAGTAGGCTATGCAACTCAAGGAAAAAAAAAAAATTCATAGAACTAACATCCTTTGCAAAGCAAGGCTTTAAAGGTAAAAGGAAAATTTCATACGGAATTCCAGCAACCTAGGTATATGCTCTGTAAATGCAATTCCAAAATGTCCTATTGTCTCAAAGACACTTACTTATCTGGAACAAAAGCAGAAGCACATAGCTTCCAAGCTCACACTGGGTGGCACCACTCTTAAAGCAATGCTGTGTGAAGAATCCACCCCTACAGCCTGGCAAAACCGTGTTTATGTTGTGTGGTACTTACTTGCCAGCTGAGGTTAAACCACAACATTGAAGTATCATCAGAACATACATATTCTCCCAGTTGTATCTGACAATTAGCCAACAGTATCTGACAGTTTACCTTCATTACCAGTTCACCGCTCTTGCATACCTTGATTCTCTTCAAAAGATCAGGGCCTTTTCTCCACAGTTTGAATTGATATTTTGGCTCAATAGCAAAACCATGAGATTGGTACAGCTTTCTGAAAGCAAAACTTAAATTTCTGCCCACCTCCTTAATATCACCTTAAATTTGACTCTTTATTATTATTACCACAACTGTAAGACAAAGAGGCAATACAGTTATCCCCAGTGGGGTAGGTAAACCACCAGTATCAGATACTCAAGTACCCAGGGTACACAAGGGGTCTTGAAGTTAACTGTCTAAACCATAAACCAATGTGATTTTAAATATAAACTAAAACAGAGTAGCTGCAAGGAAGTCGCAAAACTATTGTTTCTTCTGAAATAGCAGTAGCAAATTCATTAGCAACATGGAGCAGTGTTCCTAGAAACACACACACTTGTGCTATGCTATTCAAACACAAAGAAAAGGTACTCTTTAAGATATCACCTTAAGAATCAAGGTGGTAAGAGACTGATTGTTCCATGTCAGAAAAGCTGAACTAAGAAAATAGGGGTTTCTGCAGTTTTCCTAACACGCTCCCCAGTATGTTACAATTCCTCTAGGCCAATAAAAAAGGAGGAACACAAGAAATGCACAGCATACAGATGTTCCTGGGGGAAAACAGCGAACCTGCAGGTATTTTGCAGCAGAACAGAAGTAACAAGATTTGTGTTATCAACTGAAAGTCTTCCAAGGATATAAGTCCAAAGGAATTCCTTAAAATGTATTCTATCACAAAGCGTAGTGAAAGACAGATCAGACAGCTGCTGCTTGAAAACAGAAAAGCTTTTAAAGACACCACAAAAGTCACAACAAAACATTGCACTGGTTTTCAAAACACCATATGTATAAACATCATTCCCAAGGAGACAGACAGTACATATACTATGACAGACTATATATGACTTGGACAATTTGGATATAGACCAGTCTAAGTAGACTTAAGTAAGTCTACTTAGTACTAAGTAAGACTCTCTCTAAGGAGACACTTCTATCTTTTCCCATTAAACTCTTTTCTAAAAGTTTTAGCAAAAATGTCTTTTACTTTCTTTTAATTACAGCTCTTCAAAATAATTCATTTTCACAAAACCTCACCCAAAGTTTCTGGAATGTTTCTTCTTTCTCTTGTCACATCTGAGAGCCTTATTATCGTTCCTTCTTTCCGTTCAGTTTTGAAACGTAGTCGTCCAGACTCTTCGTCGTCATCCTCCTCTTCATCAGATTCTTCTTTTCTTTCTTCTTGAAGTTCCAGAGATGCAATAGCTGCCTGGAACACAAAACATAGGACATGCAATCTGAAAAATCCACTTTGTTGTGATCAGTGTCAAAACCCAAAGACTTCTTTAAAGGTTCCTTTGAACAAATTTTGCTGGCATTACACACTATTCTCATCCCCAGTTAACATTTAAAAGCTTATTTGTTTGGGTTTTTTTTATTAATATATAGAATGTACAATAAATTACATAGTAAAATCTACTGACAGAACCCATTTTTCTGCAATATTTAAGGGAATATGGGAGCTCCAGTTAGAACCACTAACTGATTAGTATCTACTTTTTGCACAGAGAGACACTTAATCACTGAACTGGCTAAGATGCAAACCTGAGATACTACCAGACTCAAGTAATACAAACATTAAATCATCATTTGTCAACAACTGTCAGTAGCGTGTTGTTAAAATCAAACAAAAGAAACACCCTAGGAATCAAAAAAAAAATCAAACAACAAAAAAACTCAGGTAACCTTACATCTCAGTTTTATTTCTCCAGCTACGTACAGCTGCACTTGTCTTTACTTCTTACACTCCTTGAAAAATTCCCAGTTTTAATTCAGGAACTGATGATGCGAATGGAGAACAGCATTAGATAAAATCTGAATACAATAAATTCGTATATTGGAATGCTACTCCCTTGTCCTCATTTACTTTCCAGTTTGCTTTATAACAGAGAACAATTATTTAGAAGAAACAATGTCCCAAATGTAAATGGATCCCTCTCCTTCAAATTAACATAAACTTAAAGAAAAATAAATCAAATTCACTTTCCTGTGCTGGCATGATAAAATTAATGTTCAGGATGCTACACAAGTTATATTTGATTTCTAGAGTTGAAAATTAGAAGCATTCTAATATAGTATGGTTTTCCGTAAAATATTTGGTTACCCTGTATTTGGTCATTTCTTGTACAAGCCTACATGCTCATTTCTTAGAACCTGCACATGCACTTTAATTCTTTGCATAGCTAAAAAATACATCATAACTTTCATGTGGCTTGAGAACAGTTAAAAAAAAAAAATGGGTAAAATGTAACATGCAGGAAATGGTTTAATCTTCTAGTAAATCAGACTGGTACAGTAATGTATATAAAAAGGCACAGGAAGTATGCCAGTCAGGTGGACAGATACTGTCACAAATCAAGAAAAAGAATTAATGGCAAAATGGTGCGAGAGATCATAAATTTCCTACCCAGGAGCCCAACTTCATCCAAAATTAGAAAGAAACATAGGAAGCAAGATCCAAGACAGGACGGATCTGCAAGACAGCTCTACATTAAAAGATAGCACACCACATGAACTCGAGCTCAAAGGTACTCTAAGTTTGATCTGGTGAATAAATGATATGTGTATGTTAGCTGCTGGGCTTTAACAGGTTACTGAGCCCAAGTTATTCTCATTTTATCATCTTCACATCTCAAAATGTGCTTCCTCCATGCCAGGCAAACATTCAAGCACTACATTTCCTAACCTCACAAAAATGCTTTAAGATGTACCTAAGAGAATTTACAGACCTAAGAGTTTACAAAAAGCTTTAAGGATTATATTTTTAAAACATATTTACTTTTACATAACAACTTTATCTTATCAAAAAATACAGCTAAAAACAACGGACAGGATAGCAGGGAAAAAAAAAAAAGAAAAAAAAAAAAAAGAAACAAAACAAAACAACAAACCTTCAAGACTGAAAGAAATCCAAACCTCAAAAGCAAACCCAAATTGAGGACAACTGGTCTGATTAACATATCCATGTATAATCAAAGCACCTCTGACAACAGGCAGTTGTGTCTCATGAAACAGAGGAGGGATGTTAGCAAAGGAAGAGATGCTAAGGTGATTTTAATAAAAACAAACAGAAGCAAGGGAAAAAGACAGGGTTAGCATTTTACTTTCAAAAGAGGGACTCCCAAAAGAGAAAGGTGCAACAATATCTCTATCAAACCTATGTTTTCAAATATCATAAACCCCATAATTTTACTGTCTCAATGCTTGCCTTCAAAAACTTTCAGGATTTGTGAGACATGCTCTCTCACTGCACTGAGCCTCCTGCTTTACTTTAGAGCTTCAGTGCATAAGCCCCAAACAAATCCACTCTCTATGGCCATGCCCCATAAAAGCTATGCTGGAATTCAGTTTTTATACAAAGACTGGTCTCAACCATGTAACCTCACCTGTGAGTGCAAAACTTACTCATGCAAAGCTCTATATGTGCCTCATCAAAGCTCTATATGTGGTTCAGACTGCAGAATCAGTACTAGAAAGGTTAATGCATTCCGCATTGTCCTGAAAAATTTTACAATGCTGTAATGAAATGCTACAAGAAAATACCTGTGGAAACTGTTGCTTTTGGGTAATTATTCATTCTAGAAAAAAATAAAAATAATATATCCATTCTAAAAAAACCTTACCCAAGTTGTATTATACTACAAGACAACTACTTCCCTATGCAACAATAATAAACATTTCTCAAACTTTTCTAGAGCAGCATTATTCTGTTCACCATTTCTACTAATTCTGTACTCTTCTGTGTCTAACTCACTTTATTCATCAGTATAATGCTCATGTCACCTATTAACAAACAACAGCTGTAGAGGCATTAAATATCGAGGACAAAAAAAATCAAAGGAGCTAATGAAAAAGCAGGCACCAAGGAAAGGCAGTGCTCGGGAATGCTAACTGACCCACGTCCAAGTCTGATTACACGTATTATTGAGGGATTTATATTAGTTGCGATGGAGACACAAGTATGTCTGACAGTCAACCATATGTTCTCCACATATAGCTCCAGGAAAGGTGATTTGAGCTGTGTAGGGGCATACACCCTTCCCCCGCAATTTGTTCAATAGTTGTAGCATGCAAGACTTCTTTAGATCATCTTTTCCAACAGGATGAGGTGTTTTTTCAAGACTACAGTGTATGAATGGATCCTGTGTTTCAAAAGAAATTTATACAGGAAAAGACACAAGTGCAGACACAGAATTAATACATACTTGTACTTACAGGATTCTATTTAATAATTGCTAACCATGAATATCTCTTCATATACATAAACAGTCCCTGAAGAGCCACTTGAGGTCACCTGAAAGGACTAGCCAGCCAAGGCTTCTTAGCAATTCTCCTCTAAGGGAGCTTAACATTTCCCATTATGACACCTTGCACAAAGCCATCAAAGAGCTTTGCTGACTCTTCCTTACAATGAAAAATAAGGATCTTTCTTCTATCACAAGGTCAGAGTTTTCTGCCACCCTCATTAAATAATTATGGCATAAATCCCAGCCATGGACCAGAACTCCCCACACTGGTTTATGATCTGCTACGGACAAAGAGCAAGTACTCCTGCTCCAAACAGCTTACGAGGCAGTTACAGGACTGATAACAGACACAGGCCAAGAAAAGCAGGAGAAAACACTAGTCTGCATTGTAATCGTTGATCTTGGCACAGGATCCTCCTGAACATGGGATTGTAAAGTGTTCTGGAGAGCTTTGTGTCAGAGATAGCCAAGCTGTACAAAACAGGTAAGCACTGTAAAGGCTAAACCAGATTCCTTCCACAGGAAACATTACAAAGGTGAAACAAAACTTTTATTAACAAGCTAGTGAATAAGCAGTGGAGGCTTCTACCAGAGGCTAACACTGAAGCAGCAGCAACCACTCAATCTTAAGGGATCACGAATTAAGCAGATAAAGAGGATGTTACCCTATTCCAAGTGCACCTCCATTCACGGATGAAAAATGGAATCAAAAACCAAACCTAAGAGCTTCTAAATGTTTAAAGCTTGGCCGTTTCGCTTGCACTCTTTTCATAATTTTCTTCCAGGCTAACAGGTAGAGTCTTCAAATTTGAGCAAAAAGAACTAAAATGCATAAGTTTTGGCTTAACACAGATGGAACAATTCAACGGACAGGCACATCAGCCTTTTTTCCCCCTAAGTCTGTATTCTAGCAAAAGAAAAGCAATACGAAGCATTTCTTTATGAAATGTTTTCTTGATTGAAGTCCTCATAATTTCTTATCACTGTAACCAAAGACATGATTTAAATTTACGCAATGAAAAACATGCTGTCACAGACTTCACAGGAGATTAGTTTCAATATAAAACAGAAATTATGAATTCTAATTTCATAAGGTATATTTTTATAAACATTTTGCATAAAATTGCTGATATTATTCCTCGACAAATATTTAGGACATGATAACTCGCATAACTGATGGCTTTACCATGCCTCTTTGCTGCTGAAACTTCCGGGTATTGGGTTTTGCTTTGTACCTTATGAAGGCAAAAATATTTCCTGAAGCATTGCTACATTTTTCAAGGAAGCTCCACAAAGAGTGTTATTCAAAATCCAAGTTCTACGCGCTGTTTCAAATCAGATATCAAGTGAAAAAGCATGCCTTGAACCTGAGCTGGTCAAGGACACAAACTTCTCCTGCCTCTTCCTCCCATCTGAGTGCCACTCAACAGGTGCCTCACTTTTCTTTTTCACCAGTTTCCCCCTGCCATGTTCCAATTCTCCAGCTACCCAGCTTTTCTTGTTTTACAAATTTCCTTCATGCAACATAATAAGAGAGTTTATTTGGGTTTAATGAGGAAAATACTTAAAATACACTACCAAACACTCTTCTCTATCAGCTTGCTCTCAGTTATTCAGATGTCATATTTCAATCAAGAAATAATAATGCCATTTATTTGTACCACATCTATTACAGGTCCACTCTTGTGTTGCATTTTCTACAGAAGAATGCCAACAATTGCCCTCATTTACAAGCAGTGAATGTTATATGAGATTTAAGGAGGAGTGCTGTTATATAATACTCAAATAAAGAACAAAACTCCTTAGAGCTGGAGGCATGCATCTAACCATGTAATACACAGAAGTGCATGCTCCTCAAAGGTTCTCTCGCTTGGTGGTGTTCTCATTTGGAGGTGCAATTGTGAGCTTCCTGACAAATATAAGTAAACTACATAGGAAATAATAAAGGAATAAAAAGATGGCATTTTGGAAACAAGAAACCTGTGGCAATCTGCAAGCTACCAGAATAAAGGAAGAATGTAGAATAACTGAATAAAGACGCGGCCAAAACATTCATGTTATATGATTAACAAACTCTCTAGAAGCTTTATTAATAAAATCAATTAAAAACTTGCTTTACTATTAATTTTATAATGAAAGGAATTGCATTCTGAATTGGACAAAGACATGATCATTAAAAATTCTCTTTAGTTCTCACTCTGAAAATGAAGCTGTGTTTTTTTTAAAGCAGTAAGCCTGACAGTGAAACCCAACTATGTACCTAGAAAAACTTTACATGATGTGCATTCATCGTCTCATATAGACTGTGGCTGCAGTTAGCACAAATGCATCAGTCTGCTTTTAAAACACCAGAAGGAAAGCGTACGTAATGCAGTGAATGAATGAAAAGTGTTTCACAGTTATTTGGAAGGGTAGATTTAATACTTAGAAAGTAGGAAATTAATTACATTAAGGTATATTTGGTGTAAGTTGTCATGCTTGCAACAGCAAAGACTGAACAATGCAAGTAGCCCCTTTCGATAGATCTCTCCACCTACCAAAGAATGTTGCTTTATTACAGCAAGTTTGATACAACTAGAGTATCACAGCACACCCATTTTCATAGAATAAAACACTGCTGTGTCTTTGAGGAATTAATTTTCTGATGAGTTAAAGCTCCAAAGAGGGAACACACTCTGACTACACTTCTCAGCAGGTAATCCGTTCAATCCTATTTAATTAAGAACTGCAAAAAAAAGTAATATTAAAGCAGATTCCTGGTGGGGAAAGGAAATAAATCCCACACCATAAAACTAGTGGCAAATTAGTAATAGGTATACTACTGATCCAGGCTATACCTAGTTGGCATATATTTGGCAGTTTTTAGAATAAGCTTTGCTTTTAAAAATGAAGAAACTCATCCTTTCCCTAATCAAACAATAACAATAAAACTTCAAAGAAATTTCAATCCCAACATATCTTTCAAAACAACAAATTATGCCTTTCTAACACGGAACCTTCCATGCTCACGCTCCTCCTCAAAACAGGATACCCAAGAACTGTATTTGCACTCCCAAGAGCAGCAAATTAACCACCTGGAAAGTGAAGCACCACAGCTATTACCGATTTAACAGACTGCATGCAGTATTACTATCACTGTCCTTCCCAAAAGGGCCCCTGAAGTTTCTGATGTTGAAACTACAATTAGATATGGACATTTTGAGCTCTCCCTTCTGATTTTGATGCCAAGAGAGAGATGGGATGGGATCTGGTGTATCTGATACTACTGATGCTATTGCAATTCATCTTATATAAAGAGTAGTATCACCAATAATTCAACATCAGCAAAGTTGCATCAGCTCTTACCCAGCAATATGGACAATTCTACCAATTCAAATTCTGAAACAACTAGTTATTTTAAGTATCCATTAAACACACAACATACTTCTGATTCATTTGCCATTGCGTGGGATTCTTCCAGCTCCTCATCAGCTGTATATTCTTGTTCTTCCATTCCTTGCTCATTATATGACTGCATGTAATCTTCATCCTAAGGCAGTAACACATGCAGATGAAAAGACAGAGGCCAACTTTACAGAATCATAAACCTATTAACAGATGGCATCTGTATGCATTACTACTGATTTCAGAACTGGAAGTACTGTATCTATCACAACTGTCAATTATAAGTGACATGACGTATATAAGGTATAATTATAAAAAACCATAACTATAATAGTTTTAATTCAGATTTCAGTGTCAAAGATCCCATTTACTATTGTTTGCTTCATCTACTTCTGTATTCTATTCCCACTTCTTACAAAATCATGAAGCCAGCACTGCAGTACTTTCTTACCAAAGGAAACATGCATCAATAGCACATACACATTAATATCAGATATCATGCCATGAAAAATATAAACATTCTTAAAACATTCTGCACATGCTTACACATGAGAGCAAAACCTTTTAAGTTAGCTTGTATTTGAAAACACCTCACTGATCACATACAGTTTTAATTAAGATTAAATAATTTCACTAGCAATTAAAGCCAGTGCATGTTCTCTAATACACTGTTTAAATTATATTGAATTATGCAAGTGACATTTTCTGAACTAACCTCCAATCTCTTTATTCAGGTTTAGACAGTTCTCAGTTACAAAAAGGATGAACGAGCAGGACATCAATCACTTTCGGATATTAGCACCTTAAAGATGTCTTTAGCAGGTCAATAATCTTTTCACCTTAGAAGGACTTTATCAGATCTTGTCTAAAGCCTGGATAAAAGCTTTTGCATTAAGTACTTCTAACAATTGGCAGTGTATCTGCACCACACAAAGCTGTTTTCTTCCTTAAGGATACAATCCTCAAGGTCATGATTCGCAACTGCCTTCCAGCACGACAAAGGAGCATTACCTACTGCCAAACAAGCTGTCAACACAAACTTTGTCACAGGCTAGATAAAGAAACTGGCAGACAGTGATAATAGGTCTAATTTCCCCCTCCTCCCTAGGGAGGTAAACAGAGTTCAAATCAGTCTAAAATCCTATGCACGTGAACCAATGTTATCTTTGAAGATACAATAGAAAAAAAAAAACTCACTGGAAATTCATCTAGGGGTTCATTGATTTCAAGGTCTAGCACTTCATCTTCTTCTCCAGGCTCTTCCCCATATTCTATTTGGTCTTCAGTCAGTTCAGGATCATTGCCTTCATAATGTCCTTCCTCTGCATACTCTGAAGCATATACGTCAGATGCTTCGGATTTGTCATAACCAATTTCATCTTCTCCTTGGTCATACTCAGACTCATGTTCTAGTGATGGATCATTGATGGTCTCAGAGAGATCGTATGATGTAAGTATGCCAGATGTAGCATTGAGGCTAACTGTGACACTTTGAGAACTATGGTATAAGGGAGGAAAAATTCAGAGGTTGAAGCGTAACAGCCAACTACTCACAAAGATTTAGCAAAACAAAGCCAACAAATACAAATTCTCCAAGTTGGTGGACAAAATTATACCTCATATGCTATTTGACTCCATGCCATATTCTTATAATGCATACTGTATGCAGCTTATCACCAGCTGCAGGCTATTTGACCAGGGGAATCAAACCAACCAGATGGTTTAGCAGGTCAAACTGGCAAAAGTCCTGCTTGGTAACCAAAGCAGACTGGATTCAATTTTAACTCCAAGACTAACAAAAAATACATAAAATTATTATAACTGCATCTGTTATCCCAATCTTTCAGAACATGGCAGTCATTTTTTTACTTAAATATATTATTGTTCCTTGTTGATTATCTTGAATTCAAACTTCCATTTTTATGACAGATTTTATGTTCTACAAAAAATAATGTAAAATACATATAGTCAAGAATTGTCATTTCAATGCCTAAGACTTATTCTAACTTTGCAACAACACTGGCACAAACACTGTAAAAAAATAATATCAATATAAACAGTGGCAAGTTTATCATCCAGAGAAAAAGCAAAACTCAGAATTCACTGTTCACAATAACTAGTGCCATCAGTACGTACAAGAGCAACCAAACAACTGCAGACTAGCTAGAAAAGCAGGGGGAAAAGCTGTTCTTGATTTGAGGGCTCTGCATACAAGGAAACCCAAAGTTTTTTATTTTTGTTTTTATAGTACATTCTTATTCACTATTTTCCTGTGTTTAGGGGAACAAGATCTAGGCAGCTTTGAACTATTTGCATCTGTAAGATGGAGAAAATTTAACACCAAAATTAAGACATTATCCAGGATTATCATTATCTTCCCAACTACAGAGGCATAAATGAGTTTCAATGCAAATAGAGGGTACAAGGAAAAGGAGTGGAGCAAAGCTTACTCTCTGGCAATAAAACTGCTAAAAATGCAAGACTTGTCTACAAGAACATGCTTCCACTGATAAATACTATCACACTTCAGGTACTTTGTCATTGACACATGCAGTCACATAGCCATCCCTGCTGCCCAAGGCTCACAAGGAGGAAATCCAGAGAAAAAGCAGCAACGATTGTAACTGGGATTCCCCATTTTGAAGGGAACTGTCCAATCCTCACTCATGCAAGGAAGAAAACAGGTAATGGAAAATTGTTTGAGGTATTTCAAGATACCCTCATCAATTCAACACAGGGATAGGACTCCTTATCCTATTCTAGCCAAGAACAGAAAGATCTCAGAGCAATATATATATTTACACACACACACATATATATATTCATAGAACAAGTAAAGGAAAAGCTAAAAAAACACACAGGTCATTAAAAGCGGCAATGATACTGCATCACTTCAGCATCCCAAGCCTCTTCCTTCCCCTTCAATCCAACAAGAAGAGTAAAAACGTCTAGACACTGATTTTGACTTGTAATGTCCACAATTCAGTTGTGGAGCTGTATCACCACAGAGTATTCACAGGGTAGGATCCTCAAAAAAATCCCATGGAAGTACCTGCTTAAGGCTATAAACTGTACAAAATTTTCTGCTGTGTAGTTGTACATAAATATTTAAGTTACAAATCAAGCCTGACAAACTGCAAAGCTCCCCTCCTCAGGATCTTAGCAGGCAAGATATATTTTTAAAACTAAGATGGCAGAAAAGCACTTTACAGGAGGAAGAAGCCTACAACAACATCAAGCAAGGCACAGAACAAGAGCTCTGTATGTAGTTATAAATTCTTTATATATATATATATATATAGTTATAAACACAGATGACATAGTTTCTTCTTTATAAGCATTTTTTATAGAGTTAAATAGATTAAAATACAAATATTTTACTGCAAAGCTAACAATGCTACTGAACACATACATATGTACATCACCAAGTAGCTCACCAAATAAAAAAAGCCATTTTCATTATATACCAATAACTTCAGTTTAGTAGTTATCAGGTGTCAATAATAGTAGTGGTCATTAACAACTCTTGAGTTATTCAAAATACAAAATTTAGAAAAGAGATACCGAAATTCTTGTTCCTCCTCATTGTCACTTTGCAGAAGATCATCATTCAGCTCTTCATCTGACAAGTCTGACTGATTCTAGGTTTCAGAAAAAGTCAATCATGAACATCAAGGATATAAACTTTCAACTAACTAGGTACCAAAATTATTGACATTTCTGAACATTTAGGTATTTTTTTTTAAAGAACACAACCCAGACTAAAACCATATCTTGATTACCTAATCTGATGATAAAAATATGCCAACATAAAACAACAAATATGAAAATAAATATCTGACGCTTTTATGGAAATTTACAAAACTCGGATCTGCCTAGATATCAACATTTATCATTGATGCATTCCAAAATACAGCCAAAGATGACAAACCACTTAAGAAATGCCAGGAAGAAAGAAAGGTTAGCTTTAGTATGCTGCCTTGTGACCTTGATGCATCAGACAGGAAAATCTACTATGTTCCTGCAGTTTCTAGAGAGCAGGAATACTTTTGTCTACCATACTTTCAGTTGTTTCACTTATCTTTTTTCTTTTTTTTTTTAGTAATTACCCACTAAGAGGAAGTAACTGCAGTTTTGCTAAGCAACATTATTTCCATCTCTAAATTAGTAGGGGAAGAAAAGTTGTGTAAGAGCAGATTGTCTAAAAGTACTGGGATGAGATTAAGTAGAAGCAAGTTTAGCCTAAATAGCTCAGGAAAAACTTCTTGAGAAATCAATTATTACTCGACCATATGAGTCCATAGCCACAGACACTGCTCAGAGCCCTGTAACATGGCAAACTGAAACCAAGAATAGAAAAAACACAAGAACACATAATACATAAGAGAAATCTAGTATTAATATTCACATCATTTCGTTTTAATATAAATTAGCAGCTTTATCAACTCACATTTCAATTACAAACACATATGCAGTATTAACTGCTTATGTTTTGGTAACTGTATGACATACATGTGCAATCCCTATCATCCTAGAATTTTATTTTTTTAAACCAGTACATGAGGCAAAGGAAATTTATATCTTTAACAGGGATTTCTTGCAAAATAAATTGAAGAATTATTTTGAATTTGAAACATTCAAAGTGTGATTGTAAAAAACAACATCAATTAAAACTCAACTTTTATTAGATCTGGGTTTCTTCACAAGCCCATTCATCTCCAACTAAAACACTGAAAATTACTTTCTAGATTAATTTATTTAGCACATAAAGTGGAAAAAGAGGTGACTAGCCAGTTCTGATTACCCAGACAGAAGTCCTGTCTTCTGCAGGTATCTGGCAAATCCAAACATGCAGTTCCTTTCAGAGAGTTCCATTTTGGAAATAGGTATCTGAGTGAGGCGTCTGTAGCAGACATGAAAGGCTCATTTATGTTCTCCAGTGCTAGCTGCTCCATATTCTTCCCTGACTGTAGAAGAGGAAATCTCTGCCTACTTGTCAGACAAAGTAGTAGTGTACTGCGTACAGTGAGTGGATCTTTAACAGACATCACCGTTTGCTTTTTTATTTACTCTCTGGTAAATACCACTGGTACTTTGATAAGTAACTTTAAATAGCCAGGAAGTTGAAGTAAATTGTCTAGAATGCTAATCAGTACCAGGAGGCATAACTGGGGGGAGCAGGGGTCGATTTGGTTGTTCTGGTGGTTTTTTGGGGGGTGGGAGTTTTGTTGGGTTTGGGGTTTTGGGTTTTTTTTAATTTATATGGGGTTTCTTTGATTTTGGGGGTTTGTGTTTTTAATTAAGTCAGTATGAACCAATTTTGAGAACCATCTCCTTTTTAAACAGTGTGTTACAAGAAGAAATACTATCTCAGAAAAAAAAAGTACAGGTTTTCTAAAACTTGTATTTTAAAAAGCCACACTTGGAGGTACTTCACAAAAGCAAACAGAGCTCTGGGTGCAGATCTGGCTACAGGGCAGGCCTCAGGTACCTATAGCTGTCAGGCTTGAGGGAAGTGATCATAAGATACATAAGAGGCCATACCAAACAACTGAAGTTGGCAAGTTGAGTAACATTAATATTTTAGTAACACTTCACTTAAAAACACATCTCTTTCTTACCTTTTTGCCAGTTAGCAAATCCTCTCCAAGCAAGTCATCATCAAGTTCACTGGAAAACATTAATAAATTTCAGAAGTTGAACCTCAGAAAACAGAAACAAACACCATATAAGGTATACACCTTAAAAAAATAACTTAAGGAGAATTGGTGCTGAGTCTGCACAAAGCTTTCCTTTACCAAAGCATTTAAGAAGTTGAAAAAGGAGAAACATTTTAAATTAAATAGACCATACATCTTAAGACCATTGTTGTGCAGTTATTTTCATATGCTCTCCTCTCCATGTCCCTCAAACTATAACACAGCACATAAACCTAGAGAAAGCGCAAGCATTTAAAGCACACTTAGCCAGGTCTTCACTCTAGATCCTTCAAGACCATGTGGGCATAGTCTCCACACTGTTGTCCCCCACCTCCTCAGGAAATAAACAAGTGACAGCAGTGCCCTGAGAGCAAGACTCAGTGCCCAACTATACTTCACCAAGGAGGCACTGGGAGACCAGCTGGCTTGGGAGGTCATTTAGGCCTAGATCTTCCATAAATACTCCCTCCACCTCACATTGAGAGTGAGGTCAAACAGACATTTGTAGAATAACAAAATCAAATGCATGCTTCACCATCTTTATAAGTGTGGCTAAGAATCCAGGAATCATAGAAATACCTGGCTTACAAAACTTCTGCCATCATGTAGCATCCGTTCCATAAATAGGATGCAACACAAAGAACTACAGTCCAGATTAAGTTAAACTTTAGGACAGCTGCTTAATCTCATTCTTTCTTCAGGAAAAGAATTACCTAGTGACAGGAGTAAACAGATTCCCCCTTCTACAATAAACACTTACTACTCACAAATGCCTGTGTTAGAACATGCATGTCTTCATACTAAAATGCCAGTGATTTGACATGAGCTGTAATTCAAGAACAAGACTCTACCAGCACCTCAAAAAAAAAAAAACCACAAACAACCCCCACCATGCCTTAGATACTACATTAAAATTAAATACCCAAAAGTGAGAATAGGCTCCATGAACAGAACAAGAAAACGTAGAAGAGTTCCTTAGGATGACAAAAGGAATATTGAAAATGGGGAGGTAATCCCAAGATGTAAATCAGTGCCAAGAGTTATTTTTGCAGACGGATAAACCCTATTCAGAGCTGGTTCTTATACAGATAATGCAGGAACAGATTATATTCAAAATCAGCTCTAAAATAGGATGTTATCATGAGGACACAGTATTTGTCCATAGTTGCTGATCTCAAACAGTTCCAGGAATGACTCAACATTAGCAAATACCAGTTGCTTTGTGTTCACTGCAATATTAAACAAAAATTGAGACATAAAACATATCACCAGAATTTAAGGTCTTTATTTCAGAGACAGAAAACATAACAGAAATTGTTGCTGAAAAATTTAGAACCAAAACTGAAGCAGGAAAAAAGTCACTAATCTCTTCAGCAATCTGACAAATGCACAAAAAGGTTTGAAAATATTTCCCAGCACTATGGCCCACCACTGACAGTTTTTAACAAAACTTCACTGGAGAAATTCCAAAAGATAGCAAACCCATGTGTTATAGTAGCATTCAATGATGAAAACCAAGCTCAGGTAGTAAGGAATTCAAATCAAAAATGAATGGAAAAGGGAAAGATTAAATTATCTAAGCACTAGCATATAAGTGAAGCTCATGACAGAAACAAGTGTCTTTCACAGAATGCCCCTCAAAACCTATTACAATATTCACTGTCACTCTATTTTTTCATTGATAAATTAGAAGAAAAATTACCATGGTAACTTGTTGAATAAACTAACAGTGAAAAGCCTACACAGTAAAACAGACCTATTTCAAGCTTCTTTTAAACTATCCAAATCTCAAGTTATCTATCAGAAAGAAGAGGGATTGGAGTTACCAGATCTGACTATTTTCAAGAAAGAAAAAAAGATTTTAAAAGATACTAAAATATCTTAGGCTATCTGAGAAAAACAGATAAAAATGAATGGTTGCAATCTGATACCACACAACGCCACATAAACTAAACTGGAATAAAAGTACTTATCTGTGACAGTTCCAAAGCCAACTCACCCTCACTACCATCAAGACCCAAAGGTCTTTCCAAAAACCACAATCCTAGGAAATTAGTGTTCAAATAATCTAAAAGTTCTCACCACTCTCATAGCAGACAGATCCATTTCCTTCCCTTCCTGAACTCAATACTCAACATTCCCCTCACTGAATAAATTCAGCTTACTAAATGTGGAAGAGAAATTAAAAGGACAAAAAAAAGGACAGACAATAAATGTAGAAAGTTTTCTGCCAGCTTCTAATAAACTCAGAGAAGGGTCAGAACAAGCGAGTTTCAGCAAAAGTCAACCAATAAATCAGCTCTGTCATCTCACAGGATAACACCAGAACTACATCTTTTTCCCAAACCAAATCTGTGGGCTCTTTACAGAGCTAAAGATATAAATTAACAGCCTGTGATAAAGATGTCAGACTGGCCCTTTTCGGCCTCCAATTTCATGAGCATGCCTCATTAAACATGAGCAGTAGCAAGGACACAAATGTTTCAGGAAAAGAACTCATAAAAAAAACAGTAATGGGAAAAATTCTCCAAGAACAATGTTACATTTGTATTCCCAAATCACAGGGGCATGAGTTTGGGAAAGGAAAGAGATTTGGAAATTCAAAATTATTTACACATTTTGGAGACAGGACTCAGTTAAGTAGCAGCACAGTAAGAGTTGATGGTTGATCAAGATACATGACTAACAGCATAACCCCTTCACCATTCCCCACAAAATAAATTATTTAGGATGCAAAACAAAACATGAGGGATTTTTTTTTTTAAAAAAAAAAAAAGGGTGTTCATTCAGCCTTTTTACCGTCTTCAAGAAACTGTGTCCTATACTGAATTAAGCCAGTAGTTAAAAAATTCAAGCAATTACAGTAGGCAACAATATATCCATATACAGCATTAGTAACTGCCCAGACAACCATAGAACTTAACATTTCCAAAGACAGCTCCATCTAAAAATAACTATTATATTTTAAAAATCCAACACATGCAAATAATGTTCTATTAGGTAAAGTTGGAAAAACAAACAAACAAGCAAAACCCATTAAAAAAGCCCACAACATTTTCCGAAATTACCAGCAAGATGACTTTCTGGATTTCCAGCACTGCACCTTAAAATTTTTACCATTGGCAATAAGATTACAGCTTGCAATACAGCAGCTGTTTGACTCTTCCAAATTTTCTGAAGTGGTAAGAGTAGGACAGCTAAACACGGATGTGGCCAGCCAGCACCTAAAATCCCATCTGTTCATACAATTAAGTTAGTGAAGGCAAAAAAGTTCAGAAAATATTCTAATATATTTCTCCTGTAATATTGACTTCTGGAGTTCTGAACATCCCAGAGCTGGGGCTGGGAGGCAGCGCAGCACAGTGACCCAACCTGAAAAAGTTATTTTAATTACACTCTCAAACTAGATCTGTCCCTTGCAGTTCAACAGCCAGCTCTCAAACAGCTGTGCTGGCTCGAAAGAGAACAGACACCCCTCATCAGTGTACAGCAGAACACCCCGTACACTGAAGCTATTGTCCAAATCCCTTATTCCCTCTTACTCACCTCTTAGAGCAATGAAAACTACCCACTTAACCCAGCAGAAAAGCACAAAAGAGGAAACTAATTCCTCTGGAATGACAATAAATGTAGAGTACCTAATTCAATGCAAGGGCTCAGCTCGGTGGAAAACTACTTACGGTTGATATTTTTTTTTTTACTATAATCACTGGAATTATTATTAGAAAAGACAAATCTATTTAAATGTTTGGGATTTCTTTTCCTTTTTAAAGTGAAAACCACTGGTAAAGTCTGAAAAAGTCTCTCTTTTACTAAAAAGGAGTGGTAATTACAAAAAAAGGAGAGGGGGGTAAAAAAAACCGAACCAAAACAAAAAAAAACACCAACAAACCACAAAAGTGAAATGTTTTCCCCCATAAACAGGCAAGTCTAGCCAGCAGCTCAGTAGCTTGATTTAAGTCCTCCCAGTTAGAGTGCCTTCACACAAAAGAGCATGTTCTTATTCTCCCCCAAAATAACTAAATTCATGCATACTTTAAATCTTCACAGCAGTCATGTTTTTCAATAGAAGCCCATACCTGAGTTCCATTATTCTTCCCAAATATAAAACTGAAGTAGGACTTTGAGGATAAGAATTTAAACATCTCATTAAAAATTAAAAAAATTGGACAAATTCAAGTACTAGCAAAAATTTAACTACTTAAACCACTGGGATCTATTAAATATTTAAAACAAAAACCAGAACAGTAATTGCAAAGTTAATTACACACCACAAACACTTTGTATTTATCTGATTTTAAATGGTATCTCTTCATAGTGCTCTTATATTCCTCAAGGCAAGTATATGTTTGGCACAATCTAGCATCAGCTGACATGCATAACCACCAACATCTTCATCAGTTTCTAAATGTGTGCTGCTCTAAATGTTAGAATACAAAATGGCAGAACGGGAAAAGAGCAATGCAATTCATCGCACAGAAACTGATTGTGAAAGTATTCCACCTACCTGTCCCAGTCATCATCTCCAGCTCTTCTTCTCCAAGACCTTTCTGCACCAGGCTTATCAAACTGATCAAAGTCATCATCTGCAAAAAAGGTGACTACGTTAAATAATTCTCACTGAACTGAAAGGTTCCTGAAACAACCATATAATCGGGATTATTTGGTGGGGGTTGTTTTTCAGAAGATGCAAAAATACCTTTTTCTGCTTTCCATGTTAACACGAGGAAAGCTGATAAATACCAACATGCCTCACTAATAAAGAAAACATAATATACTATACAGCTTTCCCTCTTCACCATTGAGTTGAGGATGACCCAAGGAAAACAGATAGAACATGAGATAAATCACTGGAAAATTTTGCCAACAAAGGTAACTCCAGAGACAGGCACTCCCCAGAAACGCACAAAACTGAGGTGCAACAGAGATGAAGGAAACAACATCCGCCAGTTCTCTGCTTGCCTTGGGGGCCACAAGCTTATCTACCTACACTGAGCCTGCAAAGGCACTTTGTAAACAGGAGTAACCTTCAGGTCAGCACAAGGCAACCTGGAACAAAGGAAGGAAGTCAGGTGTAATACACCATCAATTATCTCAACTGAGGCATTACAACCATTAGAAGTCACTAAAGCAGGTTACTCCAGGTACCTAAGCATAGAACACGCCTTCCAAGATAAAACTGGTGCTCCATATATTTCTCTCAACAAGTACCCTCACTTTAGCCTATCAAATCACAAATTACTCTTGCATAGATTAATTTGCAGATTATAATCTTGCTATTTAAAAATCTTAAATCTTTTACTTATCTGAAAAGAAATGCAAAGCTTAGCTGCTTTGTTCAGATACCCAGATGTCTCTATCATCTGCAAACTGGAAGCACACACTTTCAGAAACACTCAACCCTCACTCTCTCGTCCTGTGGCTAAAGCCCAGCAGAGAAGGCACACCTGGATTTTGTGTCTTTTCACACCCTTTAATTACTTCTGTAAGAGTAAAACAAATGTGCAAATGAACTTCATGTTTAAAGGAGAAACCCACTGCAGTTTAATGGCCTGCAAAATACAGGAGGCTGAGCAATCTGACAGTCAGAAATTATGATCACTAAGATGCCATATACCCGGTCAGTCTCCTGAGTCTATTTGGATTTGACTCCTTGAACAAGTACAATGTCAAGGGTAAACTGGTCTTTTGTGTGTGTGTTTGTGTTTTTTCAGTGAACCTTCAAAACCAAATCTGTTTTCAGCTCTTTAAACTCAACCCAGTATCCTTCAGTGAATATTCCCCACATGCAACAACAAACCCATTCACTTCTTTCTTCATATTATCAAAACACAAGTGATAGTGACCAACTAAGTTTAAGAAGATGTAAAAACATCAAAAATATAAAATTCAGTTCTTGCAATGTCACTAAATTAAGAGCTTTCAAACCACGAAATTCAGTCATAAATACAGAGATGCATTCTACTAGTCCAAGTTGCTCAAAGCCCTGTCCAACCTGGCCTTGAGCACTGCCAGGGATGGGGGTGCCACAACTTCTCTGGGCAACTGCATCTTACTGCATCGCCATTTTAATGGCACAAGTATCCTGCACTGCCATTGTTCTTACAGCTGGACTGCAGTAACCCACTGACTTGATGTAAACACCTCCAGAGTGGGTTTTTTGTTTTGGTTTGTGGGTTATTTTTAAGGTAATGAGGTAATTGCTTTTGCAGCAACCCAAAATTACAGTGTCCACATGTTGACTAACACTGCTTGAGACACCACTATCAGGCAGAACTAGCTTCTTTTTAAGCTACGCCTGCTTGCTTGAAAGATACAATATTTTTTCATGCCAGGCACCACTTGCAGAACTCCAGAGAGCTGCATTATAAAACAGCATCACTTGAAGATCTTAGCTCTTCAGCACACAATTCTTACACATAGAATCATAGAATAGTTAGGGTTGGAAAGGACCTTAAGATCATTAAGATCAACCCCCCTCCCATGGGCAGGGACACCTCACACTAAACCATGTCACCCAAGGCTCTGTCCAACCTGGCCTTGAACACCACCAGGGATGGAGCATTCACAACTTCCCTGGGCAGCCCATTCCAGTGCCTCACCACCCTCACAGTAAAGAACTTCTTCCTTATATCCAATCTAAACTTCCCCTGTTTAAGTTTTAACCCATTACCCCTTGTACCATCACTACAGTCCTTGATGAATAGTCCATCCCCAGCATCCTTGTAGCCCCCCTTCAGATACTGGAAGGCTGCTATGAGGTCTCCATGCAGCCTTCTCTTCTCCAGGCTGAACAGATTCAACTTTCTCAGCCTATCTTCATACAGGAGGTGCTCCAGTCCCCTGATCATCCTCGTGGCCCTCTCCTCTGGACTTGTTCCAACAGTTCCATGTCCTTTTTATGTTGAGGACACCAGAACTGTACAGAATACTCCAAGTGAGGTCTCATGAGAGCAGAGTAGAGGGGCAAGATCACCTCCTTCAACCTGCTGGTCACGCTCCTCTTGATGCAGCCCAGGATACGGTTGGCTTTCTAGGCTGCAAGCGCACACGGCCAGCTCATGTTCATTTTCTCATAGAAAATGTGGACCTTTACGTCAAACAAGTTTAAATCTCGAAAAGTTATGTGCCAAACCCTTTATCTCTGCTGAGATGTCTCTACAGCAAAAATGATCATTCTTCAGTACAATTCATAGTACTTTTCCAAGCCAGATATTGAAGTTCCATGGCCATACAAGTGCTACAACCTAGTATTACTACTAGTAAAAAAACACACAAAAGAGTCCACATGCCTGTCAAGTTTCTAGTGTAGAGCCAGATCTCCACTCTATCATGATACCAATATCACGAATCTCCAGCTCTTTCAACCCCTCCAAATTTCTTGCTACCTATTCCTTGTTTTTGAGCAACTCCTATCAAAATACAAAGCTGAGTGACATCCATGCAAAGCCCTTTTCACAAGTCTAGTAGGATGCATACAAAAGCCTCAAAAATGACTGGTCAACCTGAGTGTGGTGACGACAGCTTACAGGAACCGCTTCACCTAGGTCCCCAGCAGCACCCTGTCCTCATCTCTCCTCGTCTCATCACACTCTTATGATACCAAGATCTTTGGGACAGAGGAAGACAGCTTTTCTTTTTTATACTTATTTGTTCTATGACAGCTGACAGTGACAATGAGCATTACAAATTATGCTATTTTGACATTAAGTACTGTCAGAGCCCAAAGCAGGTTGTAGCTCTCCTTTACAAAAAGGTCACAACAATCACGCATCTACAAATAGCATTCATTGCCAGCTTCATCATCTGTGAGACAGCAAATATTGCAGTAGACACAGGCCTTACACTAGCAATGTGATCTGATACCTAGCAAACCTCAGTGAGGCATCATTTTTTTACATTTCTGAAACTACACATATTTTCATTTTCTTCTACCTGTCTAGGTAAAACAAAAGAGCAGCACACACCAATCAGCATGACATTTATGGATGTTTCTCCTTAAGAAACTCAAGTCAATGTTTGTGTCAAGCATGGTTAAAGTGCCTGCAAAACATTAACTTGTATAGAAAGAGGAACACGCAGCATCAGCAAAGCACAAAACCACTAACAGCAACAGCCAAAGACTTATTTTTATATATATATATATATATATAATTCTCAGTACTGTGTAGGAGGTGAACAGAGAAGAAAAAAGGGAGGGAGGAATCCATGAACTTAAGCTTTTTAAGCAGGAAAACGTCGACTGCAGAAGCTGGCAAAGGTTTTGTGTTTCTTCCAGTGGCATTAGTGCAGCCTAAAAAGGCAGTCGTACACAGCAACTGTTTCTAAGAGATACAGCACAATGGTACAGCTCCTCCTTTCAAGGCAAGGCTCTCTTGGCAAACCTCATCAAGATCTATGCACATTAGCTGGGTTATCAACTGTAAGATCCTAAGAGGTGATCACTAAGTACACTAAGCCTCCTCTCTAACTTCCAGGCAGCACTAGAAGCATTGAATAAAAAAAAAAAAAAAATAACACCCCCCTGCAAAAAAAAAACCTAACCAAACCACACTAAGCCCTATGAAATACCAAAAAGCACTAACTGACTAAGGAAGCAGGGCAGGCCAGTTATAGAGGAAAACAAAAGAAATAATCTACCACATAGCTCTTCCTACTGTAGGATAAATCACCATTATCAAAGTGACAGAGAAGTTGCAGGATGCTGCAGAGACTGACTAATGCTGGCTGCTTCGGAAGGCCAGTCTCCCTCGCAAGGCTCTGGCCAGCTGCGAACCAGAAGAATCACAGAATGATCTCGGTTGGAAAGGACCTTAAAATTGTCTAGTTTCAACCCACCTGTTATGGGCAGGACACCTCCCACTAGACCAGGTTGCTCAAGGCTCTGTCCAACCTGTCCTTGAACACTGCCAGGGATGGGGCATTCACAACTTCCTCGGGCAACTGTTCCAAGCCTCACCACTCTCACGGAAAAGAATTCCTTCCTTATCTCTAACCTGAATCTCCCCTGCTTAAGTTTGAACTTAAGAAGCACAAAGACAGCCAAACACGCTTGGTTCTCCACATTAAAATGTTCCCATTTGCTTTATACTTACCCTGGTGTAGCACCGGCAGTGCTAAAAGTTGTTCTATACAGCTTTTTCTTTTTTCAGTTGTTTTATGATATATGCCCAGAACTGCTTAATAAGAACAAATCATCTACACTAGAAATCCACAAAATACAAGCCTCATTTCCTCTTTGGCTATGCCAATCGTAGTTTTTAACTCTGTAGATACCCTTTTCAATAAAACTTTCACTAATCATTTTTCTATGTAAAATGGAAGTCCTAAGCTACACAGTCAAGTCTCACAAGCGTAGGAGGTGAATCAGTAAGAACACTGCAGAGCTTTAAACACCTTAAAATGGTACCAATATAGCCTAAAAAGGTAGTCCTACACAGCAACTGTTGCTAAGTTGGAGTATTTTACTGCAATGAGATGGCCAAGACTTCTCAACTAGGAAAAACATTTGATGACTGCATCATTAGTCTTCCTATAAATACACCTGCACACTTTCTGGAACACTAACCACGTGCTGTCTCATAAACCTTAACAGCTCAAAATTTTGTATTTTGCTTCAGTATCACACTACCATGAACATAAAACATACTACTAGTTTCAGGCATCGAAAAAGCATCAAAGATGTCTCCTTATCCAAAACAAGACGGAGGTGCCACAATGATCCAATAGTTCAATGGATAAAATGTATTACGCACGGTTTACCCAAAAGGTCTTTTAATAACTCAGCTACACTGCTTTTGGGACAGAACAAGTAAGAGTAAGGAAGACATAAAAAAAAAATCTAAAAAAATTAAAAAAAAACAAAAACAAAAACAAAAAGCTTGAGGAAAAAAATTATTTACCCTGTGAAAAAATAACAAATCTCTGTGCTCAGATTTAATGCTGAACATAAGTCCATCTTGACCTATCCCATTCCCTGGTATCACATTTAAAACACAACATGACAACTTGACAGCGTTTCAAGCACAAGTCTCCAGGTTAAAAACAGATTACCATCTTATCTTTATGTAATAGTTTATTTCTACAGAATATTTTTCTTTATATTTTGTTGCAAAAGTTTACACAACATACAGGTATTGTAAAGCCTCAGTGTACTGGAACTGCGTATATACATTTATATACTATTTTTCTGCCTGGTACTGAATTTCATATCTCTTGCTATGCAATACAGAAGAGTAACAGGTTTCACAAGGAACAGACACATCTAAAACATAGGCTGGCAATGTAACTGTACTATTAACATCAGCTGAATGGAAACTTTGGGTAACAAATCACAACAACATCCAGCAATAAAAACACAAGTTCAACAGGAACTCCTATGTCTGTGATGTAAATCTAAGACATTATAAAGCACACTATGAATGCAGTCCCCTTTATTATAGACACTCAAGCTCTCTACTCATTCTTGAAAAGGGGGAAATAAAAAAGTCACATTCAGTCCTATTACTGCATTATGCAAAAGAACACAAATACACCACACTCAAACACAGTTTAGTTTATCTGTTCAGGAACAGACATCATAAAGCCTCTAGACTGGTAAACACTCACAGAAGCCTTAAGTATTTATAACAACACAACAACTTCGTAACATGTTCCCCAGCTAATGTATTTCATGCTTTCTTTCCAAATTACTCTATAGAGTTTAACTTCCTCAAAGAGACAAAGTAGAAAAAAAATAACTTCCACAGAAGTTATTTTTACCTTCTCAAAACCAGTTTTTTGAGAGTTTGTTATGATGCAAAGCAACCCACTAACAACGAGCAAGAAGAGAACTAATTAGGATATGCTGTCTGGAACCATCAAGCCACAAAAAAAATATTAAAAAAACCCAACTCCAAAGTCTGCTTGGCTTTGAAAACATATTTGCTTTGGAAAAACATTCTAAAAATGTCAAAGTCCTTGCCTCACAAATGTGGAACAGTGAATGATGGCGAAGAGCACAAATGAAATCCACATGAATTCAGCTCCCAAATGGCTTTGGACACTGATGAGAAACTGCAACTCTGCAGAAACTCCCCAGCATCTTTCATAGTCACTAAAAGTTATAGTAAAAACAGAGGCTGCCTTACAGCAGAATATAACACAGGACCAAACAAATTACTTGGAGGTTTTTTGGCCAAGTCACTAACAACCATCTTCTTAAATTATTCTGGAGAACAAGTTCAACATGACCTAAAAATCTGAGGTTGAGTATTTGATACAATAAAGCATGGTTTGGATTTTGTAAACACAAGTGATAGTATGTTTAATTTAGATGACCTGAGAGAACATTCAGAGTAATGAGAATTTCAGTGAAAGCTTGTCAAAGAAGCACAGATATTAAAAACTGCTACACTTTAAAGCAAATTTGCCTGCCACAAGCTAATTCAAGCAGGTTTTGGCACTCAGCTGGTAGACTAGCCTATGACCATATATTTTTATTTCATGAATTGCAAATGCTATAGGCCTTTGACACTTAAAGGAGTTTTACTGTAATATGCACACACTAAGTTATAGTTACCAACTGTATCAGTCCACCTAACAAAGTAGGATGCAATACCCAGAGAGACCAAAATACAACCAGCACTCCACACACTATGTTATACTGACCAACTGTATCAGTCCACCTAACAAAGTACATGCAATACCCAGAGAGACCAAAATACAACCAGCACTCCACACACTTTCAGCTAGGCACAAATGCAGAAACTGTTTCCAGCCCATGTATGCTACTGTTGAATAGCCTGAAGCACGACAAGCTCAACCGAATTTGTCATGCTAGAGAATTTTTAGTACATCTTTGAATTTGACAGTGATCCACAACAGAGAAAGGTGCTTGCTGTGCTAGCAGCATAGGCTTTTCCAATTTTTATCGTCAGCTTCACAAGAGGTTTTTAAAGCCACTACATTGCTGAATGCACAACAGCAGCCCTTAGATTACTTAAACTGATGACAACGTAAATTCAAGCTAGAGCAATAACATAACAGGCTCAGAGGTAGAGAATCACCCATTCAGCTACTCTTGGTACAGGACCACTGGCAGGAATATGAGGTAGACACGTACAGACAGAGCCCTCTTCAGCTCCTCCTCCACCCCTGTCATGATTCATACCCCAAGAATATCTACATTAAAAGTCTTGTAGACTACTGCAGTTTATCAGCAGTTTATTAATCTGAAAGGAAGAAAACTTCCAAATAGTTTTCCCTTACTTCAGTATGACAAGCAAGACACGTGCTCCTTGCTTTGTTTTAGTAATGGTTTGTTGTTTACCCCACAACCATCTCTCCCTAATAAGCTTAAAATCTAGCTGTAAGCTGATTGCAGTGAACACCAAGAAAAAAATGTCAGCATCCACACAACACAGTTATTACATTACACTATAAGCAGATGATCACTAAATCATAGAACAGCCCAGGTTGGAAGGGACCTTGAAAGACCATCTGGTCCAACCTTTGTGGGACAGGAAGCCTAGGTAAAATAATTTATCTAGCATCCTTGTCCAATCACATCTTGAAAACCTCCAGTGACGTAGACTTCATTATGTTCCTGGAGGTTTTTCCAGTGACCGACTGTTCTCTATGTAAAAACAGAATTAAAAAAGTATTTCTTTTATCAAGTGAAGCCTCTTCTGATGCAACCTGCAGTCATTGACCCTTGTCTTCTCCATGTGGCTCCTTGTGAATAGAGGGCTTGCACTCTCTTTACAGCCACCCTTTGAGTAAGATGATGTTACTCAACATTCAACATGTTTGCTCTGACTATATATATATATATATGACAGTTTGAATCCAAGTTTGGGAACCACTGTCTTAACCATACCAGTAGACTAACAAGCAACTATAAGCTCTTAAAGTCCCTCATCATCACCAGCACACATACCTTGAACTTCTACACTTCCATACAGCCATTCTAGAATTAGAAGTAAATTGAATCAGGCTACATAGCAAAGGAATTTGTGAAGTAACATGAAGCTGTGAATCACTCCCAGATACCACCACCTGAAAACTTTCCAGTTTATGTTTGTGAAACCTATCACCAAAAGAGCCTTTACCTTCACCCTTAGAAAACTTACCTTCACCAACAGGTGGTCACAAAAATACATACAAATACTTTATTCTTATGAATCAAGCCTGTGTTCCCCAAAAGCCTAAAAACTTGTAAATAACCAATGAGTCCAGACATGCTGTCCAACAAATCACCTTCCTTCCATCAAATATATCTAAATGTTCAGCCAACACAGCCATTTCACTTTCTTTTTCAGCCATGCAACACAGCCTTATAGAAGTTAAAATTTAATCTACATCTTCAAAGCCAAAACTTTCTCATGTTACCCTGCAATGTCATCAAATTAACACTCTATTTACCTTCTCAAGACCTATTTTGTACTACTTTACCAATTATTAGAGCCTTAAAAACAAAACAAAACAAAAACCACCACACCAAAACAAGGTGCTGGTATCGCCATATTTTAAAGTCTTTTCGTCTCCCCCAAAATATAAAAGAAACCCTAAATTCTACAGTTAAAACTTTAACTGATCAAAAACGTTTAAGACAAACAACCACTTACTCCTGGGCTTCTTTCCCATTTGTTAGTGCCATTGCCTTTGGATAGTAGTCCCTTTCCAAAAAGAGTTGCATACATCACTCCTGTAAACTCTATGCTTTTTTACTGAGTCTTAGAAATGTATCTAACAACCTCAAACAGGAATTTTCCTTGACTAGTCATATGGCCGTGTGTGACACCTCTTAGTTTCTTCATTAATGCAAGCGCTGCACAGTGACCATCTAGACTAGACAAACACTGTTTACACAGGGCAAGGATTGTATTTATAATTTGCACTATTTATTGATAAGCACAGTGTTAATGCTGAACAAACAACTGCTTGTGCCCACTTACTACAAAGGAACCCTAACTCATGGCTAAACACATACAGTACTCCACAACTAAAAAAAAAAAATAGTCTTGAAACTGCAGTTTCACGACTTAGTTGAAGGCTGTTTGCTGCATACATCTTTGTACATGAAGGCTCATTCAGCTGCCTTGCAGTACTTTTAAACATAAGAATCAAAAGCACTCAAAAGTAACACTTTAAATTACTGACCTCATAATAGTACAAAATCTCTCATAGAGAGAACATGCATACAAACTTTGCTTCCACATCACATGTAACTGATCTGAACCACAGGCTCTAGCACCCAGGTTTTTTGTAAAATAACTTTAACCTTGCAACATATTTAACACTATTAAAACAATGCCCAAGATATTAAGATATTTACTGTTTTACCCATCAGTGCTGTTCTTCCTAACCTTCTTCCCAAACTCAACTCCTAAACTTGAGAATTTCTTTGTGATATTTAGCTTTAATAAGAAGTTTTATTTTGTTTATGTACATTGCAGCCAATTAACCTAACAATGCAAACAGTCTGACCACTTTGGTGAGTGATCACAAGGGGCTGCTCTTCTTCATTACACCTACTTACAGAAAACAAACACAGACTAAAATCAACACACTTTTGTACAGACAAGGGCAAATGGATCAACTGACAACTCTGACCAGCCTTTATCAAAACTGTTATTCCTAGTGAAAGCAAGGCCAACAGCAAAAGGGGCCCTGCCCCGGCCAAAGGAACACAACAGTTCCCACCAGCGCACGACGCCGATTCCCATTAGCAATAGCGGAGCCCCTGGGGCTTTGTGGCGCCTGTAGAGCTCCTGCTGCCCGCGGCACCACGGGGCTCACTCTATCCGCACCCCGCCGGCGCAGCTGGCCGCGCCCGCTCAGGCGGAAGACCGAGAGGTGGCGGGGTGCAGGGGCGCCACCGCCCCAGGAAGGCCCCGCTGCCCACGGCTCCCTCAGCCCCGACACCCGCTCCGCCCCGCCAGGCCTCGCGCCGCGGCTTTAGCCGGCCCCGCTCCCACAGGCTAAGCCCCAGGGGTCCGAACCGCCTGCGCAGCCCTACAAGGCCATGACACCCACCTGCGCCTCCTCCCAGGGCGGCAGCCATGGCTCTTCGTCTTGCCCAGGCGGCGGCGGCTCCCAGCGGCGACCCCGTGCCGCCCGCGGGAGCAGCGGGGAGCGGGGGAACAGGGAATGGGGAGAGGCTCGGATTTAGCGCCCGGCGTTTCCCCCTCCCGCCGCCCCTCCGCACGCACCCACCACAAGAGAACAACAAACTACCACAACATGGCGGCTACCACCACCTCCGTCGCTGTCGCCACCGCCCCCGCACTGCATCATGGGATGGCGGAGGACCGGTCCCTCCCTTGCGGGGAGGGCGGGCAGCGAGCTCAGCCGTTGGCTACACAGGGCCCAGGCGCTCCGTGTGCGTCTACCGTCAGCGCCCTCTACGCATGCGCCGAGCCGCCAGCTGCCCGCTGCGCCGGTCGGCTGGGCCGGGCGGGAGTGCGCATGTGTCACTGTGGCGGAGCGGGAACGCGCACGCGCGCTGGGGAGGGGTGTGATGTGTGGTGCAATGGCGGTCGGGACGCGGTCGTGCTGCCGTCCCGTTGGGCCTCAGGTCCGAGAATTGCGCAGAGGCTCTCGGGAAGGGGTGTGGATCCGTGCTCGGGGATTACCGCACCGTGCCTAGGGTCCTTGCGGGCAAGTTGCGGTGGCCTGGGTCTACCGTCCCCCTCTGTCACAGGGGAGCAGGCTCGCCGGCCCTTGGGGAGGCTGCTGTCCGCTGTCTGGCTGCGGTGCCTTTGCCTAGCCGGGACCAGTAGCGGGGAGTGGGGACGGGAGGAAGTGGCAGCTTGTCGGCGTTCGCACACCTCCCTTATATTTATCTGTAGATGTCTCTTGCCAAAGTGAGCTGCTCGCAGTACCCCCAAAATGCCAGACACGCACTGGGCACCGCTGAGGCTTCACTAGGTCATGGGGCCAGCTGGTGCTCCTAAGTTGAGCTGTCTTTTGTGTTGCAAAAAAACCGCCATGAGTTAATGAGATTAAAACATACCACGAAAAGGACAATTTGGGCTATGTTACAGACATCCGTGGTCTTCCATCTTTTAAGGCATGAAGGTACAGGGAGGTTTGAGCTTGCATAAACTAAGACTTCAGGCCATGTAGTTTTTGCTTCACTGGACCTGGGTGCTTTACAGCCACAGTGTTACAACATCCTAAATCTGTTTACGCTGTTACAATCATCCTAAATTCTAGTGCAAGCTGGAAGTCCTTTTCTGCTATCTCTCCCTGAGCACATCCCTCCTGGCTGCCTGGCAATGTGCTGCCCTTCTGCTTTTCAAAGGACCCAGTGATCATGTGGGTGCAGAGTAGTTCAGTTTGAATCACTGATCCCACAGAAAAGTAATTCTCCAAAAAGAGTTTTCCTTTTGAGTTTCCTTCCCACCTTTTAATGAGGAAATCAGAACTTTGGCATTCTGCACATGCTAGGTTAAAATACAGAATAAAATTGTGCCTTTGCATAAAACAAACTTTTAGGTTACACTACTTGCAAAGAAGCCAAATCTGATCTTAAACAGTTCAGTAGAGCCTCCTGTAACAAGACTTGTTGAAGGGAATGGCAAATCTTTCCCAGGTGAACAACTCCTCATGGAAATAATTAACAATGTTAGTATTTAAATTATCGGTGTTACCTGATTAAACCCTTGCTATGAGAATAGGGAAGTTCTCATGTCACTTTGTTCTGGGCTCTCTGCAGACTTACCTCATTTGGTCTCATTTTTCAGGTTTTCTTCACATCTGTACAGCTAGACATTTATTCATTACATATTCCTGTAAATTCACAGCCAAATTCTGACTTCAGTTTAGGAAACAGACCATCAGTAGGTGATGCTTGCTGATAATTTAACACATAGTCTACCAGTCCAGCCCTGGTTGCCTGACATGGAGGCAGTGAGGTGAATGCAACTGCTATCAATGGTATAAAACCATGATGATTGAGTGGGGCCAGGACTTCAGCCATTGCTGCTTGGTGTTTATCTTTCTTTTGGTTATCAGGTTTGCAACACAAGAGCATTTCCTGGCAAGGGAGGCAGTTTTCTGAACCCTCTAAAGGCTGGATGGAGAAGTGAGGGCGGTAAGGCTCAGTTACTCTCAACGGCAGCCTTTTAAAATTCACAGCTCTCTTGTCCTAATTCTCTGTATCACTTCTGTTTGAGGCTGGGAAATTACATGTTAGAAGCACTATTCACAATGAGCATTTCTGTAGCATTCAGATATGTAGAAGAGTGTATTTTATGTTCTATATTTTTGCTCATGGTGGTGGCTGATTTGATTCCCATGACAGACAGTCCAAACATAAATCAGGTTACCATTTGCTTAACACACTAATATTAAGAAAGAATAGCAGGATAGTTCACTGTTACTCTGTTAATATACAGACTCTTTAGGCATTTTGCACAGTTCTGATACAAAAAAGTGACCATTCCCAGATGTGTGAAGTTCAGCAGGTGTGGAACAGGAACCTAAACTACAGCGACAGACAAGTGTATTCACTGTACTTGCCTTCACTCAGGTCTTTCACTGAGTTTTGAAATTCCAGGAACTATAGTTGCTCTGGATTCTATATAAAAATCTCCGATACTACCTAACCTGTGCTATAAAATTCACGTGTGTGTGTGTCTTTTCTGTACATGGGGTTAACATACTTGCTGTCTCTGGAATCCATGAATTAATATGACTTTATGTGAGCTAGTCATCATCAATTTGTTAAATACTTTCGGAAGTTCTGCATAAATAATTTATTTGCCATATGTCCTCCAAAGCAAATCCGGTTGCAGTTGGGAATGCAACAGATTGCCTTGCAAGGAGATTAAGTAGATAACTGAGCCAGAACTCAAGAAACTTTTAATCTTGGTTCTGCACTCGCTTGCTGTATTACTATGGCAGGTTGCCTTGCATCTGCTGCTTCAGATTTCCCCCTAAACTAGGGAGGATAATGTTAAACAACTTTTTTTTCTGATAATTTTAAACCTTTCAGTAAAAATTGTTGTGTCCTGACCTCTACATCGAGCTGTTTGCATGGCAATAGTCATTATCAGTTTTATTTACACTGGGTTTGGATGTTAATTTTTTTTCCCGATATACTTAGTAGCTTAGTTTTGGGACAGGCACATTCATTTTTTTTATCTGTTTTGGTATGGTTTTATTTTGTTTCTTGTTTCAATTGTTACTTATTTTTGCATGCACACTGAAATGGTTTGAAATCATCAGTCAGAAACACAGTAAAGCAGACTTCCAAGTTTAATTTTATTAAACCCCTAAAATTAATACAAAGTTATTAAGAACAGTGTTATCAACAGCAAATGGCTTCTAATTCCCTAGAGAAAATATACCTCTGGTTTATTTTTTAACCATGGTTACCTCTTTGTGAGCTTTCACTCTGGTCTGGCAAAACCAAACTGAGTTTTGATAGCATGCAGGCTGGCTGAGATGAGTGCTCAGGTTGTGGGTTTGGCTCATAACTTTCTTGGGGCGGACCTCTGAAAGCGACATCTAACTCCAAGCACCATCTTCCACTCAAAGTTAAGCCTGTCTTTGGACAAGTTCCTCCAAATTGGACACTAAACAGATCTTGGGTTATGTCAGCAATATCCTGTGAGGCAGCAAATGTTCTGTCACACCTGACAGGAAATTCTGGGTTTAAAGTGTACATACAAGGAGTGAAAAAGCAAATTTAGTCCCTTTTAAGTGCCACTGGGCCTGATCTATGACCTGTTGGCAGCAGCAGCAGTACCTCTTGAAAGGTATACACAGATAAAGTACACTTCTTCTTTGAGCATATTCCCCAGAAGGACAAAGGCAGAGTAGGAAATGGGAAAGACTCTGAAAACTACTAAATATCTTACTTAAGGAAAGGGAACAGTATGAGGTTAAACCAACTAAAATACATGAAAAAGACTATTGTGATAAACTTTGAACATGAAACATTCTGAGTGTGTTACAGCCTCTGGACTAACTGTAGTTTCAGAGCTGCAGGCAGTGTTTATGTGTATCAGATTTTGTTACTGCTGTAGTTTTTCTTTCTATTGCTTCTTCATTTATCCACTTATTTATCCACTTATTGCAGCTTATCCGCCTTGTTGTCTGCAATGCACTTGATGCATCTTATTTCAGCTGTAATTCCTTCAGAGCAAGGTGACCTAAGGACCCCTGAAACAGCTGCTAGGGTGGAGAATAGGAGAGCTTGTGTACTGCTAAATGGTCTCAACAAGCAATGTGTCTGTCAAGTGTATTATTAATGTGTCACATGTGGAGTTCTAGAAGCCTGGTCACCCACCACAGTTCAGAATCTCAACAGAACACATACAGCGTTGAAGTATTGTATGAAATATATAGATCATTACTAGCTATAACTGGCTGCAGGGAGGTTTGGGCTGTAGCTTGGGTTCTGAACTGAGAGCAGCATGCAGAAGACTGGGTACTTGCCCTGGACTCCAGTGTTTGCAATATATTTTAGTGTTGTAGAGGAAAGAAATCAATAAACACTGGGAGAATCCAAGTGTTAAGCATGTATTTTATTATATTACGAAATATTAGATTACAAAAATTTACAGCATTTTAATTTTTTTTTTTTTCAGTCTGAATGCTGGAAGTCTTGGTGACTAAGCTTTTCTTTGTTTCATAAGGATGCCCATCTGGTGTCAGGGGCAGCAAGGGAATTGGGGCAAAGCTGACAAATGGAAGGCAGTCCTTCCTTTCAAGAATGACTCAGAATATAGTGGAAAATGTCTAAGATGCCTCATTCTAAGGCAAAGGGAATGGTACCCCATAATAAATATATCAGAGTAAGTAAGAGTTAGGAGCGTTTCCCAAGGTTTTCTGACAAGGAGCCAACGTACGGCATCGTTGGCCTTGCCCAAATGCCAAGTTTTGGGAAGGGCTTGCTTTCTTTGGACACAGGCCAGGGTAGCCCCTTCCACTCTGTAAAGAGCAGGACATTTGATGGCTCTAGGCAAACCTCAGAGCATGACAAGCAACTTCTGTGGCCGAGATTCTTGTAGCCCATACCTGTGAGCAAAGCCTAGTTCTCTGTGGAGCCCCACTGAATGTAGAGACATTGTGCACAGGTTCTAAATGTCAGCTTTCATACATGAACTTCCAGATCAGAGCTTATGTTCCTAAGAACTCCTTGTACCAGAAGGCTATAATCCTGTTAAAAGCCTCTGGGAACTACTGAAATGCAAATAATAGTAGCAATAATTAGCTCTGCTTTAATTGATACTGTGTATTCCTCAAATGTCAGTGAAAATTTACTTTGCTAAGCCAACAACTTCTCCCCTGGCACTCTGCTGGCTTTACCAGAATTACATGAGGGGTGAATTTGGATCATTGTAGGTTCCTGGCATAAATTATCAGCTGTTGATTCCTTGCCCTTTAGAACTTGGCAAGCATACAGGAAGAGTTTGCCAGACATGCAAGAACTAGGTCTATGCATTTATGGGGAAATCCTTTGGGACTATGCACAGAAAGGAGTACAATTTGCTAGAAGTACCCAGCTGTGAAATCCTAGAACTGCACACAGCTCTAGCAACTTAGAGCATATTTAGCCTGGCCTCAATACTGGTGGTTTCTGGAAGCAGTTTTTTATGCCCTCAGCTTTATGAAAACATGAATGTGATTGTAACAGACCCTGTAAATGTGTGGAAATGCTAAATTTACAGAACAGCCCTAGCAGGGAGGATTTTGGTTGGCATGATTTAGGTAATTTTATGCTGACTCCTGTTTATCCCAGTGGCCAGGAGTTGTCTGTGCTTAACATTGACAGTGTAGTTCTGAGCATATCACTGGCATAAATAAGTAAAGATCATAGAATCATAGAATCATAGAATAGTCAGGGTTGGAAAGAACCTTAAGATCGTTAAGTTCCAACCCCCCTCCCATGGGCAGGGACACCTCAGACTAAACCATGTCACCCAAGGCTCTGTCCAACCTGGCCTTGAACACCGCGAGGAATGGAGCATTCGCAGCTTCCTTGGGCAGCCCATTCCAGTGCCTCACCACCCTCACAGTAAAGAACTTCTTCCTTATATCCAATCTAAACTTCCCCTGTTTAAGTTTGAACCCGTTACCCCTTGTACCATCACTGCAGTCCCTAATGAATAGTCCATCCCCAGCATCCTTGTAGCCCCCCTTCAGATACTGGAAGGCTGCTATGAGGTCTCCACGCAGCCTTCTCTTCTCCAGGCTGAACAGATTCAACTTTTTCAGCCTGTCTTCATACAGGAGGTGCTCCAGTCCCCTGATCATCCTCGTGGCCCTCCTCTGGACTTGTTCCAACAGTTCCATGTCCTTCTTATGTTGAGGACACCAGAACTGTACACAATACTCCAAGTGAGGTCTCAGGACAGCAGAGTAGAGGGGCAGGATCACCTCCTTCGACCTGCTGGTCACGCTCCTTTTGATGCAGCCCAGGATACGGTTGGCTGTCTGGGCTGCGAGTGCACACTGAAGCAGGCTCATGTTCATTTTCTCATTGATCAACACCCCCAAGTCCTTCTCTGCAGGGCTGCTCTGAATCTCTTCTCTGCCCAACCTGTAGCTGTGCCTGGGATTGCTCCAACCCAGGTGTAGGACCTTGCACTTTTCATGGTTAAACTTCATAAGGTTGGCATCAGCCCACCTCACAAGCATGTCGAGGTCCCTCTGGATGGCATCCCTTCCCTCCAGCGTATCAACTGAACCACACAGCTTGGTGTCATCAGCAAACTAAATTTTATTTTGTTTTATTTTATTTTAAAAAAAAAGAAAAAAAAAAGAAAAACACAAATTGAGCAGACTGGTGTGGGTTGGCAAGTATGCGTGCTGGACATGCTCTACACGAGATCTACAAACAGAACCCAACTGGAATTGGGCAGCACAGGTCTTGCAGAATACCGTGTGGCCACAGGGACAAAAGGTTGAATTTATTTCCTCTTCACAACATACCATACAAAGCATGGACTTTCAATAGCGCCCTTCAAAGCAGTTGGCATCTTCAGTATGAGCAAGATCTGCATCCGGACCTTTTGTCTTAATGAGCACCCAAGAATCTTGATGCCCTATCCTTCGTGGACAGACATCTGCGTCATAGCAGTGCTACAGTTCACACTCAGCATAATCACACTCCTCAGGGATTCTTTCTAAGGGAAAGAGAAATGTTCCTTAGATCTAGTTGGCTTAAAGTTAAATGCCTAACCTAAGCTCACTGTGTGAACCTCCTCTGTTCGTTTACATAGGATGGGCTGAATGGCAGCTCTTAGCTGTCTTGATGAAAGTGAAGGGAGATAAATGCCAACCATAGAGTCTCTGTTTTGATAGAGCTGAATAAGGTTAGAGCCCGTGACAGATCTCAGGTCCAAAATTTACCACATTTACCAGAAAAAGCCCCCTGGCTTGTAGAGATTCAGTGTGTAATGCAATATCAAGTAATGGGTAGTGGGTTTAGGCTATAGTGGAGTCCTTCAGGGACTTGGAGATACAGTGAACTCAGTTTTATGGATTATCCATATTATTATTATTATGCACAAAAATGTTGTTGCTCACCAAACTCAGGAACAGATTACTCTAGCACATTATCAATAAGCCAGTTAGTGAAATGAAGCATTGCAATTATTAGACTTCTTTATGCAAATATGTTTGTGTGGAAAAGAGAATAATTTGAACTGGGTTTAGTCTTCAGGAAGACCTTGCCAGGATGATATCTGGTGATAGTTGCCATAGCTATTATTTATCAGGTTCTTTTTTCTCCCAGATATATGTGGGTATAAATACGAGTGATGTAAGCTGTAATGAGTAAAAGGATGGTCAGTATTTACACCTTATCATGTGCTTTTTTCAGTAGCTGTGTTTGTTCTACAGGTTTCACAACACCACCTAGCATTAACTTTGGTTATACTATTTTTCCATTACAGTGATCCATAGCATCGATATTTTATTTGGGCCAAAATCCACAAATCTTTCACATTCAGCTGATTTCCTTACAAGGAAAACTGACAGAATTAGGCCCTACATATCAAATCAGTTTTATCTGGGGACCTTAGTTTATCTAGTCAATTCAACAGATTTATTTATCACAGCCTGTCCTTGCTAAGCTGAGCACCTTTTCTGTAATGAGTTCCTTGCACCCCAGGAGGAGGTTATGGAACATGAGCCATTACATCATGCTGTGGTACAGGGAACCAATAGAGATGCATTATCCAATGCAGCCACGATTTGAAGTGCTATCTTGTATAACAAATTATTGACTTCATTGTATATAGTACTAGGATTTAATTAAGCGATAAGGCCCGTCATAGTGGTCCTTTGTCTAGCAGATAAGGATTTACCAAGCTTATCCAAGAGGTCTTTATCTGAAAGATAAGGAAAAGGTACAGAAGATGCCTTCACCTGTTTTTAAATTGTTAATTGAAAAAGACCTTATTTTTTGAGTTCTAGGTTGTTGTCTTTTCTTCACGGCTTAGTATTAAAGATTCAGATGGACTTTTGTAAGGGAGGTTGTAACAGGGAAGAATGTTACCTGTGGCCTTCACTGGTGAAATTAATAGGATTTATATAGTTTTTATCCACAATATACCAGTTTTCATCTTAAATGGAAATTTAGCTTCTGATCTGCAGATTTTCGATTGACTCCATGATGCAATGGCCATAGAACAGATACGTTTGTTTCTGATTTCAGAGGGCTACAATTGTGATTATGTTGTAAAGTTTAGGGAAAAAAATGGATTACATAATAGAAGAAAATGAGAGATTCACATAATTTCAAGACAGTTCTTTTAATGACTGTATTGTCAGCTGAGTTAATGATGCCAAAATCTCTGGTCCTTTACCTGTGTGATGTAAAGACATATAAACAGAAAACATATAAAGAAATTACAGCTAATGCAAAGACTTGCACTTAAGATTAACACACTGGCAAACTCAATACTACTGCTAATACCCAGAGGAGAAGAACACAGAGGAAATGACATGAAAAGGAGAGATCATACGCTTTTTTATGAGAAAGGCATATAAGGGCTACTGTGTGGTCAAAACCAGGACAAGATCTTTGGACTTAGCAGATTTAATCCCTCATGTTATGGGATTTTAATATTTTTTAATAGAATCCTTTCATAAAGGTCCAAGCTTCTTTTAGAAGTAGCTAGGCTGTTGCCTCCCCTCCCTTAGAGGAAGGCTGTTGTGCAACATCCTTATGCTAGTAATTACCTGAGATCTTCCAGTTTACAGTGTGACTGTACCTGTATCCCTGGCCAGTCCATACTTGTTTGGTCTTATGTGCTGATATTATCACTTATTAGTATAAGTGACATATTCTTTCTTCCCAGTGTTTTTCCTTCCCCATATAAGCCCTGACAGCAGTCAGCCTTTACTGCACTATGTAAGCTGAGACCCCCTTGGACCATTCTGCCCTTGCAGGCCCAGAAGTGACAATCACAGACTGATTCCATACCCCTTTGGGTATCAGGGATGTATCACACACTGTTCGTTCCACCTCAGATTGCTTTGTGTGTGCTCTGTGAAATCCTCCTGAATTTCCAGGCATCCAAGAACCTAAGTGGCCAGATACTGGAAATCCAGTAGGTTACTGCCCAAAGCAGTTGTCTACCACATAAATTGATAGCGTTGGCAGCTCTGCTTGTGAAAGACTCCCTGTTCCCCAGATTGTATTAATCATCCTGCTCTGCACCTGTTTCAGCTTGAATTCTTCATGCTTGAACAGGGGCAGTAAAGCAGGGTCTGAAGGGATCAGATTGTATTAGAAGTGCTTGGAGCAATTCAAGCCAGGACTGAGTAGCAATTATAATGAGGAATACCCTCCAGGTTACACGAGAGGCAAATTGCCTCTGCAGTGAGCGGAAGTTTGTAGTGCTGTTCCAAACCTGTTTGTTCAGTAACCAGGGGATTTCATTTCCATTGTTGACAATCTGACACCTTTTATGGGCAATTGATTCACTTTTTTAAAAAGTGTCTGGCACAGAAGCAATAAGTGAGTGGAAAGGTGTGAATTAAAATGTGTACACAGCTAAAGACAATTACTCAGATATTTGCTTAGACCTGAAATCCCAGCTGTAAAGCTGGGATTATTCTCTTGCTCCAACTACCCTTTGGTAATTGCCTTGTGAGCAATTTTTCTGCTGTGTCTTTTTATTTATTTATTTGCAACTTTGAAAATTGATTGACCTTGCTGCCCCGGAGAAAGCTATAGGCACAGTCCCTCACCTTAATATACCCTATATAGAGTTCCCTCACCTTGGTGTAGCTTCTCATGCCTGCAAGCCTTTGGAATGGGTCTCTGATGGCTCATACTGCAGAGAAGCCAAAAGAGCTGCATCTGCTGGCTTCAGTAAAATAACTTTCCCACCACATGCTTCATGTTTATTTCACTTAGAAAAAGATTTTACTTGAGTGCTGCTAGCTGGCACTCTGCTGTCCTTCCTTGACAACTAGGGAACAAAATCAACCCCCTTCACTTCCATGTATTTCAACACAAAATTATTTTGCTTTGTACATCTGAATGGTATCTTATAAGAAGGGATTTTTATTTCCTTCTGATCACACTCTGGTGCTAGCTGCCCCAATCAGCAATGTGTGCTCCCTTGCTCTCTCTGTGTAGTTTTTCCATTAAAGTAGTGTGAAAGCTACAGCTGTGTGTCCAATGTCATTGTGTATTAGAAATCAAGGGTAAGGTAATGATATGCAAGCTTGATCCTTCTGTAATACTTTCCTTGGAAGTACAGTTCTGCTATTTCTGCTGTCAGCCTGCATTTAGAGCGCGAACAGTGCTGCATGACTTGAAAGCAGCAGTAGACAACTCCCAGTCTAAGCCTTAGACATTTACATATTTATGCTCACTTCAGCGGAGTAAATATGCTATGAATAAATCCTATTATGTTTGAAACTGTACTTGCAGTATAATAAAAACACATAGTACAGTTGTGCAATCTCAGGTTTTCTTTCGATGTCAATGTGGGCATATATTTACTAAATTATTTACTGTTAACATGGTATTCAGCTTCCAGCAGCTGTTGGAATACTTTGTATAATGTGAGAAAATAATGAAGGAAAAGTCGTTTAGACTTAAATACAAATTGAAGAGAAAACACTGGCTGCAGGTGAAACAGTTCTACAGGAAATGACCAGTCCGTAAGGGGGGACTTTACAGCTGTTACTTTTGTTATTATTGCTTTTGATCTTGTGTGCATCTGAATATGCCATCTAATGCGAGTGATATTTTCAAAGGACATTGCCAGGTATTTCTGGTACCATGCTGCCGTGTTGCACATGTCACAACCATATGTTGGTGCTGCATTCTGGAGAAGAAATTGTTTGACACCTGCCAAAATTTCTCAGAGTTTCCTTACTGGAAAGGTGGCTGGCTGATGCTTGGGTTTACATGGTCTCCTCAGCAGTTACTTCATCATTATGCTAAGGTGAAGGATCCCTATGAGAAGAGAAACAGTGTTTCTTGTTACAAAAGCCCCATCCAGAACACCTGTTTTCTGTTCTGGGTCTTGCTACCAACCTTTTCTGTGACCTTCCTCAAGGCACACCACCTTTCTCTGCTTCAATTTCCTTCCCATCCTTTTCCATACGCAAGTTGTGAACTCTTTGATGATATTGTTATCCAAAGGAATTTTAAACACTTGCATTGTTTCAGCATAACTTTTTTTAGTGTGCAAACCTTTAGCACCAGCCATACAACATACCACCCAGGGAAGCCCAGAAGAAACCAAGAGGTTGTTCACTGTGGAAGGCTCTGTATAAGACTCCATGTTGCTGTGGATATCCCTGTGCTTTTACAGCTTGATCCTAAATCCACTGAAGTAGAAGAGTTATACTTTACCTCAGCACAGACAAGCCTGTAATGTTTGCAAAGAACCTTTCAGTAAAACCAAAGATCAAGCCTTACTCATCTGCTAGATGGTGTATGAAGACTATCCATTTTAACTGGAGTAGGTGTAAGATTTTCTATGGAGTATTTTACAGCATCCATCTAGGCTTAAGCTTTCACTTCTTCAAAGGTGACCTGTACTGCAGAGGGAACTTCTAGGCTAAGAAGCTAAAAGGAGCTGAATGTGTGACAGTTTTAGAATTATAGAATCGTACAATAGTCAAGGTTGGAAAGGACCTTAAGATCATCAAGTTCAAACTCCCCTGCCATGGGCAGGGACACCTCCCACTAAACCATGTCACCCAAGGCTCTGTCCAGCCTGGCCTTGAACACTGCCAGGGATGGAGCATTCACAACTTCCTTGGGCAATCCATTCCAGTGCCTCACCACCTTACAGTAAAGAACTTCCTCCTTATATCCAAACTTCTCATGTTTAAGTTTTAACCCATGTGTCCTCCCACTGTGGGGTATGAGGAGTGTCTCACGGAGAACCTAAACAAGGGAGAAGATGCTTACAAGACTTGTGGAGTAAGGAAAGTTGAAAAATAACAAAAATAAAAAATGACAGAACTTTAAAATACTGTAAAAAGAAGACAGAGCTCCAGCTAAGCACAACCAAACTCAAACCATAGATAGTCATGTCAGGTTACTGATGATAATTCAGGCTTTGCTGGACACAGGGATTTGGGATGAATCCAGTAGCGTCTGCTTGACAGAGGAAAGATCAGAATATTAATTAAATGCTTTGATATTTTCCATTGAGACCAAAATGTTTTTCACTTTGAGGGAAGAGTAAAAAAGCCAAAAACCCTCCAAAAGGCACTTGATGCTCACTTTTCAGACAAAGTATTATCTGTGAAATTTCCTGATGGAATACTTTATCTGAAAGACAGATTTTAATATGCATTTGCAGGAAGAAGTTTGCATTTATATAGTCTGCAGCCTTGAACAGGCAGAGGACTGTGTGTTGAGTGTGTGATGGGTAGAAGAAGAGTTGCTGTAACCTGTGCTTATCCCAGAAGAGTTTTACACAATGCTGAAGTGGCTGTGCTTACTTTAGGACATAAAACGTGCAATTTGGTTTATGTGGAGTTGGCATGCTGTGACAGTGACTGTTTCAGTTCTCATTATTGCCCCTCTGTTCCTTTATGATCCTCAGACTGTTTTTTAAATATATTGGTCTTGCTTTGTATGTTTACTTTGTGAAGTCTTTGGGGTAGGGACAGCCACAAAAGCTAGGAAAAGGCAGATTCCATCCTCAATAAGAGTCTCCAGGTGTAATGGAACACAAAGATCTCGTAAGGGCATTACTTTGGTCAAAGTTGGAAGAAGTTTAAGAATCAGTATGCAGTTCCACTTTAAGCAACTACTGGAAAAAGCTCAAGATACAGCAGAAATACCTTGTTTACTGCTTTTCATTGATGTATGAATCAAATTGTTTATACTTCTTTGCAGTTTTGGTTTAGGGAAAATAGAGATTTCCTTCTGTTAGTCATCAGTACTACTGGGAAGTGTTGAGTTGTGCTACATTCACAGGCTGTATATTCAGTCAGTGCAATCTCACTTCATACCATTTACCACAGGATCATTATTTAAAAAACAAATGAGTCCTAAAATGAATAGAGTGGCTACACCTGCATCAGTGTAAATGGCACTGAGACATCAGATGACAGGAGACACCAGAGATTAATCTTTTGCTCTGGGGATGAATGGCCCAGCTCACTGAATGCCTTTACCCCCAAAACAGGGTGGCCAGACTCACCTCACCAGTCAGCACTGTCATCCCGATTTTAAAATGGGGAATAAAATGACACAGGAGGGCTAGTGGACTGTAGAGATATTTGAGCTACCTCAGCTATTGCTAGAAGTCTAGTGTCACAGTGTAGGCTAATTTTCCAGTCTTCTCAGGTCTGTGGCTACAGCTATTCCCTCAGGCTTACAATGCGGAGATCAGCATAAAGATACCAGCATGAACACATTTGGACCTGTCTCAGGACCCAGAAATAGGCCATCCACAACAGCATAAGGCTCCAGATACACCGATTCTCCACAGACAGATTGCTTCCCAGACACTGCAGTGTAGACCTTCACAAGGGTCTTGTGCAAGATCACATAAGAAGTTTGAACTTATGGCAAAATTTAATTCCTCTCCCCTAAATCTCAGCCTTTTATGGGACTGTTGACTCATTGTTCCTCTCTTTAGGAGATTAGATTTCATTTCTGTGGCAAATCAAACACGGGTCTCCAGAAGACTGTTGTTTCACAGAATAAACTGCTGGCAGTTGTTCCCAGACTTGAAGGCCTATAAAACAAGCTGTGTGGTTATCAACTGAGGGGACTGCAAGATATTTTTAAATGTGTAACAGATATATTTCTAGACTGGGTCTGTTAAGATCCTAGTGTGTAGGAATTTTGCCATTGTTTTCAGAGAATACAGCCCTGAGAAATTTGAAAGCATGAAGACCTCGAGTGAGTTTTTAGTTTAGAAAACATGAGAAATGGCATGCAGAGAAAACTTTTGTACAAACCACAACAACTTGACAGATCTTCTGCTGAGGATAGAGCGCACCAGAGCAAACCAATACATCTTAATTAATAACCCTGTCTACTCAGTACAAATGCAGTAATACTAATCATTTTCTGCGAAGAATCTTGGCTGAATGCAAAGGCTTTTTAGACTTCTGTTTGATTTGCTCTTTCAGAACAGTAGTGTTTTGAAGATAAATAAAAACTGCTAATGAATATGTATATGTTTCCTGATGTAGAGTATCTCAGTGAATATTCTAGGACAGTTTTGTAATCTGCAATGAACACGCTCCTTTGAAGTTTTTACTGGTTTCAAAACGCAGTCATTATGTTTGGGTCACACATCAGTTTACTGATTCAGTTAGACAGTGAAAATAAGAATACAAAGTATTTCAAGACAAGAACACTTTTCAACCTCAAACAGCAAAATGCCTTGAAAATTCTTTTCAATATCTGCAAGACCATTAAAAATTCATTTAACAACACAGAACAAGCTTGATTTTTACCTGTTAGAAAAAACAACAAACCCTACCATTTTCTCATCTGCTTAAACAAGGAAAATTAATGAGTTGGGAGACACCAGAGGACTAGAGATGTCCATATGAAGGTTGTATGGAGACTATACCGTGCAGCACCTGCTGGCCAGTGTACTGACTTTGTGCCCTGCTGTCCAGGGAGAACAGTGGCAGCTGGGATCTTTGGAGGCAAGTGCCTGTGTTCTGCACCAGTGGGCAATCCCAGGGACAAAAGCAGACTGGCTGCATGGCTGTTTGCTCAGTGGCTGTTTGTGTGGTCTGGTTTCAGACTCACAGCTGCAGCAACATCCTTTGACTTGGCTTTGATGGGAAGCCAAGGTGGGTGAAACAATGTCTTCAGTTTTACTTCAGAAGTAGGGAAAAAAATGAAGTGATCAATACTTAACATTAGAATTCCATTTTCTCTTTGTGTTTTCAACATACCACTGTCTATCAAAAGACTTCAGTGAGAGCATCATCCTGGTGCAAAAGGTACTGCACAAGATCAGGATACGGTAGTTCCTGTCCCCAAAAAAATGACAGTCTAAAAGATAATAAAGAGAAGATAGTAAAAGGAATAAGGGCTCAAAGAGGCAAAGTAGTTTACACTGGATTATAAGCAGTGAAGAATGCAATGTCCCCTCCAGTCTAATTCACATGCTGGCAATAGATTTGTGGGCAGCATCCCCACAGAATCACAAAATGGCTGCAGTTGGCAAAGAACTCATTTGGTCCAACATCCCTGCTCAACAGAGCCACTCAGAGCCAGTTACCCTGGACTATGTCCAGATGGCTTTTGAATATCTGAAAGGATGGACACTCCACAACCTCCGCAGGCAACCTGCTCCACTTCTCCGCTACCTTCACAGTAAAAAAAAGTGTTTCTTGGTGACAGAGCCTCCTGCAGTTTTAGGTTATGCCCATTGCCTCTGGGCCTGTCCGTGAGACTGTCAGGCTAAGCAGTCCCAGCCCTCTCAGCTTTTGCTATAGGAAAGATGCTTCATCATCTTTATAGCCCTTCATTGGACTTTCTCCAGTATGTCCATGTCTCTCTTGTACTGAGGAGCCAGAACTGAACACAATGCTCCAGGTATGCCCTCACCAGTGCTCAGTAGTCTCCTAGACAGTAAATGTGAAACACTCGCGTAACAAGCAATTACAGCAGCCTAATACTAGCATCTATGTCAAGCCAGATTTATTCAGTGATCTCCTTGCACTTCACCATGTGGAACATCTGCAACTGGTTTGTTCTGATCCAGTAGAGTGCTTCCACTTCGTACCAACTGAAACCTAAAACTGGATGGCTGGAAAGGCATTTAAGTCTGAAGTCAGCATTTCCCTGTGTCAAAAGGGGAAGGATGTCTTACCAGTGCATAAGATTTGAGCCATGTCCTGTTGAAATATGCTCTTGAAGTCCTGAAAAGTGACATGCTAGCACATGGCATAGTGCTGAGAAAAACAGGTAACTGGCTTCCTTTGCAGAGACCGTCCTGCATCATGAATGGAGTTGTCAGGAGGCTCTTGCTCACCCTGATAAGCTGCAGCTCTGCAATTTCCTGCAGGGCAAGATAGCCACAAGGGGACATAAGTACAAGTGAAGCAGCAGATCTGGAGTGATGCAGATCTGCTGAGGAAAGAGCAAGTAGTCAAAGTGCCTTAGAATGGATGCTGTGAGGATTTGGGGAAAAACTGAAGGTGCCCCAGGCACAGTACGGTCATGTTTGGAGATATTATGAGGGTGGTTTAAGGGTCTGCTGTGTGGATCTAAATGAGTAGTCATTGTGAATAAGCTAACAGAGTCACATAAACATGGGCAATGTGAACCCCATAGTTAAGAGAGATCTCAACCTGGTTGCATGAACTTAATATTTTCTAGAAGCCAAAATGCGTAATATTTTCCCAACAGAATCCACTTTGGTATGTTAAATTTTATTTTATCAAGCAAATGCTGTAGTTAGTGCAATCCATGCAATTTGGTAAGTGTAACTGTATCTGCACAGATGTTTTAAGTAACTACCACAGCCACTAGAATTGATAGCATTGCACATCCACTTAGATACTATATCCAGCCTCTCCCCAGTGCAGCCAAATGGTTTCAGGTCTTATAAATACCCTGCCAAAGTTGCAGAGATGTTCATTTGAACTTTTGATAGTCTGTGACACGCAAAGCTGTGCTGTTTAAATCTTTCAGGTGACAATTTCATCATCATTTTTGCCTCCTTGACTGGTAGCTTGGCCTTCTCTCCAGACCTGGGTGTGTCTGTAAAAATAGAGCATAGCTCAACTTTTGTATGTGAGCACTCATGTAACTTTCCCGTAGATGCTCACTTTTCAAGTAAAAAGAGCTTTGACAGCTTTGTGTACCTCATGGACCTTGATAGCTTTGTGTATCTCATGGGCCTTCTTGTTCTTGGTACTAGGAACAAGGCTACTAGTGTGCTGCTTTTGGCTAGAATAGAGTTCATTTTCTTCACAGTAGCTAGTATGAGGCTATGTTCTGTATTTCTGCTGAAAACAGTGTGGATACTAGAGGGATGTTTCCATTACTGCTGAGCAGTGCTTACACAGAGTCAAGGCCCTTTCTGCTCCTCACCCCACACCACCAGCAAGGAGCCTAGGGGTGCACAAGGAGCTGGGAGAGGACATAGCTGGGACAGCTGACCCCAAGTGACCCAAGGGATATGCCATACCCTATGGTATCATGCTCAGCATATAAGGCTGGGGAAGAAGATGAAAGGGGGGAACACATTCAGAGTGATGGCATTTGTCTTCCCAAGTGACTGTTAGGCCTGATGGAGCCCAGCTGTCCTGGAGATGGCTGAACACCTGCCTGTCGATGGGAAGTGGTGAATGAATTCCTTGTTCTGCTCTGCTTTTTCACTTTTACTCTTCTGATTCTCTCCCAGGGAGGAGAGGGGAGAGAGCAAGTGGCTGCACAGTGTTTAGTTGCCAGTTTAGGTTAAACTACAACCACCAGATATTCTAGATTACTAGATTATCTGCAGTAAATTAGATAGATCAAACCTTTTGTTGCTCCTCTGTACCTCTCCAAATTGCCCTGGGCAAGATAGCTCATTTGAATTGTTCGTTTGTTTTCATGTTAGGAAGCAATTCTGCGTCTGCCTCTGGTCCTAGGAGCACTGCTGATAGCTGTGTGCAAACAGACCACTCGCATCAGTCTGCAGTGATTAACAAGTGGGACCACGGTCCTTCACTGCACAAAGCCCATTACTCAATGAGTGATATCAGAAGTGGGCTTTCAATACATATTCCGTATATTTGTTTCAGTTAACTATGGAAGCTTATCTCACAATTCCTTCCCAGAATTGGACCTTTTCAGGTCTTTCCTGTTGGAAAATCTGTAAATGCTTTAAACACTGAAAGAAATGTGTGCACACAGTTACATATGTGCTTATACCTAAAAATGTGATGGCTTCCTCACAAGTGGAAGTCTTTAAATCAGGAGTAAATTGTTCATGTAATGATATTTCTTAGCTCAGACAGAAATGAAAGACTCAGCAAAGGTCATGATGAAACTCTTGTCTGTTCGGTGCAGGAGATGAGACAAAATAATTGCCACCTTCCCTTCTGATTTTGGAGACCTATGGAAAGATAAGCTGAGAAATAACCAGTGTAAGAGAAGCAAGACAAGAAAACTCAAAGCAGACAAATGATACTAAATGTCATATAGATATTTAAAAAAAAAAAAAAAACCCTTACGTTCGATTTGGATGGAATCACAACAGTTTTCCTGGATATGGAAATGCACTGGAAATGCCCACCAGTGTGGAATTAGTTGCCTCCCTTCTTAACTGCATGCTTTCATAGAGCTTGAACCCTTGGTCCTGTGCAAGTGTGAGGCCTCTTAACGGCAGGACTGCCAGAGACCAGGAATCAGTACAACTAGGTTCCAAGAGGTGTGCCTGCCTTGCACTCAAGGTATGTTTAAGCACAATGATACCAGAGGAAGTCAAATCATGAATGAGATCGATGCAGGATAAGGTTATGGAAGGGACATCATTCAGGCATCAAACATCTCAGTGCAACTGTTGGTACAATAGCAAAAATCCCAGCCTTAGCTGTACCTTGATGTGTGCCAATGAATCTTGAAGTGGAGGCAGACAGATGTTTCCAATACTTGTTTATATCAAATATCCCATATACACTCCTTCACACACCCATGCACACGCATACCTATAACACTTTCCAAAACTGCTGGCCAAGCAGACCAGCCACATCATAGAATTAGTGAAATAGCATGGCATTGCACAGCACTGTTGAGTTATGCCCAGTAAGTTAATTTAACAAGAAAAAGTAACATTTTTAATTGTGAATCATATTGTTTCACCTACTAGCTCTTCTTTGTTTTGTCATGCATTGAAAACATTGACATTAAGCCATTCTTAATAGTATCGTAGAATGGTCTGGGTTGGAAGGCACCTTCAAGATCATCTAGTTCCAACCCTCCTGCCATGGGCAGGGATGCCTTCCACTAGGTTAGGGTGCCCAAAGCCCCATCCAACCTGGTCTTTAACACTTCCAACCACTTGAGTTTCATTTAAGGTTATTTTGGAAGCAGCAGTCAGTTGTGCTGTGGAATGAGGAAACTGGGCTTAATATGAGAGCATTTATGAGACTTAAAGCATAGAGAATTGACATAAGCCGTGAATGCTTAAGCCATTGCAAGCTGCAGCCCAAACCTCCTGGAGCTCTGAAATCCTCACTTTGGATCTCTCTGGAGCAAATGTTGCTCTCTCCTGTGGTGCAACCAACTGAGGATTAGTGAAAACTGCTTTTTTGCTTGCTTTTTTACCAATGACTTCAAGCAGGATTCCCAGTCCCTGAAGTAGGGGTACCAGTCCTGCAACCAGCAGTGCTTAGCATCTGACATAAGCACAGCACTGCAGTCGTGTAAGAAAATCAGTATTACAATCCGCATTACAGTGTCCCCCAGAAATCCTGTAGGGAGGAAGTCTCCCATGAAGTCATGTCATACCAGGTGGCTTACCATGTAACTCCAATCCCAGCCTTCCACTGGTGCCACCTGGCTGGAACTTTGCGCAGGTAAGGTAGGAAGCTCTGCTGCTGAGGTTCCCAGGTTCTCCAGTGATTTAGGTCCCTGGTGTCACCTCCTGGGGTGGTGGCAGTAGCAAAGAGCCCTTGGAGCAGACCCATGACATGCCAGCAAGTACTGTTTTCTCTCTGGCATAGGTGTCAGATTGCAGATGCCAAAAGGAGGAAAACACTTATTGATCGGCATTGGGCTCTGAATGAGTACTGCCTGAGCTCAGGTTGGGCTGCCTGCTCTGGATAGGTTTGGGGAAGGTTTCAATTCCAGCTGATGAAGCTGACAGCTGTCAGCCTGGAGCTGCAGAGCAAAGGCTGCTCTTTAATGGGAGCTGCTGACCTTCTCGCTAATCTGGGAGAGAGCTGTGGCTGAGTGCTCTGCAGTTAGAGATTTGTAGGGGAAACTGCAGCATTTTTCACCTGCTTGATATTTTGTCTACATCAGGTTTGGCAGCTACTTGAAGAGAAGATTAATTTTGTTGTTTTTTTTCTTGACAAGCATTTTGTGCTTAGTTATTCAGAAGCCAGGGATTGATGGTCACATTCCTCTTGTTCCAGAAGAAACGATGCATGTTCACTGGCAGTCATGAACCAGCAGTGCCTGCCCTGCTACCAATGGCGCTGACTTTGTGTTGCACCTCCCAGAACCTGCTCACTTTCATATTTCCATTGTCAACATGAATCAACTTGAGAGAAAATGACTTAGTCAGTGATTGCACAAATACCAGCTCATGTTCAATCTTTATATTTCCACACATAGTTGTGTTAAACAGATTATTTCAGAAAGTGCATTTGCACCATGCCACATACCCCGTAAATAGAGCAGCCTGGCAGTGATTGTTAGTGCCTGAATTTAGCAAAAGCAGTCTTCTGCAGCAAGCTAAGGGAGCGCTGTTATCAAATGTTTCTGGTTTGAAAACCAGGCTTTGTTGGACTAAACATCCTGACTACCAATCTGATCTTGTTCCAGCAGCTATTCCAATAAACTGACGTACATATGGAGTTTGTTGTCCTGACTGTAAGGAAAGAGTGATTTCTGGAACACATTGCTCCAGCTTTGTGAGTTCTGAGTGTGGAAGCTCTGGCTGATAGAGATCAAGAACATCAGTGCCAGGTTTTGTCTTGCACCTTCCCAGGAGGCTCAACACAAAACAAGGGAGGAAAATGGCTTCATGATGTCTTCGAATTTCTGGGCCTCAGGACTGATCCAAGGGCTGGCACGGCTGCTGGCCATGCACCCCAAGCGTTGCTATAGCTTATAGATGGTGCCCACAGTTGCCCATCAGCTGCTATGCAACCCAAAATAGCCTCAGCACAAAGCACTCCAGGAAGCCCTCTCTTCTTTTCCCTTCATGTCGCCTTCATCCGGCACTCTGATGTGGAGGGGTTAGAATGAAATGAAGAGGTTACCTCCTGAATGAATTGAATTAATTTAATTCATTTTTAATGAATTAAAAAAAAAAAAAGCAGATTTTCTCTTCTAGATTTGAAATGAAACAGCATTTTGTTTTGTTAATCATTCTTAGCATTTATTTTCACTTCTTAAGATAATTTTAATACTCATTTAATCCCTTTTTGCCTTGTAGGAAATAAAATGAGCTATCAGGGATTTTTCTTTTCCTTTTTCCCTTCTCTTTTTCTTGTCACTCTGTAACTATTTAATACTTTTCTGGTTATTAAAAACAGTGCAGGGAAGAATGGAAAAAAAAAAAAAAGCAAAATTGAAAATGTTGCTATATTGATAACATTTATTTTTCTTTTCTATTTTTCCAATGCTTCCAGACCTAGAAAATTTTTAAAAGCTTGGTCTTGATCCTACAGCCATTTAGGAAGTTGTATGCTAGGTCAGAACGGAAGTCCATCTAGCACAGTATTTATCTCTCCAGGAATAACCAGTAAGAGGTATGTAGAGCCAAGACTGAAAAAGGGACCAAGAACAATCATATGTACTCAAAATATTTTCCATACATTTGTGACTAGTGAATTAGAAATCATACCTTTGTGTGTAATACTGTTTCACTCCTGTGACTGCCACCTTCCTTCTCAGTACAGGACCAAGGTTCAAAGACAAGGTCAGATCCCGTGCTGCCGCTGCAGAATTTAAGTCATGAATGACCCCAAATGACCATTAAATTTTTGGGGTTGTCCTGAAATTTCAGGTCATGCACAGTGAAATGTTTATGGGCATTTTTAGTTTCTAAATGCATTGTAGCCATTCAGCACAGACTGGCTACAAAAAAGCCAAGTACGGCCATGATGTGGGATGAAAATGTTTGCTAAATGGTCAGTGCTAGTAAAGGAGGTTGCTGGAATGCCTGGATGAGAAATGAATCTCATCAGTGTCAGTAGAAAATTGAAAGGATATAGATCGAGAAAAATTGGAAATTAAGTGAAAAATATGTTTAGAAATTTTCATTTCATTCATGACATGGTTTAATGGTAGTATTGACAGTCCTGGGGTAGTGATTGGACTTTATGATCTTAAAGGTCTTTTCTAACCTAGCTGATTCTATGATTCTATCACTATGATTTAAGCCTCTTAAATGGCGGAGAAACCCAAGAGCTGTTTATACACTTGTTCTTTTTGTATTCCTCTTTCCCCTCAGTGTTGCATTTCTTCCTGAATGATTTATTTCTAAAACGTTTTACACAATTTTTCCATTTACACATCATTGCTGTATATTGTGGTGTAGCTTAAACATCCCATCCCAACATGACCTGTGTTTCGCTGCAAAGGAGGTAGTGCCTGATCACTTCACACCAATAGTGCCTGAGTGTACCTGGTGGATGCTGCTCAGATGCTTTGTTATCCTCTCTAAAAATTTACCGATATGAGAAACAGTTACCACTTAACTCATCAATGCAAAAAATGTCACTGGGGGTGCCAATGGGTGTGCTGAGGGGAAACAAGGGCCCCAGGCATCCCAGCCTTAATTGTGTTACATTATTATCATGGAGGTGCACTGTGCACAGGGAGGGCTTCTCACTCTCCTTTGCCTCTTCAGCTGTTGACAGTTTTTCTCTCCCATTGAACAAGACAACCTGCATTGTACAAAAGAGATGATTTTAGTGACATCTTTGAGGTGTGCAAATTGTAAATGCTGCTTTGAGTTAGTGTTTCATACCCTGCCATGAAAACAAGCGCAGGGTGGGTCTAAAGTGTTACCCTGCCATGCTTGCTGCTAACACGCATTTGCCACAGCTTTAGACTTACCTCTGAGATACGAGATGAGCTGTCAAGAGCCTGAATTTTTATTTCTCCTCTTCCCTCAGGAGCATTGCTCCAGTTTTGTCATCCTTACCAGGACGTTTATAGCTTTGCCACAAACCAAAGGGTTTGCTGTTGACCCTGTGAAGCCACGTGAGGTTTTCACTCCTCGCTTTGGAGTGGAGGGCTGGAAAATGCAACATCATGGTTGTACTCTCCTGGTGAAAAACACTGGCAGGGAGGAGATGGAGAGGAAGAAGAATGATCCAAGGGAGATTTCCAAGGATATCTGGTCAGCTTTAAGGGAGAACAAAGCTGCCTTAACACTTGGGTTCGTTGCTGACTTTTAGGCTTGGAAAATTGCCCATTTGGCTGCTGAGGCAGCAGCCTGAATTGTTGTGCAACTTGGCTGTGAAGGGAATGCAAAGGGATTTTTTCCCCTTCAGGTTCACGCATCACTAACCATGCCAGGCGTGTTGCTCCATACTGTACATCCTGAATGAATAAACTGCTTCTAATAAAGAACCGATGTTGCTAATATCTTTGTGTAATTTGAACCAAGGCTTTTTGAATTTAGCTCATTTGGGGAAGAAAAAAAAAACCACTGATGTTGCAAATGCTTATGCATCTGATTAATTTCGCTGCTTAGCTTAATTTGCAGGATCAGGGCCTTAGCTATCAAGAGGCTACATGGCATTACAGCCCTTCTATACATCTTCATTAGAGTATCTTTCTTACGAATTTGCTTTCATGCATGTTTTTACAACCTCAGTCATAAACTGGATTGTATCTGCCAGCAGCAGTGTTTAACTATGTCAGCTCCTCAGTGCCTGAGCTAATCCCTTGTCCTTCTTGACAGGAGCTGGGGGGAGTGCTGTTTCCTAAGGATCGATGCACAAAAGTTGACATGTTGCTGGTCATTTGCCTAAAAAACTTGAGGAGATCATGAGTTTTTATTAGGGCCACAGTTTGTCTGTTCCAGGGGGTTTGTTTGGTGGTTTTGTGCAACTTTTTGTAAGAGCAGAATTGCTTTTTTCCTGCAAACTTACTCCTTTTCAGGACTGAGAGTGCTGAGGGTTTTTTCCTGTCTTCTGTTACTTCTATTCCTCTCCTTTCCATTCTGCAGTTTTCACTCTTCCCTTTCTATTTTTTTTTTTCTATTTCTATTCCATCTTCTCTTCCTTTTCTATTTTTTTTTATTGGTGAGATGATGGAAAAACTGTTCCTTACAGCTTCCTCCAGCTGCTGTGGCTGCTGCATCTCGTATTGTCAGATTTTAAATCTGGCAGCCCTAGTGGGTGTCCATCTGGGGAATTATACAGGTGCAGAAAGGAGTGAGTGTTTCTCCTCTCCAAGGTCCGCTTTATTGCTGCCCTCCCGGGTGCCTAAGGACGTGCTCACTCCACCGGCAGTTCCCTCCGAGGTGCCATGACTCTTGGCTGCTCCCCACCCAAAGCGCTGTGTGAAAAACTTGACAGGGCCTGAGATATGAATGTGGATATTAAAACACAAAGACTTCATTTTTTTAAGTGTTGTGCCTAATCCTTTCTCTCCTGGGGCCCTTTTTTTTTTTGGAGCTCAAATACTTGTTACAGGACTCATAACTTGTAGAGGCAGATGTAGCACTGGCAGCCTCCCAGTTATAAAAGACATGGAGGAAAATCTCAGCTACATGGGACTCCATGTAAGTGCTGATGAGCTTGGTCCGTGGCTGAAGCATCCCCAAGGTGGGGGACCCTACCAGCTGTCTCCTGCCATGCCATCAGAGACGCATGTGCAGAGAGTTCATGGCAGGCAGAGTTTTGCTGGAAGTTGCTTTAGATACAGATTTCTGCCATTAATATAAATTAATGACAGAAGTAGAAAAGATACCTGAAGATTAAGATAGCTTTTCGTTAGTCACGGTATTCTATTAAAGTGTTTTCACTTTTTGATCTGGTTAAGTCACTTGTTAAATTAAGCTCCAATCCTGCAGTGTGAGATGGGAGGAAAAGAGCCTGAAGTCGAGAGTGTACTGGTGAAATCTTTGCGTAGACCATCTGCCTTCTCACTGCACAAACCGGACATCAGTCAAAAGTTGCGTTGAGCTGTAAAATTCCAGGATAAGCAAGTGATGGTCATTTGGTACCTCAGGACCAGCCTGTGACACCTCTGGCTCTCCACCCATCCCCAGTAGTATCCGCGACTGCTGCCTGGTCCCCAGTGTGGTGCATCTGGAGCAGGGACCACATTGCCTGCCTCTGTCAGTGCACGGAACCCAGCCAGAGTGGGCACAGGGAGCAGGAGCCCAGGGAGTTTTGCAGAGGTGAGGGGCTCAGTTAGGGGCTATGTTAGCTGAGAAGAGCTGGGCTTTTATAAGAAGTGATAGACACAAACATCTGCTGGTACCCTAAAATGCTGCCTCCCAAGGCAACATCCCAGGTCAGAGCTTCAAAAGGGAGTTTGTAGAAGGGCTGAGCACTACCAGTGGCTGGGAATGGGGCTGAGGGTGGAGTGGGAAGATCTTTCTAACACTGGTGGAAAAAAGTCTCTTTTTTTTGTTCAGTTTTCGGACAGACTTTCTGGCATGCCCACCAGCACCAGAAGTGAGTCCTCATCCCCAGGGGGCTGCTTTGCTGCTCCTGCTGCTGACTTGGATCTCCCTGGAGGACAGCAGCACTGCTTGCACTGTGGGATGCCACTGGATGCTGCTGGCTACATGATGGGAGTAGTGCCATGAAACAAGGTGATCATTTACTTTTCAGTGAAAATAAGTGCAGTACCAGATTCTATTCTGTTTGGGTGAAATACCTGCCCTAAATAGATTGGTAAGTGAAGGGTGATCAAAATGAGCTAGCTTTACAGTCCACTTTCTATAAAACTTTCCTTCCTAATGTGTGGATGATTTTCTGGCAAAGAACGGCTATGTACCCAGATCAGCAGGTGCCTACGTGAAGGTCGACATGAACTAAGGAACAACAAAAGATGAAGGAGGATGGGAGCGAGGCACTGGGAGTGAGAATCCCAGCAAGATAAGAAGGAGCTGGAATTTACTGAGTTGTTAAATTGAGGACTGTTGGAAAACTTTGAAGGTCAGGTTCTCACACCTGTGCTTAACCAATTATATGTTAGTTGTTAAGAGCCTCACAGATATGTATCCAATCACAATGTGCCAAGTTAGTGAAAACAACTGTAAGAAATAGTATATAAAGAGTTAGTTTTCTAGAATAAATGGCTTTGTCTGATCACATTGATCTCCGACTGAGTCCTTTCCGCGACACTAATGAAATCCCCTTTCTGTAAAACTTACCTTCCTAACCAACATCCCCTTTCTGTAAATCTTCCTGTTTTCAATAAAACTTCCAGTTACAGTTCCTTTTCTGTAACATCTCCCTTTAAAACTTACAACTGGCAGGCTCAGGAATGGACCCAGTCACGCTGGAAAAGTGTCAGCTCAATATTAAAAGGTGCGATAATCACCCATGAAAAAAAGGAGCGTTATTGATGCTTAAGTCAATAGCTGCTTATAGCTGTTGGGGGACTTGCTGCTCGCTTCATGTTTGCTTTTTCCCCTGCAGGACCCAGTCGGTCAGTCAGCAGAACAGTTTCCTTCGCAGTCTGGAGCAGTGGAGATGCAGTGTTTAGTTAAGCACACACCAAGCTTTCATTGAGAGCTGTGGCATCTCCACAGAGGCACCAGTTGAGGCTTCAGATTTTTTTCTGTGTCTGAGGTTCATGGTGCTGTTGCCATACAGTGATCTGGGGCAAGTACCATCCACAGCCAGCCAACAAGAGAGTCAAATCTGTAACCAGGGCTGCATGCCATGTTGCATGAGGCTGCGTGACTTCCTCCTCAGGCTCTGCTGCTGAAGTTATCACCCAGTGCCCTGTAAGCCAGAGGGATTTTGGCGACCTGACCTCGCCAGCATAGGCTGGCTTTGTTCATTAAGCTCATCTGCAAGCCGTGAGCCAAGGTGCTTGGGAAGACCCATGCAGCACCCTTCTTCCCAGGCGCACTCGTTGTGGTGGTGATTCCACCTGGCTCCAGCTAAGAAGGCTTTGGCATATATTGACAGTAATGCACACAGGGGGAAAAACTCCCCATCTGTGGTCGTGTAGTGGAGAGACGAGTGGCTGCATTTCTTAACAGATGGCATAACAAACTACACGAAACGCGTGTCCCCTTGAGACATATAACCTGACATCAGATAGTTTCAACAACATATTGAAATAAGTCCTCCCTGCTGAACGCCGTGGCTTCAGACGCAGCCATACCTCTCTGCCTGAATCCCTTGACAAAGCCTGGGTGATGGAGGCACAGCAGTTTTGAGGGGTCCCACCCTGCTGCCTCTGCCAGCAGCACGATGTGGGGCGGCAGGCTGAGCAGTGACTGAGACGGCCCCCAGATGCCAGGGAGTGGAGAAGCAGGGAGATAAGGCATAGTACTTCTCCGTAGGTAGTCTTTTCAAGATGAATAAGCTCTTTGTTCTGCAAAATGCTTACTTTAAACATCTGCAGTAAGAGTTTTAGTGGTTTACTTTAGGGATAATAGACTTGGGCTTGTCTAAATGGAAGGGGAGCAGAACCACCTTGAGAAACAAGCACATTCAGAAGTTGCTTTTGCTGTCAGGAAGCACTGGGGAAGTTAGTGAAACACTGCTCTAAAACTGGGCAGCGAGCAGCTTATCCTGGCCTTCATGGTACTCTGGACATGTGAAGCAATGCTCAAATATGACCAAATTTGAGAATCTGGGAGCTGCAAATCATAGTGCTCAGCAGCCTAGATGGACTCAGCAGCATCAGGGTTGCCTGGAGGGGCTGGAGGGGCCAAGGCAGGGCTCCTATTCCATGTCTGCCCAGGGCTGGGAAGGCTCTGTACTAGCATGACAGCAATCCATACCTTGACCATGTCCTCTGTGATTGCAGAGAGCAAAGAAGAGATGGAAACAGCCTGCCTGACATGCAAATAGCATCAGCATCAGATGGAGCGGGAGCTGCTGGGGAAACAAACATTAAATTAATTTAGTTCACAACTCTCCTGTAGGGTATGGGATCTCCCTGTTTTCCCAGGAAGAAGTCTAGAGAGATTAATGTCAAAAAGATCCACTAATTTTGATGACCCAATTTGCATGCCTAATGACCTGATTTTTCTGAACACTTCACGTTCTCTAGCACTTTATGCACTGGAAGGACAGTGCCCTTGTTTTCTTTCACAGCAACGAGCGCTCAGCAGTTTTGTGAATCAGAACTTGGGGCATTAGTTTATGCATTCAAAAAACAAACCCCCACACAATTACCAAGACAAAGCTTTCGATGTATGGTTTGGATGACCTGGCAGTATCTCAGAGAAACTCTTCAGCAGGGACAGAGATAGCAGCCAGTTCCCCAGGACGCCATTCAGCTGCCTTCACCATGTCTGCTTCCTCCTCCTCAAATTTCCTGCCTCATTCACTGGGCAGCTTCCAGTTTCAGCAGCAAACGGAGGGGGGGAAATCAGTGGACACAAGGCAGTTTTCCAGCAGATGCTAAGGCAGATGTTTTCTGACTTCTAAAATCCTGATTTGCAACCTTAATATATTTGTGCAGTTACTTCTGTTTAGAACAGTATCATTTTTTTAGCTCTTTTGTGGTCTTGTACATCAGATCCTATCTCCAAAGAACTTACTGTTTTAACATATGGAGTATCTCTGTAAGTTCCTTCTTGTACTCTCTATTTACGCATGTGGTTTTGAACGTGAGGAGGTCTGCAAAGGCCACCACTGTGGTCCTGCAAGGAGCATTGCCATCAAGAGGAGAGCTCTGCCTTTCGCACCTCTACCACTGTGCCACCATCATGGGTACATGCTGTAGTCACACGGTGAGCCAGACCAGACGACAGACCCAGCGAAGACGTAAGGCTGAAACTTCATCCATGGAGCTGCAATATAAAACACATTGCAGTATGGACAGGCTGCTGAAAAGGAGCAATATTACTTTGCTTCTACATTCCACTGTTGGCCACACCAGTTGGGTGCTGGTCTGGCCCCACCACAGACTAGTGCAGGGGGCAAGCTGGACAAAACCTCTTCCTTGGTATTTGTGGGGTACTCGCTGTGTTGCTTATCCCAATGTAACTTGTTCCTCAGTGTGAGGAAAGCCTATCTTGTGTCAGCAGGTTTACATTCCCTGCACGTACATACGTGCTGAATGCATAGTGTGCTGCTTGCACTGCGCTCTGCTGCACTGTCTAGAAATCTGGATCTTCACCAGGAAGTATTTAAGTGACTGATCTGTAGATCTGTATGACCCACAGAGAAGCTAAAATACAGCAACCTTTGTGAGGAGTGGGGTAGCCTTTCGGCTGTGACATGTTGCACACACATTCGAGATGGGTGGTGAAGGAGAAACACAGGCAGTTCTCTTGAAATCAAACGTCAAACAAAATCAACACAATTTAATTAAAAGGAAAAAAGTCTTTCAAAAAAATCTTTGCTTTAGATTGAGGACTCTATCTCTTAAGAACATGCTGCAAGCTTAATTTTTGATGTTACAGTTAAATAAAGACATACTTATCTGATTAGCTGTAATCCTCTCATGTTTATTCCTTGAGTCAGAGGCCTTATAAAAATGTATCTGAGATTTAGAAGTGGGACCCAAGGACAGCCTGCACCTGGTCTCTGCGTCTGATTGTGGAGAAATATCTCTGCAGTGTTGCCAATGGAAAATTACTCAGCTGTTTTCATAATCTCCATCATGCTCAGAACCAAAATGTAAACCAAACATATTTGTCCATCATCTTCCACAGTTATCAGTTCTCACCTGATGTTTTTGGGCTTTCCCCTCCTTGTAACAGTACTAGAGAATAGACCTAACCAAAATCTAAAGACTGCGAGTGAAAGGGGTTTAAGCTCTTCTCAACCATAAACGAGAAGCTGTATCCCATTGCACTGATTCCCCGATTCAGGCTCCATAATGGGGAGTCCTTGCTTCAAGCAGCATCACCCTTGCTGCTTGAGCGCAAGGGCTTTCTTTTCTGCATGGCTTCTCCTTGCAGTCACACCAAGACAATCTCCACCCCATGTCTGAACTGGTTGCTCCAGCTCCATGTATAGGCAAGGCAGAAGTCAGCAGCAAAATTGGGATCATGATTCATCCTATGCTTGAAATAGGTCAGATCATCAATGGCAATCACACCCTGGGTCTCACTCCCTTGGCTGTAACAAGGATGTAGTTTTACAAGTCTATGTTGCAGATGTCTGAAGGTGAGATAAAATCCATCCAAGGAGACTGATATTCAGATTGTTTTCTGTTAAACTCATATTGTGACTGTGAAAACAATTCAGAAAAATCCGGATTTTAACTGTAATTTTAGACGTTTTAAAAATCAGACACCAAAACCGGGGTGAAGAGCGTTTTGCACTTTTTATCTGCTCTCTCTGCTCTGTTGGGAAGGACCGAGCTTTCCCTTGCTGCCGTTAGTGGGAGCCCTAGCACAGGGCAGGGCAGGACCCTGCTCTGCGTGGGTCCTCGCTCCACTTCTGCACTGGTTGGGATTTTCTACCACAAGAATTACAGAAGTCATTGTCTCAGAGAACGTCTCAGGTGATTTTTTTTTTCTATCAATTAGCTCATTTGTGTATGAAAAAATGCCGTCTCTGAGGACCAAGATTTCCCAAAATTGATGAAAAGTTTCCCTGGTCCTCTGCCCGCCCCATAGCAAGTCTTTAACATCTTTCAAGTACGTTACTTTGACTATTCAGAGTGGTCTTTTCAGCCAGAAAATTGTCTACGTCTGCCTAGACCGTTATTCCCTCACACTTGTGAGCTTACAGCTCTTTTGCCTGTGAGCAGATGTTATGTACTACTACTGAAAAATTGTTAGGTTTATAAAACATCAGAAATCGTGTGTTGAATGGCTCTTTTCTGGACTTAAGTCTTTCCACTAGTCATTTTCTCAAGTTGTACATTTCTCTCCTGGCAAAAATCCCATCATACATCACACCTTCACAGGATTGCATTGATAGGTACTGTTTCTGAAGCACCCATGGTAGAAGTAGAAACTGAGTTTGCAGGTGGCTGGAAAAATGTTTAAGGAACACAGATCCAGAGGTCTTTCATCTTTCCCATTTGCAATATAATGACATATACAAAGAAACTGCTCTTCTCCATGGGGAAATGGGTCTGGCTGTGTTTCCTGCCCCTGCAAGCTGTTCCGCTGTGATGCAGAGGTGCTGTTCCTCCTTGGGAAGACTTTTCCTTTCCCGGGGACTTGAGGAACAGTCTAACTTCCACTGAAGTCAGTGACAGTGCCGTGGCTTTGGGAGGTGGTAGGATCCTCCATGCTCAGCAGAACTTCATTGTGAAATCTCTGCCTGTGCTTGGTAAGCCATACAGATAAACAAAGAAAAAAAAAGCTTTTCAAACTGATTTGAGAGCACAGCTGTGATAAAGGTGTGATAAAAAGACTGGCACCAAAACCTGTGTGATCATGGTGGTCCTTGTGTGAGTTACAGCAACATTTCACATATCTGTTTATTTTAGTTAAAGAAGAAAAGTTTCAGTTACTGTAGACTTAACAGATTTTTATCTGGTATAAAATATGCTTAGCAGAGGACACACTTCAGTATGGTTTCATTGTTAGCAGACCTTCGGCAGTTCGTGTCAAATATCAGTATAATGGACTTACACACACTATTGATTTAATGACAACTATCACTGCGAGGAATTGATCTAATGTTTTCATTAGACTTAAAAAATGTTTTAACAACAAGTTCATTCAGAACTGGATAATTGCAAAGCCCTACATGGCCAAAGATCACATTCCCTATAGAAGTGTAGTTTAGATGATCTTTTTAGAAGATAAGTAGATTAATAATAATAGAAGCACAGTTGACGGAAATTAAAGCTAGTCTTCATGCCTTAAAAACATAAATAAATTGAATTATCACACATTGTATTACTGGGGGGAGTTTTCTGAACTTTTGTAGAAATCTTAATGGATATACAGTGGTATTTTTCTTGCTCTGATAGGCACACCATGACTGGTTTTGTTAGACCTCTATCTTTCTGTCTGTCATTTTTGCTCCTTTCCCAGTGGGTTAGATATATTTTGGGGTTTAGCAGCAATACCTTCTTTTGCATTTGTATGTGAACAGGTTACGGAGGGGCATTTTGTGAGAGATTTCAGGAGATGGTGTCCTCCTGGGTACATCAGTGATGCCGGACTGTTCTCCAAGGAAAGCTCTGTGTTAGTGGCTGTGATTGGAGTTATGCAGAGTGGCTCTGCATGAGGGCATTGCCTAAAAATGGGTGAAGAAAGAGGTTTCCCATTCTGACGTGGAAGCTGCAGACACACTTCCCCTACAACTGCGAGTGACAGTGGTTTTCTTGCCAGACCGTCTTCAGCTTCTGCTCTGCCTTATGCAAAGGCTCCTCCCAAGTACCATAGTCAATATTTCAGGTTTTTGATGACACTTGACCCAAAAGCCATACTGCATGTGCTCACTGCAATAGGTCACAGCTTGCATATGCCTCTGGACCTCCCTTGGCATTGTGGGTTGTTTGCTGTTCTGTGTAAAGGTATAGTGGATCATTCTGATGGTCAGAAGATGCTGAAAGTGAGTAAGAACAGTATAATGAGTCCACCTGCTCTCTTGCAGCAGAAGTGGAACCTAGAGCTGCTATTCTATTTCTGCCATCAAAAAGCTGATGGCAGGCAAATGAATTCCATGTTTAAACTACTGGGGAGCTCAGGCACCCCAGCACAGCCACACGACTAAAACCTTTTGGCTGCAGATCTGCATCCTGTGCCATTATGGCAGCAGGAGAAGAGAAGTCTCTTCCTGAAATCACAGTGATCTGTAACGTGGCAGACAAATCTCACGTGCTGTGTGGAGCAGTGAGACCAGGGGCACACCGTGGGTGTCCATGGGATCACCTGAAACAAGACTTGGGCTTCTGAACAACATGACATTTGCTTTAAATAACTTCACAGGTATTCAGCCATTGTGGGAACTAAATGTCTCCATGGGTCCCTTGGGGCCAAGGTTTTGTATGCTTCAAGGTATAATGAAGATTAAAGGTAATATTCTTAAGTGAACAGGGAGATGCTTATGCCAAAATATGCATGAGTAATCTAGAGCATGATACAATGCAAATGCAAGAATAGAAGGAAATCAGGACACTGTAATGCATATTGCTTTAATTTGAGGAGCAAAGGGATTTGAGTGGATTTCTAGGGTATAATGCAATACAGAATAATACAGTGTTTATGTCAGATATAGCTGATGAAAGCTCCCAACAGATCAATGCAGGAAAACGGTATAAATCAGTGGTATTGGAAGATGTCACTTGAGAGTGAATCTATTCTCAAGCTAAGGTAATATTTTCTAATACTCCCTGTAAGTTGAATGCAGTTAATGTGAAATGTGGGAGAGAGAAAAAATAAATCCAAATGACAGTTGAAGGGAAAATGAAAGTTTAAAATATCATCTCCAGGATCCCTCTTCTGAGCAGAGGGCTTTGGATGAGAGAGAGCACCCATCCCATTAGCAGTCACCAAGACAGGGCTACAGTGGCCAACTTTGCTGCCAGGACAGAGGTGAATTTCTCTTTGCACAGGGCAGGAGAGCAGCACCCTTCACTTAAGCACTGCCTCAAGGTGTTGCTCAGCTCTTGGCTCTGTGGACAACCAGCCCAGCTGAAAGGCTCCCTGTGGGAATGTAGGCAGGCATTGCTTGTGAAAGGAGCAAAAGATGTTGCCACACATCTGCTTTGCATTATGTCATCTCATTCATTTTGACTGTGTTAAATCACTTTAAGTTAACGTGCTGTATACTAGTGTATATGATGGTCTAAAACACCACTTACGAAGGTGTCTGAAACAATCAGCTTTGTTGAACATAGACTTTACTGAGCAAAAAAGAAAATTAATAAACATAACTAAGAAAACTACTATCTGCAGTAATTTCTTACCCTTCATCATCTGTTGAGTTTTAATATGTAAATGAATGGAGAGAGCCTTCTGGCTTTGTGGCCTCTGTGAGCAAAGTTTCATGATGACAAATGCCATTTGGGGGAAAAAGGGAATCTGCTGCATGGTGAGTCCAAGCTAGGACTCATTTATACTGGTTTTAAATAACTGACCTTATTTCCAGTCATTGCCGGTATGAAGTCAGATCGAGTGAGCACTGACAAAGCACCTGGTCTTCTGCCTGGGCTGAGTTCCTCCTGCCTGTGCTGTGCAGCTTCCTACCCCGTTTTTACATAGGTTCTTGTAATATTCTCCCTACAGCAAAAGAAAAGAGAAAGATGAGTAGGTTGTAATGGGTAGAGAAAGAGCTGGCTGCAGCAGAGACATGTGCCATCCCGATCCCCTGGGGCACATTGGAATGTCTCAGCTGAGCGCCTCATTTCGTTCCCGTCCCGAGGTTGTGAGTGTGAGGGCAGGAGGCACAGGCCGGGTAATTGCCATTTCTCTCTCCAAAACTTGTTTTAGCAGTAGTTGTAAGGACGACCTCTGCCTGCAGAAATCATTTTCCATGTGTCTGCCTGCTTTAGCTTCCGCTTGATTTCTCTATCTATCTACCTAGAGCTCAGAGTTGTAGAGATAGGTAGATAGGTTTGAAGTTATCCTCTTGTGCATGAATGCTTGGGTTTTTTCAGATAAAATTCTCTGACATCTCAAACTTCTATCTTGAACATATATTGGACAAGTTGCTTCGTGTGTATATATATATATATTCACAGTGCTCACAGAGTGATAGCTCCATTGAAGTTTCTGTTAGAAAACGCTTTTTTGCTTCACAGGCTGGAGGCAAGGGGAGGAGACAGGTTTGTAAACCCACCTCACAAGCTGGATCTGACCTGGAATTTAGTTCACTCCAGGGTGAATTCTCAAACACAAAGAGATAAAGAAGATAGTCTTGTCCTTAGGCCACCAACCCGGATTTGAGGTGTATGGCTTCCACAGCCTCGCCACGTGCCTGAGCTCTCCTATGCTTCCAGTGTCTCTTTTCTGGGGAGAGAAAGAAGCAGATGTCCTTCCTCCACCCCATGCCACGATTCCTGGACTCTTTGTGGAGCTTCTCAGAGCCTGTCCTGCTCCATCACGATGGTAGTCCTGAGCTGCCCTCCCAGATGCTATTTCATGCAGGGACTGTAGCAGCCCCACTCAGGCAGATGATGTGACCTCCTTCCTCCAGTCTGCCACTTGCACATTTTCCCCACGTTTCACATTAGCCGTTTTGCTGGCTTTCAACTGGTTCCAGTGAAGCCTGCGTGGAAGCTCATTCATCATTCCTCATTGCCTGAGGAGAAACTTTGTGTCTGACTGTGTGTATCTCACTAGGTGATGCAGATTACCCCACATCCATGACTCATCTTTTTGCTGTTAATCACACAATCCGATGTCTGGGCCTTCTGACGTCTTATGATGTCAAATGATGATCTTATTTTTTTTCTCAAATGTGTAATATGGAAGACCAAGGGCTGGTACTCTTTCAAAATCACCTTCATCTGCTGGTAGTTTTCTTTTATAGTTACCTTTTAAGTCCTGTTATTTAAACATCTTCCTTTCATCTATGATGTGCCAGGTTAATTTTGGTTTGAGTTCAGTACCTAAGCTGTCACAGAGTGCAGAGTAAATTATTTTATAGAAGTCTGTTACATGTTAGAGCGTAACATTACATTACAAACAGTGATCTCCATGAATTCACTCTGCATTGCATTTAGTATATTATTTTTATATGTATTATGAACTGAACTCTGAACCAGCACATCATCCTTCCCAGGAGCTGGGCCGGCACAGGGTTTGGCCAGGTCATTTTACCTTTGGAATTCAGTATTATTATTATTATTCAGTATTATTCAGTCATCCAACTCTCTGCAACTTCCAAGATGTATTGAAAATCATTATTAATGTTCCAGTGTTAAGGTTTTTGGGTAGGTTCTCTTACGTTTACATAAATAAGAGCTTAATAGCTGGAAATGAGATTAGCCCTGAGGTGGAAAGGCAGCAAAGCATGAGCAGGGTAGACAGGACTGCTCAGCACTTAATAGGAATCTCTAACCAAGAGGCTTGTGGTGGCTTTGAGAAGGCATCAAGCGCTCAGGTTTAGAGTAAAAGAGCTGCTAAAATTAGAAGGAAGACTAACTTGGGAACTTTGCTCCTCTGTCTTTTCCAGCAGTGCTAACTGGGAAGAGACATGCTGAAGGAAACCCCAAAGCAAAGGAAATGGGGATCAGATGCGGTTGTTGAGGACCATGTCATGGTCTGACTAGGGAGCTCAGAAAGCCACGTGTCAACTCTCCAGCCCTCAGACGGGCTGCAACTCTGTATTCCTCCACTGGGGGTTGGACTGTGTGTGTACAAGCCCCCAAGGAATTTTGAGATTAAATGTCACTCTCGGGAATGCAGTAACTTCACTTCTTTTAAATACATTTTCAGCCGTTTGCCAGTGATTAAAGTTCAGGGTCGAGATGCATCTTCCCTTGTGGACATTTGCTTTGATTCCTGATGTGCTTTACTGAAAAATCTCAAACATACAGTGAAGGAGGTGACAGCATGTCAGAGAACTACATATTTAGTTCTAGCAGCGAGTCAATCAGACATCTAGGCAATTACCCTCTGCTCAGGATGACAACTGAGAGATGTGTTTATTCTGTCTCCAGGAATCTCTGTTATTTTAGGATCCTTTCCAGAGTGCAACCAGTGCTAACTCGTCAGTATGTGGAGACTCTTGTTTATGCTTTGGTTTCCTATCTGGGTGGGATTATTCAGTTATTGACTTGCTGGCCCCCACTCAACCTTTTAAATTCATTTCTACCTTCCACACAATTTCTTGGCAGGAGCTACAGGCTGTCTAAGCCCAAGCTCTCATATCTTCATCTGTGCTGATGAATCTTTTGTCTGTTTTTCAAAGGGTATTAGCTCTTCCATGAGCTGTTAGGTGGCACCTTGCTATCACTGCTAAGGCTCTGGCTGCAGTTTGGCATCTCCCAGAGCCTGACATAGCAGTTTGCTGGTCCTTCCCAGAGCTTCTCTACCGTGATGGCCCTTGCAGAGGCAGGACTCAACCTGCTTGTGTGGTGGGATCCCTGTGTAATACCCTGCTCTCCTTTACATCCCTATAAATCACTGTAGGTCAGTACTGAGGTACCTGAAAACCAGATACTGCCTGTCCTCTCTAGTTATACTATAGGCACACTGCACACAGCAGCAGTTTCAACTCCTGCCTGAATCTGTTTAGCGAGCTAAATATTTTCTGCTCCATGGGAGCACCCAGTGCCATATAAGCTGGAGGCTTCCCTCAGGCAATGAACAGATGAGTTTAGCTGGAACAGACTTTGTTATCTTTTGACACTTTATTGGAGAATCAGTTACTTCCATGAAAGAAAAGGTGCTTGTGATGGCATTTGCCTTTCTGAGCGACGCAAAGCCTCTGGCAAGCTACAGAAGTGAGCCACAGCGTTCAGCTCAAGGGTGGCCCGCCGTTACCTGCCAGTGTGCCCCCAGTTGGGGCAGGAGTTATAAGCAGCCTATATACAGGGAACTCAAGCTCCCCTTTTCAATATAGTAACCTGTACACTGCCCTGACCAAGCAAGCCTCGGGTCTCCAACCAAGACCCCCCTCAGCAAGACCCAGAGCTGGGTACTGCAGCATCACAGGCAGGCGAGCACCTGAACCATGCACAGAGGCAAGCATCTCCTACCCCCCTCAAACCTCTCCCTGCGAAAACTCTCCCCCCACACACCCACTTCTCCCCCTGCAAAGCTGGAGGACAAAGAGGGTTTTGCAGGTTCAGGAGGCCTTTCCTTATTTCTGTTCCTGGAAGCCTGGTTATTATAGCAGTAGCCTCTAGCTACATCTGTGAAGAGAAGCACCTCCACCAGGCATCTCCTGTAATAATGACTTCTTTTTTCTCTGAACTTGCGAGGCACTGTTGTATGACATTAAGAAGGTGAATCCAAAGAGGACCGTAGATGTAGGGTCATTCCAAGTAAACCCTGACGGGACGCAAGAGAGGAGTAAGGTAACAGAAAAATGATATGACAGCACATAATTGCTGATATGTGCAATTACCAACCACTTATCCAAACAGCAGTTGGTCTTAATCTTACAACCTTTTTTCTTGCTAAGGGTATCAGCCACTAAATTGCTTCTGCTTCCTCTGGGACCCAAAGTAATCTTTAGGCTTGAAATTGAGGTATTTTCCTTCCTTTTCAGTACCTACATTTCTTTGCCTTTTTAATATTTGAAGCGGTATTGTTCCATTGTTAATCTTGATAAAAAATAAATCAGAGCTACACGCATTATTAAGACAGAGAATGAAAGGGAAAGAATATACGTTCTACCTAGAGACAGACCATTATGTGATCAGGTATTGCACTGGAGGTCCACATAGTGTCCATTGCCACCTATGGGCTTCTTGTGGGTGCTGGATACCTTCAAGTTCCATTGCCCAGGGTGGAAACTGACAGTGGTCAACATTTTGCTGCACCAAGCTCTAACATCGCCAACTTTCATAAGCAGGACTTGGCTTACTCTGTGTGGTTTGCAGCATGGAAAATAGGGATCATACTAGGTACATGTAAATAGAAAAGGCTCTGGAAACATTTGTTTAGCTAGGTAAATATTTCAGAGAATTGTTGTTGACTCAGGTAACGGACTTTTCCATCATTGTTGTCCATAAATTAAAAGGCTTAAGAGAGTATTTAAGGCATATTGAAGATGAAAGCCGCTTCTTTGTAAATGGCAGTGGCCTTCTCAAAATGATGCTTCTCATGCCTGGCTTTACATGTCTATTCCCAAGCTATCACTGAGAAGGACTGAGAACTAAACTGTCCAGGGATACATCTGGAAAGAGGCCACAGTTTTCCAAGGCAGCAGAAGGTGAGATGAATCAGAAGCTGCCCAAGACGCCTGAGTCTTCTGAAGTCCAAGTCCTAGAACCTTATGTCAGTGAGAGCTTTGGGCTTCAAGTACCATTGTGGCCAACAGTGATAGACCAACTATGATCAAATAAGATTAACAACTCAGAGAAAGTGAGAGCAGGGCACAGTGGCTTGGCTGGCGTTGCATGATTAGTTATATCAGAATAGCTCATCGGGTGCTCTTGTTGTGGTCTCAGGTCAGCATCCCAACTCTTAGGCCTTGCTGCCTTTACCATTGTGGTCAGTGTCAGACTTCAGAAGTGGACTGATACATATTTGTCTACCTCACTTTGAGCAAGGAAGTCATTTCAGTACACGCGTGACGTCTTGATGTGGGCAAGAGTATGAATGGGTGCCCATACCTGCATATGGACACACAGACACACAGGACCTGACTGCAGTAGATCTTGTTATGACAAGTAGAGCCATACAGATAACTAAGCATACATTAATAAAGTCTGACTCTAGTGCATACTGCCATTCTTGTTTATTCACATGTTGACCCCAATATTAGCAGTACACATTTCTTAAACAAAATCCATGCCCTGCTCTGCTAATTGTTAACATAACAGAGGGTTCATGAACCCGTCTTTCATCACATCACTTAAACATTATTTAAACAGTATTTTATTACATTTATTTCTTCAGAAGTAAAAACATTTCCTTGCTATGCCTGTCAACTGATTTGAAAACTAAATATCTAAATTGCTGTAGTTTATTTTTCACAATGATTTCTATATTGTTTCAGTATTAGCCTTTGAGAATAAAACAAAGAATGTAGCCTTCTGTTGTCTTAATTTTCAGATATCAGAAGACTGCTTTCCCAGGAACAAATATTGGCTGGCTTGTACCAGAATCTGGTTTAGACCCTGGTATGGATCTTCAAAAGTGACTAAGGGAGTTAGATGCCCAATTCTGCTGACTTTCAATGAGAACTGGTTACTTAAAATTCAGAGGCCTCCTTCAAAAGCTCATCCCTAATCTCTTCAGAACAATTTCTGCTTCATTGTAATTAACTGTGGATTTAGGCTTTAATGTAAATTCACCTTGACTAAAATTTACAAAAGCATCCTGAAGCCCTATTTTCAGAATGGCTTAGGACCCAGAGAGTCCAAGCTCTACTGAAAGTCCGCAAAATTACTGATGCCGTATTCAAAGTGTGGCACTGCAGACCTTTCCTGAACTCCTGAGTTCAGATGTTTGCACATCCCATTTCCATCCAACAGTAAGGTCTGGACATCCATTGCCTTCCCTACCAGCAAGAGCTGGGGTGTGTGGGCTAGAGAAGGACTGCAGTGGCTCCTGCTTATTCTGGATCTGGCAAAGGTGACCAGAATGGTGAGATGTGCAGTGAAGCCCATGCTCTGCACGTCTCTCATGGTTTAGGAAGCTCAAGCTGCTTCAATGTTCTGAAAACATAAGTTCCTTTGTCTTTCTAGGGCTTTTGACCGTGATTTGTTTTGTTCTGATGGGTTGTACAATTAAAGGAATGCATTTTATTAGGATATTGCTCTTCAAGAAGAAGGGAAAGGTTTGGCTTGGTAGGAGTGAGTAGGTGTTCATAATGGACCTTGAAGCAGGCATAGAGGGTGGATAGATGTGGACGTAGGATTTCTCTTCTCAGCCAATCTGCTAGCATTACTCTACATGTGTACCATGTAGAATAGGTTTTAAAAGAATGGCGTAATTGTCCCCTGTCTATTGATTGCTCTTCCACTTTGGCAAAAAAAAAGGGTCAGTGAAACCCGATATTGAAAACAGTGACAGAAAAGCAATGAAGAAAACTTCTTTGGAAGCTTTAAGATTACCCCTGCTTTTGGTACAATCACAGGAGTTTCAATTTTAGGCTCTGTTTCTGCCTAGCACTGCATGCTATTATGCACAAATTGTCCTGTAGCCCTCTGTATTATATCAAAATCCAAGCAGGCTCCTATGTGTTCTCAAAATCAGAGCTATGATCCAGAGGCTAGATCTCATTACTTCACTGCAAATTGCTACCGGGTGACAAGTGGTTCCCTGCCCCAGCAGAGAAAAGAAGAAGTCTTTTGAAGATTACCCATCCTACACTGGGATTAATCAAACAAACAAATGAAAGTAGGACTCTCCAAAAAGCCTGTACTTTGTGTTTTCCAGTAGGCCAGTACTGGTAGCTCCTATTCAGGAAGCTTCAGATTAAGATTTCCTATCTACTGATTCACATAAAAGTCTTGAATTTTTTAGGTTGGTGGGTTGTAGTGTTTTGTTTTTGTTGTTTTTTTTTTTTTTTTTTTTTTTTTTGGGGGGGTGTGTTCTTTTTACTCAGAAGATGCTGATTCTTTGATGTTAACGGTTTTTTGGAAGAATGATATCAACCATTTCTGACAACAATTTCATAAGAGCAAACTTTTTAGTTCTAGGAGAACATTCATATGCAAGGCTGGGCTGCCACCAAGACAGAGCAGTTATTTAGAAAGAGGAGGTCAGGTAGGCAGGTCTGTGCTGGTGAACACCAAGGCTAGGAGCAGTTCTCCTCCCCCTAGTTGAAAGGTATGATATAAGTTGTGTCTGGATCCATGCTAAACACTCTTCACCCCAAAGTATGCACTGCATCCTGCACTATCCCCAGAGAAATACCTTAATACTCTTAAATAGTGATTTCCTGAGATCAATTCAATAATGTGGATGTTACCAGATCAGTGCCTTGCCTGACTGACTTGGCTGACTCCAGCTCTCCATTCTGGGTACCATAGGCATCAGTAGGCATTACTTCCACCATTGGGGTTGTTGGACATTTTTTGGCATCCTGGTCTCCAATTTTCCCCAGCAGAGTATTGATTATTCAGGGATTAATTTGTTTTCTTCTTTTTGAACAGAACTCTTCCTAAAGCTGAGAAACATTTTTATTTTTAAGCTTTTGTGAGGCTTGTTACATCTATAATCAGGTTTAATTCCAGCAAATCAGGTTGGATGCAAGTGCGTGGACAGAATAAAATACACCTCAGAGCAACCTTTCCACAAACAACCCTCCCAGCCAGAGCTTTGTCCTACATTTCTGCCTCTGATTTTGTGTTGCTTGTCTAATTATGTTGGCTGCTGTGTAATTATTTTCATGGAACAATAATTTTAACATCATGCAGTTTATCAGAGGTGCAAATGATACATAATAACATACAGCAATTTTCAGTTAAAATTTTCATAATGTTCGTAAGTCCTTGCCTTTTTCAACAAATTTAAGAGGAAAAATATTCTCTTTTTTGCATCCTCCTTTTCCCTTTTTCTTAGAGAAAACAATCTACTGATTTTCTTGGAGTCGATTAAACCCATTTGAAATAAAGCACTTTTAGTTTGGAACAAGACTGTCCACATGGGGAGTTAATCAAGAATAATTATTCCTCTCTAAATTCACATCCTCGAATAATTTGAATTAAATCCCCAGCATAGATGAGCCCTAAATGTCAGAGAAGGTTAGAAAAAAAAGAAGTCAGCTGGAGGAGCTCTATCATATCAGAAAGCAGTGAGAATAAAAACCTTGTCTAGGCACCCAGGCCATGCCAGCAAGGAAAGCCATGTCAATACTGATTCAGACTCATTCACCACAGTTGATTACACGTGCACTTGCTCAGCGCTTTGAAGTCGATCATATATACATTTCAGTAGCATCATCTGTACATATCCACTGTGGTGGTGATAGCAGCATCAGAAAGGGAGGTACTGTGATCATCAGAAGAAAGCAAGTTTAAACATATTACGGGGAAAGAATTTTGCTCATGGATGCCTTTTCCAGCAGGCTGAAGGCAACACAACTCACAGAGCTTTCAAAAGATGGGAGCTATGGGGAATTTAGGCAGATCTGCTCTTCCATCTCAGATTTGCCAAACTCAGGTGTTATTAAAACCCAAGATTTGCTTTCAGATTGCTGCCAATTGATCAGCAAGGTTTGTAACCATTACTTCTCCAAAACAACATTAACACTGTGGTGCCTTTGCTGTGCCAAGAGCCAGTGGCTACAGCAGCCTTTGAGGGATCTAGAGGCAGGACCAGGTGCCCCCATCCTTTGCAGCCCTCCTACAGTAAAAGAAAAATACTTTCAGTGCATTTACCTGCATGAGACTTCATCCCCTAAGCAAACTACTGACTGCCGGCAAGCAAAACCTGGAAGCAAATCCCACAGCCATCGTACAAACTTACATGGTGATGAGTGGTAAGTGGCTTGGCCAGGATTTCCGTCTGCAAAACTTCAGGATACCGTGAACATCTGAGCTCAAGCTTTTATCAAACACATGTACAGGGCAGTACTTACATTTTGAGATGATTCCCTGTTCAGCAGAGCTGTTCTCACCAAAGTGTACACCGTGACTGGCTCCCCTGCAAGTTTCACAAGGAAAATGGGGCTATCAGGCAGAGATAAAAGGAAGCATCTTTATGCATAACAGGATGCTTCCACTATGAGAGGCAAGCCAAGCTAGCCTGCTGGGCTCAGTCCCATAGTACAGCATGAGCTGGGGTGCTTGGGTTTGCTTTTTCTGAGTAGAAAAAATAAACCAAGAAATGAGCTCCTGAGGCAAACAGCCTCTTGGCTACTGTTTTGGTGAGAGGAAATGTGCCTGAGGCTGCACCGTATCCCCACAGCCATGGTTCCAGACCCCGCACTCTCCTCCCTTATCCCAGCTTCCCTGTCCTGTCCCTTCCCTGAATGTTTAAACCTTCAGGGAAACCCTTTGTCCTTTCTTAAAGATGGTCTGTATATGTTGAGGTGGGATAACATTCTCAGTTTCTTGGAGATGAAGGACATGAGTAGCCACTGGAACTATTTTTGGAAAACTTCAGCCTCTACCTCCTAAGGTGAGCCAGAGAGGACAAATTCCAGTGGCAGCATCCATTCAGAAGGAAAAGCATCACTGTCAGTGACAGTGCAGTGAAGAAGAGAGGAGGTTGCCAGCCATCACTGGTGCTTCTGACAGGGCACTAGTGCTGGCACATGGAGAGAATTCCTTTGGAGGCAGAAAGTCAGGGAGAAAAAGCTCGGATTAATCAGACATCAGAGAAAACATCAAATTACAGCACTTGGCAGGAGTAAAAACCATAATGAAATGATCAGTCCTTGAACAGTGAGAGGATGAAGCACCACTTGGCAGTTGGTGATTAGGTCAAGTGCAGGGTGGATATAAGATGCAGTGCTTGGTCCCCAGCACTTTGGCCTCCCACCCAAGCACTGGGGCAAGTTTTATTTGCAGCCTGGGGCAAAATGGCTAGTTTTAAGTTTATTCAGGAGAATGCCATTGGATGTTGTCCAGAAAGTTTACTCTCTGGAATTATGCAACACCACTTTGCCATTCCTGTGCTCAAGCGATCCATGGGAATGCAAGAGTGTGAATGAACTCCTTTTTCAGCTGCTTTGAGTTGAGGCACTACAATCCTTCTTCTGTCCAATTTCCAGATGTGTCCATGAGGAACCATCAGAGCAGGACTCCATGTCTGACTCTGATCCCAAACGAGGCTGGTTTTGACATTCCTGTTACATGGTCCTGCAGATGGTTTTTCCATGCTGGACCTGGAGAGTGACTTTCCCCCATTCTGCTGATGTCTGATCATTACTATTAGATCTGACAAATGCTTTTCTTTCTGGGTCACAGTAGCATTAACACTGGGTTTAAGGAAGAGGAATTTGTTAGACAGTCATTATGATTGTTTTTTTTTTAATCAAGGTTTTTGACTCAAAGGGCTGCTGGTGCAAGCACCAAGATACTTGTTTCTGGAGGATCCTGAATTCACTGTAAATGCAGGCAAATGGAGCCAAAGAAATTAACTGTGTCTGAAGATTAACAGAATTGGATGCAAAGCATCACTTCAGAAGACAGCTGACACAAGGCTGTGATGACAATACAGGCAAACAAGTAGCCACAGTGAAATAGGAATACAGTTCTCATGGAAACCTGTGGTGGATGCTGGTCTCCCGCTCATGTGAGGGCTGCGCTGTCATCTCTTCTTGCTCTCTGCCAGCAGATGTGACTGGAAGAGGTTTCCTTGTCTTTTCTCCCTACTGTGAAGTTCAAGTGGAGTATCACGCTTGTTGATACAGGTGTGCCTGTGGTATTGGTGCCAGCTGTAGTTATCATTTCAAGTCCCAGTTCAAAATCTGGAGTTTATCTCCAGAAAAATGAGAACGCTCCATGGATACATGAATGGTGGCTCCAGCAGCCAGAGCAGTGATGGATGAAGATCCTGGGGCATGTCTGAGGGTGACAGGCTCTCCTGGTCTGTGTCAGCAGGTCTGATGGGGAGGGCATAAGCCAACTAAGAGGAACAGGGTCAGCTCAGCCCAGCTCAGACATATCAACTTCCCAGTTTTAGGTGGAGAGATGTTTCCTCTTCCAGGTACACTGCCACTACGCACTGCTGCCAAGGGTAGATATCACTGAGGCTTCCATTAAAACAAATCAAAGCAGGGAGCTATCCCATCTCCTATAATTCATTTTGGTGGACTGGTGGCAGACTTTCTCTGTGTCTATCAAGACCTAAGATGAATAAGCTCAGACTGTTTCTCAAATTAACTCCTTGCCACTCTCCCACTGCTCTCCAAAGCTGTACAGCATACAGAAAGACCAACATCCTCTAGTACAGTTTATCCCTTTCTGTCATTTGGGTTTTCTGATGATTTCTCTCCAGCCAGGTGTCTTTGCTCTGGATCTTTGGCTTCTTGGAGTTTTTTCCCAACAAAAGTTTTCTGTTGTAAAAACTCATTGAAGCAAGTGTCTGTCAGACCGAAGTATAGAGACGAATGGACTTCTTAATGCTGTCTCGGACACTCAGAGAAGTCAATGAACAGCATTTAATCCAGTGTGTGACATGAAAGGTTGCTCTTCGGCTAATACTCTGGGCTGGTTAAATGTAACTGTAGGGTCAGCTCTTGGAGCAGGAGCAAAATATTTGAGCAAAATATTTGAGCAAAATATTTAAGCAAAATGTCAATTCTGCATACCAAATGTTATGAGCTTGCTTGAGGAAAAAGCTCCAAGTGTGGAAACTGTTGTTATACAAATAGTTCTTGTTCTTCCCCCACAATATTTCAGACCTCAACTTTGCAACAGTGTTTTGCAGATTACCTTACCATGCCAGCTGACCTCTGCTTTTGTTCTTCATGTAAAAGTAGAGTGTCCACACACATGAATTTCTATTCAGGGACGTTCTCTGAACATAATTCTTTGACAAGGTCCATTATGGCATTTTTAAGCCGGGTACAGAGTCCTGATAACTCTCAAAATATAAAATTATATAACTCGTTTAAGATCAATAGATTGTTTTAACTAATTATCAATTCCAACCTTCAGTAATAAGGCAGGAGAATTTCCTAGCTAATGCAGAGTACTGGGATGAAGATTGGTATGGATCTGTAGGCTGCTTTACTCAAACAAAGTGTTTCAGGAAAGCACAAGTATATCTTGCTGACTGCCAAAAATGTCAGTCTGAATTCCCACTGACTCCTTGAGCACTGAGTGCATGAAGCATTCTGTGGGTAACAGTGTTTGTGGATATCTAAGTATAGCTACAAGGTAAGATACATTGCACTCGTCTGCTGATCTTTGCTACATATATTGGATAGACAACTACAGAAAATCCACTCTCCAACTCAGTTAAGCAGATCTGAACGTCTTTATTGGATACCTTTTCAGCCAGGGACTTTTCTTCAGAGTGGATTAAATTCACTCTATACCCAACAATATTTCTGACTTTGAATATGAACAGGGATTTACTTTTTTTCCCCACAGCTCTTTTCCATTCTCATTAAAAGCAGCACATCGACAACATGAGAGACCAACACTACCAGCTTTCATGCAGAATCAAGCACCTACACCACCAGCAGCATTTGTATTTCCTAGCACCCATCCTTACAGCCATGCATCCTTCCTTGGGTGGGAGCATCGTGAGGAGTGCAAAGGGAATAATATGTCTGTGACCCGATTGTCTTCTTTGTGCTGAGATTACCCGCTATGACACTGACTGCAGTCGCTTTTGTGATTTATGTCCTTGTTCCTTAACGGTGCGAAGCAGTTTCTAAAACCATGGGAGATAAGTATGCTCAGTGTGTATGGACACTGCTCAGTGAAGCAGCTACCAAACTGTGTTTTGAATAACATCCCTGGATTTACTAATCTCTGCTTATAGAGGCAAAATATTTGCACTACTGAGTCAGAGGCTGGGATCTTCAGTTTGCTCAGCACTGTCTCAAGTCTGTTCCTCTTGGATACAATGGCAGATTTACCGTCAGCTTCTCTGGGAGTCATAGTTAGGCCAAAACCAAGGGCTTACGGAAATACTATCCATAGTTCCTAATCCTCTGCTGGAAGACTTTCCAGAAAGGCTGTGCTGTCAAGCCCCCCTTCCCCTTCCTCAGAAAGTTTTATTTGCATTTTATGCAGTGCCCCCATTTACTAGAACCTTTTGTGAAAAATCTGAATCAAGCAGAGATATTTAACTTCCACACAGCTAGCAGTGTATTCCCCTATTCAAGAATGGGGGAAGAATGGAAAGGTTTTGCTTTTAATCTGGACAGACACATCTGTTCAGGGCAAGGACATATACTTTATGAGATTATGGAACTGGATGTTACAAATAGAACTATATTTCTAGGTTTCCAGGTTCCAGTATTTCCTTTGCACACTGCAACTTTATTTGTTCCAAAGCTAAACTGGACATGTAGCTTAAAATTAATTCCCTAATCCGCAGACATAGTACAAGTCTTCTATGTAATTCTCCATTTGTTGTTCCAGTCTGTAGCTTATAATTCTAGTTCTCCATAAGGACTGCTGCCTCTAGACCATCGATTCAATGGCATTACCCCCACTCAAAAGCAATTGCTTTATTGTCCTATTTCTGCTGTGGACTGGATATTCTCATATTGCTGGCAGTATCAGAGAATATGGAGAGAAACATGTTGCCATAAAAAAATAAAGTCTTCATCCAGAATAATCCTGGCTACTTTCAAGTGTGAAGAGATCTGTAAAATAATATATTTGGATCTTTATTAGCTCCTTTGTGTATATGGCTTCCTTATTTCTAACGCTTGCTATCAAGATATTCAAGATTTATCTATAGACTTTAAACAGAAGATAATATGGTCTGCCTGAATCTCAGTGCTCACTGAAGGCATTTATTTGCTGCCTCATGCAGTGTTGCTGTAAGCTCCCTGCACTGTCGTCTCTGTTTCTCCTGGCTACCTTTCAGTCCCTAGCTTCCCATATTTTCTAGCCTGAGCTCCCCTGAAGGACTGAATCAAACTTTAGTGTTTAAGAAACTCGACAGACATCACCTTCTGTCATCAGGTATAGTGTTGTTTGCTCACTGGAGCTGTAAAATGCTCTCACAGCCTTGGCACATGAAACCTGGCTCTGCAGCAATGAAGCTCGTGCTTTCTGTCTTCCACAGCAGAAATTTGCAGGCTGACTTCTGAGCTGGATTTCTTTTTCTAACCCTACAGTAGGACTTAACGTTTTTGAGAGGTTTCAGTTTGCGTTCAGCAAATGAACCAATTCTGCTTTTATCCATCAGAAGTCCTAGGCATTTTAGAACCTTTAAAGTGAAATGATCCAGGAGCCTTGGCAGGCATTAAAGACCTCTCATTTACTTGCTGATCAGTTATGTTGCTTACAGTCTTCCACAAACAGATCTTAACTGGGCTGCCCACGAAAAGGAAAAACTTTGCTCTTGACATTTCCCTGAACACCCTTCAGCAGTGCTATAACCAGCTAGTAACTCATCCCTCTCTCGTGTCTTTGTTTAATGAGGTTCATTTCCAGCTATTTTCTCCCCAGTGCTGCATCCTTACCTTTTTCAGAGACAAACACTGTTCAACTTCTTGCATAGGCATGTTTTCCAGGAATATTGGGCTGGTTTATCATATAGTCCATATACTGATTGCTTTTCTTTGTTACCTGTCCCTGAAGTCCTCTGTCAGGGATGCTCAGGTTTTCTGCTTTGTGCTTGTCTAACCTCAGGGCATTGAAACTTAGACCCTTTGATATTCTGTGGGCACTTCCCAGTGAAATACTCATCACCTAACTGCTGACTTAAATGTTGGTCTGATCTGGAGTTAGTCTGATAAACTTCACAGCTGACCCATCTTGTGTCGTACTTGGCTCAGACTAGTCCCAGGACTGAATTTACTGTACTGGGACGCCACTGAGTCAGTGTGTGACTCAGGATTGAAAAGGTTGTCACAGAGCACCATGGAATGCAGCTCAGGAATCTCCTTCCAGGTGCCTCTGCAGTGTGCCTGATCCAGTCGATTCTATCTACTTTCATAACAGCATCACATAACCAGGGTTATGGCAGTCCCTGATGCAATATAGGAATGGCAACGCAGTGACAATGCAGGACGTGCTCACTGGAATCAGAAAAGCTCTTGGCTTAAGTCAGCTCTGAAATCTGCAAAGCTGTAGCACGTGCTAGCCTTTGTTCGATCTTTCCTTAATACCACTGTCGTCCTGGTTCTGGTCAGGATAGCACACGAAGCCCTATCTTCTACTTCCCTGCATCCTAGACGAGAGGACACTGACCTGGACTTCAGTACCCCAAATGAAAAGCTCTGGTACAACAAGAAATTGCTAGAAGCAGTAACACTGGTGAAGCTATGCTGATGTCTCCACAAGCTTTTGGAGGCTGCTCCTGTATTTTCAACATAGCCTTTTTTCTTCCACTTTGCTTCTATGATGATGTCTGTCTTCTTTCCTAAGGGAGCCCTCATCATTATATAAACTCTTATTACAGCTCTTTGTTGTCTGTTCTTGGTAATATTAAGCTTACTCTGCTTACCACTCCCCACCATTGCTTTCAGCCTGGTGGCCCTTCTCTTCCAGTCCCTCTGCCCTGTGGGAAGGCCTATCCCTACCCTGCAGTGTAGCAGGCAGAAGGGCTGCTAGGTCACCTTTCCCCAGAGGTAGTGGACCCCATGTCCCCACCTGCTTGCAAGAGCAACAGTGCCCAGATTCCCTGCAGTGATTGATGCAGAGATACCTTGAAGTCCACCAGGCCAGCTCATGTCCTCTGGTCCCTGCTGGCCTTCCCCTGTCAGAGAGTGCTCACTTCTTTCCTGTACCTGCTTTAAATTCCCTGAGTGGCTCTGAAGAGCTGTTTATCTGTTTCCCTACCACCAAACTGGCTTCTTTGTTCTGCTTCTGGTTACCAGCTGCAGTTGCTGTCCATGGGGAGAAGGTACGGCAAGCCACCCAAGCTGGGCTGCTTGGGCTCTGGGAAGAGAAACGCATTCTCTGCCAGGTTATATACACAAAAATGTAGCTGTTTCCTATCTCCATAGTGTCTATCAAAACTCATTAGTTGTACATTCGTGGTTTCTTTGCACCCTCATGCAAAGAAATGCAGATGTCTGAGGCTGGGAGGGGATGGAGCCTCAGCCTCGTGCAGACGGGTGAGGCTGGGAGGGGGTGGAGGAAAGCATGACATTTTTGGGGTTAGAAGCATTAGTTTATGGCTAATTTGTGAGTTGGACAGATCAACAAATTGCTTAAGGCACTGCAGAGAGCACAGCAAAGAGCAGCTTTGGTGTGATGCGTCCTACAGGCCTGATTCATTACCTGCCTGCCTTCTGGGGGGTATATGCCACCACCATACACCACACATCTCCCAGGCAAATAAACCACTCTCTGTCCTCTCTCTTGCTGACAGGATTTGGATCCTGGGAGTCCTCATCTCTGTCTCCTTGTGGCACTGCTAAGCCTCCTATATTGATGAAGGCTAGTATTGATTATTACCTGAAGATTTTGATACAGAAATATCAAAATGTTAAAACGACTTTCCATTTCTTCTAAGGCTCTTTGGGATTTTCATTTCCTGTGTCTAAAATGGCATGTGATTTGAAGTGTCATCTCTCTGGCATGAAGTCCTTATTTCCTATATGCTGCATCTGCCTGATTTGATTGCGTTGGTTTTTCAGCTGCAAAAATATCCGGCAGGGCAGATCTCGTTCTTGCAATCAAATAAAGGAATTACTCTGTTATAAAAGACTGGAAAAATGACTTGTGCAGCCATCGAAGCGTCTCATAACAGCAGCAGGAAATGCCTAGATGGCAAGTTGCAAGTGTGAGAGACAATAAGGGGTGAAACAGCAGCGCGTTGTGCTGGGATCAATGAAGGCTTTTCACAGTCCCCGCTGCAGTGTGTCAGCCCTGGGATTTGCTCAGGCTGAGGGCTCCCACACCTGCCAAGGAGCTCATTGGATTTTCAGTGCTGGATGGTGAAACAAGTGGGGTTGTGATTTGGAGATGCTGTAGCAGAGCATCTCAGGGGCTTGTTCAGTACACCTGTGGTAAATGAGCTCTGAAAATTAAAAAGGGAGGGAGTTTTGCTTCCAGTTGCAGCATGGATCTGTAAAATGAACAGCAAGTGTCCTCTTAAAAAAAAAAAAGAAAAAGGCAGAAAAAAAACATTTATTGATTGATTGATTGATTGATTGATTTAAAATATTTAAATATTTCACACATAGGAGCTTTAAGTCTTAAATGTAAATTCCCATCCTCTTGCAGTGAGAGGATTTATCAGGCTTCCTTAGGAACCAGCTCTGTACAGCAAAACCCACTCTATTCATACGACGGCGATGTGTCTTTGTGCAGAGACATGTGAAGCACCACCCAAAACCTAACGAGAGTCATTAAGGCGCCCCAAGGTCTGCGCGCAGCCCTGCGGGGCCGGTCTGTGCGAGGCTGGACTGCACTACTGCCATTACACCTCTGGGCTGCAGGGCAGGCACTCTTTCAGGGCAACGCTTTCCCCAACGATGCCCCAGCGATGGCCTGACCTGCACTAACAGACACGGGGGAAGCAGAGAGAGCGTTTTTTTGTTTAGCTTGGCAGCATTTCCTAAACACGGATTTTTTTTCACTCTTTCTTTTTTTTCCCCACAAAAATTAATCAGGATAAAATTTGCATTTGGGTTGGGAAAATTGCAGGGGGAATTGTGGAGTTCAGGTGCTAAAAAGTTTACCTTCTGTTTAAAAAGGAGCTGCTCTGCTGTGCATTTCCTTAGTTTAGACAAACTAAATAGTCTTTCTGAACTTTAGTTGCCCATTATTCTGATCTTGCAAAAAGTTATTAAAGCACATAATTCTCTTATGAGCATCACCAAAATGATGTGATCCTGCAAAGTATTATTTTTCACTCAAAAATAAGCTTATAAAGGAGTAGCTGTTCCTGCCTTATTTTCTTCCAGGATTTCCTGCAATTCAGATTTGTCACTCTTGAAACAGACCCATTCTGAGCATTTTCAGAGTAGCTATGCAAAACTACAGTTACAAGTTTTCTTCACATCACCAGTCTTAAACTTTCTGTGAATCACTGGAAATGTTATAAGGCAAAGAGATAACTATAGCTTTTCAATTCCTGAGATTCCTATGAGTCCTTCTGAGTCTATATGATTTATTGACAACCAAGATCAGATGGGCTTTGGTTGCCTTAATCCACACTGTAATACATATGGTTCCACACATATGGATTACAAACAGTAGCTGATACTGCAACTGTTGTGCTAAAAGATTTGCAGCAGAGTACCAGGAAAAGAAGAATTACTTCTTTATTTCTTTTGGTTTTGATAATTTGGGATATTTTTTTTTTAATTTATTTTTTTAAGTCTTCTGTATCAAAATATTTTATGAAAAGCAGTTTTCTACGAAACATATCCCAGAAAGAAGAAAACAGTGGGCCAAGCCTGGATTCTGATAATGCCATATACATCACCCAAGAGATGTAGCAGTGGCTGAGCTCCCTGCTGAGACTATGAGACCTCCATGTCTTTTAGCAGGGACAATATAGCCTTCTTGACACTGCCAATGACAAGCAATACCAAGACTGGGGAAGCCCCATCCCTCTGGTCCAATGTGGGAATTTGAGTTAATCAGATGAAGATACATGGCACATTCCACATTCCAAATTGCAGATGGAAGATTTACGATAATTTTCTTGGCTTGGCACCCCTTGGGCCCTACCCAGTGCATTATTTTAAACAACATTCTTAACATTAATTTGTATGTCAGTTTCCAGCACATATCCCTATCTTTCATGTTCTGCAGTGTAATGGAAGTGGAGGCTGTGGGTGCTTTTAGCAGTGTTCTATGATGGCCCTGAGGACAGTCTTGAAGGCGCTACTGTGTCCCCAAGAGATGCTGCTGAGATCCTGGAGTGCATTGAAAGCAAAGAAACATAGAGCTGAGAGGTGAAAATTAACCCAGAGACAAAACTAACATTGATGTAGTGGGAGGAAAGCGGAGACTGGGTTGCTCTACCTTAAAAAACAACCAAGAAAAATGAAATCTGACCAAAACCCAACATCTGCTATTGAAGGTACAGGTCACTTTTAAAATGCCACTCTACTTATCTGTCAGCCTGGTTGGCTTTCACTGTTCAATGAAGACATGAATATCCTTTGGTAGTGTGTGTGCACACAGAATCCAGCACAGTTGCCATGCAGATGGAAAATTGCTTGTGTATGTACACACAGAGATATACATATATATATGTATATTTAATGTGCAGCCTGTATTTGAAATCTCACCTACGTCCACACCAAGCCAATTTATGGTCGATGATGGAAGGTCATAATTAGAATTAATTAATCCAGTGGGAAATCCATTCCAGGCAGTTCTCAGCGAAAGGCAGATTGGCAATGTAAGAAGAATAAGCTGTACTTCTAAAGCTCTTCTTAGATATTCTTGTCACTTCCAATATCCCCCAGAGTGTGAACAGCTCTAATCTCCCACTCTGGCGGACACCCATTTTACTGGTGTGAAATTTCTGGCAAGGAGGAGAAGCAACCTCAAAGTTGCTGGTGAAATATAGACAGAGAGCATCCTCACAGTCTGCTTCCCCAAAGCTCTCCAAACAGTCCAAATGGAAATAAAAATCTCCATCAAAGCCCGCCTCAGCCCCTGGCATACATATAGAAGCAGGGCTGCTGTTTCTGAACATTTGGTGGGTAAATAGAGGCATAACTGGCTATGTGACTCCCCTGGTCAGTGGTGGAGCTAGAACCCGGAGCTGGTCCTATCATCTGCTGGACCACACTATCTCCTGTATGGAGAACTGATGCCTGGCTTTCTTGAGAAGGAAGCAGATGCTTTCTCACTCCAAGAGATTTCCAAGGTTTTGTTGTGTGGAACCTAAATGGAAACTTCCACAGAACTGGATTTTATGGTTTGTTGCAAAGCAAACTGATTTTCCTTCTACTATCCCAATCTGCAGTGTTTACATCACCTCTTCTGAAGGAAGACGCACTAAAAACGCACTAAAAAGTTACTGCTGTTGAGTGCTGGCACCTGAGTAGTATAAATAATCTTAGTAACGGAGCAACCAACTCTACAAGACCCAGCATGAAGATGTTACAGAAAATCAGCTTTTGCCCAAGTGTGTTTCCCGTCCAAACAATTTTAATAATAAAATAGGAGAAATCAGAGTTTGCCCTGAAAATATGGAAACTGAAGGATAAAGGGAAAAGCCATTCCATCAGAGGAGATAAAATTAGCTGTGGTCTAAATTTCACCGCAGTATCTCATGAGCCTTTGGTGCTCTTCAAATATCCCACACGTATATTAGTTTTATACCCACTTGAGAATGAAGTCATTTTCACATAGGATTTTCAATGCTTAATTATTATTCTTTTGTTCTTCTCTCCTTATCTCCTTCACTATCCAAGTTTTAAGTTGTTTAGTTGCTTGGAGTCTCAAAATATTCTTTTTTCTGAAGAGAGGTGTTGAGGAAAAAGGTCACACTGACAGGAGCAGGGATTTCCAAGAGAGGGCATTTCTGCCAGCCGGACGGACCTAGCCTTGCAGGTCAAAAATCAGCACCCAGTAAATGCCAAATTCAAACTCACAGGGATTAAAACCTGTGTGTATCCTCACCCAGTTGCATCTCTACTGGCACCAGCCTCGTGCCCGTGCACACACAGGGACATTAACATCCTACTTTTCGTAGCCATCCACCATGCAAGCTTCCCTCAATAAAGTCGAAACTAGCTGCATTTGTCAAGTTTCTGCAGAAACTCCCTGTGCTTTATCCCCATTGTAAAAATATTTACATCCTATAAAGTCCTTGGGAAAGCCCACAAACCCATGAATATTTCAGCAGTGCATGCCTATCCAAAACTCTTGTATTTCTTAATCTCACTCTTTGCAAATGCTTTTTAAAATATTATATTTTAATGAAAGACCATAGAAAACATCTGTATAAAATAAAGATCAGAGCTGAGAACATATTTATAGAACTTAAGGGAATTTTCCTAACATGTTGTAATTATCCTTTAAAAGAGCATAAAAACCCCAGGAAGTCCAGATATAAATACACACTACTGAAGAATTAAAAGCATGTTAAGGTAATAAACACAGAAGTATCCAATGACCTGATCTAGCTCCCATCAGATAAAATGGAAAGCACTATTGCTGTCAGTGGGACATGGATCCTGAATTAGCCATAGCGTGTCAGAGGCAGAGGGACAGTTGTTCGAATCATTGATCACAGGAAGTCAATAGCAGTTCACTGCAGATGTTAGAAGTTGGTACCAGTTTTGTTTGTGTGTTCGGTGCTGCCTTTCCTTACAGTTTTAGTTATCTGGTTGTTTTACGCAGCTTTATAATGGCACACATTTTTTCCTTGAAGCATTTAATTTATTTGTAGATTTTAAACATATTGAGCTGGTTTTTAAGGAAATTATTTTCACTCAGCCAAGATGTTCTTAAGGGATGATTGCAGTTACATTCCCCAATAACTTTTTCTTCACTGAAAGGGGCAGGGCAATCTTTTAAAACCTCTGACCATCCAGCGTCTCCCATTAAAATGCAGTTGGGAACGCACTACCAGTTTAGGACACAAGTCCACGCATCCCCAAAAGAAATGCACAATTTTCGCCTTCAAGTGATTCATGGGGCACCATGGCCAAGGAGGATGGGCATTGCCTCCTTCTCAAATGGGTGCTGAATGGGACCAGGAGATGGGCTCGCTCTCAGCCAGTGGATGCCAAAATCCTTTAGGAACCTGCTGCTTGTCAAACTGTGCAAAGGAAGGGCATCTCTCAGTAGGTCTAGGTTAGCAGAACTGCAATGGAAAAGGTGATTTTAATTGCATGTTAAAAATTAAATCTTGCCAGGACCCATGTCCTCACAGCTCTGCCTGGGGAAGCATCATCTCACGGGTTATATGCATACCTGCTGCAATGGCTGTGGTAAAAAGAGGTGGTTTGTAAAAGAAGCGCTCCAGAGAAATTAAGCCCTTTATACAGGTAATCAACTGAAGTGAGCGAAAGGGCTTTCCCTCCTGAGAGCTCATCGCCCTAGTGGAAGCAATTCTATAGATGCTATTTTGAAAGCATGTCATATCCATTGTGTTTTGAAACATTTAATTATTTGTGACTCCCTTCAGCGTGGGAGCCTTTCTTCAGCAGTGCTAGTTGGGGTAATATAATCATTGCTTGCACATCGCGTGGGGTCTGTCGCTGTGGGATGGGGAGTTGGTGATGGCCAGGTATTTGGGGTTTGGGTGCCTGGTGTCCGACACAGATTTATGCTCAGGGTATTTAGCTCATGGCATGCAAGCATACCTGGGTTTTTACTATGTTTGTGTGTATGCTGTCATTCCCATTAATTTGCATTTGGTTTGGAAACAGATGACACTGGTATTTGTAGATTTGTATGCACTTTTGCTGTAGAAAACCACTCATGAACGCTTACAGAAATCTGGAAAAGTTACACAGCTGTATCTAAGGCATTATCAAATGCATCCTTAAAGCAGATAACTCATAAAAATATGCATGTGCTTGGAATATTTGGATCTACCACACCTAAAAACATTCTCAAAACCAAGCTAGATATTAGAAAGGCTTAGTTGTAGAGAACTAGGCTTAATACAAGAAATCAACTCCTCTCAACTTTTTCTTTTAACTAAATAACATCTAATTGTCTCAAGTACTTTCATGCACTGCAGAGAAAAGCAGCCAGACTTGGGTTTTGTTCTACTAGCTGTACACAAGGGATGTTTCAGGGACAGCCATCCCCTTAAGATAAAACCAGAAAGTAGTTCTTACTGCTAATTTCCCTACGTGTATAAACATTTCTCCATGTTTAACTAAAATCAGCTCTTAGTTTTCTGCAGAATGGGGGTTAACTCCCTGGAGAAACACAGGGAGTCCCAACAAGCTGCTGGAAGAAGCTGACCTTTGGTACCTGTAAGTGCAGCAGAGAGGCGACCGCTCCTGCCAGCTGGAGTGCTAATCCCCTTTGCCTCTGGTAAGTGATAGCTGATAAGTCTGCACAGAATTAGTTGGTGATGTTTATTTATCAACAGGGTCCCTTTTCACCACAGCTAAGTTACTCGGAATCAATTTTTTGGGTAGGGGAGCTTAGTTTAGATTGCTCGTAGGTGAGGTTATGAATTTCTGCTGGCTTCCTCTTGGCAGGTATGCGGGTAGATGTGTTTGAGGGCAGCTCTAAATGTTTGCAACACTTCTTTTGTTTTTAAGAAAAAAGAGCAAAAATAAAATTAAAAAAAGTCACTAAAACTTTGGCATTCCTGGAATACCTCTCACAAAGGCTAAATGTCCTTGTTTTTGTTCAGACTGACTGAAGAGGCTTTCTAGCTGCCGCTAGGATGCTGGTGATGCTTGTTGGGCTCGAAAAGCAGCAGTGGGGAGATCCATAGCTTTTATGCTCCTTTTCCATGTCCCAGGCATCCCAGCTTTGTGAGTTACAACTGTCCCTAGTAGGAGGGAGGAGCAGGGCCATGAAGCTGGGACAAGCACTCTGCTCTCCCTAGTTTTGCACAGTTTTGGACAGGAATACAAGGTGTAGGCTGGGACTGTGCATGGTGACAGAAAACATGGTGTAAGGCAACCAACTGCTTTTCTCTGTGCAGAGCTCATCTGTTCCTGATCCATCATTCAGGTAGCCTTAAACTGCCATTGGATGTCCTTTCTCAGGATGGGTGCACTCACACCAATTTTATGCTAAGAAACTGGAGTGGGGCTCTTCTGGACCTTCTGGATTCAGTGTCTTTACATACCGGCTTCAAGCGTAACACATATATAGATTCATATGTATACGACACATGCTGTTAACCACATAAGTATATGCTTATGTCCCACTAAAGTCAAAGGATCAATGCTTTAAAGTGCTTACTGTACGTAAGGTAAAACATGATACAGTGTTTTAAAATACACCTCAAATGGACAATACATCCTCAATGGGCCTTGTATATTTGTGACCCAGCAATAGCTTTGAACAAAACCTCTTGCTCACTTCTGGCTTCCTAGATATTAAAAAAGCAATGCAGCATGCAACTGAAAGCTCTATTCAGAAATTAAACAGAAACTGTGTGGTAAAATTACATGACAGTCCAACCAGAGCTGCATTTTGTTAGCAAGCCTTTTTCTTTCTGTCTGCTTATTTACGGTTCTCTCCTCAAAAGTCTTTGTGTCACTGGGCTAGGGTGGGCTAACAGAGGTGGAAAGAGCTTTCTCAGGCAATGAAGGAGTGTATTACCTTCTGTCCAGGAATAGGAAAGGCAAAAATGTTTCTTGCTGTTGACTGAGGACAGGCAATGTCACCCTAAGGTGCTGTCCACAAGGACTGTGTGAGGTATTCAATCATTCCTTGTACAAGTGCAGATGGTCATGTGGGATTTTGAGGACAGAAATACCCTTGTCATAGAGGAGACCTCAGTAAATGGTGCCATGAGAAGTGGCCGTGTGCCAGGGAACAGGGGTACATAAGTAGTTTCAGACACATATGGAGTGTGTAGTTATGGAGTAGGCAGAGGAGGCACAAAATTCAGCCCCTAAGGAAAAATGGAGAGCTGCCAGAGCTCTAGCATAGGCAGTATCCATGCTACTAATGTCATGTTAGAGGCTATTTTAAGTGAAAATTAAACCACTTTAACTGCATCCCTAAGCAAAGAGAAAAGACAGGACAAAAGTATGTAGGAACCGTCATTTATGTGGAGACCTGCTTTCCTGGCCCTTTATGCTCATGGATGGATGAGCTTGGGCACCAGAGGAAAGCTAGAGGATAAGTGATAATGCCGGTTCCTCACTGTAAACTTCCAGAGTTGGTAGCTTTGACTCCGGGGTAAGCTGGGATGGGGCTCACCACCCCACATCCCTACTGATGCTAGGGAGACATAGCCCAACTTAAACCTGTCCCAGCCTCAGTCAGTGCTGTGACAGCATGGGCAAAACCCAGGGATTTCAGCTGAAACCTAAGCAGCAGCCTAGGTTAACTGGAACACGAAGTCATGGCCAGATGGTTGCCATCCAGCAGAGGAATAATGAAGGTATTAGGGTTAATTTAAGAGGCTTAAGTCTATAGGTGGTCTTAGAAGGCTGCAGCCAAGTAGCTGAAACCTGCCACCCGTTACTTGCCCTGGGAGCATGCAAGCAGCAGCGGTAGATGGAGGCTCATGCAATACTCGTGGTGCAGGTTTAGTGCTGCAGAGGATGTGCTGGATTTCCCTAGGGAGCTTTGGGGGCGACTGCAGACCTGCCTTTCTGAGCATAGAGTGCTGGGAGAGGGGGACAGAGGAGTCTGAGAAATTCTGAGCTTTTAGCAAGGAAATCTATGAAGCATAGAAATGTCCACGGATTAGGAAATTTTATCTACTGTCATGTATAAGACTAGTTAAAAATTTCCAGCGGGGTTTCCTTTTATCAGTGTTATTTCCTGCGCTGCAGTCACAGTCTGTCCCCTGACAGCCATGTTGCTGCTTTAAAATTATGATTTTAATAGAGCAATGAGAAGAACATGCTGTTTTATTTTGAGCTCCAGGGAGTAGCAACCTTTCTGACTCGCCTGCTCACAGAGATATATAAAGAGGTTCAGAAGGCGCAGGGTATCACCCCTGAGGTGGAGGTGGCACATTGGCATCAGTGGAGAGCATCACCCCCTGGCTGAGAACTGATGGCTCCAGCGATGCGCCATTACTCAGCTCAGATCTGGATCCCATACCGCTTCATCTTAGCTCAGTTTTCCTCAATGAAACTCCACAATGTGCGCTCCAGCACCGAGGCCTCCCAGTAAAGGGTGACGTCCATCCACGCACTCCAAGGTGGGGTGTTCATCTCTACCCTGTCCTCCTCATCCCTTCACCCCACAGGCCTCCCCAGCTGTCCACACCAAGGAGTTGGCCTAAGCCCAACTGCACACACAGTTGTGTTTCAGTGCCTGTTAAGTCTGTGCCTGTTAAGGCACTTACCAGTGCCTGTTAAGTCTGCCAGCCCAGTTGTAGCCATGGGACTGAACACTTAAACCTTCTCCAGCCCAACAGACTATCAAACTTTTTTACATGTATTTCTTTCTCTCCTTTGCTGGGGGCTTGGTCGCATACCTGGGTTGTTCCCAGTTTCTCTGCCTAGTCAGCCTTTCTTAATGGCATCCAGCGTCCCTTCCAGACAGCCCTTCATTAGGAGGGCTCATTTCGCCTGAGGAAAGGGGTGGGAAAGAATGATCAAAGCACATGGGTTTCTCCTCAGCCTCTTTTGCTGTTTATCTGGTCAGAGTTTGAACTCATTTGAGTCCATCCTACGAAGCAAAGGAGGAATAGGACCCTTTGTTTGCTTGTTGCTAAAGCACCTTATTTCTAATTAACAGAGTGATTTAATTAACATTAGGCAGAATCAGCCTGCTTTTGTTCCCTTAGGGGTTAAGGGGAGGACAAGCAGGCAAGGCAAACAGGTAACATCCTCTTCTGACACTAATTCTCCAGGGCATGGTCCTGATTTATGAAGGCTGCTCCAGGCTATCTTCTCCAAATGCTTTGAATCTAAGGAAGAAATAAAACACCGGAGCATGAATAAAGTTCACATTTGGGGAGGAAGGTTGGCTTTGACTGACTATTTGTTTCCTCAAATGTTAGGGGGTGGAGGGAGTTCCTGAAAGATCACAACCAACTTCTGAAAGGCTTAGAGCAGAACTTGGGAAAACAAATCCAGTGGGTTTTTTTTCAGCTGAAAATGATGTGTATGATGTTCCCCTTTTCTGCCACGCTGAGATCCTCATTATTCAGAGGAACAAACACTTGAAGCTGCAGATCTTACACGTATGGATCAGAAAAGTGTTAATGGATGGCTACTTGTACCAGCCAGGTCTCCACCCAGACCTAGGTATGACAGTTGTATAATACACTATATGAGGCATGATAAGTCTGTAATATATTCACAACAATATATTCTCTGCCTTTGTTCAGTAGAGGTTTTGTCAGATGTTTGGCATCCCATAAAGCATCTCTGTAAACTGCAGGGCCAGAAGTATTTGCATACGGTGTAAAGAAATTAAGCGCTTTATAGGTAGCCTCAGCCTAGCTACATGGACACCTCACCTGGCTCTTTTCTGGGGTTGTCTTCTGTGTCTCCTCCCCTGTGGGGCTGGCAGTTCACTTCCTATGATAACGCTTCATTTTGGTTCAGTCAAATCTACTACTTGAATCAGGGCTTCTGTTTTTATCTTAGCAAGTTGCTGCTGATTATTGTTGGGGAGGGGTGGGAGGAGGAAATGCCCTTCTCTGAATGCTACACTAGCGCAAATCCTGTCTTTACTATTTTTGGTTAATATTAAGACTGAATTGTGCAGCTTTGGAATAGTCTAAAGTGCGAACAAGGCAAATTAAACAAGAGATTACACATTTTTGGCATTCTGGCATTAGCTAAAATAGTCTAAACTCCATCTTTGGTGGTGGTCTTAGAGTAAGTGGAATGCAAGGGTGGAATTTGGGACTGGCTCTGGAATACCCTGGTGTGAATTTCTTCCTTTAGAAGAGAGTGCTTAATTCCACATATTAACATGTTGGGCTATCTTACTAAAAGTTAAGTTACGCTGATTAGTTACACTACAGAAGCTAAAGTATGTACATCTGCTTGAAGCAGGCATTTAATGGCAGGAATAATGGCTAACTTTGCTCATGTAACATTTCACTTTATGTGTCTCGAGATGCACATAACCGACGCTACAGCTGGGAGAGGGTATTTTTTTTATTTATTTTCTTTTAAATAAGCAGAATTCAAATAGTTTATTTTTGAAGTTATTTCCTCCCCTCAGATTACAAGAATTTCACCTCCTTCCCTGTTACAAGAATGTCATCTCCTTCCTTGCTAAAATAAAATAGAGCTGTGATGAATGGAACTAGAAAGGTAAATTCTCAAACTTTCTTTAAAATATGCCGTTACACAATAAAGTTCCTACTATTGATTAAGCCCAGGTGGTCTGCTCACCCAGCAAACAGATATTTTACAAAGCTTTATTATGCCTCATTAGAATTCACTCCTTTAGAAGATTTCTAATTATATTGTCTAATAAAACTAAACCTTCAAAGCTATTTGCATATTATATGAAGAAATCTCATACAACAAACTCACAGTGGATTCAATTAACATAATAGCTAATTATATATCCCATCAGCCTTTAGAGTAGCTCAGCATTCATGTTGCTCCTGTTTTAGCCTAGAGCAAAGGAGGTTTGAATTTTCACTTCTAAATATTGACTTTTAACTAATATCAAAAATGATTTGAACACTTTTGTGGATGAAAAGATAGTGATTAAACTACACGAAACGTTTTAAAACACTTATTTCCAAGTCTTTGAAACAATTCCTATTTAAACCTAAACTTTCCAAATTATCCATTCCGAGTCTGTCTATATTTTATTTTAAAAAAATGACCAGATATGTCTAATTGTTTTGACAAATGTTTGATTGACAGCTTGGTTATTTTGAAACTGCCTACTTCCTGCAGTTACATTTGTATATTTTTCATTGCACTTTGTAATGCAATTGTATTCTTGGCCAGTTGTGGTATCTATCAAGCAAGAAATTTAGGACTAGATTAAGAGAGACACAGTAATGAACAGGCATTTGAGCACCCTATAATTGACTGTTATTAAGGTGTCGTCACAGTAGTCCATAATGAATTCTCTCGTTTTGTTTTGAAATTGGATGAGATATTCTAGGAAAAAAAAAAAAAAAAGAAAAAAAATATTAAAGTTTCCTTCAAACTTAAAAAAAAAAAAAGCCCCAAATAAACAAACCCCTCTTTTTTTGTTTGTCCTTTTTAAAGATTTTGAATCATTTGAAGGTGCTTCCGATTTTGAAATGCTCAGTAGAAAAAGCAGGGAATGAAGAATCCAATTTTGTGACTTATATGAAAATCAAGAGAAAAAAAAAAAATCATGTGTTCGTCCACCTCCTCGTCAAATGTAATGAAAAATCTGCTGGATATGATGTTTATATTTTTACAAAAGATAGCAGATAAAGTTTGTTGCCGAGTAAATGGTTTTCTCCCATTACAATGATGGCTGCCTTTCCATTCATATTTTAATGAGGTTAGTATCTCTGAGACAGCTTTTTTGGGGTGGAGGCCCATGTCTCCGGTACAATTACAATAGGAGTTGCTTTATTGACAAGTACTATTCAAAATCTTCACAGTATAGAAAGAAAGGCTTTAGTTTTCCACCACTTGTCCAAATACTTATTCCTCTCTTACTATTAAAACACTTTCAGAAAGAGCGCTCTCAAATGCCTAGAGCCCTGTACAGCCAGGCAGAGAACAGCCCAGCAAAAAATACTTCACTTTAATTCAAGTTGCTTTTATTTCTGCAAAAATTTCCCTAGGCAACACCCACAAACAGACAACAAAAATTAATAGAGTATCTCTGCAGCTTCTGCCTCCACAGGTTTACAACAAACGTGCTCACATAATAGTAGCTGCTATCCGAAGAGTGAGTCTGACTCCAAACAAATGAGGGAAGACAAAGTTATGCAGAGATTACACATCCAATATAGAATTTATTAGAAAGAAACAAAAAATGAGTCAATACAGCTGTTGGCAAGTTACACTCTTATGTATTTGTTCACCTTCTTTATGCTCATGGTGTGTCTAAAATACTTCGCATTACTCTAGCAAGCCCAGATTTAAATATGATGCTAAATACAAGCCATGCTCTGCCTGAACCATATCACATAGATGCCAATACATGTACAAAAACTTTCTAGTGCATCTGAAAGAAAGCACACACAGCAAAATCTTTTCTGTAAATTTGTGGAGTTTATCACATGAATTTTGAGGGTTCATTGCTTTTTTCAGACATTGGATGCATTTTTTTCCAGGGTCGGTGCTTGGCTTTGCTGCACATGGTATCATTCAGGAGATCTGAGTGCCCTGGTTAGGGCAGGGGACCCTGTGGCGTCCTGGGCTTTGGCTCAGCCACACTAACAGCATTCCCAACCAGCCAGGAAGCCACAAGAAGAGGCTGGAAAGGGGCAACGTGGGATATGACTACACAGTGGGATATCAGCCAGAGTATAGATGTGGAAAAATCCTTTTTATTCCAGAATTTGCAGAGTAAAATCCTTCTGATTATGAACCTGAATATCTCTGTCTATGTGTAAAGAAAAACAACCATGAAAAGTGGCTTTCCCCATCAGCTGACTAAGTTACTGTCCTGGAAGTAGCTTACAAGGCGGATGAAATTTAGTGCAATTTAATGTTACAGCAATCAGATTGCAAAAAATACACAAATCCCTCCCGGAGCGACACTGACCTCAATACAAGTGATGCCAGGGCTGAAATTAGATTGTGAGGTTGAATCTCACCTTCTGTCATAAGGGCCGTAAAACTTTCCTCCCGTGTTCACAGGTTATTTCATTTTCTACCTTCAGAAACTGCCACGTAATTCCCGTTTTTAGGGAATGGGGTGAAGCACTGTGTCTGAGCACTGCCTGAGCCCCTGCACTCTCCGTCCTGGCAGGAGGAAGCAGCAGCAGAGTTTGGAGCACAAAGTTTCAAACCCCACTTCTGCCTTCCGCTGCCACCAGCTTTTGTTTTTTTTCCAGCATGTGGGACATTATGTTTTCCTGAAAAAAAAACATTTACATCCCAGTGGATGAGGCAGACTTTTAATAGCAAAATGCAGTTTTGTATGAGCTTGCCTTTACTGTAAAATAGGTTTTATGCAGCCCTACAAACGGGGCTGGGAGTCAAAGACTGCAGCCTTTTTATTATTTTTTTGTTCTTTTTTTTTTTTCCTTTGGAACTTTTTCACTTTCCCCAGACTTTTTTTTTTTTTTTGTGTGTGTGTGTCTTCTTTTTAGGAACTTTTTTGCTTTTCCCAGGTTTCCTATAAAGTAGATTCCCCATCCGTATGCAACTGGGGGAGGTAGGATTTCATAATGGGCCTCGGTGCAAGAAGACGACGAAGGGGGAGAGAGAGAGGGGAAAAAAAACCTCTAAGCTTTAATTTTAATTCTCCTGCCTTTATTTATCTGATTTGTGGCCAGATGGTGGTGAAGCAAGGCAACCCCTTTGTGCAAATGAAGCCCACATGTGAAAGTCCTTCTGTAATGTAATCATTGAGACCGGAAGGGTTCATACTGTGTCTGAAAAGAGACAATGGAGCTGGGATATATCAACATCGCCGAAATCGAGTTCATTTGCGATGCAGGCCCTTTGACTATGGTTGTCATGAAAACTTCCTACTTTGATCAGCAGAGGGTGGAGAGAAAAAGAAGAAGAAGGGAGAAAAAAAAAAAAGAAGTCTTCTAAAGGGGCAGGGATGCGGCGCGGGTGTTTGCTGTGCACTTGGCTCCGGTTCACGCCCCTTTCCGGAAGACGCAACAGGGAGAGGAGCATCTTGCACCTTGACCTGTCTAGACGGGGCGCGAAGTTTGGGGTTTTTTTGTTTTGTCCCCGTTTCCAAGGGCGAGGGTTGCTCTTTGACCCCCACCACCAGCGGTGGCGGCTCTCGGGGTGTAGGTAGCGGTTTCCTGCCGAATTCTCCCCACGGCCGGGAGGGAAGGGGATGGACAAAGACACGGACCAGCTGTTCGGAAATAAAGCTGAAATAGTAGAACCTGGGAGAAGCTAGGTTTTGTAAGCTATTATTTTCTGCACAAAACCCCTGGGAGGTATTAAACAGCTGCATTTGAGCTGGCGAGCAGCGGCTAAAAGACAGAGCAACAACTGAAAGCCCGGGACTTTTGCGAACTCCACTTCAACTAGAGAAACAAGTGGCTGGAGCGCCAAGGGCTTTCATGGCCCGAAACATCCGCCGCCGCCGCCGGCTGTCTCCCTTCGCCACGGTCTCTTCGGGCTGCCGGGAGGTTTCCATCCGGGCGGCTGGCTTCTGGAGGAGGGCGAAGGCGCGTGGGGCACGTTGGGTGTGAGCCGGAAGGGTCTGCACGGGTTCTCCAGGGCCACCTTAGCGGGAGCTGACGTTTTTAATTACGTGTGTAATGTAATGTGTCAACAGTTCTACATAGCAAGAGGGATGCTCTTTTTCTGTGGTCTAACTAGGCATTGTCTATATGAAGTGAAGGGGTTTGGTGGTGTAATAAGTGAAAAAGAAATATATCAATTTTTGCTCCATGAGGTTCCTTCAGCAAAGTCAGACAGCAGCTTAATGGAGTTGTTGGGACAGAAAAAGAGATGGGAGATATTTGCTCCTAGGCGAGAAGAGAAAAATCTGTTCAGACTTAAAAAGATTTGGGTTTTAATCTGATGCTTGCAAACCTTTGAAACTTGCGGTAAGCCAACCTATCGAACGAGTAACCTTTTATTTTCCAGAAGAAGCAGCGTCAGTGTGCCCACTCTTTCTCATCACCATGCAGATCGTGCCTGCTTTTAAGATTCTGGACATATTTTAACGTAGTTCATACTGGCTCCTCACAGAAACTGGCTGAGTATTTGGAGATAGCACTGTGTTTTGTCAGACGCTTTATAACGCCATTTAGAAACATATTTGGGTCTGTTTAGGGCTTCATAAATATGAATAAAGCATTTACAAAAGGCACGTCACTTGCAGAAGTAACCCACGGATTATACCAGATGCTTTATACGTTACAGATTTCCTAAACTCCAATAGTTCAAAACTACATTTTACTTGGGGAATTTTTTTCTGAGTGATTAAATCTAAGCCAGCATTTCCCAGAAAAATCTCCCTGTTGATTTATGTGCTGGAAATAAGGGAATTGTACTAGTGGCTAAAAATCCAGATTGCTACTAAAGTAGTTTCAAATATTTATAGACAAATTAGGGGAGGAGGGAAGGGATGTCATCCTTTTTTTTCTTTGGCCTCTCATCTTCTTTTCTCTTTGTCCTTGTGGTGTAGTAATAGATTTTTCTCAGCTAATTCTGTTAAAAAGACTGAGATGCTCTGCCTGGCTTCATGCCACCGCTGCCTTCAAATGTGTATTTTATTTCTATTTAATGCTGTTGGGATCTTTTTGGGATTTCAGCTCTTGTGGAAAGCATTAAAAAAAGGGAACCCCAAAAAAGCCACGGGGTTGTGCTGGCCGTGGCCTTTTGAGCAGTTGGGGACTTGAAAGAGGCAGGCGAGCATGTCGGCGTGCATGCTTGGAAGGCCGGAGCTCCCACTGAGGAGCACAGGCAGCAGCTCTGCCTCAGTCACCGACAGCTCAGGGTTATTGCATGTCCTGTAGATATTGGTTGGGTTTGATTTTCTTCAGCAAAGCACAGCAAAGGGCCTTTTTGTGTATGTATGCACTGCGCACGACTTCCAGCAAGCAGATTTTGTTTCAGTGTGTTTTTTCCTCACCCATATTAAAGGGCTTCCCCTTGTTTATGGGTTGAAGTCTGGATTTTGGGGACAGGAATTCCCTCTTATTATACACCCAGGTTTCCTAAAAGATGTCAAACACCAGGCTGGATGGGGCACCCCCTTGGAGCTGTGCTCCTTCACCCTTCTCAGGGGGGCAGAGACCCATTTTGTGTCACTGAGATGAATTACCAGCAGGCCCCTAAATACTGGCGGGGGGGGGGGGGGGTGTGTGCTCGGCAGCTCATTGCTCTGTCTGTAGTGAAATCAGAGCTGCGTCTGCATGGTCAGGAAGCTGTATTTATTGCACATCGTGACCACTAATATCAGAACACAAAATGGGCTTGTTTTATTTAAATTTTCAGTGCCTCCTCCCCGAGTCCATGTTGAAAGGGGTGGGGGGTGCCTAATCGGGTTAAATGCCTTTTGGAGGGGTTTCTCCCCCCAACCCCAACTCATGAATGTGGTTTTGAAACAACAGTGAGGCTGGGCATAAAGTTTAAGTAATATTTGGTAGTGTTAATTCTTGGGCAGCCCCCGTTCATCCCTGTGCTGCGTAGGGCAGAGAAAGCAGAGCGAGGTGGGGGCTCCTCACCCCAGCATCACAACTGCCTTGCTTATTTCTATCTAAAGAAAAAAAGCACAGTATGAGTATCCTCCTTTTTCCATCCTTACAGTGGGAAAGTATCGTAGAAGAGTATGAAGATGAAATATTCTCACTTATCGCCCAAGAGGCAGACTATCTAGCTGACAAGCTGTGCAGTGAAAAATCAGGTACTGTGTCTGATGTAACATGTGCTCTCTACAGCGATATGGGGTAGGGGTTTTTTTCAAACCCAGCGTACTGCTTTGGAGGAGAAGTGGGCTGTTGTTGAATAAGCAATGACACTACACGACTTCTTCAAAATCAGCCCTTTCTTTTAAAGGCTTCTAATTCTTTTAATTCTTTCGTGCATATTTAACGCAGTATAATTTGAGCACCCCAGCTAACGCGGCGTGTTTTCTTCCTGGTGTTACATGATTTTTCACTCCTTATGTGTGTGTGCTGTCATTACCAAGTCAGAAATGAAACTAACCCTCTTGCAACAAAACACAGGCGTTTGTTTCTCCCTTTTAACTGCTAATTGTGGCCACTGAGCTGAACTATGAGCCATGAGAACGCAGGTTTGGAAATGTACCGTTTAGTCTTAGATGAGCTCTTCTGCTGTTATCAGACAAGAGCTGTCCTTAAAAGGGCTGGGCAGCCCACTGCTATCACCTGCTAGGGAGGAGGTATTTTATAAAAGGATTATTTCTCTGTAAAATATATCATGTCAAATAAGTAAAGCCTCTTTGCAATCCTGACAAAGTAAGAAAATGCTTCCAAGAATTAATTATAGCTTATTTAAAATCTTTCTCCATTCTCCTATTTGTTGTCCTCATTTTCATTGTTATTTGGGGGGATTTTAACTTTTATATTAATTTCTGAATCTAAAAAGAGCGTCACTCAAGGCACTAAATACTATGGGATTATAAATGAAGTTGGATTATCTTTCCTCAATGTGCTGCCTTTAGTGATAGAATATGCATGAAAATATTGATGTCAGAATCTACGCTTGTAAATATGGGTGTGTGTTTTGAGATTTAAAGGCTGTAAGAGTTATTTGGGGTGTAAGAAACAGAGCCCATAAAAAGTGCTAGAAGTTGGTGAAAGCTGACTTGCTAGAAGTTCATAGAAATAAGTTTGTATACCTTAAAGCATCAGTGTATTTTTAATACTTACTGAAAAAGCATAGCCCAGAGCACTGGAGAAATCCATTTGTAATGACACAAAGTTCTCTCTTTAATCTGCCTGGACAAATAATTCCCAAAATTAAACTTTCCAGAACAGGTCTGATATTTTTACAAATATTCCTCATTTATCATTTCTGCCAAGACAGCGCTGCTTTCTGTACACACCACCAATAACAAATTATTTTGAAAACAACGTGCTGCCTCCAAAATGGATGGCAGGATTTTGGGTAGCAGGACTCATACAGGAAAACTTTCTGGGCATTTCAGAAACAAAACCCAGATGAGTCTGTGTGATAATGTAGAAAAATCACCATCTTCCAGTGAGGTTTTCTCAGGGAAGAGGAGATTGGGATAAATTATCTTTCCTTCTTGGCTCCCCTCAGAGCAATCTCTAACACTTTTGGAGAACAAATTGCAGTTTTGTGCGTCTTCAGTAATACTAAGAAAATATTTGCCAAAGGTGCAGGCAAAATATTGATATCAAAGCCTGGGCTGCTAAAAATATATCACCTTTTTTCCTTTATTCTTTATTTTATGGGTCTGCTCAAAAGTGGGATTTTTTTCCCCCCTTTGAAATTATATTTTGGGTTTAAAACCCACACTGTGCTCAACCAGTGTGTGCTCAACCAGCCTTCTTACATCTACAAAATAATTTCCTCACTTCTGGCAGAAGAGATTGCTGTAACCGCGCGTTAACCTCATTCACACAAATACCCCCCTGCATACGCGCAGGGCTGTTCTTCCTGACTATAAATAGTGGTCCACAGAGAGGAAAGAAGTTTGGTTTTCTTCCTGGCAATTAGCACAGATAAACAAGCTGCCATTTAATAAATAGAAGTATAAGCCCTAGTTATTGCAAATATGAGATGCTTGAAGAAGTGGCAGCAACACCTCGGAGCGATGCTGAGCTACCCTGGCATAAAAATAAGATGAAGAAATTAATCTTCAATTCCCCATATTGCTCCATTGCCCATTGAAAAAATATCAGTGTGTTAAGGAATAAAGACTAAATAAAAAAATGCCACAGACTTTTTTTCTTTTTTAATCTAGTTTGCTCTCCGTATAAAGTGGATCAAAAGAAATGTATCAAATTGCATTAAAAAGAGTGAAAACTTGTTTCCATGAACTCTGTGGCAGGCAGGAGCTGGCAGAGGAGCATAGTAAAACCGGACAGAGCAGGAAAGGGCCTGCCTGGGATTTTCCAGGGAAAATAAATTCAGGCTCCGGTGGCACTGGAAATGGCAAGTCTTCGAAATTGTATCAGGATTCACACCAGCCACGCAGCACTAACCTATAACTTACCAAAGCTTCCAACTCACAGAACACAATGAGAGTTATATTATTAAGTCTTATCTATCTTACAATGGCAATTTTCATTAATACATTATATTAAAGCAATATTACACTCTTATCATCTTACTGTAAATTATTGGCTCTTTTTATTCAGAGCTCCATGTGTTCATTCAGAATGGCATTTTTAACTTTTTTTGAGGGGGAAGGAAATTATCATACTAAGCGACAGAAACAGCATAGAAAACCTCTCCACAGGCCAGTTGCAGATTTTGATGTTGTGGATTTCACCATAAAGCAGACAGAAAAAAAACCAAACCCCAAGCCACTGATGTATTCATTTCATTATTATGCTTTTAATTCTATTTTAAAAGGCTGAGTATGTGAACATGGCTTATTTCTTGTAGCCTGGTATGGACTTATTAATATTGGTGTAATCAAACCCTTCCTATACTGTGCTATAGTAAAATAATAAGGGTTGCAGTTTCCTTTCAGCCTACAAGCGTGACATTAAGAGAAGTCCCATATTATAGGAGGAAAGTCACGTTTAGTACTTTTTTATTCTGATATCATGCTACACCTTTTTTTATGGCTACTAAAGGTGGATGTTTCTTGTTTGATTAAAAAGTAGGAAACTTCAATAAAGTCTTTTAGCATGATCAAACCGTTTGATATTTACAAGCATAGATCCGTTCGCTGTCATGTGTTCTTTGATCACGCAAAAAGTCTCGGTGCTAGGCAGGCAGGCAAAACCTGCTGAGACACACCTTCAGATCCTCTCCTGTTTTTACAAGCTTAAAAAAACCCTAAAAGTTAATTTCCAAGGAGATTACACTGGTTTTATTTATCCCCCCAACAGAAGGCATGGCTGCCCATCAAACCAATGGAATGTTAGAGGGGTTTTTTAATTGCAGAGCCCATTTAATTTTCTTTGCTGGTTGCAATCATTTTCTGCATGCTTTTTCTGGGTTTATGTATATATTTTTAGTTGTGATAGTTGGGGCTCAGCACCATGCCAGTAGTTTTTCATTCAGGGTTTGATGGAGTTATGTGAAGGCCAGTAAGAAGCCAGAAACAAGCTAAAGGTTGTGCTAATGTATAGACCAGGGCCAGTTGATTTATAAGTGGAAAATAATTCAATACCACATCTTTTATGAGAGCTGAAAGCTACTGTTTATGTAACACCAGGACTTCTCCTACATCTTTCTTCGCGTATACTCACAGTCATAAAAATGTTCCATTTTGTTAAAATCCTCCAGTCCCTGTTTTATTCTAAAAGTGACTTAACTCGTGTATTTCTTTATTTATCCGTTTGGAAAGTTTGACAATAATTTAGGCACCCGATGTCGAGTTATACAAAAGTGAAACAAAATGTTCTTATTCAACTGCAAAGAAATCCAGAAGTCTCTTTCTGCACAATTATCGCTCAAACAATTGTGTTTCTGCAAACTGATACTTTCTAGGAGGCTCGTTCCCAGTGAGAGCTATTCTCCTGGAGAGTTTAACAAAGCTAGCAGCTACATCAATTAAAAGGAACCAAAATGTCTGTTATGGGTATGTGCAGAATATTAAACTGCCATTAAACCATTTACCACTTCCCTTAATAACCTCTGCAAGATTATGGTTAATAAAGGGAATATATGCGGGACAAAGCTGTGGTTTAATGCTGCCACAGTACTCTGGAATTACATATTTTCTCACATTTTTCTCCCCATGCAACTAGGAAAAAGAACAGGATAGGCAGAGATTAGCCTTTGAGTCCCCTGCCTTGCAATAGGATCTGTGAGCACAGATTTCCCTGAACGCTACAAGGGATTGAAGGATCCGTATCAGTGGTGTTTATTAAAGAACTGGGCAGTGACACCCCTTGTTTTAAAATACCAAGTTTGATTAAAAAAATAAAGGTGGATTTTAGCTGCAGCAATAAGATTACGTGGGGAAGACTAGGGAAAATGAATTTAAGCACTGATACGAGCCCCTCTGGAGACAGATATGGGGTATTTTCTCTGTTTACTGTTGTAGTTAAATTTTGTTTAGGGTATTATGCTAGGGTCTGTTCTCCAAGGCCGGTCCATGGCCAACCTCATCCACAGGAGCACCAGCAAGTGCCCAAAGCCACATGTGAAACCCAGCTGGGCAGCAGCAGGTTCACACGAGAGCTTAGGTGCTTCTTGACTTGGGTTTCTAGCATCTATTTCTCCATAAACTGTGTTTACGTGATGTGAAAATCATTAAAGACTCCGGTGCTGTAGGATAATTTTTCAATTGAAGTGAGTGAGAGTTTTCAGGGCTTTGCAAAAATGCCATCTCGCATGGGGATGAACGGACTGTGTCCGTGCTCTGCAAAGGAAGAGTTGGAGTTATTCAACATGCTTGAGGATGGGAACCAAGAATAGGTGGCTCTGCTGTATTTTTTAAAAGTCCTTCTTGCTCTGTTTCAGAAAGTATATCTAAAGAAGCCTGACTCACTGTCAATGTGTCATGGTTATGCCTCACGCTGTTCCTCCTTCCAGCTTTATCACTCAAAAGTCGTTTAACGTGCTTTAATTTTCACCTTAACACTTTCAGTGGTGGAATCCTTCAGGAAGAAAACCTGCCTTTTTTGAGCTCAAAAGAATATGCATTTTTTATTAAAGAAACAGGTACGTTTAGCAAAATGTTACTGTTCAAGACATCAGTAAATCACAGGGAACTTTTCCTTCCTTAGGTGCCTGTGCAGAGGCTGCTGCTCACACAGGGTTCTAGAAGAGGTCAACTCCTCATTTCAGAGTGAAGTAAGATGAAAACACCCTTTCTTTTTCTTGTGTAATCAATTCTTGCCATTGTAATGTCTTCCGTATTTTCTACTTTTCATCTTTAAATATCCACATTCCCCAGTCTTTTTTTTTCTTTTTTTTCCAACTAGTTTTCTGTTTCTGGTATTTTGAAATTAAATGTGCAGAGGTTTTTGGTGACAATGGGAAGTTTAATGGGGAATTGGCAATTTGACCTTATCTCTGTGTTCAGGTTTTTATTTACCCAGGGGTATTCATCTCAGTTGTGCTGATTTTCACAAAATCAGCGTCTGGTTGTAACAGACTCGGAGTCTGTAAAAACTGAGCCTCCTGCTCCAGCAGAAAAAGATAATCAAGATCATTTCAATAAATCTATTACTTTTTCAAGTTCATGTGTTTGTTTTAACAGATGATCAATTCATCTGTATTTCTGTACCAGAAAAGAGCTTCAAGCTGAGAGCTGCTAAGTTTCTATTGCTGCTGTTGAGACGGAGACGGGAAACTTTCCAAATATTTCTTTTTTTGAAGGTGAAATAACTTAGTGGAATGTGTGTAGTTTCCTTAAAACAAGCCGTTACTTTAAAATTTCCATATCAAAGTCTTACTGATCCCAATATAAATGTTCACTCAACCTGAGCATCACTAGTGTGATAACTTTTTTTAAAATTAAAGCTTTCTTGCTGAAGAAATGGCAAGAAAACATCAAAATATTCCCGACAGGGGTTATGCCTTTCATCATTGCAGGGTTTTTTTGGTCCAAAATATTTATTAATGAGTACAAAATATTCAGTCATAAATCTCACCCAGAGCTGGGGCTCAGTACAGGTTGTTGCTCTGTCCTCAGAAGATAAAGTGGGAGAATGTCTGCTTCAGGCTCCAATACCCTATGAAAGCATTGTTTAAAAAGACTTTAACTACTTAACTGTGGGTTTAAGGTAACAAGGATAGTTCATTCAAAGCAGTAAAATATTTAGAGACAAGAGTACGCTTCATAACAATCAAACAAAAGAATTCTAAATTATATATGTCACCTTTATTGCAGATTGAGTAACTACTGAAGAATATAAAATTATTAATCATGTTGTGGGGGGACAAAAAACCCAAAGTGATTAAAAATCTGTTAATATACGTTGCCTAATTTTAAAGTTTATGTATATAGTTTTACAATATTGGTAAAGTTGAATATTTCAACAATAACAGTCCATCCCTCCATGAGTGCAAATTGTTGGAGCCTTACAGAAGCCGTAAGAGCAATACTGATTTACAACATTTAAACATCTGGTCCCCTAAATCTGTTACACAAGGATTTGTTGTTTGGTTTAATGTTTTTAAACAGGCTCTTATTTTTTTTCTCGGGGTGGAAGATTTTGTACCATATCCTACTGACAGAGCAGTTTTGCAGAACACTTTGTCAAAGTTATAGTTTGAGTATCATGGAGCAGCTATACTACATAAAATGGAAATGCCTTCAGTATTTAAAGAAGACTTTCTTCATACTTACTCCAACACCTTTCATGTGTATGCAAACACTGATTTTTAAAGAAACTTCAAAATATTTGAACTCTGTTTCTACTTCATTCTGCTTCCAAATGGCCAAATTGTGCTAAGGTGGGGTCTTCAGTATGGAAACTGAGCTCACCTCATATGCAAAACCTACCATCAGCTGGCTCCATTTCAAGTCCAAGAGCAGGAAAATGTTTCTTATACATTACATATAAAACTAATACATATACATAAACTAAAGGAAAAGGTTTGGATTCCCCTCCTATTTCTGTTCTGTGAAATCTGTTGATTTTTGAGTCGACAGAAGAGGCAGATTTGGTCCAATGTGTGTTTAAAAAACATATTACCAGGTCATATAAAAGAAATAGAGATATTGGGAATCTGTGCAGCTGTTTCAAAGCATAGCTATTTTTCACCCTACTTTTAATTGTATTTTTTTTCCCTGAATTTAATAATATTTTCTTTCTCTCCAGCGTCCTCGTTTTAACATTCAACATGAAAACCCCACAAAACCAACAAAGAAAATTGATTATCCAGGAGAACAGCCTATTTAAATGGCTAACCATTATATAAAAAACAAAATAAAAGAACCAAGATGGCAATAGAGAGGAATTTGTGGAGCTTTTTTTTTCCTGGTTTTTTTTTTTGTAATAAGAGGGAACTCTCGTGCTTTCTGAAACAGTGAGTGGCAAATTATTTTGGGTGTGCACTTAAGAGTTTTCTTCTCTTTCTTTTTAAAATTTTACTGCCGTCTCATATATTATTTGATATGCCCTCAAAACTGAGCACAATCATGTTATAAAAGAGTTCCTGACTATGTGGCCAGGTTGTTTTGCAGAGCATCAAGCCCTCAAGTGCCGTGCTTGATGCATACATTCAGCCACTGAGGTTAGTGTGGTTTATGCTGAGAAAACACTACTAGATGATTGTATTGATATGCAGCCCTCAGAGAGAAAGTCTTTCTTTAAGCTATAATTTGCACATTTACATTCTGTCTTTGAATTTTACTGTGAAAAACTACATGAGGATTTTTGTATCTGTTCCTTTTTGCATCAATGAAAAAAATACGGGACAGATTCATAACCTAGTCTTATCCTGGTGTAACTTGGGTACAACTGTAGCAATGCTATAGTGGACTGCACCTGATACATACTGTCACCAGTCTGCAGTATTTATCCTTGGGGTAAATACTCAGATGGTTTCACTATCACTTTATTGAAGTAAGCACTGAGAAGCAAACTTAAAATTTGTGAGACTCTTTGTGAAGCCAAACTCATCTTTGGTTCAGTAAGAAGTGCTCTGTCTCAAAAAGGATTCATGCATTTTATCTTCTGTGAGTTAACAGATTAGTTAAATAATGTGATGTGATGTGATGTGATATGATACAATATGACATGAACTGCTCAGGATCCCACCTACCCAGATATTGATATAGCTGTATTCAGCTGGTCTCCTCAGTTCCCTCCAAGAGATAAGCATCTCAAAACATGTATGGAAAATCAGAGAAATATGTCCTGACTTCAGACCCTCTCTTTTCTCCCTTATTAATCTCACCCTAAACTGATGAACTCAGAGATGTATCCAAAGGCATGATCAAGCCTTTTATCAATGACACAGAAATGTAAAGGTCATCTCTAAGAAAGGAGGACCAGGTTCTTGCCCAGAGCAACTAGCTTTAGTCTGTTGACTTGGGATAGAACTGTTACGTTTGACCTGGAGAGACTGGAGGTCCCCAGTTCAAAAGGACTGCTTATACATTTTGTTTAAAATGGTTTACTCGTTATCCATGCCAAAGATACCAGGCAAAGAGAGCTTTCCTGGTTACATATTTTATTTCAGAAGTGGCTTATGTTGAATGATTTCAGGTCACTAAATTCATTTCACTGAAGAGCCAAAAACGGATGAAGCAAGATCTTGAACCAGCAAGATCAATTCTTTATTTATTAAGATAAACCCTAAAACAAGGTTGTTCACTAACTAGTCATATTTTAAATTCCTATTTGTCTTTGTGGTCTGGCATTTGCTTATACTATGATAGCTTCATCAAAATACAGTTTTCAGAAAATGCTGATTGCTTGTCACTGTTTCATTGACATAAAGAACAAGCCTGTTAGAATTTTATGAGCAAAATATTAACTTGTATGGTGTTCCTAGTGCATATTAACTTTACCAGAAATGAGGAGAGCCAGATACCTATTAAATGAAATACTATTAATGGGTATTATGTCTGGAGCAGTGAGGAATGCTTCGTAATTATGGTGTACACATCCAAGTATAGCATACTTTGTTCTGGAGGCTTAAGTAGGTAATTAGCATTGTGGTTATGGAGTTGTGAGTGATCTTAAATTATGTTGGTCTCTGAAAATTGTCCATTTAGTGCTGGGATGGATACAGTTCCTCTGAGAACAGGCTTTTTGGAGTGATGCACTGGGCAGCAGCAGCTGCCATCGGCGAAGTGGAGGTGGCAAAAGGAGACGTGCCAGGGGTAGGGAAGGGAGTGAAGGGAGAAATATTCTTGGTGTGCTACTGTGGGCACAGTGTGCATGTAAAACCAGCACCTACACCTTATATTATCTCAGCAGGGGGTTTCTGGGGCTGGGTGAATGTGAGGAAAGCTTTTAGTAAGAGAAGAGTGCGAAAGGTTATCAAATAAATGCAAGGTGGAGTTGCTACGCTCGGCAACTTCCACACAGCTGAGCCTATGCCAGAGCGGTGCTGAAGCAGCATATATCTCTGTAAGAGCGTTGATTAACAGCACAACTGTGCTTAATGCAATATAGGTTAATACAGAGTCTTTCTTTAGGAGCGCCTCAACAAGGCTGCGTGTGAAAGAGTAAGAGAAAAAAGGAGACCAATTCACAAAGCTCATTTAAGCTGAGTGAGAAGCTTTGGAAAACAAGGGTGTCTCGTGCCTTTAACCATATTTACAGACCTGGCTGGTTTAATGGCATTCAGCAATAAATTCCATAGCCTTCAGGAGCAATTGATAAAGGTTCTGGTAACCGCCTGCTCCAATCTACTTTGGGGAATGTTAATAAACTGGTACCCAAGGACTCCTAGGTGTGTGCCGTGGAATAGAGGGAGCTAAATGTCAGCTAATTAAGCAGAGCTGAGACCATGAAAGATCTTGTGAGTTAAAAGTTAAATATTAATATCAGTTTCTAACTTTATGAAAAGCTGGCTTAGTGGCAGGGAAGCAGAAGGGATATATCTCCAGCATGTTCATGACATTTTCTATTTCTAGTTAACCTTGCAGCCACATTCAAAACTAGCTGAAGTTTTCTTAAAGCAAATTCTGGAAGAGCGGCCAATAAGGAATAATAACAACCCTTGAGGTGACACAGACATTAATGAAGGAGGAAAGAAAAAGATTTCGATATGGCAATGTTTCTTAAATAGTGGGGGAAAAAAATCTTCGCTGTCATATTAAATGTGACATGAACAAAAGGTGAGAGTTCGGAAAGCCTTGGCTCTTGGCAGAACCGTATTTTTCTGAGTGCGCATGGTGACCGGTTCTGCTAATTCCTGTGACTGGGGCTGAGCTCCAGCCGGTGCTAGCATTGCAGAATCACTGCTTAGGCCTGTGCCAAGGGCCAAATACACCAAAAATAAGGTCAGTGACAGCCGTTTGCTGTTGAGCAGGACCAAGGTTTGGGATGTAATTTTCAGTGTGACACTGGTGCTTGTAAAGTGTGAGAAAATGAAGGTTAAACACTGTGCAAAGTGTGACACACAGTGACAAGGATATCTTGAGCTGATCTGCTTTGTATTTGAATTTCATTATTATCATTGTTCATTATGAGCTGTGTTAGAGGGGTGGATCTCAGCCTCATGGGAATCAGGATCCCGTATGCTTGGCCTTGTAGGAGAAGCAGAGTTGATTCACCCAGAGTTCTTACTCCTGTCACCACACAGGAATAATGCAGAAGTGTTACTCCTTCATTTTCACAGGTTGAGAATGGGCAGAAATAAAACAACCTGCCCACCTCTGGCCTTGCTGTGTCCAGGTTTTAACCACACAGCCATCTTTTCTGGCCTCCACCAGGATGGTAAATTATTAGAAGGTATTTTTTGAGGACAAAAAATAGAGTGATTAAATGCTTGTTTGCTGATACCAAAGGACATGGAGAGTTGTTTCAACTTCTTTCACTGTGTAAGCTATATCCTGGTGACTAATGAATACTTCTCCGTTGTATTTAGTTTTCTGCCGTGCTCAGCTTCACTGGTCAGCAGCAGGACAATGTGGTTATGCCCCCAGCTTGCTGCACGCTGTTCTGCCCATTGTGGCACATGAAGTGAGCTGCAAAATATACCCATTTCATCCAGCAAGACACTTGTGGAAGAAGAAGAAGAACCACTCTCATTTCCAATCTGCGAAATTTGTGACTAATGGATGCAGAAAGAGAATCAGAGGACCCTGCATGAACCTTCAGGTGCCTTGTGCCTACAAGGCTAAAGGAATGGAGGATCTGAAGCTCCTTCAAGGCTTTGGTTATCAATATACCCCATGCATGTTCTTCCTTCCTAATTCACCCATTACCACTGACTTTCAGAACATAAAACTGAACTGTCTAGGTTTCGTAGATCTTATGGTTTCAAACGTCTCCTTTTCTTTTGATCCCCTGGGTTTAATGCCAGTGCAGGAAGTGTTGCCAGCCCTCAGCCTGTGATGCTACCTTTCTTAAAGAAGCTTCCCATGCATAATTAAACCCTAACACTCTACTTGTGCTTTAACACTCACCCACCTGGAATGGGCTTTGACTTAAGCCACCATCCCTCCCAGAACCCTCCTGGCCATGCCTTACACCCACATGGAGCAGAGGGACTCGTGCTCACTTGGGGATGGTACAGACTGGGAGTAGAGGACAGGAATGATACCCAAATCCCGGGGAGTGGGAATGTGAGAGGTTGGTTTTCTCAGGGTAATTTTGTTTTGACTTTTAAAGGCTTCACTTTGCATGACAAGGTAAGATTGCAAAAGGAATTTCAAGATATCTGGTGTTTTTGGAGCCTGAATCAACTTTCATACAGCCTTCGACTGCTTTTCGTCAGACTAACCTGAGCATGCCAAAGCGCTTTGCCACAGTGAATAAGTATCTATACCCACAACTTAAAATAACAAAGAGTAGAGACAAAATTTGGCAGAAATGGGACTAAAAGTCATATATCCTCATTTCTTGTCCAAATCCTGATTTGCTGCACCACATGACTTAACCCGACATAGGTACTGAATAGAAGACATACATTCCTTTTTATTATTAGTTATTAGAATGATCTATATTTCCATGGTGTCATGAAAGCTTGCATTGAAAGCTTGTCTGTGGCATGCTGCACCAAAATCAAGAATTTCTTTCTCTTTTTCAAAGCCCTTGATTGCACTGGCCCAGGGAAGAAGAGGACAGCAGCACAGTGGGTGCTCACAGTTTTCGTGGGTTACTGGCTTTCATTCCCGCCAGACAAGGTTTCCCCAGTTGGGCTCTCTTTCCAGGGTAAACTAGCGGCATCTCTTCACTTATGGCCTTTTTTGTATAATGAATGTCAGGATTCTAGTAGCTGCTAGGCTGAGAAATAGATAGCCTGGTGGTGTTGAGTAGAGCCAGAATGTTTCAGGGCAGCACGCTGAAGGATGACAGCCAAGGTCCTTCTGGGCTGAGCCACCCTTGCGCTGGGGGCACTCAGGAACAACTGGAATAGTTGGGAAAGATGTGAACTCAGGAACAGGGGGAGAGTTAAGTTGTGAAGCTTTCTGAGATGATAGCATAACATAGTGCACAGCAATGAGGTGCACTCATTTCCCCAAAATGAGTGACTTTCCTGTTTTCCACATATTTTTGCTTCTCCTGTACAGTCAATTCTTAAGCTCTGAGGAAACACACCTGTCTGCTGTCTTGCAGGTTCAAAAGAGGGGCAGACATGAAGCCTGCAGCTCTTTCCCACCCAGAGCCTGTAAGGAATAAGAAAGTTGTATCTTCTCTCCATGGAGGAGTCTTTTTAGGTTAGGACTGCTTCCCCTTAAGGGTGATTTTGTCAGTCTGTTTCTTTTTGCCCAGAGCTGCTGCACTGTGAAGGGTTTTCAAAGTACTGGGAAAGAGCCTTGGAGTATTACATGTGGAATAAGAAAAAGCTGCTCTTTCTTTAGTGGGAGCCAGGGACTGGACACCAGGAGGGGTGTGCTGCAGGCACGAGCAAATCGCTCACCTCTCACTAGCTTTGCAGAGTCTCCATGGTGAGAGATGTTCCCCAGCCTCTAGGAACAAGCATGTGTTTTGTGGCTTAACATCAAGTGTGTTCCTGCTCTGGGAGTAGACATATCAGTGGTGGGGTGGCCATAGCCATTGCTACACATTCTTATCATCCTCCTTGGTTCTCCACAGCTCCTCCATCAAGTGCAATGCTTGTGTGGAGAACCTTGGGACTTGCCATTCTTTGACCTAAAGTTGCCAGGAGGAACTCAGGATTTACTAAAGAATTTTGTATTTCAGAGATTCCAGGCTTCTCTTCTCTCGTTGGTGTGCAGGGATCAGTCTGTTGCTCTGTTTTATAGATAGAGACTGAACCTTCTTCAGTCACTATGGACTTTATTTCCCTCTAGCTTTTCATCTTTTTTCCTTCTTCTCCTCCTTCATCTTTCAGTCTGATTTGTTTGGTTTATCCACCTGTTGCAGAACTCATGTTTTGTACTGCATGCTGGTACAAAACTTTACTTCATGGGGTATATAATTTCAGTGGCTTCTTCACATACTGCTGAGATAGAAATAACAAACAATATCACCAGCTCTGGCTGTTTCTCTTCAGGAAGGGTTTTCCATCTCCCCTGAAAAGCCTGTAAACAAACCTGGATATGCCTAAGAAAGTCTTGCCCTCATGAAACTGAATGACCAGCTCCTTAAATCATTTGAAGATGATGCTAAAAAGACAAACCACTAATACCCAAGATCAGCCATCTGATCTTTCACCTTTGTGTCCAGATGAAAACACAGATTCTTAACCTTTGAGCCCTTCAGATGATTTCCTGATGAGCTTCAGCAATGGCAACAAGGCTTAAGCTGCCACAGCTCAAGGAAAGTCAGCTTGAAAGCCTCTTTTATACTTCATAGCTTTGGGATTTAGTTCTATGACAACTGTTTTTAATAAAATATTTGCTTACCTTCACAGGAAGCTGATTTTTCAGGGCTGTATTCAAGAAGGTAGGTAGGTTACATTACCTTATCAGGACTCTCAGCAGTAAGTTGGTGTCTGCATGGCCAATACTACTACGTACTGCACAAAGATCAAGATCTTGTCTTGACTGTGCAAGAAATTAGGAAAAACAATGTCTCAGCACATGAAACATACAGGGTGAATCGTTTTCCAGATGCTTCCAATTGTCAGAAGCTGTGAGATGTGACTGCATGATCTCATGGCACACTTGTCCTGCTAGTGGTTTATTTAGGAAGAAAAGCATCTAGCTAAAATTCGGTTGTACCTGGGATATAACTTGTGTGTAGCTAGAGCACTGCATACAGCTATGTAGCTTGGAGCCACCACAGTTATACTGAGACGTTCTTCAGATCCTCACAATGAGTTACCATCTACAGCAATGCTTTTGGGCTTCTTGGACTCTGTATAAGCCACAAGTTTGTATGGATGTTCCTGTTTGGATAATGTTTATGCAAACATCTCCAGAAGGTATTCAGAACACCTTTCAGGTAGCGTGTTCTCTCCTCCACTTCCATGGAAGTTTCCTGCAGGGAAAGGTTGGGACATTCATATCACTCTCCTAAGGGTTCCAAGTGTCTGATTCTTTTCGTGCTGAGCCCTGTTTTATACCAGGGAAATTTTAGGGATTTGACTAACCTTAATCTTGATGCTTCCAAAAGGAGAAATCAACCCAACATCTTGACATGATTGCAGTTTTTCTCATTGACTAATTGTCCAAATAAGATTTCTGATGACAACAGTTTCTTCCACAAGAGCCTTACTATTCGCTACGCTTTAAATTTGACTTCCAAAAATCTGGATATAAGAAATGCATCAACCTCAATGAGACACATGGAGTTTATTTAAAACACACCTCAAAAAATCTAAGCTCTTCTATTTTGACAGGCTCTGTCATGGTTTTCTGTAACTGAAGAAAATTGTAAAAGATGCTTTAGACAGAAAGTAGGAGTTATTTTAGACTTCTAGAGAACAGATGATTCCTGGAAAAGCTAGGTTGTATACAAACAAATATATATATATATTGGTTGGGCAAAGAAGAGATTCAGAGCAGCCCTGCGGAGGAGGAGGACTTGGAGGTGTTGGTCGATGAGAAAATGAACATGAGCCGGCTTCAGTGTGCGCTCGCAGCCCAGAAAGCCAACTGTATCCTGGGCTGCATCAAAAGGAGTGTGACCAGCAGGTCACAGGAGGTGATCCTGCCCCTCTACTCTGCTCTCCTGAGACCTCACTTGGAGTATTGTGTGCAGTTCTGGTGTCCTCAACATAAGAAGGACATGGAACTGTTGGATCAAGTCCAGAGGAGGGCCACGAGGATGATCAGGGGACTGGAGCACCTCCTGTATGAAGACAGGCTAAGAAAGTTGGGGCTGTTCAGCCTGGAGAAGAGAAGGCTGCGTGGAGACCTCATAGCAGCCTTCCAGTATCTGAAGGGGGCCTACAAGGATGCTGGGGATGGACTATTCATTAGAGACTGTAGTGACAGGACAAGGGGTAGTGGGTTCAAACTTAAACAGAGGAAGTTTAGATTGGATCTAAGGAAGAAATCCTTTACTGTGAGGGTGGTGAGGCACTGGAATGGGTTGCCCAGGGAAGTTGTGAATGCTCCATCCTTGGCGGTGTTCAAGGCCAGGTTGGATGAGGCCTTGGGTGGCATGGTTTAGTGTGAGGTGTCCCTGCCCATGGGAGGGGGGTTGGAACTTAATGATCTTAAGGTCCTTTCCAACCCTAACTATTCTATGATTCTATGATTCTATGATACATACACTCTATAAAGAGCTGAGTTCAGTGCATAAAACTTTATTACCAAATCAAGGTAACTCATCTAAGATTTAGAGCTTTTCTTGTTCAAGTTAACAGATCAGCAGAACACTGTCCATGTTAGCCTGCTTTCTCCTTGTCTGCAAGTTCCCAGATTTAGGAACAGATTTCTCAGAGCCAGGTCCCATCTCTAGCAGCTCTTGTTCAGAGCTGGAATATTGAATAAATTATACCTAGATTACAAGGTTACATTTTGTCTTGGTTTTAGTTTGTTTTCCCACTTTTTTCTCCTACAGAGGGAGAAGATCTAAAAATACGCCTTACTTTTGTGAAGGAAAACAAAAAGTCCCTCCAGCTGTTCAGGATAGGAGGTCCTCAAGATTCCTAACAGACACCATCTTTCTGGATGGAAGTCCTTTCTTGAGATCTCACAGAAATCAGTAAGAATGAGATTTCCTAACTTTATTTCTGCTTTTGTGCCTCTGAGACCTGGCATCACAACCTCTATCTCAACAGCCAGCTCCTGTGCAACAGAAGAACTGTAGATCATTCATATCAAAAGCAGCTGCCCAAACATTTGTGGCTTCAGAAGACAAGTCCTTCCACAAGAGAAAACTGTGCATCCTGAAGAATGAACTTTATCAAACAGATGTGTCTTGCAGTGGAAGCACCAAGCTTCTGCAAACTCCTACCTAGAGCCTAAACAGTTCTTGATGTTGATGGACATATGTTACATTGCTGTACTACCATCCAACACTAATATTTAGGCAGGGCTAATTTCTATCTACTCATTCATTATTATTTACTCAAGGCTTAAATACCAGTTTGGTATTTAAACCAGAACTTAAAAATCAGTTCCAGAAACTGATACCAACTTTTTAAGGAAACATGTCTCATGTTCCATACGCATGTAGATAAGAGCTTTCCTATCCCTTCAGAACAAGAATTTGTTTGTGTGTGTGCACCTGGGGGAGATTTTCAGCCTCACTTTTAACCTGAAGAGCCCATTTTCAGTCTGTCCACTACTCTTTGACTCTGCCTCTATGAGTTTCTTCTGACCCAATTTCCTCACTCCTAGGGACAGCAGGTACAACCCCTTATTTCAAACAAGGTACCAGCCTTTTTGGGTAGATATATCACCAGAAATAGCAACTTTTAGTGTTGCTAAACTAGAGCTGAAAACTAGCAAAACTAGAGCTGAAGGAGGGCAGGATAGGACCAACTGGAAGAGACTCACCTCTCTGTTGTACAGCTGGTGGTGCAAGAAATGGCTTGGATTTGTGGTCATTCAGTCCAAGTCTTCTGGAGTCTGTGACACAGGTGAGCCCACATGGGAAAGGAGAGAGTCAAAGCAGAGATCTTCTCTGCATATTGTTGTGAGTCTCTTCTAGTTTCTGATCCTTCTTCACCATGTCAAGGGTTCTGAATTAAGGCAAAGAACAAGGAAATAACTAAGGCAGATCTGGGTCACACTCTTAGACTACACAGCCCACACAGTAATGTGTACTCCAAGGTTCACAGATGTATAAAGGGCTCGAGCTTGGTCCCTGCCCTTTCTAGACATGAAGACTCTGTGTCACAGTCCCCTCCAAGTCAGTTGCGTTCTGCTGAGTGCTTGTGTCTTTTCCAGGGAAGGCTCTGAAACCCCAGGGAGAAATAAGGCAGAAAAGTCTAGGGAGGAGCCAGGCTGTAGAAGAGAAGGGAAGTGTTAGGGCAGGAAGGCTGAACAAAGGATAAGCAGAGGGGAAATATGAGAAGAATAAAGAAAAGAGAGAGAAAAGGCCTGGTGTGGATCGGGGTTAAACCAGAGCTGCACAAGGCACAAGGGGTACCAAGAATTGGAACGGGGAAGACCCAAACCAGTTGGGCACACAAGCAGAGAGGAGCTATATGTGTACCAGGGAAAATTAAGTACTGTTGTGTGGGTCTGTTTTTTTTCCAGTTGTCTGTTTTACAGCAGTCCCATAATGGAGCTGGTGTGAATGTGCAGACCTGAGCAGTGCCCTGAGTGTGTTTTGTGCTGCACCAGCCTGCAGCAAGATGTAGATTTCATTCCAAAGATGACATTGTCCAAACCCTAAGAAATCTCTGCAGAGGCTCCAGCTGGCCCCACAAAGCCTGGTTGGGGAAATGGGTGAAGATTTAGGAGCTTAATTTTGGCCTCTTCCCTCTGCAGCAGTGGGCCAAGCACTCAGGTGTGTGTAGAGCCTTCTTGCTGCCCATGCCCAAGCCAACCTCACTCTGGTTTACATATTGGAAATACATTTAAGAGGCATCCCAGGCATGCTCTGGAAAATGATGACGTTCGTGCTGACCCATTTTCCCAGCACACTTATTCAGACATGTGCTAAGCAGCAGTCCCAGGCATTGGGCATCCCCAGCATGGCAGCCTACATGATGGAAGGATCTTTAGTGCTGGGGATTAGAGCTCCCTTCTTTCTTAAGGCTTGCACCAGTTTTTCTGAGGAAACGAGGGTGCCCAGAGTCCTGCCAGGAGTGGGACAGGATGAGTGGATGGGCTGGGATGGGAGATGGGAGGAGACACAGCTTTGGTGGGAGCCAGGAGCCCCATGGGGATGCCGGTGACAACTCACTTCTCCCTTGCAGTCCTGCCTGGAGATTCACGCACTGCCTGCCCTCCACCTGCGAGGCTGGGGGAGAAGAAAGCCTTTATCCTCCTCTGCAGTCAAAGACAAACATGCTAAAATCAATGGTACCGTCTGAAGCTGTGCAAAGTTTCCTAGGGGCAGTCGACATCCAGAGTCCCACGACTGGTGTTACAGCCCCCACCTGGTGTGCCGGTCCCCTCCTCCGGCAGGGCTGCCTGCCTCGCCTCTCAGTGACACCCAGCACAGCAGTTTTCTGCAGCCTTTTGATGTGATGGCTGCAAGAAACCCGCTGTCAGTCACACGCTGCGTGCGTGCACTGCAGGTCTAGAGGTCTCGTACTTATTCATTCTTACCACAGCTCCAAGTCTTCATTTTCTTGCCCCGGGAAATGTGCTTAATTATTTATTTGTTTTGGACCCAGGCTTGTAATACTTGGGTGCACACTACAAAGCGGTGTGCAAAGAACTATTGCTGGCTGCCAATGCCCATCAGCCCCCTGCTTACCCCAGGCCCCTGACAAGATAACTAGCCCCATCGACTGCACATTAAGATACACATTTAGAAAAAAGAAAGCTGAGGTCCTCCGCGCTTGTAGCCCTGTTGAAAGCAATGGAGCTGACGTGCCCAGAAAAGTTAAGCTACAGTGAGCCAGTTCCTCTTCCTGTGCACCCTAAAATGGCTTCAGCAGGGATGTTCCCCGGGAGTTGGCTGGGGTCAGAGGACAAAGCTGGCTTTGCTGTGTGCTCTGTCATCCCCTAGAGCCACACTGGCCAACAGCCAGGTCATGCCCAGGCGCCCAGGCAGCCACAGTGCCACCTCCATCAGCCAGGGGCCACTGTAGTGTGGTCCTCCTGGTGCTGGGGGTAGTAGGTGCTACTGGGGACAAGGGTAGCATAGAAATTAATTGAAGCTGGTGCTTTTGGCATTTAATTAGTGCTGTTTGTCCTTTTGATGTAGGAGTTATGCCTGGCAAGCTTGCAGTTCCAGTGGTGTCACCTACCAGAGCTGAGCTCTGCTGTCACCCACCTTTGTCTTCACCTCCCTGTGTGCTGGGCTGAGGCTGCCACTGGGCCATATGGTGGGAATATCAAGCAGATCCATCAGCATCATTCTCCTAGTTAGACCTTCATGTCTTCACCCATCCAAAGCAGACCCCAACCCATGGTGTGGCTGCTCTGCCCATGCCACGCTTTTAGCTGGGCCCTGTCTAAGCAGCCCCCTGTGTTCACCTTCCTCCTGCTGCTCCTGCCTAACTAAAGCCCAGTTCCACAAGAGATCACAGGAGGAACCTCGAGAGATGTGTATTTTTTCTTCTAGCTTTGATGGTAATATTTTCCTTATTCCTAAAGAATAAGCGAAGCTTCTCCTTTCTTCCAGCCTCCATGCGGCTCCCTTGCCAGGGGATATGTGTTTCGCAGGATGAAGCAAGGAGGTGGCTGATCTGTTCTTCCAAGTAACAAGTCATAGGACAAGAGGTAATGGTCTCAAACTGCGCCAGGGGAGGCTTAGATTGGATATTAGGAAAAACATCTTCACAGAGAGGGTGATCAGGCATTGGAACAGGCTGCCCAGGGAAGTGGTGGAATCACTGTCCCTGAAACTCTTCACAAACTGTGTAGATGAGGCCCTCAGTGACATGGTTTAGTGGTGGCCTTGGCAGTGCTGAGGTAACAGTTGGACTTGATGATCTTAAAGGTCTTTTCCAACCTAGCTGATTCTATGATTCTCTGCTCAGGTAGCAGCGTGGGGAATCAGTTGTGCTGGACCACAGAGAGGTTCTGCTCCTTCACAACACGAGGTGGGATTTGGGCAGCAGGATTGATTAATCCTTTTCAGAGAATCTAAAAAGCAGTCTGGATAGCACTGGGATTACGATGTGTCTCAGAGTCCAGAAAGCTCTTTGCACTGCCTAGCTCTGCCACCAACTTCTTACATGACCTCAGGCGTATCACTTTGCTGCTTTCTACCTTGATCTCCCTGCCTGGCAAGTGGAGATAATACCACCATGCCTGGTATGGCTGTTGGGAAGATAAGTTTGTCATCATTTTTTGAGGTACTAAGATGCTACAGGAGATGGATAATGAGACAGACAGAAAGATAGCTAGATAAATCAATCTCTTCTCATTCAAGTGAAAACAGACACTGCAGGTGCAGTGTTTGAGATTAATCATCAGAAAAATTAGTTCCCACAGTATATTTTCAGAAGGAAGAAACAGCCGTAGGGCCCAGTCCTGAAGAGAGTTATGCACATGAGTAACCTTGAATTCAAAGGGAGTGGGCAAGTAAAACTACTCATGTAAGCAATGCACACTCCAGTTGCAACTTCTGAAAGATGCCTAAATAAATGATGTGTCCCAACTGACACATGTCCCTAAGTCACTGGGATGCTTTTAAGTATTTCTGTCAGACGATTATTTCTATCCCTTTAGTAACAGCCAGCTTTTGAGAAGCAGCAGGTTCCAGATTTCTTTGTAAATAAAATGAAACAAAAATAAATACAAATATGTTGCTGATGGGTGTTACACATATTGTGATTCTATATATGCTATAGCTGTATCAATTCAAACTAACCTGTTACACTTTCAACATCATAGGTTGCACGTTTGCCATATGTGAAACATGTCAAATATATTTATATTTCATTTTTCTATCTCTCATATCAGAAAAGAGAAACTTGAAAGGCAGCTAAGTGTTATTTGAACTTCTCTACAACTATGTTCTATAAGAATCACTGGGGTTTTTCTTCCCAGACCAGAGCATGAAGCCTTTTGATAGGCCAGACTGGAGTCAGAAACTGAATAGGGTTATATATTCAGTTGCCATAGTTGCCATATGGTGCCAACATTGAATGAAATAAAATAAAAGTCCAGAAGGACTGAGAGTCAATATTGGGGCAGCCCGCACAACGCTGATCCTGGGACAAAACCCTCAGCCCTGGTGGAGGATGGCAAAAGAACCCCAACTTGAAAGGCCACAAGTCTGCTGCAGAGGCAGAGGAAAAGTCTCACCAAAGGGGAATCCCACGCAGCGCTGTACTGGGATGTGTCTGCGCACAGGAGGCGCGGGAGAGTCAACCGAGGCGGTACGGGCAGCGGAGAGAGAAAAACTCATCCGAGCGTGAAGTGCTGAACAGTCCAAACAATTGTCACAACAAGAGGAAACGCGTCTCAGCCCGGCTCAACCTCGCCTATCCCGAATGAACAATTAACCGGCCAGAGTCTGCTGGCATGAAAGGCAGCTCAAAGGAAACCAGGGGCAAAGGCTCTATGGAGAAAAAGAGCAAGCAACTAAAACCAGGTGGATGTAAACAAATATAGCAGGACTGTAAGGCATCCAATGTGGGCTTAGGGATGGGAAAGGCATTATAAACCTGCTGGGTTTCAATGTGTTTTGTGAAAAGGGTGGCTGGGGATGTGGTATGTTACAGATGCGAGAACAAAAGATTTTAGGCAGTAATAGTAGGCGAGGGGGGGGGGGGGGAAAGGGGGACAAGATTAAAAAAAGGAGGAAAAAAGAGAGGAAAAAAAGTAAAACCCCCAACTCTAAAATCTCTAATAGTTCAGGATTCACAAGGAGTTACAAGATGCTCGCTAGGCAGAGCACAATTAAGAGCATCCTCGTATCAATATTTCTTCCACTTCTAGTTAACAGAGCCCTCCCATTCTAATTAAAATAGCTTCATGAGGACTGAGAGCTCATTCCAGAAACTCAAGCCATCAACGTTTGCAGATTTATATTTAGAGAAAAAATAATAGATAAAAGCTACCAGGAAACTAGCACCCAGGAGTGTCAATATTACCAGGAAAATTAGGAGGGATTTGAAAACACTCCCAAGTGTCTTAAGGAACTTTGAGACACATCCGCTGCCTGCAGAAAGCAGGTCTAAGGGAGTAAAAGGCTGCAGAGATTTATCCCTGCACAAGATCTGGCCCTGGTTTCAGCTATGTCAGCTGAAATATGTAAAACGTGCCAAAACATTGGCCATGGGTAAATTACGAGCTTGTAGCCACGTTTGCTGGAAAACGATTTAATGGACACTGAAGATAACAAAAGAAGCAGCATCTCCAGGTGCTTCTGGAAGTGGATTTAATTCCAGAAACAAGGCAAAGAATGGGAAAAAGCCTGTCTAGTTTTAAATCCATAGGCAGGTATTTTTATATGTCAGCAGGGGAGGAATCTTGTGGATCTAAAAGGTTGGTACGCGCCGTGCATACTGTATTTAATGAAAGTCTGCAGAGGAGGAGGAATACTGTACAGCCACCAGTGTGAGGGGAAGCAGGGGGACTCCTGCAAGAAACCATAATTAAGCTGCAAGAGACTCCTGCTCCTCTCAAAATGAAGAACGGAGAGAACAAGAAGCGGCCAATGTGGCTTCATAAGGGACTATGCAAAGATCTGAGGCTTTAATTTTTTTTAATTAAAAAAAAAAAAAAAAGAAAAAAAAAAAGCTGTAGTCAAAATTAGAAAGCAAGAGGGGACAGGGGAAGGAATCAAACAAGCATATTCAAATTCAGTTAGGGATTATGGGGGAAATAATAAGGATAAGGGGAAAAAAAGGAATTTAAAGCTAACCAAAGAACTTAAAAAGGGCTTTAAAACCTATATTGAAGGGAAAAGACATTCCGGAGAGACAGTAGGCCCATTAATTAATTAGAAGGGGATTAAATTAAGGGTGAATCAAAAATGTCTGGACTGCTAAATTTTTTTAATTTAAAAAAATATATTCTTAATAAGAATGAAAGAAATTGAGGAGATTTTTGTGGGAAGGTCAGAAACCCTAATAAAATAAAGAAGGGAGCAAAGGTGAAAACAGTGAGGAAATGTATAGCACATTATCTGTCCAATTTTTTCTGCTTTTTGGTCAGAGGCTGCCCGAGAGGGTATTACAGGATTCTGAGACATCTGTTATTAAATATTATTGCACAGTGTTTTCTGAGAATTATTTGTGAGCATGCACTGATCTAAGTTGTTCACTATGAGCATTTGTTCCTCAAACCTGAGTCTGTGGGGTTTCATCTGAGTGGACAGACAGGTCAGGGGTTTTATTGCTTCTGCCTGAGCAAGTGGGTGGAAGCATCCCCATCAGGAACTAGCCATTAGCCAGCCTTTTTCACCATCACAGTTTATTTTCCAAAGATATTTTTACATATATACTTAAAACTGTACTTTTCACAAGTATTCCTAAACCAAACCTGCTTACCCAAATAGGTGAAGGATCTGAACTTGAATTTCTTAAGAACAAGCACAATAAATAAGGCAGTTTAGTTTGATTCTACAAAATATGACCATATATAAACTACCTAACCTGGATTTCTAAGCAAATTAGTCAACAAATTTCCTAAAGTACTGACAATTTCTTTTTTTTTTTTTTTTCCTTAATGAAAAGATGAAGAACTGAAGGAAAAATAGGAGGAAAATATTAATGATGCTACCGGAAGAAAGCTGGTCCTGCTTGTTTTCTAGTAAAGATAACAGTACCTATTGTAGGTACTACAGTACCAATTCATGTAAAGGGACAAATATTATAAAAGAAATACCAATTGGGGCTTGTCCATGTAGGGAAACTGGCTAAAATAAAATAAACAAATTAATTAACAAATAAATTAAACAAGAAAGCCAAGGAGACTAAGAAATAGTTTCTCTGGAGCATCTCCCCATGTGGACAATATCCCCAGATAAATGAGGGTTTGGTTCTAAATAATTGCTATACTTTCCAAGTGGAGTTTTCCTGAGCTAAATGTCTTTTACTTTAGAACAGGTTATCCAAGACTGTATCTCCCATCATCTGTATTTCAGAGCAAACACTGAGCTCCTTTTCATAGAAATAGAAAATTTGTGAATTCAGGTCTGATGCTCAAAATATGTGGGATTATCCGTGTGAGCACAGTTCAGGATGGCTCAGTTGGGTCCTTGGATTTTAATAAAACAGTCACTGCTGTCTCCTGGTGACTTACTCTCAACATTAATTCAGATTGACGTGATTTTGAATGTCTCTCAGCAGAAAGAACTGAGGAATGGTGACAAGGTGATCTGAGGGAGCCTTTGGTGGCATCTCAACAGGAAAAGACCCTGACGTAAACCCCAGCTGTGCAGGTGAGGACATGCAGATGCACTTGGCATCCTATGATCGGTTTACTTCACTGGTGACACTCAGTGCCTTCATTCCTCTGCCCCATGTCACCCTGTTCCTCCCCACTACAGCAACACCACAAACACTGCATTTTAAACATGAAGGATGGTTCCCTATTACAACCAAACTAATGAGTATGCCAACATGCACTTCATCCCATACTTGAGCCCCATTGACTCCTAAAGGTTATAACCATGTGCTGAAATGATTTGCTGGATGGAGAGTATATTTATCAGCTGTTTTAATGATTTGAAAGAAGTGGTGAATGGTCTGTTGATGTAATGTGCAAACTAAACTAAGCTGGGTGGATTTGGAAATCCCAAAGATGAGAGCAAAATAATGTAAAGGAATCTGAAAAGGCAGGGGAAATGAGCGCAGAATAAAATGAGATTCAACATAGAAAATAGAAGCTACTACATTTGTGGAAAAATAATCTAAACCCGAGATATTCAATCAATGATAAAAACTCAAGAAGCAGTAGTGCTGCAAGAGATCTAGAGATGATAGTGTGGAGTAAATTAGACATGAGTTTGCCTTGAGATATGGCAGCAAAAAAAGGCCAATTTGATTTGGGCTGAAGACATCACATCACAGCGCAAGAAGGTAATAGTCCGTCTGCATATGGCTCTGGTGCGGTAGCGCCTGCAGTATTTAATTATGGGCACCACATTACCTGAAAGATAGTGACAGATTGAATATTATTCAGAGGAGAGCAATAAAAATAGTTCAGAAGCTGGCAGGATTGAGTTATGAAAAGATAGAGTAATACGGACGCAGAGCTTGTGCTGGCAAGGTGCTTATCCCTGCAGGCAGGAGTGGGTGGTGGCAAAGCTGGGTCTGTCTTTCACCATTTCTCCCTCATTTCAGCACAGAATAGGTATGCTCATGGGCCCCAGTGCCAGCAGCATCTGGCGAGAGAGGGAAAGTGCCGCAAAGAGACTGCAGGAACACTTGGCTGCAGGACCCACCTGGGATATGTGTTGAGAAACAGGAGCAGAAAAGATACAAGAAAAAATCAAATATTGGAGCCAAGGTTCATGTTGCTGGCACCTCTAAGGCCTCTATTGGGGGTTGCTAAGTCATCTGGCAATAAATATCCTGGGTGCAGGGAAGGGAGATTGAAACCCAGGTCATGGCTTGGTGGACACCCCTCAAAGGCAGCACTCATGCTGCCTTCAGCTCCAGGACGGGGGGGAACAGAAGTGCCACAGGCTGAGCATGCAGCTTGGTGCAGCCAAACCTTTCTCCATGTGGCTGATCAGCCTGTAAGCTACCATGGAACAAAGGATGGAAGCTCCTGAGCAACAGCAAATCGCAGAGAGAGGCTGGACTGGGAATGGAAATTGAAAACACAACATGCAAACAGCAGAATAGAGGGATGCTCGGGGGAAAGGGTGAGGATATAGGGGTGAGAACATTTGCAGCTTCAGTACGCACTCCAAATGAACACCTGGAAAATTTATACTCCGGTGCCTGTTTGATTTTTGTTTGCTTGTTTGTTTTTGTAGAATGCATGTGTATTTGTTGAGATGGGTGGAGAACACAGGTTCACAGAAGCTGGAGGAAAGGGAGAGGAGCCAGGACAAGGAGCCCAGGTATACGGAAGAGATTTTGGGAATTGATAAAAAGGTTTGCGGAGTGGAAGAGAAGCCTTTTTTTTTTTTTGCTTTCTGTTTAAAGAAGGAATTTTCCAGGGAGAAATAGTAAGTAAGAAAGGAACAGAGTAAGAGCTCTTTGCTCCAGTGAGGGAAAATCTGGTACAGAGGTTTTGCAAATATTGGCAAACATGGCGAACCGATGAGGTAATGTAACAGGGTGAGGTTCTGGACAGAGGCTTTCTGCTATCTGAGGCAAATGTGGATGCTCCTTTCCAAAATCTTCATAATATCCTAAACCATCCTTTGAAGTGAAGCACCTTGTCAACAAAGATGGTGAAAGGCACAATTGAAAGTCATGAGTAGTGGTAAAAATTACTTGTAAACAGACAGAAACAAGCTATTCTGTGCTGCTGAGGGACCTGACAGGGCTGCGTGTCTTGAGATGACTTGACTGTGAGCTGATAGCACATCATACAAACACAGCGCCTACGCTTCCCAATAGCACCCATGGACACTTGTTTCAGTATAAGTCAGTTCTCGCTGATCTATATTCTGCTTTTACTGTGTAAGAGAAGTGCTTGGTTTAATGGAGAGGACACGGTCAGGCTCTGTTTGGCACACAGACCCTGGCAAGCAAGCTTTCTGTCAGATACAGTTTTATTCTGTCTTTGACGGTATGATGGCATCAGTGCTTGAGAGCAGATTCCTGCTATATCTTTAAGATTCCCCTAGATTTGGGGCATGTAGATGCCACTTTTAAAGCACTCATTTCCCTTATTTGAAAGAGACTCCTTTCTGAATAGTATTTCACTGGGGACTTTCTTTGAGAAGAGAACAGAGCGGGATGAAAAGAGTGCACATTTACACCTTCTTCTCAAGTTGAGCTCCTGTGCAAAGGTGCTCCATTCACATCCCCCTCTCCATTTTTTTCCATATCATGAATTTTAAACACATATAAAATCTGTACAGGTTTTCAGCAGCCCTGATAAAGACAAAGGTGTTTGCCCCTGCGGCTTGAAAGCTGGTTATGAAATAGAGCTAGAGGCTGAGCCTTGCACTGCTGGGTGGGCAGCCAGCACCCTGCATCTCCCAAAAAGCAGCCTCACCAAACACAAGGGCTTCATTACTGACTAAGGGGCAAAGCTGCTTCTAGCCTTTCCAGTGATGGTTTAATATAAAATACAGATTCAATGCAAGGACCAGGATTCTTTCTCCTGTGTGACTATTGTAGCCACTGGGCTATGAGCACCCCTCCTACAGCGACCTTGCTCTCCTGCTCCAGCCATCTACAAAATCTGGTGCTTATTGTACTGGCCTATAGAAATAAAACCACCACCAGCACCAGGCTCTGCCCTACAAGCAGGGAGGGTGGAGACGTGTGGCAGGAAATCATGGCAGAGAAGGAAGAGCATGGCAGCTGCCATCTGCAGAGTCAGGCTAAGCATTAAAGTGAAAGTCTCAGTCTTGATTTCCTACAGTCTTTTATTGATATCAGTGCTTAATGCCTTTGCTGAGTACATTAATAAATGCTTCCGTTGTCCATGTGTGGTTTACTGTTTTTTCATACATTCCCAAGAAAGTGTAAACCTTTCCTTTCCTTTCCTTTCCTTTCCTTTCCTTTCCTTTCCTTTCCTTTCCTTTCCTTTCCTTTCCTTTCCTTTCCTTTCCTTTCCTTTCCTTTCCTTTCCTTTCCTTTCCTTTCCTTTCCTTTCCCTTTCCCTTTCCCTTTCCCTTTCCTTTCCCTTTCCTTTCTCTTTCCTTTCCTTTCCCTTTCCTTTCCTTTCCTTCCCTTCCCTTTCCCTTTCCTTTCCCTTTCCTTTCCCTTTCCTTTCCTTTCCCTTTCCTTTCTCTTTCCTTTCCCTTTCCTTTCCCTTTCCTTTCCTTTCCTTCCCTTCCCTTTCCCTTTCCTTTCCCTTTCCTTTCCCTTTCCTTTCCTTTCCCTTTCCTTTCCTTTCCTTTCCTTTCCCTTTCCTTTCCTTTCCCTTTCCCTTTCCTTTCCCTTTCCTTTCCTTTCCCTTTCCTTTCCTTTCCCTTTCCTTTCCCTTCCCTTTCCTTTCCCTTTCCTTTCCCTTTCCTTTCCCTTTCCTTTCCCTTTCCTTTCCCTTTCCCTTCCCTTTCCTTTCCCTTTCCTTTCCCTTTCCCTTCCCTTTCCCTTTCTCTTTCCCTTTCCCTTTCCCTTTCCCTTTCCCTTTCCCTTTCCCTTTCCTTCACTGTCCTCAGTTTGCATCAAAAAAAGTAAGATTTCATTCCTTTTCGCTGCAAAACCCCAGGTGTGGTGGCATTATCAGTGTTTTGTATCTCCTAAAAGAGCTCATGGCTCCACTTCAAATGAATGTCTTAGGAAGTTCCCTTCTGAGCAAGTAAGTTTTACCATAATAACAAAAAGTTGCATTTTGCCTGGAGGAGGAAGGCAGTATTGACCAATATCCAATATCTCCTTGTCTGAGGGAGTAAAGTGACCTTGGGGATATAGTGGACTTCAGTGCTGAGGACTGAGACATTTATGAGCGATCCCACAGGGAAACGCAAGCTTGGTTTCGTTGCTGGGCTCTGGGGAACATGTACTGCAGGTGATGCTGGCAAGGGTTGCAGGCAGTGAAGAAACAAGAGGCTTTTTGTTGTTACAAATTTGTAATGTCAATTGTCTTCAATGAAGGTAATCAATCAATTTTCCTAATGAAAAGTTATTTATGTGTTGGCAGTAAAATACGGGCTGACCTGGGAGGGGAAATGCCAAAAAAGTGTGGGGAGAAAGGCAAAAAGAAGAGTATTACTTCTAATGCTGGTAACTGAAAAAAAAATGGGCTATTTCAAACCAAATGCCATTGTCTGAAAATCCTAACCTGACCAGACAATTCTGCAATGATTTTTATGGGAGCAGTGCTGTGGGGCTGGGGGAGCCCTGAAGGACAGTCTGTGTTCCACGCTCAAGGCAGCTCCCTGCATCAGGAGCATCCCCCACCGCTCCTCTAACCCAGCCTCAAAACCCTCTCAGGTAACCTCTCCCAGTGCTTAACTCTCTTTATAGTTTGACATTTTAGCTAATATCTAACCTACTTTTTTTTTTGCTGCAAATTAAGCTGATTATTTCTCGTTCTACCCCCAGTGGATCTGAAGAACAACTAATGGTGTTTTTCTCTGCAACAACCTTTTACATCTTGGAAAACCATTACCGGTCTTCTCTTTCCTAAATTAAACAAACCCAGTTTCATCAACCTTCTCTTGCAGGTCAAGTTTTCTCAACTTTTTTGTCATTCTTGCTCTTCTTTCAACTTTTTCAATGCTGTTTAAAGCCTGGTATCCAAAACCAGACACAGCCCTTGAAATACAGCTGCTGCTCGGTCCGATTTTCGTGTTAACATGCTGCAGGAAGAGATGTGTCCTGGTTTTTCTGTATTTTTCTGGGGTTTTTTTCCATCATTACCCATTCAGTTTGTGGTTCAGCACATGCCCCAGGTCCTCTTCAGGAATATCCCATTGAGGTAATGAAACTCTGGGGGATTTTAAAAGCATTTCACCGCTGTGATACCACTGAGGTTTGTGATACAGCTGAAAGGAAGGTGAAAAAAGCTCTACCTGGTGCAACACAAAAGAACATATGTAATCTTTTTCATTTCAGTAAACTCACTTTTAAAACGTCTAGGTTTTAGCATCAAAGACCTAATCCTCTTCAGAAATATATATTACAACATAATAAGTATTCTTTAGGGCTTTGGAAATCATCTCTTAATAAAGTCATTGCACAACTTGTAATGTTAGAGCTGATGTCAGATGTTAAGAACTCTGTGGTATAAATTAACATACAAAATCTTAGTGTATGGATCAGGTTTTCCAGGTAAGTGGAAGGGGTTGCTATGGTTAATTTGAAATACAGGCGATGCCTTTCACGCATTCATACCCTGTTACCTTGTTAAAACTGGGCAATTTTTTTTAAAGACTAAGTGTATTTATTATTTCACAGTTTGCACTTCACTGCTTGTGGACAATTTCTCTCCAACCTAGCCCCACATACATCTTTATAATAAAAATAATAGGATGCAAGTACATTTCCCTCTTACGTTGTGTGTCAAAATTTATTCAGAACAATCCTTTAAGGCATTTCAGATTTGTTCTAGACTTTTATTTACGTTAACTGATTTTAATATTGAAAATACTTCCAGACTCCCACACTATTAAAATAAAGTTAACACAATCTTTTTAATAAACCCAGCAATTGTAATAAGGACCGAAATCATGTGCAGGTCAGATACTTCATGTTACCTCAGTGTAATGATAAAGCCAGCCATGAAATTAAAAGCAAATAATATCTCTTTAATTGCTGTGTTTCCTTTTTCATTCATTAATATCATTATTTTCCAGATTTTCAGTAATCCTAAGAGAATTTTAAATCGAATTTTTAAAGCTTTACATCACCAGAGGTATTCAAGTAAAACAAAACATTCGAGGGAATAAAAAAAAGATACTAAATGGTGGGATTTATTGTCTCAAAATAAATAATCCTAAGGGCTCTATTTTTGGTTGAACTGTATCAGGATTTCCTTTTAAAGGAAAAATAAAAGTTGCTATTTTTCAAGTGGTAACGCCCCAAAATGACAAAGCTACCTGTGCACTGACTACCAATTCCTTTTCAAACTGCAAGGTGAGAGCAAGAGAGAGGAGCACTTTTCTCACCCTCTGCAGGGACTACGCAGAGCCAGGACTGCACTGCCAACAGCACTCAGCTCTGGGTGGCTTTGGACCTCTCAAAATAAAGCTGTCCTCCTCCCACACCCTTCTCTTCTTACATATGTACATATACGTATGTAATAGAGATCATGCGTGGGAAAACACCAGTGAATCTTCTTGAAATATTTTCATCCAATTGGGATTTATTGCACATGTTTTTCAAATGAATCATTCCAAGCTTTACATTATCCACTTGGTGCATATCATGTACTGGCACAACTTAAGATATATTTTCTTTTTTCCCCTCACAGAGACTAAATATCAAAAAGCGGTCTATCTTTTTCCAAATGTAGTTTTCTTCCTCCTTTTAGTTATATTTTTTAAATCCACAGAGGCATTAAACAAACACCAAGAAGACTGTACAACTTCAGTAGCTCTGTAGACACAATAATATTTTCACAAAGCATTTTATAATTACTGTAACAGAGGCATGTCTATCATGATCGGAGTGTATCAGCTCCCGTGAATACTAGAAATGTGGCTGGTAAGATGCAAGTAAGAGCTTTCCAAGTAATGGGGGTAATTTATGCACCCTTATTATGGAAACATTTTCAAGCCATTGTTCGATTTGGGTGTAGTTTGCTTATTTAAGCATAGAATGTCACTCTGTCATTTCACACTTCTCCACCATCCTCTCTGTTGATTACACTTTGTCTGAGACACACGAAACAATTAGTTATTTACAGAGTTTAAGGCTCATGCATAGGGGAAAAAAAGGCAAATTTACACATTAGGAAACGCTGCTGTCTCAGCCAAAAAAAAATTGTTGCAAAATCATATAAGAATATTCACCTTGGGAATATTCACCCTGGGAATATTCCTCCTGGGAATTTCGTGAGTATTTAGACCAAATGCGAGAAGCACAGCCTCGTATTTCTGCCAGCAGTGTAAATATAGAGTATCACCGCTCATGTTATGCTAGAGAGAATGGTCCATCTGAACTGGTGGGCATGCGATAGGCTTTTGTTTGATGGGAACAAGTGCTCAGTCCAGAGAAAAGGGAAGAACCCTTCTAGGAGCCTGAGCCAATTGTGTTAATTTTTTTCCCATGGCTAGGATCACACATAAGGTGCAAAGACAACACCAAAGCCAAGACTGGGTAAGTTTCCAACGGCATTTTGGCAAGCCAAGAGGTGGCCCAGGCTGATGCCAGTGTAGGAGCACTGCAGGAAGGTGGCACAGGGCAGGATGAACCCCAAAGACGTAGGACACAAACTCCATTGCCTTCTCAGACCGATGGCCTCTCTTCATCCACCTGGTCATGCATTGGCCTTTTTGTCCTTTGCACAGTCAAGGTAGCTGGTTGAAACCCTAGGGAGCTGGCATACAAGCAACACCATGGTAGTAATGATGATGGCGTAAGTACTTGGCTTCCCATCTGCCAGCCCTGAAAACCTCACAGGGATAGAAGACGCAAGCTCAAGCCTTCCCTGCTTCTATTACCTGCCTGTGTTTTAGGCTGCTCTAATTTGCCAGCATTGTGTCACACTCACGAAATTAGGGATGCACAGGTGAGTGCACAGCATCTCTAGCAGATGCTTTCCCAGGACCACGCAGCCAGCAGTAGTTCCTGGAGAGGTCTAAGGGGGTCTGGAGTATTGTTTGGGAGATAGATACTACGATGCAGCCCCTTTCACATTTGCAGTATCACCTTCCTTTTTCCTCAGGCGACATGATCAGATATAATTATAATTATAGGTATGTTGTCATCTGAGCTGTTTGTCAAGAGAGTTACGTATTAACTGTGACTTTCCTGGACTGGAGCAATTTCAGGCAAGCCTGAATCCCACTTGCGGTTAGTGCTCTTACATGTGAGCTATATTTTTAACATATATGGTTACAAAAATCTCATGTTTGAGCAAGATCTGAGATAAGATTTTAAGACCCCATTTGTCTAATAGTCTCACTGGGGTACATTACCACATGCAAAACCATATGGGATGAGACTATAAGAAGGGGTCTTTTCGATCAGAATATGTTCTGATTTCCGAATGCAGAGTCATGAACGAAGGCATAGCTATTGCCAGACAGACGATCACTGATATCACTATTTAATAAAGTGACAGTTGTCCTTCACATGGGATGAATCCTGCACCTACTGATGTATGTGAGGTAACTCCCTTGACTGGAGCACTGCAAGAACAGACAAACACCTGGGGAGCAGTTAACATCTGCAGGGACCTGAGTGTCCCCTCCAAATCCCAAACTAGAGGGGACCCTGAGCGGGAAAGGTCCTCAAGGGTGTATGTACTAGTAGGTCAACTGCTTTGCTGGTTTATTCCCCCATGGGATAAGAGAGAATAATTGGGACTACAATTAGCAACAGAAAGACGTGTGCTTCTGAGGAAGGAAAGACATCACTATGATGAATGCTTTAAAGTTGAATAATTGATTCAAACTTGGACTCAACCTGCAGTTTGAGTAAGATTTTATGGAGGGAAGGGTAAAATCTTACCCTACAGG